>NC_142501.1:180098787-181348787 GCF_057876585.1 Rhinolophus sinicus | reverse complement strand
ATGAATAAACCTGCCTAGGTTATCAATCCAGTTGGAGGTCAGGCACAGAATCACTGAAGACTCGGAAGCCAAGGTCTGCCACGTTTAGGAGCTGAGCTCTGGTGAGTGAGGACAGAATGGCTGGGTCAGAGTAGGACTAACTAGACAGAGGGAATGTTTGGAGGCCTTTCTCTAACCCCCACCTGAGTTTCTGGGCCATCAGCCCTATATAGCATCACTACGGTACGTACCAGGCACTTCACTTTATACTCGTAGTCGTGCTCGCCAGAGAGGACCATTGCATGGGGAGCCAAGAAGACGATTCACACCGTGACAGCAGGTACCGAGCTGCTGGTGAGAAGGCAGTACAGGAGGCAAGGACTATGGGCTCTAGAACCAGCAGGGCTCTAGAATATGGGTTGAATGGATAGTACAAGCATTAGGGGCCGCACCACCATCTCCTAGGTGCCCAAATTCTAAAGTTTTGCCTGAGTTATTACACTTCAGAAGGCTGGAGACTTAACTTATTTAATAGCCCATCATTATATAGAGAGGGTGCCAAAAAGATGTATACACATTTTAAGAAAGGAAAACTGTATTAAAATTGTAATACTCAATATATACTGATAACAAAAGATGAGTACAAGTCACGTTTGACTTCTACAGTTACAAGAGGTGCTCAAAGTGGTTACCATCAGCGTCCAGACACTTCTGATTACGGCGAACTACTGCTTGAGCAACGTTGGCCAAAGTGTCCACTTGTGTACATTTTTTTGGCACCCCGGTTTTAAATTGGACTCTATGTGGTCTATATGTATTGAAAATGGGTTATACATGACAATGATAGCTCAATGAAACTGGAGAAATAAATGAATAAATAGGGTTATGTTATTCAATAAATTGAGTAAGAAAGAATAATTTCAAGTCTTGGTTTTCAACACCATTATACTTTATTATGAGGACCCTATTTCATTATGATCCTCTATTATATGGATAAACAAGTTGGAGTAAATATTTTCTCCCTTGTCATCTTCCTTGACGGCTGGGTCACCTCAGCCTCTCCTTGTATTCTGTTAGTCCATCTGACAATGCTTTAGGGTTTTTATAGACTCAGCTTTTAGGTACAATTTGTAGCTAAGTGTCAAAACAGAAAGTAAGAAGAATACCACAAGGAAACCTATAATCCTGCAGCCTCACTCCGGGATCAACCCTATGAGTCACCTGCTCCAGTCCTACACCTCTTTTCTGAAAGCTGCTGGAGAAACTCATCCCAACAGAAGTGATTTTTTTCCCCTCCAGACCCTTTACAATGCCTATTGAGACTCCTTTTAGAAACTCTTCACTTGATTTTCGTGATAGAGCATACCCTGGTTTTCCTTCTCTTCTCTAGTGGGTTCTTCCATTTCCCCAGCAATTATTTTAACTCTTCACCGCTCGCTGGTGTCCACTGTGTCCCTGGTTCTTTATGGTCACCCTCCCAGCCTCTGATTTCAAGGAAAAGTTAGTGTCCATTAGGCAGAAATTCTCCCCACCTCTCGCTTCTTCCCCCAAAACATTCACGGGTAACCATGCCCTTGCACATAGGTATATTATCTTGAAAACACACATGTTATAATTAATAATAAAATATAAGTTCATTTGAAAACATTTTTAAATCCATAGCAGCTTTTTTCATTACCTTTAGATCTGGGGCAGGACCCAGCAATCTGCACTTTAAACTGGCACCTCAGGAGATGGTGATTCATCAAAGTGTATTGACCACCTACTGTGTGCCCTATCTAGTAGGACAAGACAGACACAGACCCTCCCCTCACGAAGTTCATACTTTAGTGGGGAATTCTGAGGGAGACCTTCTTAGGAAGCACTGCCCTAGGTGGGGGAGGCAGCCCTCACTGCCCGTAACTATTTACCAGGTCCTGTCCTTACTGCCTCAACTGTTTCCATCTCTTTGCCCACAGACATTTCTGCATCTCCGCTTCCATCACCCCTTTCCTAAATCACTGCCTCAGCATCCATTTGTCGTCTCTCCAGGATGCTAGAGCCATTTTTAGATTCCCCAAATCTAAACTGATCACTCCTCCCCTGCCTTACACCCTTTACTGTCACCACCTTGTTGCCTTCAGTGGAAAGCCCAAGTTCCTAAATTTCGCTCCTGTTGGCCTGTGCAGCCGCATTCCTCGCACAGCCTGCATTCCAGCCAGACCCATTCCTTCCTCCAGTTCCATGATAAAGCCTTTATGCATACAGTTCTCTCTCCTTAAAATACTCTTCTATTTTTCTAACACTCTAGTTTTCAAAACTCAACCCACGTATTTCCTCCTCAGAAGCCCTCTGGCTGTCCCACAGCCTGAATCAGTCCCTTCCTACCACCACCCTCTTCTCTGTGAAGGTCTCTACTGGCCCTGGATGCTAGTTATGTCAGCCAATCCAGTCGGACTGGCAGCTCTTTATAGGTGGGGTTTTTGTCATTTACCTTTGAATCTCCTGGACCTAACACAATACCTAACCACAGTAGGTATTCAACAAATAACCGTGTTGAATGAAGTAAGAGTTTTCCACCATCAGGAACACACAGTAAGGATGACAGTTCATTCGCAGTCCATTTAGCTCAGAGGTGTCTTGGTCTTGCTGAAGCTCTTGTGCCACAGGAAGGGGGTAATTCCCCGGGAACTCGCTGCCAGTGAGTGTGTGCACACGCCATCAATTCCCAGCAATGTTGGGTGAGACTCCTTCACAGAGCTTAGTGTTAATAGCTAACAAAATGGTTCTGCAAACCCCAAGTAAATGCAAATCTTTTAAAGAGGTAGTAGTTTAATCCTGCAGAGTGGCATTTGGTTGTTGTTGTGTTTTGGCAGATGCTTGCTCAGAAGTCTGGCAACATTATCAACATGTCCTCTGTGGCTTCCAGCATCAAGGGTAGGTCTGTCTTCCTGGGATCATGATGCACAGACTCACACACCTTCCCAAACTCAGGGCTTAGAGAACAAGCATAGCAGAGATCATGGACCCCACACATAACTTCAAAACTGCCTTTTAAAAATCGGTATTAAGTTCTTTAACTCCCAGTCCTTTTGCCTTAGGTGTGAAGCAGTCATAAAATTAAAGTTTGTTTGCGTCACCCTCCCTTTCATTCCTTCTAATGGATATGGAAAGGAAGAACAAACTGGGAGGAGGAAACATGTATCCATTTAATTAATCAAAAAAGATGTATTGAACACCTACTATGTGCCCCTGTTCCAACAGAATTCACAGTCCCCTGGGAGGTGAGGGTCAGGCAAACACACACCTACAGTGTGATAGTACATATTACAACAGAACTTTGTGCAAAGTGCTGTCACAATACCGGGAAGCTAACTGCCTGTGACTCTGAGGAGCGATTCACAAAGACAGTTGATCTGGGCCCTACATGAGAAGTGGAAGAGCCAGGGTTGCAGTGTAAAATGGAGGTAATGTCACACTCTGGCACAGATGGATTTGTGAGTTTAAAATAAAATAGCGACTGCTGAGATTACATTCCTGCTCTTTGCAAGGACACACGGACTAAGCCTGCACAGGAGAGGAATGCCAAGAAATGCCTAGACCTCTTGGTTTGTTTTGTTTTGCTTTGTTTTTCTTTACCCTGATTTTCTTTTGGAATCTGCATCAGGGGTCTGCCAACTGATGGTGAAAAACTAAGACCACTGCAGGCACTTAAATGCAGCATCTCAACACCTACGTCTCAGCTGAGTTGTGCCGATATTATTTTCACAAATTCAGAAGCTAGCTCTATTAAGGGAGAAATCGTGTTATCTATTTTTAAAAAGGGTGAGGTGGGAGGAAGCATGACAATGGTTACTGAGGACACTTATTTGTGTTCCCTTTTTAAAGGAGACTATTTTTTGTATTCCTTCAATTGTTGAACCTTCCCTACCCCCTCAGGAGTTGTGAATAGATGTGTGTACAGCGCAACCAAGGCAGCTGTGATTGGCCTCACAAAGTCTGTGGCTGCAGACTTCATCCAGCAGGGTATCAGGTGCAACTGTGTGTGTCCAGGTGAGTTTGGCACGTTAGGGCTGTGAGCATGTCCTTTCTGACATCCCCATTGCAATTGTGAGAGATACGCGTGTCTACATAAGCTTGTATAGCCCGTGTTATATTGTAGCCTGTCATAAGGAAAAGTTCGAGAGAAAAAGAGCCTAGGCTTATTAACAGTCCAACAGTAAATTGAGAGAGAGGCTAAGTCATTAGGAATAAGCCACAGATGAAAAGTGTTTAACATCACTCACATGGGGCAATTCTAAACCACGAATTCAGAGACATCACTGGCCAGGGCTGGATGTCTTGGAACCAGACCAGGGATGACCTTGTCAGGGGAAAGAGGAAAAGTAGACCATGCTCGCGGGACAGCTGGAAGAAAGTAAAAGGAGCCTTCAGAGCAGCTGCTGAGTCGTGGAAATCACCTGGGTGGCCCATAAATTAAAAGGACAGAGTAACACCTCCCTTTATGCCATAAAAAAGGGGGTCAGCAAACGATGGCGTGCAGTCCCAATCTGGCCACCACCTGTTTTGTAAATACAGTCTTATTGGAGCACATCCACACAGTTTGTTTATGTGTTGGCTAGGATTGCTTTTGTGCCACCATCAGAATTGAATAGTTGTAACAGACCAAATGGTTCTCAGTGCTAAAAATATTTCCTATCTGGCTTTTTACCAAAAAGTATGCCAACCTCTTGTTTAAAGGAAAGGAGAAAAGCAGAACTTATTTTTAGTAGAAAGGACATTAAATTTGTCCAAACAAAAGCATTCAATAACTTATTTCTTAGGAATAATTTCTCATTCTCTTAATCACTGTGGGTGTGTCTATTAGGTAGGTATGCCCTTTCACCCCACTCTGCCTATTCAATGAATACAAGGTGCCTAAGACCAATTACTAACTTCCTCCCTGAAAAGAAATTAAATATTGCATATCCAGTTTCTCTCAGTCGATCACAACTGGTGTTTGAGGGGTTAGGCAGACATATCATTTCACCATTACCTGTGGGACTTTTCCAAACCTGAAAGGTATGCCACAATTTGGGGAAGGAGTTGACAGGGAAAACTGTGTACAGTACAGGCATGCCTTGGAAGTAATGCAGGTTCGATTCCAGCCCACTGCAATAAAGCGAGTATTGAAATAATGCAAGTTGTAATCTTTTTGCTCTTGGAGGCTCTTGCTTTCAATTTTTAAAAGACCCAACATCTGTGGAATGCAAAAAAGTGAAGCACAATAAAACAACATATGCCTGTAGTTTGAAAAGTCCCACAGGAGATTCTGATGTATCCTCTCAGGTTGAAAAACCACTGGCTTATTAAACAGGGAAAACTACTAAGTACCCTTCAAGCTACAGAATTGCCATGATTGAGGTGTTCTGTTTAATATTTCGTGGACTAGAAAGATAAGCACAGGTAACACTGAGAAAAAGGAGGCTACAGGAGAGACAGTTTCACTGGGTTTTAGCATATGTACTGGTGATACTTGAGTCTGGCTATTCTTGGTGCTATTTACCCAATGGAATAAATGGCAAAATGATTTGGAAAATATGATTGTTTTAGCAGCTGGACTTTTCAGGAGATTGGAAAATATGTTATCAAACTCCCTGCAACAAGGAACTAGCTGTGACTCACTGAACCAGTCACAGAAGAAAACCTGATGAAGAATGATTGTGTCTGGGATGGTGCTGGTGGTTGTATAGTCAGAACTTCTCACCCTTAGACTTGTGTAGACTATGGCATGGTGTGTCAGTCTGTGCCATGGACACAGCAGAGTCCAGTGACAATGGAATTAAGTAGAAGGCAAGGCTTGCTCTACAGTTTTCATTTAATGGCCATTCATACCAGCCATGTGTGAGAGATGACGCTCATTCTCGTCTGTGCAAGGAAGCTGATAAAGCTATAAGAATTCTGAAGAGACTATTCAGTGAAAGCTTTAGGTGCGTTGAACACACTGTTGGTAGAATTCGGGATTTTAAGGAGGCAGTTGATGAGGGAAGTGAAGAAAATATCAGAAACTAGATACAAGGGGATCTTTATTATGTGGTTTCAGAAAGTATTTCAATACTATGGCCCGCAGTAACGTGGAAAGTAGAAAACATTCCTAATGAACTCGGTAATCTAGCTAAGGCAATTTCCACCCACAGTGTTGAAAAGTGCTGCCCGCTTGTAGTAAAACGTGAGGGGAGGGAGAGAAGCTAAAGAAAAGGCTGTTAAATATAAAGGAGCCAGGATTCGCTGAATTTGAAGATTCCCAGACTCTCCAGAGAAATGGCAAATGATGATAAAATTAAGGAATGGTTTCTGAGCAAACATTAAATCTCAGGAGCGTGGTCTAAAAATGAAGCTGAGGGTGTGACTGTAAAATCATTTGTTGTGACCTTAGAAAGATCACATGGTCCCTGGCGTACTGTCAGTCAGAAAAAAAAGGCCCTCTAAAGAGAATTTACGGATTACATAAGTGAACAAAAAAGTCTCGGGAACTTTCTCTGTAGGAGTGTGAACTAAGCGGGATTTAAAACTTGCGGTGTCACGCTTTTTTAAAAATAAAATAATTTCAAATTATATTTCTGATGAGAAACATGAAACAGTGGTTAAAAATAGGAATTTGAAACCACTGAAAATAGGCAAGATATGAAGAAAATTTAGAACCACCTAAACTACAGACAACTGTGACAGTCATGCAGTTGAACTTGACCGCACGAATGCTTTTGAGATGATTAAGGCAGTTTAGATCCTTGTTGGTAAAGTACTTGTATGATTTTATCTAATCTCAAGGTGATTGTGGGGATTAATGGAAATGATACATGTAAAAGTGCTTAAAATCCGTAAAGTATCATGTTAATGTAATGTGACTAAAATATATGTTTTGGGAATGCTGGGTGATTCATCGAGTCCCTGGCTCATGTCACAGAGAATTCTAGTCTGTGTTTTTTAAAATCATAGAAATGTTATTACAGAAGTTACAAACCTACTAACTAAAAGGGCAAGTACGTGGAGGTAAAACTGTCATTCTAAGTCATGGAGAAGAATTGCTGTATCATAATTATATGTTCCATATCATTAACTGTCAATTTCTTTTTCAGTTAAAGTAAGTAACCAAGCTGAATGTCCCCCTTTGATTTAGGAACGGTTGATACCCCATCTCTGCAAGAAAGAATACAAGCCAGACCAAATCCTGAAGAGGTACATCTACTATTTTCAATGCATTTCAATCTTGTTAGAAACTGTCCTCTTCCTTACCTAGAGTAAACAGAGAGACAGAATGTAGAAGGGTGGTTCCAGGGGCTGGGGGAGTGGGGGAGAGTGGGGAGTTATTGTTTAATGAGTACAGAGTTTCAGTTTTGCGGGACGAAATGTGTTCTGCAGATTCATTGTAGAACACTGTCAATATACTTAACACTGCTGAACTGTACACTTAAAAATGGTAAATTTTATATTATGTGTATTTTACAACTTTGAAAAAAAAGCTCTCTTCATTAACATTAACTTTCTGATCTGTTGCAGTGTCTGTCCGTGTTAGCATAGCAAAATAGTTTGAGTGGCTTCGAAGTCACCATAGGCCTGCTTGGTCTGCTTAGTCCACAATTAATGATACTACTAATATTCTCACGTATCATGTATCATGCATGAGTAATTAAGGCAAGCCAGTGGTACCTGTGTAGGTTCATCTTGCCTTTGACCCCCAGAAGAAGCTGCAGGTGAGTTCATACTTCAGCTTACATCACAGATGTCTGGTATGCTTTCTGGTCACAGGCACTGAGCAATTTTCTGAAGAGACAGAAGACTGGAAGATTTGCAACTGCAGAAGAAATAGCCCTGCTGTGCGTGTATTTGGCTTCTGATGAAGTAAGCACTATTCTTCCCAATAATTCATTATCCTCAATCATATTTGGCCACTATTTGATTATCAGAAAATGTCATCTTAGAGAGTTCTGGCATATATATGCTAAGATGCTACAGTTACTAGATAGAGATAAGTTCTGATTTAAATTGCTCAAAGGAAGGCCACTTGGATCTGAGCTGATGGCTTTTCCTTTTTCAATTTTATATGTCACTAAATCTTGTAGCAAATGAAATGGAGGGTTAAAAAAATTAAATTGCTAGATTTTTAAAGACAGAATTGCTTTCAAAAATTACAATTGGGTATACCCTGGTTAAATGTAATTCAAACAAATGAACCTCCAAAATTATGAGTTTCAGGTAAAAAGGAGAGAGGGTAACCAGATTGTGTCCAGGTGACACAGATTTGGCATCTGGTGTTTTTGGTTTTACTGGTGCCTTGTGTGGGAGACTCCCACTGGTATTTTTTTCTATGAATTCTTTACTTGTTTGCCATCATGTATAGAAATTCCTAATTCTCTTTCCACTTAGCATCTATTTTCCACTTAGCATCTATTTAGCAACGGTTTTCTTCCTTAATGGCTACTGTATATTTTTTAATGGCATACAACTGCAGTAGCAGAATATATATATATATATGACATAGAGCACAAGAACATCCCCCTCTATTTTATGTCTTTGAATATTACATGATCAGGGAACTGTAATGTATGAAGAGACAAGGAAAGGGGAGTAGGTGGGAGTATCATTCACTGATCAGTTACTGTGTTTCCCCAAAAACAAGACCTAGTCGGACCATCAGCCCTAATGCGTCTTTTGGAGCAATAATTAATATGTCTTATTTTACTATAATTTTTTTTTACTTATATTAATTTTTGGTCCAAAAGACACATTAGAGCTGATGGTCCAGCTAGGTCTTATTTTCGGGAAAACACTATATATATGTATATATACATATATACACATATATGTATATGTGTGTATGTATATATATATATATATACACATATAAATGTATATGTATATATATATATATATATATATATATATATATATATATATATATATATATGAGAGCTTGCATTGTAAACAACAACAACAAAACTTGGGAGAATTGGGGTCCTTTCTTGGTAAAAGAACCAAAAACACCTTAGTTTATCTACATTATATGATCAGTTTTCATAGATTGAACTTTAAAAATTTCTGTACTCATATTATGTCTTTCCTTCCTACTTCTTCCCTTGTCTCAAGCTTTAGATAAATTTAAAATTAAGAACACAAATTTGAGTCTTTATTATCCAGGTTTAAGTTAAAAGATTTTTAAACCTCTACCACAAGGAATCATTTTAGCTTTAATTTTTTGGAAAATGAAAAATTCTGTAGAAAAAAAGTTATTTATTTTAACTTTTTTAGTTGTGCACAGATTTGGGTATCTTAAACTAGTATAGAATATTTTTTCATAGTTTAGATTATAATATTCTTCATAAACATTTTAAAAACACATTTATTGTGCTTCAGCTCCTAGAATTACCTGTATATTGAGTAGTTATATATACAATAGTTTTGTTGTTTCGTTTGGTAATTGACTTGATCCCTTTATGACTGACACACTTGATTATGTTCAAAAGTTTATTAGTGGCATAAAACTCAGCTAGTTTAGAATAGTTCTGAGTTTCAAAATGAAAATGTACTATGATAGCCTACAATTTATCCTAATTTGAGAAATTACTACAGAGCACTTCACTTCTTAATGTTCTGATTCTGAGATGAAACACCTAACAGACCTTACATAGAATGTGACATGTGCTAAAACACCAGCCAGAGGCCGGTTAACTGCAGACCACAAGAACACTTGGCAGTTTTAAATCATCCAAAATTTAATTTAGATTTTCCTAAATTCTGTTTGAGTTTTCCTGTTCCCATGAGAGTAAATTGTTTAGCTACGTCAGTCATAGAAGATTGAAGAAACACAACCTGTGTTAAACCTGGTTCATTGTTGTCTCCTTGTGTTTATCACTGCAGTCTGCCTACGTAACAGGTAACCCTGTCATCATCGATGGAGGCTGGAGCTTGTGACTTCTGGATCTCCTTGCTGGGAAGGCAGACTCTTTCTGTCCACCAGGAACCTGGTTATGAAGAAAACTCACCCATGTCTTTCCTATTAATGGCATAGTAATCAAAACAAGCTCGTTTTAATGATGGCATTATTCTGTTCACAAGAGTCTGCTTCTTTAAACATATTAATCTCTTTCTAATCTGTTTTGAAATCATTGTAGATAACATGAAAGATAATGAATTCATTGCAAATGAATAGTTTTAAAAATAAGCCTCAATTTGTAAGCACATAAACTGTGAATATAAAGAAAAAAGGAAGGTTTTTAAGAAAAATGTATTAATGTCTATTTTACCTCTATATCCCAATATTCAAATATTTTTGTAGAATTCTGCATTGGTCTGTATATGGATAGTGATTTTAAAATTTTACCATTATAATTGAATACCAGAGGTAAGGAGTTTGGTGTCAGTAACTTACACTGAAAAATATTTAGATTCAGAACTGTATTGTTGATCTGTTATATAAAAGAAAAATAATCATCAGGTGTTTATACTTAATGGATGTCATCACTTATAATTAAGTACTATTTTCTTCTGGTATTTAACTTCTTAGTTTAAGTAAAAAATCTTTATTAAAATAAGCAATGATATTTTCATGGGCCTAAGAAAATATAGTTAACTAACTTGGCAGTATTGTCAGTTTGAGGGATTTTTTTTTTTTTTAGATTAAGTATAGATTTTTTTTCACCACATTCCAGGATAAGAGATAAGAGGATATGAAATTTAGAAAGTCTCTGGATCAATGAATATAAATGAATCATGTAACAGGAAACAAAGAAAGAAAGAAAAGAAAATTTTCAAGAAAAAATTTTAGTAAATTCACTGATGGTAATTCTATAAGAAATTATTACAAAGAGTTTTTTTTCTTGTTCTTTATAGGGTTTTGTATGTTTTTTATTTGTTACTACTTCAAAAGACCAAATGGTATGATGCATGTATACAGTACTCAATAAATGAGCAGTAACACTTAGACTTTTCTCTTAGAGCCTTAATAATACCAAGGAAATATTGAAATGCACAATGAACAGATAACATTTTATGTTTGAGGAAGAAAATTCTGCAGTTTATAAAAGTGAGTTAAACTTGACTGCAAGGATATTTTGACTAGCATTCCCAGAGTCCACTGATTTTAAGATTTGCTTTGGGGTTCTAGACCAGACATTCCACGACTGGATCACAGATAGCTTGGTTTGTAACCTACACCAAGTCAACCAGTTTATCCTGGATTTCAGTTTTCTGGTTTCTGAAATTAAGGAGTTGGGCCAAAAGACCTGGGTTTCTTTGGGGTGTATCAAAATGCTGTAACTTCTTATCAGGTGAGGTATGGAACGCTGTAGTTTATAAGTACGTTATGAAGTACTTTATGCTGTAAGCAAGTGCACATGTATACTCGTATGTATAGCTATGAACAAATGAATTCTAAATAAACAAGTGATGATTCTGCAAATGCATTCTAATTTTAACAAATGCTCCCTCAGATTTAGTTCTCTCAGAGCTAACTAAATAAAACATTATAAACAATAAAAGCAAGTAAAATCTAGCCCAAAAGTTCCATGTTCTTCAAAGTCATGCGAATCAAATCAGGTGATGTATCAATGAAGATCATATGACTGGAAGAAAAGGAAAAATGTATTTCATTGTTTTGGTAAGAGGAAGCTAAAGTCACCAGGAACTTTTGCAAGCTTTAGGCAAGGAAGAGTTCAGTTTAGGAGAATAATCATTTTAGATGGTCTGAAGAAGGTTATTGGACAGAATGTAGGTTCATCCATTCTTTCCAAAGGAGAATCTGAAGGACAAGAATGAGTGGTTTCTGTCTGGTGTAGACATTTATTTGACATTTTCCCTCTTGCCTGAAAAGAGGTGATTAAAATTGGCACTTGCTTCAAGGAGTGAAAAACAGGTAAGAAATTTTTTATTTTTGAAGGAAATGAAAATTATCCCAAAAGGGGCGAGCGTGCATATACACACACTTAGTTGGGCCTGGGGGGGGGGGGGGGGGGGGGGACAGAGGAAAGGAAGGCGGAAATGGAATTGAGTTTTGAAGAAGAAAGAATCAAACAGCTCACGGAAAGGTTAAATCCAAAACAATACACAGTAAGAAGGGCATGTGTTAAAGAAGCGATCATAGGGAGAGAAGTCTTTTATCCCACTTAATTGGTGACCAGGGAACAAAACTGTCTTCCCACCGCACCTGAGAAGATTCTTCTAAAAAGTACAACTAAAAGATGGTGTTAAAATCCAGAAAACAGAGGTTGGTTTAGGGACCGATAAACCCAGCCATCGGCTACCCAGACCGCACTCCTGGCTCCTGAAGAACTACCGTCTTCGCCCAGGGTCTCGGCATCACCAGGAAAGACTTGGCGCCAGGGTATGCGCTCGCGGGGCGACCTTTCCACGGAGCTTCCCTGGGGAACGCACTGGTCCGGGCACCGACGACCCGCAGGCCGCCCAGCGGGAACAAAAGACTGAACATGGTGCCGCTCCGAGGTCCCGGGAACTGGCCCCTCTCCCCGCCGGGTCTCCCGGGCGCCCCTCTTGCCGGCGCCATCTGACCCCAAACCCCGCGGAGGGCGCTCACCCCGGGTGGGTTCCAGCGTCGCGGGGCCGGGTCTCCCTCCGCTGGGCCGCCCAGCGCGCGGCGGGGAAGGCGGGGCCGCAGATACCCGCGGCGCGCCCAGCGGCCCGAGAACTGCACTAATCGCAGCCGGGGGTTCCGCCTGTAGTGATGCGCTCCCGGGAAGCCCAGCGCGCCCGAGCTAGACGAGCCTGCTCCGCACACCTTTTAACCCATCTTTCAGTCGTTGGGCAGAGCCGAGTGCCTGCGCCGGAGACCACGAGGTAAGTGGCCTGCAAAGAACACTGAGGGTACAAAGAAAGAAGCGGCGCCCGCGGCGGGAAACTTGTTGGCCTTGCCAGGCCAAAGACCCGGAGCGAGTGCCCAGCCCTTTGTGGTTGTATATCGAGTGGAAGGTGTGTTTGCTGTTGTGTTGTTGGACAGGAATTTTCTTGTTTGTTTTTGTTTTAATTCTCAAGTCAGTTAGAGGGTGTGGCTACTGTGGGCTAGGTTAGCACCCCTAGGTACTAAGAACCATCAGATCCCACTGGCTGGAGAACAGAATCACCAGCTCAAAGCAGTTTGTGGTTTTTTTCTACATACCAGGCATCAACTTGTTATCTCACCCTAGACTCTGGTGTGATCTGTTGCATTAAAGGATTAATGGCAGGAAGCCACTGTTTCCTTAAGCTTCTCATCAAGAAATCAACAACACCCGCACAGAGACAGAGTAGATACCTTACTTAGCCAGGTCATCCTCTGTTTTCACAGAAAGACTAAGACTTTTCCCCATTTGTCCTCTGTAATGGGGCCTCCACCCGACATTGCTGCTCACCAATTCTCATGAAATTCTGGTTTACTCTTTCTCTCCAAGTCAGGGCTGAAACATTTCAGTTCAGTAAACACCTATGTATCTACTCTGGGCCAAGCAGGCATAGGGACATAGGAGATACAAATATGCATGAAATACAGTTTCTGCCATTCAGTAGCTCAAAATCCAATGGATCAGAATATACCTAACAAGTAATAAGGTCGTGTAATTCACCCTATACTAATGATGTGAACAAATGACTAAGTCACATAATGTATTTTCTAGCTTATAAAGGTCTTTGGAATTATAACCCTATTGACTCGGTTTTTGCCTTTTTTTTATGATTTCCATTATAGGCATTATAAAATAAGTGGGAGGAAGTCAGTGATGTAGGTCTGAGTTCGGGGGCCTACACCAGAAGGTCCTCTGCTGGATATGGAATTTTGTCACTCAAGTCCATTCCTAACTGCTTCTAGTGTGCCTTGTTGTACAGAAGAAACTGGAGAGCTAAAACATTTCCCATACTCCCTTCCAGTTAGAGTTCTGGATGTAAAATTAGGGTCAGGCAAATGGATCACTTGCCTGAGAGTTCCAGGGCAGGGGTGAGGCAGAGGCCATGTCCCTGCTATTTTTGGCTGTTTTCTGTTGGCAAAGAAGTTCCTGGAAACATCAGTGTTCAGTCTCCAGAAATGTGAGTGTGGGAAGAACTTCTAACATTGGTGACAGCCAGAGTCAGCACTGTCTTGTTGAATCACCAGCTCCATGGCTGTCAAGACGCAGTTGAGGCAGGTGGTGAACATATTCTGTGCTCCCTGTCGAGGCAGCTTCCAGATCCCAGCTTCTAGGAGTCACAGCTACAGTGGTGTTCTTAAATTCCACAGTCCTGTGGGACCTCCTGATTGTGCAGAAATAGTACACTCATTGGTTGTTCGGTTACTGATATTCTAGAAGTCATTCCTGGAGGTCCATCCTACACCTTGCACTTCTAGCCCTTTCAACAGTTCACTTAATTCCCTGTATAAAATCTCTTCCTGCTTGAAATACCTGGACTGGTTTTGGTTTTCTGCTCTGCACTGACTGATTAATATGTTTGCTATGTAGCCTCTGAGAGTCACCTAAACCTAATCTCTTCAGTTTCTTTAGATGGGAAATGAAACCATGAGATTAAACCCAGGGGCTGGCAGTGTTTGAAATGCCTTCGGTTGAGTTGCACCTTCTCCACTTGCCACAGACCCCCATGTTTGAGTTTGGCCCCCAAGGCATTTAAGTTTGTTACCCGTAGATTAGATTATCTCTGAAGTCTCTTGCTCTACAAGTATAATGTAAGACATTTCTTCACCTAAAACATTTATAGAATATGTTCTACAACAGCAGATTGTTGAATATCTGGTTCATGTCTAATTATTTACTGGTCTTACTAATAATTTGTAGGCCACAGACTCTTGGTCAGCACACCAACCCCAATGATAAAACAGATTTTTCCTCTGGGGAAAAGGGTTTACATCTTTTGCACATAAAGTCTAGGAACATGGTATACGGGGAAATGTAGCTGCCTATGTATTCTTGTGGAATGAGGAAGTGTTCTCAGTATTTTGTAGTCATGTGTCATACATGTTAAGGAAAACACATTCATAAGTTCTAAAGAGTTTGTAACAGCCTTATGAAGTTATTAAATAAGTCTTGTCAATATAATAAAGGGTCTTTGCCTTTTTAGAAATTCATTCTTTTATTTATTTTTCTGTAGTTTATGTAAAGGACTAGAAACTTTCGATTTACCGATCTCCCTTGCCTGTGCTCTTCAGTACAGTACATGCATACTTCTTTCTCAAGGAAAGTCTTATAAAAGGAACAAAGTATTGGGAGACCACATGGGCACTCTATGATGTACTTAGTACTGCTTTAAGATTGTCTGTGACATAGGCATTATCACCATATTACAGATGAAGAAACATCCCGACTGGTTAGCTTGTGCAAAATGGCCCAAGTAAGAGGCAGTGACGCAGGATTTACACTCAGGGTTTTCATCTCCATTTTCCTCTGACCTTTCCACATCTTGCACACAATGCTCTTAATTAATAGAGCTGTGCACAGAATTCCCTACGTGCACTTTCCTTTTCGCCTTTCATCCTTTATTCGTGTGGTTCCTCTGCCTATAATGGTTTTTATTTTCTTTGCAAGACTAAGTCATCTTTCAAGGCTTGATTCAAGTACCACTTAACCTCAGCCAAGCAAGGCAATACCTCCTCTCCCCTGTTTATACCTGCACTTCTCACATCATAATTACATTATCTAAAGGTAACACTAGCTGCTATAACAGATGAATTCCAAAATCTCAGTATAAGGAATAGATAACCTTACAATCTATATAGTCTCTGTTGACTAAAAGAATGACACTAAAAATTTGGCACTCAAATGTTATTTTCTGGACATTTTTGAGAATTAGCAATACAAAGGCAGTGTTCTGATTGTTCATCTTCAATGGAGATGTTGCACCGTGTCACATAGGTAGACAGGTGTAAGCCAGAGATTCTTCATCATTACTTCTCATCAGAGCTACGCAGAGCTGGCTCTGCATCAAAATCACCTGTTTTGTTGGTTAGGCTGCTTTTGGCTGCAAGTAACAGGATATTTGGCCAAAATAGTCTCCAAAAATACAAGTTTAGTTTTCTCCTACAACAAGATGTCTGAAGGTACGCAGATCCCGGGTTTGTTCAGTAGCCCAGTGGTATCAGAGTCTCGGTTGCTTTCTATGAGCTAATCTTGACTTTTTCTGTATGGGAAAATGATAGCTGCTAGAGTTCCAAGAAACACAGTCTCCATCCACAGCTCCACCCACCCCCACCCCCCCAACACACATACAAGGGTATTTAAAAACAAAAAGAGGAGAGGGTTCTCCTCTTGCTTCATTTCATTAGAAAGGAAAATCTAACCCAGTGGCCCTCAATGGCCTTGCCCACAAATTTCATTGGCAAGAAATGAATCATGCTCGGCCACAAACCAACAACTGGAAAAGAGGAATGGTGTTACAGAGATTGGTATCAGCCAATTATGATTTATCCCTAGAAGTGGGGAAGGGATCCACTGGCATACCTGAGCAGTGGCTTTTAGGTAGGCAGTAAGTCTTATCTGTCATACTTGGGGAGATTCAGTCTCTGGAGATTCTGATTTTAGTAGGCCAAGAAATAATATTTTAAACTTAACAATTAAATACCTTTGCCCTTTGTGGGGAGAGAGATTAGAAAGGAGAGAGGCAAGTATTGGGTCCCTTCTTACCTAGGGCTCACATTCTTTTAGTCATATCTCTTTGTACATGGTGTTTTACTTCATGGTGATGCAACCAAATCACCGTATCAATTAACCAAATACAATAGCAGTTGTTTTTCTTTGATAGCTTGGTCTCGTGGTTGGCACAGCTAACACTGAAATAAGGTGTTCTTGTTCGGGGAAACATTCTTAGTCATTTCAGTAATTTGTCAGGGAAATTTTAAACCCTGCTGTTTGCTTGATCTGAATTCCTCACTACTGGGCACAGCTCTTTTTGGGAAGTGAACATTAGATCTGAGTTGATGAGCAGAGTCCAGAAATGGGAAGGTTTCTGCTCTGTATAGAAATATTGCATGAGACTGAGAACCTATACTTTCAGTCCATGAATGGATGAACTCCAAAGATAGGAGATTTCTATTATTATAATCATTATAGAGACTTACTGGATAGTCATAGAGATGCTCCTTCAAAGGCATGAGTGTGGCACATGAAGGACTCCAGCAATCCATGTAAATTCTCAATCAGACCACCCCATTAAGTATCAGCCTGTCATTTCCATTAGGATTTTTTTTTAAAGATTTTATTGGGGAAGGGGAACAGGATTTATTGGGGAACAGTGTGTATTTCCAGGATTTTTTCCAAGTCAAGTTGTTGAACTTTTAATCATAGTTATTGAGAGCTCAGCTCAGCTCCAGGTCCAGTTGCCATTGTTAGTTGCAGGGGGCACAGCCCACCATCCCTTGCGGGACTCAAGGAGTCGAACTGGCAGCCTTGTGGTTGAGAGCCCACTGGCCCATGTGGGAATCGAACCGGCAGCCTTTGGAGTTAGGAACATGGAGCTCCAACTGCCTGAGCCACCAGGCCAGCCCCTCCTTTAGGATTTATGCATTGAACCATAAATTAGAATTTTTTTTAAAGTTTCCAAATGTATAGAGTTTGAGGCTGTCTTTTTGTTCAAAAAACTTGATTTGTAAGATAAAGACTTTCTATTGTTGATGCTTGCTTTATGCCATACTATGTGGGCAGTATTTGTTCTGTATGTGCTTTAAAAGTATGCTTTCTTTTTTTTTTCTTTTGAAACATTTCCTTTACTGAATGGAGCTCATATTCTATAATTATTATTTCATCCTGTACTTTTTTCTATTAACAATTCAATCATAAACACTTTCCATAATATTGAAAGACAAAAATAGTAAATCAAAACTGAAATGCAGCTAAGGCAACACTTGGAAAAAAATATACAGCCTTTTATGAACATACTAGAAAACATAGTGAAAAAAATATTAATGAGCTAAGAATGCAACACAAAAAGTTAGAGGAAAAACCCAAGGAAACTCAAATAAAGTAGAAGAAAGAAAAGAGCAAAAATTAATGAAATAGAAAACAAACAACAAAGAGGATCAAACCAAAGGCTGTTTTTTTTAGAAAGACATAAAAGAAACAAATTTCTGGTATGATTGAAAAAAAGAAAGAAAAATCAAATAATATTATGATTGAAAAAGTTAACAAATCTAGATGCCATTAAGATATCAAAAATAAGACATAACAGCTTCATAAATTTGATAGAAGAAGTGGACCATGTTCTAGAAAATCGCTGCTCTAAAATGTGGGGCACAGAGGAAATTGCTATGGGACTGGAGTCATCAAGAAGATTATCACAGAAGAGATGGTCTTTGAAGATGGGAGGCTTTGGGAGAGGCACACCAAACAGGGTAACCAAGAAGAAAATTATAGGGTGAAAAGAAGCATGTATTAAGCAAAGTAAGGTAATCTCGAGTAAATGGGATAGAAGTGGAGCATAAGGCGAAAACAGTAAGCTGGATTCAGATTCTACCATGTTTCCCTGAAAATAAGACTGGGTCATGTATTAATTTTTGCTCCAAAAGACGCATTAGGGCTTCTGTTCAGGGGATGTCATCCTGAAAAATCACGCTAGGGCTTATTTTCCAGTTAGGTCTTATTTTTGGGGAAACACGGTAGTACAGAGATGCCTTACCCTAGCTGCACATTAGAATCACTTGGGGAGCTTTCAAAAAAAAATAAAATAAAATAAAACACAACTCAATGTCCAGGCCAAACTCCTAGAAATCAGCCTCTGGATGGTCTATGATTATAATTTCAAACATCTTTCAGCCTAAATTTTGTCCAGAGGCTTTTAACACTGACAATTAAATGTATGCAAACAATTAAAAAAAAATGACAGCCTGTCCATTTCCCAGACAAAAAATAACAGAAATAACCAGTCTTTATCCATATGATGATTTTTTCGCAGTAATTCAGTTGATACAGTAAGCATATTTTACTTGGCGAAGAGACTATGGATATTTGCAAATTGATAGTTCTTTTATTTCCTCTGGAATATTACAGAAAGCACTTTTAAACATTTAGATTACTAAATAACCTGAAAACAAGAAGACTGATTTAATAAACATTTCTCTGTATATGAAAGCATATTTACAGAAGTGTTTTTCAATGTGTGCTTCACTTGCCAGGAGGAACGGGTTGAGTGGACAGGGCTCCTGCAGCTCCACCTTTATCCCATTTGTTGGATTTCAAGATAAGGTTTCATTTGATGGAAGATTTTTGGCTTAAAATATATTTGAAAAATACTACTGTAGGAGATTCTAGGCAGTTCCCCATCTTTGAAAACCAGAAAAACAAAAAAATGACCTTAAACTGTGGCAAGTGGGATTAAGTTACCTAAAATCAAATTACCTGATTCTGTCTATGAAAAATATTATTACCGAGGAAAGCTGTATCATTTTCTATTCTCCAAACTTTAAGAATTGCGTAATTCTGTTTTGATATATTTTAAATTACATAAGAAAATCTTCTCATAAAAGTCCTAACAATACAGAACTACAGAGAATAAAAATGAGGATATGGAGAATAAAGACTATGCCAATTCCAGTTCACTCCCCAAAAGCAACTACTGTTAACAGACTTTTTTCCTATTGTTCACACATAGACAAATACAGAACTGCTCATGTTCTTGATGTGTTATTCTTCATCTATAGTTTTCTCTCAAGTGTGGAGGAAAGACTAAGGTTCCTTTGACGTTCACAGCTCTATGATTTTGGTGGCACATGTCCTTAATACTGTTAAATAAAGCTCAGATTAAGCCAAGATAATTTCCAACTGTGTGTATCAGTCCTGTAGTAAATTCTCTCTACTGAGAATGCTAAAGAAAGCCATGAATGGCCACCAGCCTTTGCATATGTTTTTAGAAAACACTTCACCTACTAACCTAGAAGCAAGTATGCAAGCACAGCATCATAACAGCCACGTCCCGTGGCTTAGGACGAGCCTTATTCTTTTATGGAAATATATATTTGAGTCACAGAACTTTGAATTCAGTAAATTTGAATTCAGTAAATTCACATTATTTACTGAATTTATGAAATCTATGTAATTTCACCATTTGACACAGGATAAATTTTTACCTAATGTTGTTTACAGGTTGTATATCAGTCTGAATAATACAATATCTTGATTGAGAATCAGAAAAGAAAACTGTTGCTTCTGAGAATAGGCACGTTTAGTGTTTAAAATATACCTTGCCTTCCTAGTTTTCAGTATAATTATCTGATATACAAAAATCCCTCAAAGCGTCTCATTTTAACTGAATATTTTAAAAAGAAAAGCACCTTAGTTCTTACTCTTAAGGCATACGTAAGTGGCAAGTGACCACTTAGCTGGTTATTGAGAATATGTATCAATGTCATGAGAATGGAAGTTCTATTTCTATTCATTTTGTTACCAATGTTGTGCGACTGAAATGGATTAGTATTTTGTTTGTTTGTTTATGATAAGCTCTATAACATCCATAACAATGGGAAAGAATAAAGCTAAAAATAATACAAGATAGAAAATAAAAATATTATATTGTAGAATGTGTTTTAAAATTTCTTGTGGAATGTATTTGCAAACTTTATGGGTATATATGAGTGCGATTTTAAACAAAATATTACAGCAAAAAATGTAAAAATATAATGCAGTGATTTGGTAGAAATGATATAAAGTCAAAAATATAGATTAAAAAACTCTCATTTTAGGAGTTTTTATACAGTTTTACTTTGAGGCTTGGCTGATACTGTCTATGTTAGTTGAAAAAAGTTATTTAGCTTTTCTAGGCTTTAGTTTTCTCATTTGAATATCAAAGTGATTAGAGTAGGTAATTTCTAACGACCTTTTCAACTTTTATTATTCCAGTAAACTATGATTCTTTGGTACTTGGAAGCTATCTAATTTATTCGTATTTCCCCATTTTTTAATATCTCCATTGCAGAAACCCACATCTCAGATCAATTCTCACCCCCCCCCCAGTTTTATCGAGATATAATTGACGTGTAACATCATATTAGTTTAAGTATACAGCATAATAATTTCATGTGTGTATATATTGTGAAATAATTAACACAGTAAGTTTCGTTAACATCCATCATCTCACATAGTTACATTTTTGTTTCTTGTGCTGGGAGCTTTTAAATCAGATCTAACAGTGCTCTTGAACCTTCACTGGAACCAAGGATTTTAAAAGACTTCCATGAACACAATGAAAAAATAAAGTCCATAAACTACAGTATTTCTCTTAAACAACATTGTTGAAAAACAAAGTATTTCACTTGATGTTCTGGATAACTGACACCTATTTTATTGAATGCCAAACTTTTTTTTATTTTAACATTCTCTTTAAAGAAAATCTCTAAACTGTACTATATATTTTAATGCCTTTTAAAACAGGAAATATTTTCATATCATTTTTCCTTTTCATCTTCTAGAAGATGTAAAATCACCTTTCTAAACTTGTTATTATACAGGGAACCCTTCAGGGCCAATTCAAGTATGAAGGTTCTTACTAAGGATTCATTTTGTAGCAACTGAAAGAAACCCAATTCAAACTGGTAAGGAAGTTACTGGCTCACCTAATTGTTTTGTTGACCCAGTAAAGTTTCCCCTTACACCCAACTGGCTTTCATGCCTCTATGCCTTCAAGACAAGGATTTTCTAAGGCCAACATCATTTTCCTGTCATAATGCCATTCTTTCTCATTATGAGTTTAAATTTTGGAGTAAGTTTTTAAATTTAAAAAATTGTATACACCTATGTACACATGTATTCATATATATAGGTATATATATACATATATATGTATATATGTGTATATATGTATATGTATATATGTATATATATATATATATATATATGCATTTACTATATATAATATAAAATAAAAATCAAACTAAAGTTTTTTTGAGATGCCACTCTTGCTAACATTGTGTTTTGTATAATAAGAAAAATGGTAGTTATGGTGATGATGGTGGTAGTAGTGGAAAGGATATAGTTTTCTTTGAAATTTTAAATGCAGACATCTTGGCGCTTTGTTAAACAGAAAATGATTCCTTGGGGCAGCCATCCTATCTAATTAACCCTTGTCTTTATGGCCTAGCATAGTGCCTGGCACATATTAGGCACACAAATATGTGTTGAATTAGATTTTTCCCTTCTCTTGTATAATTTTTTTCTTTGGTTGTACCAAAGTTTGTAGTTTTTACCTCTATTATAATATTCATCATGCTTGTTGCATTAGGAAAAAGTTTGGTTACTAGTAAAAAGAAAACTTGACTGATAGTGGTGTAAACAATTACCTCAAATCTGGCAGACCAGGACTGATGCAGTGACTCAAGGATGTCATCAAGGAACCAGATCCTCCGGTCTTACTTACCTACCTTCTTTGGTACAGGGCCTTTTAGTCTCATGGTTGAAAGATGGCTGCTGGCCCTCCAGGTAATGTATCTAGATTCTAGGAAGAAGAATGGAAATGTTAGAGGGCGAAAAGTAAACAGTATGATCCTCGAAAGCTTTGCCTTATTATTTGGGAATGAAAGCCCTCCCCAGGGACTGCCACTTGTGTCTCATTACAGACAGCTCTGACACATGGCCACCTCTAACTGCAAAGTGGCTAGGAATTGGAGTACTTCGTTCTCAGCCTAGATAGTATCAGAAGCCCAAGGAGAAAGCATTGTAGTGGGTGTTGATGGAGCAACATATAGGTCTGCCTTATAAGATTTTTAGTTACTTAGTATTAAGTTGTTGGTTCTTTTTCTTTTTTTCTGTCGTACTGTAAGCCTATAGAGAACAAAGAGTATGTTTTGGTATCTTTGAATTGCCCACAATAACTAGCAAGTGACTATCATTGTACTTTTTACAGTGTCTAAGACATTATGGCTACTCAAATCAATATTGTTGTATTTTCTTAACTTTTATTTAGAAATAAGAAACAGGCAGGAATTAGTGAGTGTAGTTTCTCTGAAAATGATGGAATCCATTGATTTCTCTTTAGTGACTCATTTCCTCATCAACATTGGAAAATCAGCTGGAGCTTTTCTGTTTCATTGAGTTGGTCCATTAGAGTGGACTATTTAATGGTAATATTACTTGGAATATTTGAAGTAGAACTCAAAAAAGACATGTGGGAAAGAAATCATAAAAAGTATGATGGTCAACAAAGGCTTTTTCAAGAGAAATAAAAAGGTAGATAAGAATTAGGATAAGATATTTTAATAATAACAAAAAGATTAGCAATTGAAAATTAAGAATAGTCTACTTTAAAATATTTTAGCCAGTCAGAGTTCTAAGGGAAAAAATAAGTACTATTCATTGATTCAAATTGCTGTTTAATTTATTCATTTAAATCTCAAATTGCTGTTCTATATCTATACTATTTCTCCTCAATACAGATCTTATTCTTTGTCCCTCAGCCATCTTAATTATAAATCATGGGGGATCAAGATAAAACAATTGACGGTGAAGAATTGGAACCATCAGCAGGAGTGAATCACACAGCTTCTACATATCAAGAAACACAGGTAAATCTATGATTAAATGGAGAACATCCCAACTGTTTCTTTAAGGAAGAGACTATATATTTCCAAGTCTATGACAGAATTATGTTCTCTTCATTCTCTATCACTCAGTTAACAGTTCTCCCCATTTCTAATCCCAGAATTCGTGCAGTTCAGGTTAGGTGTGAATACCAGCTTTTCAGATATTCATTAGCAGCTGGCTTAATATGAGGCTGGAAAAATGGAGAACCCGTGAAATTCTGTGTGTTCTCAACCCAACCTCTAGTATGGTTCTGGTTTCTTCCTTCTCTCTTTTTATTGCTTAAATTCAAGTAGATAAGTGAATGTGAATTTGTTTTCATGACAAATAGTATATTTTTCTGAACCACTGTTATAAATTTACCAACTATTGCCTTGCATCATATCTTAAATAGGCTAATTTTAAACCTGGTATTACAAAACATAATGAAATTTTATATGACTTAAGCATTTATAATGATACAAATAGTGACTCAATGGTAAACACTCCCAACATAGTGTTTATTTCAAGCATTAGCTAATTAGCTAGTAATAAAGCTGTGTATTTCCCCTTTAAAATGTTAGCCTTGTTTCTAATACATAATGGGAATTTGACTTGTGATATCATATCTCAGTAACTAAAAAAATGTATAGCAAATATACAGTATTAAGGATTTTTTTAATTGCTTGAAACACAGGAGGAAACAGTTATGAACATCAAAGTTGTAGATGGAAATGAACCAACAGAAGGAAGTAACCTTTTGACTAGCAGTGAAAAAAGGCTACAAGAACCACCAACTGAATCAAATCATTTTCAAAGACTAAGGCAAACATTCGCTTGCCCTCCACGTGGTTCACTGGATAGAGTAATAACAAATGGTATGTAAATGGTAAGGATGAGTTCAAAGAGAGAGGGTAAAAGATGAAGTTATATAATGGGAGATTCCAAAATAAAATGGTTTCAAGGACAAAAAGAAGTTGACTCCCCTCTCAAAAACTACTATGGGACAATTCACAATGGGATGTAGCTCGGCTCCACACAGTCATTCAAGAGCCCAGGCTGAAGGGCTCCACCGTCTTTCACACAGGCTTCCTAAAGTACTATGGTCACCATCATCCCAGCTGCCAGGAAGAGGAAAAGAGTAGGGATCAAGGGCCTTTTCCTTTTCTGTATCTGAGTAATTTCACAAGGTTATGTTAGAGCTCTTGTGAGAAGCACTACATAAACGTTGGTTGTTATTACTGTAAGCTTATGCAACTAATGTTGAGGAGAACACAGCTCAGTTTATACTTCCAAATGAATCATGTCATTTTATAAGTAAGGATCTTGGCGTACAATTCGACTTATGCCAATAGAGCTGTTATTGCTTAAAACATCTTTGAGATTTTTCTTTGGGAATTTTTCTTTTAGGAGTGGATTTCATTTTTGGGGGCAGCCAAACATTATTCTAATACCAATTTGATGAATAAATGAATGTTCAAATTGAGTACTGCTATTTTTTGTTCAAAAAGGAACTGTATTTGTGTGTATTATGTATTTTGGAGGATGTGTAGTATAGAAGGAAAGAGGAGAAAGGGTTTTAATATTGTCTATAAAGGCAAATTTAAAGACAATTTCAAAAATTGTGTTGAGGAATGGCAGCTTCATTAGAATAAATATAATGCCTCCCAAAGTAAATAGGTTAAAGAAAGAATATGATACATTTGATCTAGAAGTTATGTTTACTGAAAAATCAGATTCTCTTCTTTATAGTTACATTTCATTTGGGAACTCTGAAAGATACTTTTACCATTCTCAAGTGGAGCAATGGAAGCCAAGTATAATACCTTATGCTTTAGGCTCTAGATATGTTTTCAATAAAATCAGGCAAGTTTCTAAACTAGCATGAGAAAAAAATTTTCAAACTTCTTTTAAAACATGTGGAGAAACCATGTTCCAAAATATACAGTAGTTGATATGGCAACATAATGTAATTCCTTTTTATCCTTTTTATTATTTTTTTAAAACTTTTACCATTCAAATTATGGTACATTTCTAGTTAAAACATTTATGGTAAAATAAATACAGATTGAAATAAGGAAAGGGTATAATTGACTGATGTGATTTTGAGACTTATTTTTTAAAATTCTATCATTATCCGTAAAGGTGCCAGATGCAGTATGTAAGTATACTTATACAATATATAAAAACCTTCTCACTTGTTTTCCTGTACTTCTCTTCCTGAGGCTTATAAAACTGCTTTTTTCATATACTCCTTCATGTATACATTCAGTATATGTACATAGATATTCTTTTTTTTTTTTAATTGGGGTGACAATTGTTAGTAAAATTACATAGATTACAGGTATACAATTCTGTATTACATCATCTATAAATCCCATTGTGTATTCACCACCCAGAGTCAGTTCTCCTTCCATCACCATATATTTGATCCCCCTTACCCTCATCTCCCACCCGCCTCCCCCCTTAAGAAGTAAATCTTACATGTGAAAAAACAATTTTTCAAAATCGTAAATGAGAAACAAATTAACTGAATTAAATGTGCTTTAGAGAAACCTTATAAATGTACATTTACTATGGATTTAGAACTGGATTTTGAATATGGGAAAAGAAAGGGAGGTTTAAATTTTTTTAAAAGTGGCCTTAAAGTAGAAAAAATTGTTTAAATTGACACAGTATTTATTCTCATCAATATATAATTTATATTACCAATATGTATTTACTGACACAGTAATAATTTGTTCCCATCAATAAATGGGTAACCAGGTCTCATATATGAGATATTAAAAGTTCCATTGAAGTAGAAAGCTCCTAATTCTGCCTTGCTGAATTTAGTATAAAGTTGAGTTTATACTGTAATAAAGTAAAATTTAGTAGCTGGCAATTCTTGCTTTCCTATTGTACCTCCAAAACTTCATAGGAATTTCAGCCCTTATAGCCAGTTGGAAATTACTAAAGACCCTTTAGTTGTTTCACTGCAATAGCATCATAAGCCTAGAAAATTTGGGATAATTCTGTGAGGGTTTGAACAATGGGACATAGTATTCCATCTCTAGTAATATGGTAACAAGACTCAATGAACAATCTTTTCACTTCTACCAATGAAAACATCTGAAAAAAATATATAAGTATTTTTTTTACAAAGGAAATCGGTACGAATTTTAATCTGCATGGTAGATAAAAGGTTACTATTTACATATTTTTAAAGCTACGACAGATCACTACAATAAGGATGAATAGCAAAATGGGAAAACAACCTGCACAGGCAATTGGAATAAAAGTGCTAGAACACACAACACTTGCCTATTGTTCTTCCACCCGGTCGGCCCCATCTGTGATTAGGAAAAAAATATTTTAAGTCTTTTTCAATGTACCTTTTGCCTGTCAAGAAAACATGAAATCATCAGACACCAAAACAAAGCATTAGTAAAAGAGATAAATAAGTACTCAATCTGGCTTTTACCCTAGAGGATTCTGTAAAACACCAATGAACTTGAGATTCATTTTGAGACTCTTGAGAGTATAGGAGGCTATGCTAAAGCCTGCCCAGGTTGGAAGAAGTGTAACAGGAGAAATCCTCCCTCACCCACACAATGTTGGAATCCAATGTGATGGTGAATTTGAGGTAAACCTGTCTTGCAGATGGGGCCTGCAACTAAACCTGTCTCAACGGGGCTGACTGGGGAAGGGAGAGTCATCACTAAATATACAACTTCATGCTGATTTGTGCTCCAAATTCACAGAAAAAAATCAAGCTGAGAATATGTCTACAGTAGCCTCTGATTATAAATGTCTAAGTACACTGTAGAAGTGAATTCAGATCCTACCTGACAAAACTCACATTCAATGTAAATCTCCAACAATTCTCAAAGATAAAGTTGTAAGGAAGAGGTCACTCGCACAAAAATACAAACAAAGAAAAATCACAACATGCACAGGAAACATTTCAAAAATTTGCATTTTCAGAAAATAGAATATAAAATATTTTCGATTTCTGTAAAGAAGTTAAGGTGAGATAGCAAATATGAGTACAAAACATGTAGCTATTTAAAAAATGAACAGATATTTTCTAAGAACCAAATTGAATTTCTAGAAATGAAAGATATACTGTGTTTCCCCAAAAATAAGACCTAGCCAGACAATCAGCTCTAATGTGTCTTTTGGAGCAAAAATTAATATTAAGACCCAGGATTATATTGTATTGTATTGTATTGTATTGTATTGTATTGTATTGTATTGTATTGTATTGTATTGTATTGTATTATATTATATTATACCTGGTCTTATAGTAAAATAAGACCAGGTCTTATATTAATTTTTGCTCCAAAAGATACATTAGAGTTGATTGTCTGGCTAGGTCTTATTTTCAGGGAAACATGGTAGTAATTGAAATTTAAAACTCAATGGCTAAATAAGGCAGCAGATTAAGTGATAAGAGAATTGGTGAACTAGCAAATAAATCTAAAGTGAGTATCTAGGATGCAGTATATACAGACATAGATGGAAAATATGGAAAGTAGGGTTAGCAACACAAAAAAGAGTGAATAATCATATTTCTAGGTGAAGAGAATAGGAAGCATGGGGAAGAGAAAATATTTGAAGACATAAAGACTGAATTTTCCAGAATTAAAGAAAAACATAAAAACTAAGCCAACCAAAAGGAAGCCAGACCTAAATATAACATACTCAAAAACAGTCAAAGAAAAATTCCCTAAAAGAACTGAAATTAAACTTGAAAAGAAAATTAACAGTGAAAGCCAAAAAACCAAGGAATAATATTTTCAAGGAACTCACAGAAAGTGACTCTCAACCTAGAATTGTATACCCCAAAAAATTGTTATCTCTTAAAAATGAGAATAAAGATAATTGAAGACAAATGAAACAATTTACTACCAACAGATCTTAATGCATACTCTGTTGCAAAGTGTTTCTGTACCATGAATCGGCTCATATGCAATGATAAATATGGATTGTGTCAGTATAATATGCAATTTGCATTTTTGTATATATTCTTTCTGGCACATTAATATTTTTCACCATCAAGCAGTAGAAGTGAATGCAAAGTGAATTGAAAAAAAAAAAAAAAGAAGAATCGGGTATATGCTTTCTTATAATTACAGGTAAAGCCTTACTTTTAAAAAGCTGAAATCCCTGTGCAAGGGCCTTCTTTTCAGGCAGTTAGTTGCTGATTTAGGGATTTCAAAGACTTTTAAACTTTCCACAACATTAAGCTATCTAATGAAGAAAAGGTCTTTCTCTTTAGAATGCTGGGTTTCCTGTCAGACTCTTGTTAGCATTGTGCTGGGAAGATGAGGGTGAAAGTATCAATGCATTTGGGTTGTGGTCCCCACTGGTCCCTCCAGTCTCTGTGATAGTCAGGACTTGCTGTCTAAAAGTATTAGGCTGATTTCCTCAGCCAGGAAATTGTGCCTAACAGTCTCCTCTCTAGTCTCAAATACAGGAAATGGTTTTAACCAGGTTTTTTTTCAAGTTCTATTGCCGGAAGATGTGGGCGGGGGTGGGTGAGAAGGATTGGGCTTCTTCACTGCCCCTACATTGGCAGCCTATCCTAAGTGCCAGAAAGATGGAGCCAAGCTTACTGATGTGGAATTTCTTCATACTCATCTGGGTAACTGACTGTGTGATAGGTAAGGAGTCTGGGGTGTTCATACTCATCTGGGTAACTGACTGTGTGACAGGTAAGGAGTCCGGGGTGTCTCAGAATCTTGGGAAGGCTAACACGTTACCTCTCCCCAACCACCGGATTATAGAGGGCACCTAAGTAGAAGGTACAGAGAAGGAAGTTGAATCCTGTGTTCTACCTCTTGTCCATGACCCGCCAGAGCCCCATTTTATGCTTCAACTGTGCTCGATCTATACAGAGAGTTTGGAATGGTGGTCTCCTATCACTCAAAGTCTTTGACAGTTAATTCTGGGAAGAATAGAGTGGCCTGACATTTGAATGTTATCAGGATACTAACGAACAGATTCCTCAAGAAATTTTATTTTCCAATGAATTTAGTTTTCCACTGTACCTACCAGCTGTTAAGATAATGCTAAAAGTCTACTAGAAATCTCTCTAAGACCAGGTACATGTGCCTGAGATGCCAGTAACTCATATACGAAACATTGGGATAATTTAAGATCTAAGAAAAGTTTAGCTTCAAAGATGTATATTTTGTTTTGTACTGCCTCAGGAAATAATAACTGAAACTTCTTATATGTGCAACTTTATATAAATTTTGGAAATATAAGCATGCTTACTTTCAGAACGCTAAAAAAAAAATGCTACCTAATGTAATTGCATGTTGATGAAGAAGCTGACAGTACAAATGAAGACACTGTCAACACTTTTTCCTCAGTTAATAAAGCCAAACATTAAAACAATATTTGATTGGGCGGCTGGATGGCTCAGTTGGTTAGAGTGCGAGCTCTCAACAACAAGGTTGCCTGTTCAATTCCTGCATGGGATGGTGGGCTGGCCCCTGCAACTAAAGATTGAAAACAGCGACTAGACTTGGAGCTGAGCTGCGCCCTCCGCAACTAGGTTGAAGGGCAACTTGGAGCTGATGGGTCCTGGAGCAACACACTGTACCTCAATTTAAAAAAATATATATATATATGTATATGTGTGTGTGTGTGTGTGTGTGTGTGTGTGTGTGTGTGTATATAAAATCAATATTTGATTGATGGAGAAGACTACAATATGGATCAGATTTTGATGGAACTACTCCCTATTTAAAGCAAAGCCCTCAAGATTGTACGTCGTGTAACAGAAAATGTGGTTCCTGGGTTTAAGTCTGTGAAGAAGAGATTGATGGTGAGAGATACAAATGTCAGTGGAGATTTAACTGTCTTGGTACTTTTTTAAGGATTGTTACTGTTTTTGTTAGTTCTTTGGTCACAAGTTTTATGTTTTAAGTGATCTGCTGAACTCTGTTTTTCCCATGAGCCTTTCTGTTTTCAGTGTACAAATTTGTAGAACACAAGGTTTTTAAATAGGGAAACATATTTCACTTTCTAACAGAAATGACTCCACCAAAGGGAATACTTTGGGCAGCAAGATAATTGTCCCAATGAAAGGTGTGAGATGCCATAGTGAATGATGATTAAAAAAAATACTTACCTATGTGGGTAATTCTAAACAAACATTTACTATAGAAAAGAAACAATGTTTAATTCAAGGTAGAACTAAAATACTGGAATGTAATTGTTCAAGTATTCTCATGTTCCTGCAAAGAGGGTAAAGGTAGTAATTGTTTCTCTTTTAAATATTAACTAGTAATATATTTATGGTAAAATTATTTTTAAAAATAAGGAAATGTGAAAGAAAAATCGAGATACTAGTTCCTTCTGGCACTGTGAAAGGAGATGGACGGTGGGATTAGGAGAAGGGCACAGTAGTGGATTCAAATCCACTGGCAATATCCTATTTCTTTAGATAGTTGGTAATTACCCAGTTGTCATATTACTGATGTTCTTTTAAACTTACACATAGTTATAAGTATTTGTATGTGTATTCAATATTTATTTTTTAAATATTCTTAGATTATATTAAAACCTGCATACAACCACTTATGGGTAGAAACTAATTTTCCTGGTTTATTTCAGTTACCATCGTTGTTCTTCTGTGGGCTGTAGTTTGGTCAATTACCGGCAGTGAATGTCTTCCTGGAGGAAACCTATTTGGAATTATAATCCTTTTCTATTGTGCCATCATTGGAGGTAAACTTTTGGGGCTCATTAAGTTACCTACACTGCCTCCACTGCCTCCTCTTCTTGGTAAGTACTAAACACTCTTGTTTTTTTTCAGAGTAAATCATATTAATCATATTTTTAAAATAGTAGGTTGGAAAGCTTTTGGAGATAAAGGCATAAACTGTTTCTGTATTTTCTGTGCTGCACCTAAAATTGATAAATTTTGAGGAGTTTTGTGAGCCAGTTCTTAAACATGGCAACTTCAAAAAATTAAATTATATATACTTACAACTATATAACTTGCATTAACCACAAAAGCAATAAATACTCAAAATTGTCATGTTCTAATTATTTTACTACATTTCTCCTTATCTCTGCTCTTGAGATTATGGAAATATTATATAATGGTGTGCCGGTAGCATCATGTTGGTAGCTTAACATGGGCCATGGTGGAAGTATCTATAATACAGCATCAGCAAATGCTACAAGTCAGTACTTGATATATTGAAATTACATTACTGACAAATGGGTGAAGTCCCAAGAAGTATTTTCATTGTTTCATTTTTATCTTATTCATTAATATTAACATAAACAAAAATATCAACCAACATTCATGGTGACACCATATTTGCTCATTAGTGATGTAACTAATGTAAAAATTCTCTACTAAGTTTTTTTTCAATAAGGATTTGCTACAAAATAACGTGGGAATTGATGAAATAAGATTGACCATGTATTGATAATTTTTGCATATTTAAACCACTTCGATAATACAAATTAAGAGAGAAAAAAAGGATATTTAACAAAGAAGGTGTTCTTTCTTTCACAACCAAGGGAGAAGCCCCCATGAGCTTACAGGCAAGAAAGCGACACCTGCCAAATCATAATCAGGTAGCCACATCAACTCAGACCATTGACAAAAGAAACAGTGTCCCAGATAAATTATTTTCACATTCATTTTGGGAATAAAAATGCTCCCTTGTCTTCCCTAAAACTCCTGAAGAAACTGTTAATATATTTTTGAGTTCTTATAAGATTATTATTACTCCTTTTGATTTCAGGTAATTATATGCTATAATCATTGTAGGACTGGTTTAGACCCACATTTTAAGTTTCAGTACGTTCCTATTGTCATATTAATGAAATGTAAGCTTAGTGCAGCATTTTTGGCTAACAATTCATCAATATCTATAAAAATGATATACACCTGTACGCTGGAGCCTAGCATTTCCACTGCTAGGAATTATCCTGTGTATATTCTTGCACGAACCTACAAATATGTAAGGTCCATATGAACAGGGACCATGTTGGTCTAACTCAGCTCTGTATTACCAAGGTATCATACCGATCTAGCCTGTCTGGCACTTAATAAATACTTGATATGTGAACTGGCCCATTATAGGTCCAAAAAATTATGATATTTCCAAGCAATGAGATACTATTGCAAGTATTCAAAAGTATAAGGCAAATATATATGTGCTTCATTGGGAATATGTCCAGGATATATGGTTAACTGGGAAAAGAACCAATTGCACACTGGTATATAAATATGCTCCCATTTGTGTCCAACACAAAAGAGCACGCAGACACACACACACACACACACACAGAGGCATGCTTAAATAGGTAGAGAAACTTCCTGGAAGGGCACAGAAAACCCTTCACAATGGCATCCTTTGGGGAATGAAGATGGAACGTTGCATTTGGGGCAGGGCATGTAGTTGTTACTTTACCCTTGTCTGTAATGTTTTAATTTTACCATGAGCGTATACTATTATCATCATTATTCTTTTAAAAAACAGCTACTATAGGCTAATTCATACTTTCAAAAATTCTTGAAAGACCATGATTGCAGACTTCAGAACTTTTAAGACCTTCTTCTAGGTAAAATGGCAGTGATGAGAGATGCCTGGGAGTGATGCTTCCTTGCCTAATGGTATCTGAAGCAAGTCACAAAAAGCTATACTTATAATCCGTCTCTAATCTTGTAGCTTACATGTAAAGCACCCCAACTTTAGTAAATTTTAGTCATTTAATATGTGGTGCTGATAAGACATGGTGCGAAGAGGGTCCTGCTAGAAAAGAGAGGGCAGAAGCCTCGCTGTGTCTGACAGAGAAATCTTCCCCGTTATACAACAGGCATGTGGTATCCACCATGGCAGAGTTCTCTCCCAGCTACTCAGCTTCCTCAGTCACACTCCAAAAGTTAGCATGTGTCTCACCTTCTCTTCATGCATTGAAAGACACTGCTGTGTCTCCCATAAACTTCTCTACTCCCCCAGCCCTGTCTTCATCGCCTTTCCCTTCTGGACCCCTCTGACTCAGCCGTCCTGTCTCAGCTTGTACAACGCCTCCTCATACTGCCATAAAATTGAGACTGTCAGTTTGTCTTGCTCCCCTGGAGGCTGAAAGCTGGTTGAGGTGTAATACTTAGTGTTTGTTCATTAAATCTCTAATACTTTCTACAATGTCTCAAATACTGAAGGCATTTGGTAAGTGCCGGATGATTGAAAGAAGAGGCACCAGATGACAGGACAGAGCAATGTCCATTTCATCATAACTCATTGCTAAGCCTTTGTGGTAAAGCAGGTTATGTGTTTTTTATTAAATTATCTGCTTTAAAGGTTAAAATAGAGCCCATGTAGGTATTGATTGATATTTCAGATAATCTGATGTAGCAAATAATTTCAGGAGCTGTTTGCTATTTGCACACAAAGGGATGACCGAATTGGGATTTTTATTACAACATTTTATATTTAGAATTTGATCACACCTTTTATCCAAATACTGCATTCTGTTTCTCTCTTTCCAATTCAGTTATTCGAATCTATCATTTTTGTCTACATATTAAAACCTTTTCATAGCTCCTTTCATTTATCGTATTGTTGTAATTTTTAAAGTTTAACATAATTTAATCTAGGGACTAAACATAAAGGAAGTGGTCCTGAGATTATAAGGTAGTCTCTTTCACATCTAAGGTGCTGAAAAATATTTTCTGTGTTTGAAAACTAACTAAAGTGTCGTTTGACCTCTCCATTCTAGGTATGCTCCTTGCTGGGTTTCTCCTCAGAAATACCCCTGTCATCAGTGATAATGTACAGATCAGGCACAAGTGGTCCTCCTCTTTGAGAAGCATAGCCCTGTCTGTCATATTGGTTCGTGCTGGCCTTGGGCTTGATTCAAAGGTATTGAAGTGTACACTTTTAACTATGGACTGGGAATTTTGTTCCTCCAATACTACAAGTATGTAGAATCACTGAGCTTTAGGGAATGGATGTGGACACTTTGTCTGGCATTCTCAAGAAGAGAATGCAATTTATATCATGCAGCACTATCCCCGGAAGATGTTCCCATATTCTTTCTTGGAGAAAAGTGGAGTTACTGTCTGTCAAGGACAGCACCAAGAATAAAGGCTCTTCCTTTCTCTGACAGAGATATAGGCCACAGTTATAATAATGGTGGTGAGAGAGAAGACATGATATTTTTGGTGTGCAAAGCCCTGTACAAGTGTTAAGGGTAACTATACTGGCTCAGGAAACTGCCTAGTCTATAAAATGAGTCTCAAGTTGCTTTCTTGAAATGCTTCTATTCACGTATGTTTTTGAATGTGGGAACAAATGTTCTTGGGGTTGAAGGTCTTTAACTTAGGTTCATTCTGGGCCCACAGATTGTACATAGACCTAACACCAAGAGGGTTAGACCAACTAATGTGGAGATTATAAGCAGCTTGCCTGGATTCAAACCTAGCTCCACAACTCACCAATTTCATGATCTTGGGCACATTATTTTAACTTGTGCCTTTTCAGATGAAGACATCTAAAAATTGGTGGTAATAATATTACCTATGTCATAGGGTTGCTATGAGAACTAAATAAGTTATCTCTAAAACTTAGAATACTGAAATGTTTGTTAAATAAAATTCATGATGATCTACACATGGTCTGAATACTGAAGAAAAAGCATTTAATGTCATTTTCTTTGCATGTCTTTAGATTATTTTAGTATGTCTATTTTTCTATTTCAGGCTCTGAAGAAACTGAAGGGTGTTTGTGTACGGTTATCCATGGGTCCTTGTCTTGTGGAGGCTTGTACATCTGCTCTTCTTGCCCACTTCCTAATGGGTTTACCGTGGCAGTGGGCATTTATACTGGGGTAATGATTTTTCCTTGTCCTATGAAAATATGCTAGGACTTTTTCTGCTTCTGTACAGGAGAATACATAATAACGTTTTATTAAGGACATCAATAAACACAACATGGATATTCCAGCATAATATTACAACTGTTGATATTCCAGCATATGAATATTATAACTTCAAAATATAGTATACTTCTTTGTTGGTGCTAAGTTTTACAGAGGTTATAACAATTTAAACTATTGAGGACGTAGTTGACTTTTACCAACACCTGATTCCATGCTGGTGAGAGGGCTACGGGCTCTCACTTCATAGTCTGCACGAAAGATGGTAAATACCTCAGCAGTGATCAACACCCAACTCTCTTTTCTTCCTTCTTCTGTCACCAGACTATTGTGATCAGGTGGTGCTGCTGTCTCCCCCCCCCCCCCCCCACTGTTAGTTCTTACTTCTAATGCTTAAGGGCCCTGAGAGGTAAATAAATACGAAAGTACTTAGTAAGAATTTAGTACTAGTAAGTAGGCAAGAAGTAAGTTCTTCTCATGGTTAAGACTCTGGAGCTATACTGCCTGGACTCAAATCCCAGCTCTCTGACTTCCCAGTATGTGATCTTTGGCAAAGTATCTAATCCCTGTGCCTCTGCATCCTCATTTGCAGAATGGAGATACTGATTGTAGCTACATCACAGGTTTGCTGTGAGGATTGAATTAGTTAATATATGTAAAGTGATTAAAGTGGCGTTTGGCACATAGTAAGCATTATAAAATGCTTCTGCTGTTACCACTGCTGCTATTATTAGTATCGATGTCACTGCATGGTGGCCTTCCCCTTCTAGTCGGTTGTCTTATTTTACATACCAAGTCCTGATAGAAGGCCCAGCATCACTGAATTCCAATTCAAAAATCCATGGCCATGTTTTTTAAACCTCATGCCACAAATGTTTTGTTTCTTTTTAAGGTGGATTCCTAAAAAAATGGGGGTGGACCTAACCCCATTAGGTCTTCTAGGCCACCCATAAATATATCTATTTTAGGCAACAAAAGTGTGTTTCCAGTTCAGGCCACACTTGGAAAAAGTGTTCTGTCGGACTTGTGTGTGTGTGTGTGTATTTCTGATTTGGTGGATCACCGCCATTTGAAAGACTGGTTCTCTAAAGTGTAACCTCTAAAAGAGTAGAGGGTATTATAATTTCAATAATAATGATGACGACGAGTAAGATACTATCATAAATGTTTAAAGTGCTACCTGCTTAGTTTTGTCGTAGGTGCTGTCTCTCCAGCTGTCGTGGTGCCTTCCATGCTCCTTTTGCAGGGAGGAGGCTATGGTGTTGAAAAAGGTGTCCCGACCTTACTCATGGCTGCTGGCAGCTTTGATGACATTCTGGCCATCACTGGCTTCAACACATGCTTGGGCATGGCCTTTTCCACAGGTAAACTGATCAGTTCACAATGTGCTGTTCTCTCAAGTTCTAGAGACATAGATTGTGATGATATAAGCATGGGATGTTTGCTTGATGATTGATTATGGCAAATTAAAATAATGAAAGCAACTCCTAGTGTTAGTTCTCTACCAAAGGAAGAATCTCTAGCTTCCTATCTTGACTCTCTTCACCCACTAGACACAGGCTGCTCACGTGGTATGGGAAGTACGTTAAGAGTGGATGCAAAGTAGCAAAGTTTAAGGGACTACACTTGCTGCATGGAACTATCTGGGAAAGTTTAACCTTGGAGACTTCGTACAAGGGAGGAGTAGGTTTTTCAGTGAGCACAAATGACAGAGAGCAGTCGAAGTAGAAGGAACAATTTCTGTTCCCTCATCTTTAACATTTTACGGGTAATAACAACAATGATTTTAATGAGTATCTTATTAATACTTAAGTGCCTGATGTGGATTTATTTTGTTTTAAGTAGTAATAAAAGAGGAAGGCATTTTTTTCTCTCACTCTTATTCAACACCTTTATTGTGCTTTGGCAGAGCACACGTTTAAGTTCATTTTTTAATCTGTGTCCAAGAGTGGAAGATAAGATTTGCAATTTCATATTATTTACAAACTGTAATGATAGCCTAAATTTAATTTCAGATTATTCAGTGGGAACACACCTTAGACAGTTATGTATTCTCTCTCCACCCCCCTGTAGTTATTGTGGTGGCATAGAATTAATCCCTGGTCATTCACAAAAGGTGAAAGCATTCACACAACAGTCTACAAAGTGGGCAAGAAAAGGTTTTATTAAAGTTAGGAGGAGAGAAATACTGGCAAACTCGTTTGCCAGGGTAGTGCCTGATAGCGGCACTTAACTCCAGGTTAGCTTTTTCTTATATATGAAAGGGGGAGTCAGGCAGGCAGGTTTGAGGGCTGACATCACTTCCTGGGGTCTGGTCTGTTTGAAGACGATGTTAGCCAGACTCTGGACATGGACTCAGCCATTGTGGCCTGGGACTTTAATGCACCACCAGTAAATACTGCAAGGGAGTTGTAAATTGGATTCCAGTGTCCAGACAGCTGAAGATTAAGAAATTGCTCTTTCCCAGGTTAGGATGTTGTGAATTAAAGAGGTATGGGTGGCCTTGAGAAAGGGAACGGAGTTCTTCAGTTAATCAGTGAGGGGAAAAACAAAGGGAAAACAAATGAATATCAGGATGGATCAAACTGCAAACAAACTAAGTCTAATTACAAGTGGCTAGATAGCGAGCTATATGGTGAGCTAAACTGCAAACTACCAGCTAAGTCTAACTGCGTTATTGATTCCCTGAACTTCACCCTTACAGTTATCTTATCATTTTGTGATTACATATGATTTATACTGATGACCTAGAACCTTATCTCACCCCATTGTCCCAGTTGCCTTACATCCAGTCCCTGCTGTGTCTCATTGGTAAATTAATCTGATCAAAACACAGCTTTCATAATGTTACCTTCTTGTTTAAGAACCAATGAGGATTCCCTATTACCTATTATATCAAATCTACACTCTCTTCTTTATTTTAACTCTGTTTGTACCTATCCAAATTTATGTTCTCACTGCTTTCCTGTCATATACCCTTAAAACAACGGTTCTTAGCCTCAGTTGCCCACCAGAATTATCTGGGAGGTTTTGAAACATATTCATATGTGGGCTCTGTCTTAGACCAATTAAATCAGAACCTTTGGGAATGGAAAACACAACTTTAGAATGTTGAAAAACAAATTCCAACCAAGTAAATTTGAAGATCTAATTGGCTTTATTAAGTGATTCACAAATTGGGCAGCATCCCATTTAAAAACTAGAAGGGCGCTGGGCAAGGAACCTATTAACAAAAGAAAAGAAAGGATTATTTTTAGACCAAGATGTCTTTGAGAGAGAGAGAGAGAGAGAGAGAGAGAGAGAGAGAGAGAGAGAGAGAGAGAGAAAGAGAGACAACGGTTTATATCATACAGATTGCCTCTTCTTTCTATGGGGGATGGCAAGGGCCCACATGACAGGAAATTCCAGGAAACTGTTGAACAAGAAATTCCAGACTGGTTGGTTAAGATTGTATTGCTGAGAGAGGTTGGACATGCAATTAACTCAGGTGGTATGATAGGCTTTAGCACACCTGATACCATTTAGGTCCTATGAATTCCTCTTTAACAAGAGCAACAGAGTTTGCATTAGAATCACGGGGGAGAGGGAAGAGCAGGGTCAGGGAAGGCAGTGGGAAGGGTGTGCTTGAGATTTGATAATCTGGGGGGATGGAAGTAAATTATTTTCTGTGATATAACGTGTCATTATCACATACTTTTGACAGTCACAAATTGTCTAACAGTTGTCTGAACTAAATAAAATTACTACAAAGGTACGGTATTTTTCAATAAGAGAGATGATTAAAACTGTAGGGCAAGAAAAACTGATTCCCCCATACCCATTTTAGGTTCATTGGCTGGGGTCCCTTAGAGTCAGATTAACTAGAGAAAAATAGTTTATTATCATGTGTGTTATGCTTACTCATGGGAATATTCAGTGATAAGTAACTCAAAGAATTGGTTAGAATTTGGGCTTATGTGGCATTTTGGCAAAGAACAGTAATTTTGTAGAGAATTACCAAAGGACTTGGAGCTTTATGGGCAGCAAATTGTGGAAAGGCAAATATGTATATGAGGAAACTAATGATCGGTGAGGGCTGGTGTTAGCAAAAATTGCGATGTAGATTCCTCTGGTGCTGTCTCTGAGCTGATGAGGGTCCCTCGTTGTCTCAGTGGTTAACTTTCATCCTTCCTGGTAGAGAGGGGAGACGGACACTCTTACAGATTTATATCTACCTTTTAAGCAAAAAGAGGGAGTGCAGGTAGTTTTTCGTGTATCTGTTTCTTCTCAGTTGCCTTCAGCTCAAAATAATCCTTATGCCAAAGCAGCATACTTTGAGGTAGCTTATTCTGTATCCTTCACTACAATAACAAGAAACCACAATAACTCCTCAGTGTGTGAAGAAGGGCTTTACGTGTTGATCAATTTTAATATAATTTTCTGCACAATGTGCTAAAAAGAGCTTTTTATTTAAAGTTGCTGAAATCTTTTATGTTATGGAGGAAAATACAGGTTCTAACTTACCTCTATTTTATGATACGTATTTCAAAGAAGCTAAACAACTGGGAAAAAAAATCTCTTCTACGAGCAATTTCAAAAATAATTTCCTTACAGATTTACTTTTAGAAAAAACATTTGAGAAGGGGTAAGTCTCCTATACTCACTGTACTAAGAAAAGAATCTTGATTTTAATTGCCACATTCTTAAATGACTGTAAATCTATACATATCAGAGCTACTAAAATAAGTGTATGTTTATTATTTAAAAATCAGGCTCTTAAATGGCTATTGGAAAACTATATCTGTCTACTCACCCAGCCTGTGCATATAATATAGCAGCACAAATGAGTAAAGTCATGAATTTTACTTTTCGTATTTTCCTAGGCCCTTTAAATAAATTTTTATGGAAGTAGATGTACAAAAAGTACACAAATCATAGCTTGTGCCTATTTTGAAATTTATTTCCCACATATGCATGCCTTTCTTATAAGAGAGGTCTGTTAGACATTTTAAATCACATATATTTAAGAATGTGAGAGCAGAGAAGATCTGTAAACTTTTCTTTCAATGTAATTTGATGATTCACGTCTTCTGCTTATTTATGGATTTAGAGTTTTATCTGAAGTTTTTCTTTTTATGTGTTTTTAAGGCTCCACAGTTTTTAATGTCCTCAGAGGAGTTTTGGAGGTAGTAACTGGTGTGGCAGCTGGATCTCTTCTTGGATTTTTTATTCAGTACTTTCCAAGCAGTGACCAGGTAAAGGAAATAATCTATGAGGAAGCTGTGCTCTAAAATGTAATTGGAAAAACATCTGGAACACTTCCCTCAAAGCCGAGGTGAAGGATGAGACTTAGGAAATGGCCCCCATTTTTCAACTACTTACTGTTTTATCAGTGCTGCCATGAGATTTATGAAGAGGACTAAATGTATAAGATTTTATTGCAATCCTGAATTTATTTTCTCTAGCTTATGTTCTGTACATTTCATATTTTACTGTAAAACAAATAACATCAATTCCAAAATGATAGGATATGCACGTTCTTAATTTTTTAAATTAATTTATTTTTATTTTATTATTTTTATTTATTATTCACAATACTCAATTAAATCAAGATATAAAATGGCTTTTCAAACTCCTTTTTTTGTATAAAAATACCTTAGATTGTACTACTATCAAAGATAGACCTTACTATTTCATTATAATATAGCGCAATATTTCTAACCCAGGAGATCAGAAAGTTCTTTACTGTACACAGTGATTTTTAATGAGAAACAAATGTTTTATTTGTTTCCCTTACCTTCCTAAATCTGTTACAATAGATAAACATAAAAATCCTTTTTTTTTCTGTAAGAATTGCATTTGAAGACTTCAGAGTATTTTGAACAGGATTGGAAATTCAATTATAGTAGAACCTTAAGTAAGAAAATGAATATTTCCATTATCGGTATGTTTATTTGAATTTTCATTGTGCTCTAAAAAATTCGAAGTAAAATTGTGTGCAAGCGATTTTATGAATGCATAAAAGAAAATGGCAGGATTTTTTAAAAAAATTACACAACCAAATAAAGGGAAAAATGATGACTTGCATTGGCTGCTTACTGTGTATAAAATGATGTGGTGCCGCTGTGCTCAATACAGCAGCTGCTAGCTATATGTAGCTATTACAGACATAGAACATACCCATAGACCGTGCAAATAAGAACATTCTATTGGAAAGCATTGGTCTAGTGCAATCCACATGATAACCCCTGATAGAAGTGCTATTCATATGACCATTTTACTGTTAAGGAAATCAAAGATTAGGGAGGTTTTTAAACAAGGACACATAGCTAGACTGTGGTGGAGCTGGGAATGAATTCAGTTAATTCACCTCAAGAGCCTGCATGCCTCCATGTCAAGCACTTTTAAAGACTTTCCTGCCTTCTAAAATAATCAAGAAGTTTAAAAGGCTGAACAGGGAAAAGTAAGGGGAGAGGGGCACAGATTTCGTAGATTTTAAAAATCAACAACAACAACAACAAAATCTACTCATTCTATAGCCTCTTAAAGCTTCTTGGTATTCAAGGACTTAGAAAAAAAAAGAAAAAACCAGGAAAGCATCACATTAAAGAGTAAACAAAGAGCCTAAAAATAATAGAGATATCATATCTTTAACCTTCACAAAATGCCCGTAATGTAACAGGGAGGAGGAAATAAAAGCCTCAAGAGACTAAATAACGTGTCACACATATGCCAGTGATATAAAATAGCTACAAGCTCATGTGTTTTTTTCTGCTATTCCATTCAGCCCTGTGAAATTCCGCCTTGATAATTGCAGAGGAAGCCAACTATTATTCCTGAAAGAGGAACCTAATTCATGCATGTGCTAACTCTACTTTTGTTAAGGAAAGGAAAGGAAATGTTATATCATGCATTTTTATGCACGGATACACACATTTTTGTTTTCCACTGAGTCCTAAAGATGGAAAAATCAGTAATTAAAAATAAATTATATGAAATAATTGAGTTAATCAACCTTTTTCTCCTCAAGGACAAACTTGTGTGGAAGAGAGCATTCCTTGTTTTGGGGCTCTCTGTGCTAGCGGTGTTCAGCAGCGTGTATTTTGGTTTCCCTGGATCAGGAGGACTGTGTACATTGGTCATGGCTTTCCTTGCAGGCCTGGGATGGAGCAGCAAAAAGGTGAATTTCATTTTAAGTTCTTCTCATGACTATTTTCTGATCGGATTAGTTTTCTCTTTGCAGATAATTTCTTAATATCAAATTAATAAAATGATTTAATCATAAAAGCTATTTTCTATCTATATACAAATGTATGCCCCAAAGAACACATGCACGTTCTTTTTTCTCCTTACATGCCAATCTGTAACTTGATGTCTTTACTTATAATATATCATGGTCGTATTTCCAAGATGCCTTCCTTATTCTTTGTAAGGGCTGCAGAGTATTGCATTGTATAACTGTACTGTATTAATCCAGTCCCTTACTAATAGACATTTAGATTGTTTCTAGATTTCTGCTAAACAAAAAGTGCTTCAATAAAATATCCTATATAGGCCATATTTCATAAATTCTAAGACACTATCAGGTCTCAGAAGCACCATTATTTTACGTGCCACCAAGAAAGAAAAGAATGCTGCCAATTCAACTATGACATGACACCTTAGTTTCAGAAATGTTTAAATGTGAAAAAAGTGTGTTTCTTAAAATCAACAAAATGTAGCATGTCTTTTGAATTTATAGGATAAATTTCTAGAAATAGGATTGCTTTATGAAAAAGTATGTACACTGAAACTTGATAGTATCAATTTGCCCTTTTTAAAAGGCTGTACCAATTTATATTCCCACCAAGAGTATGTGAGAAGATCTGTTTTTCTTAACTGAGAATTTTCAATCTTCAGATATTTTGCTAATCTGATAGGTAAAAAATGTATGTCATTATTGATCTGATTTACATTTCTTTATGAGTGAAGCTAATCATCTTTTCAGGTGTTTATTAGCCAGTTTGTTCAAAAGACTGTGCCTATTTTTCGTAAGATTATTTTGGTTTTTCTTACTGATTTTCAAGATCACTAAGAGTATTGATTTTCTTAATACATATTATGGAAACTAGCTAGTTGCCATTTATTTATTTTTATTTCAAGATCCATTTTTATAGATTTGAATTTGACAGATCGGATGCTGTTCCATTTCATGAAGAAATTAGATGTAGGTGACCTAAACTAAATGCAGATATATTATTTTGGAAAACCTGAAGACAACTGTTCAAATTAAGCTTAAAATAATGCCATGTTGAAAAATATGTGAAGGTTATGAATCTGGAGCTTAAATACATAATCATTTTCAACTAAATGACCTCTGCAGAGATCTGCTAGAGACAGAATGTCATTGTGGGTAAATAGCATTCATGTAGAAGGCTTTCACTCTGTAAGGGTGTGATATAAAGTTAGGACAAGCATAATTGTGATTCATCTTGCTTCAGAAGAATATGGATTGGTAGGAGCTGCTGGGAGCCTTGTGTAGAGAAGGATATTGAGGCCACAGGAAAATGAGCTGAGATGGATTGTGCTTTGAGGGAAAGGAGACAGTCCTTTTGAACTCTGTTCTAGGTACTATATGGGCACCCGGGTTTGCTGCCTCATTAAGAGATTTGACTCTAAGGCTTATTTCAGGCCAACTTTTATTTTCCCAGCAGCACCTATAGTATTAATTTTACTTTCTGATTTTAAGTAAACTTACATCTGATAAGAACAAAGCTAACATTATTTATAAATAAACTTCCTAGTGTAAATTGGGTACTCTCGTCATCCCTCCTCTCTCATAAGCATTTGCTGTTACTAGGATATTTGTTTTTCCAGGGCTTCACTTTACTTGTGGGCTGAGGCAAGATTATCACACATCAAGATTATCACACAGTATAACACTCTGGTCTGTCTTCTTTGGTCTAATCTTAGCTCAGGACCAAGGGCTCTGCTGCCTCCCTCATTTCTCTCTGAGGACTCTGCTGCTGTCTTGCAGCCTAGCCTGCGCTGCTGACAAATGCACTCTGCTTTCTGAAGCATTCTGATCTGCTCCTTTGACTTAGGACCAAGGTCACAGTTTTCACTTAGTGAAGGGATGCTATGGCATTGCACTGTGACCCCTTGTCCTACATCAGGGAAGTTTGCCCAGCATTAGCATTGTATAAACTATCCCTTAACTTCTAAACGGTAACCTTTTTCCAGCATTTAAAAAAATAAATTGCTAAAGAGAATATTTTTTTTAATAAAGTTGACTTTACTTCTGAGTTTGAAAGTAGTATATGCTTATCACAGAACTTTAAAAAAAATTTAAGTCAGAAATAAAAGAAAAGAAAAAAATTATTTGTAATTCTTCCACCTAAAGCCAACAGCTCTGTAAACTATTTAAATATTTTGGTTTACTTTCTTTCATTTATTCAACTGGAAAATTCTCAAATATGCTTGGAGTAAGTTTCTTCAAATTGAATTTTACAAGTAAATTCTTTCTGTTGTCACCTCTTTAAAAATCTCCAAAAATTACAATCAGCTCATTATATTATATGGATAATATATTACATGGTTAAAAAGAGGGAAGGAAACTAATAAATTTTTATTGCCACTCTGTATGGCCCTGTGCTAGGCACCAAGTGGATATTCTCATTTATTTCAACAACAACAAAAAACCTTTGAAAAAGTATTACTATTTTCATTTTTGGACACTATAACGTAGCAATACTTAAATTACATGTTCAAGGTCATAAAATTAGAAAGTGGCACTGAAATTTAAGCTCAGATTTACCTGCCTCTAAAGCGACTTGACTACCCTATAATAAATACAACTGTAGCGTTATTGTGCAGGGCACATTTTTATATTTTTATATTTTGACATCTGTTTGAGTAATACATACCAAGTGTATGAAAAATATACTTCTAAACTTTGCAATTTAGAAGTAAGTCTCTAAATTAATAAGTTATAGGATAAAAAAATAAACAGTGCAATAAAACCATATCATTTGAAATACAGCATAAAAGTAGTTTTAGCACGGGGGAGACTTGCACGCATTAGCTATGAGCACCGAGAGGCAACAGAGACAAAGGGACACTTTGATCACTTCTGATTACACTGTTCTTCAGAAAAACTGTGGGTTATATAGAAAAGATTGTTATAAACCAAGCAAAGCATCATTGCCTGCATTTGTCAGAATTTTGCCTGAATTGCCTGCAGCCCTGCTGATTACAGAGAAGAACAACGTAACCCCACAACCCAGAGAGAAAACTAGGAACGTCTTTTTCATATTTACCTCTGGTTACTCTCCTATGTATACCTCTTTACAACACACACACGCACACACACAGATCATTAGTTTTCTTTTTTTAACCATTCCCTTATAGCTATATATTTAGGTTACTTCTAATCTCTGGTATTTTTAATTATGCTGAAATCCAATGTCTGATTTCTTTAGGCATGTTCCTAACAGTGAAATATTGGGGTCAAATAATGTAAACATTTTCCTGTATTTAGCCGCTAACAGTATGGCTAAAAATAAAAAACAATATTTTAAGCCAGTGATTCCCAAAGTGTGGTACCCAGCTCGGCAGCATCAGCATCACCTGGGAACTTGTTAACAAGTGCAAATTCTCAGGCCTACTGTGTCTGCCTAAATCAGAAATGTGGTGGTGGGGCCCAGAAATCTGAGACTTCCAGGTGATTCTGATGCATGTTAAAGTTTGAGAAACACAACTCTAAGCTGATAAGCGTGTAATGAGAGAGGCACCTCATATATTAGTGGCGGAAAAGTAAATGGCTATAACTCCATTATTTCTAACTGTGTTAGAAATATCTTTATGCAATTTTTTTGCTCTTTTCTAGCTAACATCTTATTTAGTGATGTTAAATCACTAAACCCTATCTGAGGTCAAATTGACTCAAATTTCAAATTAGTAAATGCTTAGAACTTGTAACTTTGCATAATAAAAATCTGTGTGTGTGTGTGTGTGTGTGTGTGTGTGTGTGTGTGTGTATGTGTTTCTTTTAGGCACAGGTTGAAAAAATTATTTCAGTTGCCTGGGACATCTTTCAGCCTCTTCTTTTTGGACTGATTGGAGCAGAGGTATCTATTGCATCTCTCAGACCAGAAACTGTAGGTAAGATTTTCAAAGTAGTACTTTTGCTCAAATCAACTCTTTTTATATTCAGTTGAAATATCTTTAGTAGGTATATGTTCAGTGGTTCCCACTGTCACAGTATATAAAAATAATGATTTAAATATTTTAGAGTAGGTTGGTTAGGAAATAGTTTGTCAGTCTAAGTAAATTTTTATGTCTTTAGTATTGTTCCTTATAAAGCAAACTAATACTGCTTACTACTATCAAAAAATGCTGGCCTTAAATTTTTTTTTCCCAACAATAAGAGTGTTCATCTAGTTTTGTTCTGATCAAGGGCCAGAATTTTAAAGATAACTATAATATGTTCTATAATATGTACCCATGGAATAGAAATGTTTATTGGTTCATTCATTGTTTTATTCATTTATGCATTCAAAGCCATCATATTAAAACTCTCGATTCATAACACTACACTTAAAGTTAATTTGCACATATATGCTCATTATTTCCTCCTTTCCTCTCATCACAATATTCTCTACCCATCCTAGGGATCCTTTCTCCTGCCCCCTCCTTCTATATCTCACACATAGATTCTTCCTTTTTCTATATATCTTTAAATATACTTGTCAGTTTTCTCCTCTTCAGAATTTAAATAGACTCCAATCTCTCCTATCCTAAAACAATATCCTTCCATTCTAATACAGACTACAACATGGATAAAACTTGAGGACACTATACAAACTGAAATAAGCCAATCACAAAAAGATAAATATGTATGATTTCACTTATATGAGGTATCCAGAGTAGTTAAATTCATAGAGATAGAAAGTAGAATGGTGGTTGCCAGGGTTTTGGGAGAGAGGGAAATGGGGAGTTCTTGTTTAATGGGTACAGAGTTTCAGTTTGGCAAGATGAAAAGTTCTGGAGATTAGTTGCACAAAAATATGAATCTTTAACTTAATATTACTGAATTATATACTTCAAAATGGTTAAGATAGTAAATTTCGTGGTGTTGTTTTACCACAATTAAAAACTATCCTTTCTTCATTTCACTGGCCCCCTCACCTACCACTCTACCTCTCTATTCCTTTTTTCAAACATTTCAAAAGAGGTAATCATATCCCCCATTTCATTTCAACTCTTATTCCTTCATTCAGTACATTTCAGTTCCGCTTCTGCCCCATCACACAACCAGCCCTGCTCTGACCAACGTTATATTGCTAACTCTACTGAATACATATTAGTCTTTATTTTATTTGATCTCTCAGCAGCATTTGATGCTATTGACCTCTTTGAAACTCTTTTTACATTAAATTCTGAAACTTCATATTTTCTAATGCCTTTTGAGTAATTCTAGACACTACATGTGGCTTAAATGCTGCTCTTCTTGTAAGTTTTTTCCAAAGCCTCTATGCTTCTCACTCTACATAACGTCTCTGAGCTTATCTACACTCAGTGGCTTCGATTATAAACTATATACTTCCAAAATCTTTATCTCTAAATCAATATATCCAGTTGCTAATTGGACAACACCATTTATAAGTCCCACAAAGCTTCAAACTCAATGTGCCTAAAACTTCCTCATCATCCTCCCCCCAAACCTTCAATGTTCCCTCCTGGGACTGGTATCATCTCTTGTATCCTATACTTCAGGCAACAAATACTTTGGAAAATCTACCAACCTAGGAGAAATACCCTTCATTAAGGAGCCACAAAGTTTTTTCTACAAGGAAATCATACTGCAGATTCACAGTAGGTGCTCTAGCAGTGTCTGCCTCGTGTTTTACAGCATTTTGAACTTGAGAAAGTTATTTATCCTTTCTGAATTTCTTTTTTTTTCAACCGTAAAATGAAAAAAAATTACCCCACAGGTTGTCAGGATTAAGTAAAGTAAAGCACATAAGGCTTAATACAGAAGATGGCACAGAGTAAACACTTAACAAATGTTACCTTTTGAAAAATCACCCTATTACTTAGTCACCTTAGCTATGCCTTTCTCGGGTGCAGTAGCCTACAGCAGCCCTTGTCTCAATCCCTTATTTTGCAAATTGGAATGAACTTATCTTTATCAGCAAAGAATTCTAAAGGATTGAATGTAGTACTGTACCTGTGAACCAGGGCTGATGGGAAGTCACTGCACACACCATGTTGAAACCGACGTGTACTGCCAATGTTTATTTTGATTGGTCAGTATCCAGCCAGCTCTGTTCTGATTGGCTGATTGCCTCTATACTGGCTGGTAAATATTTTGAATATCACCTCTGGTCTTATACTCAGTAAAAAATTTTCAACAATTTTGATGAAAATACTAATTTTCTCCTCTTCTTACTCTATTATAAGTATGTTTGTACTGCACTTACCTGCTACTATATTAATTTGTTGTTTGTGTTTCTGTCTTCCTCTAACTTTGAAGTTCATAGAGGCAAAGTCTGTATGTACTTTATATATTTTTGTGTACCTAATACCTAGTCCAAATTCTGTCATGCATTGTTATCATTTAATAAGTTCTTACTGAATAAACACATGGAAGAAAGTGTGATTTTTACTTTAAAGTACAAGAGAAATAACACTCAAACCTCCTTTGTAAAATTTAAATATGTTTAATTAATTTCTCCTTTTAATCTAGGGAAAATAACCTTTTAAATAAATGGTCTGATTGATCCTTAATATTGATGTTTTGATTAATTATGCCTATTTTTGTCTTTTAAATTTTTTAATGGATTTGGATTATTGCTGTTGATGGTATTTTGAATCAATAACCATAAGGTTTAGTTTCTCCCCCAGTATTTTATTATGTCTAAAAATTGAGTATTTCTTACAGGCCTTAGTGTTGCCACCCTGGGCATTGCAGTATTGATACGAATTTTGACTACATTTCTGATGGTGTGTTTTGCTGGTTTTAACATAAAGGAAAAGATATTTATTTCTTTTGCATGGCTTCCGAAGGCCACAGTGCAGGTAATGATGGATAGATGGCTTAGCATTTTAACTTCTATTTCTGTATGATACCTTGAAATTTTGCAAAGACGGCTTATTCAAATTTGGTGAAAGTAAGTAATTGAAATTTGATTTATGAAGAGTTTATACTAATCCACTCTTTAAAAGTTTTATTTTTGGTATATTGACTCCTTAAATAGGACAGCTCATTTAAATTTATTTAGATCACCAGAGTACAATAATAATTACAGTAAATCCCCACGCTACTAGAAAGCAGAAGTAGCAAGAGGAAAGAGTTTAAATTTTCCATCAGTGAGAGCTCTTTAAATCCCTAGAAAGATATTTGTTAATTCTTTTCGTTTCAATATCTTCTAAGAAGAGAGTGAAAACAGAAATAGCATGGCCTGTCTTAGAATTGGTAAATACTTCAGTGTCAATATGATTGATGACCAGTTATGCTTGACCACAGTCTTTATATATAAAGTAGAAAGATTTATTGACAACCCAGAAAATACTGATTTCCTAGATTATTAGTTGATATTAAAATTTTCAAACTAGCTGAACCTCCTGTCAAATGTCTCAATTGCATGACCCAAAATGTGTACACTCTGATGAATGAGGTACTAACAGACAGGTGCTTGAAAATAAATTATTGACCACAAACTTGGTGGAATGCCTATAATTGCTAATTAAATTAGACCTGTTACATTTATGATTTGTTGCAAATGTAATATATTCCTGATTGTATTGCCTAATTTCTAGACTAATTATAGCAAGTGAAATTTAACTGTTCCATCCCTGATTATTTTGCAATTATTTAAGTATGCAAATTTCTATTTCATGAAATAAAAATTAAATGTTCTTAATTTAGGAAGTTTTGGGATGTATATGCTCTGTAACTATATGCTAGATTTTGTGTGGCTGTGGGCTTGGGCATTATTCCAGAGAAGTTTGTTGTTGTTGTTGTTGTTGTTTTCCATTAGAATTTCAAAGATGTCTCGGACATAATAGCTAAGAATACTGTAAGGTTACTATAACACCGAAAGCGAAATAGTTTCTCCCTCACAGTGTCTTCATCTTCCATACTACTTCTGGTAACTTTAGTAGGTAAATATTAAAATCATCACTCTAGTAGCTTTGATATGAAAGATGTGTTTCTAAACTTTCCTGCTATTAAAACAAATTTTAAAATAAGGAAAAATTATCTAGGAAATGTTGAATAATGTATGTACTATGAAGCAAGTATTGTATAGAATTTTCTTTTTCTCCTTTTGCCACTGCACAAGAAACAAGACTTCTCATATATTTTTTCTAACATGTTTCCCCAAAAATAAGACCTAGCCGGACAATCAGCTCTAATGCGTCTTTTGGAGCAAAAATTAATATATAAGACCTGGTCTTATTTTACTATAAGACTGGGTATAATATAATATAATACCGGGTCTTATATTAATTTTTGCTCCAAAAGACGCATTAGAGCTGATTGTCCGGCTAGGTCTTATTTTGGGGGAAATGCGGTATGTTAGTTGTTTTCAAAAGTATTTTGTTCATATAATACTATAATACATATAATACTATAAGGAATGAATTTTAAATCACAACTCAGCATACATAGAAACCCCAAAACATACACACATAAACACACAACAAGGAACTGAAAGAGAAATATACATTTGACTTCTGAACAACACGGGTTAGGGGTGCCAACCCCTGCCCAGTCAAAAATCCATGTATAACTTTTGACTCCCCCAAGACTCAGTTGTCCCTCAGTACCCATGGGGAATTAGTTCCATAACCCCCTTTGGATACCAAAATCTGAAGATGTGCAAATCCCTTATCTAAAATGACATAGAACATGCATACAATCAGCTGTCAGCATCCATGGATTCCCACCTGGAAAATACTGTTTTCAATCCATGGTTATTGAATCCACAGGTGCAAAACCCGGAGATAGGGAAGGCCAACTATATATTTACTGAAAAAAAACCCATGTATATGTGGACCCGCACAGTTCAAACTTGTGTTGTGCAAGGGTCAACTATACATCATAATGTGTGCAGTTCTTACCAAGAATTCATGAATTGTTGAGTTAGTTACAGTAGCAGATAACCTGCAATAACAAAGAACCCTCAATACAGGAACTAAATTCGATAGATTTTTTTTTTTTAATTTCTCACCAGCAGTCCAGCATGGGCGTTCCAGAGCTGGCAGGGTCACCACTATCCTCTGCATGTGCCTTCCACCCATGTGTCCAACTTTCACCATTTCTCATCCAGTGAGAAGTGGGGAAAGGATAAGGTACAAGTGTGCATTTCTTTTCAGGGAGCAAGTTACAAGTAGCATTTAACACTTCCACTCACCTCTCAGTGGCCAGAACTTAAATACATAGCTGCTTCTTGTTGCTAAGAAGGTTGAAAAAAAAAAAAGTTTCTATTTGGACAGAAATGTGACCAGCTAAAACTCAGTTCTATTATATTATAGAAGGGAAAAGGGACATTCAGATTTTGTGGACAATTAGCAATTTCTGCCATTGTGTCTCCTGCACACTAATATTTTCTGTCTCACAGTCCTAGAGGCAAACATTGTTGTGTTCTGTGGAATAAGGAGATGATTAATATATTATTTTCCCATGTGCACTAATATTGCATTTTGCCTCTAAAAGAACGTGAGAATTTTTATAAGACTTTCCAGTAGATAAACTTTAAATGAAACAGTTCACCAACTCCTGAGGCAAAGAGTTAACCAAATACCAAATAAGATTAACTTCAAGTTTTGAAGGTGCCTACCACTTTTCAAGTTTCATGTTTAACAATTAGTTTAAACTCCAAAGCAATACATATTCTTATGTATTTTCCTTTAAAACTTCACCATCTTCCAGTAAGTATCACTTCATTTTTTCATCTTGTTCTTTCTTAATTCCAAACTCCTAAAGGAAAAAGAATAAGCTGACCAGCAACTTTCATCTTTACTCAGGAGAAACTTAGTACATCGGATCATGTTATAGTTAATTAATATCATGAGTCTCTGTTTGCCTTGTGTTTTGAAATATATTTGCCTGATATTTTGTGACCTTACCTTATGCAAATAGGTGGGTACAGGGAGAGTTTAAAACAATCAAAACCAACTTCAGTATACTTTAAAAACAGACTAATGGACCATTCTTAGTTGAGCAAAAGAACAAGCAATTTGTTTTTGCAAATGGTAAAATAATTCACCTTTTTTCTATGCGCTTGTCTTATATTTCCAACTTTACCTTTAAACTTTTATAGGCTGCAATAGGATCTGTGGCTTTGGACAGAGCAAGATCTCGTGGAGAGAAACAGTTAGAAGAATATGGAATGGATGTGTTGACAGTAGCATTTTTGGCCATTCTCATCACAGCCCCCATTGGAAGTCTCCTGATTGGTTTGCTGGGCCCCAGGCTTCTCCAGAAAGCTGAACATCAAAGTAAAGATGAAGAAGCTCAAGGAGAGACTTCTGTACAAGTTTAGAGGTGAAACGAGAGAATGCTGATTTTAATGGTTAGAAACCTGTTACCAGAGGCTACTTTTATCCAGATGACTATTGAAATATGTAATGTTTAAGCTTAAAATGTGATAGAACCAAAAGTGTAGCTATTCCTTCAAACAGCATTTTTAGCCATTACTGTTTCCATGTGTTTTCCTTTAAAACTTCACCATCTTTCAGTAAGTATCACTGCATGTCCAACCTGATCTACCTTCCTTGTTTTTTTCAAATACACTTTCATCACATATCTTAATTTGTATAGGGACATATACACTTTAATGTACTATCACAATTTAAAATTAACATGCGAAAGATCCAGTTCAGAATCCTGTTCTGCTAGCCAACAGCTTGCTGTGCCTTATTGTCATAGGGTCATTACTCATGGTCACCTAGCCTCTCATGCCTTAAGTTGGTTCTGGCTCCTCTTTTCTTTTTTGTTTTTAAAAAACCATAATGCAATCCCTCATCAGTTTCTACCCTCACTTTGCCTGTTTATCTGCCTCTTCTCCATTTCTGTCCCTCTTATTGTAACGGATTGATCCCACCAAAATTTCAAAGTTCACAAAGTATCTTCATTGGTTCTTCTTCTTGTGCCTATCTAGATGACAAAAGACCTTAGCCTGTCTCCGAGCGAGCTACACAGGCGCTCATTTCAGGGGCCCATCGGAGTTTGCCTCCCCTAAGGAGTGCCCTGTCCAGCCCTTTCTTATTTGTTTCTTGTGACCCACAGCTTCAGGCTCTCCCTGTTCTCAAGGTGAAGAACAGCTCAATTTCAAATTTTTGTCAGCCTCATGAATATCACATTAATTAGGGTAAAGTAAGCTGCTACTATAATAAACAAAAAATACAGCACTTAAGAAAATAGAAATTTACTTCCCTCTCATAAAACTGGCTGACTGGTTGATGCTGACAGGGCTAGTCTGCTCATGAGGTAACTCAGAGGCCCATGTCTTTTGTGTGGAGGTTCTGCCGCGCCCTAGCTTAGGACACAGCATGTCTTGTTTCTAGCACTCAGGAAGAAGGAAGAGAGGAAGTCCAAGGCAAGCAATTTGTTTTTAAGGAAGTGATATGGAAGTGGGCGTGTGTCTCCCTTACATTCTGTTGGTGATGACCATACCAGCTGTGAGGAGGCTGAAAACCACATTCCCACGGGGAAGGAAAGATCAGGTTTGGCAGCCAGCGGTACTGTTATGTTGGGAGTTACCATCACTTAGGAGCATATTCATGTATTTTAACAAGGGCTTTCCAAAGATAGTACCTTTAACCAAAAGAGTGACTTCCGTGGCAGGAACTTCCTCCATTGTGGCATGCCAGCAGAGAAGATACTAGAAGAAAGACTTATCTGCATAGGTCACACTTTTTCCCACTGATTCAACAGATTGTCTCTGCTTTGTATATCACCCATAAGTTCCTCTTTACTCTAGGTCAACTCCTGTCTAGTTGCCAGAATAATCATGTTCAAATGCAGTTCACAGCTTTTGTCATGTTGTTTATATACCCGAATCATTTATTACTTGTTATATCCCCTCTACACTCTTTAACCTAGGATTCAAAGTTCTATCTAATCTTGAAGTAGATATTAAATATGTATTAAATGAATGGATTATGAATATTTTAATCCACCAAACTGATCTGCATAAAGCCTATCCACTTCTCTCTTGTCACTAGACTATCATGCCAGCCCCTTCAACCATGACTTTCACCTCTATTCAAAACTAGCTTAATTTTTTTGTTGTTTTACTGGTTCGTTTATTTTATTCTTTAGATTCCACATATAAGTGAGATCACATGGTATTTTTCTTTCTCTGTCTGACTTATTTCGCTTAGCATAATACCCTCTAGTTCCATCCATGTTGTTGTGAATGGTAAGATTTCATTTTTTAAATGGCCGAGTAATATTATATTTATGTACCACTTCTTCTTTCACCAATTATCTATTGATGAGCACTTAGGTTGCTTCCATACCTTGGCTATTATAAATAATGCTGCAATGAACATAGGGGGGGTGCATGTATTTTTTCAAATTAATGTTTTGGATTTCTTTGGATAAACACCCAGAAGTGGAATTGCTGGTCAAAAGGTAGTTCTATTTTTAATTTTTTGAGGAACCTCCATACTGTTTTCCATAGTGGCTGCACCAATTTGCAATCCCACCAACACTGCACCCAGGTTCCCATTTCTCCACATCCTTGCCAACACTTGTTGTTTGTTAATTTATGGATGTTGGCCAGTCTGACAGGTGTGAGGTTATATCTCACTGTGGTTTTTATTGGCATTTTCCCGATGATTAGTGACATTGAACATCTTTTCATGTCTGTTGGCCATCCATATCTCCTCTTTGGAGAAATGTCTATGCAGGTTCTCTGCCTCTGCCTATTTGTTAGATTTTTTTTTTTTTTTTTTTTTTTACCATAGACAGTTTAGTATTTTATGTTACAGTTACCAAATTTTATGTTACAGTAACACCATTTGATTATTTTTCAGTGAACTCTCAATTGTTGAGGATGCCAAAGCAGTCGCTCAGAGGTTGTAGCACAGGCTGGTGCCTACTTAGCATGTTCAGCATAAAAACTGATGTTACAGTGACTATTGAGGCCTTGCCTGGTGTTACTTCTCCAAACCTGTGTGTTTTCACCGATGAAATGTGAATCTGGATTTAGTTTTTTCTTAAAACAACAACGAAAAAAACTTTTAAGGTCATTAAATGTGAATACAATTAGAACACATTGCATGTTAATAGCATACTTATCCACTTATTAAATATTGATGTAAATAACATTCTATTTTTTAAGATTTTTATTTAACAAATTGTGGGGACAGAGTCCCAGGGTGCAGTTTCCAGGCTCTCGGCCTCATGTGGAAAGGTGCTGGCTCGGGTAGTAGATGGCCGTCAGCTGTGGCTAGTTGGCCGTCAGCTGTAACCAGTTAGCCATTAGCCACTAATGTAACTGCCACGGCTGCGTTGGTTGGGGAATCGGTGGGTTGGCAGGCAGAGAAGCGGACAGCAGGTTGCGGATTGTGTGGATCCAGCCTCCAGTGAGATGATAGTGGTATGACTCCCCTATCTATGGCTCCATGGGTGTTCCTTTTTGGCCTCACCATATCCTGCGTTCTTATGTGGGGAGCAGGAGCAGAGACCCCGTAGGTTGCCTCGCACGACAAATGGCGTGGCAAGCAGGGTCTCCCACACGACACAAATATAGCTAACATACAACATTATATCAGTTTTAGGTGTACACCATAGTTGTTCAACATTTATATACTTGTATCATATTATCATATTCAAACTGCTTAAACAAAATACAAACTCTTGAAGGAAGTCAGATAAAAAAAAAAAAGATTACAAATGAAGAGAACCTGTGCAAATGTTGTTATGCTTGAAGTTGTCACAGAAGTCTCTCACACTACCCTCATTTTTTTTCTTTTTTCATTTTGCTGTTCTGATTGCATGTTTTCTGCCACCTTGTCTTCCAAATCATTGATTTGATCCTTTGCTTCATCTAGTCTGTGAATTGAGGACAGCTGCAACCAGTACCGGGTCTTGGGTAGCTCCGCAAAAAGCCAGGTCACCCTGAGGCCTGCTGCCACCTGCCAGGTCCCGTAAGTTTCAGCTGCAGATAAAGTCCTGTGAGATACAGAGATGGGTGAGGCAGGGTCTCAATGAGTCGGGTGGAGCAGCAGAGCTCACCAGACCAATCAGATTCAGATTTAGCCGTAAGCATAAGGGGCGGGCTCAACACAGGAAAGATGGCGCCCGCCTGCCCGCTGCATGGGAGGAGGACCCCCCTTGGAAAATAGCAACTATCTTCCAACCCTTGCCCGAAGCCACACACCTTAGTCTGCTCCCCATATGCCTACAATGTCCCCTGAATCACTCTCCCTCCGTTTGCTCCCAGGTTGAGTACCTGCGATCAAGTGGGTTTGTGCACGGTTCAAGAGGTTGTCTGGGTTTCCCAAGACCAACTGTCCCAGCTGGATTGTCAGAATCCCCATCATTTTTCACAGCCAGGTGTTGCGGGGGCTATATTTCCCAACACCAGTACTCTGGGCTGGAGAGCCTGGAGTGGAAATGGGGTCCCTTGCTCCTCCAGCTGGAACTTCTGTGGCGAAACTATCCCTCCCAATTTTGATCTGGAGGTTTGGGGCTGGACCGTTTCACATCTCCGCCCCTCCTACCAGATGGTTCTCCAGGTTGACTGTTCTATAATTTAGTTGTAATTTTGATGTGTTCATGGGATGAGGCAAGCACAGTGTTTATCTACTCCACCATCTTGTATCCTTCCAGCTTAATTTTTCTTAAGCTAACATAATAAGAAGCCATAACAGGTTTCATTTAAATTATATATCAGCCTGACTCTATGATAGTTTATTCCCTTAGTGTGTATATTCTCTATTTGGACTGGATTAATTTATACCAAAATTCAGATGTTTGAAATTGAATTCATTGATTAGGTGCACATTTGTGCTAGCACCATAAACCTAATGCTCATCTGGTTTTCTACTTTCAAAGGCTCTGAAGCTAGATTCATTCAACAAATATTCACTGAAAGCCTTTGGTGGTCCAGACACATCATCAAGACTAATATTTCTGTCCTTAGGGATCTGACAGTCTGATAGAGGAGACAGACAATTAAACAATGACTGCAAAACAGTATAAGTGCTATAATACAGGAAGTGCAGGGGTGCTGGGGAGCTCATAACAGGAGCAACTAACCGGTCCAGAGGGTGATGCAGTTTAGGCACAGCTTCAGAGAAAGTAGGGTCTTAGCTAGGAGGTGGGGGATGATTAAGACTTAGACAGCAAAAGAGACGTGGGGTGGGAGGATGTTGCAATTCATGCTGGTTCCCATGTTCACCAGTAGTTTTTCTCCATGTAAAAGGCTTTGAATACTTATCAGATACAAAAATACAGTTAGTATAAATAAATGAGAATGTTGTTATACATATTCGAAGCCCCAAAGGAGAATTAGAAATGGAAATTCACAGAGTTCAGAAATAATTGAAGAGCCCTGTGGGGACAGAGCCAGGAGTGCAGTTTCCAGGCTCTCGGCCTCACGTGGAAAGGTGCTGGCCCAGATAGTAAATGGTCATCAACTGTCATTGGATGTCCATCAGCTGTGGCTAGTTGGCCGTCAGCTGTAACCAGTGAGCCATTGACCACTAATATAACTGCTGTGGCTACAACAGCAGCAAATGGGGGCTAGCAAGAAGATGGTGGCTGAGCTAGCAAGAGCAGATTGCAGTTAGCAAGTGAGGTTGGATGGCAGAGAAAAGAGGACCGCAGGTTCCGGTTAGTGTGGCTCCTGCTTCCTGTGTCTCCAACCCAGCCGCCAGCGAGAATATAGTGGTATGACTCCCCTATCTATGGCTCCATGGGTGTTCCTTTTTGACCTCACCATGTCCTGTGTTCTTATGCGGGGAGCGGGACTAGAGACCCCACATGATGTCCCACATGCCACCCCGCATGACAAGCCCATTAAGCCACTGCCAGTAGTCTGTTCCATTTTGTAGAGCATGCAACAAGTTCTTTCCTACCTCTCCTTGGTGGACAGCCACCATCTAAATTTCTATGACTGTCTGTCCAGTATTGGGCTCTGCAGGGCTCACCATGTGAAGTCTCAGGTTTGTTACCACCTTGTAGGTGACAGCCTTTGGCTTCGTTGGTGATCTCCAAGTTAACTAGATAAAGAATATTAACTCAGGCCAACCAAACTTACCTCATCCCAACCACAGATAGAAACGATTACTCCTACATTTGAGCCCCTGAAAGAGGGGTGTATGCACCCTATAAGTACTTCTGTCAGAGCACTCATAACCCTTTTTTTTCAGTTTGTTTACATGTTTGTCTCCTATTAAATCAGCTAATTAGGGGTGGGAGCCTTGTCTTGGTCATCTTTGAATCCTCAGCACTTTGCACAAGGCATGGAACACAGTAAGCATTTCATAAATGTTTATTGACTGAATCAATGAGGGGATCCTCTTCCAGTGTAGAAAATTACCTGCCACATAACAGTTCAGACATTAGTCTGCTATAACAAAATACCATAGAGTGAGTGACTTAAACAATAGACATGTATTTTCTCACAGTTCTGGAGGCTGGAAGTCCAACATGACGGTAGGTGCCAGTATGATTGAGCTCTCTTCCTGGCTTGTGGATGGCCTCCTTCTCTTTGTGTCCTCACATGGTGGGGGAAGAGACAGAGATGGGGGAAAGCATGCAAGTTCTCTGGTGTCTCTTCTTATAAGGGTACTAATTCCTTCATGATGGCTCTACTCTTATGACCCCATCTAAATCTAATCACCTCCCATAGACCCCATCTCCACATGCCATCACATTGGGGATTAGGGCTTCAACATATCAATTGTCTGGGGGTAATATTTTTCTTTCACTTTACTTTTTAAAATTCTATTGATTTATCACCTGATTAAAGCATGGGATATTTTAACAGTATTATACATAGTATTTTTGCATAGAAAATTTTACATAGCATTCCATATTATGTAATTCTGCTTATTCTTTCAAAAATGTATACATCCATTGGGCAAGGAATGCTTTTTTTTAAATTGCCAATATTACATGCACTTAATCATCGTGTATAAGTCAAACAAAAGCAGTTATTAATTTTTAGGCATTTTAATTAGGTAAAACATATGTCTAAGGATGGGAGGGCAGAATATGGGACACAGCTCATTCCAGGGCAGGTTTGTCATATTTCCAAAGATGGTGCTAAACAAACACTGTAAATTCTTGTTATTTAATGCCCTTTTTTCCCTAGGGTCAGTGCCCTCCATCTCCCCTCTGAGAAGTATTTTTTCACATAGATTGCTTAGGATGCAGCTCTTTAAGTTATTTTCACATTCCAGTGTTTTTCTCTTTGGTAACATTAATTGTCCTTAATATTTCCTGAGCCATGCATTTGCAAATAATCTCATCCAGTGCATTCTTTAAAAATAGTATTGATTATTTTTTTTATTACAAAATAATATATTTTAATTGCAGAAAATTTAGAACACAGAAAAGTACAAGAAAGAAAACTGAAACTACCAGTACTTGATGTAAACATACATTTTAGTTTGACTCTTTTAAATTTTACTCCTTCAGTTCTGAGGGCTGTCTTATTTTCAGAAAGATATACCATCCACTGAATGAGTTGGGTGAAAGGTAACATAAATACATTTGACTTCTGTGATGATATATAGACTGATAAATTTTTGTGGTATAATAATAAATGCTAAGTCTTCCAAAAATTGTTTGTTCACCTGGTAATATTTAAATATTCATTTTGTAATGAATAAAACAGAAATAACCCTGCCTTCATGCAGGTTATGTTTAAATCCATTCACTCATTCAGAATACACTTATGTCTACTATGTGCCGTGCATTATGCTACCGTGTTTCCCCGAAAGTAAGACCTAGCCGGACCATCAGCTCTAATGCATCTTTTGGAGCAAAAATTAATATAAGACCCAGTATTATATTATATTATATTATATTATATTATATTATATTACATTATATTATACCCAGTCTTATATTAAAATAAGACTGGGTCTTATATTAATTTTTGCTCCAAAAGATTCATTAGAGCTGATGGGCTGGCTAGGTCTTATTTTCGGGGAAACACGGTAGCTAGTGGAGAATACAGGGATAAACAAGGTATTTAAGGGCTCTGTTTTCAATGAAACTTAAATTCTAGTGAGTGGGTAGTTAACATTGGGGATAGAAATGTGAATCAGACAGACTACTTGTCTTCAAGAACCTTACAAGGAAGTAAGATATGTACAAATAGCTGTAATCCAAATGAATGATTCAAAAGTATTCTCAGGTAGGAGCATTTCTTAGAGGAGGTGAGACTTGAATTTGACCTTCAAGAGTGGATGTGATTTGGATTGATAAAGCAAATTAGTGAGAAATAAGACTGGAAGAGAAAATTGGCACTTATACACCAAATAGATCATTGGCTAAATTTCTCTATTGAATGAATTCAGAAGTGCAGAACCATTTATGTAGAAGATATTTTAAAAATTGTTTTCCTCATATCAAATGCTGTCATGAATTAGGTTCTCCTTGTTCCTCAAAAGTTTTTGGCTTTCAGTGGCATTGTTGCAAATATAACATACAATCATTTTTAAGTTACTATTACTATTATTTTTTTACAAGAAGAGTCATCAGATGTTTCTTTAGATGTTTTTTAAACCATCCTTAAATTTTCATCATATTGTCTTTAAATAAATGAAGGACATTATTTTTTTTTTATTTTTCAGAGTATTATATTCGTGTATGAATAATTATATAGTTCTGTGTAACGGGTGGGAATTGCTTATGCCATTTTGGGAGCGAGTAATCTCACACATTTCAGTTGAATAATTCAAATTGAATGTGGCCTGAGCCCTCTGACTTGTTGAAAATTACAAAACTCCATTTGTTGATGTGCCTTCCATCTTCCTTAGATGGTCCCTAAAACACTTAACCTCCAGCAGGTCATTGCATGTGGGGCACAGAGCAGTGCCCTGGAGGCCGTCACACTCCTCGCAAAGGTCCTCTTTCCCACCTCTATCTTATATCCACCTTCGCAGCATCCTTGGAGATCTACCTGCTCTTTCCTTCCCCACCATGAGAACAAAGCATTTCCTTAAGCCTATAATCACAAAAATACCTTGTCTACTCCTAAAACAAGGTAGTAAATAACTTTCAATCATTGCTGAGATGTGTACACCATGCTGATGGTGGGAGGGGCTTGCAATAAGAAAATGTTTTATTCTGTCACCCAAGAAAGAGTTGTAATTTGAATAAGATCTGAAATGATAAATAAGAAAGGGACAAAGAACATTCCCAATAGAATAACTTTAGAAAAAAACAAAAGGGAATACAGTGTATGCAAGAGTAAAAGTTGTTAGCAGTATCAGGAGAAAAATTAGGTGGAAAAGGGCAGTTTATCTTTCTAAGAAGTTTTGACTTTTCTCCAATAAGTTATTTTAGTCTATATTTTAGGAAGCTTGGGGATTCCGTTAGAGGAACCTATGGACCACCTTTGGGACTGAGAACCCAAAGCTTGAAGGGCCCCCCTTCAGTCAGAGCAACTATGCTTTCATTTGTTTCATCTAAAGGTTCCTACATAAGATTTCATGTGGAAAAAAAACAAAGGTTTATACTGATAACAGGATTTTGAGTATTTACTTTGTACCAAGCCCTGTTCCAATCACTTGCCGTGTATCAATTTATTTATTCTCACCACAGATAAGAAAATCCAAACTCAAGGAGATTATGTATTTGCCTCTGGTGCCATAGTTATAAAGTGGCAGGGTTGAACTTTAAGCCCAGACTGTCTTGATCCCAGAGATTATGCTCTTTTATGATTATACTATATTTAAGCTGACTTGAGAGGAAACATGATCTGACTTTTGACAAGTTGGTTTTGGCACATGCAGCCCCTGGCACTGCTTTTTGGCCAAAAGGCTCTGTGATATCAACACTGTGCCTGAACTTTTACAACCCAATAGGTTAATAGTCAGAAAAGACGTTGGATAAGGTTGAATAGACGGAAAATATACCAGGCGGTCCAGGGGAACCCTAAAAGCCTTGTGTCCCCAGGCAGTTGCGGCCACAACGTCACTTAAACATGCCTTCGCCACTAGCCCCGCCCATCGCCATCAGCCCCTCCCAGGCCCCGCCCCGCCGCCAGCAGCCCCGCCCAGGCCCCGCCCCACCACCCTCAGCGGAGCTAGCGGCCACCATCCTGGCCTGGGCAGCTCTCGCGGAGGTCGTGTCCTGGCGGTTTTTGCCTCAGAGGGTGCGTAGTCTACGCGGCGGTTGCTGAGCAGCAGGGCGGCTCCCGGAGCAGCAGGTGATGCTAAAGGAATTGTAGGTACGGTCCATTTTTCTCAACTCTCCCTTTCCAGGCCCTTGGACACTAGCCCCTCATCTCCCCCCGGTCGTTTCTTTTCCAGTAGCCCCCAGGAACGCTTTTCCTCCCTGGTCAGTTCAGGGAAGCAAGACGCTGGGGAAACAGCCACAGACCTTTTTCTCTCCTATCCCTGACTCTTTTCTTTACTCCCGCATCCCACATCTCTTCATTATCCTCTCTCTTCCTCTTGTTTCTCTCTCATTTGACAGATACTTGCAAGTGAGAAAGAAGAGATCTGTCAGTCAAGACTGACTGCAAAATTAATTTTATTGAGTGCAGACTGTTGTTCAAATGGTGAATATCTGCACGTGAACCTTCACATGCTCCAGTGATTGGAGATGTGTTCCAGGAATGGTTGCTGATTCCGGGAAGGCTCCCCTCCCTCGTTGCACACCCCTCATCCCTGCCTATGTCTGTTATCGCAGTGGACAAGCACTGTAGACCCATGCTTTTGAACGATTAAGGACAGTTGTTGCACATGTACCATGTGTCAGGCACATCATTCAGGAGTCCTTATAAGAGCTCTGCAGGCCCATACCAGGCCCCTGACCTCCCTCTAGGCGTGTCCTCTCGCCTATGAAAGAACAGATGGAGAGTGGTAGTTGGCCTGAGTGTCACTGAGGGGGCCAACAACCCACTCTTTGGTAGGGGAAACTAAAACAGTGCAGGGGAAAAGGAAAACAGTGTGAAGTGAGAGACTGGGGGAATGGTTACTTTACATTGATTGGTTAGGGAAGGCCTCGCTGAAGAACTGACATTTATGCTGAGACCTCAGTGATATAAAAAAGCCAACCATGGAAATATTTGGAATCAGAGGATTGTGGAGAAAGAGAACTCCAATTCCAGAGGGTACATAGGATTGTTATCTGTGCAACATAAATGTAGAAAATTAACACTTATTACTATCACACCTAAAGAATTCATGCCCCAAATGTTTAGTCACTATGTATGTGCCTATGAAAAGGGAATTCCTATTTATTACTATCTGTGAGTACCAGAATTTATACTGCTGTTTTACACATCAGCTCCTGGCCATTATTAAAAGGAAAGAGACAGGTGCAGTAATATATAAAATAACATTTTTATAACTTCATTTTGTACACTATTTTCATATCCTATTTATCCACTTCTGTGACTGAGATAGAGCAAGTTAACAAAACTCCGTTTTACTGAAGAGGGAACTGAACACTGAGATGGAACAGTACCGGAACATAGTATAATATACATTCAGTAAATATTTGCTGAAGGGATGAATGTATGAGATTCACAAGGAGCCATGTCCATTTGCCTTAATATTCGTGGACCCAGAGCTAAGTCTAGCAGTAAGTCTGCAAGTGTGAGTTAGAGAAGGTTGAGTGACTTACTCAGGGACGGGCATTCATCAAATATTTTACATCTACTACTTTGCCAGGTATTGTGAATATAATGGTAAGAAAGATTGGCAAGATTCCTGTTCTCATGGAGCTTAAATTCTAGTGAGGGAAGATAGAAAATAAACAGGTAAACAATAACATATGAACAAAGAAATGTTTAATAATGGTAAGTGCAGGGGAAAAGTAAAACTGTGAAGTGAGAGACTGGGGGAATGGTTACTTTAGATTGATAGGTTAAGGAAGGCCTCGCTGAAGAACTGACATTTATGCTGAGACTTCAGTGATATAAAAAAGCCAACCATGGAAATATTTGGAATCAGAGCATTGTGGAGAAAGAGAACTCCAATTGCAAAAGCCCTAAGGTAGGAAAGAACGTGGCTTTTTCAAGTTACATCATAAAGACTGCTGTAGCTGGACCGTAGAGAAAGTGGTACAAGATGAGCTTGGAGAGAAGTTAAGGCCAAATTTTGTAGGGCTTTGATTAGGCCATGGGGATCTACCCATTTAATAAGTTTGGAATTATTTTAAATGGATAAGAAACTAGTAGGGAGTTTTTTTAAGAGAGTGATAGAATCTGATTTACATTGTAAAAAGGTTTGGTCCACCTGTTAAGTGGTGAATGGATTGTAAGAATTGGTGAGCAAGATTAGTAGCAGAAGACAATTGCAGTAATCCACGAAGGCATGACAGTAGTTTGGGATAAAATGGTACGTATATAGAAGTGCAGGGAAGTGAGATATACTGGAAGGCAGAGCCTACAGATTTGATGTTTCGAATATAGGGGTGAAAAAAAAAGAGAGAGAAGAGCTTGAGTAAGTGGTTGTGCCATTTACCAAATGGAAAAGACTAGGGAAGAAAATGTTTGGGGGTGGAGGGAGATATTTATTTTATTCACCTTAAGTTTGATATGCCTATTGGAAATCTAAAGTAAGTCTGAGTTCTATGTAAGGGACCAAAGGTACGAAGTTGAGAGTCATTAGCATGTAGAAAAAATTAGGGAGTGTGTTCACAAACAGCATTCCAATGATTAGACGTAAAGCAGAGGAAAAGCAGTACACAAAGGAAATGAAGAAGGAGTAGCCGGTGAAGTAGGAAGTAAACCCAGAGTGTGGTGACTTATAAACTAAGATAACAAAGCATAGCCAATGGTATTGAAACATGCTCAGAGCAATATAAAGAGATCTGACTATGGGATTTTGGCAACAGATAGTAGTCATGTGCCTGGACAAGCACAATGAAAAGCAAATGTGATGGGAAGAAATGGTTTACTATGAAGAAGAGTGAAAATGGAGGTAATGGAGAAATATATGGGGTCAAAGCAAGATTCTTAAAGATGGGGATACTTATGTTTATTTTTAGGCTAATGAAATGGTCCAGTTCAGAGGGGAAAACATTATAGTGTAAGAGAGAATGTGTATATTTTAGAAGTGAGAAATACTTTGAGAAAATGAGGGGTGGAATCCAGGAAATATGTAGAAATGTTGTCTTAGGAACATGAACATAAAATGTATAGTAATGGGAAGGAAGGCAGTGGGTATAGGTAGAGATGCAGATACACGGCTATATCAAATATTTGATGAGTGCCTGGAGTCAGTAATGGGAAGGTAAGAGTTTCTGCCTGATATTGGTTCTTTTTTTTTAAATGAAGTATAAAGTCTGAGGCAAGATCAGTAAGAGGAGAGGAGTAATGTTTGGATAAGGGGCGAAGAGAAGGTAGAAAATAGTCATCTTGAAGGATAAACATCAGTCATACCTGTCTTATTCTGTTCAGGCTGCTGTAACAGAAATAGACTGGTGGCTTATAAACAGAAATTTCTTTCTCATAGTTCTAGAAGCTGGAAAGTCCAAGATCAAGGTATTGACAAATTTGGTGTCTGGTAAAGGCCTGATTCCTGTTTGTAGCTGGCTAAAAGGGGCACGGGAGCTCGCAGGGTCCCTTTTATAAGAGCACTGAGTTCTCATGACCTAATCACATACCAAAGCCCTACCTCCTAATACCATCACATTGGCGATTAGGATTTATACATGTGGATTTTAAGGTGATACAAAGAGTCTACAGCAATATTAGAGAAGCATAGTAGCATAGCTGGGCAGGATTGAGTGGCCATTTGACATTGTGGTCTTGTGAGTGGGTGGCTGAGATAGGGTGGAAGAAAAGCTCATATGATCCAAGGAGACCAAGGAACTGAAAGACCAGAATATTGGATGGGGTGACTATCTGGGGATTAGTGGTTAAATTAGTACGTAGTTAAACAATTCCTTGAACTCAGATATTCTGACTTTCCAACTCAGTGGGTTACCATTTTACTGAGAAATGATTCAGAGTGTTACTCTTTTGTGCCACCAGCTATCCAGATAACATTAAACATTTATGGCCTGATTTTTTTTTTGATTTTTTTTTTTTTTTTTTTGGTTCACATGTCCAAATTCTAGACTTTCATAAACTCTAACTTCTGTTTCTCTTGTTCCCTATAGTATTTACTTGTTAAACTTTTTTTGGCTTGTCTTTCTTTGTATTTTTTTAAACCACTTTTATGTATTTACTGAAGTACAAAGCCTACCTCTTAAATGGTAAAAGAAAGACGAAAGATGAAATTTGGAAATCTTGTTGCCTGTAAAGCTGGGATGACCAGTAACAGGGAGACCTGTATCATTCTAATAACAATTATAATAGGCAGCATGTGGATAGCCCTTGACATTTTGTGCTAAACTTTTATTTTCTCTTACCTCATTTGATTTTGTAACTGCCTTTTTCAGATGAGGAAACAGAGAGGTTAAGGGTCTTGAACAAGGACACATACCTAGTAAGTGGCAGAATTATTAACCACAGTATTCTAGCAGTGTCCCATATGTTCTCTGTAGAAGTTTGCCTCTTCTCTTTTTACACTTCATTATATCCAAAGTGATAGCAAAGGAAAACTCTGGTAGGTAGAAAGTAATAGCTGGCTGGAAGCCTCTAATAGTGCAAAAACTTTTTGTATGTGTTTAAAATCCAGCAGTTAATGTGATTAAATATTTATCTACCATCTACTGTGTTAGGTCATTCGAAGAACACAGAAATGATTGTGAAATCAGCACTGATTTCATCTGGTAGGGAAATAGATGGAAATGCGAGTCACTAGGATGCACTTCTTGGACCCTCTCCCACATACCATATGCACTTCCACATGTTTTGTATCAACAAAATTCTATGTACAGAGGAGACTGTAGTGCCAGTTATGTACTCGACTCTCAATTAGCATTTGTCAAATAAAGGATGATAAGTAATTATAATAGTGGGGTGCATGCTGTGATAGGGGGTGGACACTATGATAAGAATGCATAAATACTGAAGGGAGCTTCTGCAAGCATGACTTCTAAACTGATAATAGAGTTATCTGGGCAAAAAACAGGGGTGTGGGGTTGGAAGGCAGCATACAGAATGTGTAAAGTCTCGGAGATGTGAGGCATTGCAACTTTGAAGAACTAAATTTCACTTATGGCTGAAGTTTAGAATGCCAAGTGAAGAATGAGGAGATAGGCAGAAACAATGTTAGCCTTTATTACAAAGCTGAGTTTAAGGAGTTTGGATGTTTTTCTTCTGTGGAAAGCCATTAAGGAATATTGAGCAGGAAGTGGCCATAATCACCCTACATTTTAGAAGTTTACTGTGCATTATGGAAATTACAATGGGGAGGACCAAGACTGGAGGTGGGGAGAACAATTGGAAGGCCATTACAGTGTTTGGTGTGGTGCGGGGTGGGGGGGAGGGTAGGCAGTGCTTATAGCCTGGGCTGGAGTGGTGGCAATTCATATGGGGAAAAGTAGACAACAGTTTTAAATAGTTATAAGCTTGTATTAACATGATTCAGTAACTCACTGGATGTCAGCAGGGAAGAAGGCAGGAGAAAGAATGGCTCCTGGTTTCTGTAAAAATTGGAACAAATCAATAGATAGTGGTTTCATTCTGTGAGATAGGAAATTCTCTGAAGAAGGAGTAAATTAGGTGGGGAATGGTCTTGAATTCAGTTGTGCATGTACTGAGGTTTAGATGCTTATAAAGAAAATCAGATAGAGATATCCAATATGTAGTTGAATGTGCTAGTTAGAATCTCAGTAGAGATTCTCTAGGCCAGACTCATCAGCATGTTGGTCATAATTGGAGCCACGGGAGTAAAACAGATTTCTTAAGAAAAGTACGCAGAGTGAGAAGAGAAGAGGGCATAGGGCAGAATCCTTAGAAACCCCAACATTTCAGGGATGGATAGAGGAAAAGAGGCCCGTAAAGAAGACCAAGAAAGGACAACCAGACAGATAGAAGGAAGATAGAGCAAGTGACAAAATGATGTGTAATTCAATAGGGGAAGATGACTTCCTGGTTTGTGGTGTATCTTGCAGGAAGCTTTGCTTGGAATGACGTTTAAGCAATAGATACCATTTACAAAGAAGAGATGCAGTGGTAAGGGATTCTAAGCAACTAAAACAAATAATGGGAGAACAATTAATAGTTTAATTTGACTGAAATGTAGCATCGAGAACTAGAGAGAAAACTGACAAGATAGTTTTATGCCATGTTGTGGAAAACCTTGGATTCTGGGTAGGTTGGTAACTTGATTCCACAGGTGAGAAAAACCATTGTGTTTCGTGCTAAGGGGAAGACAAGAATATGAAACATACTCTGAACCCTGGAATACCTTCTTGGGAAATACTATATTGTGGAAACAAGATCTAGTTACCTGAAAAGAATAAAAATCCAAGATAATATGTGATAATGAGAACAAACACTAAATACTGTAGAAATTTTAGCAGTAGCAAAGCCAATTGGAATTGTAGTAGTAGTTTAGCCCAGAGTTATATTGCCCTGATTAAATAATAATGGCAGCTAGTTATTGTCTTTTTTAAAAACGGATCTAATTTGAATGCTCTTTATAAAGAATACTCTCTTTGTGGATATAACTCTCGAATTTATTTGTTCAAGAGCACTTATACTGTAGTTGTTTTTATTTGATGATCTTTGATGTAAACTCAGAAAGAAAAAGTGTCTGAAGGCAGCCGTAGCTCCAAAGATTCTAAAGCAATAAATACTCATGAACATAGATATTGATGCATTTGCTTTACCTAACATTCATTTAATATATGTTAAATGTCTAGTATGTGTCAGTGATGTATAGTGGCTAAAGGCATATGATATATATTGAAACACACCTGAATTCAAATTCCATTTCTGCCACTTTCAATGGAAGGAAAAAAGTTTGTCTCACTTAGAATAGTTTATTCTTAACTCTATATGCATTATGATTTTTGAAAATATCAGTTATTATATATCCAATTGTTAATGCTACTGTCAAATTTAATTGCTATTTCTAAAAATCTATAGTTAGATGGCAGGGGCATATGAAGAATGATATTGAAGTATTTAGCTAAGCCACAAAGTGAATCATCCACAGTAAGAAGAGTAAGAATTGGTCATAAATTTTTGCTGAATAATGATGTGGTGTAATCACTAGATGTCACCATTGCACAACATTGCTCCAAAAGGATAACCCCTCAATACAGTATACAGTTCAAGAACACATGGCAGGGAAAAACAAAAAGTGTTCCTATTAAGTGATATACATATATACATACATGATGTTTAATAAGATATGAAGTTCCCAACGGCATGTTTTGGAATTCTTTCACCCTGTTTCTTAGCAGGTCCATAAGAGAATGTAAGCATAGACAAGACTGATAAAGGCCTTAGATCACCTGACATCCTTCCTCCCTACCCCATTTTATAGGTTTGTAATCGAGGTACAGGGAGGTAAAGTGGCAAGAAGTTTACTCAATATTATATAGCAAATTAAAAGCAAAGAGCTTACTTTGCCCAACGCTTTTTATAATACCACACTGTCCATTATTAATATGTACAAAGAGACATTCTAATAAAACCGAGTGAAAATAGTACCTCTAAACCCATCAAAATTTTTCATGACTTTCAAAGCAAAGCTTAGCAATATAATGATCATGGTGCATATTTCTAATAAAAATTATCAGTTGAATACCATAGTTTTTGTTGTGAATTATACAACCATCTCACTTTATTTTCATAATAGTAAGATATGTATGTATGTATGTATGTATGTATGTATGTATGTATGTATGTATTTATACTCGGCCTCATTCCAAAAAGGATTTTAAGAAGGCTTATTGAAATAATTATAGCATAAAAATTAGAAACTGAGGTGATCATAAATGTAGGCTACTGCTATGAAGCTTTCTTTTTGTTAGTATACAAAAGCATGCCACAATTTCCAGTAAACTTAGATTTAGTGGGCTATTCTCAAATTTGATTCTGCTTTCTCTAGCTATGAACATGAAGCAAGAGATGTAAATGGTACTATGTCCATTAAAAGATGATGAGATACTGTCATTTACCCGAGAGCATGCAACTAGTATATTTCTGATTTCCAATCCCTCATTCTTTCCATAATGCCAGCTATCCAAACAATCTAATAGAGGACTCCTAACAGATACAGTCACTGTAACCCTTAAATTCCTGGATTACCACAATTACTTCTGAGTTGTACAAGTAGGCTTTTGCTTATATCAAGTTTATTTCAAACAATTGCACAGAAATGTTAAGAAGATGTTTTTCTATCAAGAAATTGACCCCTTAAAATGAGTTATTAAGAGAAAGATAAAATTTATGAGTTCAATTTATCTTCATTTTAAATTTAAAAATTTATATTATGTTAAGGAAACAGGCATTTAAAAAATATAAGATAAGAGAGACAGAGGTGTCCAGGGAAATAGAGAAGTCCAAAGAAAAATAGAAATAAGGAGATATCTAGAGCGAAGAAGAAAGCAGATAGGCACAGTATTAAAAAAGAGGGGAATGGGTAATGGGGAGAGAGCTAAGGCCCATATATTTTACCTAGCCTGCTTCTGATCCCTACATTACTCAAGTATCTGTTTTTTCTTTTTCAACTTCCTCCATTAAAATTGTGCCAAAAATCTATCCTAGCCAGGGTCCTAGTTCTTTAAAACATCTACTCTTTAAATTTTTGTTCTATAGGAGCAGAACCTTTTTATAAGTTGTCCTGTTGATTCCTTATATGTCTTTGCAGCCTAATTATTAAGGATCTTATTCATTCTATAATTTGCTTCCTTTTTATTAATGTATTTGAAAAACCTATTCTTGGTGTTAGATAGAGTCTCTTACTCTTCTACCAAAGATGCCTTTCTTGTTAACCATGTTTTGCTGTCATTTTGAGTATCTGGCATTTCTCAGTTCACTCAATGTTTATTCCACAAATATTTGTTGAGTGCTTACCTGTGCTAGGTACTATGTAGATCAAGGGTAAAACCAGATATAATCCCTCCTCTGAGGGAGCACACAGGCTTGTAGTTCCATTGAGATCGAATAGGCTTACTACAACCCGTTTTCTACTGTTCACAACCAAAAACTCTGGATAAAATGCAAAGAGCAACTACCTGAGGACTCAAAAGTAAACAAAAGCAGGTGGACTGTGAAGGACAGTCAAAACTACAGGGGTGAATTTCTCTTGCACTTGCATCTTTGATCTGAAGACAGGCCCCAGTCACAACTGTGTAAGGACAGCACAGAAGGCCAAAACCACAATAGAAAACCTATTTTTATGGCCTGAAGATCTGGGAAAAGTTTTTGTCCAAAACGAAAGTGTGAGGAACTCTTGTTATTATTGTCATCATTGTTTTCCTTTTGCATTTTTTCCCCCATTTATGGCATTACAAGCACCTAAAACTCGGAGGAAAACCCCATCTTACCACAGAAACCAGGAAAAGAGACCTTGAGAGACAGCGAGTGAGGTGGGCAGTAGTGCAGATTCAGGAGAGGAGCAAACTGGAGAAAGGGGTTCTTTAATTCTGTGTATAAACTGAACCAAGTACCTTGGCTCACCTTCACCTGTGCATGCATGAGACAGGCCCAAAGCAGCATAGCAATGGCTTTAAGAACTGAAGTAAGTTCAAACCAAAACAAACAAAAACAAAGAAAGAAAAAATCACTGCCCAAGTCACAGACTAGCCCCTGACTGGTTCATGTACGGGACAGACCGAAGGCAGTATAGCAAAGGCTTTGAAGATGACTGAGATTGAAAACAATGCCCACAGAAAGTTCAAAAAGAGTTTATGATCGGCACCTACACTAGTTGATTGTCTGCCAAACAGACAAAAAAAATTAAGTATTCCTCAGAGGGTTTTAACAGAACCCAGAGTCTACACAAGAAAACATCCAGTATGTACTCCAGAAGTACTTGACCTACAAAGAACCAGAAAATGATTGTCTTCGGGGAAAAGAAAATCAACAGATATCAACACAAAATGACACAGATGTTGGACTTAATCAGACAAAGATGTTAAAGGAGCCATTATAACTATGTTTTATGTGGTGAAGATAAGCATAGTTTAATGAGTGGAAAGATACTCATTCACAACAGAAAAATAAAAGCAGTTTAAGAGAAGCAAGTCAAAATTTTTGAACTACAAAATACAATACCTGAAATTAAAAATTCACTAGATGGACTCAATAGCAGAGTAGGAATGAATGAAGAAAGAATCAGTGAACTTGATAGATAAGTAGAAATTGTCCAATCTAAAGCACGGAGTGAAAAAAAAAGAGATTGAAAAAGAAAATGAACAGAGCCTCAAGGACCTGTGGGATACTATTATGAAATCTACAGCCTAATGAGACAAACACATTAACCAATCACTCTAATAAATATATAAGCACAAACAGATAAATGTCCTGAAGAAAATGATCAGTGTTCTATAAGAGCATATAAAAACTACATGACTGAGCTTAGGGGCAGACCTGGTGTCATAAATATTTCTCTGAGGATATGGTATTTGAACTGAGGGATAAAAAAGAGTTAACCAAATGAAGGGGAGATTGGTGGTGGGGAGTCTTTCAATTAGAAGAACAAGCAAGTGGTCATCCCCTGCAGAAGAAATCTGGCAGTTTCAAGGAACTGAAAGAACATCAGAGTGCCTAGGAGTGATAAAAATGGATAGGGAATGATATGAAATTAGTCTAGAGAGGCAGCCAAGGACCAGATTGTGCAGGATCCTGTAGGTCATTGCAGTGGGCTGAATGTATGCCCCCAAAATCTTAACCCCCAATGAGGTGGTCTTAGGGGGTGGGACCTTTGGGAAGTAATTAGGTCATGAGGGTAGAGTCATTATAAAGGGACGTGTACCCTTATAAAAGGGACCCCAGGGTGCTCTCTAGCTCTCTCTTTGCCATATGAGGATACAATGAGAAGTTGGCAGTCTGCAAACTGAAGAGAGCCTTCACCAGAACCCAACCATGCTAGGACCCTGATCTTGGATGTCCGGCCTTCAGAACTGTGAGGAATAAATTTCTGTTGTAAGCCACCCAGTTATGGTACTTTGTTGTAGTAACCTGAACTAAGACAGTCATGTAAATATTTTTGTCTTTATCCTAAAGCCAGTGAAGAACATTGGGGCACTCAACCACTGAACTAGTGGAGGATTGCTGGATGGAACCTTCAGGATCTTCAACTTTAAGCAGTTGAGAAGGATGAGGCTACATAGGAGATAGGGAAGGAATAAGAAAGATGGTGGGGGAGGGGACAGGGTGGCAGAAATGAGAGAGTAGTTTAACAAAAGCCAAAAGAAAAATGCTTCATTGTGTCATATGGTCAATTAGAGATTATTTATGACCTTCATTAGAATTATTTTGTGGAGTGAAAGGAGTAGAACCTTAACTACAGGACATTGAGGAGTGAATGAGCATGCAAGCCACAGAATGAGAGCAAATATTTGTAAGTCATATATCAGATAAGTGATTAATATCCAGGATATAAAAATAACTCGTACAACTCAACAACAGAAAACAACCCAATTTTAAAATGGGCAAAGTGTTCTGGAAAAAATTTAAAAATTAAAAAAAATAAAAATGGGCAAAGGACTTAAATAGGCATTTCTACAAAGAAGATATACAAATGGCCAATAAGCAAATGAAAAGATGCTCAGTATCACTAATCATTAGGGAAATGCAAATCAAAAGCACAGTGAGATACCATTTCACACTCATTAGGATGGCTATTATCAAAAAACAAAATAACAAAAACTACATGGAGAAATTGGAACCCTTGTGCATTGCCGGTGTGATTATAAAACGGTATAGTCACTGTGGAAAACAGAATGACAGTTCCTCAAAAAAATTAAACATAGAATTACCATATGATCCAGCAGTTCTACTTCCATTTTTAAAAATGGGCAAGAGACTTGAACAGACACTTTACTAAAGAATATAATCAAATGGCCAGTAATTATGTGAAGATATATTAGTCATCAAGAAAATGCAACTTAAATCCACAATGCAATGTCACCAGAATAACTAAAAGGAAAAAGATGATGATACTGAGGTTAACAAGGATTCGAGTACTATTAAAGAGTACTGGGTTCAAATTCTAGCCATGCTCCTTGCTAGCTGTATGACTTTGGGAAAATTACTTAACCTTCCTTGGTCTCAGTTTCAACCTGTGTAAAATGAGGATAATTGTCGAGTCCCGTGGGATGAGGGTTGTGGGGAGTGAGGAGGGCGGTGCAGGGTTAAGAAAAGACAGTCGCCATGAATAGAGTGCAAGCGGGGCCAAGGGACCTGCAGCCTCAAGGACTGGGCTGGGCTAATCGGGGCCTGCGCATTAGCTTGTATTAGTTAGGTGGGGAAGTAAAGGAGATAAAGTTTGTCAATCTCAAGATCTGTGAATTCCATACATTATAATAGGAAACTGATTCAAGCCAATCACCCTTGCCTGCAGGCAGCTGAACCATGAGTCTCAGGATGTATGTACCTCCCCAAGGGACACAACCTATATGCATGTGAATAGATGGAGAGCACATCACTGAGTCACTTCCCCTGCAGGTTGTGGGAAGGAATGCAGCTGCAGAGGCAGAGGCTCTCCTTAGCCCGGGGAAGGTGGGGGCTGTACCCACCTCTATGAACCCCGTGGGTTCTCCTGTTGGTCCCCACTCAACTGCACCTGGCTTGAGTGCCCCCCCCCCCATGGGGAATCTTACTCGTCATTGGTAGACCACCCATCTTTTTGGGGCCAAACAGGGAGACATAAGGTGCCAACACAAAGGTGAAGCAAAGTCCCTGAAAGGATCCGTCTCACAGACTCTCCTTTCTTTGGGGGCAGGTACAAGGAGACAGACGGGTAGGCTGCTGCGTGGCCACAGATAATAATAGTAAATAACTCAGAGTTGTGAGATTCGAATGAGATGATTCATGTTAAATGTTTAACATAATCCAACTGTGTCAGCTGTTATATCATTTAATCTTGACAATAAATTAATATTGTATCATTATTTCACAGATAAGGAAATTGAGACATAGGGAAATAAATCACTTCCCACAGTTATTAAAAGATAAAGGGGAGAGTGAAATACATTTCTAGCTCAACTCCAGAGTCCTTACTTTTAGTTACTATGCATACCACCTACCAATTCCACTCTTGACAGGTATGTAAAGAGAGTATTAAGTAATTGCCTGGCACAAATATTGCTCAACACCGTATCTTATAGCAGCTAACCTGTACATTTATTATTCAGACTCCTTATCTAGGTTTTGAAGCTCTAATGCATGATGTGCTTGCTTGAATTCCAAGTCCTGCTATTCTAATTATGACATAATTGCAAATCTTAAAATACACCGCCTGGTTTCTTGATGTCTCTGCTTGTATGATTCTTGGTGTTTTGTTTGCCAGCTCCTAGTCCACCTGCCTAATTATGACTCACAATTTCTCCTCATTTAGGTCATAGTTCAGATGTCACCTCGATCACTATAGCATTATCCTGGTTTTTGTTTCTTCAGTACTTAATCACAATCTGAAAATTGTTTGTCTTTCTCTTACCCCCAACAAGAATATATGCTCCACGAGAACAGAAACCTACATTTCTCTTTTGTTTTGTTTGCTGATTTATCTTCAGATCCCAGAAGAGTAGACATTAAAAAAATTACGGGCTGGGGGCCGGCCCGGTGGCGCAGGCGGTTGGAGCTCCATGCTCCAACTCCGAAGGCTGCCAGTTCGATTCCCACATGGGCCAGTGGGCTCTCAACCACAAGGTTGCCAGTTCAACTCCTCAAGTCCCGCAAGGGATGGTGGGCAGCGCCCCTTGCAACTAAGATTGAACACGGCACCTTGAGCTGAGCTGCTGTTGAGCTCCCGGATAACCCAGTTGGTTGGAGCACGGGCTCTCAACCACAAGGTTGCCAGTTCAATTCCTTGACTCCTGTGGGGGATGGTGGGCTGTGCCCCCTGCAACTAACAACAGCAACTGGACCTGGAGCTGAGCTGCGCCCTCCACAACTAAGATTGAAAAGACAACAACTTGACTTGGAAAAAAGTCCTGGAAGTACACAGTTCCCCAATAAAGTCCTGTTCCCCTTCCCCAATAAAATTTAAAAAAAAAATTACTGGCTGGATGAACTTTGTGCCCTGACCTCACAATTCGTGTCGACCTCAAATTTTTAATGGCCCTAACCCTTGGCCTGTCCCTGGAGAACTTGACACAGCTTAGGTGATTCATCAAGCTTCCTGTTCATAGAACTTACTAACATTTAGCTTCTGGTCTAACAGCTAGTGACAGGTAGTCATTCTAAGGACAGGGTAGTAATTTTGATAGTCATGTTAAAATGGATTTTTTTTCTAAAGGGACTTAGGCATCTAATTTTTTTAGTATATGTGATGCCGAAGCGAGCACTAGACATCTAATTTTTTCATCAAATTTAAAAAATAAATGTTATTTTCTGTTTAATGTCATAAATTCAGTTATGATCCCTTATAGGAGTTTATACACTGATATTTTCCTTCATTAAAGTGAGACAGTATATGTAAAACCCCTAAAGTATAGTAGGTACTCAAATGTTAATATTCTTTTTCATTAAAAATTTTTATTATTAAAATTGCTTGCCTTAAAAAAAAAAAAAGTACAGATAGTTGAATCACTAGGGGAGTTGGTCTTGATTAAACACCTAAAAATTAAAACTTGAAATACTAAATTTTGTCCTCAACAATTTTTTGTCCACAATTCAAGAATTGAAAAATATTTTCAATTCTTTAAAGGCAAAGGTACTCTCCCTACTAGAGTAGCTCCCTACTCAAAAGCAGCAAAGATCCCAGAAAAGGTAGAAACAACAGATGTTTTAAAATAAAAGTTTTCAGACCTCATTCTTCTTTTGACTGGTTCTAGTTCATTGTTTTATTTTCTAGTTCATTCTTATTCACAATAAAACTTATTTTATTTTGTTTAAGTGTTTACCTTACAGCCCTTTCAAATTGACCATGTATTAAAGACAGCATGTATCAGTAACTTATAGATGTACGTATTAATGTAGTTGATCATATTTTAAATTTTCTTGGAGTCTCTTATGTAGGAATGTGACTGAAGATAGAATACATCAAAGTTGGAAATTATCTCAAGTATAAAATAAAGAGCTGGGTTTTCTAATACATGCCTTTAAGATACAGCCCAGCATTGTGAACTATTGAGAAAGTAGTACATTTCTGTATGATGTTTTTTTTAATACTTGTGCACCTGACTTTGGTTAATAACTTTAAAATGAATACTGGAACTGTTTTGATTAAAAAGGTATCTGACTTGACTATGATACAACTTTATGATTTAAAAAAATCATTAAGAAATTAATCCCACTTAACTATGTGTGTTTTTTTCAGATGGACTTATAGTCCTATTTTTTCTTTCAAATAATTTTTCTTTTAAATATTAGCATGTACACCACAGAACAAAATAATGAAGATTTGGAGGATAAAAACATCCAATCATCTACAACTCCTCAGGTAAAAACTTAAAACTATATATGACATAAAAATCAATCTGTCCTTAAAATTTATTTCCAAATTATTAGGGTTTTTTTCATATATCGAGTTAAAAAATGAATAGTCATTTTAAATAGCTAATTTTAATAGGTCCTAAGAAATGAGCAAAAGGAATGAAAAGATAAATAAGGGTGACTACAGACTATTTTGGAGATAAAGAGGACATATTTTAGGAATAATGGAAATACGGCTTATTATTTCTTGCCATGTCCAGGAAAAACTCAGTAATTTAGACTATAAGAAGTAAATAAAGACAAATCTAAACTAATTAAAATGTTGTGCTATACTTGAAGAGACCCACGTTTTGTTTTTGCAAGTGTATAGAGTAAGTCACTAGACATTTTGTTGGTCCAGTTTTACTAAATAGTAATTGTTTGTATTAGAATTACAGGGTTTTTAAATTTTTTTTTAAATAGAGGTTTCTACCATTCTTAAGGGCCAAAAAGTTCTTTTAAATATTTAAAATATTCACCACTAATTCTGATAACTGCTTTTATCTGTAAAAACTTCATCCTAGTCTATGTCAATTTATTATAAATTTGGGAATAATAAAACTTAAAATAATATGGTTTTACTGTATATGACCTTTCACCCACCCTAATCAAAATTCACCTTTGTGTCTTTACCTTGGTCCTTTTGTACAGTGACAGACTTTCTCAAAGTCTCTACACCAGAGCTCCAACAGAGTAATCACGATCAGGTTTAAAGAACTTTGATCTTAAAGAACTACATAATTCATTTATATGCGCTGCTGTGGTGCCCATCTCCCTAGTTATTGTTTTATTTCCTTTCCCTTCCTTATTCTGTCCATGCTCGCTAGCCTTTGTTACCATTTCTTGTGACAATGTGATGTTCTCTCCCCCCTGCACTCAAAGTATTATCAATACAAAGTGTTGGCCTGTGTGTACACACATACTCGTACACACACACGCACGCACACACACACAGACACAATAACGACAGTAAGGCAAATTTGAAGCTCTCTATTCCAGGATTAACTACTCTGTTTTTTTGTTTGTTTGTTTGTTTGTTTTGTTTTGTTTTTTTACCTTGGGAGGAGCTTCTCGATAGTCTCACAAACTTTTTTTTTTCTAAATCAGCAGTTTCATAATTAGACTAACTACCATTAAAAGCCTGGATGATCTCAATATATTATCTCTAAATAATAGTGGAAACATGAAACTTGAACTTCTGAAGGCTTGATATATTGTTCTCATTTTTCTTTCAAATATGTAACTTTTCAAATGAGTCCATGATAAGTTATATTTCACCTCCTTTCCAATTTAGTTGTATTTTCATTCCACAGTTTTGTTGAGCAATCTTTGGGAGTTAAACTGAGGAGAGACACTTTTAATTATTCTACCCACACCGTAGTCTCACTTTTTTGGTATACTTATGAATCACAGATGAAAATGGCAGGGAGTCAGGTCTATAAAAAACTCAGTCAAGGTGCCCTGCAAAATGCTCAGCTGTGCTATCCCCATACTCGTATGTCAATATCACATTGATATAGAGCATGAATATACTTTTGTATGTGTAAGTCTTTATGTTGACAATAATAATGAGTTAAACATTTATAAAATTGTATGGAAAGTATATTTCTTAAAAGATTTCTTTGTTTTACTTAAGATCCTCCAAGATAATAATACTAGTGAACACGAAGAAATTAAGGAGAATGTCTTCTCAGAAACAGAGGAAACAAAACCACAGATGGAAGAGAATTGTTGTCCTCCACGAGGAACACTGAATAAGATTATTACAAATGGTATGTGAAATAAGAAATGTAAGTGGAGAGAAAATGAGAAATATATTTGATAAATATGAAACCACAAGCCAGCAAAGCCACTGCTTAATCTACAGAGGGTGCCAAAAAAATGTACACACATTTTAAGAAAGGAAAAAACTATTAAAATTGTAATATTCAATATACACCAATAACAAAAGATGAATACAAGTCACATTTGACTTCCGCAATTACAAGAGGTGCTCAAAGTGGTTACCATCAGCGTGTAGACACTTCTGATGACGGCGCACTACTGCTTGAGCAATGTTGACCAAAGTGTCCACTTGTATACATTTTTTTGGCACCCCCAGTTTATACTCCAGATCAAATGATCAGCTCTATTACAAGCAATATGTGAACAAAAGGAAATGTTTCCTTGAATCTGTCAAAAATAATAATTGCTTAACAGGTCTATATTTTAAAGAGTTTTGTGCTTTTTTGATGTTAAATTCTGGGGATGAGAAACAGCACTGATTAAAGATTTTTATTTAAAACGTACTTCTCACATTTATTTTTAAGTTGGCTGGAAAGGACATTATACTTCTGGCAATATTAATGTTCTTATTAAATTATGCCCCTAGTTTTAAAACAACTGCTGCATTGTAATGAGATGTATAAAATTTGCTGTCCCACTAAAATTTTAAAGTATGTCGTTGTCACCAAATATGTATATGATATTCTTAAATTTTTTTCTAGATATTCTATATGATTTAACTTAGAAAGATTTTGACTTCTAGAAGTACAGAACCTATAGAGAACAAAAATTATTTTAAAATATGATGAAGGATAAGCAATTGAAATTTCAAAATTTTATTTTCTTCTTTGCTGCTTGCTAACTTTAAACTTTGGAAAGCAAATTTTATCAATTGATTTTGCATTTAGTAAATGTTGCTTTTTAATTAACATCAGTATTTTTAAGGCCCTGAATCTAAACTAAACTAGGACACCTGCCAGTGTAAGTGGTTGGACACCTCTATAAATGTAATTCCATGCGTAGGTCTTACAAGCATGTTCCCATGACCCTAATTAGTGGGCAGTTTCTATAGAACAGTTGTTAGAGTAGGGCCGGGGCTGAAAGAGAGAAAAATGTATTGATCACCAAAGACTTTCTTTTGAGGTTGAGGACTGCAGTTTGCTCATGAACTAATTGAGGATAACAAGAGTACTGAAAATACAAACTTACTTAGGTCCATAACCCATTTCCTCCTTTGTTTTCTTTCACTTTTGATTTTGCCATTTTAGAGAAGTTTATAGGGAAAGGAGTTTCTGTGATTGTATCTTGGGGGGGTTATATTTTTGTTCTCTTTTTCACTTTCTCTCTCTCCTTCTCACACACCCTATATTCACACTAAAGAAACCCTTAAAACAGTATATTCTCTGGATAATAGAAATATAACTGCATTTTCTCTACAATTCATACTTAATTCACCAATTCCACAGTGTATGCAAGTTAATTTAAGTAAGAAATCTAAACTCTCAACCACACATAGAAATCAGTCTCATCACTTTTAATCACATTGTTTATATCCCTTACTTGGGAAGTGGCTTGCCTAGTCCCAAAGAAATGGCTATTCTAGGGCAATAGGCTATTCCTCCTTTTTAAGTTCTTTTTAGTTTACTTTCAATAAAGGTACTAATTTATTTTCATGAAGCTGTTTTTCCTTTCAATAAATGAAAGGAAAGCTTTATTATATATCTAACTATGATTTTTAAATAATCTTGAGGCCAGAATTTCTCCATTAAAATCTTATCAGTTTTATGAAGTAAGCAGCCTTGGAAGTTTAGAGCTCAAAAATAATATCCCAGAACCTTCCAGATTCTGGTCCAGCATCATCATTCCATCCTAACAACAAATAAAATGCTGAACTGAAAAATTGACAAAGAAGTGAGGTCACAGGGCAAATTACTGCCCCCCAAATTGGAGACAGATGGGTGGATACAGAGAATCATAACAGAGCAGAAACCTCTGTGGGAACCAGTACCAGGGCAGGAAAACCAAAATTGTAATTGTAAATTGGCTGGAGGCTCAGTGTGGACAATTCTGAGAATAAAACTCCGGAGGGAACCCAGTCGTGGTGTGAGGGGAACACACTTTTGTGAGTTTTTACCTCTAGGAGCCATGGGGGGTGGGTGGCAGTTAAGCACTGTGAAATACACCAGAGCATTCAGTTCTTTTTTTTACAAGACCTGTCCTCAAGAGAAACTATTTTATCAGAGCCCAACCCACCTGGGAGAAGAGAAATACCCTACTTCAGTCCCCTCTAGCCATCCTGGGGGGGTACAAACAGAAAATAAAGCAAAACCTGAGAGGCAATAGTGAAAGTCACAGCCCAGGGTTGCAGGCTCACTAAAAGACTGGAACCTAGTCATAGGACTGTAAACTCTTCCCCTCCCACCACACATTACCACCACATTACCAGAGGTCCTTTTACCCAGAACCAAATGTTTGCCTTTGAACAAAAATATACACACTGTATTAAAAGGCAAAAAACAAAACAAAACAAAACACCCCCACAGTTTGAAGAGACAGAGAAAGCATCAAAACCAGACCCAGATTTGGCAGGGATGTTGGAATTATCAGACCATGAATTTAAAACAACTATAACTAATATACTAAGGGCTCCAGTGGAAAAGTAGACAACAGGTAAGAACAGATTGGTAATGTAAGCAGAGAGATGGATATTCTAAGAATCAAAAAGAAGTGCTAGGAATTAAAGACACTGTAACAAAAATAATGAATGCCTTTGATGGCTTTAGTAGTAAACTGTACACAGCTGAGGAAAGAATATCTAAGCTTGGGGATATGTCAATAGAAACTTCCAAAACTGAAAAGCAAAGAGAAGAAAATATTGGGGGAAAAAAGAAATAGAATATCCAAGAACTGTGGGACAACTACAAAAGGTGTAACATACTGGTAATTGGAATTCAAGGTGTGATCAAGAAATATGGTGAGTATTTAAAATAGAAACATTTATTACAGTAAAAGACACATTGCCATTGACCCCCCCACAAAATACTCCTCCTCACTTCAAACACCCTTATCCCATTGTTCCTGCCACTTTCTGAAGCAGTTTTGGAAGTCCTTTTTCCTGAGTGTCTTTACTTTATCCTCCATCGTGACAACACTCTGTGTCACGCATCGCTCCTGGTACAGCAATTTCTGTCAAATAAAGACATTACGATGTGTCCTCATCCACCTTACTCACCGGATCTGGCACCGTGCAACTTCTGGCTCTTCCCCAAAATCAAAATGACCATGAGAGGAAAATGTTTTGAATAGATTCAGGACATCAAGGCAGCCAGGACAGCACAACTAAAGACATTCACAAAAGAGGACTTCCAGAACTGCTTCAGAAAGTGGCAAGAATTGATGGGATAAGTGTGTTCAAAGTGAGAGGGAGTATTTTGAGGGGGATTAATGGCAATGTGTCTTTTACTGTAATAAAATTTTTCTATTTAAATATTCACCATATTTTTTATCACACCTTGTATTATTAAATATAGTTACCACACTATATTTTACATCTCCATAACTTAATTATTTTATAACTGGAAGTATGTACCTTTTGACTGCCTTTACCCATCTCTGACCCCACACCTCTGGCAATCATCAATCTGATCTCTGTATCTATGAGCTCAGTTTTGTTTTTATATATACCACATATAAGTTAGGTCGTATGGTATTTGTCGTTCTCTAACTTATTTCACTTAGCATAATGACCTCCAAGTCCATCAATGTTGACACAAGTGTCAAAATTTTCTTTTTATGGATGAATAATATTCATTGTATATACAAGTATACACACCTCATTTCCTGTATCCATTCAATCATTAATAGCCACTTAGATTGTTTCCATATCTTGGCTACTGTAAATAATGCTGCAATGAACATGGGGGTAAATATATCTTTTCCAGTTAATGTTTTAATTTTTTGGACAAATACCCAAAAGGGGACTTGCAGGATCATATGGTAGTTCTAGTTTTGATTTTTTGAGAAACTTCTGTACTGTTTTCCATAGTGGATTCACCAATTTACATCTCCACCAACACTGCGCATGAGTTCCCTTTTCTCCTCGCCAACACTTGTTATTTCTTGTCATTTTGATAATAGCCATTCTAACAGGTGTGAGGTGATACCTCATTGTGGTTTTGATTTGAATTTTCATGATGGTTAGTGATGTTGAGCATCTTTCCATGTACCTGTTGGCCATCTGTATGTTGTCTTTGGAAAATTTTCAATGCAGATCCTCTATTTTCAATTGGATTGTTTGTTTCTTTTGCTGTTGAATTGTATGTGTTCTTTATACAGTAGGTGCCAAAAAAAAAAGTATATATATGTTAAGAAAGGAAAAAACTGTATTAAAATTATAATACAATGAATGACACTAGCATTCATTTGGTTAATGCCATCTTTGAGTGAACGTCATACTACACATTGCTACATAATTCAATTCAACTTTGAAAAGTAATGCATAGATAACATCTCTTAAAATGTGTATACACTATTTTGGCACCACCAGTATATTTTGGATATTAATCCCTTAACAGATATATGATTTGCAAATATTTTCTCTCATTTAGTAGGTTGACTTTTTATTTTGTTGATAGTTTCCTTAGCTGTCCAAACTTTTTAGTTTGATGTAGTCCTGCATCTTTTTGCTTTTGTTACCTTTGCTTTAGGTATCAAATACAAAAAAAAAAAAAAAAAAAAAAAAAAAATCATTACCAAGACCAAGAGTTTTATGGTTTCAGGCCTTATATTCAAGTCTTTAATCCATTTTGATTTAATTTTTGTACATAGTATAGATAGAGGTCCAATTTCATTCTTTTGCATGGGGCTGTCCAGTTTTCCCAACACTATTTATTGAAGAGACTGTCCTTTCTCATTGTATATTCTTGTCTCCTTTTTTGGAAGGGTTCATCCATTATCTCCTAATATCTAGAGTTGCTACTAAGATATAGTATGCAAATCTGTTTATGATTCCTTTGGAAATGGCTTTTTTTTAAGTACCTAGAAGATTTTAGAATCTTCTATATATCCTTGACATTACAACATTCACATTGATAAGTGTAGATAGGACCCTTTCATCCTTTGTATTGGGCACTTCGTTGAACCTTTCAATTTGAACACTGAGAAATTTGCATATTAATTACTTGACAGTTTTCCCGCTCTACTCACTTTTTTCTTTATTCTCTCTTCTAGTCAGATATTTTTCATTTTTCCAGTTTTTCATTTCAGCAATCATACTTATTTTATCTCCAAAAACTTTTTTTTGTTCTCTAATTGTTTCTTTCATGTGGTATTCTGTTCTTATTTTATGTATGTTCTCAAATCTCTGAAAACATAATTTTATTTTTTTCTTTTGTTTTATTCTGGTCCCTGAATTATCTGTTTTTTCTGAGATCAGGTTTTTAGTTTGTTTTACTTGACTTTTCACTTTCATGCTGCTGGTTCTTATTTTATGCTGGTGATCCTTGGTTATCTGATATTTAACACGTTGCGTACGGCGGGGTTTAAATCCCTCATGAAGATTCTCGTGATCCGTACGCAACGTGTTAAGAAGGAAGGTCTCAGTAGCTTATGTTGATATACTACTCATATGCTGCTCTGAAAGTAGGACTGTTTTCTTGTTGGGTTCCTACTCTGAGAGTCTTCTGCTTGGGCAGGACAAAGCTTTATTGACTAATGGGCTTTGGCTTGTGGTGTATGGACATAGAGCTGGCTATGATGTCAGGGATTTTCCCCATACCAGAATGAGATGTTTTCACTCTGGAACTCCAACAATTACTCCTGAAGCTTTAGTTGTCCCTTATATAATACATTCATTTATTTAAAGTATGATAAATGCTTGCAGTCTCTAAGCACAGGAATGGAGAGAAAAGTGGAGTTGCAGACTGGAGCGATTGTTCCATTTCCAAACCCTTGATTAATTTCCCTCTTTTCAGCCCCATTTCCTCACTCCTGCCTTTAGTTGTATACCACCTCCAAGCCTAAGATTCTTTCAGTTTCCATTGTCAGTTGGATTTTTTTTTTTGGTAGTCGTTAACTCACATATTCAAGGATACAGCTTTTTCCACCCATTTCCATCCTTCATCTTGGTCTTATTTGCTTTCATCTCCCAGAATTGTGTGTGACAACCACTGTATCTTCTCCCCTAATTGTCTTTATGGTTGTGTATGTGTTCCTTTTTGTATGTCTATACTTTTATTTCAGTTGTCTCGTGTGCCCTGTCTGCCATCTTGAGCTAGCTTGGTTTTGTAATATTTCCTTCTCTCCCTTCACCTCATCTTTTTTACATAATGAAAACTCTCATTATTTAGTTTATCTGCTCTCAGCTTATTGTTGAGCAATTAGCAAATAGGTTAATTTTAAAGGAGGTGCTTGTTTATTCATGTAAATATCTAGTTAGTAAAATAGCATGAAACATGATTAACTACAGAAAATATATATGGGGTAGAGAAAATTGTTATAGCCTTGCTGGAATAAAGGTGTTAGGAAAAATAGAACCCAAGGAATCTTTATAGTAGGGCCCTCACAGTAATTTTCTGCCCAAAGCAGTCTCGTTTTTATTTATACCCAAGTATAATCTTCTATTTCAGCTGTTAGAATGGGAGCTAGGAAACTACAGCCCATAGACCAAATCCAGTTCCTACTTGTTTTATAAAGTTCTATTGTGCCAAAATGGCAAACTTGAGTAGTTGTAACAGAGACCATATGACTCATAATGTCAAAAATATTTCCAATCTGAGCCTTTACTGAAAAGATTTTCTGACCTCTCTCCTAGAAGATCATTTCTATACCATGTCCCCCTCCCGCCCCCGTCTTTCTTTTTTCGGGAATTGAGCTGCAATTTAATAAATAATCTTAAAGCCCAAATTTTTCTACTACCCCATATATAACCTGGGTGGCCATCACCAGATCAGAGCATCTTTGGATCTTAAATTGACTGAATTCTATCTAATTCCACTCCCTCCCCCAATAACATAGTGACTAAACTTGTTCCATATACTCTCCATATTTTTTTAAATAGCAAACACTTGATTTTAGTGTATTTGGATTTTTTTCTCTTCTTGAATCAGTTTTAGTAATTTGTGTCTTCCTAGGAATTTGTCTAGTTCCTCTAAGTTGTCTCATTTTTTGGCTTGAAGTTTGTATTTCCCTAGCATTCTTTTAATTTCTGTAGGGTCTATGGTGATGTTTCCTCTTTCATTCCTGATTTTGGTAATTTATATCTTCTCTCTTTTTTCTTGGTCAGTCTAGCTAAAGATGTATCCATTTTGATGACCTTCTCAAATAATTGTTTTTGTTTCATTGATTTGTCTCCAATTTTTTTTTTTCTATTTAATTATTTTCCACTCCAATCCTTTGTATTTCATGCATCCTACTTATTTTTGGTTTGGTTTACTTACCTTTTTCTAACTTCTTAAGCTGAAAGTTTTTGTTGTCAATTTTAGATTATTCTTTCTGTGTAATAGTTTTTAAAGCTATTAGACATTTCCCTCTATACACATAGCATCCCATTGATATTGATGTGTTGTGTTTTACTATATATCCTCTTTAAGATATATTGTAATTCCCCTTTTGTTTACTTTGATTTATGATTCCTGTATGCATGATGTATCTTTTCCATCCTTTTACATTAAGCCTATCTGTATGTTTCATCTAAAGTGTGTTTCTTGTAGACATCATATAGTTAGATCTTGCTTTTTTAAAATCAAGTATGGCAAACTTTTTTTTCTCCACTGTTCTATGTACTTTATATACAATTTGTCATTTAGTTCTCACAGGAATTCTGTAAGATATATTCTTTTCTTAAATTGCAAATAAGAAAACTGATACTCAAAGAGATTACATAACTTTACCCAAATCACAGAAATAACAAGTTTGTAGAGTCAGTGGGTATTACGTGCCATTGAGTCAGCTCCAACTCCTGTTGAGTTGGCACCTATGAATGAGTGATACCCACAATGGTTTGTCCTCAACAGCCCTGCTCAGCTCCTGTAGACTCACGCCTATGATTTTTTTTTATGGAGTCACCCATCTCATATTTGGTCTTCCTCTTTTCCTGCTGCCTTCAATTTTTCCCAGTATAATTGTCTTTTCCAAAGCGCCCTGACATCTCATGATGTACCCAATGTAGGACAGCTTCAGTTTTGTCATTTTTGCCTCCAGTGATGTTTTCAGACTTAATTTCCTCTAGGACCTATTTGTTCATCTTTCTGGTAGACCAGTGTATCTGTAGAGTTCTTCTCTAATACCATATTTGAAATGAATCTTTTTTTTTTCCTATCAGCCTTCTTCACTGTCCAACTTATGCAGTATTTGGACCCAAATCTGTCTGTAAAACTCAAGTGTTTGTCAAGAACTGTGAAGGGTCTGAAATTTCACCCTGCTTGCAAGTTGCCATCCCGACTGTTACTGTTTTATGGATGTGGGCAGAAACATGGGGGACTCCTAGGTCAAAAAATAAAGAACTTTATTATGCATGGCACAGCGAGCAGCATGCACATCAGCATATTTGTGTTAGTTCTCTTTGTCCCCAAGTCCCATGGGGTGGTGTTGATGGGGCAGAATAATGCCAGCACACACAATAAGTGTTATTAAAAGGAAAAGGAACCCTGAGCTTAGGGAACCCAAATAGTTTATAATGAGAAGTAAGCATGCCTGGCTTTTGCTCTGAAAGGAGACACCATCTATTTGTCCCAAAGCTGTAGGCAAACTTTCCTTTTGCTCCAGAAGAACACATTGTCTTTATCTTACAATTCTATTCTTGATACAAGCATCCTTACAAAGATATTCCAGAGCTAAGTGTAGTTAGTGCCTCTGATCACAAGACATACAGAAATATGAGAGACCCATGGAGAATGTCTTACAAAAAATGTTTTCCATCAAACCAAAGTGTTCTAGTTAATTCTGTTTAACAAATTCCCCGAAACCTAGTGACATAAAAACCACAACTATTTTATTATACTCAAGGATCCAGTGCATCAGGACTTTATGCAGGGTCAGAGATGATAACTCATCTCTGCTCCATGATCTCTTGGTGGACTCAAATGGCCAGGGAAGGAACAGCCATAAATTCTGGGGTTAGAATTATCTAGAGATTAATTCTCTTTTCTATAGCCTGGGCTGAAATGACCTCAAAGCTGGGCTCAGCGTGGCTTTGATTGTACTTGGGTATACAGCTATGTAGTTTTGTAGTTTGAAACCAAAAAGAACTGACACTCTCTTGAAGTGTCTATATATGGTTTCTTCATTTTGCTTCACTATTTACAGTATGTAAGATAGGGCCAAGAGCAATTATTCTAAAAAGCATCCAGAGAGCAAGTATTTCAAGAAAACCAAAAGAAGGATGCAGGGCCATTTACTGTTTCTCCTCAGAAATCATATAAGCATCTCCCACCAACATCTTGACTGGTTGAAGCAGTAATGAGCCAACCCAGATTCAAGGCCATAAATATGCCATCTTGTGGGGAGGTTGTCAAAAAAGTTGAGGGTCATGTTTAGTAACCACTACTCACATTGACTCCACAATTATAAGTAGGTGTTTTCCTGCCTCGCTTGCTTGACACTCTCCCATCCTCTGTTCTTTTTCTAGGTACTCAATGCCTTTTAATTTTATAAATTCTCTGTAAAAAATTTGCCCCTTGATCACATTTCTATGCATCCTATTCCCCACTTCTTTGATAGAAATCCTGTTCTCTCAGTTTTGTTCTCTCATCTATGTTGCTAAAGTTTAGTGTGAATTACTTTAATGAAATAATCCCCTAAAGTTTTGAATCATTGACCAATTTAAAAGTTTCAGAGGTTCTTCACATATCAGATGGGGAATAAACTAATCAAAATGAACCATAATTAGCAGAAGGTATGAGTAAGTACATTCTTCTGCTTTCCATGTATTTCTCATCTCCTTCTCAGCCCCTATACTGCCCCAAACTAAAACACGAGCAAAGACATTCTGTCATTTTACGTCAGAGGAAGATACCACCAGTTAGCTATGCCTCTCAACTCTCCCTCAAAGATGCATTTTTAAATTAATCTCAGGGGTACAAAACAACATAGTGATTAGACATTTCTATAACTCACAAAATGATAACCCCAATAAGTCTATTATTACCCATGAGACACTGGACATAGTTATTAGAATATTGATTATTTCCCCTATGCTGTACTCTATATCCCTGTCAGTGTATTTTTAATTATAGTTGACATTCAATATTATTTTATATTAGTTTCAGGTGTACAGCATAGTGGTTAGACATTTAAATAATTTATGAAGTGATCCTCCTGATAAGTCTAGTATCTGTCTAACACTATACATAGTTTTTACAATATTATTGAGTATATTCCCTGTACTGTACTTTACATCCCCATGACTATTTTGTAACTGCCAATTTGTACTTCTTAACCCCTTAACCTTTCTCGCCCCCTCCCATCCAGTAACCATCACTTTGTTCTGTGTATATATGGGTCTGTTTTTGTTTTGTTTGTTCATTTTGTTCTTTGGATTCCACATATAAGTGAGATCATATGGTCTCTGTCTTTCTCAGTCTGACTTATTTCCCTTAGGATAACACCTTCAATGTTGGTCCATCTATGTTGTCACAAATGGTAAGATTTCAGTCTCTCTTATGACAGAATAATACTCCATTGTTATATGTACCACATCTTCATTATCCAGTTGTCTATTGATGGGCATTTTGGTTGTTTCCATATCTTGGCTATGGTAAATAGTGCAGCAGTAAACATAAGGGTGCATATATCTTTTAGAATTAGTGTTTTGGATTTCTTGGGATAAATTGCTGGGTCAGAAAGTAGTTTTATTTTTAATTTTTTGAGGAACCTCCATACTGTTTTCCATAGTGACAGCACTAATTTGCAATACCACTAACAGTGCACGAGGGTTTCCTTTTCTCTACATCCTCACCAACACTTGTTATTTGTTGATTTATTGATGATAGCCATTTTTTCAGGTGTGAGGTGATATCTCACTGTGGTTTTTATTTGCATTTCTTTGATGACTAGTGATGTTGAGCATCTTTTCATATGTCTATTAGCCATCCATATGTCCTCTTTGGAGAAATGTTGTATGAGTATTTTATGAATCTTGGATATTGAGCCCTTATCAGATGTACCATTGGTGAATATCTTTTCCCATTCAGTAGGATGTGTTTTTTTGCTCATGGTTTCCTTTGCTGTGAAAAATTTTTAGTTTGATGTAGTCCCATTTGTTTTGTTTTGTTTTTTTTTTCTTTGTTTCCCTTGTCCGAGGAGATATATCAGTAAAAATATTACTAAGGGTAATGTCTGAGAGTTTACTGCCTATTGTTTCTTCTAGGAGTTTTATGGTTTCTGGTCTTACATTTAAGTCTTTAATCCATTTTGAATTTATTCTTGTATATGCAGTAAGAACGTGGTCCAGTTTCATTTTTTTTGTATCTATCCAGTTTCCCAGCAGCATTTATTGAGTAGACTTTCTTTACCCCAATGTATATTCTGGCTTCCTTTGTCATAGACTAAACAACCATATAGGCATAGATTTATTTCTGGGCTCTATTCTGTCCCATTGATCTGTGTATCTGTTTTTATGCCAGTACCATGCTGTTTTGATTACTATGGCCTTGTAGTATAGTTTGATACTTGTCAGGTAGCATGATACCTTCAGCTTTGTTCTTCTTTCTCAAAATTGCAATGGCTACTCAGGGTCTTTTTGGTTCCATATAAATTTTAGGATTATTTGCTTTAGTTCAGTGAAAAATGTCATTGGTATTTTGATAGGGATTGCACTGAATCTATAGATTGATTTGGGTAGTATGAATATTGTAACTATATTCTTCCTATTCATTAGCATGGGACATGCTTCCATTTATTTGTATCTTCTTTAATTTATCTCTTCAATGTCTTATGATTTTCTGAGTACAGGTCTTTTACTTCCTTAGTTAAAGTTATTCCTAATTGCAATTGTAAATGGGATTGTTTTCTTAATTTGTCTTTTGATAGTTTACTATTGGTGTATAAAATTGCAGCCAATTTCTGAATATTAATTTGGTATCCTGCTACTTTACTAAATTCACTTATCAGTTCTAATAGTTTTTTGGTGGAATCTCTGGGGTTCTCTATGTATAGTATCATGACATCTGCAAATGAGTTTTCTTCTTCCTTTCCAATTTGTATGCTTTTTTTTTTTTCTGTCTGATTTCTGTGGCTAGCACTTCCAGTAATATGTTGAATGAGCATGGTGAAGGTGGACATCCTTGCCTTGTTCTGATCTTAAGGGGAATGCTTTTAGCTTTTCTCCATTGAGTATGATATTAGCTGTGTGTTTGTCACATATGGCCTTTATTATGATGGGATATGTTCCTGTATTTCCACTTTGCTGAGAGTTTTTATCATAAGTGGTTGCTAGACTTTGTCAAATGCTTTTTCTGCATCTATTGATATGATCATATGATTTTTCTGTTTCATTTTGTTTATGTGGTGTATCACATTAATTAATTTGCAGATATTGAACCAACGTTGCATACAAGGAATAAATCTCATTTGATCATATTGTATGATCTTTCGATGTATTGCTGAATTCAGTTTGCTAATATTTTGTTGAGGATTTTTGCATCTATGTTTATCAAGGATATTGGTCTATAATTTTCTTTTTTTGTATTGCCTTTGTCTGGTTTTGGAATCGGTGTAGTGGTGGCCTCGTAGAATGAGCTTGGGAGCCTCCCCCTTCTCTTGACTTTTTTGGAATAGTTTGAGAAGAATGGTGTTAATTCTTTTTGAATGTTTGGTAAAATTCACCTGTGAAGCCATCTGGCCCAGGACTTTTGTTTTTTGGGAGCTTGTTGATTACTGATTCAATTTCGTTAGTAGTAATCGATTGGTTAATGTTTTCTGTTTTTTCTTGATTCAGCCTTGGAAGATTGTATGCTTCTAAGAATTTATCCGTTTCTTCCAGATTGTCCAATTTGTTGGTGTATAATTGCTCTTAGAATTTTTGAAATTTTTTTGTATTTCTGTGGTGTCTGTTGTTACTTCTCCTCTTTCATTTCTGATTTTTTTTTCTTGTGTTTTTTTTTCTTGATGCATCTAGTTAGAGGTTTATCAATTTTGTTTATCTTTTCAAAGAATCTGCTCTTGTTTGGTTATTGATCTTTTGTATTTTTTTTTTTAACGTCTTCCATTTATTTCCACTCTGATCTTTATTATTGCCTTCCTTTTACTTTATTATTTCCTTTTGTGCCTTGGACTTTGTTTGCTGTTTTTTCTCCAATTCCCTTAGGTATAAGGTTAGATTGTTTATTTGGATTCTTTTTGTTTCTTGAGGTAAGGCTGCATTGCTATGAATTTGCGTCTTAGCACTGCTTTCGCTATGTCCATACATTTTGGATCATTGTGTTTTCTTTTTCACTTGTCTCAAGGTATCTTTTGATTTCTTCCTTGATCACATTGTTGACCCATTCATTATTTAGTAGCATGTTATTTAGCCTCCATGAATATGTGTTTTTACAGGGTTTTTTTGGTAATTGATTTCTAATTTCATACCATTGTGGTCAGAGAAGACACTTGATATAATTTCATTGAGACTTGTTTTGTGGCTTAATGTGTGGTCTATCTTGGAAAATGTTCCATGTTCATTTGAAATGAATGTATATTCTGCTGCTGTGGGGTTAAATGCTCTAAACATACCAATCAAATCCATCTGGTCTATTGTGTCATTTAAGGCCATAGTTTCCTTGTTGATTTTCTGTCTGGAAGATCCGTCCATTGATGTCAATGGGGTGTTAAAAGTCCTCTACTATAATTGTGTTACTGTCAATCTCTCCCTTTTTGTTGGTCAATATTTGTTTTATATATTTAGGTGCTCCTATGTTGGGTGCATAGACATTTACTAGAATTATGTCCTCTTGTTTGATTGGTCCCTTTATCATTATGTAATTCCTTCTTTGTCTCTCATTATAGTCTTTGTTTTAAAGTCTATTTTATCAGATATAACTATTGCTACCTCATCTTGTTTTTCATTTCCATTTGCATGAAATATTTTTTTCCATCCCTTTACTTTCAATCTATGTGTGTCTTTCAATCTGAGATAGGTCTCCTGTAGACAGCATATGTATGGGTCCTGCTATCTTATCCCTTCAGCTATCCTATGTCTTTTGATTGGAGCATTTAAAATAATCATTCACTTACATTTAAAATAATTATTGATAAATACATAGTTATTGTCATTTTATTCACATTTTTTTATCTTCTTTTGTTTGTTTATTTCCCCCCTTCTTCTTAAAGAAATCCCTTTAACATTTCTTGTAATCCTGGGTTGTGGTAAAGAATTCCTTTAGTGTTTTCTTGTCTGGGAAGCTCTTTATCTCTCCTTCAATTTTAAATGATAGCCTTGCTGGATAGAATAGTCTTGGTTGTAGGCCCTTACTTTTCATCACTTTGAATATTTTGTGTCAATCCCTTCTCACCTGCAAAGTTTCTGTAGAGACATCAGCTGACAGTATTATGGGAGCTCCCTTGTAAGTAACCAGTTGTCTTTCTCTTGCTACTTTTAGGATTTTCTCTTTATCTTTAACCTTTGCCATTCTAATTATAATGTATCTTGGTGTGAACCTGTTTGGGTTCATTTTGTCTGCATAGTTTAGTAGTCACCCAGTGATTTTTGGGAGACATTCTGTTCAAGCCAATAAGACTTCCATCAATGTCACGTAATCTGTAGGTGGACTGAAGAATTCAGTCAAAGTTGCTGCAAGTCTCATATCATTTTTTTACTTTTTAACATACTATCTTGAGTTTTCCCTTCACGTGCATACAAGTGCTTCCCCAAGCATTCATGGATATGTGGAGAACTTATCTCAACCTTTCTAGGACTTTCTCGTGTCCAGGATCTTCCAGTTACATTTTTAGGTGATCTGACACTCACCCCAACTTGGACTACAACCTCAAACTAGGAAAACTTCATGTTTTTCTATTTATTCCCAGTGCAGTCTACCACTATTACCTGGCAAAGTCATGGGTTTTCTCCCTTTACTCAGTATCAAATCTACCTCTATCTCTTCTGGCAACAAAGCTGCTGGTTTTATATCTAGTGCCATATTTGTAAAATTATAATTTTTCCCAACTGAGTTGGAAGTGGGAAGGAGGAGGGAAGGAATGGTACAATCCCAGGCAGGAAGGCCCCAGACTCACTGATTCTACCCAAACTCAAGCACATTTTCAAGAATAAACACTTCTCAATTTGATAATGCCTTTGGTCAGTTTTCAGGATCCTGGAATGTTTGTTTTGTTTATTTTTGTATAGTTTTATAGGTTGGGAATTTTTTGGTTGAAATAAATTGCCAACCTCTTTATATAATTATTATTAGAAATCCTTCACCAACTTATTTTTGTATCCTGTGATTTAGAAATTTTGATCAAAACTTTTTTAGATTAACCTATATGTTTACAAATTTCTTTTTCCATCATTCCTTCCTTTTTAGTCCTATGTCCTTTTTCTAAAGAATATCTTCCAATAGTTTTTTCCCCTCAGTAAAAATGGAACATGTTCTTAGATATATTTGCTTGACAATATCTTTAATTTGTCCTTTGCTTGAATATATCATTGGATATTCTATCTTTGAACTTTGAAGACTTTATTTTCTTCCGGCTTCTGTTGTTGCTATTGAAAATTGAGAACTGCTCTAATGTTTATTTCTTTATAATTAATCTGTGTCTCTGGATTCTTTAATACTTTATTTTTGTATTTGGTTGTCTATAGTTTCTTATCATTGTGTCTAAGTATCTATTTTTATTTAATCCTTGTGAGAACTCATTTTGCTTCCAAATCAGTACAGTATTGATTATGGTTTTAATAAATTCTGTAAATTTTTTAAGCCAGTTATCTTCTCAAATATTGTCTCTTCTTCACTCTTTCAATTCTGTTTCTGGAGCTACCATCAGATGTATTTTATATCTTTTCAAAATCTAAATATCTCATAATTTTCACCTCATTTTTCTTTTTATGCTACACGCTAGGTAATTTCTTCATATCTACCAGTTTGCCATATTTCTCTCTTCAGCAGTATCTAATCTGCTGTTTAAGGTATCTGGTGATTTTTTTAAATTTCAGTAACTTTTTTAGTTTTTTTCTAGATGTTCTGTTTGATTCTTTTACATTGCTTCTGGGTATTTCTTATAGCTTTAGTCTTTTTAAATTGTTTTGCGTTTCTTTGAAAATACATATTTTATAGTATCTATCTAGTAGTTCTATTAGTTGAAGTTTTTGGATATCTAATTCCATTTTTTGTTGTATCTATCAACTTTTGTTCATAGGAGATTACTTATTGTTTTGTAAGGTTTTATTTTAACTTCATATTCAGTAGGGCTTTATCTTTGGGACTTTATGCCATCTGGAGTCAGGAGTGTTTATTGGGATATTTTGAACTAAAACCTATTAACTGCCTTAGGCATAGTTCCATGGGAAGACACTTTTTTTTGATAGGTATAGGGTTTAGGGGTTCCCAAACCATTCAAATCATATAAATTTGAGCCCTAAACATCAGGTAGTTGAGGCATATTTTGTATATGAATTCTCAGATGTGATTTTATCACTCAGACATCAGACAAACAAACTGCCTTTTATTTTCTCTGTCAGTAGAATATTTTCTGGTCCATTATTTCAGTAGGAGTGCAGTCCTTCCAGTGTTCATGGAATAGCAGTAGTCAGTGGGGAAGGGACAAGAATCTTAGTTCTAACTTACTGCCTTGAGTTTATCAAAATCCTCCTTGTTTATTCTATGCAGCCAAAAAGAGGTCACAACTGAAAAGTGCACTTGTGTTGTTTTAAGAACCTGTAAAAGCACTAGAAATTATCATTCACAGTAAATGAAGGTAGCCATTTAATTTTCACATGGCAATTTACAGGGTAACTATCTGTCCTTGATAGAAATCTATGGATTTCCCTGTGAGTAGCGCCTTTCATTAGGATCTAGCTGCCAGAAACAAGATGTCTACTACCTTGTCCTTACTCTGACTACTTCTGCTTCCTACACATAATCTTAGATACTTTATATTCTCCCAAAGACCAGGTTTACTTTCTTTTCAGCCCTTACCCCCTTTAATAATTTATACCAAATGTCAACTGAGTTGTCCTTTCAATATAAAGATTTACTCTGCTCCTGTTGAAAAATTTGGCACCCTGCCACTGTGATCTTCAATAAATTTGAGAATACGTATCACAACCAATCATCTTATTCCTGATGGAAAAGCTACTTTAAAATGTAAAATGGAATAAATCTCATTATATTGCCATGACATTTTAGAAATGTAATATATTATGAGAAATGTTTATCACTTTAAAGGATTCATACATAGTTTTAAAATATTTTTTAAAATAAAAAACTTAGTTTAAAACTTGTCCCATTAATTGACAGGCACATTGCAATAGATGTTAAACAGATATTTCTTCAACCATACTAGCAAGTGACATTAGTCTACACCATATAAGACTGGCTATTAATATGATATTTAATAGAATAGAATTCATCTTTTATATGTATATATCCATGTCTATGTAGATATGTTTTTTTTAATGTTTCAGGAGTTTTCCTTTCTCTGATATGGTGTGTAACCTGGTCAATCTCAGGGCGTGACAGTCTTCCTGGTGGAAATTTATTTGGACTGTTAATTATCTTTTATTGTGCCATAATTGGGGGGAAACTTGTGGAACTCATTAGAATACCTTCAGTGCCTCAACTTCCACCACTTCTTGGTAAGGGTAGAATTAGTTCTCATTTCGCTTTATTGACTGTACGTAAATTATGAACATATTTTAGTTGGAATAGTTATAATTTACAAATATTTCAATGTAATATGATTTATATATAGCTTCTTGATATATATATGTACTATATATGTATATATAAGTCATTTATAGAAATATTTATTCTCTATATATACGCACAGATTTTTTTCTGGAATGTATTTTTAAATAATTTAAATATACTCAATATGGGATTCTTTTTTATTAAATTTATTGGGGTGACATTGGTTAGTAAAATTAGATAGGTTTCAAGTGTACATTTCTACAATATGGGATTCTTATTGAGTTATCATTTAATAGGACATTTTTACTTAATTTTAAATGTACTATAAAAAAGGAAAAAATTGGAAAAGACTGTGTTTTTCTGTAGATAACCTAATTCAAATACAATTACAAGATCCAAATATTAGTGATTAGGGCACCAAAAAGCCTTATAGTTTTTGAGTAAACTGTTTTGACATTCTACGTGTATTCATGGAGTCACCATCTGCCTGACCAGTGTTTCTTCATCACCATTATTACACAAATCTCCAGCTGGACAGAGGAAAATTGGTGGAAGAACTTCTATTAGAGGTGTCTCATATCTTCTAAGTATTAAATACATCCAAATATTCAGTACACTGTCAATAGAAATTATCTCTAACACCCTTTCTATGTCTATAACACCCTTTCAGTACCTCTTAAGAATTCATTGTACCTTTTTTCTCCTCTCCAAGACTATTGCTCTTGTCCTATCTTAGGCTATTTCTTTCCAACTATTCCAGGGACTGTGGCAGAGGCTTTTAATTGGTCTCTCCTCCAGTTTTATGTCTATCTAATTCACCAAGACTATCGCATAAAAAATGCAATACTCATTGTGTCACTTACTGCCTAAAACTTGCCTTACTCTTCCAGAGCAGGAAGGGGTGCTCGGTAGGGGTAGCTACTCACAATCTGACCCCTCCTGCCCATTATCTGACTTCCATCCTTGCCCTTCATGTTCTAACAACACTGGATGACTTGTACCCCATTGAGCTGTGTCATTTCATATCTCCATTTCTTTATTTGTGCAGCCTCCTCTACTTGTATATAACTTGCCCTTCACCAAAGTCATGAAAGACATAGGGTGTTTGAAGAGGGGAAATTAAACATTTCTGTTTTCTCTCATGGAAGAATCAACTGAATTAAACATAATTCATTTTCTTTTATTTTTTTAAGGGATGTTACTAGCTGGTTTTACCATCAGGAATGTTCCATTCCTCAGTAAGCATGTTCGTATTAGTAATACGTGGTCTTCAACTTTAAGAAACATTGCCCTTACTGTTATCCTAATACGAGCTGGGCTTGGACTTGATCCAAAGGTAGATTTCCAATTATACCTTGAGTAATGTTAGTTTAAATATTGGAAGCTGGTAGAAAAGAAGATGAAGAATTTTTCTTATAGCTGTTTCAACTCGAGTCTTTAAGCAAAACTAAAATAATGAACAAAAATTTTGCAGAAATATTGTTGCCTTAATTTCTCTTTCTTGTCATTATTATTACTGGTTATAAAGAGAAATCACTGTGATGTAAAATCTCTGTTCGAGATAGCCTTTAATTTGCATAGAGCTAAATTCCCCTTATACAGCTTTTGTGTTATTTGGGAATTGTGGCTTATCTATGGAGAACTATTTACTTTTCAGTTAACAAAGGATACGGTCACCCCATAAAAGGTTTCTCCTTTTCTGTTTTGTTATATTTTTTCGGAGAGATTAAGAATTTCAATAATATATATTTTTATTTTTTGTTAGTTTCAGGTATACAAAGCAACGTAATAGTTAGACATTTACACCACTCACAAAGTGATAACCCCCTCCCTCAATCTACTACCCCTCTGACATTGTATATAGCTGTTACAATACCACTGACTATATTCCGTATGCTATAATTTACATCCTGTGACATATATATATATATATATATATATATATATATATATATATATATATATATTTATGGTTGACATTCAATACTATTTTTGTTTCATGAATTTTTTTCCACAGAGTATGTTCCTGATTATCTTTGTATTGTAAAAGCTAATCTTTTAGTTACAATATTTCCTAAAATATTACTATCTAGAGATCATAATTCTATTTGGATTTTTAAAAGATTCATGAATATAACAGCTTCCCAAATAAAAGTGGCAAGTATATAAGTTTAGTGGTAATATCTCAAAAGCATAAAAATTATAGACAGTGATAATTTATTATATTCTTCAGTAGAAAATTTGAGCCAATGAGGAAATTTGAAAGTTCTTTTTAGTTAATTGTGCAGTTTTTAAGTGATTTTTCTCTTTTCTCATTTTGATATTTTCTATTTATAATTATTAAGTTAATCACACAGTTCATCTCTAAACATTAAATGATGGAGATAAACCTATAGTTTCACTATACTATTTACTAGGAAGATTAAAGAAGAGATAACTAGTTATTTAATCACAGAGAAATTGATCTTTTAATAATTAAAATATAATAATATTTTATAAAATATGAAATAGGTTATAATCCAATCTATGATGACATTTAAAATGGACTGTATTAATATTTCAAGCCTAGTAGAACAGCTGGGGAGATTTACTTTAGTAAAACCTTATTACTCAAAAAAAGACCTTTATTTTAATATTTGCTTAAATAATTTTCTTTCTGACCATTATAAGTTTGTCTAAATATGACTGTGTTTATATTTCAGGTTTTGAAGCATTTGAAGGGAGTTTGTTTAAGATTGTCTATGGGTCCATGCCTTATGGAGGCATGTTCAGCTGCTGTTATTTCCCACTTCCTTATGAATTTTCCCTGGCAATGGGGATTTCTATTAGGGTAACTTTTTCTCATTTTTCCCTATGAAAATATTCGATTAAGGATGTGTGGTTTAAGAAAATGTGGATGTATTCAGAATATTGTATATAGAAACTTCTCATTAAAATTCTTTTCACAGTGGTTTAAAAAAAAAAAGAAAACCAACCGTAAAAATCAGTTGGTCACAAGTAGAGCCATGTTCTAAATCTCCTATATCCTTGATAAACATGTGTAGTCCCTAAATGTTTAATGCCAAAATAGTTCACTTCATCAATTCAACTTTATTCCTTCTCTCCTGTATTGTAATTTTTAACCTATGTAATGGCCTTTTCCTTATATACTCCATGTACATATTATATATACATATAGTATATGAGAGAAATTTTGTATAGATATTATAACAACAACAATAACAAAACTAGCAAATACTCTTCCCAAATCCAATGTCCCATCTATTGTTTTCTACCATCCATGTCTCTTCATATCCAACTTCCTCAGAATAATAATCTACAATATCTACTTCTGGATCCTGACTCCTATTCATTTTTCAATCCATTTAACTTTTGCCTTCACTTACCTATTCCAATGAAATTTATAGCTAATTTCACTTATTACATACTTTCTACTAAATTCAATGAATCTTTTAAATTAAATTTTATTGCAAAATACCCAAATGTATTTTCCTTTTGAAAAATTAGAACTTTACAAATAAAAGTAAAAAGGCTTTTGACCATGCCTTCAAATCCTAGTGCCCATACTCCAACCCAAAGTGAAAACTTTTGAGTTTTATATCATTCTAGACCTTTAAAAATAACATCCCAGGCTTCTAAATAAATCTCCACAGAGAAAACAGTATTATTTTGTATATTTTTATATAAATCATACCTCCTATCTGTGACTACTAGCCTGTTCATATCCTTTGTCTATTTTCCTATTGAGTTATTTTTCTTTCCTATTCATTATATCATTGCTTTGTCTGTTATAGGTATTATACTAAATATATTATCTCAGTATACTACTAGATATTTAACTTTGCTTATAATGACCTTTTTAATCTGAAAAATGTATTTTATGATTTCTACCAGATAGAAAGGCCAATATGTAAAGCCATTCACTTAACCTTGAAAATAAAAAAAAAATAAAAAATATATAAAGGCTGGGGGTAAGGGGGTGTATGCTTTTGGTATACCAAAGGGCTTTTTAATATAATTAAATTTAACAGTGTTTCTCTTTATGTTAATGCCTTTCTATGAGTCACTCAAAAGGTACTTTTTACCCCATGGTCACAAATGTATATTCTTCAATATTTTATTCTTACTACTTTCAACTTCAGTTTTTTAAATTCTTTAAAATAGCTAGAATTTATTATGTGTGGGGTCTTGCAACATTATTTTCCACATGAATAGGTTGTTGTCTCAACAACTACCATTTATGGAAAAGTCCTCCCCCCCACACTGATTGCAGATGTCAATTTTATCATGTAATTGATCCCATAGATTTGTTTCTACACTGTAGTCTATTTTCTTCCAATCTATTTTGTCTATTTCTGTGTCACTATTACACAGTTTTAACTATTTTACCTTTATAAAAAGTCGGTTTTACATTGACTTGATTTTTCATTCTAAGCTCTTGTTCTCCCAAATGAATTTTAGAATGAACTTGTCAAGTTCAGTGAAAAATCCTGAGAGATTTTTAATTGGCATAGCACTGAATTTATAAATTAATTTGAGGGAGAGATGACAACCTTATAATATTGATGATTTTTACCCACAAATGTGAAACATCTCTCCAATTATTCATGTGTTATCTGAAGTACTACAATATTTATGATTTTTATAAAGGTCTAGACTATTTCATAGTTTTGTTCTTAGGTATTCTGTTTTTTTTAATTGATGTTGTTGATGTAATTTTTCATAATATTTTCTAATTAGTTTTTTTAGATGTGTAAGAAAGCTACTAATTTTTAAAAATCACTTTCACTGAGGTATAATATACATACAAAAATCAGCACCCATTTTTAATTAACATTTCAATCAGTTTTGACAAATTTATATACCCATGTATCCACTTGCAAAACTGAGATGCAGTACATTTTCATTACCTCCCCAAATTCTCTTATATCCCACCCCAATCAATTCCATACTGGCCCCAAGCAAACCGTAATCGATTTTCTGTCACAATAGATTAGATATTTTTTCAGAATTTTAAATAGATGGAATTATATAGTATGTACTCTTTTGTTTCTGGCTTCTTTTGGTCAGCAAGTTGTTTTTGAAATGTATCCATATTATGACTAGTAGTTCATTCCATTTTATTGCAGAGTACTATTTCATTGTATGAATATGCCATCAACTTACTTGTTTATCACTTACTTGTTGGTGAATATTTGGATTGTTTCCAGTTTGGGGCTCTCGCAAGTAAAGCTATGACCTTTTGAATTCAAGTCTTTGTATGGACATAAGTTTTCATTTATTAGGGAAATATCTAGGAGTAGACTTTCTGGGTCATATGGTAAGATAATATTTAATTTTACTAAAATCTGCCAAACAATTTTCCAACGTATTGTTATATTTTATATTCCCACCAATAATGTATGAAGTTCCAGGCTATCCATATCTTCTCCAATACTGGTAGTATAAATTTTCACAATTTTTACAAGGTATGTAGTGGTATCAGGTTGTGTTTTTACAGTTTTTCATCAAATTTGGAAAATATTCAGCCATTATTTCCTAAATATATTATTCCCCCTTCTCTTTTTTCTTCTTCAAGAACTATAATTACATGTGTTAACTGCTTGATATTAGTTTGTATAGTTCCCTGATACTCCATTAATTTTTTTTCAGTCATGTTACTCTCTGTGTTTTATTTTGGATATATTCTATTATGATGTCTTCAAACTAATTCATCTTTTCTTCTGTAGTGTTCAACCTTCTGTTAGTCTTAGCCAGTGAAATTTTCAATTCAGATATTGTATTTTTTAATTGTCATAAGCCATCATACATTTTTACGTTTGTTTTTCCAGCTTTGAGGTATAATTGACATATAACATTGTGTAAGGTGTACAGTGTGTTGATTTGATACACTTATATATTGCAAAATGATTGTCGACATACATTAGCTGCCATGTTTCCCCGAAAATAAGACATAGCCGGACCATCAGCTCTAATGCAGCTTTTGGAGCAAAAATTAATATAAGACCCAGTCTTATTTTAATATAAGACCGGGTCTTGTATAATATACTATAATATAATATAAGACCTGGTATAATATAGTATAATATAATGTAATGTAATATAATATAATACTGGGTCTTACATTAATTTTTGCTCCAAAAGACTCATTAGAGCTGATGGTCTGGCTGGGTCTTATTTTCAGGGAAACACGGTAATACCTCCATCTTGTCACATAATTTCCATTTCTTTTTTTGTGGTGAGAACAGTTAAGATCTACTCTCTTAGCAACTTTCAAGTATATAATACAGTATTATTAACTATAATCACCCTGCTGTACATTAGATTCCCCAAATCATAATCATCTTATAAGTGGGAGTTTATACTTTTTAGACCAATATCTTGCCATTTCTACCACCTTCAGCCCCTAGTAACCACATTGTACTCTTTGTTTCTGTGAGTTCAGCTTTTTCAGATTCCACATATTAATGAGATTATGAAGTGTTTGTCTTTCTCTGTCTGACTTATTTCACTTAATGTAATGCTCTCAAGGTCTATCCATGTTGTCACAATGGCAGGATTTCCTTTTTTCCTCCTGGCTGAATACTATTCCATTGCATACATATATGCCACATCTTCTTTATCCATTCATCCATTGATAGACACTTAGGTTGTTTCCATCAGCTATTGTATCTTATTTCCAAAAGTTCCATTTGGTTCTTTATTCTACCTTCCGTTTTTTTCCCTCGTTATGTTCACACTGTCCTTTAAATCCTTAACCATATGGAACATATTTATAACAACTGCTTTAACATACTGATCTGCCATTTCCAACGTTGCTGTCATTTGTGTATCTGTTTGTATTGACTGATTTCCCACCCACCCCAGCTGACCCCCTGCTGGTTATGGGTGAGATTATCCCACCTCTTCATATGTCTAATGATCAGATGCTAGACTTGATAGGTTTTACATTGTTGAATTCTCGGTTTTGTTCTTTTCCTTTAGAGTGTTGGACTTTGTCCTAGATGGCAGTCGTAAATTATTTGTGAATTAGTCTATCCTTTCAAGGCTTGTTTCTAAGATCTTTTAGGGGTTTTGTAGAGTAGCCTTACTGTAGAGCTAATTTAGTCTCTTTCAAAAGTGTGGCCCTTCTGTCTTTACTGAATGGCCTATGTGTTTGATAAGGTATCTCTACTCCAGCTGGTGGGAACTCAAAGGTTTTAGCAGGCTTCTGTGAGCTCTGGAAATTACTATCTTAACTGCTCCTCAATAATCTTTCTTCAGGAGTTATGCTTGTCCAGCCTTGTGGGGGTTTTTACTCTATGCCTGCACTTCTTGGTGTTCAACCAAAGACACAGAGATCCCCTGTGCAAATTTCTGGAACTTTCTTTTTGTCATCTCTCTCTCACTCTGTAGTAAAAATTGTAGCTGCCTTGGCTTCCCCAAATTCTTCTCTCCTCAACTCGGCATGTTCATTGGCCTTTGGTCGGTTTCTTTCCACCACAGCCTTGAAATTGCTCCCTAGCAGAAAGCCTGGGTAATGGTGAAGTTTACGTCATTTGTTTCCCTTTTCTTATTTGTAACTGTCCTATCCTGTCTGTTACCCAATGTCTGAGAATAGTTGTTACTTACATTTTTTCTGGTTTTCTAAGGGCTTTCAGCAGGAAGGTAACTCCAGAACCTATATTCCTTCATGCAAGTAAGCAGATGTTATACTTCTGATTTTTAAAAGTTGATCTTGTGTATGGCTACCTTGCTGAATGTACATATTAGTGCTCTTATTAGCTCTTATAGAAACATCCTGTCTTTGAATAGTTAAACTTCTGTCTCTTCCTTTACCAGTATTTCTACTTTTATCTCTATTTTATTGTGTTTGATAGAACATCCAGTCAATGTTGAATATTAGTAGTAGGAAAAAAGAGACAATTCTAACTTTTTAATAATTTTAATGAAAATGCTTCTAATACTTTGCCATTAATATCATTTTTACTGTAGGGTGGTGGTCAATTCTTAATGTTAGATCAAGGAAAGTTTCCTGTACTTCTTGTTTATCAAGAAGTTCCCTTTTAATAAAAATAAAATATAGTATTGTTTATTTCCTTTCAATCTGATAATGTTACGAATTATATTGGCAGAGTTTCCTAATGTAAAACCATCCATTCACTCACCTACTTGGGCAGCTTGTTTATTCTTTCAATAAACTGTTAGATTCAATTTGCTCATACTTACTTGGGAGTATAAGTGAAACTGAACCATAGTTTTTTTTTCTTATGCTATCTTTGCCCTGTTTAATATCATATTATTATTATTGTATTACTGCCTCAAATCCCTTCATGTTGATATCATCTAGCATTTTAATCCAAGCTTAATAATCAATATCAATTCTCTTTCATGTCAGTTTTCTTTCTTTCCTTTTAAAATAAAAATAAGTATTGAAGCTACCATGTTTGAATACCCTTAATTTGTATGTATCTTTCTTACAGCAACTTCTGGATTCATTTTTCCTCTTATTTACATACTTTTGCCAAAAATTATTGTTAACATGGGTCTTTGTGTGACATATCTTTTGAAGCCTTGTGTGCTTGCAAATATTTTCATAATATTATGAAACCCTTAGATTTGAATAACTATTTGGCTGATTTTAAAATATGCAAAATGATTTTCCTTGAACTTTTAAAAACTATTCCGGCATCTAGCCTTGCTATTGAAAATTCTGATGTCAATCTAACTCTTATTTTCTGTAGATAATCTTTTTCTTTGGATGCTTTTAGAATTTTTTCTTTGATTTTGTTAAATATTACTATAAATTATTTAGACATGGATTATTCCTTACATCTACTGTGTGACCCTTTCAATCTAAGGTCTTTTGTCGTTATTTAAGGGAATCTTCCATTATTTCTTTGAGTACACCATCTTGTCTACTTTCACATATTTATCTTTCTGAGGCTCTTATCATCTATATATTGGCAAATCTGCTATTATCATATCTCTTACCTATTAGTTTACATTTTCTGATTTTTTATCCTTTTCTGCTAATTCTTGGAAAAGTTCTTCAATCTTATCTTTCAACTCACTACTTCATTCTTCAGCTCTATTCATTCTTTAGTTTATTCCAACTATTGTGATCTACATTTTTACACTAATATTTTAACTTATCATTTTTTATGTTTTCTGGTTTTGATTTATTTTGCTATTATCTTGATTTTACTTTGTTTATTATGCTTATTTTGAATTCTTAATCCCTCTCTTCTAATACCTTAACATCTGATAAAATCTGTGCATATCTTGCTGTATATATCTAAGCTAAGTTATTAGGTCACAAAAATCCATGATTATTATATCTTCCTGCTGGTTTTTAAAAAATCAATGTTAAATAACCTTCTCACTCATTTTAATGCTTATCTATCTTCAATTCTACCTTGTCAAATATTAATATGTCTCTCCCTGTTTTGTTTTGGGCACTCTATTCAGAATTCATTTCTCCCTCCTTGAATTGTTAAACTTTTTATTGAAGTATAACTCATATACAGAAAAGTGTAAAGTGCATGAATGTACAGTTCGGTGATGAATCAAAAGGTGAATATTCATATAACCGTCACGCAGATAAAGAAATACAACAATGCCAGAACCCCAGAAGTACCCTAATGCCCCCTTCCTAACTACTTCTCTACTCCTCCCACAGAAAACCACTATACTAACTTCTAATACTATGATTTAGTTTGCCTGTAGTTATATTTTATATAAATGAAATCATACAGTATATTCTTTTTTGCCTACCTCTTTCACTCAATATTATGTTTGAGATTCACCCATATTATTGTGTGTAAATGTAGTTCATTTTCTTTTTTGTATAGTACCACAGGTCCTCAAATAACGTCGTTTCATTCAAAATCATTTTGTTATAACTGTAGGAGCTTAACTCTTGTTTTTATCAATTAGCTTATAATAAAATTGGTTTCACTATATGTTGTTTCACCGCAGTTCCAAGAACCTATCAATGATGTTAAGTGAGGACTTAGTGTATATTATTGTATGAATATACTACAATTTATTTATTCACTCTGTTGTCAGTGGAACTTTGCATTGTTTCTATGTGAGGTCACATTATTGTTAATGTGCTCTTACAAACATTCTTGTACATAACTCTTGGTACACATGTACACAATTTTGTATAGATACATAACTAGGTGCAGAATTATTGGTTCATAAGAATATGAATAATGTAATGAACACTCAAATACCCTTAACTTAAACTTAATCTCTAATGAATCTTAAAGTAAATTACAGAGATTATATTTTACCCTATAATTTGCATTATGCATTTCTAAAATGTAAGAGCATTTTTCTAACTAAATTAACAACAATTCTTTAATGTCCTTGGATGTGTCTTTTTGAAATTTGTTCTACTCAATAGTTGGTATAATATCTTTCAGAGGTTTGTGTATCTAATTTTTTTCCATGTTTTAGACACATCTTTTATCTCTCCTCAGTTCTCTTTTATCTCCGTTTTTTACTTTCCCCTCTAAAACTATTAAGTATTCTTTATAATTTTCATCTGCTTGCCTTTTTGCAGTATACACTGGGAAATTTTTTCTCTGCTCAGTTCTCTGGCTTATTAACTCATTCTTTAGCTATGTTCATAGCACCTATTTATTTTTTTTTATTTTGGCAATTGATTGTTAATTTCTGAGAACTATAGTTAAAATGTTATGGGCAGTTACAGTATACTTTCATGATTCTGAGGATATTTACACTTATTCTGAAGTTATGTTCTGGTTTCTCTTTTTGATATATACATATACATACATATATATATATATATATATATATATATATATATGTATATATACATATATAATATCCTTGTTAAATATCCATATGTGTTAAATATACACATATATATATACACACACACATATATATATAGTGTGATCAAAACATACAGTGAATGTTTAAATTTAAAAAAAATATTACAGTAAAAGACACATTGCCGTTATCCCCCTCAAAATGCTCCCTCTAGCTTTGAACACACTTATCCCATCTTTCTTGCTACTTTCTAAAGCAATTCTGGAAGTCCTCTTTCATAACTGTCTTTAGTTGCGCTGTCGTGGCTGTCTGATATCCTGAATCAACTCAAAACGTTTACCTTTCATGGTCATTTTGACTTTGGGGAAGAGCCAGAAGTCGCACCGTGCCAGATCCAGTTAACAAGGTGGATAAGGACACATAGTAATGTTTTTATTTGACAGAAATTGCCATACCAGAAGCAATGTGTGACACAGAGCATTGTCATGATGGAGGATGAAACTGTTTGCCCACTTCATGTTGATGCATTGTTCGTGATCCATGATTTACAGTACACATTAAAACATACCTTCTCTCAACCATAGCTCACACCCAAGTGACTGCACTGAACAAGTTGAAACTTGTCACACACTGTTACTAAGGTTCGACACACCACTTCCCGTATTGAATATCCTGCCTTTCCGTTGGATGGCACTCGGCAGCAGCATTGCCTGTATTTTTTTATCACACCTCTTATATGTACCGGGGATGCCAAAAGAATGTATACAGATTTTAAGAAATGTTATCAATGTATTACTTTTCAAAGTTAAATTGAATTATGATAGCAATGTGTAGTATGATGTTCACTCAAAAGATGGCATTAATCAAATGAATACTAGCATCACCATGCGACAGCCAGGATAAAGAAAATGGCGGAAACATGGTTGTCCTTCAAGGACCTCAAGACTATTTTGAAGTGGTATTTGAAATTCGAGAACATTGTGGAAGTACAACAACAATAGGGGCATGAGTGTGCAACAGAACCTCCAACACGCCTAACAATTGCGTGCATTCGTGGTAAGTTTGAGACACATGATATTGTGTGAAGAGATTTAAATGGCATGTGCAGCGATACAAGTGGACACTGGTCAGCGTTGCTCAAGCAGTAGTTTGCTGTAATCAGAAGTGTCTGGACGCTGATGGTAACCACTTTGAGCACCTCTTGTAATTGCAGAAGTCGAATGTGACTTGTATGCATCTTTTGTTATCAGTATATATTGAGTATTACAATTTTAATGCAGTTTTTTCTTTTCTTAAAATGTATACATTTTTTTGGCAGTGTGTGTGTGTGTGTGTGTGTGTGTGTGTGTATGTGTGTGTGTGTGTGTATCTTAGGTGTAAATTTTTCCACTTAATGAACGTGGTGCCTCAATTCAAATTGCTGGCTTTCCCCATATATTTGATGACACTTTAATGGGTGTTCATTTTGTATTTGAAGCTTCCTATTAACTTCTGATTGCTTTATCCATTTACTGTTGCCTTCTTTCAGGGAATAGGCCAATCATGCTACCAAGCAAAGTACCTTTGAAGCTGAGGGTGATATTAAGATTCTTATGCAAGTGATTTATTGAGGGAGCTCTCAGTAGAAACCTCTGAGTGAAGGAAGCCAGATAGGAATGTGGGGAAAGTCAATGGTTCCCAAATTCGCTATACATTAAAATCAACTGAGGAGCTTTTGAAAATCTTACCAAGCAGAGGAGTAATGTCAACAAGATGCCAGAATATGAAGCCCCAGGCTCTCCTTTCCCCATGGAGAAACTGACTTAAAAATATAAGGACCAGATTACCTTTGTGAGGATGCCAGAAGCCACTTGAAAGATTATAGCACTCCAAGTGCAAGTTCATATTGGAGCAATTAGGACATTTCATTGTACTTACCCATCATACCCCACCCTCCTTCATGAAAAACAAGGGGCAATTGAGAGAAAACTCCTAACTTGTGGCTTCTCCCTCAGGAGGAAAAGGAAAACATGGAACATGTGTCCTAAATTCTGGCCTTTTGAGGGGCTTCCCAAGGTGCTGGTTTTTGTCTCACCTGACTTGGATTGCTGACAGGAAAGAGATTGGCACACTTTAGATGCTTGAGGTCCCCTGAAAACAAAAACAAAGCAAGTGGGTTGCTACAACTCCAGAGATATTTCAGTACTGCAGATAGACACCTGGGGATGCTCCCTAGTAGAAAAAGGCAAAACTCTTCAGCTGGAGATAACACATCCAAGCCCAGAGAAGACATATCCCAGAAAGGCTTGCGAGGCCCCCAGAATCTCTAGCTGGACTGATTGGTGAAGACCTCTCCCTAGTGAAGATAGTCCATAAAGACTGGGAGAAGTAACTGTTTTTTCAGATATGCAAATTTCAACAAAAGATAACAAGGCAACGAAGAATCAGAGAATCATGGCTCAAAGGAACAAAATAAAACTCCAGAAACCAACTCTAAACAAATTGAAATGTATGAATTACCAAACAAATAATCAAAGTAACCATCATAAAAATGTTCAGTGAGCTAAAAGAGAACACGGACATCTAAAAGAAATCAGGAAAATGATGCATGAACAAAATGAGAATACCAACAAAGATATAGAAACTATAAAAAGAACAAAATTGAGCAGCTTGAGCTGCTGTTTACAATACCAAAATTGAAAAAGGGATCAATGACAGACTGTATCAATCAGAAGAAAGCATCCATGAACTTGAAGACAGGTCATTTGAAATCAAGTCAGTGGAGCAAAAAGAAAAAGGAAAGTGAAGAGATCCTAAGGGAGTAATGGGATACCCTTAGACAGACCAAGCTACACATTATGGGAGTTCTAGTAGTGGAAGAAAGAGATAAATGCTCATGAAGCCTATTTGAAGAAATAATGGCCAAAACTTCCAAATTTGAGAAAGGAAATGAACATACAAATTCAAGAAGCTCAAAGAACTCCCACTAGTATAAACCAAAGACACCTACACCAAGGTACACTATACTCAAGCTGTCAAAAGTCATAGAAAGAGAGAATCTTAAAAGCAAGAGCTCCATAATAAGGTAATTGGATATCTCAGCAGAAACCTTGCAGACCAGAATGGACTAGGATTCATATTTTCAAAATGCTGAAAGAAAAAAAATATAAACCAAGAATACTGTATCCAGCAAACCACATGTATAAGCTTCATGACACTGAATTTTGCAATGATTTCTTGGATAAGACACTAAAAGCACAGGTAGAAAAAGTGAAAATAGGTAGATGGGACTACATAAAACTTTAAAACTTCCGTACAGCAAAGGAAACACAAAGTCAAAAGGCACCACAAAATGGGAGAAGATAATTGCAAAACATATATCTGAAAAAAGATCAGTATTCAGAACATATAAAGAATTCCGACAACTCAACAACAACAACAAAAAAAAAACCTGAGTAAATAATGGTAAAGGAATTGAATAGATTTTTCCCCAAAGAAGATATGCAAATGGCCAACGAGCTTATGTATGAAAGTGCTCAACATCTGTAATAATTAGAGAAATGTAAATCATACCCATCAGGATGGTCACTATTAAAAAAGAAAAGAAAAAAAAACCTAGAAAATAACAAGTGTTTACACAGATATGGATAAATTGGAACCCTTGTACACTGCTGTTATTAATAAAATGTGGGAAACAGTTTGAAGGTCCTTCAAAAAACCAAAAATAGAATTACCATAAAATCAGTAATTCTGCTTCTGGGTATATATCCAAAATAATTGAAAACAGAATTTCAAAAAGATATTTGCACACCCATGTTGCAGCATTATTCACAATAGCCAAAAGGTAGAAGCAGCCCAAATATCTATTGACAGATAAGTAGGTAGAGAAAATGTGGTATATACATATAATAGAATATTATTCAGCTATAAAAAAGGAAATCCTGTCACATTCTACAACATGGATGAACCTTGATGACATTATGCTGAGTGAAATAAGCCAGGACAAAAACTGCGTGATTCCAAAGATATATTTATTTAATCAAAATCACGGTAACAGAAAGTAGAATGGTATTTCCCAGGGGCTGGATGAATGGGAAATTTTACCACCATTAAATGACATTAACTCAAAAGCAGAATTTTCAAACTTTAAGTTGTTGTAAAGGTTAATATATTTGTTGTAAATTTCCATATAAAACGCTGTTTTGTTAAAGCGATGTTTTAGAATTGGTTTTCACAGTGTTTCTCTCAGTTTTGTACTAGGTGCTGTCTCTCCTGCTGTTGTTGTCCCTTCCATGCTAGTTTTGCAAGACAATGGATATGGTATTGAGAAAGGCATCCCAACCTTACTAATAGCTGCTAGCAGTTTGGATGACATCCTGGCTATCACTGGATTCAACACATGCTTCAGCATAGTCTTCTCCACAGGTAAATGAGAAAATATAACCACTGCCATATCATTCATTGCTATATTTTCGTTGTTAGTTCTTTTAATAAGCTTTCTGGCTTTAGTTCTCCATTTATTAACCAGGACTTTTTTACATTTAACATCTTTTTATTCTTCGTAGAAATCTCATTCTAGACCAGGAAGCACATTTCAATGGGTGACAAAACCATTACTAAACAAAAATGATTTCATTTTAATAACCATATATTTCAATTAATTTGATAGCCCATATTACCATTTATCTGCTCATGTTGCTTTGGAATTTTATCACAGTTTTCAATAGAAAATTTTAAGCAGCAATCTTATTAGTACTGCTAATATATTTAATAGATATTTTTGAACTATACCTTTTGGCTATCATTATAAATAACTGGTTGCTCTATTAAGACAACTTAGATATGTAGAACATGGACAACTGTGTGCCATTTTGGAGGGTCAGGATCCTGCGCCAGTGCTGACTTCCAAGGGGATACCGGGTCTGACAATTAAGTTCGCGAACTTGTTGCAACGATGTTGCTAACCTTCTTTTTGATATCGGAGGGATTATTTATTTTGAATTTGTACCAAATGGACAAACAGTTAACCAAGTTTACTATTTGGAAGTGCTGAAAAGGCTGCATGAAAAAGTTAGACAACCTGAACTTTTCGCCAACAATTCATGGCTCCTGCATCACAACAATGCACCAGCTCACACAGCACTGTCTGTGAGGGAGTTTTTAGCCAGTAAACAGATAACTGTGTTGGGACACCCTCCCTACTCACCTGATCTGGCCCCAAGTGATTTCTTCCTTTACCTGAAAATAAAGGAAATATTGAAAGGAAGACAGTTTGATGACATTCAGGACATCAAGGGTAATAGGATGACAGCTCTGATGGCCATTCCAGAAAAAGAGTTCCAAAATTGCTTTGAAGGGAGAACTAGGTGCTGGCATTGGTGCATAGTTTCCCAAGGGGAGTACTTTGAAAGTGACCACAGTGATATTCAGCCATGAGGTATGTAGTACTTCTTCTAGGATGAGTTCACGAACTTAATTGTCCGACCTCATATTTGGTCTTGAATATCACTCTACAGAAATTATGAAAGTAAACATTTCCACATTTAGTAATGCTTTAGTTATGTGCAGTATTTGAAATTCTGTCTTCTGTGGTATTGAAGAACCAAAATATTTTTTAATTATATATATACAGGTTTCTCTTAAAATCATAACATATGAATAAAAAAGAAGGAAAAGGGGGAAAGATAAAAATAAAATCTGCAATAGTCATACCCCAGGAATAATAATTCTGAATCTTTTGATGTAAATCCACCTACACTTTATCTATCTATCTGTCTGTCTGTCTGTCTGTCTGTCTGTCTGTCTATCTATCTATCCATCCATCTATCTATATCTCTCTTTCTCTCTCTCTTACTGTCTTTTTCTTTCTGCTCCCAATATTCTTATAAAATTATCAAACATTGACATTGACCATACTTTCCTGTAACCTGAGCTGTTTTGCACTTACCTGTATATTGCAAACATGTTTCTCTTCAGTAAATATATTTCTATGTTTTTAATAGTTGCATAGTATTCAGTTGGCTGCATCATAATTACTTGTTGAAAACTGAAGTTGACTCCAATATTTATTAATAAAATAATATTTGGTTGAACATCTTATAGCTAAATAGTTGTACCTGAACTTAATAATTTCTTAATTATATAGAGGTATAAGATTTTTGAAATATATTGCCTCAATATCTTGTCCTACCATGCTGCACAAGCTTGTCACTTTCTCTTTACCCTTTCAAAATGCGGTATTACTCATCTTTTTTTACCTTTGCTAAGTTGATAGGTGAAAAGTGAGGCCTCTTTAAATGGAGTACTTTGACTACTAGTGATGTTAAACAGATGTTCATGTTTATTGGCCATTGGCATTTTGGTATGTTTCATAAATTGCTTTTCTTAAAATCTTTTGCCTATATTTTATAGATGTGTTCATCTTTTGTTCTTTTTGATTTGTTCTTTTCGATTCTTTATAAAATTAAGAATAATAACCCTTTGTTATATATTCTTTAGTTTTCCCCATTTGTAATTTGTTGTTGTTTTTTTTATTTTTATTGGAGAACATTGGGGAACTGTGTTTTTCGAGGACCCATCCAGCTCCAAGTCAAATCATTGTTTTCACTCTAGTTGTGGAGAGCACAACTCACTGGCCCATGTGGGAATCAAACCAGTGACCCTGGAGTTATGAGCACTGCACTCTAACCCACTGAGCCAACCAGCTGTCCCCTGTAATTTGACTTTTAACTTTATCTCTTTTTGCCATTCAGAAGTTCTGAATTTTTTATTGTCAAATCTGGTAGTCTTTTCCTTTGTGACTGGTATCAGTCATTCTTTCAAAAAATATATTTGTGCTCCTCTTCCATTGTGCCAGCTACTGTGCCAAACTCTGGAAAAACAGTGAACAACAGTGTTAGCTTTTATTGAGTAATTGCTTGGTACTTGCTCTAAGTCCCTAGATGTTTCCACTCATTTAATAGTCACAATAGTGCTATGCTCATTTTACAGATAAGGAAACAGGAACACAGGTTAAGTAACTTGCTCAAAGTCATAGATCCAATAAGTAGGGGAGCTAAGATACAAACCTGGCAGTCTGACCCCACACTTGTAAGGACTACTCTACTGCCTCTCAGCACAACAGACAGAAAAGACCATGTGGCCCATGTTCTCAAAGAGTTTATTTAAACAAATACTTACAAATGTAATGAACATTACATAGTATAGGATGCTATGGGACCATGCTACAAGAGAGCAAACCTAATTTAAGGGGAACAGAAAAAGTGAAAAACCAAGTAGGTGCAAGCTCAGAAAATCCTCTTTCCTCCCATGACTATTAAATTGTCACTTAAAATTTTAAGAACTTTTTAAAAAGTTTTGTTTTATACATTAGATCTTCAATACGCATACCTTACAATATGATAAATATTGAGATCTAAACTTATCTTCCAGGTCAATTGGCCCTTTTATCGTTACAGAATGTCCTTCAGTATTTCTTTTGACAGTATTTGACTTAAAGTCTGTTTTGTGTAATATAAGTATGACCATCCTTATTCTCTTTTGGTTACCATTTGCATGGAATATCTTTTTTCATCCTTATAATAATCGCTTTTAAAGTGATAACTTCAATTGCATACGAAAACTCTACTCCTTAACATCTCACCCTCCTCACTTTATGTTATTAATGTCTCAAGTTTTATCTTTTTATAGTATATCTATCAATTTACATAGTTTATAGTTATAGTTATTTTTATGCTTTTATCTTAAACTCTGTAACAGAATAAAAAGTGATTTACTCACCACCATTGCAGTATTACAGGTTTCTTAATTCATTTATATATTTACTTTTACCAAAGATTTATAGTTACATGTTTTTGTGTTGCTGTCCAACGTCCTTTTATTTCCTCTTGAAGAATTCCTCTTAGTATTTCTTTTGTAAGGCAGGTCTGGTGGTAATGAATTCCCTTAGCTTTCATTTATCTGGGGAAGTCTTAATTCTCCTTCATTTTGAAGGACAATTTTGTGGAATAATATTCCTGGTTGGCAGTTTTTTTTCACCACTTTGAATATATTATCCCACCCACTTCTGGCTGTAAGGTTTCTGGTAATCTTTTGGGAGTTCCCTTGTACATAATGAGTTGCTTTTCTCTTCCTGCAATTTCTTAATTGGCTTATGGAGTTTGATAAAGGCTTTTAGAATGTATATTGTTAAGTTGCTGTCTCTGTGGGGGATTGAGGTTCTGGGGCTTTCTATTCCACCATATTGCTATTGTCATCCTCCATTTATATTATTTCTAATGGAGAAATATTTCTTATATATGTGTTTGAAATATATATTACATATAATATATATACCTTATTGAGCTAAACACACAAAGCATAACTGAACTTTTTGTGACTCAGGATCATGTTTTTAAACTTATTACAATAAATTTCAGATAGAGATACTTAAAATATATTGGAAATTTAATTGGGCCTTGAATATTCCTAGGATTGAGCCTGGCATAAATCTTTTCTTCATGTTGTTGTTAAATTGTTCTTTTTATGCTTAAATTATTTATTTCTTTGTCATAATTATGTTTAAATTATTTGTTTCTTTGTTCAGAGAAGAAACAATACCACCCATTTGCAAGGTGCTAAAGGTGCTCCTTTGTCAATCTGTCCATTCTATCTCACCTGGTCTTTTAGGTGGAGTATGTAAGGGGAGCTCATAGCTTATTATGTCTTTGTTTTCTGGCCTATTTGTTCAATAAACACTTTTGAGTTGGAGTGTATGTATCAAATTATTTAAGAGGGCCAGCCCAGTGGCTCAGGTGGTTGGAGCGCCCTGCTCCTAATGCCAAAGTCGCCAGTTCGATTCCCACATGGGCCAGTGAGCTGCACCCTCTACAGCTAAGATTGTGAACAACAGTTCTCCCTGGAACCAGGCTGCCGTGAGAGCCAGAGGTTGGCGTGAGCTGCCATGAGCTGCTGTGAGCAGCGGATGGACGATCGGCAACCACAACTGGCTACCAAGTGTCTGAGTCGGGGGTGCGCAAGGCTCATAATACCAGCATGGGCCAGGGAGCTGTGTCCTGCACAACTAGACTGATAAATAACGGCTTGAACTGGAGTGGCAGGGGGAGGTGGGAGAAAGGGGGAAAAATTATTTAAGAGTACATATTTAATTTATCAAATAGATCTGCATATGTTTTCACATTTATTAATATTAAAGGTCCATTTTTTTGTATATTCTATAAAATAAATACCTTTCTTCATTAATCACCTAGGTTTGATTTTCTGATGTGTTGGGTATATAAAAATATTTCTCTATGAAATGTTTTCCTTATTGTGTGCCCTTACAGGTGATATACTTAGAAACATCATTGCCTCTTTTCGGGATGTAATTATCGGTGTGATTGTAGGAACTGTTTTGGGAATTTTTGTTCAGTATTTTCCAAGTAGAGATCAGGTAAATAAAAAATTAATCAGTTTTTAAAAGTATAGTATTGGACATTTCTTTCAAAAATTTGAACTTTTAGAAGATCCATGAAATATTAAATTTAATATTTAATTCTCTTTCCCCAAAAGTAGCCCCAGTGCCTACTCTGCATAAAACTGAGGACAGTTGTGATTGATATAGGTCAATGGCCTTGAGTGAAATCTCTGCTTCCTGATTTGGCAAATTAAAAATATTAGAAAAATGTACTTAATTCAGAGTACCTTCTCCATTCCACCCCACCCCTTTCTTCACTAAATTGTCTATTGACTTCTGACAGTTTTTCCTAATTTTTTTTATCTCACATTTTCCCTTAAACATTTTGGGAGAGATAGATTCCCATTTATCTCTGCGTGTTTCCTGAGTAAAATTCACTCCCACTCCCTTTGACTAAGGCAATACTATTAAACTTAACCCTTTCCTGCCCTGAGGTATGTGCTATTATTCTTGTATTTCTGTAATTTCCATCTTGATTTGTCTATAACAATTAGCTGTTTTAGCTAAAGAAATATTCAGAAATTTATTTTTAAGAATTCATTGGATATGTTATATGGAGCTGCAGGTTATATGGGTCTCTTATTTCCTTCTTCACCGTGTATTAGAACCACTTTACTGACATTAGTATCAGAGATGTGGCAGAAGATGAAACTTAATGATTACAAATTTTGTCACTTGGTATCAAGTCTACTAAAATATTCAGTGAGTGAAGCAAGTCAAAGTTCTAGACATTATTTAATGTAACGTATAGAGACGTGGTCTCAAAGGGTCAATGATAAATGATAGATAACGTAAATATTGTTATCTGTGTAATGTAAATTAATTTATAAATATTTATCTAATTCTAGACAAACATTCCATTGAAGAGAACATTCCTTGTTTTGAGTATGTGTGTTTCTGCTGTCTTAGGCAGCCATCATTTAGGTAAACATGCAGCTGGAGGATTATGTACACTAGTGTTGACTTTCATCGGAGGGATGAAGTGGTCCAAAGAAAAGGTGAATATTTTTAACACACCATTTTTTAGATAAAATAACTGCATTTTTTACATCTACAGCAGACATTTAGGAAACTTCCTTGTTCTAGTTAGAAGATATTCCAGAAGTTTATGTCTTCAAGGAAGTATACAAATCAATAAAGGAAATAAAGTATTTAGGAAAAGGACCAGGACATACACTAAAATGCAATCAGGAGTTGAGTTATCACATCAGGCCTTTTTTTCCTCTCCAAGTTTATACAATATGATTATATAACTTTTATTCACTTATTTTATTCATTATAATTTTATGCAGTTAATACTTGAAAACACACTCATAAAAGATTAAAATAATACAGAAGATTCACATTTGGAATACTATGTAAAAGACTCCTTTTCCCCACCACTCCCAAATAACAACCCCCTTCCCAGAAATAATCATTTCCTCTAATCACTCCTGTATTTGTAGACATTTAGATCACTTCCATTTTTTTTATTATTACAAATAATGCTGCCATGAACAGTCCTGTTTATGTGTCTTTTTGCAAAGTCCAAGTAGGAATATATTCCTGGAAGTGGAATTGCTGGATTTAGAAATGGTATGTTTCTATTTTGATGGGTACTGCCAAATTATCCTTTTAAAAGATTTATTTAATTACACTGTTTAGTTACACTATTTATTACCAGCAATGTAGAAGAGTCCCTAATACCTCAAACCATCAACAACCCTGGATATCATCACTAGTTCTATTTTTTTTACACTCTGATGGATAAGAAACTGTATAACATTGTGGAATATTACTCAGCCATAAAAAAGAATGAAATCTTGCCATTTGTGACAACATGGATGGACATAGAGGGTACTACCCAAAAGTAAATAAGTTAGACAAAGAAGAATAGACACTGTATGATTTCACTTATCTGTGTAATCTAAAAAACAAAAGCAGACTCATAGATACAGAGGACAAACTGATGGTTGCCAGAGGGAAATAAGAGGTACAAACTTCCAGTTATAAAATAAATAAGTCAGAGATGTAATGTACAGGGAATATAGTCAATAGTATTGTAATAATTTTATTTATAATGTCTTTTGTATGGAAGTAATATTTCCTATAGTCAAACCTATCAGTTTTTCCTTTTTGATTCAGTATCTTATTTAAGAAGGATTTCTTCATTCAAGATGATAAGATTATAAATATTATAATATCTTCTATATTATCATCTAATACTTTGGTAGTTTTTGTTTGTTTTTGCATTTAGTTCTTTGATCCATCTGGAATTTGTTTTTATGAATGCTGTGAGATAAGGATGTACGTGTGTGTTTATACAAGGTGTGATCAAAAATACGGTAAATGTCTACATTTAAAAAAAATTATTACAGTAAAAGACACATTGCCATTAATCCCCCTCAAATATTTCCCCTCTCTTCTAACACGCTGTTCCCTCATTCTTGCCACTTTCTGAAGCAGTTCTGGAAATCCACTTTCATGATTGTCTTTATGTAGTTACGCTGTCGTGGCTGCCTCAATGTGCTGAATCAATTCAAAACATTTTCCTTTCATGGTCATTTTGACTTTGGGGAAGAACCTCACACAATGACAGATCCAGTGAACAAGGTAGATTGAAGACACACCGTATTGTTTTTATTTGACAGAAATTGCTGTACCAGAAGCGATGTGTGACACAGAGCATTGTCACGATGCAGGATAAAGTAAAGACACTCACAAATAGAGGACTTCCAGAACTGCTTCAGAAAGTAGTAAGAACGATGGGATAAGTGTTTTCCAAGCAAGGGAGAGTATTTTGAGGAGGATTGATGGCAATGTGCCTTTTACTGTAATAAAGTTTTTTTATTCAAACATTCACCATATTTGTTGATCACACCTCATATACATGTATTCATAAACATACATATATAAATACATATAATAGATATATACACATAAAGGTAAACATTGGATGGTCAGTTATTGCCAAATTATTTTTTGACTAATCCATGAATCATTCAGTGATCTTTAAATGCCTTTTTTAATATGATCCAAACTCACATATGTCTAAGTTCATTTCTGGAATCTGTTTAATCCTACTTATCTGTTCCTATGCCACTACCACTCTGTTTTAAATCTATTTTAAATTATAAATCATAGTTGTATGTTGCAAAATCTAATATAGAATATTGCCTCTTATTATACTTATTTTTAAAGTATTTCTTGGCTGTTCCTGCTCATAGTCTTTCTTAAATTTTAGAATCAGCCTGAGAAGTTCCCTACCAAAAAAATCATGCTGGCATTTTGTTTAGTATTCCAATAAAGTTATAAAAGAAATCAAATGGTTAATAATAAATTACAATTAGATAAATTAAAAGAAACCCACTACAATTCTTTTTTTTTATGATACAGGAAATCAGACAGAAAAAAATAGACTTTAAAGATTAAAAGTAACAAATAGGATACTGTGCTATAAACAAGGAAGAGTAATAATTGTTTTTTTTTTCATTCTTTCTTTCTCTTTTAGACTTTACTTTTATAAATAGCCATCGGAAAACTCAGACATTAGGGGAATAGTCATGAAGGTAGTCTAAAATCGCTTCGCCCAAGTTCCTAGAAAAGAGTCAGAACACTGTTAGGTCACAGGGGTCTTTGTTGTAACCACATCACTGGGGAAGTAGTACTGGGAGAAATTTGTTCCCAGAAAGGGAAGCCGGCTGTCAATCAAATAAGAATCTATTACGTGTTTTTGGTTTGTTTGTTTTAATTTTTTTTTCAGTTACAGTTGACATTTAATATTATTTTATTATTAGTTCCAGGTATACAGTATAGTGGTTAAACGTCTATATAATTGTGCAGTGATCCTTCCCATTAGTCCAGTACCCACCTGACACAATACGTAGTTGTTGCAACATAATTGACTATATTCTTTGTGCTTTACTTTACATCCAATGACTATTTTGTAACTTCCAATTTGTACTTCTTAATCCCTTCACCTTTTCACCCAGCTCCCCAACCCTTCACCCTTTCGGGCAACCGTCAGTTTGTTCTCCATATCTATGAGTCTGTTTCTGTTTTGTTTGGTTTTAAGGAAAAAATAACTGAAGTTTTCAACATGGGTCCTTTCAAAACAGGCCTAACAGATTCCCAGAAATATTTCCTAGTAATTTAGGACATATCAGGATTCATTTCCATGGGATTGGGTTCTAGGATAATTGTTAGTGAAGACTGCCTTCCCCACACCCTTTTGAGAGCTGAAATGTTTGCCTGATCTTGAGTATGTTCTCATTAGCATGATGTAGTTCTGTCTCTGTTCTGCTACCTTACAAACAAAAGCTGGACCTCTTGCTGAACCATCAGAACATGTCTGGAGCTCCAAAGACCTTACTTGTTCCGTGACAAAATTACCAAATATTTATATTTTATAGCTTTGTAAATTTCTTTTGATCAAATTTTACCTAAGTGTTAGAATTGATCAACTCAATTTTTACTGTTTTAACATTTCTCCTATAAATAAACTATCTTAAGTTTATTTATTAAGAGAGACTTTAAATTTCTGAAATGTAGTTATTTTTATGTGCCACAGAAACTAAAAATGTGTTACTTTTTTCTACAGATTAGAGTCCAAAAAATTATGTCATCTGTATGGGATATTTTTCAACCCCTTCTTTTTGGTTTGGTTGGACTGGAAGTATCTGTTGCATCTCTTAAATCAAATGCTATTGGTAAGAATGATTAGAGGCACAAAAAATACAAGATTTGAAAATATTTAAGGAATCTATGAATAACTTTTATTTTTACTTACAATGTGTCTTTGAATGCTACAAGGATCTTCTTCAGAAACTCATGTTGAGACAGTAACACACATTTGCTCTTCTTGTTTGCTCTTTGTATCTTCCCTGAGTGACCTGAGGAAATGGAGATTAGAATTCTTTTCTGAGGGGAAATGTGAGATACCATGAGCCTCGTTTGAATGCTTTCATTTATAGTAAAAGTTCAAAGTCTGTTAACTCAGAATTAAATAAATGTAATCTATCTTATTTTCCATGATACCACCACCATCAGATAATCTCTTGCACTTTACATAGAGGCTTCAATCATATTTGTATTTTTTAATGATTGTTATTTTTACTTTAAAAAATAAAGGCACAAAGAGGCAATAGCCTTAAAATGTTTTCAACACTTTTACAAGTCATAGCTTCGGACATAAGGAACCCCTTCTTCCCAAGTATTTTGTTATTTATGTTTGTTTTTATCTGTTGTTAGGCGTTTCTGTTGCTACCGTGTGTCTGGCATTATTGGTTCGAATTTGTTTTACATTTTCACTGATGTCTTTTGCTGGTTTTAATTTTAAGGAGAAAATATTTATTGCTCTATCGTGGATGCCCAAAGCTACAGTCCAGGTAAGAACATACTAAATCTTTCTAATAATTTTAATGTTGATTTTTTTTTAAATTCTAAATGAAAGATGTTTGCGTAATCACAAAATGTGGGCTATTATCTTTACTTTTAAAATGCTTGATTGATCATAACTACTCATTAAAATTAACGTAATCTTTTAAAATCTTAATTTTAAAAGCAATTCTCCTGAAATTGAAAAGTGTACTTTCAATGACAAATACTTCCTGAACTTATTAAACCGTTTTTTTTCCATTTTCCCAGGACATAAAATAAGAGTATACCTGAATATTGGAATTTTTACATTTTGCTGAAAATTACAGAGCTAAATATTATGATTTTAAAGTAGAGAAACATTGATTCTTTTAAAAATATATCTTTCCTACCACTGCCAACCACTCCACCACACATGAATGACTATACACATATTATTTTTAGTCATACATTTAATTTGTATAACTATTTGATTAATGACTGAATCTCCCCCACTAGATAACACAAGAAGGACAGGAACCATGTCTTGTTTCTGTTTTTGTTTTTTTCATTATTTTTTTCCCTAATACTTAAAAGAGTGCCTAGAAAGCAGGAGGAACACAATAAAAAGGCATTGTGTGCCTACAAGAATGAATGATGGATGAATGAATGAATAAAAAGGAAGACGTAGTTTTGCAATCTAATTCAGTGATATTCTCCTCCTACTGAAAAAGGCATTGCTGCTTCCTATTAGAGTCTTTAACCTGGCAACATGTGTTTATTCCCTGAGTTTCTTTTCTCCGTTGTTATTTCCAAGCAAAAGCTTGTGAGCCTCCATGCGACAAAATTCCCTATGTGTCATGGTTAGAAAGCAGGTCTGTGCGGCCAGACTTCCTGTTTTGAATACCATGTTAGTTGCCTGTAACCTTATTGACAATTACTTCACAATCTCTCGGTGCCATTTGTAGATTTCAAACCTCTTGTCAGTTTTACTATATCACCACACTGCTCCCCAAATAGGAGGAACAAGAAGATGATCAACGAAGTCCTAGTGAACCATAAGAAACCTTAGTGTTTTTTGTTGTCTTGTTGCAGCCAAAGACCAAGTGGTCCATTGTAAAAGCAAATAAAGAAAACCCTGGTTCACTTAGAACTCAAGAGTTCTGAGAGTAATGTGAGCACTCCAAACAAACAAACAAACAAAAATTTAAACAGGGAAAAGCTAAGATGACAAGAATACAAAATCAGCCCCAAAATGTCTGTATGCTGATTTGTCTCTATTTCACTCTTCCTCCAGATGTATTTGCTAGGAATAGCATAGAATTGATGAGTACCTTATAAAAATTTCTCAGCACTTTAAGTCTTGCCTCTTTTCTAGTAGTATAGTACTGTTTTGTTTATTTTAAGAGAGCCATTTACTTTTATTATATTTTAATTCTGTTTAACATTTTTCATTATGCCTCGCCTTCCTCCACCACCCCACCCAAATGCAGGCCGTATTAGGTCCCCTGGCTCTAGAAAGAGCAAGAATCAGCGCACCCCACTTGGAACCATATTCAAAGGATGTGATGACAATAGCATTTTTAGCCATCTTGACAACAGCTCCCAATGGAGCTCTGATTATTGGCTCACTGGGGCCCAAATTACTTACACGCCATGATCCAAAGGAAATAACACTGGAATTGACAAGATTAGAACTTCATTAAAAAGTTCATTTGCCATCACCTGTCTGCTTCTCTTAATGAATTATCTCACATGAGGGAAAAATAAAAAGGAACAAATATGTGAAGACTGCATAGAAGCAAGGATTTAATAAATATATGATTTGACTACAGAGCTTTCCTATGATTTTTCATTGCAATGTTGATTTAATGGAAACGATATAAAATAGAATGTCCTAGTATTTACCTATTTCAAGAACAGAGTAAATTTGTAAATGCCCTAGGAAAGTTTAAAATAATCCACCAGCATGAATTTACTCCCCAAATACCAACCAAGTACCTCTCTCAGTTGCCTCCTGCTCTAATAACCCTCTGAACCTCAGTGACCCTCACTGACCACATCATCATTTCCTGTCCTCTCACCAACAGTTCCACTCTATTAGCTCATCTTAAGTTTCCTTTTTCTTTCACTGACAACATATTGCTTAAAATTCTGTTAGGAACAATGAATATGAATTCCAATCAAGTAGTCACTGGATATGTACATGCCCTCAAAGAGGGAGTGTAATGGGGCTCCCTTTGTCCGAGGGCCATTTTTACAGAGGGATTTTGTTGCGAGCCCTTAAGAGACAGCACTTGAAGCTGGCACGGGAATGAGTGCCTCAGTCCTGAAAGAGGAATGTGAGCTACACACCACAGAATACACTACTGCTCACCCCTTGTGCCATTTGGATCTATTGCTTCATATAATTTCACTGCATCTAGGAAAAAACCCCTCCAGGATTCTTGGTTTCTTTTGCTGGGGAAATTTATGAAAGAATATTAGTGGAATAAACTACAGCCCCTTAGCCCTTGGCAGCTGGTCTTACACCCTCAACTGACCATTTCCTGCCTCTACTACCTGTGTGCTCTCTGTCCTGCATTCCTCCTGCCCTCAGTCTGCGGCACCTCTGCTGGTCTCGGTCACTTAGCTGGTGGGGTGGCCCAGCTCAGCATCCCTCAGGCATCTGAACCCAGATCACCATTCCTTCTCCACTCAATGTAGGACGCTGTGCTCATGCGTGGCTACTACACTTGTCTACTTAAATCGAGCCATAAAAAATTGAACAAGAGGTTGCCTAGACATCCCCCAGTAGGAATGGGTGCCAGACATTCCTCTCTGCTTTCATTTTGTAACAGCTTTGAATTGTAACCACTGATCTTTTTATTATCTCTATGATTTTGCTATCTAAATGAAATTTTTACTGTCATTTAATTTGGCTTTGTTTCTTTGGGGGACATATTAGGTATCTATAATTTTAGGATTGGTGTATCTTCTTGGTGAATTTTTATTTATTTTTTTATTGTGTAGTGTATAAGGGGGTGAGTTTGAGCATTTTGTGACTGATCAAGGAAAAAGCTATGGCTTTGAGGTGCCACTAACACACAAGCTTTCTTTGGGTGATACTTTGACAGGTTTGAATGTTGGGGAAAGCTCTAACAGCATGAGACCATCCAGAGGCTTAAGGCATGGGGGCCATCATCCAGAAGGGAAGGAAGGCAAGGGAACTCCTGGGTGAGAGGGGGTTTTGGAATCTCTGGGTCAAAGAATTCCCCAGGGTAGCAACAGCTTAGAATCTTCATAGTCCAAGCCTTATTTTATCTGTGGCAAGCAGAATTTGGATGCAGTTTCATAGGGTATGTAAAGCAGGCAAGCTCTAAATGGCTAAAAGTGTGCCGGTTTGTGCTATGTTTAAAACAATTGGATGTGTAAAATTTTGGTCTGGTGCCAGTGGGTTTTGAGCTAATGCATGTCAGTCTCCTATGAAGAAATAAGCAAACCAGGGGCTAATACACAGAGGCTATCTTTGCCTAATGTACATACCAGGTAGTGACTCTCTTTATCCCTTTTTTCACTCACCATTGATTTTTTTTTTTTTTTTTAGTTTTGTTTTTATTGGTATTATTTTGGTAAAGTTTCAGTTTATTGTAGTCTGCTATCTTATTTATTATTCAAACTGCTCTAATAGAAATTTTACTTCATTCTTTACTCCCACTGAACTAAAACTGCTCTCAGTAAGGTCATCAATGAACTTCAAGTTATCAAATCCAATTAATGTTTTAAATTTTATTGTGTATATGCATGTTTAATTTGTATAATTTCCAAATGAGCTATCATACATGGAATTTAGTATTTTGCTTTCCTTTTGGTTTGCTTACTCTCACCTCTTTCCTCTCTCCTCTCTTTTTCCATCAAAATTCCCATCTTTACTCCACCTAGCCTCTCCAAATGATGTCATCTTCATTTGAATATATTCATCCCCCGTTTTCTTCATTCTCATAAAATTAAATACACACATACACATACACACCCCAAAATAAAAGTGTGTATATATACACACATACACACAGACATGGGATTCAATGTGCCGTAGTGCATCTTGCTTTTTTCACTACTGCATAGAAATATTGAGTCAACTACTGTGGCTCTAATTTTATTTTTGAATGAGTTCAATGTTGTAATTTTAAAAATACATATATTCATATTCATGCATTCTGACTTTGTTTCCAGAGGATTTCTGTAACAAAGAATGTATTTCTTCACAAATATTACCAAATCATTTCCCAAAAAGACTGCAATAATCTATTTCTCACCACTATGGATGAAAAAGTTACAGTTCACATCTGTAATAAGTCTAACCAAAAGTAACCTCACAGGGTGATCTAAACATAAATTCCTAACCATGCAGGTCAAGGTAGGTAGTCACACCTCAGACCTATACAACGTTTATCATCACCTTAAGCCAGCCCTGTCCATTCGTGTGCATCTAGGTTAATACACCCTTGAAATGCCTCTGTTGCAGACCCCTTGGAAGCATATCCACCTTCAAGAGAGCACATAATCTTCTAAACTATCCTGTAATGCAATCCATGCCTTTCTTTCTCCCATGTAATCTTCCTTACATTCCTTCCTTAATTCCAAAGTTATAAAAGTAACTTCAAAACTGTCATTCTCCGGACCATTTAAGATCTTGCTTCCTGACATTTTTGTCACTTTGGCTCATATAAACTCATAAAAATTCTCTACAGGTATGGATGTTTCTTATGTTGACACTGTCCATTTTCATGTGCTCATTGTATAGTACATATTATCATTATATATTCCATAATACATACTAGTATGGTACAGGTGTTACCTCTTCTTCTGTGACCCACATTGCAATTTCCCCCATATTAATTATGTATTAATATTTGACTTCATTTATCTCTTTTGCCATATAAGTATTAATTTTTGCCACGTAGGTTTTCCGTCTTTAGTCTCCTATTTTTTTCTTGCCCTCCACCATCCCCCATCTCTCTTTAAAAATGATTTTAAAATCATTTTGTGTGTCACATCAAATACTTTAGTGCCAATTGGAATCCAATTTATTTTCTCTTTGAATTGAAATACCACGTCATATGGGGTATGACAATTAAGTTCACGAACTTGTTGCAACAATGTTGTTAACCTTGTCTGATATCAGAGGGATTATTCATTATGAATTTGTACCAACTGCACAAACAGTTAACCAAGTTGACTATTTGGAAGTGCTGAAAAGGCTGCGTGAAAAAGTTAGACGACCTGAACTTTTCCCCAACAATTCATGGCTCTTGCATCACGACAATGCACCAGCTCACAAGGCACTGTCTGAGGGAGTTTTTAGCTCATAAACAAATAATTGTATTGGAACACCCTCCCTACTCACCTGATCTGGCCCCCAGTGACTTCTTTGTTTACCCGAAGATAAAGGAAATATTGAAAGGAAGACATTTTGATGACATTCAGGACATCAAGGGTAATACGACGACAGCTCTGATGGCCATGCCAGAAAAAGAGTTCCAAATTTGCTTTGAAGGATGGACTAGGCACTGGCATCGGTGCATAAGTTCCCAAGGGAGTACTTCGAAGGTGACCTTAGTGATATTCAGCAATGAGGTATGTAGCACTTATTCTAGGATGAGTTTGCGAACTTAATTGTCTGACTTCGTATATTAAAGTTTCATCTATATCTAAATTCTCAATGATTTCCTACCAATCTTGTTTATTCTTATTTAATACAATGTTTCTATAGTTTTTTGTTTTGTGTTTCTTTATTAGGTTTTCACACTAATGTTATTCTAGCCATAGAAAATAAATTGGGGAGTTTTTCCCTTTTAAAAAATTGGAATAATTTAAATAACATTGGAATTATCTTTCTTGCAATCCTAGTACTTTTTACATTATGGATTTTAAAAATCACTTTTCCATTCTTATTTGATAATTGGTCTATTAACATTTTTAAATTTCACCTTGGGTTACTTTCGATCATTTATGTTTTCCTAAGAATTTATGCATTTTTCCCTAGATTTTCCAATGTATGGCTATACAGTTGCACGCATTATTATTATTATTTTGGGGGCTGATACTTATATAGAAAAACTTTATATTTAAGCTCGACGCACATTTTAAAACAATGTGTGAGAAGATTCTCAAATTACATTTCAAATGCAATTGTTAGAACCTCAGAATCACGAGTATGAGGAGTACATCCATAAAGGAGACACATGCCTTGTATGTTCTAGTGTTGAAAGGCCTCAACTACCACATAAAAAGCAACTATTTTTTTTAACAATTATATCAAAAGTTTGGTAATCAGAAAACTGTTTTAAGCACTTTCCATCATCCTAACAGATTGCTACCCATTCATAGACATTTTGCTAGTTTTCAATATATTTAAGGAAGTTGGTTGAGGGTTTGGGGCTGTCATGTAACATATTGTACCTTTTCCAATTTAGAATGTAAGAAACATAGGGAATGGTGGACATTTTATCCTGGTTAGTGTTTACACATTACATACAACTTTCAGAAATGGATTATTAGAGTTAAGTGATAGATGATGCTATTTTTGTTCACTAGTTACCCTTGAAATTCTGCCCTCCATATTTAATTCTGAGGTTAATCAATATCTATACACTCTGTAAATAATACAAGGACTTCAGAATGCCCTAACTCTAATAACCTGCCTTGCAGATAACATACTATTGTTATCCAGCACTTTTGTGCTACCATTTTTAATCCCAAAACTTAGATAACTGATAAACACATAGTCTTTGGATATATCTCAGACCTATCTTCCAAAATCATTTCCCTTTACCCTAAAATACATTCTTTAGAAGTTCCTTTATTGGGTGATTGTTGATAGAAAACTATTTTTTTCTGAAAATGTCTTACTTTGCCCTCATTCTTGACAACAGTTTGAGACGTCTGCTGTAAAATTCATTCGTTTATAAGTGATCCGTCTTTTCTCTTTGGTTGCTTTGAGCTCTTCTTGCCTTTGGTGTTCTGTAGTTTCAAAACGAGGTGTCTAGGTGTAATTATCTCTCTTGCTTGCTTGTACTTTTTGGATCTAGGGATTTACATATCTCATTTCTGCAAAATTCTTAGCCACTTATCTTTTCCTACATTGTCTTTCCCTCATTCTCTTTCTATAATGTTTATGTTAAGCTGATTCATATGAAATTGTAATTTTACAGATCAAAATTGATCCAATATTGGTAATCTCATTTGGTTCAACCTAAAGACCTTCTGTAACTATTTTCTGTTAACTCCGCTTTCATATTTTCCATTTTCTCATCTGAGATGCTCTCTGGGTAACTGACTTTATCTTCTATTTCACTATTGTCTTTCTTCAGCTGTATGTAAGTGCTGTTAAGCACATTCCTTGGGTTTTTAATTTTAATGACTTTTTAAAGTCATGTTTGATAGTCTCATTCCTTATTCATTGTTAATCCATTTTTTCATCTCTTAAAAACTTTGCATATACTTATTTAATAGTCTATGTCCAACAGTGTGGTATCTAAAGTGCTTTGTAGGTCTAAATCTTACTCTTTGGTTCTGATGCCTCTCAAACTTTTGGTAATATATTTCTTTTTGTTTGCTACTTTTGTTTTGTTTTGGTTTGATTTTGTTTTGGAGGGGGTGGTAAAGAATTAATCTGTAGGAATCTTGAGGGGCCTAAGTTAACAAAGTTTCATCCATGTAGAATGTTGCATACATTTTTAAGTGAACGTTTTTCTATCTTCATCTTATTTCATTTTTTGGCAGCATTCAATATAGTTGAAAACTCTGTACTTCCAAGTTTGAGTTTCTTCAATTTGTTCAGTGGGTGTTACGGTTCCTATCTTTAGTGTGATAATGCAGAGGCATGCATGATGGATACTAATGGAAAATTCCAGGAAATATGAAAATTTAGTGAATTGTCTGTTGACATTTTTATTTTCTCACTAGGGTTCATTTCTAGTACAGGATAATGCCACTTATTACCCTTTCCCCCTTTCTGTATTATTTTGGAAAATTCCAAATTTTAATCGAGGTCAGGAATTTGTTAACCTCATAGCTGATCTATTTGTCATCAGTGCTCTATGAGAATAGTCACAGATACACTTTTTGTAAGTGAAGAATCAAGCATTTAAACCAAAGGAAAGTTAGTGATGTCAATTCCGACTGAAAAACATAGCCATGAGTCTCTGAACAGATTTTCAATGTCCTTCAAGACCATAACTAATATTAAATTGCATAACAGAAATGCTAGTAATTAATATGGACTTTCTACTTTTTATATTAAAATACTTGATACGTGTCTTTAGAAAACTGGATTTCTGTAGAAGATAAAAGTAGTTGACTTTCTGAACATAATAAAATGAGCTTCCATAAAAGACTTTTATGACACACCAAAGCAGAACCTCAGATGATGCAGCATAGCTAAAAAAATAAAAACTAAAAATAAATGTGGGAGTCTTCTACAGTCCAACACCTCTGGTGCAAAGGGCCAACAATGGACAGTGAGGCAGTGACAGAACTGCTGCTGAATGGTTTTTAAACATGATTTTAATCCTCTTTCAGGTGGAAGAGGTCATCTAACATGATTTCTGTGGTTTAAATCACTATTCTTTGATTTAGTTTTCCTTGTACTTTAACGAATTAGATTTTGCAGTGAATTAGTGATTTAACTTGAAAAATGTTTCAGCTGAATGGAAAAACTTCCTATAAGCCTTCCAATATGAAGGTGTTAAACTATTTTCTGTACAAACTTTCCACCTGGACGTACCACTTAAGTACTAAGATTTTAACTATTTGAAGTGGAAACTGGTATGTATCACCAAATGCAACATATATCCTGCCTTCTAAAATACCATAGTACTTAGCTTGATTCAAATTCATCATACATCGCTTGTATAATGTGATCACAGTAATCTTATCAGGAACTGTGGTGTGCAGGGCCCTATACTAAACGGTCTCAAGCCATTTAGTTTTCTGTAGTTTTTAAAGCTTTTAATATTCACATAGTTTCTAGCCTTTTAACATTCACATTAAATTTATTTTTTTTTGGTTCTCCCTCCTGCTGTCAGCTGTCAGCTGTAGATACTTATTTGTTCTACCTCTAGCAGGACCCTGTAGATACTTGTTTGTTCAGGAGCAGAAATCAGATAACCAAACTTGTTATAGAATCAGGTGTGAAGTAAAAATAAGCAGACTCTGAAGATGAGGACCTGAGGCACTCACTTCTGAATAAAGTACATGTGTACTGGTAACATCTCTCCTGCTCTTCCAGATTGGTGATGCTGTCACAACTGGATTCTAAATGAATGAGGTGCAATCAGATGTTTCTGGTAGGTAGTAAATAAAATAGCCACCATAATTTAAGAACCCTGTTGAACCGTAGAGTTTTGAGAGAGTAAAACTCTTTGCAAAGAGTCTGATAGCATGTTTCTAATGGAAGGATACATAAGGAAAGCAGAACTATATAGATCAGCAACTGGCTTAATTAGCTTTGCATAAACTTATGAATAAGTTAGGTTACAAAATACAAAAGCAATTTACTGAATCATCATGAGGCATTGAATTCAAAGCTGCATTGTAATGTGCTTTTCACAATACAACTTGCTAAATTGTACATACAAATGAATCATTAATACTGCAAGCCTGCTCACCAGCTTTGCATACCTATTTATGTAGTAGTATCGCCCATCTGCTGAGTAAGGCACTGAGTACTTCCTGGGTAAGCATCAGTCCTCAGCAATCATGTGACACAGTATAAACAGGGTTGTCTCTTGAAGGTTTTAGAAACCCAAGATATGTTATTTCAAGAGCTATCTTCTGTTGTATTAATTCAGATGCAGTTGCTTATTAGATATCTATTTTTTAAAGAAGACATGATGGGATTCTGTGAACTTACAAGAAAAAGTGATGGCAACTGATCACAATGCATAATGTTATTAAAACAACAGCCTCAGGCTTCTGAAAAATTTATACAGGTGGGAAAAATATTTGGGCACAACTCTTTATCGTATTTAAACAACTGAGAACGTGGAGGGAAAACTATTCTGAGAGTATCTTCTTACTTTTGGGGTGTGAAAACTACCTTTTATGAGGTAATTCTATTTTTTAAATGTTCTTACTTTACGGAATTAAAAGTTGATAATTTAATTTTAGTCTCCATATTTTGAGGAAATTTTTCCTCCTCCTGTGAAATCTAAATATGGGAACCATTAGTACATGTGTAAACATGTTGCTGTGAGTTGCAGTGAATGATTTTAAAGAAAAGCATTTCATGACCATCAACCAAGCTATTTGAACTTTTGGTGAGGAGGCTTTTTCCCAAAGTCTTGTGATTAACTGTGGAAAAATAATTAGTTAATCAGACACCTTAAGAGTGTTGAAGAAAAGATCTCAGGAAAAAATACCAGAGCCAAAGTGAAAGCAATGTTGTATTTGTCCATTCTCACAGGTGAGAAGAGGAAAAAGCAACAATTTAGGACATACAGCTTGTAAAACTTCTCAAAACCACAACTACATTTCTAACTCTAAAATTCCTGCTATTGGTCAAGAGAAAGTAAAAAAAATCACACAACAGAAACTGTTGACATTACATGTAATAAATTAAAAATCCAAGTACCATGCTTAGTGCAGTGGCTGGTACATACATATAAGTGGTCAATAACTATTAGCTTTGAATATGATGGAAAGAATAATTACATATGTCTGCCTCATGTACCTTCTTCATTTATAATGGAGGCAGAGTGAACCTACTGGATTCTACCTTTAACGGACAGACATAAGGATAGCTTGTAATATGAAATGAAACTAAACAGATTCTTAGGCTAAAAAGTTGCAAAAGTTTTAAAGATTCTCCAGTTAAGTTTATTTTGCAACTTTTTGTAGGGTTTACACTATTATAAAAAGGAAAATGTTCATATAAACACAATTTTGACCACTGAACTATTTATTATTTTAATATAAATTCAGATATGCTTTATTTCTAATTGACCTTTAAATTTCAGCAGCTCATGAGTTTAGCTGTAAGTGTTCTTGTCACCCCACCCACGCTGTCACTGAGTCAAACAGCTCACTATACATATACACAACATCCATGAACATACAAACAAGCCTTTTGCAAAGTAAACAAAACTTTTACAGTGTAAATAAGTGTTCCTTGTTGGAACTTTTTATATCTAATTCATGTCTTTTCTGAAACTGGGAAACATATTTATTAGACAACAATCTCTATAAAGCAAAGGGTTTATCTCTTTGAAAACTCAAGTAATTCTTGAGAGCAATAATTTTCTTAGTGATCTATAAAGAATGGAGTGTTGAAGGCTGAAAAAGAAAAAAAATCACTGCAAATGATCAGAACAGAAGATAACTGAAAAATAATATCTTTAATAGTGTAGGGAGAAAAAATTTAAGTATTGAAAATATTGATATTCAAATAAAGAGTTTTAGACCCATGGCCAAAAACTTAAGATTTTTCTCAATTAATTAAAATCAGAAGTGTTGGTTTTTTGTAGGAAGATACATACATTAACTCTTTGAAGTTAGAATGAAAGGGTTGTACACTTTTATATAGTAATTTCTATATAAATGACTGAAGATATGAAGTATCAAATATAAACAGTAGTGTAGCAAGAAAAGAAGTTGGCAGAAATAACTATTTAACCAGTATTAATAATTAAGACCACCGTTTGAAAGATCTATACACAAAGAATGAAAAAAATACTGTTGTAAGATTTTACAGCATACAATTGAATTCAATCCTAATTCATTACTATTATACTTCTTTCTTCTTCAGTATTAGTGGACCCACATTATCTCCTGTCAATTCATTGTGTTTATTATGTGAACCATCACAGGCAGGAAACTAGAAAGGAAAAATAATTACAAGTGTTATTTTTAAATGATTCAGTAAGTAGAAATATTTGTAAAATGCTCATTACAAATAAAGAAGGCACATTACTTTGAAAAAAAATAAATAAACCATCAGCTAGCTTTCCTGAGTATAGATATAGTCTACATCTAACCAAACTATATCCCATTACCACAGCAAATCTAACTTTTAAGCAGTTAATTCATTATTTGGTATAGATTTTAAATAAGCTTTGTACAATTCCATATGAGTCAATAAAATAGGTTTAAAAGGGGATCCAAATAAGCTCTTGTTCTCTGTGGAGCTCTAAATTTGTGCTCACCTATTTTATTCCCTTATTTAAATTTTAAAAGAATGTAATTTAAAGTCAAAATATATTATTTCATAATGTTTTCTTACTATAAACGTGTACTATAACATTTTTGAAAATATTAAAAAATATTTTAAAAAGATTCACTCATAGGTAATAATAATTAAGTTTTTAGTATATCTTTCCTCTGCATTTACTATGTGTATCCATTTTAAAACAAAATGGGATCACACTGAAATATGCTTGTCTTACTGGTATTACATCATGCTTTCAAGTCATTAAATATTCTTTAAAACATGATTTGTAGTAGCTTCCTAATATCCCATCATTTGTATTATTTGTATGAATCATTCATCTATTATCAGATTCTAGATTGTTTCTAAAATTTTGCTATTACAGAGGATGCTGTAATGAACATTATTACACTTAAAACCTCAAAAAACCTATGATCCAAGTAGTAGAAGAAAACAGACCTCATCAACTACTTATAATACTTAGCACTCCAAACTCCTCCTTTTTAATCTCCACATTAAAAATCATCCATAATTATAGCTCACACTATAACGCACTGTACACACACATCATCTCACTAAATTCTCAAAAATGCCTGTGATGTTGGTATATTATCAGATTTAAAAAAAAAAAAAACAACCCTGAAGATCAGCGATTAAAGATTCAGTAACTTGCCCAAAGTCATAGCATGAGTGACAGACATCAGCTTTGAACACAATTTATTCGGACTCCAAAGCTTAAACTCTTTTCCACTAAGCCTTACATCCTCTCTCATAACAGGTATATTTTAAACGACATGTTAGTCTAGCTAACTGCTGAACACAGTGAAAATATCAGATGTCTACCTTTCCTTGCTGCTCTAACTTTTTTAATATAGGTAGTATTGCTTATAAAATGCACACTTTAGAAATACAGACTTTCAGTACTGACTACTATGGGAACATCTCTCATCTCACAGAACCTCAAAACTGGGGATTTAAGAAGGAAAACAATTTTAACTGCACAAAATTTTAGTGTATGTATAAATGGACATCTTACCGTCTTAGAACGCCAACACCTACAATAAGCTGCTTTCGTAAGACACAAATCTTCAATGTTTATTTCATTCACCACTTTGGGATTTTCCTTTTGTATTTTAAGATTAATCAAGCTATCCTTCTGTTGTTTTTTCTTTGGGAGGAATGGACGAACTGCAAGGTAGCCAAGTAGTGCAAGCACACCAAGGAAAGGCAACAACCGAAGCCATTCTGAAACTGAACATGGGGATTTGTTAGTCGGCAGTGCTCTTGTAATAGAACTCACATTGCACGTCTCATCTTTGAGATTATTCTTTATCTAGTCTTTACTTCTCACTTTCACTTCTCAACTATTCATCTGTAAAACTGTGAATAAGTTAACATATCAGCCACCTATATACCTAGGACCACCTGGTTTCATTTGTGGGCTAACTTGAGACTTGTGAAATGGAAAACAAAATTTTCAGAAATAGGTCCTATATCAAATATCCTCTTTCAGTATCCTAAGTATATTTGTGTTTACCTTTATTTTCAGTTCAGGAATTATCACCATAATTATAAACAAAATTCAATGTGTGATATATTTCATAGGTTTAGAAAATATTTCCATGTCTAAAACCATAAAACAGAATATCTGTAAATATTTTACCATTGATTTATAATTTCAGACAGAACATGTCTTCAATGCTTTAATTTACACTTTTTGGTAAGGGACAGTGATTCCTAAGGAAACACCTACATGCTGTGTCAAAGCTACTATTTTTAAAGAACTGAATTTTCATAGACTGAATGTTCTCATTGTTAGCTACATCTTATTCCGTAAGTGTTCATTAAATGCCTTTCTAGTACTCAGCACTGCCCTGGGGGATAGGGAACATAAGTGATATAAATGAAATGGTCTCTATGCCTGTAGAAACAAACACACCAGGAAACCAAGATAAACATTTCAACATGTATTTATCAAATGTCAGCTTGGCTCATGTCCTGCCTCTGTTGGGCTCTGTTGGGCAATCCTTTCTGTCCTTAAATAGTTATCATTTGACATCCTTCACTGGGGGCCTCCTTGATACCTTAAGCACTATGTAGAAATAGCTTAGTCGAGAAAAACTGAAGATTATATGTAAAGGCATACTAATAAATGTTCATGATAATAGATTATGGTAAGAGTAAGACTGTATCATCTCATTTAACTGTGTTAAACAACTGTATTTGGTAGGCACCATTATTATTCCCATTTTTCACGTGGGTAAACTGTAACTTAAACAGGTTTAGTCCAGGACAGTAGGTCCACAGCTTGTTCTAAATCACCATGGATCAAATCCAGCAGATTTAAAACTTTATCTGTTCATTTGGTAAAACTACACTCCAGATATAATTGTTCTTTCTATTCAACTACTGAAAGATTAGCTTAATACCAACTCTTCCAAAATGAAACTATTTTTGATACACCATGCCAAAGGTTTGTTATGAACTCTAAATTAAACATTTATCTATAGCACCTACAAATATGACTGTCTGGCACAGAAAAGATATACAATAAATGTTAGCTTTTAATAAGAGATTCTGGAGATGGTAGCAACTCTTGAAAAAATATTTTGACAACTCAACTTGACAATGCCATATGGTAGAAATCTGGGGGGATACCATCTTTTAGTCACTAGAATGAAGCTTTTAAGGATCTTATCTGTCATGCTGGCTATTCTATTCTCATAACCAAAGTGAACACACTCCAAATAGATACTTAGAATGAATTAACGTTTTGGGAATAACAAAAGCAGTTTCTTGGGCGTGGGGGCTATCTATAGATCTATGCTGTCCAATATAGTAGCCAATAGCCACAGTGTTTTGATTTGTACCCAAGATTTTGTTTAATCAGATATGGTAAGATGACAGACACAGAGAGAACTGCCTTGAAAGAAAAGTGTGACTTACAGTTCCCAGGAGGAGGGGACAATATGCCATGCAAGTCTACATGGGAAAATACCAGAGTTGGTCAGGAGGAAGGAGAGGGGAAAAAAGTGGGCAGAAGCCTTTATTGTGGTTTCCAGGAATGGCAAGGTAAGACAAGGTAAACAGTTTAGGATTGGATAGCTTGAAAAATTTCAGTGGGCTCTAAGCTATAGGGATGTTTCTTAGTTGTTTCATACCTGGCCCAGGGTGATTTAGGGCAGGAAAAATCCTTGTTGGCGGTGAGAGTTAGAGCTGGCTGAGGTATAGGCTTTGGATTGGTTGATTTGCATATGAAAAGTGAGCTCTACAAGCAAGTTGTTTATTATCTCTAGGAATTAGCTAGTCCTGGGAGGGGCAGGTTCCCCAGGGCCAGCAAGTCCCCCCAAGATGTCAGAGTCAAAATATAGAAAGTAAAAAATATGATTAAAATACAGATGTGGCTATTTGAATTTAAATAAATTTAAACTCAAAATTCAGTTTCTAAGACACACTAGTCACATTTCAACAGCTCAATAGCCTCCGGTGGCTGTATATGACAGCACAGAGAACATTTCCATCATCACAGAGTTTCTTAGATGGTGCTGCTGGAGACCATTGTTTCCATAAAGTACTAACTGTATAGCGTGGCAGGGCTAATGTGACAGTTTCCGCTCCCACAAACATTCCGTCTCGCATGTACTTAAAACCATCCAAAGCTTTTACCTAGTAGCAGCCTTCCTGTGCTTTTTGCATAAGCAATTCCTTTTGTCTGCCATGCCTTCCTACCCTCTGATATATGACTCATTTGTGTAAACTCTTTCAGACTGGGGTCAAATACGTTCTCCTCCAGAAGTCTTTCTTGATTTCACAAAGCAAAATTAATCACTTCCTCTTGTGCTTTCAAGCCCCTTTCCTCAAGATTCCTTTATTACACTACTGTTATCTATAAAGTTTCTTCTGTCGGCCTGTAAGAAAAGGAGCTATGTACTACTCTCCTGGAACAAAGCAGATACCTCAGAAATGTTTAATGAGTGACTTACTGAATGAATAATGTAGAGCATAAATGTCAATTCCTTTCTCACTCATCACATTGTACTGTAATTATTCATTTACGCTTACCTTCTAGATCAGGCAATTAATATATTAGATTGCAATTGTCCCCAACAGCCAGTATAGTCTTAAAATAGTATTCAATAAATGTTTGTGGAATGTAGAATAACATTACATAGTATACTGTAAATTAAATAATTATAAAGTCACAAGAGGTTAAATGCTCCAAGTCAAAAAGTAAATGAATGAGAATGTAAAGATGAAATCCTTAACTTATATTCTTAAGTTTAGCATTTCCTATCTTAACCCACAAATCTCAGGAAATAAATGGTATTAATACTATTTAAAATCTACTTCAGAAAATGTTGCTCTTCTGACACTTCCTTGGTAAAAACACTAGTCAGTCTCTCTCTCTCTCTGTCTCTCTCTCTCTCTCTCTCTCTCTCTCTCCCCCCGAAAATACGACCTAGCCAGACAATCAGCTCTAATGCATCTTTTGGAGCAAAAATTAATGTAAGACCCGGTATTATATTTTATATATACTATACTATACTATATTATATTAAAGACCTGGTCTTATAGTAAATTAAGACCGGGTCTTATATTAATTTTTGCCCCAAAAGACGCATTAGAGCTGACTGACAGGCTAGGGCTTATTTTTGGGGAAACACGATGTGTATATATATAATATATATATATATATATATATATATATATATTATATATATATACCCTTTATATATATATTACATATATTACATATATATATAAAGGGTATATATATACATAATTTACATATATTACATATATATAAAGGTACTATTATCTCCTACAATGGAGTAATTTATATAACAGTTTTAGTACCATCTGCTTTTTAATGATAAACTTCAATTTAACTACAGAAAAGTTTTATAAAGGAAAATGATACAACCTATATAGCTCAATTAGAAATAATTTTATTTATTAAGGCTGACTTTTAGTGAAGAAATATGAAATACAGAAAAATCAAACAAGAAACTTTAAAAAAACTTTTAAGACCAGCGTTTTCCTATGAACCCATTCGATACATGTTGAGCTATTGCAGATATTTTAGATACTGTGAAGAAAAAACTATTACTTACTAATTGTTAGGTATAATATTAGGTTGGTACAAAAATAATTGCAGAAACCGCAATTATTTTTGTACCAACCTAATATATATTTTGTACAGTATATTTTTTATTTTTGTTGTTTTAGGATTTATCAAAAATAGCATTTATTTGTAAAAATTTAGAAATGTATAAAAAATAAAATAACTTTCAATACCCCCCAGTCATGAGTCAGTAACAGTTTGTTGTAATTCTGGGGGGTTTTTTGGTGTATAACTATGTATGCTTTAAATACTGAAAAAAACAAAAAGCGAAATTGAGACTATATTGTATATACATTCTGCATCCTACTTTTTCACTTAATATTATATCAGAAACATTTCCCAATTCCTTAGTATCCTTTGGAAATATGCATTTTAACGGCTGTACCCGGCCATCACGTACCCCAATCATAACAGAAGATCTACAAGATGTCTGAGTCACTACTGTAGCCTCAGTGCCTAAATACTGCTTGGCTCAATTTATTTTATTTTAAATTGAGGTGTAACTTACAGTTCAGCCTATCGAGCTTTGTATTAAGTATTCAATTTGATGAACTTTGAAACTATACAGACCTGTAAACACCACCTACAACAAAATCTAGGGCATTTCCATCACTCTAGACACTGCTTTTGTACAATCCCCTTTTTCTGCATTTGTTCATCAATTTAAGTGCTTAATAAATATTTCTGAATGAAGAAATCTGAATAAAGAATTTGTTGTCAACGTTTTTACTATATAATTATTTACTATATAATTATTAAGTGCCTACTACTATGTGAAGAAACTGTGCTAAATGCAAGTGTAGCAGCTGTCTTATTTGTCCCTATGTACCCAGTGCTTCGTACAGTGCCTGGTACAGAGCAGGATTTCAAATACATAACTAATTCCCAGTTTATCTGTTGTATAAGTCAGATTTTCATAGACTTGGAATCAGGTTTCTCTGGTCTGTAAAATAGGAATAACAATAATTCATTCATTTGTTCCACAATACAAGTACCCGCCATAGTCCAAATACTGCACTAAGTGCTGGGGACACAAGCTAATAGTTACATACGGTCCCTGTTCTTATAGGGCACACATTTTAGAAGAAGGAGCTTTCCATCTTGTATGGAATAGATCTATAAAGGGTTACAGTACTGTGTAGTATGTATAATCATAAATAAGCAATACAGAGGAAGAAATGATTAACTCTTTGCAGGGATGAGCAAAGACTTTATGGGGAGCATTTGACACCTAAACAGGTTTCTGAAAGATGAATGAGTACAGGAGGGGACCCTAGGCAGATAGGAGGAGCACGTTCCACACAGGAAAAGCACCATAGGCAAAGGCACAGAGATACAACATACATGAAAAGTTTGGGAAACTAAGTGCTATGGTATTGCTGGGATATAATGAAAGGAGAGGGGCTGAAGTGAGCAGGTGCCAGATTATGAAAAGCTCTGATACAAAAGCGAACCACTGAAATATCTGAATATTTATGTAACTGGAAAATTTTTCATTTATGAAATCACACTGATATCAGATGGAAGATGGATTAGTGGAGAGACATAAGGAAGAGCAGAGAGGGAGGATAAGAGGCAAGACAACCTGTTGGAAATCCACTGAAATAACCTAGAAAAAAATGTGAGCTGAAACTAAGGCAAAAAGAGGACAAATGGATCCCCTAATACTCCCTAGAACAATGTATGTGTATGAGTGCACGCATTTTCTGAGGAAACAGTCTATAGCTTTCACTGGGGTAGGTCTGTGATCAACCCTCACTCACCTTGAAACAAACACTAACTCAGGTAGTCAAATCAATAGGATTTGGTGATTAAGTATGGAGCATGAGGTAAATGGAGGTAGTGGAGATCCTTCATGATTCCCAGATTTCTGGTTTCACTATCTGGATGTATGATGATACTGGCCTCTAATTAAAAAAACAAACAAACAGAATATAAGGGCAGCTTTAAGCAGAAAAAGAAAGTTCAGTATTGTAGAAGGGAAAAATATGAGGTGTCAACATCCCTAAAAAATGTAATGGAGAGACTAAAGTTGAACAGATAACAGCCAAGAGGTACACTGATAGATGGTAAAAGACATAGTTTTTGTTGAAAGAGAGTGAAACAGTTCCAGTGTGGAAATAGCTCTGCAGGGCCTGAAAGATGCCCAATGTGTCTGCTCTCTCATCCCACAAAGACAAGGAGGGATAGAAAAAGACACCACTGAGAGAGCTACGGGGAGAAGTGCTTTCCTCAGGGAGAGCTTTGTTTCACTTAAGGCAAGAAGGTGCCTCAAGTATCAAGGGTTTTAGAAGGCAAGCCACAATTTGAAGATAAAAGTGTGAGAGAATATCAGGGGGTGGAGAAAGAAAGAGATGCATTTTTGGCTGCAGTTACGTCAAAGATGGAACTGACTGACCTCAACGTTCAATCCATTGAAAAGGTGCCCAGTTAGGCAACATTTTGTTGACTCATTTCAAAGTAGGACGCAATGCCCCTAAATTTGTCAGCTCTGACATGTTTGTGTTTCTCTGGGGAAAATATTATTTGTCTTTAAGAGCAAAACCATTACATTTCAAAGAAGCAAACTAGTTCAAGTGGGGAAGAACTATATTCAAAGTTACATAGCTAGCTTTTAAATCTAGAAGTAAATGATTTTCTGAGTTTAAAATAGGAAGATTTTTTTGTTGTTCTATTTTGAAAGTTCATATGACAGGGAAAGCTTTTTTAAAGGTCAAAGTATTAGAATACACTACACTTCCAAAGGTGGGAATCATACTAACTCATCTCAAAAGCCTCACTCTTAAAAATGTGACCTAAACTAAGATAAGTTGTTTCTAATAGATAAGGATTGTCTGTAAGTATTGTACAGTAATTAAGGATCTCCAAGTGTTATACTAAGAATGTAAAGTCATCATGAGAGAGATGATTGTTTTAAAAAAATTTCCTAGAGCTAAATAGGGAAGGAAAAACAGGCAACAATAATGTGGAACTGTGCCTTTTTTTGCTCTAATTGTCAACGATTAAAAAAATGAGTATATTTTTTGGGCTCCTAGACATTTTAAACAGTTGCTAAAAAGTTATCTTCCAGGTAACTTTCTTTCAACAAAATCTAAGCATGGATTCTATAAGACGCTCATTCAAGAGAGACAAATGTCATTAGATATTATAAATATTATGTTTTGAAAAGGAGATTCAGGGTAGAAATTGGTTGTTTTTCCTCCATAGTGCTTCAAAATAGATTTTGAAACTGCTACAGTGTGAAAAAACCTGTCTCATTTTTTTCATAAAGTAATTATTACAAACATGTTAATGTTTCCTAAACAAATAAGCAATGCAATGAGAACTAAATTGTAGACACATGTAATGGAACTTAAATGTGTAACACTGTTTATCAGAGTTATCATTATTTCTGAGAATCAGTCCTCACATTAAAAATTTAACAGTTTCGAAGAGGAAGTTACTATATATTATTGATGTAAGGGGAAAATGGTTTGTTTCCTTAATGCCTTTAATAGGAATTAAGTATTTGTTGACAGCAGGGTTCTTCAATTAAAAAAAAACCAAAACTTCCAAAATCTCCTAGCCACTAAGTGAAATATCATACTTTCTAATCTGCTTCAACTACACTCTAGTTACAGAAAATTAAAACTAATATAATTGGATTGGGTGGGAGTAAGGGGACATTTTTTTTTGACTGCTAAAAATTCAGTAATTTATGCAAATTATTAAAAAGTAAGCTGGCAACCAGGAACAAATATCACAAAATGATCAATCATTTTGACCTGGTATTATTATTTTAGTGACTACATCTAAGGGTATAATTCAAAAGAGAAAAATAATAATAATAATTGGTATTGGTATAGGCCTACTTACCAGTGAACATTAAAATCACAAAATATATAAACATTACGAATTTCCAGCTGCAGGGGAATGGGTAGGCCTATTGTGATGTTAATCTAAAATAAGATCATATAGTTGTTAGAACAAGATGAGGAATATATTAAAATATGTAAAGTAAGTAAAAGAAATGATAAGGGGAAAAAAGTCAATTTTACATAATTCCTGCAAATCTATCAGAATAAACTGGTAGGATTAAAAGATTTCAATTTGAAACAGTTTTTCCATTTTGTTACTTTTATGTGGCTTATGATGTTTAGATGTTTCTTTTTAACATTTATTATTCAGTTATCATGCTTTCTACTCAGTTACGAGCTTTCTACCCAATGCTTTAAAATCTAAAATGTCAAAATTTCACAATCCATTTGTCAACAGGGCAACTGTCTCTGTCCGTAATTCAAAGAATCTCTAGATTTGGAACAGTCATCTAGTTTACCCGTCTAAATCTATCCCCACCAGACATTTTTTTTTTCATCTCCAAGAGGGGCTATCTCCCAAAGCACCCTAATTTGTTTGAGGTAAATTTTCTTTAATTTAAAAAAAAAAATTTCAAAACGTCCTCGTACTGGAGCTGAAATCTATCTCCAAATAACTTTCACTATTCTGGTCCTAGTTCTGTCTTTTGGTCTATACAAAATAAATCTTCTAGTCTTTCAAATGCTGTATTTTAAGTAAGCTACCATACATCTCCAGACTGCCCCTTACCATCGTAATCAATCTGAGTCTGGTTTACAAATATCCCACGCACACTGTAATGCTTAGAACTGGACATTTTCCAAGTGTTGACTGCATTCTGGAAATTTTCATCCTCTAGATATGAAATCCTAAATTGTGGGCTCTTTTTCTGTAAAGGAGGGATCTTAAGTACAGAACGTTACCTATATTTATTGAATTTCATTTTCTAAGATTTGGTCCATCACACTAGTCTTTGAAGACATTCTGGCTAATGTATCCTTCCTCCAACTCGAGTTAGCCCAACTTTCTCCAAGCTCATAGTAACGGAGGTGACCTCAAATGCCCCCATGATAGGTCATCTCGCCCCTATGGGAATAGAGATTATTTTCTAGTTCTGTTACTAAATAAAACTGCCATATACATATTATGCGTATGTCTGTGTTTCTGTGCCACACACTCACTCACACCCACAACAAATGTGGGTAAAATCCAGCCGAGAACTGAGCCTGCCGGATACGCAGCGCCTTGGATAATGACTTATCCTGCTTTTCAACAAACAAGCACACTGCAGAGAGCGATGAAGATGGATGAGATGAAGGCGCCTCCAACTCAGCACCTTCTATGGAAAAATCTGGTCTCCGTCCGCGAAAAGACACCGGAGATAACGACGAAGCCAAGCACCCGGTGTTGCCAACTACCGAGAGCTGGCATCACGCGAGCTCCACCGCGGCTGCGCCGGCGCGCGCCCACCAGCCTCCGCGCGCAGGGTCACGGGGTCACGCGCCAACTCGCCAGGCTCCGCTCCGCCCCTTGGCCCAAGAATTTTTGGACACCCCCGCACACACGCCCACCCCGACCCCGCCTTGGGGAGCGCGCGAGGATGGGGACTGCATGAAGGTGGGGATTACCTGTGAGCCGGGCGAACCCGGTAATGCTCTCGGGGACTGGGAGCCGCTTAAGGTATGCGGGGAGCTGCACTTTCACGATGCGGGCCACGCTCTCCAGCACCATCCTTGCCGGCGGCGTCCTTTCCTCTCCCAAGCCCCCGCCCCTCTCCAGCCGAGCTGCCGCGCCTGCGCCGAGAGCGGAGGCGACCGGTGGGCGCCTGAAGTCCGGGCCCCGGCGGCGGCAGCGGCGGCGGGCGGGGCTGCGAGTCCCGGGACGAGAGGTGACCTGCCCGGCGCCGATTGGCAGCGAGCGAGTGACGTGCGCGCCCGGTGGACGCCTAGGGGGCGCGGGCGGCCGCAGGCTCCGGAGCTGCGGGGACGGGTGGGTAGCGGGCCCTCTTTGGGTCTGGATTTTGAAGAGTGCCTTCGCGTTGGTCCTTTTACGTCTGTAGACGCCGGAAGCCAGCAGAAAGGATGCTGTGTCCGATGAGATAAAGCGTGTGAGAGTGCTTTGTAACCGGAAAGGGCCTTTCAGAAGTGGATCTCTCCTGGCATCTCTGTTTACTTCGGCCCTTTTCCTCTTGGCCTCTTCTTCCTACAGGTTGGGCGCCGTGGCCTTAGGGTTACATGTTCACCTAAGAGGACCTCCATGCACCTCTACCCTAGCGGTGCCTAATTTCGCTCCCTCATCCCTACAAGTCAGGTCTCTTAAAAAGAAGTTAAAATAGTCTACCTAAACTAGGGGCTGCTACAGCTCTGCCCCTCGGCAATTTCGTGCAACTCTGCTCCGAGGCCCCGAGCTTTTTGCCACTCAGTCAAGACCCGTGATAGTACTTCCTTAAATATTTTCAGTTCCTTCTGCAGATCAGTTCTTTTTTCGGTTAACTAAAACTGGGAAAGTGTTAGCGAATGTAAAGCCGTCGGGTTTCCTTTATATTTTGTTGCAGGGCTTTTGCTACAATGTAAAGTATCCGTGAAGATCTTTCCATTTTAGTTTTTATTAACATCTTTAAAAACTTGAAGGATGTAAGGAGACAGCTTCACTCGCTTGAAACACCTTCCTTGACATGACTTTGTTTCATACTTTTACCAAAGTCAAATATCCGAAGTAATGCATGCACTTGCTGCTTGCGTGTTGTGTATGTGGTGTGATATGTTAATTCAGTGTCTCATTACAGTGCTGAACCTTACTGGCCAACAACATACTCGTATAGTACCAACGAACCTGCGCATGGTCCAGTTTTCATTTTATATGAGTTAATGTAACAGCCAGTTGTAATACATACATTTTATTTTTTGTTTTTCCCTTGGCGTTTTCATTTTAAAGTGAGAAAGGGAAGGAATTTTTTTAAAGCAATTTTCCACTCTCTGGACTAATATTTGTGATTGTCAGTCACTAAAAAAATAGCCATCAGTAAGAAAGTTAATTAGAATCTAGATAAGCTGATTATCTGTCATTTTATCCTGTTCAAAATTATCAAAGTACCATTACAATGGAAATTCTATTCTTCATATAATACAGGTTCATGTTCATGAGCTTGAACAATATAGAAGTGATTTACAAAGTGATGATTAAAAGGTTGGTGTTTACATTAAGATTTCCTTTCAATTACCTTTTGGGAGCTTACTTTTGGTATCGTGGAAGAAGGGCCCTGAAGCTTGTTTTTCTTGACTATGATGATCTCAAATATCCCAGTCCTCTGGACTGTTCTGTTGGTGGTTTTCGTTAATCTCTGCGGATCATAGAAATGAGGTAGGCATGGTTGGGAGCCTGACACATTAGGGGAAGAAAAGCTTGGAGAACGCCACTAAATAATTGTCTCTTCATTAGAGGCTTTGTAGTCTTGACAAGGGCAAAGCAAGCTGTGCTGTTTGAGATTCCTAAGGCCTCTAAGAAGTTTTTCTTTAAAGGAATTTAAAAATGTATACCTCGGTTAAGAGCAATAACATAGTTAAATGCTCGTGCCAAATGTACAATTTGATGTCACCACCACCCAGATCAATATATATAGAATATATCCAACACCCGGAGAGCTTCTTTGTACCCCTTGTAACCACATCCCCCTACTACCTACCCTACCACACCCCACTACCATTATTTTGTCTTGTTTTGCAGGTTCTTGAATTTCACATAAAAGGAATTATATAATAATGTAGTTTTGTGACTGGCTTCGCCTGAGCAATTTAGGTGGATATGGATAGCTGATTTGCTATTTCCAAGTAGAAGAAATATAGTGAGTGGAAGCCTATATGTATGATGGGCAAAACTTTTTTTTTTTTTTCCAATTTGGAGAAGATGTGGATGCATACATTAGATATTTGTGATGTATTACCTGAGCTGTGCTAATGTATAAAAAGGAGAGTTTCTGACCTCACCAATTAAAAAAAGAAAAATCTTTACTGTGCATGTAGGGAATATTTTCTTAGATTTCCTTTACTTAAAATTTATATCTTGTTTTATTCATATTTTTAAATTTTCATTTCATTTCCACAACCCTTCCTTCTTGGCAGTATGTGAAACGGGGGCTGAAGATAATATCCTAAATAGAATAGGCTTATCCAACTACCTTGTGACGTAGTGCCCAACAAAATCTGGTTTTATTAGCATTAATTCTTATATTTAGACTCAATTTTTAAAAGACATAAAGATACTATGTAGTCAGAAAAGCCCAGACAAAATAATCAGTATGTGAGTAAAGTTAAAGGTGTAACTATTTAGTGTTAAAACTTGAATGAGGATCAATAATCTACTGTCTGCTTTGTGTCCTCGCTAGAAAGACCTACTCTCTAACCTCATGCTTTCCTTCTATAAGCAAACTCATCTAGTCCCGTGAATTCAAATATGATCAATAAACTGATATAGCCTAAATCTCTATTTCCAGTCCAGATTTCTCTAGTACTACTAATCCCACATGTCTTCTGGATATCTCTGGGCATCTTTGCGCATTTTGCTATTGCTTTGCTCATCTTTGTCATTGATTTATGTTTTCTGGATAGTAATACCTGGCTTGTTGTATTTGATCTCTGTACATCTTCCTCCAGTCTATACCTTTTCTTTGACCTTTGTTTATGGTGTCTTTTTACATACTGAAATTTAGTTGGAATGTAGATAGATTTATTCATCTTTTCCTTTATATTTTGTGACTTGCAGGTCTTATTTAAGAAGTCATTTTTTACCTCAAAAGCACAAAGATACTCATCTATGTTTTTGCTAAAAGTTACAAACTTTTATTCTTTATGCTTAGGTTTTTAATCAACCTACTATTTTGTGTATAAGGTAGCGATCTAATTTATTTCATATGTGAACAGTCGATTTTTTTCTTGCAGCATTTATTGAATCATTTAAATCTTCTTCAATGGTTTATAATGTCACTGATCTCAAGTCAGGTTTCCACACAACCATGGATTGTTTATTCTTCCATTGATCAATTTGTATGACCTCTGTGAGATTATCACACTATCATAATTCTACAGGTTTATAGTAAGTGTTAATACCCAGCTGGATATTAGTTAACTGTTAATATTCACCTGTTTTCTTCAAAATTATCTTGGGACTGCCAGGCCCTTTACTACTCTATATGAATTTCAGAGTCATCTTAACATCTATGAAAAAAACTTAGTTTTCTTGAAAATTCATTAGGGCCTCAGGTTCTCCTCTCTAATATGCTGTTATTGATGGTTGTTATGACTAGAAGTAATTTTTGGTGTGCTTAATGAATGGGTATTATCAGCAGGATCATCTTCATCATCATCAGTGAAGGAGTTTTTAACTCTGGTTTTGAGATGTTAAATTCAGAAATCCTACCTTCTGACCACACCGCACATGTTTGTTTGTACATCTTCTACTCCTTTACTCCCACTAAACTTATTTTGACTTCATCAAGATATTTAATGTTGAAACCATCTCTGTTTTTCTAGTCAGTGCATTCCTAGATTTATTATTTTTCACATTCTTCACAAAAGTTGCTCCAAATTTTCACTGTTGTACATTATTTATTTATTAAACCTTCTAATTTCTACTACCATGCTTATTTTGAGCTCCGATGACTTGATTTGCAGCTGCCAGAGAAGTTTTCTTTACCATCATCTTTAAACGTGGCTATAAATCCTCCTATACTTAGCGTCTGCCCTGTTCTTCAAGTCTGTCTGCTCTCTGTGCTCTAGAGCTCATCCTCCAAGACGTGGCTCCTTCAGTTATCTGCTCCCAAATTTACATTTTCTTGCTCTCTATTGGCCCTGTAAACTGGTGATTTCCAGCCTTTTAGATTTCACCAAGCAATACATTTTTTTAACTGAGAAAATCAACAGGTTTGCCAACTTTTTATTTTGTCAAGAAAAGATACGTACAAGCAATATATAATATTATATGTCAACTATAATACAATTTTAAATATAATATTGTATATCAACTATAATTCAATAAAAATAAATAAATGAAAAGCAATATAACAATAAAAAAACTACTACCATGTTTCTCCAAAAATAAGACCTAGCCAGACCATCAGCTCTAATGCGTCTTTTGGAGCAAAAATTAATATAAGACCCAGTATTATATTGTATTATATCCAGTCTTATATTAAAATAAGACCTGGTATTATATTATATTATATTATACCCAGTCTTATATTAAAATAAGACTGGGTCTTATATTAATTTTTGCTCCAAAAGACTCATTAGAGCTGATGATCCGGCTAGGTCTTATTTTGGGGGAAACACGGTACCATCTACTGGTTAAGACCACAGACTTTGGAGCTAGACTCTTTGGCTCTGCCAGGGTAAATTATATAACTTAAAAAAATGTAGATAATATCTACCTCTTAAGGTTATATCGTATGTACTAATTCAGTGACTTAATATAAAGCATTTAAAAACAAAACCTGGCGCGTATGCATGCACAGCAGTGTTATCTTTCATCATCGTCATAATGACTATTTTTTACACATCATCAACACGTCTTTTTCATTATAGCTGCCCTTGTTTTGTTTTTCACAGTGGTTGCTCTAGGGCTGCACTTACAGTCAGTGTAATCGGGCAATGTGTCATTGCTAGCAGAAGTGGCTCTTGGGAATCTAATTAAGATTTCTGTAAGTATAAAATGCTTAAGGGGACCCCATGCAGATTTCTGGAGCAAAGATCTTTCTCTGTGTATCTCCCATCTCCCCTTACTCTACAAAAATGATAATTAGATAGACAAAGCATAGATTGTACAAGTTTATTGACAGAAAAAAGCAAGTTTCAAATGCTTCAAAATTCTGAAGGAAAGTTACTTCTAATTTAGAATTCTATACAGCTAAAACTAGCAATCAATTGTGAGGCTAGAATGAAGTTATTTTCAAACCTAAAAGGTCTCAAAAAATATGCATTCCATGCATCCTTTCTCAAGAAACTAATGGAGGATCTATATACCACCTATATGAAGAGTAAACGAAGAAAAATTAGGACATGTGATTTAAAAAAAAAAAGATGAAACCCAAAATAAGAGAGTGGTAAAAGGTATTGCTGACTGATGGATTGGAACAGTAAGATGAAATTAATGGACACCTAATAACGTTAGAACAAATTGAGAGGAGACTTACCCTTCTGGGCTATAGTTTGGGGTTAAATTAATGATTATTACATGAGAGGCTAAGCAAAGTTTTTAAAAGAATTTTTATTAAATCCATTTCTTCAAACATTTTTTAAGGGATAAACAAAACTTATTAAAAAGTTTGTTTTGATTTTGGTGCTTAGCATTCTTACATTATACTTCCCTTTTGTTTCTGAGAAACCATATTTTAACTGTCTTGCCTTACCCACAATTTTAAGAGAACACACAGCAAACTAGAAATAAGAGCAAAATTAGAGAAACAAAACTAGAATCTAAATTAATAACGTGGCAAACCTATTTTAAAGTCATATTTCATAACACTTTGTGGTACTAAAAACAAGCGGTGTATGGAGTCACCTAATAGAAAATTCCTAGAGACACGTGGTAGAATAGAGTGAGCTTTGAAAAAACCTTCCTTCCCTATAAATGTGTGAGTGTATATGGAAAGGCCACTTTTGCTGTCATTGACTAGAAAAAGATTACAGTTAAGAGGTAAATATATACATCGTTATATGCATACATACATAATAAAAAGCTTAATTCTGTAGATCTTCAAACTTTCTTTTTTAGAAGCCACCTTTTTGCCTTAGAAATTCCATGCTTACTGTAATTTTCTTATATAATAATTAAAATAATAGGGCAGGTTCTTAATTATCTCAAAAGTTTATGGAACTAGCCTACTCCAAGTGCTGAACTAGGCATTAAAGAAAACAGGAATGTGACTAATGCTTTGTGATACCACTGTTGTGCCCAGAATAAATTTTAGATTTAATAATATGTTGCTTTATATTATGTTTTGTTTATATTTTACCTTTGAGCTTGTAAACACAGATATAGCTGCATTTTTTATGTAATAATGCTTTTCAGATTAAAAGTACCCAATAGTACCTTGTTAATGGCTGATTTGTTAAGAAAGTATATAGGTTATAAAAACTCTACAAATAATTTAAGGACATACACCTAGTAGATGGATAATTTTCTGGTTCCTCCACGTCACGTTAACTTAAAACAAATTTATCAATTATGACTATTCACATCTTTTCAGCCACATTTCCCTTTTGTTCTCATAATTCTTAAGCATATTGGTTTTTTGCTGCTCCTGATTAACATACTATTTTTGATACATTACTTCTTTAAGTCAGAAACTTTAAATTCCACTTAAGACTTTCTAATGTGCAGTTTTCTTCAGTATTAGCACATCTGTTCAAACTAATTTCATTTGCTACCTTAGTACTAATCATTTTATTGCTGGACCAGAGCGACAGCCTGCCTGATATTTGACCTCTAGCCTCCAATTCTAAAAATCCTCTACAAAGTTTTAAAAGTAGTTTTTCTAAATGAAGTTTTTTAAAATTTACTTTGTTTTAGAGCAATGCTAGGTTTACAGAAAAATTGGGCAGAAAATTCAGAGTTCCCATATGACACCCCCACACACATACTCAGTTTGTCCTATTATCAACATCTTGCATTAGTGTGATACGTTCACTACAAACCAATATTGATATTATTAACTAAAGTCCATAGTTTATATTGGGGTTCACTCTGTGTTGTAAGGTTCTGTAGGTTTTGGCAAACGCATAATGTCATGTATCCAGCATTATAGTATATAGAATAGTTCCATTGCGCTCACCACCACCCCTGCTGCAAACCTGACAACCACTGAAATTTTTATTATCTCTAGAATTTTACCTTCTAAATGAAATTTTGACTGTCATTTGAAATCTCAATCTCTGGAGTAGATCCATATGTGTGAAGAAAAAAGCAAGCTGCAAAAATATATATAGTATTTATAAAATTTTAAAACCATATATACATATATTTAATTGTGCATAGAAAATTTCTGTGGAAGGATATATAGAAAAATGATTACTTCTGTGGAAAGCAGAATGGGGGAAGAGATGATGAGGTCTTTTACTTTCTGCTTACCTTCTATTTCATTTGAATTTCTTACCATGTACAAATATTATAATTTACAATATTTTCATTATAAAGCTTTTTTAAAAAATCTCTGAAGATTTCTTTCAAACATGAAATTACTGAAGACCACAAAGGAAAAGATCAAGAGATTTTAACTGCATAAAAATAATAAAATTCTGACCCTCAAAAGCATCATAAAATCGTATCCACCCTTCTATTTATCCATCTGTGATGTTCTGTAAGCTCATTATTTTCATGCCTAATATCCTCACATGGATTTTTAATGATTTCTTGTTTCTTTACACATTACTAACCTCCCACCCATCATCTTCTTGACTCCTATTTTAGGCTTAGTTTCATTTTTAAATTGTGACCCTTTTCAGCAATACCAATCTGCCTTATCCTGCTCTATTTTTATAGCAAATATTACCTTTTAAAATGGTGTGTTCATTAGATACCTAGTTGTTTGTATGTTTTTCTATCTGTCCCCCATGTCATTTCCAACCACAAAAGATACACAAGAATAAAACTTTTTGTCCTGTTCACAGACTCCTCAGTGCCTGACACTTGGTAGGTGCTTAATAAAAATTTGTTAAATGAATAACTTTTTAAATGATTAATTTTTTAATATTAACTGTATGTGTTCCTTTAATTCTGCTTCAGTTGTTATATGTTGTTTAGTTTGTTGTATTACATCGTGAACATACTCCTCAGGTGTCTAGATATTGTGGTCCACAAGTTCATGTTCTCTACTACCCTTTCTGATAATGGATATGGAGGAAAAGCAAAAGGGCAGAACTTCCCACAAGTTTCAGAATTAGAGAGTAGAGAGTGCTTTGTCTGCTGCTGTTTCACTGGTTCACTCCGCTGATAAGGAATTGCCTTGACACTCAAAATCCAGCGAAGTCTTGTAATCCCCCCAAACCCTGGAGGTTTGGGGAAGGACTGGGGGAGTCAGTGTCCCAATGCTCCAGAGTATCTGGTCAGCCCACACTCTTTTTCATCAGCAACTCACTTCAACAGACCCTTTATATTTTTTTACACGGGGAGGCCTGATCTGTAGCAATCAGTTGTCTGGCACTGATAGTGCCAAAGCAACGTGGGGAAATGGCAGGAACAATACTTAAAAACTTATTCCTTACCCTAAGTAGGGTTTCCTCAGTTTTTGATCTTATTCTTCAAGCCCTTGTTTCTGTAGTTATCCAGAGTTGATTTGGAGGAAGGAAGATAACAGCCCTTACATAAGTTCTCTGTTTTCTCAGGAACCATATATGTATAAGAAACCTACTTTAAATATAAAGACAGGTTAAATGTAAAAGAATGGCGAAAGATCCACCAAGTTAATACTAATCAAAAAAAGCTGTAGTTGCTATAGTCAGATAAAACAGACTTCAGAACAAGGAAAATTACTAGGGATAGAGAGGGGCATTACATAATGATAAAGGCATCAGTTCTCCCAAAAGATGTAACAGCCTTTAACGTGTGTACATCTAACAGAGCATAAAATAGCTAAGGCAAAAACTGATTGAACTACAAGGAGAAATAGGCAAATCCACTGTTACAGTTGGAAACTTTATCACCTGTCTTTTCAGTAATCGAGATCTAGCAGGCAGAAAATCAGTGAGGTTATGCAGATAGTTGAACTGTGTAGTACCATCAATCAACGAGACCTAATTGGCATTTATAGACTACACCTGACAACAGAATACATTCTTCTCAAAATAGACACGTTAAAGTAACTTGTATGCAAAAAGATAAATAGTTCAAGTTAATTGGTATACAATAAACTTAAAAAAATATTTTCAAGGAGATTTAACATCTCTTATACAGAGCTCTTAGAAATTTGCCTTACCAAAGGTAATCACTATCCTGAATTCTAACACCAAAGATTAAGTTTGCCAGTGGTTAACCTGTGTATATATTGAATACATAATGTATGCTTTTGGGTCTGTCTACCTTCAACACTGAGATTCATCCATGATGTTACCTGGAGCAGTTCATTCATTTTCATTGCTATATAGTATTCTACATTATGAATATACCACAACATATCCATTTTACTGTTTCATAGACAGTGGAGATGTGTCTATTTTGGTACTATCTTGAGGAATGCCAGTAAGAACATGCTGGTGTACGTCTTCTGCCTACATATGTATGCATTTTTGTGGGGTTCCATTATACCTAATAATCCATTTGAAGATTTTTCTTTTGGAAGGGGTGGGTCCTTGAAACTTTGGACTTAGTGGTTTGAAGGTCTTAGTACTCAAGGGAGGAATGCTTCCTAGGAAACATGGTTTCAATGAATTTTAAGTGGATACTGCTCACTGGCAAGTTTGGTCTTTTCTGTCACTAACCAACAGGGAAGGGGATGACTCTACTTGGTGGGAGTGAGGCAAACTTTTTAACATGGGAAAGTTGGATTGCTGCTATACAATGGAGTAAATAGAACTATATGTGGAATGGAGGGTATTCACTGAGATGCTTCTTAGTATTCTCTTGGTCCAATAAAAACCTAGGGTAACCCGAAAAAGACCTCCACTAGGACTCACAAGAATGAATGTTTGGGTCACCCGCAAACATGTTTGGAATGTTTGGGAAACCTGGACTGGGTGGTGAAAACAACTATTTATTAATTTAGGCCTCATGACCAGCTAAAAAGCAGGTTTTATGAAACTATGATTGTTTTGTTACTTGTTTCATTTCTCCCCTACCATATATGAAAAATTCAGGGGTGGCAAATGTTTTTGGTTTCAGGTAAAAGTATGACTGAATTGATACACCCCATGGTGATTTCATAGCTGATGGGAGGAGATTGCATGGTAGAAAAGAAGTGAGGTGAACATATTCTCCCTGCTCCCTCCGATAGAGGTTACCTTGAACCTGATGTGTACCTTGACCAAAGGTCATTGCCTCTCTCAAAGTGAACTCCACAATTGTCTCCTTCCAGAATCTGGTTAACTACTTCTGTCTCCAGGGGCCTAAGTGTGGTACAGCTCCCATGCTGTTAGCCCTGGGTTACAGAACTATTCCTGTAATTCTCATACCCTGCACACACATTTGTACTTAGTCCCTTTGTAAATAAACCTTCCCTAAATGATCATGAGTATTTGTTTCCTGTTAGGACTCTCACAATCTTTTTATCTCCTGTGTTCCTTCTTGTCTAAAATCTGCTTGGCCATACCATCTTTCTGTTAGTTTTTGTATGATATATCTATTAACTTTAAGCTTTTCTACATCCTAATATTTAAGATTTGTCTCTTGAAAACAGGTTAAAAGTGTGTCTTTATAAATCCAACGTGACAGTCTTTGTCTTTTAATTGGTATAATCAATTGTCATTTAGTATAATTACTGATATATGGGGTTTTAAAGCTGCCATCCTGTCTTTTGTCTCACCTGTTTCTTCACTCTTTTTTCTCTACTTTCTTTGGGACTGATCAAGTTTTTTTATTATTATTCCATCTTTTTCTTTTGATTAACTTTTTAATTATGTTTGTTTTACTATTCTTTTATTAATTACTGTAGAAATTAGAATGTGCGTCCTTGACTTCTAAAAGCCATGTCCATTAGTACTTTATCCACTTCGTGGACAATGTGAACAGCTTAGACCACTTTAACTTTTTTTTTTAATTAAAGTTTATTGGGGTGACAATGGTTGGTAAACTTACATAGGTTTCAGGTGTAAAATTCTGTTATACGTCCTCTGTATATCACATTGTGTGTTCATCACCCAGAGTCAGTACTCTTTCCATCACCATATATTTGACCACTTTAACTGTATTTACCCTCTCCTCTCAATTTATGTTGTTATGTTTTCAATCTGTGTTTCTAACACCATATGTATTAGCATTGTTTCATAAAGTTAACATTCATGGAGATTTACCCATGTATTTCTCACTTGCATCGCTTTTTGTTGCTCTTCATCCCTTCCAGAATCTGAGAGCTTCCATTTCTCTCTGCTCAAGGCTGCACTTTCTTCTAAGGCAAAAATGATGACAACAAATTCTCAGTTTCTGTGTTTGAAAATATCTTTATTTTGCCTTAATTTTTGAAGGTTGTATTACTTGAATGAATTCTAAGTTCGCAATATTTTCTTTTAGTACTCTGAAGATAGCATCATTTTGATTGCAAAGCAGATGTCTTATTGTCATTCATTAGATAAAGTAACATCTTTTTCTTCTGGATGCTTAAATTTTTCCACTTTGGTTTTCAGCAGTTTTACTGTGATGTGCTTAGGTGTGATTTTCTTTGCCTTTTTCTTGTTTAAGGTTTAAAGTGCTTTTTGAATCTGAGGCATAATGCCTTTTGCTTATTTTAGACATCTCTTCAAATATCACCACTTTGTTACATTCTCCTGCCTCCCCTTCTGGGTCTTAATTATACTGCATTAGACTTTTTTTCCCCTCTATACCATATCTCTTTCACATTTTTTTTTTTTACATTTTTTCATCATTTTGTCTTTCTGTAAATCTGTCTGCATATTTTCTTCTGAACTTCTTCCAATATCTAATTTTGTCTTCAGCTCTGTATAACTAGCTATTAAATCCATCCATTCGGTTTTTAATTTATATCTTTCAAAAATATAATTACCATTTGGTTGTGTTTCCATTCTCTATAAACATTCTTACTCCTATATTTTAAGTTCCTGAGCATATTAATTATAGTATTTTAAAGTCTCATAATCCCTGTGGGTTCTGTTTCTATGGTCTGTGTTTCTCTGGTTTTGTCATATTTTCTCCTATACCTGATTACTTTTATGTGTACTGATAATTACATATAAAATATCATAGAGGTATTTTGAGGCTCTAGATAGCATTACTTTCCTGAGAGGATTTTTAGTTTCTTCTATTAGGCAGCTAGACTACGGCCATTAGCAGACTCAGATCATCACAATGCAGTGAAGGCCTGAGACGATTCAGTCCTTGCCATTTCTGATCCATTTTCAGTTCACTCTGATTCCTAGGGTATAGCCCTTCAGGATCTCAGCTGAAAGACTGAGGTGTTTATCTCTATTTTTTTTTTTTTTTTTAATCTCTTCCTTGATGAGCCCTAAGCTCCAGTTTCTCTCCCTTCCCACCCCCACCTAGGCCTGTGAGCTTGCAGAAAGCTCTTCACCTCAGTTGCTTTTGGAAGAGACGACGCCTCCAGCAGAAACGGGGCCCCAAAGGCTGTGAGCATTACTTCAGCCTGTCTCTTCTCTCCTAGCCTTGGCCCTGCAGTCCTCACCGATTTAGTAGTTTTCCAGTGGCTTTAAAGAGATGTGTTTTGCTTAGGTCCAGATTTTCTAGTTGTTCTCAGCAGAAGCATGATCAAAACCACCTACTTCTTCATTATGAGAAGCATAACTGCAGAGGACTCATTTTTAATGTCAAAAAATTTACTAGAGGGGCCGGCCCGGTGGCTCAGGTGGTTAGAGCTCCATGCTCCTAACTCTGAAGGCTGCCAGTTCGATTCCCACATGGGCCAGTGGGCTCTCAACCACAAGGTTGCGGGTTTGACTCCTGCAACTAGCAGCGGCAACTGGACCTGGAGCTGAGCGGCGCCCTCCACAACTAAGACTGAAAGGACAACTTGACTTGGAAATAAGTCCTGGAAGTACACATTGTTCCCCAATAAAGCCCCGTTCCCCTTCCCCAATAAAAATCTAGAAAAAAAATTTTTTTTTTAATTTACTAGATGCTCCCTGCATCCTCTCCATCAAAACACATAAGGTAACAGTTGTACATATGTTTAGTCTGTAGATAAACTATAAATAAATATATAACATATGTATATGTTTTATATACATTATTTCTATATAATATGTAGTAAGTGTCCAGGTCCCCTGCAATAACTCCTCAGGGATTTGTAACTCAAAGAAGGGAAATACAGCTGAAAGCAAAAGAATAGTCTCAGGAAAGTTAGAAGTATGTTTGAAGGAACATGAGCCCAGTTTCATTAGAGATTTCATGTATAAAAGCAGAGATAAAGTTCTGATTTTTATTTTTATACAATAGGAAACCACTGAAAACTTCTTGTTGTGGTACCTTTTAATAAAAGCTGTGTTTTGTCTGATAGTGATATGTAAGGTAGGCCAGAGAAGTAAGAGTAGCTACAAAGAGTAGCTACTAGGAATCTACAGTAATGGACCAAGTATGAGTTGATGAGAAGCCTCATAGTGTAATGAAAAGAATGCTGACATTAAGAATCACAGGACTTGTAGTCACTGGTCCTGTCAATTTGGCAAGTAATTTAACCTGTCTGATTCTGCTTCCTATTCGCATGCCAGTCACCATGTAGGCCTTCAATAGAATGATGAAATGTTAATAAGTTTTGCTTAACTCACAGAGTGGTTATGCAAATGTAATGATGACTATCTTTTAATGCACGTTATAAAACTTAAGGTGTAATATGTATTTGAAGGCTCAAAGAAGTAAAAATGGAGACTGATAAGAGAAGAGTGAAAGAAAAGATTACTCCAATATATTGAATCTTGGTGACTAGAAAATATATTCGCCTAATTAGGTCAGTCAGAAGAGGAACTGATTTTGTAAATCAGGACAAGGTGAGGGAGAAAATAGTGATTTATTTAATTTTAATTGTGGAAATGTTCAGCAGGAAATTCTCTGTTACATTTATTAGTTTCATGTATACCTAGATATTTTTCATGTGAGATTATTCAATCTCCTTCATAAAATTTTAAGTCCCTAGAGAGAGGAAGAAGTTAACTCCTTGGGAATTTGTATTCCTTTATTTTTAATTTTTAATAAAAGCCTGTACCTGCTAACTGATGAATTTTATAAAGTTCCATCTACTTTTTCCAATTTATTGGGAAAGTGATTATATAGGGCATTGATTAAAGATTGTTTGGTCCCTTAAACTTAATACCAAACTGCTATTCTTTATGTACATCACTCTAAATAGTTGTCACTACTAGTACTTTAAGGTACTAGTACCTTACTATAATCCAGGCAAACATTTTCTTTACCTTCTGTTTGAATTCCATGTAAGACATAACAGATGTCTTACTGAATGTCCCGTGTATGTTTCTTTTATATTTTAAATATATATGCCTTTCATTTAGACCTTGAAATTTAAGATGGTTTCTAGTCCTTTGAAATCCTTAGTTTCTCCCAGTACTTTTAAAAGTTACATTGTAAGGGACATTCAACCATAGCAGTAGCTCTGTTTTTTTGCACTAAGAATTTGTCCCCCCCAGTTTGATTATCTCTGGACTGCTATATAGTATGTTACTGAATCTGTAACGTTAAATTCCCAATAACACCCAATGTCTTTTGTAAATTTGGATTTCAAAAGTCTTTCATCCACCTTTTAAAAAGCTGATTGGGTGTTTAGATTAAACTTTCCTCTTGTATCATTGTTTGCTCCCTCTCATTTTAGTCTAGTTTGCTCCTATCTTATGTGAATAGAAATTTGGTTATACAGAGCTGTTTGCCTTTCCTATATTTTCGTCCATTACAATTTTTTGTATTTAACAGCCCTTCTAGTTCTATTTGAAATAAAATATTTTACGTATTTTGTACTTGGAACCACAAAAATAATGTGCCAGCATCCTCCTTTATCCATTAGACTTTGGCATTCTCAACCTGAGGGAACTTAGAAGTAAGAAAAAAAACTGAGCAGCAAGGAAAATAGGTGTTGTAAGCTTTATTCTGTAGCAAAAATATTGATCTGTTCTTGAGGAATTAAATGTTTCACAAAGGTGAATTCTCCATGTAAGTCAGTGCAGTTTGAATGGCACTGTCATTTCTGGTATGCTGGTAAATGTCTTCAACTAATTCTCCATGGGAAAAAAAAGCTCTGATTGTGGTCTTTGCAAATTTCTCTGGGGTAAATACTCCCTTTGTGCCCCATATCAAGCAACCACAGGACATCACTGAATGTAGAATTGCAAAGAGGTGTATACTATCTAACTATAATACTCCCACCCTGTGGATACAATAGACATAACCATAAAAACACAGATAATAGTAAAATGTTATACAATGATTAGGAAGTGAATTTTGAGTATTTATTATTAGGTCTTACATATTGGATTTTAATATAATTGTAAGATTATACAATTATTTTTTAATAATGGTTGTTTTAAGCAGTCAGCCTGCAAACTTCCTAAAAAATTTAAAATCGGCACTCATAAGTCAGCATAAGCCAGCTCTAGAATATTACTGCCTATACTCTTAGTTTTGGAAGTGACATAGGGACTAGCCAGTATGAATTGATGTGGTTGTGCTAGCTAATTATAGAAAAACAAACTTAATACTCAGATTTATAAAGTCAACCCTTCAATGCTACCATCTCACAAAGTCCTTCATGCCTTTTTCATGTTCCTCTATGTATATGTTACCTTGTTATGACTTTATTACTTTTTTAAATCTTTTAAGGCTCCTGTGAATATTTAATATGTGTTGCCTGTAAATAAGTATTGACAAAATAAACCCAATAAACAATAGGCAAAAAATATAGAGAAAGAGATTTCTTCAAAAAGGTATACGGACAGCAAAGCAGCGCATGAAAAGATGCTCAACATCATTAGTCACTAAGGAAATGCAAACTGAAATGACAACGAGCTACCACTACATACCTATTAGAATGGCTAAGACTCAAAAGACTGATCATAACAAGTCAGGAGGAATTGGAACTCTCTTACACAGCTGGTGGGAATGTAAATTGATACAACCACTTGGGAAAATAGTTTGGCACTGTCTTAAAAAAAATAAACATATACCTACCATATGATCCAGCCATTCCACTCCTAGCCATTTATCCAAAAGAAATTAAAGCATATGTCCATACAAACACTTATACAAGAATATTTACAGAAGCTGTATTTGTTATAGACAAAAGCTGGACACAACCCAAATGTCCACTGACAGGTGAATGGATAAATAAATAGTGGCATATCCATACAAGGAATACTACTTAGCAATAAAAAAAAATGAACTATTGAGACACACGACATTGATAAATCTCAAAATAATTATACTAAGTGAAAAAAGCCAGGCAAGAAAAGAGGGCTTACTGTATGATTCTATTTAAATAAAATTCTAGAAATGCAAACTAATCTATAGTGACAGAAAACAGATCAGTGATTTCCGGTGGATGAGGGGAATGAAGGGTGGGAAGAACAAGAAACGGTTTACAAAGGAGCACAGGGACATTTGTGGTTATGCATATGTTCATTATTCTGATTTTGGTGATAGTTTCATGGGTGTGTATACATGTCAGCTTACCAAGGACTGACTATATAAATCTGAGTACATTTTAAGTATGTGCAATTTATTGTATGTCAATTATATTTCTATAAAGCTGTTAAAAAAAACACACATAATCACCATGGTCTGCCCAGTGAGATAAGGAAAAGGCAACTGCTTTGTTCTGGATAGCACGTTTCCACCTTTCAGGATAAAACCGTATTTAGAGGTTCTTCAGGCAGCCCTAAGCACATTTCTGGTTTATACTGAGATGTCAGGCAACTGAAATTCTCATGTCTTTATCCCATTTCTGCTGTTTACCAGATTCTCTGCCTCCCTTTACATTTGTCTCTAATATATTTCATATTATTTGTTTTACACATGACTATTATTTATAATGAGGCTTCAGTATTGACAATCACTAGACCGTTTTTTAGACTGTTTTGTGAACACTGGACAGCCACCGAACCACCTGAGGCATCCTGAGTGGGCATGGGGACTGGAGATGGAGGCAAAGTGATAAAGAACCTGAGAAGGCAAGGCTTCTGCCTCCAACCCAAGCAGCTTCTGAGTTTTTCAGACTTAAGGGCTCCTCAGGGAAAAAACAAAGTATGAAAATCATCCAAGCCAAGCTCAGAGCCTGATGCATAGTAGGTGCTCGATAAATATCTGCTGAGTGAATCTTGACTAAATTCAAAATGCCTCTCTCATTTCTTTCTGCACTCCCTCTATAACTGGCATATAAACTTTTATTCTGTCATTTGAATTTCTTGAGATGGAAACATTAATTTTTGAGAAGGGTTGTTGATTTTACATTTAAAAAAGCACCAATAAATATAATGTAGTAAAGTGTACCATTTTCAAAAAGCACTGATTTTCAAATATTAACACATTGATTAGCAATGCAAGCCCCTATTAACAGATCATATGGGTATTAAACACACACACATGCACACACACGGGTTCTAAAAGCCGAGGGGGGAAAAAATCATACAACCACATGGAAAATTGCCCCTACAAATTCATGATATCCTACCTTAGGCCCTTAACAAGGCCTTTTATCTTTTCTTTAGTTAGTTCTTCAGTTTTCCTCCTCAGAGATTCCAAACTTACCTACTTTTCTCATGCCCAGCTCATTGCGATTACATAGCCTTCCTTCCTCTTTTACTAAGTTGAGAACACTAAGTAATAATGGTCAACTTCCTGCCTCCTCCCACCTAAAATTTATCTTCATTTTTACCCATTCTAATCTTATTCCCTCTAGTGTCAGATAGGTTTACCTTGTTCAAAGTCAAATACAGTTGACCCTTGAATAACAGATTTGAACTGTGCAGGCCCACTTACATGCATTCTTTTTAAAAAAAATAAATACCTGTATTGTTTTCTATCTGCTGTTGGGATCTGCAGGCCAGATGTACTCACTGATCTATGCCATTTTTTATAGAGGACTTGAATATCTGGATTTTGGTATTCATGGGGTCCTGGAACCTGTCCCCTGAAGATACCAAGGAACAACTAAGTTTGGGGGGAGTCAAAAGTTCTTTGTGTATTTTCAACAGTGTGTGGGGGGCTCAGCACCCCAACCCCCATGTTGTTCAGTGTCTATTGTACTCTATTTTTTTACCTACAGTCACATAAAGAAACTGGCTCCATCCATTAATTTCTCTGTTCTTTATCTCATCTCTCTCGATTCGTTTAGATTATAAATATACTCAAATCTCTCCCATTTAAAAAAAAAAAAAAATCCTCCTTTGACCCTGAGTTCCTTTAAGCTAATACCCTATCTTGTAGCTTCCTATCGTGGCCAGGCTCTCCAGTTTTTCACTTTCTAACCTACTTAAAATATGTCAACATGACCCCACTAAAATTCTGGGTCATCTGTGACAAAATTTGACAAATTCCTAATCCTTAGTATATCTGAATTTTCTGTACCATTTGTCATTTGGTATTTGGAATAGGTAGTCAAATATTTTTTGGGTGAATAAAGTGGGAATCAATGGAGGGAAGAAGTTGCTCTTAAACTCAAGGGTACCCAATGAGTTATAAATAGCTGTAATAGCCAGAATGATGTAACCCCTCCCCGATCCCCAACAAAAATGGCCACATTCCAGTCTCTGGAACCTGTAAATTTGTTACATAGCACGGGTGAATTAAGGTTGTGGATGGAATTAAAGCTGCTAATCACCTGGCCTTCAAGTGAGGAGATTATCCCAGAATAGTCATGTAGGCCCGATAGAATCACAAAGGTCCTCATAAATGAAAGGAGGCAGAAGAGTGTGCCCGAGTGATATGATGTGAGGAAGACAAGCCATGGTTGGCTTGGCAGATGGAAGGGGGTCATGAGCCAAGGAATGTTGGTGGCCTCGAAAAGCTGGAACGGGCAATAAAACAGATTCTGCCCTACAACCTTCAGAAAGGAATTAACCCTGTTTATATCTTGAGTTTAGACCAGTGAGACCCATTTCAGACTTTTGAGCTCCAAATCTGTAACTGTGCTGTTTTAAGCCAACTTTTATTAGTGTGTTACATCAAGGAAACTATAACAATAACCATTCCTAACTTTCCTTTAAAATATAATTGAATGTTATGATTTTTTTCTATTGAGTCTAATTTATTTAGTGGGCACTTGGGGGTGGTGATAGAAAGGAAACCAGGATCAAATGAAAGTTCTTTAACTCTTCATCACTTATGCTACTCTCTTACTAACCTTCATACTCTCAACTGCTTACTCATAATCATATATAAGTACTAAAGTCCTATTACCATAAATAAAAACCTTTATGAAAACTTAGGGTGCTTTAAGAACAAAAGTATAAGGAAAAAAGAATCCTGTGAGATTGTACTTTTCCATACTGAGCAGGATAGAAAGAAAACTTGCTAGTTCCTGTCAGGAAGCAATTGATAATGGCAGTTGAGAGGAATGTGGATGAACCAATTGGCATTGAAAAAGAAGGGGGTCGCAGAGCCAATCTAAACCACACGGTGACACCTAAGGTTAAATGTAGATTCCTTGGCCACCAATCTCCAACTTTCTAAAGCTTTCATCCTACAACTCAGTATGACTTTACTGTAAATCCAATCCTTCCTGCTTTGCTTGAGTACTTGCCCTAAGGCACAGTAAGTCATTACTGTTGCTTGAAGCTAGAATTTCTCACTAACAAAATAGAAAGGTAAGATACCTCATTCTGATGGGCAGAGGGGTAAATCCATTCCTGCTGTATCAGTTTGAAACTGTGGAGCATTTTCTCATAGGAACATAACACAGAGAGTGGTTGGCCTGGAGACATAACTACTTTTCTATTAGAAATTATGTTCTGAGTTCCAGAACAGGAATGAACCTTAAAATGTTATCTAAGCCTTTCCTTTCTTTACTTTCACTTTATAATCCCGTTTATTTATCTGTCCTCCCTGCCTAGGATTTCTTGAGCTTGACTCTTCTCAAGAGTCATCAGATCAGACAACAAATTTGACTTTAGGTATGTGACAAAAGGATTTTTATAACCTCTACATCAGTGTTTCTCAAACTAGAATCTTTGAATTCTTTACCCAATTTTTTCCATTTTGTAATTTATTTCATTAATCTATATAAGCATAGTCCAGATCACCTTGATCCCCGCTTATAACTAAGTACTGCCGTGTGATTCCAGAACCTGTGTTGTGTTTAGATATTATGATCTTGTTGGCACCATGTAATAGTACTCTGTCTTAGGCAAATGAGAACAGAAATAGATAATAAATGCTTCATTCTGGCAATGTGGAAGCCAAATGACATCAATAAAGAATGAACAAAAGTCTTCTAAAGGTTCTAGTAGAGAAAACTGGTCATATATAGAACACAGCATAGTACAGACATGCCGAATTAAAAAACCTAAATTATGGCAGCTAGTTTTTTGTTTCCACAGGCAATTTAATTTGTAAAAAATAAAATACTGGGGCTGGCCCAGTGGCTCAGGCGGTTAGAGCTCCATGCTCCTAACTCCGAAGGCTGCCGGTTCGATTCCCACATGGGCCAGTGGGCTCTCAACCACAAGGTTGCCGGTTCAACTCCTCGACTCTCGCAAGGGATGGTGGGCAGCGCCCCCTACAACTAGCAACGGCAACTGGACCTGGAGCTGAGCTGTGCCCTCCACAACTAAGACTGAAAGAACAACAACTTGAAGCTGAACGGCACCCTCCACAACTAAATATTGAAAGGACAACAACTTGACTTGGAAAAAAGTCCTGGAAGTACACACTGTTCCCCAATAAAGTCCCGTTCCCCTTCCCCAATCAAATCTTTTAAAATAAATCAAAATCAAGTAGCAGATACTAATTTTATTACATTTTTCCACATTAACATATAAACATTAGTTTTAATTTAAATTTAAATTACCTCCTGTACCATTACTGCAACTGTTTTAGGTCTTTCTCACAATCACACCTCATCTGGATTGTTTCAGTGGCGTCCCAACTGGTGTCTTTGCCTCTAGCCTCCACACCAACAATATTTTCATTACATCTTCCACATTGCTATCACAGTTATTTTTGTGATTAAAATCTGATTAAAAAAACACTTTTTTATGCTAAAAATTCAATACCCCATCCCATACCCTTCAGAATGAAATCTGAACTCATTAACATGGCAAGTCAAGGCCCTAAGGATATCGAGCCTTGTCTTTCAACTGTTGTCTCATTTCATTTCATTCTTTCCGCCACTAACACCCCCTAACCCCTATATAGCCCCCTCTCTCTCTTTCTGTCTCTCTCTCACACACACACACAACACACACACACACACACACACACACACACACACACATTGAGGCCAAAGTACTTTGGAAACTTACCAGGTCAAGTTCTCTGTCACTTTACCGTTGTTCCCTCTGCCTAGGAGCCTTCCTCCCTTTTCTTTTTCCAGCTATACCTCTTTTTTCTTCATTTGTTTCAAGACAGTTCTTTTCCACAGTGAAGCTTTCCCTTACCACCCCCAGCTGAATTAGGCACGTTGATATTACTCTATGCATGCATTTGTCATCAAACACACTCTGTGGTAATCATCTGGTCCCTAACGGTCTCCCCAATTACAAATCTTTCTGAAAGGTGACATCTGGGTCTTTATGTATCTTCAGCATCTAGCTTAGTGTCTGGCACATAACAGGCATTCTAATTTTTTTTTTAATGAACATTTAGGAGGATGGGAGTGATTCTGTCAATAAATCTCTATTACCTTAACATTCTTCAGCCTAAACCTGAAAGACCTCCTCTTACCCTAGTCAGACCTAAAGATTGCTGATTGACACACTGTATGAATCTCTTGGTCTTGCCTCAACCTGCATCAAAAGCAGACCCATATTATAAATGGATGTTTTTTAAAACTCTTTGTAAATAAGGCAGCTTTTTGGAAGGCAGAATGTACTATTGTATGTGAACAATGTTATGATGACTAGATATCAAGCCGGCAAGTACAAAAAAAGCAATTAAGTTACATAAAATGGAACCATCACAATGGTGGTAGCGTGAATTCTGTTTTCTAGGGTGGGAAACCTTGTAGTGCTTGAGCAAAGAGGAGGAAGAAGCAAACAAGGTTTTCTCATTCCCAGTTCCCCCAAGAACAGTTTGTTTGCCTTTGACATTTTCCTTCACACTTCTTTCTGAACACTTCTCCATGAAGTCTCCAATTCCCTTACCTTGCCTTCTGTCCCTAATTATAGCTCTAGCCAAGCCCGGGTAGGATAGCCCTATCCTAAAATGCTAGTTATTTTCCCCTTCACTCCATTAGTGAGAATAGGAAAGAAAACAAGGAAAGCTAAATTCACACAAATCTGTGAATACTAATTATATCTTAACTTGCCTGGTCTTTGTGTGTGTCTAAATTAGTCTTGGAGTTAAATTTTAATCATTGTAGCACCCAACGTTTTTTTTTTCGTTCTTTTTTTTGGGGGTATGGGTCTTTTTGTAAGACGGGGAATCTGTATCATTACTGTTCTCTTACCAAGTATATATTGTAAAACCCAATCTCATTATTTAATCATTAACTTGGAGATTTACTATGTTTTGATGATGGGGTATCTGAAATTGTCACACTTCTTCAATACAAAATGAGCCAAATTCTTTAAGTTTTGGGGTTTTTTTTTCAGATGTAGTGGAATGTTTCTTAGTAAGTTTCATTCTTTTAGTGTTATATGCAAAGAAAAAAATCAAGTACTAAATAGGATGTATTAAAAACTAAAAGCCTCACAGTGGCTCCATTAAATCACTTAGATACTATGTAGATCTGATCCTTCAGAACCACTATGTACAACATTCCTATTCACTAACTTAAAATCTTTAATAGAATTTTAAATGTATCATTACTGCCTTTCTAAAGAATTCTCATATATATTTAAACAATCAAATCCAATATTGGTAAAAAATGATCATTTCTGGTCTAAATCACACCCTATCTGTGTACTTTAGATTTTTTGTATTGTTATTGAAGCAAGGTTATAATTAATGTTGGGAAATAATTTTAATTTTAATTCCCTATTTTTAGTTAAGTACTAATAAAGTTAATTCATATATTGGGACCCACAATAAGGCCATCCCAGTGGCCTGACCTGTCATAAATTTAAACCTAAGTCAGCCTGCACTTAAGGAAACATTTGTCAGGAAAACCTAACCTACACCAATCACAATCCTCCAACTCAGGTATATAGATAGCTCACCTTACCCTAGGAAATAGGACCTGCTAGCTTACCGGGAAAGCCCCAACCTCCTAGCCCACCATGCCATTTCCTGCCGTGCTGCTGCTTCTAATGCTCTGTAAAACTCAGCTCCTGCCCCAAACCCCTCAGGAGCAGTGCTCCTTGTGAGGCACTGCGCTCCTCTAGTCCACGGATTGTTTTCCTTCAGTAAAGGGTATCAAACTCGTTACTAAACTTTTTGTGTTTTCTCATTTGACAAGTACCTCTCCCTCAAAATCCTTATCTAGATTTGCCCAATTTTTCAACCTACTTAATTTTGTTTGACATTTTAAAAGAAATTTTTCTATATTTAAGAGTATGCTAAAAGTGGTGTAGTCTCCTATTTCTGACCATAATTATGAACTTTTCAATGAAATATAATGCTATTTACAATTAATTTTTAATCAGTTTTATTAAGCCAGTAGTATTGATGAAAATATCTCCAAATTTATAACTGAGAGCAAATGCTTATTAAAACCAAATCTAAATTGCATTGTTGGTTTGTACTGAAGGGGAAAACCTCTTGCTTGCTGTAAATTTTTCACATTTTACAAAGATGCTGTATCTCATTTATCATCAGTAACCTGAATAGTATTATGAGATATTGAAAATATTTAGTAACAAGTTTCCATGCCAGTTTCACATTTTAGTTCTAATTAATATTTTTAACGTACATTGAGATAATTCACATACTATAGCATTCACTTTTAAAGTGTATTAACACAATTCAGTGGGTTTCAGTATATTGATATACTAAACCATTACGATTATCTAATTTTAGAACATTTCATCACCTCCACCAAAAAGACCCTATACTCATTAGCAGTCATTCCCCATTTCCCCTACCCCTAGTCCCTGGCAATCAATAGTCTATTTTCTGCCTCTATGGGTTTCCCTATTCCAGTCATGTCATATATAAATTGAATCATACAATATGTGGCCTTTTGTGTCTAGCTTTTTCACTCTGCAGAGTATTTTCAAGCTTTAAGATACATGTTATAGCATGTATAGTATTGTGTTCCTTCCTATTAACGAATACGATTCCATTATATGGATATACCACATTTTATCCATTTATCAGCTGATATTTGGTTACTTCTACTTTTTTGGCTATTATGAATAATGCTACTCTGAACATTCATGTATACAAGTTTTTATGTTGAAAATATTCAACTTTATTTTTAGCTCATTTTTGCATGTTTATTATATGCCAAAACCCATCTTAATTTAAGGTTAATTGATGTGCTTAGCATGAAAGTTTCCCAAAACTACATTACCTTGTATTGATCATAAAAATGAGATTATGAACTGGTAAGATAGAAACTCATTTGATTTTTATGCAAACCATATGAAATAACCTTTCATTGACTTGGGCTCTAATTTACCTATTCCAAGCAGAATATGTCAACCTGCATTCTGGATATAAAATCTGGACCATAGCATTTACAATGTAACCAATAAAATGGCATACACTGTGTTAGAGACAGTGTCCTTAGCAAGTTATAAAATTCTGAGAAAGTTACAAAGATCTGAAAACATAGCTACATTAAATATTACTAATCTATATTAACTATATTCACAAATATATCTTTATTAACCCTTGTACTCAAGTTATTATAATAATGTGGCTACACGGATGCGTTCACATATTAAGACTTTGGCACACCTTCATTATTTGGATTAGTTTTATCATTGCCACTTTTATATTAATTTTCTTGATCCTTTATATGTTTCTCAAGTTTTATGCCAATTCATGTAAGATAATCTGATCTACCATAATTAAGAAGTTTTGAGATTTCAATATAATATTCATTAAGGATGAAATTGTTTTTAGGGCATCTTTTCAACATTTTATACCTGCATTAATTTTTAAATGTAATTGTTTATTTCAATACATAAAACCATAATCTTTTTAGTACATTGCAAACTGCAATTTTTTTATTTTTTTTTTAAAGATTTTATCCAGGAAGGGCGGAACAGGACTTTATTGGGGAACAGTGTGTACTTCCAGGATTTTTTCCAAGTCGTCGTCCTTTCAATCGTAGTTGTGGAGGGCACAGTTCAGCTCCAGGTCCAGTTGCCGCTGTTAGTTGCAGGGGGCGCAGCCCACCATCCCTTGCAGGCATCGAACCAGCAACCTTGTGGTTGAGAGCCCACTGGCCCACGTGGGAATTGAACCGGCAGCCTTTGGCATTAGGAGCACTGAGCTCCAACCGCCTGAGCCACCAGTTTGCCCACGAACTGCAATATTTTTAAAAATGGTTATTCTCCTTTCCTTTTTCAGATGGAAACATTTCAGTACCAGTATTAGTCAAATAAGTCAAGTGAATAAAGTCAGCTTTATTTGAAATTAAAAGTGGGCTCTCTCTAACACTACAAATGCAAATAGTATTTTAAGATTTGAGCGAATACTAGACTACCTCAAGCATCAAAATGCTTTCAAGCCATGTTTAGTTTTAACCTTAGCAAAACTGAGTAGAAACGTTAAGTTTGCTAGTATAAATACAAACAAACGGCATAATCAACCAATGAATTTATTTCAGTGCCAAATAAATTTGGGATTACACAATGGATAATCTAGAACTTCATATATTAGGATTTATTCATGTCATCATTTGTTGTGTGAGATCTTGATAGTGGTCAATATAAAAAAAACATAGTGGCACCATCATAAAACAAAGAATTAATTTCAGATGCATGCTTATAGGGTAGGGAAGGGCATAAGTGGATATCTTCATCTTCTAAGCAAAACTCCATTACAACAAAACTTCCTGTGGAACAATTTTCGAGCCCCAACTGGTAGCCCACTTATTTAAAGGTGGTGTTGAAGATAAGCAGTAACTCTGCAAAGGGAGAATTTAGAACATTCCTTTTAGTCACTGGATGGAATTTGACTTGGAATACTAAGAAATGCATAAATTTATGAGGTTGCTAATATGTATTTGTTGTACTAGTGGGCAAATTAATGTTGGCTAATAGTCGAAAGGCTAAAAAATAATCAAACAGCTTAGTGGTTAAGAGTGTGAATCTTGGGGCCGGCCTGGTGGCTCAGGCGGTTAGAGCTCCATGCTACTAACTCCGAAGGCTGCTGGTTCAATTCCCACATGGGCCAGTGGGCTCTCAACCACAAGGTTACCAGTTCAATTCCTCGACTCCCGCAAGGGATGGTGGGCTGCGCCCCCTACAACTAGAAAACGGCAACTGGACCTGGAGCTGAGCTGCGCCCTCCACAACTAATACTGAAAAGGACCACAACTTGAAGCTGAACGGCACCCTCCACAACTAAGATTGAAAGGACAACAACTTGACTTGGAAAAAAGGCCTGGAAGTACACACTGTTCCCCCAATAAAGTCCTGTTCCCCTTCCCCAATAAAATCTTAAAAAAAAAAAAAAAAAGTGTGAATCTTGAGGTCACGCTGCCTAGATTTAAATCCTGGCTCTACTTAATAATTATATGACGCTTGAATATTTCATCTGTATAATGGGGATTTGATGAGATGATGAATTAAAGGACTCAGCATATAGTACTTCAAATAATAATCATTAACAGTTATTTTTAAGACTTTTTTAATATATAGTATTTTAATTTGTTTCATCCTTGGTTATTTTCATTTTGCAATTCTTCCACCACATCTTATTTGTAAAGATGAGTAATAAATAAGAGTGATATAGTAAAACCTAAGTTATCCAGAATGCATAGAAAATGAATCATTCTGGATAGTAAATTTTTCACAGGGTAACTTCATAGGCATCAAAAAAACAAAAAATCAACAAAGAGGATAAAACTATTTCCTAAACTATTACACACTTCCGTGCCTTCTTAAAGAGAGTATATGGTGGTAAACTTTTTCTTGATGAATCACGATTGCTATGAATATCAATTACAATTCTATGTTAAAATTTCACAATCCTTTCGAGGCTTTCCAACAGGAATAAGCCTTAGGATTGACTCTACCTAAGGTTTTTTAAATATGTAGTTCATTGATAGAAATCAGGGTGTGAACTTGGATGTGAAAAAATAAATTAAATTTTTCAGTTTTACTAATGTCTAAAAATTAGCATTTCCTTCCATTTTGAATGTAAGCAACAAACAGTTGTACCTATGTCTCTGTCACCAACAGAACTCATAGATACTTTATATCACAACTTTTTCAAACTCTAGAAATGTTTATGTTCATCACTATTTCAAAAATTTGGTCTTTACTAGACCCATCATTTGATCTTACTGTGTTAATAAATCACATATATTCCTGTATCAAAAATTTGTTTTTCTTTAATATTTTGAGACTCTATTTCCAAATGTTTTCTTTTATAATGGGTATGAATTTTACATTATACATTTAAAAACATTATTTTGAGAAGAGTCCATGGCTCTACCAGACTGCCAAAGTAGTTTATGGCACCAAAAAAATTAAGAATTCTCACTTAAAATCTGTCCCAGTCTGCTATGCTCTTAATTCAGTGCCTTAACACGTACCATTAAACTTTCATACTGAAGCTTATTTAAATTAGGGTAATACGAATTGGCTTCTCCAGGACTTTCATGGGCCTCTCAGATATTGTGAGTTCCCTTTGGGTAGGTAGGAATGTTTCCTACCACCCTTGAACCTTGGCTTCTGAAAGAACAAAACTCTTACAAAGGGAGAAATTAGTCAAAATTAGATTAAGATGGCATTGAAAGTAGAAACATAAAACATCCTACTTTCTAAATTAAGAGACAATATGAAACTCCATTCAATACATACTCTGAAGTTAATTACTTGGTTTCAAATTCTACTTCTGCCATTTATTAGCTGTGTGGCCTTGGGACAGTAACTTAATCTCACCATGCATCAATTTCTTTATTTGTAAAGGGGGTTAACAAGCACAGTACCTGGTACATGACAAGTGTTCCATAAATATTACCTATATTAATATCCTTACAGATTTGTTTCACAGTATGGCCAGTTAACGTCTGACTGATTAGTTTAATAACTTACATTTATACAGCACTTTATTCTACAGTGCCCTTTCACATACATTATGACATCTGAACCACATAATAACCCTGTGAGAAAGGACAGCTATTATTATGCTTTAGTGTTGAAGAAACTAAGAAGTACCATATCACACAGCTGGGAATTGAGCTAGAAGTCAAACCTGGATTTCTCTCTCCACTCCAGTCACCTAACCTGTGTTGCTACTATATTAGACCAGTTAAAAGAACAAAGCAAAGATGGTGGGGTGGGGGGCAGTGGGCAGCGGTGTCCTGTACACCATGAAGTGAGCACTTTAGTGCTTTGCTACTCTCACACAGGTCTTCTGTATAATCTGTATCACCTGGGAGTTTATTAGAAATGTTTATTAGAGTCTCAGGCTCTACCCCAGACTACTAAATCAAAATCCACATTTTGAACAAAATCCCTAGGTGATTCGTAGATACTAGTTTGAGAAGCACTGTTTTAGTAATTGCTCTAGTGACACTAGTATGGTAGAACCATATACAGGGGGTACCAAAAAAATGTATGCAAATAGACTTCGGTCAATGATGCTCAAGCAGTAGTTCGCTGTAACCAGAAGTGTCTGCTCACTGATGGTAACCATTTTGAGCACCTCTTGTAATTGCAGAAGTCAAATGTGACTTGTATTCATCTTTTGTAATCGGTATATATTGAGTATTACAATTTTAATAGTTTTCCTTTCTTTAAATGCGTTTACATTTTTTTGGTACCCTCTGTATATTAGCTCATTTATCACAACCTATGATGTTTTAATTAGGTAATATTTCTTGTAACAGGAAATAACTTGCTGCTTTTCTATTTTAAAGTGTGTTTTTAAAAGAAGTTTGTATTTCATTTAATTCTTAGAGATCTCCACTTCGGTAAGTAGGGTCATTAAGTAATATTAGAAAACTTTAAGCAGGCCAGTGCTTACCTTTAACTTCCTTTTAAAAATTAATGTCTTGCTAACCTTTGCCCGAAGAAAACTCTAGAGAGCAAAACCATCCTCTCCCATACTTCACACCAGGCAGATCAAAAAAGGCCAATCCTATCCTTGTATTTCTTCCCCTGGATGTTTTCAGAATTAAGTTTTTCTGACCCAAAACTTTGATTTATTGTTTGAGTTTCGCAATGTTGTGGCTCTAGGAATGGAAACATATCAACAGGAAGAAAAAGGTATTAAGTTTATTCCCATATTTAAATCATGGCGGATGGTGGAGTTGATTACAGGGACCAGTGAACAGCCCGCCCCTATCTCCCTCTCCTCCATTCTAATCAATTTAGTTGATCTGGATTCCTAAACTGCTCTAATTCTGGGAACCGGTCTATGGGCCCGCTCTTCTCAGCATTTATCCTGTAGGGGCAACAATACACTAGATTCGGCAGGTAGGGACGCTGATCAGCTGTCCGCTAGATTCGATATTAAATTACTGTTCCCATTTTGAGGGGCGTCCCCCCCCCCCTCTGGTTAACCAGCACAGACCAGTAAGCGAGTAAAAGTCGCTCACCTGCTCCACCGGAAACTTCAAAAGCCCGGGTCAACCCGGACTAAAGGTATCTAGTAATTAATCCATGGTACCTCCCACCGCACATTCCTGATTGGGTGCGTGAGAGAGGGATGTGTCGGCGCGCGCTCTTACCAGTCCGGGGAATTCCATTTCCTCTCCCTCCCACCAGCATAAGCATTCAGGGGCGGTGCTTCCCCGGCGACCGACCGCCCCAGCCCCAGCCGGTGCCTCATTGCATCTCGCGAGAACTTGTGGTTTGGGGGCGGGCCCCCATCAGGAAAAGCGCACAAAACTGTCCTTAAATCATTGCAGACCTACAGCTCCTGTGAGCCAGCCAGGAGGTTCTCGCGAGATCCGCCTCCTCAATACCAAGTGAGGAAATTGGGGGATGCTGCTGGGAGGGGCGTGGGGTCGACCGCGCAGCTGCCGTTTCCATTACCTTCCTCCCATGGTCTCCTTCCGGTTCTCGATGCTTCTCTGAGTCTAAGGGTTTCCGCCGCTCGTCTACCCTTCCCCCAGCCTATGACCCGCCTCCGGCCCCCGCCCTCCCTGTCCAACCTCCGATCTGTTTAGTAAGAAGGTGCTGTTCTGAAAAGAAGAAAAAGGGGGTAGCACACACTCAGTTCTGGACTTCGGAAGTAAACCGTCCCCCTGCATCCTTAGATTCGTCCTGTGCTCGCGACGGCGGCGTTGGCGGACTGATACGCGGCGGTGAAGAGGCAGGAGGAGGGGGGAGGGGCGGAGCGTGGCAGCTGGCAGTAGTTCCGTCAGAGCGGACATCTTGTGGCTGTGTCGTGCGCGTGAGCCCCGTAGGGCCGGGGAGGCACCAGCTGCCGCGCGGGGAGGAGGCCGAGGCCGCAGCTTGAGGGAGGCCCCGGCCCCTCAGTACGCGTGGGTGTGGAAGGGAAGGGTGGCTGGCCCAGTGGCCGGCCGGGTAAGAGGGGAAACACAGGCCCTGGGTGGCTTGAGTGACCAGCCTGTTGGGTGGGGTAGGGTGGGAAGGCTGGAGAAGCCGGGGCCTCTTTTGCTTAAGGGGGAGGGGGAATGGGCGCGTCCTCGCGCCTAAGTCGGAGCCTCAGGGGCCGCCGCACGGGCGCGTGGTGGCGGTGGCTGGGCGGGCGCGCGCGGGAGCGCGCTGGAAGGCGGAGTGTACAGTGGCGTCAGGGGCGACACAGAATAGCTTTAGCTGCGGGGACAGCGACAAACATCCAGCTTCTCTTTATTTCCTTTCCCTCCCTGGCCGCACCTTTGAGTAGAAACCGAAAGAAGCCTGGCGTCAGTCCGGAGCCTCCTGCTTCCCCCTCCCCCTAGCCTTTCTTTGCCCTAGTGACGCGGGCATAGCGCCGACTAGGCCCCGGCTCCTCCTCTGCTGGGCTCCGGACCCTGCCCCGCACCCACCCCTTTCTCCTACGCCTCTTCCTCTCCCACCCGGGTCTCTTCCTTTCGAGAGGCCGGGAAGTCAAACTTGTAGCCACCCCTCCGCTCTTCCTGTCACTCGCCCCCTCTTCGGGCCGAAGCTCGGCATAGAGGCTGTTGCCACGCCACCCCACCCACCCCGGATCGCGGCCGTTTTAAGGGACCTGGATTCATCGGGGTCTCTCCGGGGCCTGTTCGAGTGCTGATCTGCTCCGTTTTTGCAAAAGGCGCCTGTGTCTGGCAGAGCCGGTGTGAGACGAAGAGACAATCCTTCCCTCCCGCCGGGATAATCAAGAGTTTTGGCCGGACCTTTGAGCACACACCGAGATAGTGAGGAGCCAGACGCAAAGCACAGACTATGGCGCTGAAACGGATTAATAAGGTAACCTATGGAGCTGGAGGGGACGGGGTCGTGGGAGGAAAGCAAGGCTCAGGCCCGGAGGAAGCATGAGGTGGAGGAAGTATAATTATGAAAATATTCTTCCTTGCGTCGTTTCTTCCATTGGGGGATGGGGAACGGGGTTATAGTTTATGAAGGTTTATGAGGTTTAAAGGTAGGGAACAGAACAGTCGTGGCAAGTGGGGTGTTATCTTCAGTATGTTTCAGCGGAATCGGCAAATTCGGGATTGGGGAGAGTGAGTTCAGGCGCTTGGATTCTGCTTCTAAAGGAAGAGTTAGTCCTCTGTTGGGGGGTCAGAATTGAGGAGAGACGCACCAGCAGATGTCATGGCGTTTCCTATTCTCGGTACCTGAAAACTTATTTTAGTTGTAAGATCAAGGCTCTAGGCCTTGTAGGGGGAATAAAGTAGGAAGCTCCGCGGAGAAAAAGGATCAGAAATCCAGCGGGTCCCCAACTTGATTAGGGGTTGGGGTAGAAGTCTTTTGCCAGCGGAAGAGTAGTGAATGAGTCTAATTAGAAACTCTTTATCACTCTGCGCGGGTTACACAAGAATAAGTGTGGTTGGGAGGAGATGGGCTGACACAATGTTACTACTTCCTACGGGTCAGGCTTTTCACCCGAAACTATTAGAAGCACACCGGGAACTGATGTAAAAAGCTTTCTGGAAGCTCCCTTTCTCTTTTGGCTTGTGGGGGGTGGGGGGAGGGTGCGATGGCAGTAAGCTGTGGCTAGGTGTACCTATTTATGCCTCAGCCCATTTAATAACACCCTCCGGGAAGATTGTTTCACTACTTAAAACGTGGTTTGATGCTAAACTATCGATCTAAGTTGGGGGGAGAGGAGGATTTTTCGAGTAGGGGTGAGCGGAACCTCCACCTCCGGTGGTTTAGTCTCATTTTCTTGCTCTTAACTTCTATCCCGCATTTTAAGATGGCGGCTGCTTTAACTGGTTCAGGCTCTTTCCGGCATCTCCTTCCGTAATAATGAAATAATATTCTTTGTTAAATGTTAACTTTTACATTAGGTCATACACTGCTCTAAGACCTTCTGCTCAAGACTTAACTATATTCAAACTCTCAGACCATATTTCCCCTTTTTTGTAACTTGTGTATGTGTGGTGTGTTCGGTTCTTGCACAATCGAGGAGGGTGGAGTATTTACAGCTAACTTGAAAAAAATGTCATGGAATAAATTCGGCCTTACTAAAACTAGGAGACGGGAGGTTGTGGGTTAGAATCTTTCGTTTTGAGAGGTTACTTTTTTAAAGAGTTCTGCATCGAAGGAATGGCAAGGACTTGGCTTTACTAAAATAGATCTGATGGCTTAATTTTCTATTTAATACGTGTGACTTTGGTGTTTATTTGGCAAAACTGGTCTTTTATGAAAGATGAATGTTTAGATCTTTACTCAATGTATTGATGCTGAAATCTTAGATTTTTGTTTTAGACCATCATTGCATTGTCATTGTGAGTTTATGTGAAATACAAATTTAAATCTTTGTACATTTGAGGAGATGGAAAAGGAGGGGAAGTTAAACTTTTTAGGAGTTAAGACTTAAAGGAAAAGGATTATTTATAAACACCCCGTTTCTTTGACCACTTTGAAGGCCAGAAACACATTGGAGAAGCATAGTTATGTTTCACAGCATAGGTAATACAAAGAAAGTAATATTTAGTACAAATCAAAACCTTTTTATGGGAATTTAGGCCACTAAGGTGTGGAATAATTTCAAGTCCTTAGTTTTTATGCATGTGGAGCAGAACACTTTAAAGGGAAGTCTCACTGATTTTTTTTCTTTTACAGGTGATAACCAGCTGCTGTGACACCACTTTAATGATTTAAAAGCTCTAAAAGGGCAATATAATGGTTAAGAGTGTGAACTTTAGAGTAAAAATGTTCCAGTTAGAATTCTTGGACTGGGCAAGCTATCTGTGTGCTTCTATAAAATGAATATTTGTTTTATCTGAACAGTAAATAGTTGAATGCCTAGTATATACCGGTCGCTATTTTAGACACTAGGGATGCAGCAGTGAGCAAAACAAATTTTAGATTTTTTTTTATTTTAAGGGTTAAATTGGTTAAAATGTGGCTTTGAACAGGTCTCTGGCACACAGATTATTATTACTAAATGCCACTTTTTAATTTTCAAAAACTTACTAAAGAACTTTTTTAGTCTAGTGTTCTTTGTTAATACTGGATTACTTTCTGCTGTAAATATTTTGAAGATTTGTATAATAAGAATCTTAACATAATGACTTTCCAACATTAGGACTTTATTGATTTAACCTATAGAAAAGTTTTGGCATGCATGTAGTTTGGTTTTAAACAGTTACTGTCATAATCACAGTGAAACTTTAAAAAAAAAAAAAAAAAAATCCCAGATCCAAACAATTTTAGCAAGTGGACAACTGATGAGAGATGCTCTTTATTTTAGGCACCTCTGTTCTAGAAATATGAGGTCGAGTAGGCATTGATGTTAGTATGGTATTTCTTGTGTCATGTACCGGTTTATTTTAATTCTCACCTGAAGTCCTCAAATTCCAACTATTAAGATGTATCTGTATTTCTCACTTAATGAAATGCTTATTGTTGGGATATCTAACCATTGGTAGTTCATTTGATCAAGCCTTTGAATTTGCCTTTTTCCAAAGCTTAAGTTCTTATTTCTTGTTTGTTTGAATATTTCTTAGACCAAGCAACCTTATCAAACAACCTTATTTTTTGTTTTTTTTTGCTGTATTCTTTATTTGGGACAAGCTGTACTATGGTCTTATAGGGCTATTTATTAAACAACTATAATCAAAAAGGGGAACTCCAAGTTGATTGGTGGTGTTTGGGAGTCAGACAGTTTTACTACTCGCATTAAAATAACTACAGTGCATGTGTTTTGGGGAAGTTTAAAGAGAACTTTACATAAAATATAATGTGAACCAAGCCTAAAAGGATAACAGCTCATGCTTTGAGTGTTTGCAATGTGTCAGAAATGTTTGAAACACTTGCATTAAGTCATTTAATCTTAACCCAAGGAAGTAGATACAGTTTATTGTCCTCATTTTGAGATTAGAAACTTTGAGACAGAAGTTAAAACCACCCAGCATCGTACTCTGGCAGAGTTGGGATTAGAACCTAGGCAGTCTGGCTCCACAGTGTGTGCTCTTAACCACTACCCTGTCATATCATGCTTAGGTTTTTGGTATTCAGAAAAGGTTTTTTTCCACGTATCATTTTGCTATTAATAATAGCTACGCCTTAGCATCTATTATGTCCTAAACACTGCTTCTGAACTCTTCGAGTATAAACTCCATTCCCACAACAATCTTGGGATAGATGCTCTTACCATTACATTGTATGCAAGAGGAAACACACAAGGAGATTAAGTTACTTGTCTATAATCACAGAGCTAATAAAGGACTGGGATTCAAATGAGATAGTCTACCTCAAGAACTCAAGCTTTTAAACTCCATGCTGTACTGCTATTTTGAACCATTTAAATTCTTATTTTCTAGTTAGATGAATGAGTGTCATATTACTCTTGGCTACCTGAAGTAAGCGCTCCTCTCCCACTTCACATGTAAATGGGATTTAACTTTACTTTTAGGTTATAGCTAATTTGTGAATTAAGATTTTAGCTGACGTAAGTTTTGAAAGTAGGAGTGAATTTTTCTTTGGGTTGCCTCTTCGAGGACTATGAGAGCTATCATGTGCCAACTGATCGCTAGGGGTATCTTAAACTTGTCCCCAGTGAGCCTGTAGGCTGGATACACTCTGTCTTACGTGTGTTTCTTTTAAGATCCTCAAGACTTGTCTATAGCCAGCTAACTTAATTTGTAGGACAATTTGTGTGACAGGGATGCTGATCATACAATGACCTCAATATTTAATTTGAATAAGGATGACTTACTGTGACACCGTGTGCTTTGGTTTCATCATACTTATCTGCATTGTTAAATCTAATTTTTGTTATTTGTACAAATGTACAGGTGAATTACCTCCTAGCCCCTGGGGGTGAGGGGGTCTGCTTATTAGATATGCCTGACACTAGATTATATGCTAATTCATGGATTCAGTTGCTACTAGTTATTCAAGATACAGTTAGTTAATTCTTAAGAATTTTCTAAAGCATTTCACTGAATGATGCCTTTCTATTAAGACAGTAGGTTCCTAGTACTGAGATAAAAATACTTCAGATTAAATTCTCAAATTCTAGACTGGCTTCTGCATCTGTTATATATGTTACTGTGTGGGGGGGTTTTGATATGAATTACACGTATGTATCAGAATGTTTAGCAGAGTTTTTAAAGAGTATAGGTACATGGGATCTTACAAGATTTACTGGGTTATTTTCTCTGGGAATAGGCATAATTTTGAAATGTCCCCAAGGGACATTTCTAAAGCCTCCCTCTGGTTAAGAACCACAGACATAGGGGATAATCATTTAATCAATACTTACTGAGGTTTTGCTCTGTTTGGCACAGTAGTCTAGTTCCAGGGGATAAAAAAAACAAGGAAGGCTGTCATTACCCATGAGAATCTCTGCTTTGAGTGGAGGAAACAAGCATGTAAACACATGAATAAGTGTTTGTGCCTTATATAGCTTACCTTTCAAGAATATTATAAACCAAGTAGGGGAAACATTTATTTAAAAGAAATTAAGGGAAAAAAAAAAAGAAATTAAGGGCACTCTATTGACATACCCGATATACCCATAAAGATGTTAGGTTTATCTAAATACCTTTCCTGCACTACATTTTGTCATCGTTATAGTGTGGTTTTACATTTATAACTATACTTTGCTAAAACAGACCAGCATTTTTGAAAGCAAAATTAAATGTCACTATTTTACTGGAAGTTCTGTGTTCTTGATTTGGTTTTGCCACCAGAGCATGATCTTATTTCAAAATTTAACAGTGTGATTAAGAATGGATGTATTTAGGGAGTCTCTTATTAGCTATTTTGGCTTGTTAGATAAGATTTGTTCTCAAAACTGTGTCCTTGACTTGTCCGGGGAGGACAGAAATTCAATGAAGTACTTTACCCTTTCCCAAAACGTCTGATTTTTATCTTCAACTATACTTTCAACAAAATCTGGTATCATTCAGAGCCCTCCAACCAACTTTTCGTAGTAGAATTTGTTGTATTTCACCTTTTAGGTCTTAGCTGTGATTCACTGCTTCTTGGTCACTTGTTCATTTTCAGGATGGAATACTTGTTCACATTATTCCTAGCCTTGTTATAATTTCATGGTTAATGTATAATTGGATATTTTCAACCACTGGACTGCTCTTAGATTTTATTTATACATATCTATGAAATGCCTTATTTGTGTTCATGGATCAAAGCTTAGAACCTAAATTTGGCTTTCTATCTTTGCTCATTTAAATAATGCTTACAAAAGAACAGCTTTGAATAATCTTAAATGACTTATCTTTAATGGCGATCGAAAGAAAGAAAATGGCAGTATTATTCAAGCCATTCTTTGTATCTTGTCTAATGAAGAAGCAGACTCGTCTGACCTATAATTACAACTAAACAGGAAGTTAATGTCTTGTTAGTGATGTAATGAGAGATGTTGTGCAGCACCTCTTAATCCTTAAGATAAACTTTCAGGGTTTCTCACAAATTACAAATTACAAAGTAAAATGGTTTTAAGGGAATTACTCCTTCCCATTCTTAAGTCTACAGCTTTATGAAATTGTTCAGATCCTGGATCATTTTGCCAAGCTTCCTTCTTTTGAAATACATTTCTGAGATGTTTCTTCCTTGCCATTTGTTTCTACATATGGTATATAGAAATTTCACAACATGAAAGTTAATAAAAATTTTTGTTTACTTCGTAGTAAACCTGATCTTCATAAGAATAGAGTGTAGTTGCCTGATTGGACAATTAATTATACTACCGTGTTTCCCCAAATAGGACCTAGCCGGACAGTCAGCTCTAATGTGTCATTTGGAGCAAAACTTAATATAAGACCCGGTCTTATTTTAGTATAAGACCGGGTATAATATAATATTCGGATCGTACTTTTTGCTCCAAAGGATGCATTAGAGCTGATTGTCCAGATAGGTCTTATTTTCGGGGAAATGGTACATTTTGGCCTGTCATTGGTTTGAAACTATACCTTTATGTTACTAGGTTGTAAAGGGCCCTGGAGAGTGACTCTTACCTTAAAATTTCTTACAAAGGCATTTCTCTTGGCTTCGCACCTCATGCCCTCATCTCATTCACTCGAGTAGTATTTTATGTTGTTCAGTATAGGTTTAAGAGGCAAGGGTTGTCTATAGTCATACAAATCTTGTCTTTAAATCAAGTAGAAGTTTGGAGGGGAGTGGACTCTTGAATAAAATATAAGAAATTGCCTTTCACTAACGGCATGAGCTTTACATTTTCCAAAAGCGATGGTAGGGAATGTATCTATTGTACTGCTATCATGGCCTTTGTGTGAGGATGTGCAAGATGGGTGGCAGAGATTGGGGTAAGAAATGATTTTGGAACACAGTGGTGATAATTATTGTACTTAAGGATGGAATCCATAAACTTGGCCTTACTACAGTGATCAGCTAAGGTAAACTTTGACAATTCTTTGGAAGAATGCTGTAACTTGGACAAGCTAGAATGTTATTTATGGAGTTATACTTTAATTGCAGCATCGAAACTGGACACTTTGTTTTCAGAATGCTGACTTTGGTTGGTTGTTGATCTAATATATAAGTAGTGGCAGTGGTACGAAAGTTTACCAAAATGCTTAAATGTTATTGGAGGCATTAAATTTTACAAGAGGCTGATGTAACATGGGTGCTCTACAGCTTTATTATTCATGAATAGTTCTTGTATTTTCCGATTTATAAGCTCTTTGGAGGCAAGGAATGGTCCTTGCTTATACTTCCCTATTCCTTTAGGCCTTTAATGTGTTCAATACTTTGGCTTCCTGTTCTTTGTAGTCTTTGGTTAGTCACTTCATCTCATTGAGGAAGATGTAGAGAATAGAGAAGCAAAAAACTATTTAGCAGTGTGTTTAGACTTCTAGACCAGTGTCTCAGTCTTTTCATGTTTTACCTCCAACAATCAACTGCCAAAGAAGACCATTTCCCATAAAGCAAATGTTTTCCTCAAAATAAGCTATAGGTTTTCTCTTAGGAGACCCCATTCCAAAAGGAATGGTCAGACTCATTACTGTTTATTCATGTATCTCCACATGAGAACTCACTGGCTTAAGCTTTATCTCTGTTGGTTGCCTTTTAGAGAGATTTACTTGACTCCTTTTTCCTGTGTGTCTTTAAGCTTTTTCTCCCCTTTTTTTAAAGGGAAAGGGGAAGCATACTTCACAGCATGGGAAGGCCTAGAGTCTCACTAGCCAGGTATGCAGGAGATTTAGGAGAAGCAATTCAGAGGAAGGTGATCCCAAAAGAAGAAAATTTCCCCCAAAACACACCATGGCAAGGAAACGTCTAACTTCAGTGGTTTTTTGTTTTAGTGGGCAGTATAGTGTTTAGCATTGCTCTCTTAATTGTATGTCCTTGATCCATCTTAGTGTCCTGTCAAGGTGAGTGGAGCCTATAACAGTTACTAAAAAAATGTGTGCCAATCTCCCCTGCCAACTATTTTCCTATTTCTTAATAGTTGACCAAGAGCTCGTCTGAGTAATGCTGTTCTCAGAGGAGTAATGGTCAACAGAGTATGAAGACTTTACAGGTCTTATATATGTGCTGTTCTTTCAGATCCTTGCCACTGCTCCTCTCTACTGGGAAGCCAAAGAATTACTTTTCAGTTCTTCATACAATTTTATAAATTGTTTTTTTTTCCCCAAAGCCTATGAAACTTGTAGGTTCTAAAGTCATAAGGCAAAAACCAAAGACAAAATTACTTTTGTAAAATTATTTGAGTAGGTGCCTCACTGGAAATTGATTTCGAGTCCAGTAAATACAGTTTCCTTTTGTAGCGGAACAGATAATTGTTTTCTCATTTGGCTTTCATTTAAAGGCCACGCAACTTGAAAAATAGGTAACACTAGACTTGCACTGAGTGTGGTGAGATGCAAACTAACAGTGAATAGTTATGGAGGAACTGATCCTAAGAAAACATCGGTTTTCCGTATCTTGTTCAATCTGGGGCATTTATTTCTTCAGTAGAATGGAAAGTTGGGTTGGTGCAATTGAACTTTTTTTCTCCAGTTTGCCAAATGCCATATCAAATTATTTAAATACATCTTTGATGCAAGGACACCCTTTTGACAAAGAAGCCTTTTTTGTAACCTATCCCTAGACCTATTTTTCAAGTTGTCTGGTAGATAACACTGCTTTGCTCTTCTACCTATCCTGAAGCTTTGTATGTCTTACACTTGAACTCAGTCTTTCCCTTCTACTAAGAGGCTCTAATGGAAAGTGGCAATGAGGCCTATTTCCATAAGGTGGTCTAAGGGGGAAATGCTTGGTGTTTCGGATTATTTTTCATCCCCAGTGACTTAGTTCGTGTTCTTCTCAACTGAATTACTGCTATAGCTTCTAAATGTGATTACTCATCTGTAGGGATTCCTACAACATGGAGGTGAAGGGAGGGTCTGATACCCCACAAATTAAAGTTTTGTGTGGGCTTATGTGTATTTTAGGAGATAGAGGGTCAACAGCTCATCAGATTCCTAGAAGTCCTTGTCACAAATAGCGTTAATAGCAAATGTGCTGAAAGATAATGTAGTTTTGTATTATTTAAAATTTTAAAACCTGCAAAACAATGCTATATAGTCTTTAAGAGAGATACACATCTAATAGTGTATGAAAAGGTAGAGAAATGGAAGAAACCAAATTTGGAATTAGTCTGTTACCTCTTGGGAAAAGGGAAGAGAACCTGGGAAGTACATGAGAGATCTTCTATTATTTGCAACATTTCTTAAACCTGAAGGAGGTTTAATAAAAATGTTCAGTTTTACTTAACAAACTGGATATAAAGATAAATGGGTACTTTTAGGATATGACTTAATGTTAAAAAATTAAAAGAATCACTTTTGCTGTACTATGGCTAGTACATTAAAAACCAAACTCTGACTTGTCTTATTCTTGCTTAAAAAATATCAGTGACTTCTTGTTGCCTTTCAGATAATCTTTGGCATAATATTCAAGGCTCTCGAAAGATCAAGTCCTGATTAATTGTTCTGGCCACATCCGTTACTCCCTTACCTGTACCCTGTTGTGTCTCTGGTAAACCAAACTACAAGCACATCTTTACAACTTGTGTTCTTTCACACCCCTAACTTTGAATGAATTTGTCTATTTAAAATGCTTATCCCTCTATCAAGACCCAGCTCAAATGTCACTGTCTTAAACCCAAGCAAGGTTCATGGTTACCTTTTCAGGATTCACAAAGCATTTGAATACCTTTATTTTAAGCACTTAGGTTGTTAAAATGTAATTTTTTATTTTTGAACTGTGCCTACATTTTATTAGCTCAGTCTGTTGGAGGAGACATTTCATGTTTTATCTTCGTATTTTCAGAACTAACATCCTTGACACCAAAAAGGCAGTCTAAAACTAGTCGATAGCTGCTGATACTACACTTTTCATTTTAGAAATGGATTTATTCCAGTGGAAGTAACCTCTAGTTTCTGTGATTAGATGGAAAGTTAACTCTTTACTAGATACATGATTTCTCCCGGCTCCCTCTACTTTAATTTTGAGACTTCACTTAGTTTTCCTACATGTTTTTCAGCCAGAGTTGAACATTACATTGTGTTTTAGTGAGATAAAAATCTGTATAATTGGTCATGGGTCCCAGTAGCACTCTGCTTAAAATAAGTCTCCTGTTTTTATTTTTTTGCTGTTTTCTTTCTCTTGGATTTATTAGAAGGAAACTGGAGTAGTTAACGATTAAGGGAATGGAATAGTTATAGGAACCAGAGCAAACTGCAACCTCAGGGACTGAAATTGCATATCTATATGCCAAGTCAGCTCTTTGCTATCTCTGCCACCCAGTGTGATTTCTTTTTTTTCCTTTGTTTTCAGCATGTAATTTCAGGGCACATGCCTCCCTAAAGCTCTGGGTCACATATTTACAGCTCCTAATTAGAGAAAGAAGTGTCCCTTCCAGCTTCATTTTGAAAAATCTTGGGCAGACATGAATGGACAGACCAATAAGTTCAAGTCCTGTCACAGGTTACTTTCAAACTCTTTGAGCTAATCACGGAGAATGAAAGAAAAAGATTCTGTGATTATCCCTGACTAATTGGGTTTTTTGGGGGGCTGACACTACAATCACATGTTTGGGTTGGAAGTATTTCTATGAAAGTAGGGTATGATGGTTTGTTGAGTAGGCAAAATCTCTGCTACATAGAAGAGAGATATCTAAGATGACTCCTTACTATGCTTTTTCTGGTATTTTTTGACTTGCAAAGATATTCTTACATCTCCCATTTGGTTATGCTATGAGCACAATAGTGTCATGACAATTATTTGGTATCTTAGAGGAAAATGCTGGTACCTGATCTAAAAAGACGTGTTTTGATTCTTAAAGTTACTTAGGTCCTTTTTCAATGCTAAATTTAGGTTTTAGTACATAAGTTAATTGGCCTGGTTTGAAATCATTATTTCAGAGGTGTCTTGGTCATGGAGAATTGGAAAATTAGGCATTTAGAAATTACCTGAGAGATATAAGTCCTGTAGTTATGGAGTAAAGAGCTAAAATTCAGTGCTAACTTCCTGAAATTATACCTTTACTCTAAAAGAGTGATAATGCCAACATAATCTTGGTGATTTATAAATATCATTGTGCAGAAAAATTTATTCCATAAGAAATAATTTATTGCATTCTTCATTATTTAAAAAATGTAACGTTAAGAAAGGATGATATATTCTAGGTCAACTATAGATTCCTGAACTTTTATTTGTAATGTAGTTGTTTCACTATATTGGGTGTTTTGTAAGACCAACTATCATTAAATTGGTTTATATTTAAAAATAACTGCTAGTTTTCAGGCATTTTAACAAATATATTCAAAACAATATTCAGTACATAATTTGGGGTAGATCAATGTACAAAACTTATTCTGGTAATACTTGAATTCAAATGCTTACCATTTTTATGTATAACCACATGAAATTGCAGTTTTTATAGTTCAAAAATGGCCAAATATTAGTAATTTCATATGACTCAAACTAATAATATGAGTTCTTTAAAACTCCACAAATATTTTTTGAATTGCTGGCCTTGGGTTATTAATGTATAACATGTTATGGTAGAATAATTGCTAGATGTCTATGTGATAGACAGCTAAGCATAAAGATTCATCAGATTGGCAAAAGATTTAAATGGGATGAGGCTATAATATGTAGTCTATTTATGAAGCAGTTTTGCTTTTGTTTAATAAATGATTTGAGTGCCTACCGAGGAAATCTTCCTGCCTTCAGGATGGATGGTCTACGTGGTCAGCTTGTTGAGTACCTAGTACGTTATGTGCCAGGTTCTATGTCAAAGTGCTTTAACTCTCATTCATCTCCTCAAAACTTCCATACAAATAGACATTGCAGTTTTAGAGATGAGGAAATAAGCCTAGGAAATAATGGGTCCTAAGTTGGATTAAAAGTGAAACTCCGAAATGAAACAATACCAACGGAGATACATACTCAAGGTCTTTATTTCATGGTGCTATGTTTGAGCATTTGACTTGCATATGTAAGTTTATATTTGGATTTTAATAGCATTTGTGAAAATCCAGATCTTGATCATTTGTGGGAAAGGAAAGGAGGTGGTTTTGAAATAGACTTTTTGGATCCTTACCTTCCTTAAAGAAAGGGACTTAGCCTAAGTTAGCTTCTGGTTTCTTCTGGTGGGCCAGTTACACAATAGAACTTCTTGTATAAGTTTTGGAATGTGAGAAAATTCTCTGTTCTTATTAGACTGCTTGATTCTTACCTACAATAAAGTATTTACACCTTGAGATGGTATTATGTAGATTGCCATTATAATAAATAAAAGTGGCTGATTATGGAATACAAATAATTGCTGTAGGAGATTTTATCTAGCCTATGAAAAATTCATTTGCTCAGTAATGGATAGTTCATTAAGTTGCTGATGTATTTCTTTTTTTACTCAAAAAACTTAGTTTTTAAATAATTGTTTTAGAATTGATTTTTTGGTAAGGTTTTGTTTGTTTGTTTTTTAAGCTAAAACCATAGTTTCTTTTAACCAATTGTGTAACTCTGAGATAAGAGTTCCTGTAATTTCTACTGATCAGAATCAAAAATATTTGGAATGAATTTTCTCCAATTCTTAAATATGTTGAACATATGAGGGCAGATATACATAGGCAAGCATGAAGATCTCATCGAATTTTACATTATCCTAACATTGTAAATCCTGGGATCTCTTGCTGTCTTGATAACCTTATAAACAGTTGTGATCATTTCAGAAGCAAATTGGCAATGTATCAGGACAATTTTTTCCCCAGTTTTATTGAGATATACTTGACATACTAGTTTTAAATATACAAATAATTTTATGTATGTATTGCAAAATGATTACCACAAGAACGGTTCTTCACTAATATTTTTTAAATGGAGTGTGTCTAGACTGATCATTCTTGAACAATCGGCCATTTTCTGAAATGTATTTTCACCATATGATGGCGGTAAATACTTGCTCTAGTTGTCTTCTTAAAGACATGTATATTCCCTGCATTTTCTTAGAATCCCATTATCTCATGGGTCTATAAATTTCTACAGGCATGTATGAGGTGTGATCGAAAAATACGATGTTTAAATAAAAAAATTTATTACAGTAAAAGACATGTTGCCATTAATCCCCCTCGGTTCGAACACATCCCATCCTTGCCACTGTCTGAAGCAGTTCTGGAAGTCCTCTTTCCTGAGTGTCTTTACTTCATCCTCCATCATGACAACGTTCTATGTCACACATTGCTTCTGATACAGCAAATTCTAGCAAATAAAAACATTCCAGTGTGTCCTCATTTACCGTATTCACCGGATTTGGCACCATGCAACTTCTGGCTCTTACAGAAGTCAAAATGACCATGAAAGGAAAACGTTTTGAATCAATTCAGGATATCAAGGCAGCCACGACAGTATAACTAAAGACACTCAAGAAAGGACTTTCAGAACTGCTTCAGAAAGTGACAAGAACGATGGGATAAGGGTGTTCGAAGCGAGAGGAGTATTTTGAGGAGGATTAATAGCAGTGTGTCTTTTACTGTAATGTTTTTTTAATTTAGATCACTATTTTTTATCATACCTCATATACATAGTATATATAGATATAACTACATCACAAATTTTTTAAAAACTAGTAAAGAAACGACTTTATTTTCTTATTAGACTATCCAGATTTGTTATTCACAAGTCATGGCAGGTCTGAGTACATATTTGTTGTAAATATAAGGTCAGGTGGAATTGTAGAAACTGCATGTTTTGCTAGGAGCAGACTTCTTTTCTACCATGTGAGAACCTACTCTCTGAGTTGTAATTTTAGTCAGTATTGAGTAAAGGTTAAATGGAGGGAATAAGGAGATCAAACCAAAAAGGGTAACTACCTAGCCCCATGAGAGATTTTTCAAGTGGAAAACAAGGTCAGTGGGTAGTTTGGTTCAGAACGAGGATTTAAGACAGTAAAAACAAGAGCCTCTGAGATGGTCTGAAAGTTCAGCAAGTAACATGAATGTTTGAGAGCTTCATTAGCTAGGTTCTTCAGCTATGACATTATCTGGTAACTTTTTTAGTTTGTAAGAGGACAGCTGTTCATGTAGTTAAAAATTTCATATTGATGTACATGTACATATACACTTTTGTGAGCCCTAGCCAAGGTGATTGTTTTGGGTGTGTCCATTAAAGAACTACGCCTACCATGCCCCAAGGAACCGTGCTAGGGTTACTTACATTTTCCCTGTTCTAATAGAGTTATTTTTAATGTAAATGGTGGTTGTATGTCCCTTAAAGAATGGGGTGAAAATAAAACGAAGCAGTTGAATCTCTTTGCTTAGTTATTTTTTCTATTATGGTTATATGACCCATCATTTCTCTCTTGATATAGGAACTTAGTGATTTGGCCCGTGACCCTCCAGCACAATGTTCTGCAGGTCCAGTTGGGGATGATAGTAAGTAACTTTTAAGTTGATTTGTATAATTAATTTCAAAACTTGTTTACTTTTAGATAATAAGGTTTTATTTTTTTTCCCTAGTGTTTCATTGGCAAGCCACAATTATGGGACCTGTAAGTATTAAGAATTTAAAATTTTTTGCTTTTAATTGAAACTCTGCATTGATCTAGTTGTAATTTTTACCTTAAGCTTTAGACTTCTTTTTATTACATTTTAATTCTGTTTTGGATATTCCATACTTAACTTTTGAAAAAAAAATTTAAGTAGTCGTTTGTTACGTATACTATATGTGTCTGTTCCTGTGTTCAGGTTCTAGAGTATAGCATCTCTGACCTATCAAATATCCACCTCAATCTAGTTTTCCTTCGTAGCAATATAAAGCGTTGTCATAGAGCTTCCTGTTATTTGTGGAGCTAATTAATTTACTGTTTCTACCGTGGTGTTACTAAAAGTCTTACCTGCCCAAATGGAGTAAATCTAGCTTTAATTGTATTACTTTGATATTTGATTCTTTATAGAACTTTAGTTTTATACAAAATTTGAATATTTTTAGGTAGAAAGTGATATTTTGAATACAGCAAAATTCCTTTCTATCCTGGGTAGATAAGAAACTGTATATGCTGGATAATTGAATATTCAGAATTATGGATACCATCTAAGAATTTCACAGAATTAGAGCGCAGTAAAACATCTTGGGGTAAGACTATATCTTGCACAATACTTAACATTTTTTTTGACTTGGAAGGTACTTTAGGATTTCTCTTCTGAGTTATATGTGTGTCTTACTGAATTTGCTGCTTTCTTTCCCTTTTTGATGTTTTAATCTCAACATAAATGGCAGTAATGTACTAGGTAAGGTAATGGCCAATAAGTAGATATTTATAAGCTTTAAAGAAGAAGTGCCCTTGGAACAGTTAGCCAGCAGATGGATTGGATTAGCATGTGTTTGTTTAGCAGTTCTGATTTTCATAACTTCAATGTTTTTTCTGTCTATGAGCCCCTACTGTGTGCCAGTCATTAAGGATACAAGTGAACATAATAGACATGATCCCTCTCCATCTTTAGGGAGCTTACAATCTCCTGGGAGAAACAGGCAATTAAAACAAGTGTGATAAGATGGCACATAAGAGATAGGTGAATTAAGTGTGCTTACTAGTAGAAATTTGAAGGAAATCATAGCAAGGATGATTGAGTGAAATGTTATGACCTAGAGGTAGGGACATTGTGAATCAAATTAAGTCAAACTTGGGGGAGAGGATGGTGTATTTACTTTAATCATTTGAAATATATCTGGATAATCCTAATAAAATCTACAGTCAGAATTATTTATTTCCAGTTATCTTAAGGACTATTTTTACTGCTTTAAATTTCATTTTGCTTTAAAAGTGCTTGCTTTTGTCTAATTTTACAACAAAATGGTGATTTTTTTTTTTTTTTTTTTTTTTTAATACACATAGGTAACCTAGTGGTTTACCCAGTTTGGTCCACAAAGTTTTTTAAAAGTTTGCAATCTTTGCATAAAAATCCTCTGATTAGGCCCTCATTCCCACAAGCAGTAATGGCTTCAGAGACAGTAGCAGCTGCCTCCCTTTTAGATGCAATTTGTGTCTGCCACAGTTCCTACCACGATCACTTTATTTTGCCTACCTAGATTGTGTAGGCAGGTGAAATTGCAACTGGAAGACTTTTCCCATTGTAGATCACCAATTTTCAAAGCTAAGAATCAAATGCTTTACCATATCTGTACAAAATAAAGCTCATACTTGATGCAGAGGGTACTTGAAGGTAGTCTCATTCTAAAAATTAGTTGTCAGTACTAAATTAGGCATGAAAGAGTTGGTAATCAAGACTTCTGATTGGACAATGTGCATAATAAACCAACTCTTAAAACCAGTGTTATATTTCTGTGCTTGACTTTTGAGACTTCACTTTTTTATTGAAAAAATATTTTTTTCCTTCCCTGTTCTTTTCCAAAAGATAAGGAAATACCTATCATAAAATCAAAGTGAAACATAAATGAGTAGTTTATGCTAGTAATTTTGTAGATAATAGAAGGTAGACGATTGCTTATCCTGACAAATTTCTTAGCTGTTTAATTTGCTTTTATTTTCAGAAAATATTTTTCATTTATTTTATATATATTTCATATTATGGCTCTTCCTTGCTAAATTTTTTTCAGTAACCTTTTATTACATATTAATGACTAGCAGTTTCCTGCTTTTAAGAGCAGAAATACTCGATTTTTAGAACTATTTAAATATTTCCTGATTAACAAAAGCAAAAAATATATTTATACCACAGCTGCAGTTTTGCTTTGGTTAAGCATTATTCCCTGAAATATACTTGTTTTCTAGGAAGGTTAATTCTCACTATTTAGATAATTTCAGGAAGGAGTTAAAAGGTTATAAAAACTCACCCAAAATACAGATCTTATTGTGCTCTTCATAAGTAAGCATCTAAGCTTAGATCCCAGCTTGTAAATAGTTAATGATTATCCTCACTATGTAGTCATTAATAACTCATGTAATTTTGGCTTTTGATTGCATCTTTGTGCCAAAACATCACCATTTCATTAGATAAAATACTACCTTATTTTGTTAGTATGCCTGTTCTGTGAGATGCAAATGTGACCCACAACAGGGTCAATGGTGACATAACCCATAATTGCAGATTTGCTAGAAGAGCAAATGGTAACAAAATTACTTTTGCTTTGGATTACTTCTTAGGTCAGTTAAAGTAATGGCAATGCCGCAGAATTAAAGATTCCTGACTTTCTAAGGAATGGAGCATCTAATTTAAGTTTCAGTACAGAGTAACTTGAATTTTAGTGGCTTGTAGTAGCTTGATCATTCAAGTTACGAGGCAGAAATGCTTGGTTCAAATAATCGTGTGTGCTGGCTTATTTCTGAATTTGAGATAACTTTGGATGCACAAATACTCAAAAACTAAACCTTTGAAAGAACTGACATTGCTAGTTTTGTGGTTTTTAAACTTGGGTTGTTTTTTCTCTACTACATTAAGGGCAATTCCCATTAAGAGTTAATGCATTGAGGAGAAATTCATTGAGGAGAAATTAACTTCCTTACCTATTGTTTCTGATGTTTACATGCTTGATTTTTCTTTAATTGGAAATGGAGCTGGTAGAAAGATACTTTGAAATTATTTGGAGAACGACTCTAACTCCCACCTAATCTGTGATATAGCCATAGAAAAAGTACAGGCGTACCTTGGAGATATTACGGATTCAGTTCCATATCACAGCAGTAAAGCGAGTATCACAATAGAGCGAGTTATAATCTTTTTGCTGGTGGGGGGTCTTGGCTTCAATTTATTTAAGAAAGAAAATGCAACATCTGTGAGATGCAGTAAAACTAGGTGTGCCTGTACCATAACTGAATAATGTAACCTTTGGCAGCCTAGGCAGAATCAGCTACAAAGACCATGTGAAATAAAATAATTGGTTCATTGGTATTTTATTGGGCCATAAGGGTTATTTCTTCTATTTATGTTAAGTGTGTGTGTCATTTCCTGCAAAGTCTAATGATGCATAAAATCTCTTTCCTTCTGTACCTTACTCTTTAGGAAGCTTTGTAGTTTAGTGGAAGAGGGAAATATAAGTAAATAAGTTGTAAGTATGTTGGGTAATAGTAATTGTACAGAAGGAGGTAGTAATAAAAGAAGAGCAGCCAGCAGATTGGACTAAAAGGAAAGCTGTATTTAGATACAGTCCTGCAGATAAGGAGGAATGTTTCAAGTAGGGGAAAGAAATATAGTAGGAAAAATGTGAAACAACATATTTTATAGGCAGTAAAGAGAGCGTATTATGGTGGGAGATGAGATTAACTAGATTGGTGGGAACCAGATCATAAAGCACCTTGTGTGCTTAGGAATTTGAACTCTTCTTGAAAACTGTGCTAGATTTCAAGCAGGGCAGTGACCTTTATCTTCCGCAACAGGGTGAGGGATAAATTGGAGGTAAAAGCCAGAGTGAAGGCAGGCATACCAGTAGTAAGCCATTGCCAAAACAGAGAAAAGGTACCAGTAGTCCACCCTTATCCTTAAGGGATGCCTGAAGCTGTGGATAGTACTGAATCTGTGTGTGTGTGTGTGTATATATGTATATATATAATGTTTTTTTCCTCTACATACATACCTATGATAAAGTTTGATTTATAAACTAGGCACAGTAAGAGATTAACAATAATAGAACAATTATAACAGCATACTGTAATAAAAGATACATGAATGTGGGCTGTCTGAAAATCATATTGTACTCACCTTTTCACTTAAAAGAAAGTACTTCATGGCTTCGCTTTGGCTTATCTCATTTGCCAGCATCACTACTTTTGCCCTTTGGGGTCATTATTAAGTAAAATAAGGGTACTTGAAGATAAGCACTACAATACTGTGACAGTATCTGATAATCAAAATGGCTACTAAGTGACTAACAGGGAGCTTATACAGCCTGGGTATGCTGGACGATTCACATCCCAGGTGGCATGGCATGCTACTCAGAACGGCATTCAATTTTAAACTTATAAATTGGTTCTTTCTTGAATTTTCCATTTAATATTTTCTGACTGCAGGTAACTGAAACTGAAAAGTGAAACCACAAATAAGGGGCAGACTACTGTATTAAGATCTTGAGCTAAGGTAGTGGCAGTGGACATAAAGGAGACCAGGCTAGTTCAGGGATTTCTACGATTTGAGTCAATGATCAAAGTATTCCTTCTTATTCTTTTTCTTGTATTTTCTGTTCACTGTCAATCTATGGTAAATTTGATAGCCTCGATTTTTTAGCTGGCATAGTTTGTTACCTCTAGATCTGTGGTTTTTCCAGTTTTTCCTCTTTGACTTGGAATTTTAGTACTAAATTGTAACATCGAAATATTTTTATTTCAAGCTTTTTTTTGAACAAGTGAAATGCATTGAAATTTGGCTTTGTCTAAATCTCATCAATTGATTGCCTTTGTTCAAAAGCAGTCAGATCAACACTTGACTATGAAACTTGAAATGAAAGCTTAAACAGAACTTTTTTGGAATTGGGTTTTATAAAAATATTTTAGGATTACTTTTAACTTGTTGATTGTATGCAGTATAAACATATTTCCAGTATTAGCTTATTTTATAAAAGTGTATGCTATTTGAAGGATCTATTGCTAATTAACGTAGCCGTATTACTTAACAAAGATATGTTAATCTGATAAATTCACTTCACATTCTGGTGCTTTGCCTTGACTTGTTTTTTTCTACATTTCTCAGGTGCTGCTTTGCAGTCTTAGTTTTTTTTAATTAAAATTTTGTAGACTGAAAAATAGGGAGTTCAGAATAGGAAGGACTCAAATTGTATCTCTTCCATTTCCTAGTTGTGTGTTTCTTTTAACTTAATTCATCAATAAATTGACCTTTCTCCTTTAAACCCCAGGTACACCCTGTTTGTTTTTCATAATATCTGTTAATATTTCATTGCATGTCTCTACCAGACCGTAAGTCACCAAGATAAAAAATTGTTCTATATATCCCTTATACATCTAGCGTATATATAGAAGGGAGTTAGATTAATTCAACTAGTCTTTATTTTATAGAGGGCTGGGGATTAAATTGGCTATATTAAAGTGTCAGACCTGTAAAAATTTTTACTTGCCTGATAGCCACAATGGGCATAACGAAAGGCTTGTTTTGGTGCTATATGCATACTGTAATGGAGTGGGATGGATGTTGGTAATAATAGCTCAATTACTGTACATTTTTAAATATCTTGGTTCTTTCCCTGTCCGGGGACAGTTAAGCAATCTCATATTTTTTTAACTAGGTCACTAACTTTTTTCATTGATTATTAGTCTGATTGGTGTTAATCTGTGGTTTTTTATATGATCTGTGTTTGAATGGTGGTTCAGTTGTACACCATTTGTACGCTTGACTAAGTTACTTCTTTAAGTTAAAATGGGAACAATATCTTTTACCTGGTATTGGTTAAATTAAATGTAAAATCCTAGTAAGTAGTTTTCACCCAAATGTCGCTTCATGCTAGCGTTGTATAATATTTAGTTGCTATAAGGGAGTTCTTCATACTCAAATTATAATGAGGAAAACAGCAAAGAAGAAACAGTACTGCTGTAGCTTGAAATGTATGTTTTCTGTCGAAATGGAAAAACAAATATTCCACATTGTTTACTAGATTACAAATCTAGTAATCCTGTATATTGATTTGTTGTGGAGAATTCAGTATGCTTTTGAAGAAAAAACTTGCAAGGTTGTAAATGAGAATTTTGAGGAGCCAGTTGAGAATTAAACAGTCTTTAAAAACCTATGTTGTCTCTGTTCGGCTTCTTTTGAAAATAGTTGTATGTTACTTACAAAAGCTAACATTTTGGTTTCACAGTGGCCAGAATGACTTGTTGAAAGGTACAAAGTCAGTTGTGTATAATATATATACATACACAAACATATATATGTATATTATATATATATATATATATATATATATGGCTGTCATTTTACAAAGGTAAAAATTTACTTTCAAATTACAGTTTGATAGATAATACTGTATGTAGACTTTATTGCTCAGTATGCTTTTCCTTTGTGAGAATCAGGATCTAGAATACTTTTGTTTCTGGATAATTTTTTAAGGTCTTCGGTGACTTAATATAAAATGGTATCTAAGTAAATTTTCATTATTCTGTAGTAAATTCTGATTGTTTTTCCCATTAATAACTGAATTTTGGAATAATTTAGGCTCTTGATTGCAGTGCAAATAGTAGGTAATTTTGGTTCATATTAGAGAAATGTTTCGAAAATAGAAGTGTTATAGATTGTTTAGCAATAATATTTTAAGTATTAGTCAAGCATATTTTTCTTTTCACAGAATGACAGCCCATATCAAGGCGGTGTATTCTTTTTGACAATTCATTTTCCTACAGACTACCCCTTCAAACCACCTAAGGCAAGTATTTTCTCCCATAATCTGTTGTATAGATTTATACTTTATTTCAGAGGAATATTGCGTTCTTAGAGATTAGGCTTCTGCATAATGAAAATTAAATTGGTGTGTGTGTAATGAATAATAATAACTGAGGCTGATTATATATATTTGAGTCACTGATAATAGAATGCTGACTCTTAACCTTTAGTTAGAAGAGCAGCTAGACCTGGATTTGAACTTTGTAAATGGAGATAAGAATTACCTTTTCCTTAATGTTGCAAGACTGAAATACACTATGTGAAATCCCCCCCCCCATTACTGTGTTTATACAGACTTGGATTATTAACCCTAGTGTTCTGTAATAGGCTTCAAATGTTCAATTTGAGTATGCGTTTGCACATATTACTGCAACTTAATATTTGTGTTGTGATTTAGACTAATCATTTTGGGAGTTGACTTTGCATACATAACTGAATAAATCTATCAAAACTTAGAATTGCTTAATGCACTGAGGTAAACTGGTTTACAAGTATTAAGAGCTGTGTGTGTGTGTGTGTGTGTCTATGTATGTATATATTTTTTTTCCCTTGAAGTTTCAGAGCTGTTTACAAAAATTCAACTTATAGAATAACTATGGAAGATAATACACATAGAACATTGCTGCTTCACTATAACCTTCATCATCATGTTATGGGTGTGATATGAGTTACTTTAGATGAAACACCTTTGTGATACTCAAATTTATATTCTATTTACAGTGGAAATGCAGGCTCAAATACATAGCTTTGTAACGTAATAACCTTAAATGAGCTGGTCTATAAATTTTGGTTTACATTCAGCAGTTTCTTAGCTTTTAGTGAATGTTAAAATAAAAATACCCTTCATATTGCTCTTTGATACTTCTGATATCATAGGGCCAAAGTTATCCTTAAGAACATCCCACCATATCGATGAGAATAACATTTTGCCCCAGAGTTGTATTTTCCATTTTAATTAAGAAGTGGGAGCACCTAGGAGCTCTTTGGTCAGAATGTAAAAACTGGTTTCTGTAATTTATTCTTTTATGTATATAAGTTAAGATTGTAGCCATTTGATTTTTTAAAAATTGTGACATTTTAAGCCTTGCTAGAAGTCTTCTACTTGCCTTTAAGATGCTTGTTTCTATTTGGGAAAAATATCTAAAGGTTTTTTATTTATTTTAGGTTGCATTTACAACAAGAATTTATCATCCAAATATTAACAGTAATGGCAGCATTTGTCTCGATATTCTAAGGTCACAATGGTCTCCTGCTTTAACTATTTCTAAAGGTAAAATACTTTTAGAAAACTAGCTACTCTGATTTTCTAATAGTTAAAGGAGTTTCATTTTGGGGCCTGCTTATCTGAGTCTTCCTTACGTTAACTTTTTGGGTAAGAGGTGGGGAAGGAATAAAGTTATATCATCTTTGCTCTTTTAGCAGTATTGATTAAATATTTTGTGGGAAGAAGTTAAAATTCAAATTAGGGTATTGGGGCATTACTTGAAAATATCAAATAATAAAAGCAAAGTTTATTGATTTCTGTAGTATTTTTCGATTCCTAAAGTTAAAAGAGCTTTTAAATCTTGAGGTTTCCATTGAAGGAAATTTTGATTTTTGCTTTTTTGTGTTTATTATTTTTTAAATAAAAAACTTTAAAAAAAGGAATTTTTTAGTTAGGTGTTATGTGAACGTTCTAATAGTAGTCTAAAATTAGAGTCTTGGGAATGTCTCTAGAATGGTTCTACTCTTCTCCTTTTAATAGGAATCCATTATGTGACATCTCTAATAGGTCGTCCAGTTTCCTCCACATAAATATCCAGATGGAGATAGAGTATCTCTCCATCTCTCCCTCCTTTGTGAATGATTGGTGGCTTTTATGACACGTTTACCCCACAAATAAAATCACCTACCACAAAACTACTTAAAGAGGAGGTCTGCCTTCAAGTAATTTTTGGTATTGGCTTGGCATTCCTTAGGTACACAAAATTGGTTTTTTACTGTTGCTAGTTATGACAATGTTTCAGATATTTGAGAATATCAGCAAACTTTAGCATCCTCACATTGTTTCTTGGAATAGTTAATGGTATAACATTTTACAAAAAAACTTCTATGATTTTTATGAGTATGGTAAATGTAAAGTGATAATGGGATTTAAGGCAGGATTTCATAAATCCTTTCATATGGTTACACAGTGCATTTGAATCTCACTTAAGGGGCAATGTAGCATTTCCCAAACTTTTGTTTAACTGGAGTCACTTTTTAGGGGGAGAAAAACAATTTGGTTTAATGCTGCCATGATTTTTTTCAAGTGTAATATAATTTTAGACCTGTTTTTCACCCTCTTGGGTATATTTCAGTTTCCTTTCAAATCAGGCTCTCTTAACACATTCTCTTTAAGAATACTTGACTACTAGGTTCCATTTTTTTTTTCACCATTCCTGGGAATGCACTATAATAATGAAACACCATATTTCTGTATTTGCAGATTGAGTTTTATATCTGTCCCCTTGCACTTGGAATTAAAATTTGATTTACTGTTACATTAATGTCTCTTTATGGTATTTTTTTTTTGTCTTCATCTCAAGATTATCATACCCATTTCATGCTTTTATATCTTAAAATGTTATAACACCTTGCACAATGTCTGGCACGCAACAGGCACTCAAAATTAGATATGTGCTCCGTTAGAATTAGATGCTTGGCATCTTCTATGTTGAACCAGGTTAGGGGAAGAGACAGTTGAAGGCTCACTTGGTAATATATCTTGACATTGCTTCACTTAGTCACTACTCTTGAGAATGTGGCCTCTACCTTATAAATTCAAACAGACAAAACATGCAGTCAGTGGAGCATTTGGAAGTTTTTGTGAAAACTGAGAAAAGGGCAGAAAAAGTACCATGAAACTTTCCATACCAAGAAACTCCACTTAATTATTTTTTTAAAAAGCGATAAACTATGACATTACTTGACAATGTCAGAACTGCTGAGTTGGGCAGTATTTTTACAGCAAGTCAGTACTAAACTTGATCCCAACAAAGCTCTATTTGCAGCATTTCTTATTTACCAGGAGCTTGTCTCCAAACAAACAAAAATCTCTGCAAAGCTTTGTCTCATTGAGATTAAAATACAAACTAATAAAAATCTTTCGATAATTGAGGTTTATAAATATGTTTTTAATTGATTTCTAGTTTCATACTGTTGTATTTAGAAGAGCTGCCTGATAAAATTTTAGTCTTGAATTTATTGAGATTTGTTTTGTGGGCCTAAAGTGTAATCTATCTTGGAGAATGTTCCATATGCACTTGAAAAGAATGTGTATTCTGTAGTTTTTGGATGAAATGTTATGTAAATACCAAGTTCATCTGGTTTAATGTGATATTTCAGGCCATTGTTTCCTTATTGATTTTTTTCTGTCTGTATGATCTATCCATTGATGAAAGTGGGTATAATATGTGTTGTTAAATACACTTTTCTTTATCCAAATTCCCGATGCTGGGTAATAGATGTTTGTTTTCTTGCAGTTCTTTTATCCATTTGTTCACTGCTATGTGATCCAAACCCAGATGACCCCCTAGTGCCAGAGATTGCACGGATCTATAAAACAGACAGAGATAAGTAAGTATAGTAATTTAAGGAAATAATATTAAAAAGTCGTTTTTCTCAATGAGTTAGGCTTATACTCTGCTGCAAGTGGTGGTAATGCCAAGAAGATTTGATGCTTATTTCTGGTAAGATAATAGTTGAAGTAATGAAGAAACCTAGTTATTCAAAAGGGATTATTTTAAAAAATTACTGGGTTTTAGTTTATGTGACGGTGAATAATCCCTCTAAAATGTGTTATATTTCTAACACTTTGTCACTTTAATTATTAAGTTTTGGAGAAGGAAGCAAATTATTCACCCCAATTATGTTTTTGAAAAAAAATATTGGTACTGTTGTAAAAATTCGTTCTAAATTTCTCGAATATTTGAATTACCTTTGTGTACAGTTTCACCATTATAACTTTTGTATTGTTATAATTAATGCTAAGTGTACTTGTTCAATTAGGTACAATAGGTTAGCAAGAGAGTGGACAGAGAAATACGCTATGTTGTAGGGTAAGAGGATCTGCACTCTGGTGCGCTTATTCATGGTCCTGCCAGCACTTGAGTGCTGCATGCTGTAAGGCACTGTTTTCACTAACAAGGTAACTGATGTGGCAGTTTTCTGAAAACTGTACATTTAACTGCTTGATCTTTGTTTAGCGTGAAAGTATACCCAGTAGTCATTATTGCTTGAAGAGTATTTTTGCATGACAAAGCAGTTATATAGCACTGGTAGAAATAGAAATTTAAGTATTATCTTTTAAATCACCAGTATTTAAATTTAAATTGGTATGTTTTAGACTTTATACCAATACTATGGTGGAATGTGGTGATTTAGTTCAAATTTTGCTGAGAGACGTAAGGGAAAAACACTTTCAATTAAGCCTAAGCATCTAACCTAAATGTTCATTACTGACATGCATGCACTATTGTCAGCTCTAATTTGTGGCTCCCTGTATGCTAAACGAAGCCTTTGTTTTAAAGTGCTGGCTTTTTGAGAGGTATCCTTAAATGAGGTAACCATGAATTGGTAGAAAGAACTTCTCTGTATTCAAGTTTAGAAAAGTGCTTGAACCATGTTTAGTTTTTGGTTTGAAATGAAGCTAGTTAATATTTTATAAAGTTCAAACTGTAAATAAATATCTAAAAGTTTTCCTGTGCCCTTTGATGTATATTCATTTCTTAAGGTTATCAACTATATTTTTTGTTGGTAAGTAGACCAAGGCATGGGTGTAACAGGGAAAAGTTGATAGCATTTATTGTTAGTGTTCTTCCTCAGTAATAAATAACCTCGCTTGTATGTGAATTACCTGTTGATCTTTTTAGCAAGATGCCACCAGTTGTACTAGAGATTCCCATTTATCAGGCCTCAAGTGGGACTTGTTTAGTTCCACTCACCACACTATTTAAAAATAACATATGTGGTTCTAATTAACACATACCACTCACACTCACCTCCTCTAGAAAACTGCTCTTTTATCATCCTCCCCAATATCTTAATCATCTGCTTGTGCCTAAGTCTCAAAGGCGTTTTCTCTTCTGGTATTACCCAGGGTCATGTAACTTCTCAAAGTCTAGGATTCAGATAAAATTGTTTAGTTAACTATTTGGTTCTGGCTTTGATGGAAATTTTTGTAGCTGTACAGAATGTGTGTGCTGTTCTGACATAAGTCCATGATGAACTGTAAAATAATTTTTTAAATGTTAAAATTTGTTGGAACAGATACTAATTGTAGATTTTCTAATAGAACATTATTAGCTCAGTGGTAGGGGAGAGAAGAGGTCTTTGATTTTTGTTACACCCCAATCTCAATGCCACTTTATTATGTTTATTAAAATACTACTTTCAGTGTTTTAGAAGCATAAGGTTCTCGTTTTCCCACATTGCTTTGAGTACCATTATTGGCTTTATTCTCATCATAGCCATTAGATGACTCCGTGATGAGTCTGCAGGTAAAATAGAAGTCTTTTCTTACCTTTTTAAGTATTAAGAATTCTATAACTTTTTCAATAACACGCTCTTTATTTACAGGTACAACAGAATATCTCGGGAATGGACTCAGAAGTATGCCATGTGATGCTACCTTAAAGTCAGAATAACCTGCATTATAGCTGGAATAAACTTTAAATTACTGTTCCTTTTTTGATTTTCTTATCCGGCTGCTCCCCTATCAGACCTCATCTTTTTTAATTTTATTTTTTGTTTACCTCCCTCCATTCATTCACATGCTCATCTGAGAAGACTTAAGTTCTTCCAGCTTTGGACAATAACTGCTTTTAGAAACTGTAAAGTAGTTACAAGAGAACAGTTGCCCAAGATTCAGAATTTTTAAAAAAAATGGAGCATGTGTATTATGTGGCCAATGTCTTCACTCTGACTTGGTTATGAGACTAAAACCATTCCTCACTGCTCTAACATGCTGAAGAAATCACCAGAGGGGGAGGGAGATGGATGCTCAGTTGTCACATCAAAGGAAGCCGCATTATTCAAACAGCATCCATTCTTGTTTAAGCCTTCCACTGTTAGAGATCTGAGGTTACATGATATACTTTATGCTCATAACTGATGTGGCTGGAGAATTGGTATTGAATTTATAGCATCAGCAGAACAGAAAATGTGATGTATTTTATGCATGTCAATAAAGGAATGACCTGTTCTTGTTCTACAGAGAATGGAAATTGGAAGTCAAACACCCTTTGTATTCCAAAATAGGGTCTCAAACATTTTGTAATTTTCATTTAAATTGTTAGGAGGCTTGGAGCTATTAGTTAATCTATCTTCCAATACACTGTTTAATATAGCACTGAATAAATGATGCAAGTTGTCAATGGATGAGTGATCAACTAATAGCTCTGCTAGTATTTGATTTATTTTTCTTCAATAAAGTTGCATAAACCAATGAGTTAGCTGCCTGGATTAATCAGTATGGGAAACAATCTTTTGTAAATGCAAAGCTGTTTGTAAATACTGTTGGGATTTGCTTCATTGTTTGACATCAAATGATGATGTAAAGTTCAAAAGAGTGAATATTTTGCCATGTTCAGTAAAAGTGCACAGTCTGTTACAGGTTGACACATTGATTGACCTGATTTATGCAGAGTTAATAAGCTATTCGGATAGTGTAGCTTTAGTATGCTGCACGTGATAACTGGCAGCCCTGGAGTTCCTAGATGGACTTGGGACCCAGCAGTTTTGAACATGTATATGGAGTTTAAGAAATTTTATTTTCCAGGTGCAACCCCCATCTAACTAAATTTTTTCTTCACCTTGTACACTTGACAGCTGGAAAAACCATAACATGGGAGTAATAATGGATTAAAATTTACAAAATAAAGTACTGTTTTGGTGTGGGAGTTGTCATGAGGCTGTGTTGAAGTGACTTAACTATGTGGGATATTGAGTATCCATTGAATGGATTTGTTCAGCCATTTACATTAATGAGCATTTAAATGCAACAAATATCATTTCAGGTGACTTAACATGAATGAATAAAAGTCAATGCTATTGGATTTTTTGTTTGACAAGTGCTATGTGTGCCACTAATTTAACTTATGTAGTAACAAGGGCATTATCATTCTTCACCCTTCCTATTTCTAACCGTATAGTTTTACTCTTTTTTACCTAGTTATTTTGATTTGTTCATTGCTTTCTTACGATCTTGTATTCGATTTCTAGCACATCTGTGACTTCTCCACTTTCACATTTTTGCACTGCTTACACTTAATGTGCAATCTTACTCCTTGTCTGCACACAGATGTGGAAAGCTAGATAATAAAATAAATGTTAAAGCTTGATTTTTATAAACATTTTAATATGTAGTTTGGACATGATTTATTGACTTAAGGTTCTTTAAACTGGAAGTGAAATGCATGCCTTCCAAAAATGTTCTGGCTTTGTTAAGTCTGTAATAAGCATTTCATTGAGAAATATCAAACCAACTATACAGTTTTCCAATGAGTGATTTTTTTTTCATTTTTTGCTTAAAAAATGACTCCTTAAGGTAGATGTCATACTGTTGAAACTATTTTGTATTCATATTACAAATGAGAAATTAATACCACTGTACAAGATAAGAAATATTAGTACCGTTCTATGGCTGTTTTCAAAATAATTCTGAGAAACTTATACTCTCAAAATAACAGATTTAGTAGACATACCATTTCTTGAAAGCCGATCATGAATAAAACACTTCTGAGAGCTTCTGAATCCCTAACTGGCTTTCAAATTGACCTTTTTACTCATAGATAACCCTTAAGTATTTATAGAGATGACTTCCTTAAACCATTGATTAAGTCATTAGTAGATGTGTCCAGCTCTCTATCTTTGACTTGATGCTTTCTATATTTCTTAATGTCACTTCTGAGGGAATAAGCCATAAAGGCTTCTCCAGGTTTAAGAGAATAGTAAGGTACCTGGAAAACCAACATTTTTGAATGTATGGACACTGGATTTGAGCTCTTCTGCAATGAAATCTTCAAAAGAATCCAAGAATTTGCCCTATTTCCCCCATGTATATTACTAGTGCCATGGTAGACTTTAGTGAATGTTAGCAGATTAAAAACTGATTTGGGTTCTATATATTTCCTATATCTTTTAATGCATAAACTCATTTTAAATACTTAAGTTTCTCTTAACCTGCGAGAATTATAGTCCAGTTGACTTGTCAATGTTAAATTACATTTTAAGTGGCTCATTTTTGTTCCTGGGCAAGTTTGCAATGTGATAATCAGATTTAAAGAAAAAAACTTAGTTTGCTTTCTTGTGTGGGTGTGCTCACAATTTTTTAAAGTATGAACCACAGTTAAACTAGTGGTCTCAGGGGTAGTGAACACTCACTTTTTTTTTTTTTTAATGGCTTAGTTGAAATATGCTTCAGATACTGATAATGCTGTGTTAGTGATTTTGGGGGTAACTCAAATTAGCCATGTTTTGTGTTGGCATAACAATTGTTTAATGATTGTTGATTACACTTTTAAGTGAATTTGTCTTATGAGGAACCCAGTGCAAGTCACTAAATATTGTCTAATAGTTACATCAGCATAACACTTGTAATAGCTAAGGTTAACTGAGCTTAAAGGAATTGTTACCATTAAAGTCTGTTTAAAGACACTTCGGTCTTACTCAGTAATTCTACCTAACGTGAAATCCACACTTAATACTGTGTGTAAGTTCTGTTTTGAACTTCTTAAAATAGGAATTAAAACTACCGTCTAAAAAGAATTTAGCACAGTGGTTCTCAAAGCCTGGTCCCAAGACCAGCAATATCAGTATCAGTTGGGAAATTCTTTGCAATGGAAATTAACAGACCCCACTCCAGACCTACTGATTCATAAATGGGTGGCACCCAATCACTTGTTACAAGCCATCCAGGTAATTCCGAAGTCTGTTCCTACTCTCCCTTTAACAGACTACAGCAGTAATCCTGAGACACTAGTTTTTTTTTATGTCTTGCTGTTTCATGGCTGTAAGAACTTGTTTTATTGTATGCCCAAGTACTGAATTTTGTCTGACAAACTTGTACTTTGAATTATAAGTAATTAGGTTGATGTACACATTTAAGATAACATCCTACAACTTTAGTAACACTATAATGTTCAAATTTATAACTGAGAACTAACTCGGGGAATATGTAATTCAAGCAATGGCCAGGTAGTATTTTAAAAGTAAGCAGATACAAAAGTCTGCTAAATGTTAGCTAAACAAGGATTTGAACCCTAGTCTCATCCCATGGCCTTATATAAAGGAACATTTTTTCTTTTTCGAGTGAAAAATTCAGGTGTCTTGTTGGGGATATTTGCAATGGTACTGAATTTAACATTATAGCTTAAGGTAGCTATTTAAACCTCCCAGTGTAATGGGGAAAGTAAATGATAAAGTATTTGGAAATAGAGTTTTAAAATGATAGCCCCCTGTCTCCCCAACCAAAAAAAACGTTGAACTATGTTGAAAGATCACAAGTTTTCTAGAAAGGCGAGGAAGATTGAAGTTAGCTGAACATTTAAAGTCCCCTGAAGTTACCACTATTTTGCACTTTCCTGCTACCCTGTAACTACTTGCTCCTTTCTTGGCCTCATTTTGTAGAATTTTTTATAATCTGGTACACAGTGATTTTGATAATTATCTCCAACTTGTACACTATCTCCAAGTTGTGCACTATGAAGTTTTATTTTTTTAAGCGCCCTCTTAATTTTTTCCTGTATTGTATAAAATGGATTTATAAAAGAACTAATTTTCGTTTTTACATCCTATTGTCTGAGCTTCTATAACTTCGGTTCCTTGTTTACTGTTATCAAATTCAATAGGGTGAAGTAAGGCCAAACAATGGGAGTCCATACTCTAGTTCCTTAAGGACACAGTTAACCACTGTCATCTGCTGACCTACCAGCCATCTCTTGAACTTACTACTCACCTAACGGGTGATTTTAACATGTCTAAAACTGACTTGATTTTTACACACGGATGCACACCCCCCCCTCCCTGTTCCTGGCATCGGTAAATGTAAATAAACATCCAGTGGCAGTGGCCCAAAACCTAGGCAGCAACCTTGATTTCTCACACTCCACTTGAACATCAAACAGCAATCCTGTCAGTTCTACTTTGAAATTTTATTCAGCTCTTCAGCATAACACACTGCTGCCACAATGGTCTAAAGCCCCATCATCTCTTAACTTGGATTATGACAGTAGCTTCCTGAGTGGTCTCCCTGCTGTTTTCTTTGCTGCACTGTATTCCCCACACAACACCCAGCATAATCCTTTTAAATTCATGTCAGATCATCTCATCACTTTGCTCCAAACCTAATGGTTTCCCATCTCAGAGTAAAAACCAAAAGGACTAAAAGCCAATTTATAGGCTGCATTGATTTCCCACCACCTCTGCGTCTTTAATCACTTACTTGCCTCCTCAACTTCTTCAGCTCTGTCACAATTCCTGCTGAGACTTGAACACAAGGCTTTCTATTGCTCTAAGATGTTCGCCCTTGTTCTTCCCTTGCCTAGAATTATCTTACCTCAGATATATGGCTCCCACTTTCCTAATTGTTAGGTTTCTGTTCAAATGTCATATTACCAAAGTGGCTTTTCTCAACTATATAAAATAGCACCACCATTACAGAGTGCACCATGGCGCATTCAAGTATTAGCTACCTTACATACAGTATTTAGTGTTTAGTCTTAAATCCCACCCCAGAACATAAGCCTTATAAGAACAGGGATTTTCTGCTAATACTCCTCATGTCTAGATGACTGCTTGGTACATTGTTAGGTGGTCAAATATTTAATAACTATAAGCTAAGTTGCAGACTGCAAAAAGTTTTTCTTTTAACTCCAAAAGTACACCCCCTGCCCACCAAATTGCAATATACAATAGAAAAATAATAAATGGAACATTCTTTGACTACAAGTAAAATACCACCATGGCGAGTAGATGGACATTTCCGTTTCTATCAGTATGGATGATGACCCTGACCAACTCTCCTGTGAAAATGCAACTAAATGCTGGGAAAATAACTTTCCTTTAAAAATGTGTCAATAGATTTCCAGTCAAGATGGTGGAGTAGGTAAACACTGTGCTTACCTCCTCGTGACCACATCAAAATTACAAGTAAATTACAGAACAACCATCATTGACAACCACCTGAAGTCTAGCTGAACCGAAGTCCTACAGCTAAGGACACACAGAAAAGGCCACCTTGAGACATAGGAGGGGTGGGGATGTGAAACAAGCTGGTACCACACCCACATGTGGCGGTTAAAAATTAGGAGGGATATCTTGGTTGTGGAGGTCCCCCCAGAGGAGCAAGGGGTCCCAGGCAATACAACCCAGGTATCCAGTGCCAGGGAGAGAAGTCTACAACATCTGCCTGTGAAAACCAGCAGAAATTGTGGCTGAATGAGACGGAGGGCTGCTGGAGTCCCAAGTGTTGCTCTCCAAGGGCCTGTCACAGACTTCATCGCTGATAGACATACTCTTTCTGAGCTCCAGCGCTGGGACAGCAGCTCGAACGGTGCCAGCAACATACAGGGAGGCACTTGGCTTCAGCAGCAGCTTCCTCCGACAGAAGTGCTGGTAGAATCCATTATTTCTTTGTTGAGCCCTTCCCCTTCCTGGTGTGCAGATGCAAACAGGAGGCATATCTGAGTCTCCATCAATCTGGCTAACACTTTGCCCTGCCCTGGTGATTCCCTGAGACACCCCCCCCCCCCCCCAAACACCCTCTAAACTTGAGGGCCCACCCAAGCCTCTTCCATTGGTTTTTCCATACAAACGGCCTGACTTGGCTCATGCTGCGTACTTTCCTAAAATCTCTCAAAGGTTCACAAAACCCAAAACAACAGCATGTGACCTTGGCAAGCCTCTTACCTCTTGCTGAGCAGTGCCAAGCCTGGCACTATTGGCAGCCAGCATTGATTAATGGTGTGTACCCTCCCAGGCACTTCCAAGCCCAGTGCAGGTGGCTGCCATCTGCTGATTGCTTTGTGGCTCATGCCCGCTGGCCCTGGACAGGGCACAGGCTTTAGCTGAATTTGGCCCATGGTGGCGCCTCTCATAGGAGGCCCCAGGACCAGCATGTCTGGTGGCTGGTTTTGGACCAAGCCAGAGCACCATTCTGCTGTCTCCACAGGTGACACACAAAGGGCAGACTTGACAGACACCAGAGCCCTGCTAAAGCAAATCCTGCTCCATAGGGTCAGACCCTGCACCACAGCTCCTCTGCTGTAATCACAGCCTGTCCTCACAACCAATCAGCCAGAGGGTCAATTCCTCCCATTGATGTGCAAACAGCAACCACGGCTCAACTACAAGAGGAGGGTAACACAACCCACACAAGGGACACCTGGAGCACCTGGCTGAAGTGACCAGGGAGACTGCAATACTGGGCCCCACAGGACACCTACTATATAAAGCCACTCTACTACTGGGCGGAAAAAAGCAGCCCTACCTAATACATAGAAACAAATACAGGAAGGCAGCCAAAACGGGGGGACAAATAAACATATCCCAAATGAAAGAAGAGAACAAAACTCCAGAAAAAAAATGAAACAAAATGGAAGTAAGCAATCTAACAGATGCAGAGTTCAAAACACTGGTTATAAGGATGCTCAGTGAACTTAGGGGAAGAGTAGATGAAGATAGTGAGAACTTTAACAAAAAAATAGGAAACATAAAAATGGAGATAGAAAACATTAAAAGAAACAGAAATGAAGAATACAATAATTGAAATGAAGACTACATTGGAGGGATTCAATAGCATATTAGATGAGGCAGAGGTTGAATCAGAAATTTGGAAGACATGGGTAGCACAAAACACCCAATTGGAACAGAAAAAAAAAAATTAAAAATGAGGATAGTTTAAGGGACCTCTGGGACAACATCAAGTGTATAAACATTCACATCATAGGGGCACCAGAAGGGGAAGAGAGAATATGGAAATGAAAACCTATTTAAAGAAATAATGACTGAAAACTTCCCTAAACTGGCAAAGAAATTCCAGGAAGTGCAGAGTCCCAAATAAGATGAACCCAAAGATGCCAACACCAAGACACATCATAATTAAAATCCAAAGGATAAAGAGAGAGAATCTTAAAGCAGCAAGAGAAAAGCAGTTAGTTACATACAAGGGAGCTCCAGTTAGACTGTCAGCTGATTTCTTAATGCAAACTTTGCCAGCAAGAAGGGATTGGCATGAAATATTCAAAGTGATGAAAAGCAAGGACCCAAAACCAAGAGTATTCTACCCAACAAAGCTGTGATTTAGAATTGAAGAAGAGAGAACGATCTTCCCAGATAAGAAAAAGCTAAAGGAGTTTATCACCACCAAACCAGTATTACAAGAAATGTTGAGGGAACTTCTTGAAAAAGAAGAAGTAGAGGGAGGAGGAGGAGGAGAAGGAAAAAATATAAAAAACATGAATAATAAAATGGCCATAACAACCGACCTATCAATAATTATTTTAAATGCAAATGGATTAAATGCTCCAATCAAAAGACATTTGGTGGCTGAATGGATAAGAAAACAAGACCCATACATAAGCTGCCCACAAGGGACTCACTTCATATCGAAAGACACACACACACAAAAACAGAAAATAAAGGGATGGAAAAAGATATTTCACGCAAATGGAAACAAAACCTAAAAACTGGTGTAGCAATACTTACACCAGACAAAATAGACTTTAAAACAAAGCTGTAACAAGAGACGATGAAGGACATTATATAATGATAAAGAGATCAGTCTAACAGGAGGATATAATCCTTTTAATCATTTATGTACCCTCTGTAGGAGCACCTAAATATATAAAGCAAATATTGATGGACAGAAAGGGAGGGATCAACAGTAATAACAGTCAAAGTAGGGGACCCTAATATCCCACTGACATCAATGGATAGATCATCCAGACAGAAAATCAACCAGGAAACAGTGGCCTTAAATGACACATTAGACCAAACAGATTTAATTGATATTTTTAGAACATTTCACTTCTAAGTATCAAAATATACATTTTTTCAAGCACACATGGAACATTTTCCAGAATAGACCACATAATAGGCCACAAAATAAGTCTCAAGAAATTTAAGAAAGAAGATTGTAATCATACCAAGCATCTTCTTCGATCTCAATCATATTAATTTTAAACTAGAAATTAATTACATGAGAAAACTAAAAAACACACAAGAATATGGCAGCTAAATAACATACTAATAAACAATGAATGGGTTAACAATGAGATCAAGGAAGAAATCAAAAGATAACTTGAGACAAATTATAATGAAAACACAACAAGCCCACATTGAAGGGAAACAGCCAAAACAGTTCTAAGAGGGAAATGCATAGCAATACAAACCTATCTTAAGAAAAACAAGAAAAATCTCAAACTATTTAACTTTACACATAAATGAACAAGAAAAAGAACAAACAAAAATCAAAGTGAGTAGAAGGAAGGAGACAATAAATATCAGAGTAGAAATAAATGAAACAGAGTAAAAAAACAATACTAAAGATCAATGAAACCAAGAACTGGTTCTTTGATAAGATAAGCAAAATTGATAAACCTTTAACCAGAGTCATCATGAAAAAAAGAGAGAGGACATAAATAAATGAAATCAGAAATGTAAGAGAAGTGACAACTGACACCATAGAAATGCAAAGGATTATAAGAAAATACTATGAATAATAATATGCCAAAAAAGTTGGAAAACCTGGAAGAAATGGATAAATTCCCAGAAACATAATATTCCAAGACTAAATCAAGAAGAAACAGAAGATCTTAAATCAATTACTACTACTGTGTCTCCCTGAAAATAAGACCTAGCCAAACAATCAGCTCGAATGTGTCTTTTGGAGCAAAAATTAATGTAATACCTGGTCTATTTTAATATAAGGTCGGGTCTTTGATATAATATAATACCCAGCCTTATATTAATTTTTGCTCCAAAAGACACATTTGAGCTGATGGTCCGGCAAGGTCATATTTTCAGGGAAACACGGTACATATAGAGAACTCTAAAGAGTACACCAAAGAAACCACTAGAACTGATAAATGAATTCAGTGATGTAGCAGAATACAAAATTAATATTCAGAAATTAGTTGCATTTTTATATACCAGTAATAAACAGAAGGATAAATTAAGACAATAATCCCATTTACAATTGCATAAAAAAATACCTAGGAATAAATTTAACCAAGGAAGTAAAAGACCTGTACTCAGAAAATTATAAGACATTGAAGAAAGAAATTGAAAAAGATACAAATGTATGGAAGCATATACTGTGTTCATGGATAAGAAGAATTAACACTGTTAAAATATTCGTACTAGTCAGAGCAATCTATAGATTCAATGCAATTCCTATCAAAATATCAATGGCATTTTTTTTTCCACAGAACTAGAATAAATAGTCCTAAAATTGATATAGAACCACAAAAGATCTCAAATAGCCAAAGTAATCTTGAGAAAGAAGAACAAAGTTGGAGGTATCATGCTACCTGAGATCAAACTATAGTACAAGGTTATAGTAATCAAAATAGCATGGTACTGGCATAAAACATGACATATAGATCAATGGAACTGAATAAAGAGCCCAGAAGTAAACCCATGCTTATATGATCAATTAATCTATGACAATGGAGGCAAAAATATACAATGGGGTAAAGACAGTTTAGTCAATAAATGATGTGGGAAAACTGGTCATATACATGCAATAAAAATGAAACTAGTCCACCTTCTTACACCATATACAAGAAGAAACTCAAAATGGATTAAAGACTTAAATGTAAGACCTGAAACTATACAACCCCTAGAAGAAACCATAAGCAGTAAACTCAGACATTACCCTTAATAATATTTTTACTGATTTATCACCTCAGGCAAGGGAAACAAAGAAAAAATAAACACATGGGATTACACCAAACTAAAAAGTTTTTGCACAGTAAAGGAAACCATCAACAAAACAAAAAGACAATTTACTCAATAGAAGATACTTGCTAATATATCTGATAGGAAGTTAATATGAAAAATATATAAAGAACTCATACAGCTTAACACCAAAAAGACAATTTAATTAGAAAATGGACAGAGGACCCAAACAGACATTTCTCCAAAGAGAACATACAGATGGCCAACAGACATATGAAAAATGCTCCACGTCACTAATCATCAGAGAAATGCAAATTAAAACCACAATGAGATATCACCTCACTATCAGAATGGCCATCATCAATAAATCAACAAACAACAAGTGTTGGTGAGGATGCAGAAGAAAGGGAACCCTCATGCACCATTGGTGGGATTGCAAATTGGGGTAGTCACTATGGAAAACAGTATGGAGGTTCTTCAAAAAATTAAAAATAGAGCTACCATATGACTCAGCAATTCTATTTGTAGGTATTTATCTGAAGAAATCCAAAACACCATTTGAAAAGATAATGTTCACTTCAGCACTATTTATAATAGCCAAATAAGGAAGCAGCCTAAGTGTCCATCAATAGACGACTGGATAAAGAAAAAGTGGTACATATATACAGTGGAATATTACTCAGCCATAAAAAAGAATGAAATCTTACCTTTTGTGACCATATGGATGGACCTAGAGAACATTATGCTAAGTGAAAGAAGTCAGACATAGAAAGACAAATACCATACGAGTTCACTTATATGTGGAATCTAAAACTCAAAATAAATAAACAAAAGAGAAACAAACTCATTGATACAGAAAACAAACTGATATTTGTCAGGTTGGAGGAAGGTTGAGGGATTGGGTGATAAAGGTGAAGGGAACAAGAAGTACAAATTGGCAGTTACAAAATTGTCACAGCGATGTAAAATACAGCAGGGAATATAGTCAATAATATAATATGTATGGTGTCAAGGGGGTACTAGGCTTATTGTGGTGATCACTTTGTAAGTTTTATATAAATGTGTAACCACAATGCTGTACACCCAAAAGTAATGTAATGTTGAATGTAAAAAAGAAGATAAGTAACCAAATTTTAAAATGGGCAATGTATTTGAGTAAACGTTTTTCCAAAAGAGATATACAAATGTCTAGCAAACATGAAAAAAGGATGCTCAACTTTGTTTTTCGAGAAATGGAAATCGAAACCACAATAAGATACCACTTCACACTCAGTAGGATGGCTATAACTTTTTTTAATGGAAAATAAGTATTTTTGAGGATTTGGAGAAATTGGAACCATACATTGCTGATGGACATATAAGATGATGCAGCTTCTATGAAAATCAGTTTGGCAGTTCCTCAAAAAGTTAAACAGAATTACCCTACGACTCAGCAATTTCATTGCTAGATATATACCCTAAAAGATTAAAAACAGATATTCAAACAAATATTTGTACATGAATGCTTATGGCAGCATTATTCATAATAGCAAAAGGTGAAAGCAATGCATAAATGAATAAACAAATTGTGGTATATCCATATAATAGCATATTTTATTCAGCCATAAAAAGGAATGTAATACTGATACATGCAACAAAGTGTCTAAACCTTGAAAACATTATGCTAAGTGAAGGAAGCCAGACATAAAAGGTCACATATTGTATGATTCTGTTTATATGAACTCTATAGAGACAGAAAGCAGAATGATGTGTGCCAGGCACTGGGGGTTGGGGGAGGAAAGAATGGGGAGTGACTGCTTAACAGGTAGGGAGTCTCCGGTGTGAATGATAAAAAAAGCTCGGAACTTGTTAGAAGTGATGGTTGTAAAACATTGTGAACATACTAAACACTACTGAATTATATGTTTTAACATGGTTAATTTTATGTTATGTGAATTTCACCTCAATAGAAAAAATAGCCACAATAGGTAGTAGCCAACACTTACGTAATACTTTTTAGGTGCCAAGCACTCTTCTGAATTCTTTACATACCTATGTTAACTCCTTTTTTTTAAATTTTAATTTAATTTTTTATTAGTTTCAGGTATACAAAACAACATAGTAATTAGACATTTATACTGGGGGGGGTCCCAAAAAAGTGTACATATTTTAAGAGATGTTATTTATGTATCACTTTTCGAAGTTAGATTGAATTACGTACCAATGTGTAGTAAGACATTTGCTCAAAAGGTAGCATTAATCAAATGAATGCAAGTATGATTAATTACAATTTTAATACGTTTTTTTCCTTTCTTAAAATATGTATACATTTTGTGGCACCCTCTGTGTATCTGAAAAAGTGATAACCCCTATAAGTCTATTACCTATATGACATTCTACATAGTTATTAAAATATTACTGACTATACATATATTAACTTAATTCTCATAACAAATATATATTTATTAGTTATATACTTCGTATCAACAAACTAATATCCTTATTAACAAACATATATTATTATCCCTGCTTTACAGATGAGGAAACTAAGGGAAAAAGAGGGTAAATGACTTACCTAAGTCAGCTAATGGCAGAGGTTGGAATTTAAAATCAGGTAATCAAATTGGGGACTTCACCTCTTAACATCATGCCAGAAATAAAAGAAGTTTGAAATATGAATAAAGAGCAAGAGAATATAAAAGTGACCAATTTTGAAAAATAACCAAAAGCACTTCCCTAAATAAAAAATAGAATAATTGGAATTTGAATTCAGAGGGTAGGTTTAATAGTCCAGTAGACACAGCAATGGAAGATAATGAAGAATGTAGCAGAGAGAGATGTAAAATAGGAAAGAGTGTAAGAAACACGGAAAGAGATATGAGTCAATCTAATATATGTCTAATTGGAACTTGAGTTCAATTTATTGCCTCTAGGCTCCAAATTCACCTTTCAACATATCCTCTGTGATAAACTGAATTCCTTTAAGCATTTCTTTTTTAAAAATCAACACAATATTAAGCTTTCTCAGTAGAGGGCGTCGGAGGGCATTGCAGGAAATAAGAGGCTCTACAGCTGTTCTGGTTGTGTATTGGGGGTTGGCTGGTGTGAGTGTGAAGACATTCAGAAAACATCTGCAGGCCCAGAACACAATCCATCTGTGTGAGCTTGTATCCTTGGCCAGGTGATAACCTTTTTTCAGCCCCCTTGACACAGAAATTTAAGTTCCTGCATGGCGAGCACATAGCTTCCTGTAGCCTGGAGGGTCACACACCTGAAATCACTTCTACAACCCTCTGCACAGCCTGTGCGCAACCCACCTGTGGTCCATGGGTCCACATGGAGCGGCCACTCCCTCTGCAAGTAAAATGAATTTTTCTTCCCCTTATTATAATTTATGTAATTATCTCATGGGATTGGAACATCCTTGGCTTTAGTATACCATGGCATTCAATGAGTTTGCCAACTTCATATATGTAGAAACGAAGGAAGCATGGTGACATGGGCCAAAAAGCCCTCTTTGGCTTCCTGTAGCAGAATATTGACGCTGTATGTCATTTAAACTCTGTAGGCTGTATTTGTTTCTTTAAACCAAGGAACTATCACATGATCTAAATAACCTGAATTCTGGAAAGCATCAAATGAGATGCTCAAAATGGAATTAATTTATACAGTGTAAGGTTACAGAACGGGTGACTATTTTTAGAATTGTATTTGATATTATGTCTTTAAATTACGTAAGTTGAGAAGTTTTATGACTATCACAAAACAAGATTTATTCTTCCTAGAAATAATGGGTAAAAAAATTAATTCTGTAACAAAATGAACACTTTATCATGTCACCTGTGCCAATCACAATTGTAGGCAGAATACTTATTAGGGCTTTGCATTTGCTTGAAGCTCTTGGTTTTCAAACCAAAGTACTAATCCAAACAACGTTATGCTGTGTTCTGGAATGAAAGGAGGAATGATGTGTCTATTGTTTTTGTTTTGTTTTGTTTTTAACGAATAGATTCTCTAAAATATTTCTTAATAGAACCACAGAATATATCCAAACATATTTACTGGCATGAATTTTCTTTTGTCTTGGCTTAACGGAATCTCTGGGATTTATGAAAAAAATTCTTTTATTCTTGTTGCCATAAATCATGTTATCAGTTTTGAACGAACCAGGGCTGGCCATCTAATGCCATGCATTATAGCATGTTATTTGAATTGAGAGCTTTGTTCCTATCAAAAGTAAGAATGCGTCTGGAGTGAGGAAACCTTTGAATCAGCCAGAGCCTTTCCCCGTTAATATCAACAGGCTCAACTGCAAGGAGACTAAGGACAAGGAAAGGAGAGTTTTGGTCCTGTCTGCCACTGTATGATAGGCAAGTCACTTGACCTGTTTGGACCCTGTTCCCTCAGCTATAAAGCCAGAGGCTTGGGCTGGACAATCCATAATGTCCCTAAAGCCAAGATGCTAGGCTTGTGAAAAATAGTGACTCTGAAAAAGTAAAATACTGTCTTGTATCTATGGATTTAGGCAATTCCAGGGCCATTAGAAGGCAAAACAAAGCTTGGACTTGATGAGGGGGACAACTTCTCTTTAAAAACTTCCTTCTAAATAATGAAATTAGACAGATAACATCAACACAGGAATAAGCCCGTCTATTTTATGCAATGTGAAATTCTCTCTCAGCTTGTTAGGATCACTGTTACAGCCTATTGCAAAAATGGGAGTCAAGTAGACCATGTGACTATGAGACCTGTGGTATTTCTTGGGTATCCCAGCATTGTTAGGAACAGCCATCTATGTTAACCCATTTTTTGCTTATAACGACCTGAATAGGAGTACCACCTACATTCCGGAGTTCAGGAAATGGAGATATGAGAGATTTTGTGGGTTGCCCAAGTCCCACAGCTAGTGAGTCGCAGAGGATTTTAAATTTGCACATTTAGTGCAGGTTTCTGGAACCTCAGGATCTCCTCTGTGGGGCATTATTAAACAGAAGGTCACAGTCCAGACAGATGATTAGCTAACGTGCTGGGATTTCTCTGGGCCAGGCTCGGTACTGCACGCTGTACACGGATTTTCTCAGCCCCTCAAAACAATCACAAGAATTACTAGTACTAGGTACTTTTAGTGCTTATTTACTCTTTGAAGGGCGGGGTACGCTCTGAGACCACGGTGGAGCTGCAGGAAGTGGGTGTCACCGCCGCCAGGAGGATCTTGCAGCGTGGATGGGGGTCTGGGGAAATTTTGGGGAACGAAAGTGGTGGGGTGTCTCGGTGTTTCGCTTCTCTGAAGCAGTGAGGAGCGACTCTAGTTGTGGGTCTCCGGTTACTACTGTCTGTCCCTGAGCTTCCCCCAGGTTTTGCGCCACTTTGCGCCCAGGGATCTGCGTGTCCCGATTGCCGCGCACGGTTCCGTCTCCCGTTCGGACACCGAGGCAGCGGGAACTAGCGCTCAGGAGGGCCCAGAGCCCAGGGATCTGAGCCCACAGCGCAGCCCTCCGGCTGCCACTTCAACACACGCTCAGCGTCCCCGCAGCTCAGCTGACCCGGGGGGCGGGGCCAGCAGCCAGGGGCGGGGCCGGGACCGGGAGTGCTGGCGCCAGAGTGAACTGTGGCTTCCGCAGCCCCCTGCGGCGTGGGGGGCTGAAACCCCGGCGCCCCGGCATGCGCCTCTGTCTGCTGCTGCTGCTCGCGCTATGCGGTGCGGGTATCACGGCCGCGGCGCGCAGCCTCAGCCTGCGGGGAAGCTGGAGGGTCCGCAGCGGGAACGGCTCGCTGGAGCTACCCGGAGAGGTTCCCGGCTGCGTGCACAGCGCCTTGTTCCAGCGGAACCTCATCCAGGTACCGTGTGCGACAGTCCCCGCGAGCCTGCGCCCGCGTTCCCCTCATGGTGAGGGGCCCAGGAACTGCCTGGTAGCCCCCAGCCCTGACTGGGGGTCCCTTTGGCACTGACTTCCTCTATGCAGCCTGTGGTGTGTGGGGAAACTGCCGAAGCAGTTTCATCTACTGTTGGCAAAGAGCACCCCTGGTCTGTGCTGGATGGAGACTGACCCAGTCGCCGGGGGACCTCAGTAACTGGAAAGCGGAAGTTTAGATAGGGCAAACGGTCTTGCTACGGGCGGTTTACTTACTGTCTTGGTTCTCCACGGAAGGGTGGATAGAAAGGACCGGTCACTGACAAAGCCTGAGGCGGGGGATTGCCGTTTCAACAACATGGACACTGCAGGGGATGATAGTAGTTTACTAAGTAAACGTTAACTGTATTTAGTAGTGTTACAGGTTTTCATTTTTGCTGCTAGGCCTCAGGGAATCACATATGGGATTTTGCAGCACATGTGTTGAGGAGACAGGCCTGTAAGAGTAAGGTTAGGATTGTCAGTGCAGGTGTAAAGGCTAAATAACTTTTAAGGCTGGTTGAGATGTGAAGACAGGTGCTCTTTTTTCTCAAGGCATGGGCGGGGGGGGGGGGGGCGGGCAGGGGGCGGTAGTGGTGGTGGGCCTCTCTCCCCTCACCCCCAATAGATGCTCCAATTCATAGACTCTTTGGGGAGGACGTTTTCCTGTTTGGCTGCCAGTGTGCAGTGGTTTGCAAACTGACTACCGCAAACTGACTACCACCTCCCACTGTTTTTGTGATCCCACCTGCATTTCCCCATCCTTTCATTGTCTTTGTCAGGGGCAAAATGTACTTGATAAGTGGTTTGCACCCATTGTCCTAATCCTCATCAGAACTCTATGGAGTACATCTTCTTGTCTGCATTTTATGGATGGTATGGAGTTACAGAGCCCAGAGAAGTTAGAGAACTTACCCAAGATCACATAGCAACTAAGTGGCGGAAATGGAATTGTAACCCATGCTGGCCTGACTCCATAGCCTGGGTTCTGTACTATGCTGCACTTACCCCCTTGTTGTGAAAAACCTTGTGTTTTTGAATCACTGGTTGACTGTCAAGAATGTCATTCAAAGTTTACTTAAATGACAGGATGGTCAAGGAGGGTTATGCAAAATTTCTGATCTGGTACACATTAGCTTTTTTTCTCTCAAGAATGTATGTCTGAAAGGAAGTATAATTGACACTGACTACAGTCCAGTTTATTTTTTAATTAAATAATTCTCAAACTTAAGTACTACTTTAATTTTTTTTTAGTTAACAAACTACATGTGAAATAGACCACAGCTGACCCTGGCTCCCTGAGGTTTCACTTACACTGGCTTTGAGAATGCCTGTGTTCATTTTGCAGGGTCTCTTTGTCTCATTTCACTGATAGAATCAAGCCAATGGGAAATCATTAGATGCTTTAGCAAATCAGATTGTTCTATGTTACAGGGCTACCTATCAGGAAACAATGTTTGGTTACTAGTTAATGAGAAGGAGGTTGCTCATAATATGAAATAACTGACTTCCTCATGGGAATAATTTACAGTATCTGTTAAATCTGTTCATAAATTCTTAGAAAAACTTTAAGTTTCAATAAGGTGGATGTGGGACTTAAATGGTAGTGGGAGGCCTTTTGGGGATTGTGGAACTCCAGACCTATTGACAATAATTATCAACATCAGTATCATTATTGACTAATGTGATGTTGTTGTAAGACCTGCTTTATTACAACATCCTTTTTTGGTATCAGCCTCAGGAAATACTCTATAGTTTAGAGCAGACACTGCCCAAATACTGTGTTTACATGAGAACTTGAAGCATATCTTGTTAAAGTCATTCATTTATTTATTAATTTACCTAATTATTTCATAAGTATTTATTCAGTACCTCCAATGGCAGAAAAGTGGCAGGCACTTTTCTAAGTGCTTGAAATTGAGTGGTGAAGGAAACAAAGTTTTTGTCCAATAGACACTCTAGTGGAGGCGCTAGACAAACAAATTAATAGATAATATAATGACAGGTGGTCACTGAAGAAAAATAAAGCAGGTTAAAGGAAGAGAGTGATGGCTGGTTGGGAAGGATTACTATTTTGAAAAAGTAGTTAAAGATAGCTATTTTGATAAAGTGACTTTTAAGCAGAGATATTTTTGATGAGGTCAGTTTTAAAGAGAAGTGCATTCCCAGCAAAGAGGGAAAAAAGAAGGAAAGGGAGAGGCCTTGAGATGGGACCATGCTTTGACAATTCCAAGAATAGTAAGCAGGCCGGTGTGGCTGGAGCCCTGTGAGCCAGCAGGGAAGAGGATGAGTTCAAAGGGGGCGTGGAGGGCAGATCATGCAGAGTTTGTAAGCCTTGGGAAACGCTTTGGATTTTATCCTGCAGGTGATGGGAAGCTGTTGGGGATTTTGAGCTTGGAGTTACATGATTAGATTTGCCTTTTAGAAGGTCATTCTGGCTGTTGTGTGAAGACTACAGTGCATCAGAATGGAAGCATGGAGACCAAGAAGGGGACTAATTATAATTACAGTTGTATGGGCAAGAGATGATTTCTGGCTTGGACCAAGGTGGCACCAGTGAAACGGTGAGAGTGGCTGTGAGAACACATTTTAAATGTAGAACCAACTTTTTTTCAGTTGGATTGGTTGATAGATTGAATGTCAGGTTTGAAAGAAAGATGAATCAAGGAAAACTTCAGGATTTTTCGGGCTGAGCAGTTGGTTAATTGGAATTCATTATTAATGAGAGGCTCTGTAGCCAGCCTTGGGTGTTTCATAGTGACTGTGTTTCCTATACACAATCTAAACCTTAGGTGTCTTGAAGAGCCTTTTGGGCTCTCTCCTAAAGGTTATCATTCATTCATTCATTCAGCCAGTTATGCCATACACTAACATAGACCTTAGAAATGAAAAAGAAATGAGAAGACTCGGTCCCTATTTTGTGGGTGGCTCCATTGTAGTGAGGCAGAAAACCAAATTAATAACCTTATGATAAGTGCTTAGATAAGGGGATTCTTGTTAGGAATGTTCTCAGCTTTCCTGTGCTGAGTTTAAGTTCCTCAGTGGTGTAAGTCTGAAAACCTTTTTAAATAAAAGATATTCTCAGTGTGCCAAAACTAGAAAATATAGGTAAGTAAGAAGAAGAAAACTTGGAAATCTGGCTTCCAGAGATAACTATTACTATTAAAAAAAAAAAAAAATACTCTATATCCAGGTGGAATTTTTCTGTGTAGAAAAATTTTTCTAATTTTTCTACACATTTATGATAAGTATTTAAATATACAGTTTAACAAACTTTTTATACTAAATGTTTTGTGATGTGCAGTAAACATTTCTACAAACCATGTTTAATGTTTTTCTTATTCCATTGTGTACATTTGCTGTCATTTATAACCAATCAATTATTGTTGAATAGTTATCTGACTCCATTTTTTTCTATTTTTTGATAAAGATACTTTTAACTAAATTTTAGTTAGCATGCATTGTTATTTTCTTAGACAGAATTTTACAAGTGGAATTGCTGATTCAAAGAGTATGCACTTTTTAGTCTTTTAATATGTACTTCTAAGTTGTTCTCCATAAAGGTTGTACCAGTTTTAGACTCTTCATTTTATTAGAGTGTTTATTTTAGGTACAGATTGGATATTATTTTTAGAAACAAAAAAACAATTTCCAGTGAGGTTAAACACCTCTTATATGTTTTTTAAAATATGTTTATTGGTGATTTGGGGTTACTTATTCTATCTATTTTTCTATTGGATATTCATATTTAAAAACATAGAGTTGTTAGACGTCTTGTTTAATAGTTTCAAAATTTTCCTATTTGTTAATGATTCTTTTGTCCTGTTGGCCTTTTAAAGTTTTATATATTGTAATCTTGTAAGGTTTTTCTTTTATGATTGATTCTGTCTTTGGTATTATGTTTTGAAAGTAACTCCCTCTCTCCCAATTAAATAAATATTGACATATATTTCATCCTTTAATATCTTTATATTTCCTTTTTTATATTTAGAATTTTGATTCATGTGATTTTTTTTCAAATGGTTAGTCAGTTTTTTTCATTTTGTTTTTTTTATAAAATGTGTTTTTCCAAGACCCATCAGCTTCAAGTTGTTTCAGTCTAGTTGTGGAGGGCTCAGCTCACAGTGGCCCATGTGGGGATCAAACCGGCAACCTTGGTGTTAATAGCACTGGGCTCTAACCAACTGAGCTAACTGGCCACCCCTAGTCAGTTTTTTTATATCCCATGATTTGAACAATTTCTCTTTTGTCCACTGATATAAAACATTACTTTTATCATGCATGAAATTCACATATACTGATTTAATTTTCTTATTCCCACTTTTTAAATTCTTTAAAAATAATTATAAATATTTAATGTTTATTGTACAAAAATTGATGCAGAAAAGTATAAAATAAAAAGGAGAGAAAAAAGCAATAAAACGTATACTATAAAGCAGAGGTAATCACTAAAATTTGTCATGTATATCTTTCCAGATTTTTCTAAGTATACACAAACAAATGCAATAATATAAAAGTGAGATCAATCTCTAACATCGTTTTAAAAGTTACTTCTTCATTCAAAATATATGGTGAACATCTTTCTGTAAGTGTTTATAGATATAGATCTAGAATAATTTTTAATAACTGCATAGGCTTCATTATAAAGATGTGTTCTTACTTAAAATCTATACTTAAATATAGAAGAAAGTATATTATAAATATGTAAATACACACATATACTAAAAATGGTAGGCACCAGATGCTTAGTACTTTTTCTCTAAATTTTATTTCTGCCTTATATTCTTCACATGTAATTGGGACAAATGGTCAGAGAAGGATATTTTTAGATGTGCAAATTAATAAAATATAAGCTATAAGATTATATCATGGTAGCCATGCATATGTTTAACAGTTAGTCTGAATCATTTGAATCATTTATTCAAGGAGTCCCTAGGAATCATTCTTTCCAACGAGTCATGAGTCTGTCCATAGAGGCCCTAATCTGTAGGTTATCACTCATAAATACATTCTAATAAAGTATGTGGATAAATGTATTTTTGTTTTGTACCGTTTAAGTTGCCAGGAGGCAATGGGCATGTGAATAGAGTTTTTAAACTTTTTATTATGGTGAATTTCAAATATGAAACAGTAGCAAAATGAGCTCCCATTTATATACACCACCTGACTTCAACAGTTATCAATTCATGACTAATTTTGTTTCTTCCCCCATCTACTATGCCCCACCCTACTTTTGAAGTAATCCTAAACATCACATCATTTCATCATCAAACATTTTAGTATGGCTCCTAACCACAATACTATTATTACCCTTATGAATATTTTTGATATGTTTCAGAGAAGGAAGTCCTATGGTTATGGTCCAAAATGACCAAACATAAACTTATTCTTAACATAGATGGTTCTTTTTCTGGTTGCTAAACTAACCTTCCACAGAGGACTTAAGAATGGACTGTCTGACTTTATTTGATCATTTTATGATGTAAAGTGATCTCAAGAGCTTTTAGAAAAAGAACCAGTCACAAGTCTCTCTTTGACATTTATCCTAATCTTTCATGAGTTCTAGCCTGGCATTTAGGAGTGGTCTAAGAAAATAGTCTTGTTTTACCTTTGAAATTCCCCTTCTAAATCCTCTTTGGTCAGAAAATAAGGAGTTTCCTTAAACTGCAATCCCTTTTCACCAGAGCTGTGTTAGATGAGAAGCAGTATTTACTAGTTTAAGGATTTTCGAAAAAAAAATATTAAGGCTGACCAAAATGTGTTGACTTACCCATGAGCTTGGGATTTCTTGTACCTGTGCACCCTCTGAGGTAAGAATTGGAGGTGAAGCTCCTATTTGACAGTAAACAAACTGAGGGTTGGAGAGTACAGCTTCTTCAGAATGGAACACATAAATACCCTGTGTAGCTGAAAGTAACTTAGCTTCCCATGAACCTTTTCTTTTTCTCATACAGTACTCGATGCATGGAAAGTTCTACGCACATGTGTGTTTAAGAATTTTAAAGTCTAACTTAAGTGAATAGCCGTGCCTCTGCTGTCCAGTTTAGGAGCTTGTGCATTCCCAATACCACTGCAGTTACCTTGCCCCCCGACCCCCAGTCCTATTGCCTGCGTCCCCCTAAGGTGACCACTATACTGATTTATCATTCTCTTGCTTTTTACAAATTAAGGTTTTACCAAATGTCTGCAAATCTTAATTATCATATAGTTTAGTTTTGTTTGTTTTTGAATAAATGTGTTCTTAAACTTTATTTTTTTGCCTAAGTGTCCAAGAACGCAATACCTGTAAATGAAACAATGACAAAAACTTCCTTTTTTTCATTTAGCTCCATTTGAAGTAATTATGTCTGGTATAGAATCAGGCATTGGACTAAAGCAGAATTGGGGAGTGGAAGAGATAGACCTGGTTAAGGAGTCTATGTGTCTAATAAGCAGATATAATAGAGAAAGTTCAGAAGCTTATAGAGAAAATGAGACTGATACTGTCATTTGCGTGGTCCGATGACACATAGTTTGTTGATGTACAGCAAGTATGGTGAATATCAATTATAAATAACTAGCCCAGGCCCCACATAGCGTGTTTATCTCCTGGTACCCACTTGGTAGGTAGCACTGACATTGTAATGATTGACAGCATTTGTGACGTTGATGGCTGTGTTAGATAATGATGCAACATATGGGCTCTGGAGCCAGATTTCCTGGGTCTGAATCAGTGTTCCTCCACTTAATAGCCATTTGATTTTGAGCCTTGGACTCTCTGTTAGCAAAAGGAATGATGGTAATGCCTACCCCATAGGGTCCCAGGCAGTAACTCTCAGCTATTGTTATTTTTGTTGCAGTGATCATCTGGTGTAAAAGTGTAAGTATATGTGACATGAGGTACACATTCTTTCAACTATACTATGGTGTGTAGAATGCAGACCTCGGTGTTAGAGTGATTTGGCTTCGTTCCTGGATGTACTTCTGCTTAGTCGTGGGAACTCAGGAAAGTCACTCCAGCTTTGGGAGTTTTAAGTTCTTCCTCTATGAAACGGTATTTACAACTCATGTTTGTTATGAAAATAAGAGTGTGTGAGTACCTATCCTGGAGGCTGACATATAATAAGTGGTCAACAAATGATACTGCTGTTGTCTTTAGGGTTCCTGTGTTTGCTTAACAGCTCAGCAACTTATGTGGGTCCTTAGTCATCAGATGTAATGCTGAACTGCTGTTTGCTTTAAATAGGACTCAGACTTTTAATATGGGCAAAGGGGCTCAGACCAATCTGGAACCAAATTACGTTGGTTGCTTCGCATTTGGAGTAGTTATTATAAATGTAATTGAAGCCTCTGCAACTTTTATTTTAGAGAAAATAAGGTGTTTTCCATTAGTAAGATAATTTGTTTAAAGACCTTAGTTTTTGGAGCAATTTTGAATTCACAGCAAAATTGAATGGAAAATATAGACAGTTCCCATGTCCCCCCGCGCATGCACAGCCCCCACTGTTGGCATCCCCCGTCAGAGGGGTACATTTGCTACCATCAGGGAACCTCATGGACACATCGTCACCACCCAAAGTCCATACTTCACATTAACGTGCCCTCTCGATGGTGTACATTTGATGGGTTTTGACAAAGGTACAATGACATACATATAATGATATGCATCCACCTTTCTAGTCATTCAGAGTAGTTTCACTGCCCTACAAAATCTTGTTCTCTGCCTATTCATCCCTCTCTCCCCCTTAATCCCTGGCAACCACTGATCCTTTTACGGTCTCCATAGTTTTGCCTTTTCCAGAACATCATATAGTTGGAATCAAACAGTATGTAGCCCGTTCAGATTGGTTTCTTTCAAGTAAGAAAATAATTTTAACCTCTAAGTTCTGTTTGTCTAGAAAAAAAATGTATCTGAGAAGATTGCTCTCTTGAACTCAAGATGCAGCCTCCTTCAGGGCTCTGAGAGCCGGGAAGGGGCCTCATGCCCTGCAAGCCAGGGACTCATCACCAGCAACCCCAGGGCTCAGCAGGTGGTCACGTTGCACCGGTGTTAGCCTTTGCACCTTCCTTCTCAGGGTATCTTTAACTGTATTCCATGGAGTCCGCAGTGTAGAGTTATAAATAGGGCTGGGTGGAGATACATGGGTGGGCTAATGATTAGGTGCCTCTTCAAACCTGTGTCCTTAGATATTTATTCCATGTTCACTCATTGGAGAGGCTGAATCCTGCGTGGAGGGTGGGGGAGGGCAGGGGGGTGTGCAGGGTAAGAGCAGAAAAGGAAGCAAGTTGACTGGGCCTCTCACACCCCATTTAGCAGAACAAAACCTCACCATTAACTGGATCTTAAAAGTCAGTTTGGTGATTATCAGTTATTATTAAATCTCATCAACCACTCCCTCCTCTCGTAGTTTATCAAAATATATCTTCCAGTCAGGAGCAGTTATTGGCAGATACCTTTCTTTCCATCTTCATACACACCCAGTGATGCAGTGTCTCTTACAGATTTGTGCTCTGGGCCAGTGCCCAGCTGGCTGTTGACCAACCTAAGTTAGTTGCGGAATGTAGACAAAGTCAGTTTTTCCTTCTCCATTTGGAATTGAAGCCCCTGAGGAAATGCCCCTTGGCCCTGTCCCTGTCATGGGGAGAAGCCCTCCATGTCTGCACTGTTCCCTCTGTGTAGCTGTGATGTTCGCAGAAGATAAACTGAAAAGCTCCACTTATTCACTTTCTGTTCTGCCTCCTGCCTGGGAGCCCTCAAGTGGGAAGTAAACTGGAAAATGAGGGAAAATGAGTAAAAGGTGGAAGTCAATGGAAGAAAGACCTAAGGATTATGAAAGGGGGGACTTGTGGCTGGACAGTCAGACGGAACAGCATCTGTGAACACCCAGCAGGCTAGCCATCTAGGGCAGAGGTGGGCAACCATTTTCAGTAAAGCGCTAGGGACTGTTGTACGCTTCTTGGGTAATGTGGTCTCTGTCATGGTCTATTCAACTCTGCTATTGTAGCGTGAAAGCTGCCATATGCAATTTGTAAAGGAAGGGGCATGGCTGTGTTCCAGTAAAACTTTATTTATTGACACACGTCCATTCTTAGCTTGCTGGCCACACAAAAACAGGCAGTGAGCTGAACTTGGCCTATGGGTTGTGGTTTGCTGACTTGGTCTAGGATAATATAGGAAATTTGAAGTTTGTAAGTTTGATGGTATCTGTGCTGCCTGTGTATTCTCTGTAGAGATTTTTTTTGTGCTCACTTAGTAAAGCTGAGTGAAAAATAACTTTGGAAATGGCTAAGTGAATCCAAGGAGTGGGAGTTTGCTGACCTTTGGGCAGTAGAGGAGAAGCATTTTCTCGGGAGGCCAGAGGAGATAGCAACAACAAGCAAAGTGAGAACGACAGGGCAATGAGAGAGTGATGGCTGCACACTGGAAGTTCTGTCTTTCCTTCTCTGCTCATGGGTCAGTTGTTCTGAGTTTGGTTTTAATGAGGGAAGCCAATCTTAATCTCCGTAGTGTTCTTTGATAATGAAACTATATTATTTATATCTCAGAGCTCATTCCTTTCAGGTATTTTGAAATACCTGAAAGCTATTTTGTTGGGCTTTTTTTTTTTTTTTGACATATTTTAGAATTTTTAGTTTGCAAATGCCATGAAACGTTTGAAAGATAGTGCTCTCTTAATGGATGGAGATTTAGCCTTGAGGATGGGATGTGTTGGCATGTGAAATGCTTGTACTCCTGGGCCAAGAGTTCATTCATTTTTAGGTGATAAATAGCTATCGCTAATAATTTATTTCATGTTTATTTAATTTTGCATATGTAATCAACTACCATAATTTTTATCAACAGGATCCTTACTACAGATTTAATGACCTTAACTACAGATGGATCTCCTTGGATAACTGGACCTATAGCAAGGAATTTAAAATCCCTTTTGATATTAGGTATGTGTGTATATATCTATATCTATTTCTCTATCTCTCTAGATCTATGTATCTGTATCTATATCTATACATATACCTATATTTATATTTATTACTGTAGCTATATCTATTTGTTTATTATTATTTGAGCTTTTCTTCTTTTTCTGTCTCTGCAATAATCTCTTGTTTAGTTAAGTTGCATATCAGAGAGTTGTCTGACAAAAGCCTTGTACCATAAAGGCGAATATATGATTAATGTTTTGATCTGTATATGAGGGTGGTGTCACTGATCATCTGTCCTGAAATATCTTACTCATTATCCTGGTGGTTAGAATGGAGTCACCTAGACTTGGTCAAGTCTCTTATGTGTATTTCCTTCTCCCTACTCCCAGTAATCAATAGAATGTCTCTCTCTCTCTCTCTCTTTCTCTCTCTGCCCCCCCCTTCTCTCTCTCTCTCTCTAAAATACTGTCAAGTAGGAGCAGAGATACATCATTTGTTCAATGTGGTGTTCACCAGCCATTGAGTCTATGGCATTGGCCTTACATTATGTTGTGAGGCCATGAGAAAAAGCATGGTATAGTTTTTAGTAATGTTCTATGTAGCAGAATGTAACCCAATTATACCTACCACCATTATTGCTAAATTAAAAAAAAAAAAAATTGTCTCTCCCTTTTATAGGGCTTTTTTGACTAATGATTTACTAGCCTCTCCAAAGAGAAATAAAGCCGGAATTGGGTGCTCAACATCACAGAGCTACTCTGCTCCAGGCTCTTATTTCCAGATAATGCTTAAAAAAAACCTCTATTAGGGGTCTTACCTTTGGACTTAGCATATACAAAATTCAACCAACTGACTTTCTCATTTAAAACTTACTTTATATTCTAACAGCCTCATTATTTCTCTTAGCCTAACATCATCTTCCCAGTCTTCTCTGCCTAGGGCATTTTTGAATCATCGTATCTTTTCTTCATCTCCCTGCATTCAGTCTGTTCCTCACTCTTGTTAATTTTTGTCTGTCATTGCTCATGACTCAGCCCGTCTTCCTCATTTCCAAGTTTCCGCCTTTGCGTACACCTTTATTAGGGAGTGCCTGAAATTAGGCCAAAGCTGCCTAACTAAATTTCTTGCTTTGTCTTTTTATTCTCCAGTCTTCCATATGTAGAAACACGAGATTCGTCTTCCCCAAATATTGATTTTTACCATAACGTTCTTGCTCAGTAACAAGTGTCTTCCCTTTGATTAACAAATCAAGTTCAATCTTCTCTGCTTGTTTGTGAAAATGCTGCTTAATGTTCTCATCCCTGTACCCTTCCTGCATCCCCTCCTGCCCTCCTGACTTGCCTTGCTTTCTCCGCTTAGCTCCCAGTGCCACTTTTGTACCTGAATCAAGTCTGTTACCTTAATGTTATCGATGCTGTTAGCACATCCATATTTTGGTTTTGCTCTTTCTCTTGGGGTCTATCCTCTACCTAGGCATTTCTACTCGTTAGAAAAAATAGCTTTATTGAGGTATAATTCATATGCCATGCAATTCACCCATGGGAAGTGTACAATTCAATGGTTTTTAGTATATTCACAGAGTTGTACAACCATCACTGTAATCAATTTTAGACCATTTTCCTCACCCCCAAGAGAAAGTCTTACCCATTAGCAGCCATCCCCCGTTCTCCACATCTCCCCCCAGCATCCCTACCCAGCCCTAGGCAGTGACTAATTTATTTTCTCTCTATGGATTTATCTCTTCTGGACATCTCATATCAGTGGAATCATACAGTATGTGGTCCTTTGTTACTGGCTTCTTTCAGTTAGCAGAAGAGTGTTTTCAAAGTTCATATTCACAAGCACAGTAAGTCTTCACTTAACATTGTTGATAGGTTCTTGGAAGTGAAACAAAGATAAGAAAACCAATTTTACCATAGGCAAATTGATATAAACAAGAGTTAAGTTTCTAAGGCATAATTTTGGTCATAAAAACATCACCAAACTTCTAAATAAAGACCCAAAGCACTCTTAATATTAAACATTGGAATAAATGTAAGCTATAGATATATTTAAGAAAGATGAATAAAAACAAGTAAGATCATTGTTTTCCAACCCTATAATACAGTTCAGGGTCACGGGTGACTGGGGACTTGCCAGAGGGCTCAGGGCACTAGGCAGGAACCCACCCTGGACAGGACGCCTTTCCATTGCCTCTCTCTCTCTCTCTCTCTCTCTCTCTCTCTCTCTCTCTCTCTCTCTCTCTCTCTCTCTCTGTCTCTCTCTCTCAGATTGGAACAGTGTAGATGTGCCATTCACCTCGCATGCACATCTTTGGGATGTGAGAGGAAACTAGAGTCCTCGAAGAAAACCCACGCGGACATGGGAAGGACATGCAAACTCCACACAGACAGTGGCCCCGGCTGGGAATTGATTTTTTTTTTTTCCTCCTCAACATTATAACGAAATGACATTGACTGAAACAATGTTATTTGAGGATCTGTTGTACTTCATTTCTTTTAATTGCCAAATAATATTTTATTGTTTGGGTATACCACATAATTTATTCTGTTCTTCTTTAAGTTCTTGTTTCCTTTTTGAAGCCTTTCCTTATGACATAAACTCTGATAGCACTTGTAGTCTGTCCAACAAGACTATACTACAAAGTAGAAAATTGAAAATTTTCTCTTTGTTTCCTGTATTTAGGCTTGAATGCCAACGAGATTGCAGACTCCTTAAATTTAGAGACTGTTTTAGTTTCCCGTTAGGCTTAGCAAGTCCTGGGCACATAATATCACTCATAGATACTTGTTAGTTAGTTAATGTGTTCTCTTAGATAGTGTCAGTAAATTTAATAGCTTGTAAAAATATTTTGTGTCTATTACTTAACTTGGTTCTCGTGAGAACTTTGTGAAGTCCTAGAAAAGAAGTCAATGAATTTGAATATTATTAGCTCTGCTCCTGATTTTATGGTGATTGAAATATTATGAAGAAAGATAATCTGGATTACTTAATATAAAAATATGTTAAATTAATACTTCTGAAAATTTGAAAACTGCTTTTTAAGGATGTATATTTTTTGTGAAATATTCCTTTAGTTATTAATAAAAAAAGTCTTATCTAATTTAATGTTTTATACATTTTGTTTTAAAAATATTTTCTTTTTTTAGCAAATGGCAAAAAGTAAATTTGGTTTTTGAGGGCGTTGATACAGTTGCAGAAGTCCTGCTCAATAATGTTTCCATTGGGAAAACAAACAACATGTTCAGAAGATATGTAAGTACATATTGACATCAGGTTAAGAAAACCCACTTATATGTGTTTGTGTTGTTATTGTGAGTAGAGAAATTTTAGTGCATATTTGCCCATGCATGCAGGTACAAGCTCTTTGAAGTATTGGGTAAGTTATTTTATTCCTCTGTTGTCACATTTATAGAATGATGAAAACACTACAAACGCTATAGAGTAACTGTGAGCATTTAATAAGCGAATTATATAAAATAATTCACACAGTTCTTGATACATGGGAAGTATTCAACAAATGCTGTTCCCTTCTCTGTTATTTGATGATCCAGAATTTCATGGGAAATGATCATTGAGACACCATTTTAAAAGAAAATGTTCCGCCCTTTCTGGAATAATTATATTAAGAGATCATGTCCTGATCTCCCTTCCCTTTCAAAGGTAGACTTTTCAAAACAAAAATAACTTATGACTTAGAAATACATGCTATTCATACCAAAGAGTCAGGTTGTCATGAAGAGTCGAGGAAATCCTTGGCAGTTCAAGGCATTATGTAAATAGCCAGAGCAGATGTTCCAGAGCTAAATGTATTTCCTGTTTTCCCTGTTTGCCTAGGACCATCATCTGTCAGTAAAAACAGAAGGAGAAATCTGGATATTTACATTTGGGTAGGAGAATGTATTCAGTTATAACTAAAAGTCGGCAACTGAGTTATAGTAGTTTGGAAAAGTGCTTTCTCCTGCAAAAAGGCTAACCCTAAAGATTTTCAATTATTTTACGCATCTCCTCTTCCATCTTTTATCTGCCTATGTCTAAAATTTTACACACAAGGCTACTTCTTGTGTGTAAAGAATACATCTATTCTTTCCCTTTAATTCAGAGCTTTGATATTACCGGTGTGGTCAAAACCATAAACTTCATTGAGCTGCGTTTCCAGTCACCAGTGTTGTATGCGGCACAGCAGAGCAGAGCTCACACTCGCTACCAGGTGCCCCCAGACTGCCCTCCAAGTGTGCAGAAGGGCGAATGCCATGTCAACTTTATTCGCAAGGTAATGGTCTCACAAATGGATGGGGCTTTAACCTTGAAGGTGGGATGTGCTGACATATGAACTCCTTGCTTGAAGATAACAATGATACTTCAGAAGTTGGGAATCTCTTTCCTACCTTCTGAGTGGGATTTGAAAAAATTTAAAATAAGAACCAAAAGATTATATGAATTTTTGTAGAGAATTTTTATCTTTCTAGGTTTTTTTTCCCGAAGCATGCTTTAGAACTTAAAGAAGACAAATAGTTGACAGGTAAATGTAACTTTACAAATTATTATTATTATTATTATTATTTTTTTAAATTATTTTTTAATATTTAGGTTTATCAAACTTTTCACCAGACTGTAAAGTTCATATTTATTAGGCTTCCTTCTTTTTACTAGGAAGCCTTCTTCAAGTATTAATATATTTACTGACGTGTTCTTTTACAGGTAGGTTCTAATGAAATCTAAAAAAAGATAAAATCTGCACAGTATATTTTTCTTTGAGTCTGATCTCAGTTTAGATGACTTGGATTTATTCTAATTCATGGTTGAATTAGTATTCCATGTGATATTTAGTTTTTTATTAAATTTTTTTTTTTAATTGTGGTAAAATGCACATAACACAAAATTTACCATCTTAACCATTTTTAAGTGTACAGTTCAATAGTATTAAGTATAATCACATTGTGAAACCAATCTCCAGATTTTTCATCTTCCAAAACTGAAATTCTATACCCATCAAAAAATAACTCCCCATTTCCCTCTCCTGCCAGTCCCTGACAACCAACAGGTTTTCTGTTTCTATGTGTTTCACTCTTCTAGATACCTCATATAAGTGGAGTCACAGTATTTGATTTCACTTAGCCTAATGTCCTCAAGGTTTATCCATGTTGTAGTATGTGTCAGAATTTCCTGCCTTTTTAAGGCTGATTCCTGTCCCATGGTAGGCACATACCACATTTTGTTTATCCACTCATCTGTCCATGGACACTTGGGTTGCTTCTACCTTTTGGCTATTTTGAATAATGTTGCTGTGTATGGATGTACAAATATCTGTTTGAGACCCTGCTTTCACTTTTTTTGTATATATGCCCAGAAGTGGGGAATACTGGATTACCTGATCCTTCTAGTTTAAAATTTCTTGCAGGAATTAGCATTTAATTTTAACAACAAATGTAATCATTGGTTTCGTTGTGAAGATACTAAGTGTATTTTTTTTCAGCGCTCGTTAGCTAAAACCTCAATTGATAAATTCTGATGATTTAAGTTAAGTGGTTGTGTTTAGGCTGGATGGATTCACCATTAAATTATGTTTTCTTAAGATAAGTACTGAGGTCAAAATTCTGCCTCCACCTGTTTGACACAACATACTCAGTCACCATGTGTTCATACGACTAACTGAACAGTATGTCACGGAGCAGGCAGTCATTCCATAGAGCACTTGTATGCTGATACTTCTGATTAGACTTCAGCTTTTGTTTTCTACCTTCAGCTTCAAATGGCACAGTGGTTTTAATACTAGAGGTTGCACTTTTCCCCTCTCCTCTTCCGTCTTTAATCTGACATCAAAACGAGGACTTCCTGAATCTTCATGTGAAAAATTTACTTTTCAGGTCATTGGTAAAGGTGTGTGTGTATATATATATATATATATATATATATATATATATATATATAGAGAGAGAGAGAGAGAGAGAGAGAGAGAGAGAGGTATATCATCAGATATATCCATGTAGTATTTTCTCTCTACCCCCTATTCAATTTTTTTGACATTGAAAACACACTTTCAGGTTGTTTAGATAGAACAAAATCCTTTGTTGAAATCAGGAATCAGACCCAGGTTTCTGCTCTCACAGTGTGCAGAAGACTTGCCAGCAAATGACTGCATCTTGGTGTTTCTGGCTAGATTGACCTGATCCAGTGGGAAGAGGCCTGAATTGGAGACCAAGTCAGGAATCTTGGATCTGAATTCTGGCTTTACAAACCCAGAGGGATCTTAGGCAAGTTCATCATTTGTGTACGGAGCCAATCTCTTCCCTTCCTTCCTGATGGTTGATATGAGGATACAGTGAAATAGTAACGTAAATGTACTTTCCATACTCAAACAGTGCTATACAACTATTCAAAATGGAGACTTGTTTCTATAATTACAGACATCTAAGTGTATAAACTGACAAAATGCCTCAGTTTTGCTTATGTGAAGTTAGTGGAGTAGAGGTGGGGAGTAGGTGTAATAAAATGTTACTCCCATCTCTTCTTTGACCACCCCCCTTCTTTCCCCTCTTGTCTCTGCTTCCTTCTCTGTCCAGCTTGGATGGTGGGACCCATCACCTTAGCGGCCCTCTTCACCATATTCCACACCATCCTCTGTGTTTTCCACAGATAATCTCTGGCCACTCCATCTAAAACTCTTTATTCATATCAACCTCCTCCTCTTAAAAGTCTTATTATTCAGGACGCTCTCTGTTCAAGACACTTTCTCTTTTCATTTTTTCCCCTCTCTGGTCTGTCTCATTTATTTTCATTTCTTCAATAACCAGTTGAATTTCCAGTGACGCCTACTATTGTATTGTCAGCCCAGACGTCTCTTCCATCCCAGACCTGATATTCAGTTGTCTGTTTGGCATCTTCACTTGGCTGATTCAGAGGGACCTGAAACTCAGTCTGTCTAACACTGCACTTGGGATCTAAATTCTTCTCCCAAGGTGCCGTGTCTTGCTGAATGGAATACCATCCACGGCAGTTGCTCAAGCCAGAAACCTAAGAGTTATTTTTGACACCTCCCTCTCTCTCTTTTCCCTCCTCCAATTCATTACTAAGTCCTTTTGATGATGTAGATGTTATCTCTTCAGTAGTTCTTGAATATGCTCATGTTCCATTTCTAATACCATGCTTGAGTTCAATCTGTCATCATTTCTTGCATGAAATAGTGCTCTTGTTGCCTACATGGTGTTCCTACAACCTCATTTGCCTTCCTTCACTTAATTTTCCACAGAGCAGCCAGAATGTTCTTTTCAGACAAAAATCATCACAGCACTCCCCTTCTTAAAACTCTTCAACAGTTTCTCATTGCCTTTGGTCTACAGTCCAGAGTTCTTAGCTCTGTCTGCGTATAACCATGTCTGCAATCTTCTCCCACCTCTAGTCTATTGTTCTCTCTTCATTTCCTGGAATGTATTCATACTCTGTTGCATATACTGTTCCTTCTGAAAGGGATGCTTCATTTTCCTCTCCCCTAAGGACACTGGACAAGTGGAACTCGCCCTTCAAGTTTCCATAGAAAAGTCAGTTTATTCAGGCAAACTTGTTGTGACATCCTCTTCCCTCATTATTTGTTCCTTGTCTGTTTTCTTTGTATTTGTGATTATTTATTCAGTGCTTGATTTTCTTGCTGTACACTGTGAACACTAGAAGCAGAAAGACTGTGTCTCTTTTGTACATGGATGTACTCTTAGCCTGACACACAAAAAGCACTTCACAAATATTTTTTGAGTAAGTGAAACCTTGTATTTTCTGAGGTTGTATGAATAGAAGTGATTGGTAGCCCCTGATGGGGAAAATATTCTGCCTTAGAAGATGTTGAATATTTTTTCTTTCCTCCTTCTCCCTCTCCCTAATAAAATAATTCATATCTGAACTTACAAACTTTCCAGTAAATATCCCAAGATGGTTTTCCTCCCGAACATGAGAACCTGATACTTAAGTGGTAAATTTAGACAAATACGGATACTATGAAGTGGTTTTAATTCTTTGTTTTTCTCTGTAATGGAAACAAATTTATCCCTGTCTTAGATAAATACAGAGCTTAGGAAATAATACTTAATTGGAAACAGTTTGGTCAAATCTTCAGGCTCTATTCTACAAGTGATCCACTCAGAAAGATCTTAGTACTTCCTGTGGTGCTTGTTCCTTTTTAAAAGCTGAACTCACAGCCTTGCACATTTTAATTAACTGTGTTTTGGAATACTTTTTCTTTCAAGAAGTAGAAATTAGAAAAATTCTGCTTGAAATGAATTTATTTTAAGGGAACCATCTCTTGCTTTTGAGTGTGAACCTTTGTAAATTAAGATGGAAATTGAAATATTTCTGAAGGGAGAGACAGGTAGCTGAATAAGACTGGATAAGATATTTGCCTCAGCCACCTGTGTGAACTGATTGTTTTTGGGCAGTAAATTCAGAAACTAGGACTTCTGAATTCATAATGGAGGAAGCAGGGATTGGCAAGTCTAGCTAAGGTTTCTTAAACCTATTTATGAAATATCTTTATCTTCCAATGTGTTTCCTCCTTCTTTATAGTTATTACATTTAAGTACAATATTCTTTATAGTTATTACATTTAAATACAAGGGTAGGTTAAGAGTTATTTTGGAGAAGTCTAAAAAGTAACTATTTTGTTACTTCAGTGTAATATGCTTTTGAAGAATAAATGTACATAATTAAATTTTATGTTCCTAAAACATTTCTGCAAAATTTATGCTGCATAGGTTGATGTATTATCTATTGCTGTGTAACAAATTATGCCAAAACCTATTATCTCAAAACAACATTTATTTTTATTTTCTGTCAGTCAGGAACGTGTGGCTTAGCTGGGTGCCTCTGGCTCAAGGTCACACCTGAGGTTACAGTCAAGCTGTGGCCCCGGGCTGCAGTCATCGACTAGGCCTGAGTGTTTGTGCCTAAATTCTCTCATGTGGTTATTGGCAAGCCTCAGACTGGCTTCCAAGCTCACTCCTGGGGGCCTCTCTACAGAGCTGCCTCATAACATGGCAGCTGGCTTCCCTTTTGGACAAGAGAGAGTGGGAGAGGGTGCCCAAAACAGAAGGTGCAGTCTTTTATAACATAATTTTGGAAGTTATCACCTCTACTGGTTAGAAGTGATTGGCTAGGTCTAATCCATACTCAACGGGAGGGGATTCCACAGGGGCATGAATATCAGGAGTGGATCATCGTGGGTCATTTTAGAAACTGTGTATGGGACACACACACACACACACACACACACACACACTATTATGGACTTAATTTTGTGCCCCCCCGCCCCCCGGATTTGTATGTTGAGGTATCAATCCTCAGTGGCTCAAAATGCAACTCTATTTGGAGATAAGGTCTTTAAAGAGGTGACTAACTTAAATGAGACCATTAGGGTAGGTCCTAATCCATTATGAATGATGTCCTTAGAAGAAGAAGAAATTTGGACAGCAGAAAGAGCCAGTAGGGATGTGTGCGTGCACACAGAAAAAACACTACGTGAGGGCACAGTGGGGAAGGACCATGTATAAGCCCAGGAGAGAGGCTTCAGAAAAAACCATCATTGCCAATACCTTGATCTTAGACTTCTCAGCCTCCAGGACTGTGAGAAAATCAATTTCTGTTGTTTAGGCCACCCGTGGTATTTTGTTATGGCATCTATATTAATTAGCAAACTAATATACACTTTTATAACATTTTTAAAAGAAAAGGGTTTTTTATATTTAAATGTCATGATAGTCAGATTCTACTTTTTTTCCTTTGAAATTACAGGAGCAGTGTTCCTTTAGTTGGGACTGGGGGCCTGCCTTTCCTACCCAGGGCATCTGGAAAGATGTTAGAATTGAAGCCTATAACATTTGCCATCTGAACTACTTCACATTTTCCCCTCTATATGGTAAGTCAAGATGTGTGATTTCTTGTTTTACTCTTTTAAGCCTCTTCTGTGTCATAAAAAATTGAGTTTATAATTTGAATATATAGATTTATTTTTCAGGGACTTATTTTAAAAAAAATTGTGGCACATTAAATTAAAAATGTGAAAAATATGTACAGACTGTGATTTGTCATGAAAATGTACATTATAAAGTAGGTAAGTAGGCAGGTAGATACCTTTTAACATATTTTGAAGAGAACAAAAAGAAAAAGAAAGAAAGAAAGAGAGAGAGAGAGAGAGAGAAAGAAAAGCAAGCAGTTGTTTTCCCGAGCTAAGTATTCTTAAAGAAGGGCCTGCTGGTTTGTACTCCGTTTTGCTTCCCCTGTGGTCACTTTCTTCACTGTGCTGAGTTCTTGGTTTGCTCAAATTATCAGGCTGACTTTCTTTCACTGCACATTGTCTCTTCTGAAGGCCATGACGTACCCCCCTTGTTAAGAGTTAAAAGTAAACTGGAAGGCGAACAAGGCATAAAGAAAGTTTTGTAAGGTAAAGAATACTACTTTTGCAGGTGAAGGAACTATTCACAAGAAAGGATCATTGAATAAAAGTTCAGAAATCTCACAGATGTCAGTGAATCAGTTAAAAGCTGGTCAAATATCTGGTGAGTTCTTGGCTCAGCACTGTGTTTGTTTGGCGTAGAAAAGAAAGACAGTATGTATTCTCATTCCTGCATTTTGTTTGGGTGGGGTGGGGAGATATAAGCAGCTACCAAACCAAACACATTGTGTGATGGGCTTCTGAGATGGGAGCCCCGGGAGTTCAGAAAAATCAAAGATCAGTGAGGATTTGAGCAGCTACGGAAATCGGGGTGAAGGTGTATCTTCCATGATACTTCACGATACTTAGTCCAATTACATGCAGGCCTGACTCAATGAAATCAGTAAGCAAGATGTAGTGTGGCAGTGCAAGACTTCTGTTATCTTTGGGGCTCTGGTGACTCTAGATTGGTATTCAATCAAACCCAGTCTGTGTTTTCTAGAGGCAGAAGATAAAAGCAAATCAGAGATGGTTAATAATTGAGAAGGTCACTGGGTGCTGCTGCCATGTATAAATGTTAAAAAGTTATGAAATTATCTAACTTAACTTGCACCTATAAATGTGGATATTTCAGCTGTCTAGTTTAGTTCTTTTCACACTTTTCTTCAGGTTATATGTTCTTATAACCTAAACTGAGTTGTGCTACTAAAATCGAATAGTGGTTCGTTCTCCCCCATCCCTACCCATAATTTTTCTCAGGTATACATAATAAAGTCTAGTTTTAAGAAGGGGTGTGATTTATTTAAAAGTTACTTATTTAATGGTTTTGAAGCTTAATCAATGTTTTAGGTAGTGAGCCAAAAGTATAGAGTTCCAGAGATTCCTGATACCTGAAAATATTTGGTTAATGCTGCTCTAGTTTAATTAAAATGTCTGAATATGAAGGTAAACATTTCTTCCTGAATATGAGTCATTAGAGTTCAGTTTATTAGTTGCTAATGACTGGGTGAATTTTATTTGAATTAAATTGATTTAAATTATGCTTAAAATTTAATTAAATTCCATGTAATCATTTCCCCATATCAATTACATTTTTAATGTCTTATGACTACAGTATATTTTGTATTTAACATAGAGAAAAATGTTTCCTGTTTAGAAGATGTGCCCTGTGCATATTAAGCAGTAATTCTTTTCGATTAATTCTGTAGATTTCAATTTGGTTATTTGATGTAATAAAGAAAATTGAAGCCTAACCTTATGAAAGCATTAGGAAAGGAGCTTCTTTAGTTTTTTTCTGAATTTTTTTCATCACTGAAATCAATAGAAATTTTTAAAAGTTGAAAAATAAAGAGAATAAGCTAATATATTCTGGATACTTTTATGCATTTATTTGGTACATAATATGAGGCAGGCATTGTGAGAGTTACTAAAAATAAAACTAATTAGTTCGTATCAAAAACATACATGTGATTTTTATCTAAAATAAAATATATTAATTTTAAAAATTTAAGTTTGAAATGAGGTTGTTTAGAACTAATGAAAATGGTGGCTATCTCTGGGAATTGATACTACAGATAGTTCACATTTTATTCTTCTGCTCAACTGTTTTCTAAATTTTGATATTGAGCATATATTGTTCCTATAGTAAGGAGGGAAAAGTAGCTAAAACAAACTAATATATCTAGTAATTTCAGCCAACTCATGATGAAGGGCTAACCTAATTTGACTTGTGACACTTTTGTTTTCTCCCTATTGAGGCTAGAAAGAGATAACATTTTTGCTTTTCTAAATGTTCAATTTATTTCTTAATTTAAAATTAATGAGTTTACTACTGAATATCAAATGACCAACCATAATCTCCCAATTTAATTGTGTATAGTATAACAGAAAAGGTGTTAGACTTTTAAAAAATTAACTTGAAATTAATTTGCTTTGTGTGTGTGTGTGTGTGTGTGTGTGTGTGTACACATACATATATACACAAGGTTGGACAATTAAGTTCGCAAACTTATCCTAGAAAAAGTGCTACATACCTCATTGCTGAATATCACTACGGTCACCTTCAAAGTACTCCCCTTGGGAAGCTATACAGATGCCTGCACCTAATCCACCCTTCAAAGCAATTTTGGAACTCTTTTTCTGGAATGGCCATCAAAGCTGCCATCGTATTACCCTTGATGTCCTGAATGTCATCAAAATGTCTTCCTTCAATATTTCCTTTACCTTTGGGTAAAGAAAGAAGTCATTGGGGGCCAAATCAGGTGAGTAGGGAGGGTGTTCCAATACAGTTATTTGTTTACTGTCCAAAATCTCCCTCACAGACAGGGCCGTGTGGGCTGGTGCATTGTCGTGATGCAAGAGCCATGAGTTGTTAGAGAAAAGTTCAGGTCGTCTAATTTTTTCATGCAGCCTTTTCAGCACTTCCAAATAGTAAAATTGGTTAGCTGTTTGTCCAGTTGGTGAAATTCATAATGAATAATCCCTCTGATATCAAAAAAGGTTAGCAAGATCGTTGTAACAAGCTTGCGAACTTGTCAGACCTCGTATGAGTACTGTTTGTATTTCTGTTTTGCATTCTCAGTCCTTCTAATAGTGGTTGCTAAACTTTTGCACTTTTCAATATCCTGTGGTCATTTGTTTGATTTTTGCCTTAACCTCAGCTTCCTAAATGATTTTCACATATCTTAATGTTTAAGATGATAAAAACACATTTGTATTTGAAAACATACTGAGGTCAAAGGAAAACAAGAAATCCTCCCATTATATCATTGGCTCTTGTTGTTTATCTAGATATTAAGATATCATTTCATTGATGTGGCTTTCTTTAAAACCTCATTAGAAAATATTTATTTGAAAGATTCATCTTTAGCCCTGAAATATTCTAATAAGGTTTGAAATAGCAGTAGCTGTTTTAGGACACCGATATTTTCAGTATTTTAATCATTGAAAGATTGACCCTGGTATTGAAAGGGGAAGCTCAGATGCTTTTTACCAATACCTTTGCTCAGAAGACTCTACTGTTTTTTTCCCTTGATCAGGGGATTGGAGACTGAGGCCATCTGCTGGTGGGGGGTGTGTGTGGGGGGTGACGGTGTGGGGAGGTAGGTGGCGGAGGGGAAAGTCTAGGGGGGACTTGGGTTTCCAAGATGTGGTGGGAGGGGATATAGGGAGAAGACAACTGGTGGCGGGGGAGGGAATGCTCCAGTTCCAGAGATTAGGACATTTATAAGCAAAATACTCTGGCCCAAAATGTAGGCCCTGTGTGGTGGTGGTGGTGGTCGTGTGTGTGTGTGTGTGTGTGTGTGTGTGTGTGTGTGTGTGTGTGTGACAGAGAGAGAGAGAGAGAGAGAGAGATTCATTTATTGATCCTCTTCTCTATGCCAGGTCTTTCATATTTGTAACCTGATGTGAATTGTTCACATTAGGCCCTAAAATTTATTAGGGAGGGATGATTGTTTAGTTTTATGAGGTTTTCACAAGGTTACATAAGCATATTAAGCCCAAATATATAATAAGTATGTTCTGATGAAATGCTACATTGTTTAATCGTTTGTCACCATAGTTAGAAAAAAAATGTTATAGAAACGTTTTTTGACATGTGAATCCTCCTCAGGCTTAGGTAGGTGAGCTGTGGATCTTTGAGCTGTGCTTGGGCACGTCTACTGCCTCAGAGATGCTGCCACACTCCCCCACACTCTCCAAACTGACTTGCTGCTTCAGCCTAAAGCACGCCCTCCTCCATTCTGGAGAGCTCCTCTTGAGTTGGAGGAGCGAATCTAGCTCTCAGCTTCACCCTGGCCTGCCCAGCAGAGGCCTGTAACGAAGGTTATTGCTGCCCTTTGCTTACAGCTTAATACGGACAACATAATATTACAGTAGAGCAAAGATTTGTCAGTCTTGCTTAGTGCCTTGTTTGATGCATTCATTTCGAATCACTTTTACATTCATCATTGAATTACATTACCCATAAAATGACAGTATTCACCCTTGAAAATAACTTTAGGGATAGGTAGGTTGCTTGAATAATCTCTGATTAGCTGCCTTGTTGCATAAATAGCTTTCGTTCTCTGAAACTTTCTGATTTATCCTTGTTTTTTGGGGGATTTTGCTTTGTGTCTGTGTTACCTGGATTCCATCTTTGAGGATTTTGTCCTGCTGAGTAGGCAAGGAGTTCTTGCTGCTTGGTAAAGAAGGGGAAAACAGCTGTTGTAACTAGCCGTGAGCCTGCTTTTCAGGCTAAGGCAAGCTGTTAGCACTTTGAAAAGCAACTGCTGAAGTCTGTCCTGTAATTCTAGCAGGAACACAGGAAAATATCCTATATTTGAATTTAAACATTCTGCGGCTTGGTCGTTTCAGTTTGTCGTCCTTACTGTTTCTTCAAATGCCCAGGACTACCTTTTCACTGAAGCTTTTCATCATCCATTAAAGATGCAAGAAGCGAGCAGGCGAGAGGAGGAGCTGTGAGCAGCTCAGCAGGGAGAAGCTAATCAAGGCAGCTGTCTCTGAATAGCTTTTCCCCCCAACGAGATGAAGCATCTTTTTTATCTTACATAAGCAATCTACCAACATTTGCAGATGCATCCCAGGCTGACCTGAATGTTCTTCCATTTCCTTGCTAGTTCTTAACCGCCCAGATGCCATCCTGGGTTCTTAACTGTGACCTTTGGGTATATTTTGTTTCTCTAAGTATTACTAGATTGAATGTCTGCTTTTTTGGGGTGGGGTGTAATTTATCGTGCTTGTCAAGGTTTATAGATAGTAATTATTCAAGAAATACATTTCCACTGGTTGACAGAAATGCTCACATAACTGTTCTCATGCCCTTGTCAGGTAGTTTAGGTTACAAAAATGATGGTTTGACAAATGGAGGAACTGGGGCACCATATAATTATGGAGGGTCAGACACATTCTCTGTTGTTGATTTCCATGTTCTTTCTTTTTTACAAAGATCCTTTTATTAAGAGGATAACATTTTGTTGTTACAGCCCTCCCCCCTTGCCCCCCAAAAAGCTTTGTTTCACATTGAATGTATTTGATTTGGACTTGGTGCTCTGAAAGGGAAAAAGTACCATTGTTTTTAGTTTTCCTCATTGTTCATATACAAATTTAAATTAGTATGTACCTGCTACTGTTTTTTTTTTTTTTTTTTTTTTTTTTTTTTTTTTTTTTGTGGTAGGCACCTCTGAGAGGTTTGTAGAAGGTAGAGAACATTGAAGTCAGGAAACCTGGGCCTTCATCCACTGGCTTGGGAGCTTTTGAGCTAGGTTCTACAATTAGGCCTCAGAAACCTCATCTACAAAGTAACTAGGAGATTGCCAAGTTTCTTCTGCCTCTAAAATTCCATGATTTTCCCTGTGTTTGTAAATTATAGGTCATTACAACCTAGTGAGGGTATAAGTGTGGGAGAATCCACTTTTTCTTTTTCTTTTTCTTTTATACTAACATTGTCATTTCTTTTCTTTTTTTTTTTTTAAAGATTTTATTGGGGAGGGGGAACAGGACTTTATTGGGGAACAGTGTGTACTTCCAGGACTTTTTTCCAAGTCAAGTTGTTGTCCTTTCAATCTTAGTTGTGGAGGGTGCCGTTCAGCTTCAAGTTGTTGTCCCTTCAGTCTTAGTTGTGGAGGGTGCAGCTCAGCTCCAGGTCCAGTTGCAGCTTTCTAGTTGCAGGGGGCGCTGCCCACCATCCCTTGTGGGAGTCAAATCGGCAACCTTGTGGTTGAGAGGACGTGCTCCAACCAACTGAGCCAACCGGGAGCTCAGCGGCAGCTCCGCTCAAGGTGCCATGTTCAATTTTAGTTGCAGGGGGCGGAGCCCACCATCCCTTGCGGGACTCGAGGAATTGAACTGGCAACCTTGTGGTTGAGAGCCCACTGGCCCATGTGGGAATCGAACCGGCAGCCTTCGGAGTTAGGAGCACGGAGCTCTAACCGCCTGAGCTACCGGGCCGGCCCAACCCACTTTTTCTTTAAGCTAGACGTATGACTCTATGAAGACTTTGATACTTGAGGCTTAATTACAATCTGTTCTGCTAGTCTTCAGGTGGTTCTCAAGGGCAGCTGCTCTATAATTTAGAAGGCAAGCAATCTACTAGATAGAGTTCAAAACACTGGTTATAAGGATGCTCAATGAAGTTAGGGGAAGAATAGATGAAGTCAGTGAGATCTCACACAAAGAGATAGAAACTGTAAAAAGAACCAGTCAGAAATGAAGAATATAATAACTGAAATGAAGAATACATTAGATGCAACTAGCAGCGTACTAGATGATGCAGAGCATTGAGTCAGTGATTTGGAAGACAAGGTAGCAGAAAACACCCAGTTGGAACAGGAAAAAGAAAAAAATAAATGGCAATAATTGATTTTTTATAACCTCTGGGATAGCATCAGCACAACAGATTGACATCATATAAGTACCGGAAGGAGAGGAGACAGAGCAAGGAATTGAAAACCTATTTGAAGAAGTAATGACTGAAAACCTCCCTAACCTTGGCAAAGGAAATAGACATACAAGTCCAGGAAGTACAGAGAGTCCCAAACAAGATGAACCCAAAGAAGCCCACACCAAGACACATCATAATTATTATAAAATGCTGAGGTTAAAGACAAAGACTCTGAAAAGCAGTTTGTTACGTACAACGGAGCTCCCATAAGACTATCAGCTGATTTCTCAACAGAAACTTTGCAGGCCAGGAGGGATTGGCATAAAATATCTAAAGTGATGAAAAGCAAGGACCTACTCTACCCAGCAAGATTACTCTACCCAGCAAGTTTATCATTTAGAATTGAAGGACAGATAAAGAGTTTCCCAGACAAGAAAAAGCTAAAGGAGCTCCTCACTACCAAACCAGTAGTACAAGACATGTTAAAGGGACTTCTTTAAGAAGAAGAAGAAAAAGAGAAGATCAAATACATGAATAATAAAATGGAAATAACTACATACCTATCAATAATTACTTTACATGTAAATGGATTAAATGTTCCAATCAAAAGACTTAGGGTGGCTGAATGGATAAGAAAATAAGATCCATACATATGCTGCCTACATGAGACCCACTTCAGATTGAAAAACACACACAGACTGAAAGTAAAATGATGGGAAAAGATATTTCATGCAAATGGAAACAAATAAACAAAAATCTGGAGTAGTAATATTTATATCAGACAAAATAGACTTTAAAACAAAAGCTGTAACAAGAGACAAGGACATCTCATATATAATAGCCAAGACATGGAAGAATCTAAATGTCCATTGATAGATGATTGGATAAAGAAGACATGGTACATATATAATGGAATACTACTTGACCATAAAAAATAATGAAATTTTACCATTTGTGACCATGTGGATGGACCTAGAGGGTGTTATGCTAAGTGAAATAAATGAGAGAAAGACAAATACCATATGATTTCACTGATTTGTGGAACATAAAAAACAAAATACATAAACGGACAAACAAGACAGAAACAAATTCATAGATATAGAAAACAAACTGTTGGTTGCCAGATGAAAGGGGGCTTAGGGGACTGGTGAGAAAGGTGAAGGGATTAAGAAGTGCAAATTGGCAGTTACAAAATAGTCATGGGGATGTAAGTTATATAAATATAAGTTATATAAATTTCTATTATGCTGTATGCCTGAAACAAATATAATATTGAATGTTAACTGTAATTGAAAAAAAGAATCTTTTGTCATATCTCCATTCCCAGTACTTTGTCCATATTTGAAATGATCTTGCATTCTACTTCTGGAGAACTGGTGTGATAGGTATTCTCTAGGAAACGGTAACTTGTTAATGCTAGGAGAGATAGGATAGGAAGCTGTATTCTAGAAATCAGTCTTTATTTAAAAGAGGGAGCTCTCCTTAACTCAAAATAGTATTCTATATTTTAAAATTACCAAGTGAAAAGGTGTGACCCGTCAGTACCAGGAAAATTATTCAGACTCTAAGTGTGCTTTTTGAGCCTAAACTACTCAAATTCTCCATGGCTTCTGGGAGGAAGGGTTGAACTTCATTTGGAAGAAGAGGAGAAGGTAAAATATGTTGATATTGTGTATCCAGTGATGACATGATAGGCCTGTGAAGCTTTATATTGGGGTTTTAATTCCACAGCCTTAATTTTTTCATTTAGTGAAAAAAGGAGTTCACAGGATGAGCTCCGAAAGAGTGCAGATTTACTTTAGAACTTTCCATGGTGGAAGCAATGGGAACTGGGGAATTTTGCCAGTAACCTTTGGGAATTGCATTATTTGTCTTCCCTCCTGAGGGCCTTACAAACAGCTAATTCCCCACCCAGAAGTGGTGATAGGAAGCATCAAAGGAACCTGCTTGAACTTGGTGATTATTGGTTGGTAGGCGGTGCTTGCCTAGAGGGCAGAACTAAAATCTTTAGGTTGGTAATGAAAGAAAAGTGGATTTCAAATCAGTGTAAAGAATGATTTGACCTTCATCAAGGCTGGCAAAAAGGGAAGGCTATTTTGTGAGGCAGAGGTTTTTGTCATTATGGATATTAAAGAAAGAATGATCGTTTGAGGTAAATACTCTAGGGTAAGGATCAATAAACTTACTCTGTAATAAGGCAGATAACAAGTATTTTAGGCTTTTGGATCCCATGGCCTGTACTGCAACTGCACAACTCTGCCGTTGGAGTGAAGAGGCCATCAAAGACAATGTAAACAAATGAGTATGGCTGTTGTCTTAGCTTGCTGGGTGGCCATAACAAAATGCCGAGGACTATGGGGCTTAAACAACGGAAATTGATTTCTCACAGTTCTGGAAGCTGGGAAGTCCAAGGTCAAGGTACTGGCTGATTTAGTTTGTGGTGAGGGCTGTCTTCCTAGCTTGTAGATGACCACCGTTCTCTCTATGTCCTCACATGGGGATGGGGGTCAGGGGTGGGTGGGGAGAGAAAGAAAGTATTAAACTTAATTACCTCCTGAAGACCCCCAAAACAATCACATTGGGGGGTTAGGGCATCAACATGTGATTTTTCTTGGAATGGGACACAATTCAGTCCATAATAGCTGTGTTCCAATAAAATTTTATTTATAAACACTAGATGTGGGTCAAATTTGGCCCAAGGACCGTAGTTTGTCAGTCTGTGGTCTAGAAGGAACCAAAACTCATCAGAAAGTAGACTATGTGATCTGTCAGCATACTTCTAGTTCAAAAGTTTTATGAATCTGGGCTGCTGTTGTTGAAGACTCAGCCAAAAGACATATTTGATTCCTATCATAGCTTGATATCACTAAAACAAATGCCCCCTTATGTAATAAGACCTCCTCCCCACTAATAATTCTGAGCACCACTGAGACATGGTTTTTGGGAAATTATTTGGGTGAGATTGATGTAATTTAGAAGTTAAGTGTACAGTCTCTAGTTTCAGATGTCTTAGTTCATATCCAAGCTTAGCCACTTATCAGCTGTGTGACCTTGGGGAAGTTACTTAACTTCTCTGTTTCCTCATCAATAAAGTGATGATGATAATAGAATTTACCATATAGCAATGTTGTGATGCTTAAATAAGGTAATACCTGTTGAGAGCGTAAAACAATGCGTAGCTCATAGTAAGTTCTTCGTAAATGTTATCTATTATTATTTTTTGAAATAAGAGAAGCCAGAGGAAATATGATAGGTAGCTAAAGGTCTTGTAGTTGTCAAAAATTTAGGCATATTTTAGAAAATAAACAGCGTTGGATCAAATTGGAGTTTAAAAACAATAAAAATGCCATAAAGGGAAAACTGAGAAGACATAGTATATACTCGGTAAGAGAAAAGCATCTTTAACAAAAAAGTGTGGTTATCTTGATGTATTTTGGTGTATCTTAGAAAAACTGGGAGGCTGTGGGTGGGTAAACTGCAAAATTGGCTGGATCAGAACAAACCTAATTCATGACTCACTGACTAGTGTTCCTAAGGATGAATCATTTACTAAGTAAAAATAGTTCTTAAGTCCAGGATTAGGTTTACTTCAATGTGCATCAACTCCATCTATACCATTGGCTGATGTGAGATGCAAGTGACAACATGTAGTGTGATCGTCCCTAGGACAGGTGTGCTGTGGTCCTGCATTTGTGAAGAATGCCAATTATGAAGTCTTTAGTCATTGATCAGCCTACAATCTTTTGTGATGATGAAACTGGAGAGTTATCAATCCCTTCCTTGTTTGTAGGAGATGGGTCCCTAAGATATTTCTCAGCTGATAACCTTCTCCCATCTCTTCTTCAGAGAGAAAAACAGAAGCCACTAAGTAGGTATTCCCTCAATTTCTTGCCATAAATCACACAAACTTAAGTGTGTCAGCACCTCCTTTCTGTGGCAGTAAAGAATGAGAACTTTCATTGGTGGCTCTGCCACCCTGGCACTCCAGCCTTTTGGGTACTTTATCACTGGTTTCTCCTGTGTAACCTAAAAAATACGGGCCTGCTTTTCCACCTTGCTCTTGCCCAAAGCTTGCTTTGGCATACTGTCTTACTTTAAAAACCCAAACCAAAACGTAAATCCGATTCTGGAGATACTAAACAATGTAAATTAAATAGATGATGGAGGAAGGGTCATATTGCTCATGTATAATTTAAAACACTACTTCAAAACCCTCTTGAAACATTCTGCTTCCCAAAGTCCCATTCCTTAGGCAGCTGCCTCATCTTTCTTTTCTCCCCACAACCTTCCTCTTCAGCCTTGCTCCCTCTTCCTTTTCTTTTCTTCCTCTCTGTTCCTGGATTTTCCAAGTGACACTTTCCATCCCCTTCTACACAGATAGAAATTTCATGTCTCTCTGCTTCTTCCATTTGCATCCTGGTATATCACTGTCCTGGGGTCCCTAGTGATGTTTTAAAAAAATGCAAATCTGATCATATTATCCTTTTTCATGAAAATCTTCAATGGCATGGCTTCCCATTGATTTAGTGTCAAGTTGCCAGACTCGTCCCATGATACTCCAGCATGAGCGGACCCTGCCTGCCTCCTCAGTCATGCTGGTCTCCCACACCAGTTTCTCCATCACTCAAGCTCTTGGTGAGGCAGTGGTCATTCTCACTCATGGCTCTTCACACTTGCTTTTTGCTGAACTTAGTTAAAGCATCCTTCTGGGGTCAGCTGGATAGTGCTTTTCTTGCCTTCCCTCACCCAGCGTAGGTCAGGTGTTCTTCTTTCCTGTGACTATTTTCTCAGAATAACCTTTTACTTCTCCCATCCTAGTATTATCACACGTTTGTACTTGACTATATCCTATTAGCTCATGAGGGCAGGGCCAAGTTTATCTTTTTTTGTTGTTGTTGTACAATATCAGCCAGGCTGAATGTTCTTTATTATTATTAAAAATATGTGTCTATCTGCTCTGCTGACTGTAGGTATGTGTTATCCTCCCTTGTCATTTGGCTTACATGCTCCACTGTCACATTTTTTTTTTATTAGTTTCAGGTGCACAAGACAAAGCAAAACTTAGACGTTTATCATTAATATCCCTCACACTGTGTGAACCCCCCCCCCCCATCCACTATCCCTCTGTACGTTCCCCAAATTAATTTTCAAAACCACGTGGTCATCTTGTGGTTACCGACTATTTTCTAAACCTCTCACCTTCCCCTTATCCCCACCCCCCCGCCCCTCTAGCAACCCTCTGTTTTTCCTCCATGTCTCCAAAACTGTCTCTGATTAGTTCATTCACTTATTCTTTTCTTTAGATTCCGCATATAAGTGATATCATATGGTATTTGTCTTTCTCTGTCTGACTTATTTCACTTAACATAATGTTCTCTAGGTCCATCCATGTTGTTGCAAATGGTAAGATTTCTTTCTTCTTTATGGCTGTGTAATACTCCATTGTATAAATGTACCACAGTTTCGTAATCCAGTCATCTACCGATGGGCATTTTGGTTGTTTCCAGGTAGGACCAAGTTTATCTTGATCACCATTTCATTCTCATCACTTAGCAAAGTACACTGTGCCTAGAATGTTCTCAATAAGTATTTTTTCAATAGGTAATCTACATTTACAATATATCTTTATTTTTTTCACACCTAAGTTTGTACCTTATTATATGGCTTAAAACCCTCAGTGTTTTTTCTTTATTTTGTCAAAAGGAACAAGTGGGTATCAGTCTTGGAAAACTTACGTTATCTTTTCACTTATAATTTTCTATTTATGCCCTATTTATAAAGTTTTTAAGACTTATGATTGTAATATTTTTAGAGTAGAAGTATATGCAAACTATATAATTTTAGTTGTTCTTCTTTAGGATGAAGGATGAAACTCTAAAGACTAAAAGAGAATTTCCACTGAGCTTTTTATTGCAATAGCATTTGCAGAGCACTTACTAGTTTAGAAGCTGCTTCGGTCTTTTCTTCAGCGAATCCCAAGGAGTGCAGTGATAATGCTTAGCACATTTTATACATATGTATTTATATATATAATTCTTTTCTTCCCTCTTTATGCTGTAGATAACCGTGCCCAGGAGTGGAATCTTGAAATAGAGTCTTCTTTTGATGTTGTCAGCTCAAAGCCAGTCTCTGCTCAGGTGATCGTGGAAATCCCTAAATTGCAAACACAGCAGACATACAACATTGAACTTCAGCCTGGGAAAAGGATTGTTGAGCTATTTGTGAAAATTAACAAGGTGAATGATGGTATTTCCTGAGAGGCGTTAGATGAAAAGCAATACTGTTCAAAAGAAATGGTTAGAAAGAAGGGGCTGAGTGGGAAAGAAAAATGTCGTTTTCCCATTTTCTCCTTTACTTTTAACCACTCATATATTCTGTGTATGTGTGAGCTAAGGAATGATTTTTCCAGGTTTTAAGATTTAGAAAATGGAGAACGTGTTAAATTTGGCATCCTTTCCTCTCAAGGAACTACGTGTGTGTGGTATCTTAATTTTTCTGCAGTATTTGCAGTATTCTAAATCCAAAACACATTCTAAGCATTATATTTAAATACAATGATTATTTTTGGTACTCGTAAATTATTTTGAATATTGGTGTTTATGCTACATGCAGAGTTCTAATTCTAAACTCATGATCATTTAGTAACTCTTCAGACAAAGTAAGAACTCATAACAGTTTCTTGGTCTGGGCTTAAAAGAAGAGTCAACCTCAAAGTCCTTTTCTAAACGTTAAGAATGTACAATAAATGTAAGCTTTAGCTATGGAAATGGGAAGAGTTGTTTTTTTGAATGCCCATGTTATTCTGTTCTTTCCTTTCCCTTTTGGTATATCAATCCATGCTAAACTCCTAGCATGTTGATTTTTCAATATTATCTATGGGTGACATAATTTGGCATAATCTAGGGAGGGAGAGTTATATTGTTTTAGGACCTGGAATTTCTATGAGAAGTTGATATAATGCTCTGAATCATTATATTATTTTACTACAGACTGCTAGAATGACTCATATTATTTCTTAAAAGAATATCACTGTAGAAACTTGGTGGCCTCATGGACATGGAAACCAGACTGGGTACAACATGACAATTCTTTTTAAATTGGATAAAGACTTAAAGTTTAAGAAATCAGCTAAGGTAAGCAAATACTTAAAAATATTTTGTTAAAGAAAGCATATTTCATATTAAAATAACAGTACAGATTTTTGTAGGAAAAGAAAAACTAACAAAACTCCTACATATAAACCCACCACTCAGAGATAATCATTAGTAACAGTTATAGGCATTCAAAAGCTCTGTGTGTATGTGTGTGTGTGTGTGTTTGGGTGTGGGTATATGTATAGTAAATCCTCACTTAACATCAGTAAGTTACGCAACGTAAGCCAAATGACAAATCATGAAATCAGGTTTACCATAGGCTAACTGAGTAAGAGTTAAGTTTCTATTGTACCTCATTAAAACTATAATGAAACAACGTTGAACAAAATGATGTTATTCGAATACTTGCTGTATTTATATTTTTAAATGGATCAGACTTTACTTTTTTTTTGGTTTTTGTTTTCTAATGCAATTTACTTAATTGCAAGTTTATGTAATTTAATTATTTTTTAATATATATTTTTTATTTTTCAATTACAGTTGGCCTACAATATTACATTTGTTTCAGGTATACAACATAGAGATTAGACATTTATGAATGTCTACCTTTTGAAATGATTACCTCAATAAATCTAGTATTATTTTATTTATATTTTTGTACTGTGTTTTTAAATTATATTTTATATCAAAGTAAAACATATCATTTTAAAGCTCAAATATTACTAGGAGATTTATATGAAAAATAGATCCATTGCCCAACCCCTCCTATTTCTATTTCCCACTCCTCAAAATCAATACATTTTAACTTTTACTTATTTCTTCTGCTGTTTATCTTCATTTCCCCAAATAACATGCTTCTACTGGTGTTTTCTAATTTTTCAGTTTTGTATATAGTCAACTGACTTCTAATCTAGAGGAGGAGAATAAAGCTCTCTTACATGATTCTCTGATGACCCCTGCTTGGCCCCCAACGTATACATTTTGCCTTCCTCTGCCCTCCCAATGTAGTCAAAGGCCATTTTTGTTACCTCTGTATTCAGTGTTTACATTATTATATTATGAAAATACTATTCAAAGCTGAACTACATGGTGTACTAAAATTGTATTTCCTTTCTTGTGAAGCTTTCTGTTTTCCTTAGAGTTAATAATTGCCTCTTGTTTCCAGATGCTTTGCTTTTCCTTTCTTTTCCTCTAAATTATATACAAACTCTCTAATGTACTTGAAATACCTTTGAAATATAATCATACTTACTAGGTAATCTATCCATTGTTTATTATTACTATTATTATTATTTTAATTTTTGTCATTTCTTGAAACTCTCTCCTAGAGCCATTTTCTTATTTCCCTGATCTTACTCTCTGGACTTTCTACTTGTCTGTTGTCCTGGAACATGTCATTACATGTTTGTCCAAACCCATAGAATGTACAACACCATAAATGAACGCTAATGTCAACTGTGAACTTTGGGTGATTATGATGTGTCAGTGTAGGTTCATCAATTATAACCACTGTACCACTGTGGTGGGAAATGTTGATAATGGGGGAGGCTATGCATTGTGGGGGTAGGCCATTTCTGTACCCTTCCCTCAATTTTGCTGTGAAACTTAAATTGCTCTGAAAAATAAAAGTACGTATTAAAAAAAAAATTCAGAGAAAAGTGTGAGCTGGGATGTGTAATATGTAATATTTTGCTTGGTTAGTGCATATTTGAGTTCATATACAAAATATTTTACTAATTTTAATATCTTTAGAATTGAAATTTATTCTTTTTAAAATTTGTTAATGTTTTAAAACTGGAGAAAGGATCCAAGTAAAATATGACATCAGTGGTGTGTTTTAGTAGTGGCAGATATTAAAAAAACAAAATACCTTGGAATTCATTGTACTAGCACTCCATATGCTTCATACAGAGATCAAATGTGTGAGTTAATCAGATACGTCTATATAGAAGGTGATAGTGTTGAAGTAAAGAAGTCATTCTGATATTTCTGAATGGTCTGCTGCTGATCTTACAGAAGCTGTCTTGAGACAACTGGATCATTGTTTCATAAACCTCTGTTGTGGTCAGTAGTATCGGAGTGCTGCATATGTGGCCAGTTCACAGTGGAGTCCATAAAAAAACCAAAGAGATTAATCCCAGGTTTTATTTCTGCCTCCTGGAAATTATTCTTTGAAACTTGTGGAATTTGCTCTTTTGGAAACATTTCTTTATGTGTGATGTTTTCTGGACCTTTGGACAAATTTTATTCATTCTTTTTAGTCCCACCTCGTCATTGGAAAAAGCACAGAAAGTCTTTTCTAGACAAGATGGAATGCTCATTATGAAGCTAGGGCACAGTAAAACTAAATTTTGAAAAGTTAATCTGAATTTTGAACTATTGTGTGATCCAAAGAAATGTGGACATGTGAATCAGCTCAGATTTTGTCCTGTGTACAGTTTTTCTCTTCTGAATTATCTTTATTTTTTTTCCTGGTGTAGAATTTTAGATGAAGTCAATCAGATACAAACATATGCGCAAATAGCTGGAATCCACCTTGAATAATGTACAATGAAATAACAAGCTTTAAAATTCTTTGAAGATAAGTGCACAGAAATTTGGGTGAAGACTATTTACTGTGCAACAACAAAGTATAAGGAAATAGACATTTATATAGAACAAAATAATCAAATTTTAAAGAAGAGTGCCAGGAAAAACAACCAAAGATGCTATTGTCACATTACCAGAAAAAATAAAAATAGCAATGTTCTATACCCCAATTATCTTCACCAAGAACTGGATACTTGTTCTAAAGCAATGAGTCAAATGATGTCTTGTTCACTCTCATTCAGCCATTTTTTTCTGATATTTCTGAAGAAGTACTTGAGAAGTGGAAATTTTTTTATTTCAGAGTCATTTATAAGCAGTTTAAATGGATCTCAAAGAAACAAAGACATGGATACTCCTGCATTTTTTGGAATTTAATGTGAAGTGGGATTTTTGTGAATTTCTGCCAAACTTATCTTTATGTCTAATACTTCCCAAAAATATTTGTTTATCTTTGGCTTTGTTTGAAAGAACATTTCTAAATTAAAATTAATTAAAGATGTTTCCATTGACTATGCAAGGATTGATGGAGAAATCTGGCTACATTCTTTGTAAAACATATATATGCAAAGAAGATCAATTTTTACTACATAATAATAATGGGATTGATCCAACAAGAGGACATAACTCTAGTAAACATCTATGCACCACAACATAGGAGCATCTAAATATATAAAACAGATATTGACCAACATAAAAACAGAGATCAATAATAACACAATCGTAGGGGACTTCAACACCCCACTGACACCAATGGACAGATCCTCCAGACAGAAAATCAATATGGAAACAGTGGTCTTAAATGACACATTATACCAATTGGATTTAATAAATATTTTTAGAGCATTTCACCCCAAAGCAGCAGAATATACATTCTTTTCAAGTGCATATGGAACATTTTCCAAAATAGACCATGTGCTAGACCACAAAACAAATCTCAGTAAATTTAAGAAGATTAAAATCATATCAAGCATCTTCTCTGACCACAGTGCTATGAAACTAGAAATCAATTACCAGAAAAAAACTGGAAAACACAAACATATGGGGGGTGAATAACATGTTACTAAATAATGAATGGGTCAATAATGACATCAAGGAAGAAATCAAAAGATACCTTGAGACAAACAAAAATGAAAACACAATGACCCCAAATCAATGGAAAGCAGCAAAAGCAGTCCTAAGAGGGAAATTCATAGCAATGCAGGCCTACCTAAAGAAACAAGAAACATCTCAAATCACCAGTCTGTCTTTAAACCTAAGGGAACTGGCAAAAGAACAGCAAAATAAGCCCAAAGGGAGTATAAGAAAGGAAATAATAAAGATCAGAGCAGAAGTAAATGAAATAGGACCACACAAACAATACAAAAAGATCAATGAAACCAAGAGCTGATTCTTTGAAAAGATGAGCAAAATTGACAAACCTTTAGCCAGACTCATCAAGAAAAAGAGAGGACTCAAATTAATAAAATCAGAAATGGAAAAGGAGAAGTGACAACAGACACAACAGAAATACAAAAAAATTTTAGGAAAATACTGTGAGCAACTATAACCAACATATTAAACAATCTGGAAGAAATTGATAAATTCCTAGAAGCATACACTATTCCAAGGCTGAATCAAGAAGAAACAGAAAATATGAACAGACCAATTACTGCTAACAAAATTGAATCAGTAATCAACAAGCTCCAAACAAACAAAAGTCCTGGACCAGATGGCCTCACAGGTGAATTTTACCAAACATTCAAAAAAGAATTGTCACCTATTCTCCTCAAACTATTGCAAACAATCCAAAAGGAGGGAAGGCTCCAAAGCTCATTTTATGAGACCACTATTACCATGGTCCCAAAACCAGACAAAGACACTACAAAAAAACACAAAAACTATAGGCTGACATCCCTAATGAACATAGATGCAAAATCCTCAACAAAATATTAGCAAACTGAATTCAGCAATACATTAAAAAGATCATATGCCATGATCAAGTGGGATTCATTCTTGGTGTGCAAGTTTGGTTCAATATCCACAAATAAATTAATATGATACACCATATTAACAAAATGAAAAATAAAAGTGATGTGGTCATATCAATAGATGCAGAGAAAGCATTTGACAAAGTCAAACATCTATTTATGATAGAAACTCTTGGCAAAGTGAGAATAGAGTGATCATGCCTCTACATAATAAAGGCCATATGTGATAAACCCACAGCTAACATAATACTCAATGGGGAAAAGCTAAAAGCATTCCCCCTAAGATCAGGAACAAGACACAGTTGCCCACTTTCACCACTTTTAGTCAACATAGTACTGGAAATTCTAGCCACAGCAATCAAACAAGAAGAAGAAATAAAAGGCATCCAAATTGGAAAGGAGGAAGTAAAGTTGTTATTATATGTAGATAACATGATACTATATATAGAGAACCCTAAAGATTCTACTGGAAAACTATTAGAAGTGATAAATTAATTTAGTACAGTAGCAGGATACAAAATTAATATTCAGAAATCAGTTGCATTTGTATATACCAATAACAACGTATTAGAGGAGAAATTAAGAAAACAATTCCACAAACAGTTGCTTCAAAAACAATAAAATATTTAGGAATAAATTAAACCAAGGAAGTAAAAGACCTGTACTCAGAAAATTGTAAGACATCGAAGAGAGAAATTAAAGACGATACAAATAAATTGAAGCATATATTATGGTCATGGATAGGAAGAATTTATATAGTTAAAATGTCATACTACCTAAGGCAATACATAGATTCGATGCAATCCCTATCAAACTACTAATGACATTTTCCCCATAACTAGAACAAATAATCCTAAAATTCATATGGAACCATAAAAGACCCCAAATAGCCATGGCAATCTTCAGAAATAAGAACAAAGTGGGAGGTATCATGCTACTTGACATCAAAACATACTACAAGGCTATAGTAATCATAAAAACAGACACATAGATCAATGGAACAGAATAGAGAACCCAGAAATAAATCCATGCCTATATGGTCATTTAATCTATGACAATGGAAGCAAGAATTTACACTGGGGTAAAGACTGTCTATTAAATAAATGGTGCTGGGAAAACTGGACAAACACATGCAAAGAAAAAATGAAGCTGGACTACCTTCTTACACCATATAAAAGAATAAATTCAAAATGGATTAAAGACTTAAATGTAAGACCCGAAACCATAAAACTCCTAGAAGAAAATGTAGGAAGTAAATTCACAGGCATTACCCTTAGTAATAGTCTTATTGATATATCCCTTCAGACAAGGGAAGCAAAAGAAAAAATAAACATGTGGGATTGATTACATCAAATTAAAAAGTTTTCTTTACAGCAAAGAAAGCCATCAATAAAACAAAAAGGCATCCTACTGAATGTGAAGATATTTGTCAATGATACATCTGAGAAGGGGTTAATATCCAAAATTTATTAAAAAATTCAGAAAACTCAACACTAGAAAAACAACCCAATGAAAAAATGGGTAGAGGACATGAAGAGACATGTCTCTAAAGAGGACATACAGATGGCCAACAGACATGAAAAAATGCTCAATCTCACTAATTATTAGAGAAATCCAAATAAAAACCACAATGAGATACCACCTCACTCCTGTCAGAATGGCCATCATTAATACATCAACAAACAAGTGTTGGTGAGGATGTGGAGAAAAAGGAACACTTGTGTACTGTTGGTGGGATTGCAGATTGGTGCACCCATTATGGAAAACAGTATGGAAGCACAGCAAAAAAATTGAAAATGGTCCTACCTTATGAACCTGCAATTTCACTCCTGGGTATCTATCCAAAGGAATCCGAAACATTAATTTGTAAAAAATATATGCACCCCTGTGTTTATTTTAGTGCTATTCACAATAGCCAAGATATGGAAACAACCGAAATGCCCATCAATAGATGATTGGATAAAGAAACTGTGGTACATTTATACAATGGAGCATTACTCAGCCATAAAAAAGAATGACATCTTACCATTTTCAGCAACATGGGTGGACCTAGAGAATATTATGCCAAGTGAAATAAGTCCGACTGAAAAAGAACAATGCCATGTGATCTCACTTTTAAAGAATAGAATAAATGAGCAAACTAAACAGAAATAGACTCAGAGGTACAGAGAAAAACTGATGGTTGCTAGATGGGAGGGGGTTTGAGATGGGGGAGAAGGAGAAGGGATTAGAAAGTGCAAAATAGGAGTCATAATATGGTCATGGGGATATGAAATACAGTATGGGGAATATAATCAATAATGTTGTAAAGATTATGTAAGGTGTCAGATGGGCACTGGACTTATCAGGGGATCACTTCATAGACTGTGTAGATGCCTGACCATTGCTCTGTACACCTGAAGCTGAAGTAGAATGATATTGAATGTCAACTGTGTGGAGTACAGCATAGTGAAAATAGTCAATGGGATTGTAATAGCTATATACGATGTCAGAGGGGTAGTAGATTAGGGGGGGATTATCACTTTGTGAGGGGTGTAAATGTCTATTACATTGTTTTGTACACCTGAAACTAGAAAATTAAATTAGATTTTAAAAAGATCAATTTTGACAAAGTTGTTGGTATTTTTAGAAGTTAAGGCTCAAAATAGCAAATATTATTTGTTTGTATAACAAACATATGTAGATATGTTATTTCCTTTTTTTCAAAGACACATTAATGTAATCAAATATATGAATCTATTACTTTTTCTTTTTTATACTTTAATATTTATTTTATTTAAAAATGGCATGTTTTTTCATATAAAGTTAAACAAAAGAAAGCTTCATGTCTGCATCTTTTTTGGGCCATTATCCTTATTCATTTCATTTAACTATTAATATTGGTGTTAATTTTATTGTATAGAAGAGGGAGTGTTAAAAAGTGCCCCTGTCTAGTGTCAGATACAATAAATATATATCTGGCTACAAGGATATCAGGTAACAATGATGATATAGACTCTAATCTGTAAACTCCGGTTGCGCTGTCTACAGACTTCCAGGGCACAACAGGGAGCGTCTCTCGTATGTCATCCTGCACAGGCCCGGTTGAGGAGAGCTCTTTGAGGGGTTCCAGCACTTGTTTTCCCCATACTTCTGCCTGTTAGAGCACTTTCAGAGCAGACAGAAAGGTGGTGTTTCGTTGTTTCTAAAAAATGCATGATAGGTGTGAAATGATTTTAGAAGGTGTGTTTTGGAAATACATAAAAAGTATTTGAAAAATATTTCATGTAATATTTGCCAGTGTTTAAACATAAGTGTTTTTTTTTTTCTTTTTAAGAAAATTACTTTTTTGAAACTCTGGTGATTTTATGAAAACTTTTAAGTATTTGATTACAAACAGCTGAGAGTAATACTCGGTTTATGAATCAATGATTCATTGCATATTAATCTGTTTGGTCTGCCCAGAGAAAGGAATTTGAGAAGTACACTATTATCCTAACAGTCACACACCTCTTAAGCCCTTTAGTCAAGATATTCTTAACTCTTGTCTAAAAAATTCATTCAACTGTCTTGTACTTTTTAAGTTAACCCTTTTATTTTTAAAAATGCAATCATAAAGCCAATTTCAAAGTTGCTAATAGAACCTTCAACTATCGAAAAGTTTGGGAATTAAAAAACTTAAAATTCAAACTGCTTGACTTACACTTTTAGGTTCTTAGATGTTTACACCTTTATTCCAGTTTTAGATAGTAATTGACTTTGTTGGGCTATTTAAAATATTTTTGATCTAGTAAGAAGACAATATATTCACTCGATGTAAATATGTGTTATTCGAGGGTCTTTTTAAAAACCTCTTTCAGAGCCTATTATTTTCTATGAAGTAAAATACTTGTTGTAGAAGAAGGCTTTTATGTTACCTATCAAGGCTGCCAGAGGACAGGGAGAATTACTGACACTAATCTCAGACCCACCAGCCTTTAACCTGTCAAAGAATGCACAGAGGGAAAAATGGCCGGTATTGACCGCTTTTCCTTTGAGGTACTGTCAGGTGGTTCAAGGTTAACTTTGACCCAGGTATAAAGTTGGGAGATAGGAATAGCTGTCTTTCATAAGAAAATGTACACCAAAAACAAAACAAACAAAAAAAAGTTGGAAGATGTGCTTTATCGTTCGTTAATAATATTTGTAATAGAATTAATAGATATAAAGAAATAAGTGAGTTCTATTTTCAGATTAGTGAGTCTCAAACTTTTTTGGACTAAGAATTGCTTTACATTTGTGAAAATTATTGAGACCCCAAAGTGCTTTTATTTATGTGGGTAAATTTTAAAACTGAGAATTAAATATTTATTTATTTTAAATCTCAATAATAAACCCATGGCATGTTACTATAGGAGTTATTTTATGAAAAATAAATTTATTTACAAAAAAGAATTTTAGAGAGAATAATCACATAGTTTTACATGTTTGTAAATCTCGCTAATGTTTTGCTTCATAGAAGACAGCTGGATTCCCATCTGCTTCTGCATTCAGTCAATTTTCAGTATGTACTTTTTGTCGTCACATGTGAGGAAAGTCTGACCTCACACAGATACGCAGTTAGAAAGGAGAGGAGCTCTTTGAGAGCTCTCTCAAACGTTGAGTTTAATGTGATAATTAGTTAGGATTAAATTGCCTATTAACGAAGTGACTTTACTGTAATGTGCTATCAAGATTGGAAAGTTGTTAAACTATGGAATATCTTGTGCTATATTTCTTTGATTCTAAGGTGCCCATTTTGGCATATTTTAACAATACTGAAACGAGAATGTGTTTTTCAAAGATGTGTCAGTTAAACTGGCAGCAATTACCCCCTTTTTTGTGAAATCGTATCAATTTTCGTTTTAATTTTGAAATATTATCTTTAAATGTATTTCTTTGATTGTAATTACAAATGCCTATTTCATGAGGAAGACTGCAATATATTTCAGTCCTTAATGGCTTCTACATTTTTTAAAAAGAGAAAACAAAATCTCTCAATAATTTATATGGGTATATATATATTTTTTTCTGAAATGCGTACTTTCACGCTAAGTACTTCATAGCAAATAGAAAATTAACATTAAATTGTGCTTATGTAAATTGTTCAAGTTTGCTTTTCTTTTTTTTCTTAATCTCTTTTGCTTGTATTTTAAATTTGATTTTCAGTATTTAACTCTGTTCATGATAGGTTTATTTTAGGACAGTGGAACTTATAGAAGAGCCCATAGAAGGGTCGCCTGGTCTGAGTTTCTACTTCAAAATTAATGGATTTCCCATATTTCTGAAAGGATCAAACTGGATCCCAGCAGATTCATTCCAAGATCGAGTAAACTCTGAGTTGTAAGTTATCATCTTTCTTTTCTTATTCCTCTTTTTATTAACAGCCCTACAAAGCTTAAGAGTTGCACATTTTTACTTTAGTTCCAGTGGAAGAAACCGAGGGGTAATATAAATTCTAGGATGATGGAAACTTTAGAATGGAAAGGATTTTTAAATTATGTATTCCATTCTCATGAGCTATAGATAACTTACAGCTGAACTATTTGAGACTGCTGAAATCATCCAAATTTTAGAAGACTATTATATATTTTCTCTGGAGGAACAAGAAAATGACTAATGCACAGTTTGGATAGTTAGTTTCTGTGAAAAATAAAAGATGATTATAATTTGTTATTTTTTCCCATTTTTTGAAGTATACGTTACATATTTTTGTGCATGTTTTTAAAAGAATGGAAACCCATGTTTATCTCTTCATGCTAAGATATTTGCATAGTCCTTTACTTTAACCTTAATAAAAAGAGCTAAAAAAAAATCTTTAATATTCTAAGTCTAGAAAACAATTTCAAGTGTTTTTCTGAAGCTTTGAGAATAGAACTTTAAAAGAAAGTAACATTTCCTGATTGGGTTTGTAAACTACTATTTTTGTGATAGTGAAGATAAACTTTGTGAAGTGAAAATAAACACGTTTAACTTATTTACAAATGCATGTATAACTATGCCTTGTAGTATGTTCTTTAGTGTTTAGAATGTAGATGTGGTTGGTAAGTAATTTTGCCAAAACTGGTAGTAATTTCCTTATACTTTAAAATGTGTATATTGTTTTGAATTTCATACGAAATGAGATTATTCTCCAGACATAGACACAGATAATTTGCTGTCTCTCTTCCTTTTAAATACTTCACTCTTCTGCTGGCTGGTTTTGGTGGCAGCTGTTCAGCACAGCTGGGCCAATTGGTGAACCTGCCCATGGGTTCCCGTGCTGACAGTACGCCCTGGGTGCTGGTCTGGAGATGGCGGGTACATGCTCTCAAAGTGGCTGTAAATTTCTAGACTTTCCTGAGGGTAATGTGAACAGGAATTGGAAACACAGAAAGGAAATTTCCTGGAGAAAGAAGTTCTGAACTGATGGAATTGTAAAAAGGGAGATAAGAGTGAGCTCGGTACTAATATTCAAACTCTGATTTTTGTCTTGTAGCTCGAAATGGTTATATAACATTAACTCATACTTTTCAAGGGTTGTAACTTTTTCTATAGGAATAACTTTAAGACAAAAGTTTGGTTTTAAAAATAGTATAATAACATTGCTGAAAATTTAGAAAGCAGAGAAAATATATCACCCGTAATTTTTCTAGGTTTATTTTATGTGCTTACAGTTAATGTATATATAATTTTGTCTCACTTTCTTCACTTAGCATTATATGCAAACCATCATAATTTTAAAATGTGTTTTTTCTAACCGAGGTTTGAAATGTGTTTATCAGTGTGCTTTTTAAAGTCTTTTTTTAACACCCCAAATTTTCAAATTAGCATTTGTTTTAAAATCTTTTCCCTATAGGCTACGGCTCCTTTTGCAATCTGTGGTGGATGCTAACATGAATACTCTCCGGGTGTGGGGAGGAGGAATTTATGAGCAGGATGAATTCTATGAACTTTGTGATGAGTTAGGAATAATGGTGAGTAGTTGACAGCATTTTATTTCTTGATACGTTACTATATCCTTAGTTTGACCTCCAGTGTTCTGAGTGGATGATATTGCTCATTCCTTCTTTTTTTCAGAGCCCATTTTTGTTGCAAAGGAATAGATGGCATCTTGCAAACCCACAGCTATAGTTGATAGTGAAGATCATCATTATTTAATTATTTTGTAATGAGAGACATTATATTAGTTATATCTAACTATATATCTGTTTTTCCCTGTAATTTTCTTTGTACTGTGAGAGTATGCATAAAAAAAAATATTCAAAACTTTTAACTTTAAGGAGAGCTAACAAGACCTAGAGAGAAGAAAAATAATAAAATTAAATAAAGGAAAAGTGTGCTTCATGTTTTTATTAACTACTCCAACATATTTTGTGCTGGTGAGGGTTAAGCAAAGGAAATATATTTTTTCGTTTTGGTATATTACAGTTCTGAAATATAAAGCGTTCCATAGAAGAGTAGTAGTTATAATAATATTGATCATGCTGAGGGACAGGGTGATGTGACAATATTCTCTAATATTCACTGAGTGCCAGGCATTGCTCTCAGTGTTGTGCATCTTATTTTATGTCATCTTATGTTATTTTATGTCATCTTCATGCCCATTCTATGAGGTGGTTACTGTTGTCCTATGTCCCCTTTGTATGGGTAAGGAAACTGACACATGCAGCGGTTAAGTAACTCACCCACACTCACACAGTGGGGCTGCGGTAGAATCAAGATTCCCACTCAGGCCAACTGATTTGGGACCCGTGCTCTTAGCTGTTGCCTTACGACAGCGTCTCTGGGAATGAGCTGATGTGGTTTCAGTATGAAAATGTCCATGTTGTAATTTTGGGCCACGAAAAGTTAATTCCTTTATAAACAACATATGTTTCCTTAGAGTCTGGTCCATCTTTCTATACGAAATTCCCAGTGAAAATGAGAGTGAATTAGGAGTGAGGAGGGACTGGGAGGGGAGGGGGGAGCTTCTTTTTGAATTCCACATTACCCTCAACATGCTTAATATTTCTTTATTTGAATTCTCCATTCTTCTCTTTCTTTTCTGCCTGCCTAACATTTTTTCCCTTCTCAGGTTTCCCTACAGTTTTGTGCAGTTCTGGAAAGTCCCGGGGACCGTGAGTGCCTTTCCCCATGCATAGCAGTGCTCACATGATCACACTCATCATACTAACTTGATTTTTCTTTTGTGTGGAAGGTAATCCCCACAGTTCAGAGTGAAGATTTTCTTTCTGTGTAATATAGTCTACGGAAATGCTTTTACCTTTTATCTAATTTGCTAGGTATGGCAGGATTTTATGTTTGCCTGTGCCCTTTATCCAACTGATCGGGACTTCATGGATTCAGTGAGAGCGGAAGTTACTTACCAGGTGCGTTATTGAGGTGCATTCTGAGAAGGAGGAAAACACATTTTCGTTTTTGCCTTTTGTTAAATCTCTGTTCCATCCAGCCTCACGGCTTTACCACCACCTGTACGACTCGCACATTTATCTTGGGCCCTGACTGCTCTGCTGAATTCCTGGGTCTGATATCCAGCTGCCAACTCCTTAGAGGTTTGCTAGGCATCCCAAATATAACATGTCCAAACCAAACTTACATGACCTTCTTCAAACTTGCTTTCCCTGCAGTTTTCAATAGATGGCAATGCCAGCCTTTGAATTTCTCAGGTCAAAGTTTTAAAGTGCTTCTTGACTCCTGTCTTTTGCATTCCACATATGCACACATATTTATGTGTATAGATCTATAAATGCAAGGAAGTTAGTATACCCTAGCTCTGTCCACTGAACAGGCCTAGAAACAATGAATAACCTAGTAATACTGAGCATCCTTATATTGAAATAACCTTTCCTGTTAAGAGAAGGGCTTCTTAGAGAAACGGCTGATTCCAGGTCTAGGACAGGAAACATACTAGATGATCCTGGAATATTTTGGCACGCGAATAACAAGGAAGCTATCAAAGATGTGTCGAAAGAACTTTGACAGACACTGACCAACCAAAATGGGGCAATTTGAAGTTCACTAAGGATAAAAATATCAGTGGGTTGAAATCTGTCAAGTGTGTTGAATACATGAGTTCATAATTGTAGTGTTTGTGGATATGTATATTTGGATGAAAAAAAACCCAAAATAAATGCAAGGACATGGTTACTGTAACTCAAGATTGCAGTTACTTTGGAAGGAGGAAGGGACTGTGCTCGGGAAGGGTCGCATGAAAGCTTCTGAGGTGGTTGATAAAGTTTTCTTTCTTGGTCTGGGTGGTAGTTACAGGGTGATTGCTTTATAATAATTTACTGTGCCATAATCTGTTTCTCTCATCTGTGTTTTATTTAAAAAAAAAAAAAAAGGTTTAAAAAGTACAAATTAAATCATCCCTTGCTCAAAGCCCTCCAGATGGAGCTCCTCACAGGCCCTGTCCTGTCTGCCTACCCCTGCACCTCATCAAGCTGTGTGCCCTGGTATGCCATCCCCGTCACCCTCCCTCGTGGACCACCTCACTCATTCTGTTCTGGCCCCTCTTACCTTGACCATAACTTTCTCTGGGAAAAACCTGTCTAAATCTGCAAGTCTAGATGAGGTTGTTTGCCCTTTGTAACACACATCACACTTTGAACTTCTTGTTCAAGTTTTGTCATCCCTGCAAGACTGTAATCTCCCTGAGGCTTGGGTTTGGTCCCCTCCGTAGCCCCACTCCCTGGCTGGATTATTCATCAGGTAGATAGATGGATGGATGAATGAATATCTTTTAAAGGATTAATTATAATTATGTAGGTTGCAAACATTTCAGTTTTATTTTTAATTTCCTTTCATACAAATAATTAAAATGTGATACCTACGTGCCTTCAATTCTTTTATATATTATTAAAGTAGAGAATTTTTTATGCAGAATTTGTTAACGTTTTAAAGTAAAGCTTACCATAAAATTCTAGCTCAGTTAGAAGGGTGTCACAGAGTCACTGAAGCTTTTTGCTTCTTCAGTATTGTATTTGTGTTTCTGTCAGCACCGTAAGCATCCCCGTCACCATTGGTAGCAGCCCTCACTTACCTCGGCATATGTAGAGGCAAATAAAGGAAATACTGTTTATAAGGATGGTTTGGAAAAACACAAGTTGTTAATTTTTAAAAATGAGATATATCTCTTTAATCCATCCTTAATGCATCTCTGTGTCATGTAGGAATTACCATCTTGAATGAGACCACAGTGAGAACATCAGCTAGGATCCATCACTGTAACATCCATGGCAGTGAAAGATTAGTTGTAAACACCAGTGAGGTTATATTGCTAAAACATGTTCCCAAAGAATTTCTCTTGACCAGTTGATTCACTCTGTTGTCCTCAAAAAGATTTAATTGCCCTCTCTCCTGGGGTACATCTCCCAGTGTGTCAGAAGAACTGGATCCTTCACCTTTATGTAGGGCTGCGCCCACAGTGAGCCCACTTCCTGCAGACCTCAGTTCTTAAGGCCGGAAGGGTTTTCAGTAGATTCTCTAATTTCTTCTTCTATGTTTAGATATAGTCAGTTAATTACTTAGCTTAGTTGATTTCTCAGGATGTGACATTCATAGTTATTTCAGGAGACATCACCTTGATGCCCTAATCTTTTTTTCTTTAGACTATTCCCTACATTGTCTTTAATTCCTTGAGTATCTGGTGCTCACTTGCTTTGTAAAACCCTCTCCAGTTATCCATATGGTTGTTGACCTTGATGGAGACTGCATGGGAAACTTGATACCTTTTTCAGCTGCAGTCTTTGTTCTGCCTCATTTGTGTCATCACATGAAACTCCAACTTGCTCTTTGAAACTAACCCGTTATGTAATGCAATGTCACCTGCCTTCTGTATTTCTTAAAACTTTGTTCTGACGAGTCAGATAATGATAAGGTTGATTTACTTTTCTTGTTTAATGAAAAGGATTATAGTTTCTTCAGTTTTGATATAGCAGAGAAGAGGAACCCTACTTATTGGCGTTTATACAATCTAGATAAAGAGAATCTCAGAGATTTCTTGCAATGGATTCCCACAAGTAAAATTACTAGCCATTTTCTAATGGGTTTTCTGGCACATGAGAATTTATGTGCAGAAGTTCAATGGCTATAATTTTATGAATTATTATAGCTCTGAGTTTTTTTATGTTGAGCATTTGAAAATTATTTTGTGTTTTCTTAAATTTTAGGTCAGGAGACTGAAATCTCATCCCTCCATCATTACATGGAGTGGAAATAATGAAAATGAAGCAGCTCTGATGATGAATTGGTATCACATAGACTTCAGTCACATGGGTACCTACATCAAAGATTATGTGAAACTGTATGTGAAGAACATCCGTAAGGTCGTCTTGGCCGTAAGTAATGGTTTTTAATGCAGTAGAATTTAAGAACCTGTTGTAGAGATGGAGCAGTTTGAATATTGGTATAGTATATTTTTATGGCCCCTTTTTAGGACAACCTTTAACAATATCATTTTAATGCAGAGTAGTCCATTGAAATGGTGCAGCATGTGAAAAGATTCAAGGGTTGGGAATTTCTTTAAAAATTAACATATCTGTGGAACTCACCCCCCATACATCAATATTGTGCTTATAATTGCAGCTTGTCACACATACTTTGGAGCCCATCCATGGATCCCCAAAGGTTGAGAATATTTACATTAGATGATTCAATCACTTCTTTTCCTTTTCTTCTTCTTCTTTTTTCAATATATTAAGATAGTGAATTATGTGAATTAATTTGCTAATGACAACCTGGTCCTTGTATAAGCTTTGTATAGTTAACAATACTTTCCTTTTTCACTCAATACTAGATTTGATTTGCTAATATTTTAGTTAGCATTAAAAAATTCATATTCATAAGTGAAATTGGTCTATAGTAAGAATTATAAACTCAAATACTTAGAAGAGCCAAACCAAATTTGTTTTAAAAAATTGAGTAAAGTAGAGTAGGTGAGGCTCACAAAGAGAGAAGAGGGGACTGTGGTAATAGGAGATTGCATGTTGGAGCTCATAACATATTTAGGATTTAAAAAATACTATCTAAATGTATGTATTGGCAAGACAGATTTGGCCTAGAGAACCCAGCTTGTATCATTTGGTATGTGTGTATGTGTTTGAGCTCACCTCAGAGAATGAATTTGGAGGCTTTTAAAAAAATGTCTATGAGCAATTTAAATAAAACAGAGATCATTGATTTTATTGAGACAAATTTACCCATAAAACACTCTGGGCCCAGTGCCTTTTTGAGGGACATACATCCCCCCACCCCCACCCCATGTATTTAATTTCTCCTATGTTTATTATCACAACTTCTTGGAACTATGGATATTTATGTTTTTTAGGAACATAACATTTCATCTAGAATTTAAGTTTCAGTTTAAGTAGACATGTTTTCATTTAGAGTATGTTAGCTGGGAGCAGCTGTGCAGGTTGAGACGCCAGGATTGTCAGTGCAAGGAATGTTTGGGTGTGGAAGTCACTTCCTTTCCTGTGTGTGCGTGCGTGCATGTGTGCGTGTGTGTTTTCATTTGCTTGTGTGTGTCCATTGTGGATGTCTGCAGTTACCCCTGGAAGCAAATACACAAACCAGAAGATTCCCATAGACAGGGAGGAGAAAAAAACACAGCTGACTCAACTGTGCTGTAGGTATTTTTCTTTTCTTTTTTCTTTTCATAAGAGAGCACTAGAGACTCTTTTTTTCTTTTACTCCCTTCACCCATTCCATCCACCTCCCACCCCTCACCTCTGGTGACCACCAAACTGTTCTCTGTATTTATGAGCTTGTTTTTTTGTTTTGTTTTATTTTGTTTTAAGATTACACATATAAGTGAAAGCATATGGTATTTGCCTTTTTCCTTCTGACTTATTTCACTTAGCATAATGCCCTCAAGATCCATCCACGTCACAAATGGCAAGATTTTATTCTATTTTATTGCAGAACAATATTCCAGCGTGTGTGTGTGTGTGTGTGTGTGTGTAATCACATTTTCTTTATCCATTGATAGATATTTAGGTTGTTTCCATATCTTGGCTATTGTAAATAATACTGTAAGGAACATGGGAGTGCATATATCTTTTTGAGTTAGTGTTTTGTTTTCTTTGGGTAAATACCCAGAAGTGGGATTGCTGGATCATATGATAGTTCTATTATTCATTTTTTGAGGACTTGCATACTGTTTTCCATAGTGGCTGCACCAACTTCCATTCCTACCAACAGTGCACAAGGATTCCCTTTTCTCCACATCTTTGCCTTGATAATACAAGACAAGCATTTCTTTTTGATAATAGCCATTCTAACAGATGTGAGGTGATGTCTCATTGTAGTTTTGATTTGTATTTCCCTAATGATTAGTGATGTTGTGCACCTTTTCATCTACTTGTTGGAGATCTGTATGTCTTTTGAAAAATGTCTGTTCAGGTCCTCTGCCCATTTTTTAATCAGAGTGTTTGTTATTTTGCTATTGAGTTGTATGAATTCTTTATATACTTTAGATATTAACCCCTTATCAGATATAGGATTTGCAAATATTTTCTCCCATTCAGTAGCTGGCCTTTTCATTTTGTTGATGGTTTCCTTGCTGTGCAGAAGCTTTTTAGTTTGATGCAGTCCATTTGTTTATTTTTGCTTTTGTTGCCTTTGTTTTTGTTGTTAAATCCAAAAAATCATTGCCAAGAGGATGTCAAGGAGTTTACCACCTATGTTTTCTTCTAGGAGTATTATGGTTTCAGGTCTTACCTTTAATTCATTTTGAGTTAATATTTGTGGGTGGTATAAGGTAGTAGTGCAGTTTCATTATTTTGCATGTGGCTGTCTAGTTTTTCCAACACCACTTAGTAAAGAGACTGTCCTTTGCCCATTGCATATGCTTGGCTCCTTTGACATAAATTACTTGACATACATGTGTGGGTTTATTCCTAGGTTCTCTATACAATAGCTTTGTAATATAGTTTGAAGTCAGGGAGTGTGATGCCTTCAGCTTTGTTCTTCTATCTCAAGATTGCTTTGGTTATTCAGGGTCTTTTGTGGTTCCATACAAATTTTTGTATTGTTCATTCTATTTTTGTGAAAAATAGAATTTTGATAGGGATTGAATTGAATCAGTAGGTTGCTTTGGCTAGTATGGTCCTTTTAACAATATTAATTCTTCCAGTTCATGAGTATGGAATATCTTTTCATTTATTTGTGTCTTCTTCAATGTCTGTTTCAATGTCTTACAGATTTTAGTATACAGGTCTTTCAACTCCTTGGTTAAATTTATTCTTACATATTTTATTCTTTTTGATACAATTATAAATGGGATTGTTTTCTTAATTTCTCTTTCTGATAGTTCATTATTCAGTTATAGGAATGCAATAAGTTCCTGTATATTGATTTTGTATCCTGCAACTTTACTGAATTTATGTATTAGTTATAACAGTTTTATTTCTTTTTCTTACCTAATTGCTCTGGCTAGGACTTGCAATACTATGTTGAATAAAACAGTGAGAGTGGACATCCTTCTCTTGTTTCTGACATCAGAGGGAAAGCTTTGAGCTGTTTACTGTTGAGTATGATGTTAGTTGTGGGCTTGTCATATGTGGACTTTATTATGTTGAGGTACATTCCCTCTATACCTACTTTGTTGAGAATTTTTATCATAAATGGATGTTGAATTTTGTCAAGTGCTTTCTCTGCATCTTTTGACATCATCGTATGATTTTTATCCTTCATTTTGTTCATGTGGTATATCATATTAATTGATTTGTGAATATTGAACCGTCCTTGCATCCCTGGAATAAATCCCAATTGATAATGATGTGTGATTCTTTTAATGTAGTTTAGAATTTGGTTTGCTAATATTTTGTTGAGGATTTTTGCATTTAGGTTTATCATAAACACTGGATTGTAATTTTCTTTTTTATGGTGTCCTTCTCTGGTTTCAGCATCAGGGTAACAATGGCCTCATATAATGAGTTTGGAAGTGTTCTCTCCTCTTCTGTTATTTGGAAGAGTTTGAGGAAGAGGCTGAAGAAATAAGGCAGTAGAGAGAGATTTTTTTCTCTTTTTTTTAAGAGTAGAGGATAATAATTCCAAAGTAAAATAAGATGACCAGAAGACAGAAAGGCTGGCAAAGGAAAAGAATAAGGACTTTTTTTCTCTCCAACAGAAGAGCAACAAGAAAAAATGGATGTAGCATATATATACCATAAAAAGTGAGACTAATGAAGAAAAATTGAGAAAATTATTTTCTAATAATCTATTTTCCAGGGAGGCATTACTGGCCTTCTACATATATAAATGTTTTATATTTCCAGTGAGCCTTGTGCTTTTCCTTCAAAACATTCATCACACTTATCACACTTGTTCACCATCTGGTTTCACCACTAGATTTCAATCTACTCTTTTAAGAGGTCAGTCAGGATGTCTGTCTTGTTCCGTGCTGAACCTCTAGTACATAGAAAGAACTGCATGTTTGTCACATAGTCAGTGCCCCAAAGAGATTTGATGTGTTAATAGTTGACAACATCGTAGGTTTTCTCCCTCTGTATTTTTACAGTGCGGTAAAATGCCTGACACAATAAACACTTGACAAATACTTGTTAAATGAATGATTCTTCTCAGTGAAATAGGAAGTGAGTTTATTTACTGAGATGATAATACCTAAAGCATTTTGAGCTTTACCCATGTGTTAGGCACTACAGTAAGTACTTACATGCTAGCTGCTCTAACAAATAAACCATGAGTTGCAGTGGTTTACATAATAAAAGTTTCTTACTCACAAACACTACAAAAAGGCTGCTCCTGATGGATAGGCAGAGCTCCTCCTTTCAGAGACCTAGGCTTCTTCTGTCTCCCAGTTCTACCATCTCCTAGCCCCTCACCTGCAAATGGGGGAAGAGGTTGAAAATGAGGTACCTGTCCCCATACAGATGCAAAAAAGCTAGGAAGCCACTTCTTAGGGTCAGCTCTGTATTATGGAAATGGGACATGAATTTTGGTGGACACTTAGTCACCTCTTCCACACATGAGTTCCTTACCATTTACAGTAGCCCTATGGAGGAGGTACTGTTATCCCCATTTTACAGATAAGGCTACTGAGGCTTAGACCTGTCCAAAGACAAAAAGGTTCTGATTTGGGATTTAAACTTAGGTCCATCTGACTCAATAGCCTCTATTTTTAACCACTAGATCAGTGTTTCTCAAGCGGAGGAGATTTTGTTCCCAGGGAACCAGAAAACATTTGGCAATGTCTGTTGATGTATTTGTGTGTGTGTGTGTGTGTGGGTGTGGGGGGGCACTATTGTTATCCAGTGGATAGGGGCCAGGAATGCTGTTAAACATCCTAGAATGCATAGGGCACCCCTCAACACCCAACATATACACACAAAACAAAAAATTTTCAGGCCCAAAATGTAAATTTCAGGCCCTCAATGCCAAGGTTGAGATATTTTGCACTAAACTGTGCACTGTCCATGATGGTAGATGGTAAAGTCGAAGTAAGACATGATCGAAAAAGATTAGGAACAGCTGCTGTGAGGAATAAGCTAAGTGTCTTTTTTAATGAAAGGATTTTTATGAAAGGATGTGAAGGGTTGGCAAATAGAAGAAAAGTGCTGGTGGTTGTTGAATGTGGAGGAAGGTAAGTGGTTCTATTATTTTTCTACCAGCTACTTGGCATTTCTGGGACTTGATAGTATTTTTGAAGAAGTAAGTGATCTGTACTTTACTGGGTGAAAATATTATCCTTCAAACCATTTTATTTGTGAACTCAGGAAGACAAGACTCGTCCTTTTATCACATCTAGTCCTACAAATGGGGCTGAATCCATTGCAGAAGGCTGGCTCTCTGCCAACCCATACAACACGAAGTTTGGTGACATACATTTTTATGACTATATCAGTGATTGCTGGAATTGGAACGTTTTCCCAAAAGCTCGATTTGCATCAGAATATGGATATCAGTCCTGGCCTTCCTTCAGTACATTAGAAAAGGTAAGCCATCTTTGATTTCTCAGTGATTTAGAATGGTGGGGTATTGGCATATGTCACTTCCTCAGCAGTGTTCCAGAAAGTTAAATGAAATCTTCTTATTTAAATGAAAGTTTAGGAAGAAGATGATAGAAGAGAACTTTTTTTTCCTTTAAACTTTGGTGAGCTAAACTCTTATAGTCATCCTTTTGGAGATTATAACTTTTCTATATTGCTTTTAAATATGTTCCTTCAGGAGCATTTCAAAATTAAATAGGAGTCAGTGGTTGCTTAAGCCTGACCTACTATCATACATGAAAATAACTCTGACTTGCTACTTTCTGTATATCCTACAACTTTTTTTGTTTTAAATCATTTACAGATATTCAGAACTGAATAGTTTGCTACAGTAAGAGAAATGAATGTGAAAATAAATCTTTGTCTAATGTTATCATTTCATATTATTTCTTTTCTCTTCCTTTTCTTGCTCCTTTTTCTTCATGTTGGTGTATTTGATTTTCAGTATGTCATTTCATTTTCTTTGTTCTTGAAGATTCAATTTTATAGATGGATTCAGTTTTAGAGCTGTTTGTGTTCTTTTTAAAATAACTTTACTGAGATATAATTCACTGACCATACAAGGCACTCATTTAATGTGTACAGTTTAACGGTTTTCAGTATATTCCCAGAGTTGTGCAGCCATCAACATGATCTAATTTTAGAACATTTTCATTACCCCAAAGAAACTCTGTATCCATTGGTAGTTACTTCCCACTCTCTCTGTCCCTTCCACCCCAGATGTAGACACCACTAATCTGCTTTGCATGTCTATATATTTGCCTGTTTTGCACATTTCATATAATTGGAATCATAACACGTGATCATTTGAGCTTGGCTTCTTTCACTCAGCATAAAAATTTCAAGGTTCATCCATGTTGTATCATCTATTAGTATATCACTCTTTTTTATTGCTGAATAATATTCCATTGTATGGATATACCACATTTTGTTTGTCCATTCATCATTTGATGTACATTTGTGTTATTCCCACTTTTTGGCTCTTATGAATAATGCTGCTATGAACATTTGTGTATCTGTTTTTGGGTGAATATATGTTTTCAATTCTATTAAGTTTATACTGAGGAGTAGAATTGCTAAGTCATATGATAACTCTATGTTTAACATTTCAAGTAATTACCAAACTGTTTTCCATAGTGGCTGTACATGTTACATTCCCATCAGCAATAGATGAGGGTTCTAATTTCTCCATATTCTTGCCAACACTTATTATTTCCCATTTTTGTTATTTTTTACATTTCCCTGGACATTTACCTTTACAGGAAATTTGCATTTCTTTGGTGGCTAATGATGTTGAGCATGCTTTCATGTGCTTATTGACCACGTGTATATCTTTCTTAGAGAAATGTCTTTTCAAATCTTTTGCTCATTTTTCAATTGGGTTGTCTTTTTATTATTGAGTTATAAGATTATGTATAGTCTGGATATGTTCTTTATCAGATATATGAGTTGCAAATATTTTCCCCAATTTGTGGGTTCTCTTTTTACTTGACAATATTATTGAAAGCACAAACATTTTTAATTTTGATAAAGTCCTTCTTATCAATCTTCTCTTTTATCTCTCTGCTTTTGGTGTTATATCTAAGAAACCATTGCCTCCCTAGATCACAAAGGTTTACTCCAGTGTTGTATTCTAGTTTTAGCTCTTAAATTTAGGCCTGTGATCTATTTTGAGTTAATTATTCTGTATGGTGTAAGGTAGATGTCCAGGTTCATTCTTTTGTATGTGGAGAGCCAATTGTCCCAACACCATTTATTGAAAACATTATTCTTTCCACCATTGAATTCTCATGACCCCTTTGTCAAAAATTAATTGACCATAAATGTTAAGATTTATTTCCAGATTCTCAATTCTGTTCCATTGATCTGTATGTCTATTTTATGCCAGTATATATTGTCATGAACACTGTAGCTTTTTAGTAAGTTTTAAAAGCAGGAAGTGTGAGTCCACCAACTTTGTTCTTCTTTTCAAGATTGTTTTGACTGTTCTGGATGCCTTGCATTTCCATATGAATTTCAGGATCACTTGCCAGTTTCTGCAAAAAAAGCCATCTGGGATTTTGATAGGGATTATGTTGAATCTGTAGATCAGTTTGCAAGGTATTGCCATCTTAACATATTAAGTACTCTGATCAATGAACTTGTGATGTCTTTAATTTCTTTCAGCACCATTTTGTAATTTTTACTGTACAATTCTTGTACTTTTTTATTAAATTTATTTCTAAACATTTTATTTTTTTTGGTGCTAATGTAAATGAAATTATTTTCTTAATTTTATTTTCAGATTGTTCATTACTAGTGTATGAAGATACAATTGATTTTTGTATATTGAACTTACGTTCTGCAACCTTACATAACTCATTTATTAGCTCTAACAGTTTTGTGAACTTTTAAGGGTTTTCTATGTAAAAGAGCATGTCATCTGCAGATGGAGGTGGTTGTATTTCTTCCTTTCCAATCTAGATGCCTTTTATTTACTTTTCTTGCTTAATTGCTCTGGCTAGGACTTCCAGTACAATGTAGAAGTGGTGAGAACAGACATATTGTCCCATTCCTTTTCTTAGGGAGAAAGCTCTCAGCCTTTTACCATTTAATGTGATGTTAACTGTAGGTTTTTCATAGATGCCCTTTATTAGGTTGAGGAAATTCCGTTTTGTTCCTAGTTTGTTCAGTGTTTGTATCATGAAAGGGTGTTGGATTTTGTCAAATGCTTTTTCTTCATCTACTGAAATGATCATGTTGTTCTTGTTCCCTCCCCCATCTCTTGTGTAAAGTAACCACAAAAAAGTTTTAAGACAATTTCAAAATCTTCCTCTATTTCACCACCCAAACACAACTATATTTGCTTCAATTACATCAAAGTTATATTGTATTTTTTTAACTTTAATAAGTAATGTCAAGAGCTTAGCTTTTTATTATTCTTGTATTGCAGTTCTGATCTTTTGGCAATAGAGTTATTTCAAAATGAAGGAGGATGGAGTTCAGTGTCATGACTCAGGTAGAAACAGGTGTTGAGAATGGGAAGTAAGAAATGAAAGAAGCAAAAATATTTACTGAGCAGATGCTCTGTACCAAGTTACCCATTGTTTTATTTACCAACAATTCTTCTCTCTCCACTTTGACTAAGGACCGGGAGAAAACCAAGGCACTAGAGAGTGAGGGTTCCATCTGTGTCCCTAGATAGTAAGTAACATATCTGGATTCAAACTTATTATCAGACTCCAGAGCTGCTAACCTTCGTTTCACTATATTCAGAAAGGTGCATTTTAGAAATTGCTAAACCTTTTTCTTGAATCTATAAGCATTTCTATTCACCTCCGGAAAATAATGAAATCACCATGTTTTTGTGATATGCCTGATGATGTTCAAAGATACTAAACACTATATTTTTAAATAGGGAAAGGTGAAGAGTAGTTATTATGTTCATTATGAAGCCTTTATTTCAGTCATTGCCTCTTTTAAAGCTACAATGCTTAGTTGAAGTTTGAATAAGTAATTGGAAAAATAAAAGGAACCAAAAGAGTAACTTTACATGGAAATTTGGCTCTTTTATTTAGAGCTTTTCTTGTGTATTAAACAAAAATATTAAAATGTCTCTCTCTAGTTTGGGATACATTACTTCTTTGTAAACTAATCATATTTTCAACAGGCAATTATCAATATTGCACAGTGATTAAAAGCTTGGGCTTTTGAATAAACAGATCTAGATTTGAATCATAGAACTGCCCCACCCTAGCTATAGTGCCTCAGACAAATTATTTAATCTTTTTGAATTTCAGTGTCCTTGTCTGTAAGCTGGGGTTGATAGTAGTAAATACCTTTTAGGAATGTGTGTGTATGTGTGTGTGTGTGTGTGTGTGTGTACACATGCAGATATGCTTGTGTGCATGTGATCGTGTGTAAAGATTAAGTTAATTTATAGATTGAAGCACTTAGCACCATTCTCGACTCATAGTGAGAGCCCATAAATTATAAGCTATTGTTACTATTCATAGAGCCATTCTCGCCGTATGATTTGTATGATACTTTTATTTTCTTCAGATGCATCTAGGTTTAAAGAACTAGAGGCTGGAGCTAGACTTCACAAATTAGCTTTGGATCTTGGGAAAATTATTTAACCTTTCTGTGCTTGGTTTTCTCATCTGTAAAATAGGATGATAATAGTGCCTACTCAAATGGTTTTTATAAGGATTAAATAAGTTAATATTCTTAAAGCAATCAGAACCTTAGCTGGAGCTTTCTAATTCCTTCCAGTAACATTGTTACAGCTGAAATTTACAAGACTTCCAAACCGCAGCTATCAGGAGATAGAAACTTTCCCAGTAGCAGAAGATCAGGTTAACTGATTACGGGGTACATTCAAATTATTACTGATCAGAGAGAGGGCTAAGAGGTTCACAGATGTGTTTCAGACTTTAAAACGGCGGATGCACAGAAAGAAAGGAAGATTATTGTTAAAGGTATGTGCATCTCAGATGTGTGCAGACTGTAAAGACTAATACCTCTGTTTTAAATAAATAATAGGAATAATTAGTGTTCTCTATACTTGTGGTAACAGTTTTAAAAAATAGATATAACTTGGAAAAACTTCCCACATTAAATATGGCTAATATACATTACTTAGATTTGGTATAATAAATTTCTAAAGGATAATTTTTCCTTTTAAAGTGATTGGTCTGTGCATTGCATCATTACTGAGAATTATAAGTCATATTTTACGAAGAGGGATTAAGCTTTTTGATTTTCAGGGTTTTTTGAGGGTGGGATACGTGTAACTTGGATTAAAACTCTGACACTTTCAATTGTAGCCAGCAATTGTCCTGTATCTTTCTCAACTGCCAATAGTACATTAAATCTTAGGCCTAGAAGCCAGAATTATTGCCTTTTTTTTTCTGTAAAAAGCATACTACTACGTGTGTGGTATTTATTTTTTGATTTGACCTGATTATAACTTGTCAAAGGAATGAAAGATCCTGTAAATTGAAAGATCCTGTAAATTGTACCTGGTTTAAACAAGAAAGATTTATTATTAGGAGAAAAAAGTATCATTGTTTGGTTTGTGTCTTCAAATATATCAAAATTAAACATGTGTATATCAAATATGTTACTAATCACTGAGAAACAAATGAGCAAGTGCTAAAGCATTTATTTACCATCTTAATAGTGATATTTTATTTCTGTTAAAGAATTGACAATTTTAACAGAATGTTGATTTCAGTCTATTATTCAGTTTTTAAAATTTATTTACTTAAGTAGACAAAATGATGTTTAAAAATACACTTAACTGATGTTTAAAAAAAGAATATTTTAATAAGACAAGACTTTTGATGGAAATATCAAAATGTAACTTTTTAGGTTTGAATAAGGGAGAGTACAGTTGCCAAATCCTGGTTTTGTGATTCAACTTTGCCCAAGGCTTGTTTTTCACCAATAACAAATATGATGGCAAAAACATCTGTGAAATTAGAGTCTCAGAACAAACCTTGAGCTATTTTCCAGTGTGTAGAGTACTTTTCACGTTTGTCAGAAATATGTAGAAACGTAGTTTTACTCCTAAGTTCTCCATTTGTGCCTCTTATTCTTTATTCAAAAGGTTTCAACTAAGGAGGACTGGTCTTACAAAAGCAGATTTTCACTTCATCGACAACATCATGAAAACGGTAACGATCAAATGCTTCTTCAGGCTGGACTTCATTTCAAACTCCCGCAAAGCACAGATCCGTTACGTGCTTTCAAAGATACCATTTACCTTACTCAGGTAAGGCATTTTCATTCTGGAGTTCAACAGGCTCCTGCTTGTAAACCTTATGTGATGAAAGCTATTTGGCTTTGATTTTACTGATTGAGGAATTTGTCTTCTTCAAAATAGATGTACGATGACATGTAAGACTTGAAAGAGTTCAATTTTGGCATTTTTGGCATTTGTCTCTCTTACAAGAACTGCTCACAAAATTCTACAACAAGTTGTACATTAAAATGTTCCCTAGCTCAACAAAAACTCATAAACATAGACAATAGTTTAGGGGTTACCACAGGGTAAGGGGTGGGGGGCTCTAGAAGAGGGTTAACAGGGTCTAATAAAAAGGTGACAGAAAGAGAACTGACTCTGGGTGATGAACACACAATGAGAGATATAGATGATGTATTACAGAATTGTACACCTGAAATCTATGTAACTTTACTAACAATTGTCACCGCAATAAACTTTAATTAAAAAAGAAAATGTTCCCTTGCTCAAGATTACTCTCATAGTCCAGTAATTAAGACAGTAGCATTTCCCAAGGATAAAGTGGAATAATGGAACACAACAGAGTCCAGAAACAGACTCATGTATAATATAGTCACCTAACTTGTGGCCACGATGCCACTGCAGTCCTGTGGAAGGGGTGGTCTTATCAATGAACAGTGCTGTATCAAGTGGGTTTCTTTATGGGAAAATCAGTGAACTGTGACTCCAAGTCCATATACAAAAGTTAATTTGATCAGTGATTGAAGATTCAACTGTGAAAGGAAATACTATAAAGCTTCTAGGAGAAACCATAGGAGAATATTTCATTACCTTGACATGGGCAAACATTTCTTAAACAGGACATAAAAAACTCTAACTGTGATAGAAAATAATAATAAATTGGACTTCATTAATATTATGGACTTTTTTATATCAATGGCACCATTTAGAGAGAGAAAAGGCAAGCTACAGATTGGGGAACAGTATTTGTAATACATATGTCTGAAAAAAGATTTATATACAGAATAAAGAATTTTTATAAAGCAATAAGAAAAAGACAGATAACCTATTAAAAATGGACAAAAACCTAGAACAGGCACTTCACCGAAGAAGAAATCCAAATGGCCAGTAAGTATATAAAAATGCATTCAGTTTCATTCTTAATCAAGGAAATGCAAATTAAAGCCACGCCAGGATACTTCTACACACAATGTAATTTTAGCACAGTGGCTAAAATGAAAAAGATTGACATTACCAACTGTTGGTGAGGAGGTAGGACAGCTGAAAGTATCAGACATTGCTAGTAGGAGTGGAAATTTGTTTAACCATTTTGGAAAATTTTATGGCAGTTTCTCCCCAAGCTAAACATTTGCTTACTCTTTGAATCAGTATTTCTACTCCTAGCTATGTACCCAACAATAATGAGTGCTTATGTCTGTCAACAGACATCTAAAAGAATGTTCATGGCAGCTTTATTCATAATAACAGCCCCCAACTGGAAACACCCTAAATGTTCTTTAAAAGAAGACTTTATAAACAAATTGTGGTATATTTATACAATGAATACTCCACAGCAATAAAAAAGAATGAACTACTGACAGCATCAACTTGGATGAATCTTACAGACATTATGTTGAGCAAAAGAAACACTGAAGTTTCAATATAGACAAAATGAATCAAGATGATAGAAAATTAGTGTAATTTTAAAAATAAATTAAAAAAATATATATATATATTTTATATATATATAAAAATTAGTGGTACCCACTCTTGTGGAGAGGGATGGTGAATTATGATTAGGAAAGGGTACAAGAAATCTTCCTGGAGAGCTAACAAAGTTGTATATCTTGATCTGTGTGCTGGTTACATGGGTGTATATGTATGTTAAAAGTCACTGAGTTGTACACTTAAGATCTGTGCATGTTACATGATCACTTAATGGACTATTTTTAAAACATCTCTATTAAGATATAATTGAGATGCTATAAAATTCATTCATTTTAAGTGTACAATTAAGTGATTTTTACTGTATTTATTAAGTCTTGTAACCATCATAATCCAATTTTAGAGCATTTCTGACACCACAAAAAGATTCCTTGTGCCCATTTGTACTCACTTTCCTTTCTCACTTTCAGCCCCAGGCAAACATTAATCTGCTTTCTGTCTCTATAAATTTTACTTTTCTGAATATTTCATAACCAGAATCATATAATACTTGATCTTTTGCAGTTGGCTTTTTTCACTGAACATAATGATTTTGAAGTTCTTCTATGTTATAGCATATATCTATGCTTCCTCTTTCTTCCTTATTACTATTCTCTTGTATGGATTTACCATTTCTTATTTATCTAGTCACCAGTTGATGGACATTTGGATTATTACAAGTTTTTGATTGTTTTGAATAATACTGCTATGAATACTTGCATACAAATCTTTGTGCATATATTTTCATTTCTCTTAGGTAGAAATAGGTGAGTGAAATTGCTGAGTTATGTGGGAACTTTATGCTTAACTTTTTAAGAAACTATGGAACTGAAGTTCGGATAATATTTTCATCTTAAAGTTTCCATTTTTCTTTTTTTTTTATTTGCCTATTTTAAATCATGAGCTTGTAAACTACATAAGACGGTATTAAAGTCACCACTAAATTATCTGATGTTTTTGCCGTGCTTGTTCTGAGAGAGAAGGTAAGAACCTAATCACAGTCATGTGAGTTGGTCTGACGTAGAGCACAAGTTTTTGTTACACATGATCACATTTACATTTTTGCACCTTAGCACCTAAAGATATACCAATTTTTATCCAAACTCACGCTCACGCTCATCACTTTTCTCCTGTATAAAAACACAAAGCCCCAGATGGAAGCTGAAACAGAAAACTGTAAGCCAAAAGAGCTCTTTTTTAGAAGGTGATAAACTGGTAAAGAGAATTTCAGTGTTTCAACCATAATCTTATCAGTTAGGGAAGTTTTGCCAGCATGATATGTAATTTATGAACTTACGTCATAGAACCCAAGTTTAAAGATAATGTTGGTATCTGTCCCTTTTAAAGTGTTGCAGTTAATCCTTATTAGTTTTTCACAGCCAATATTCTATAAAAGCGTCTCAATTTTTATATATGAAACTGGGTGATCCTTATTTGTACGTGTGTGTGTGTGTGTGTGTGTGTGTGTGTGTGTGTGTGTTGCTGTGAACCTTTTCAGCTGTTGTTTTTCATGCTGGCTTTCCTCCTCCCAGCTGTTCATTTTATGACTGTTACTTTATTCTATTTCCTCAAAACCACTCTCAGAGAACTGATAGATACAATTGTTCATTCTGAACTCATTAACATTAGAGGTATATAGTTAAGAACTGGGTAGACAAGTAGAATTATCTGTTGACGGTTTTTGTTGGTGATGGTTTTTGTCTGATAATTGAGCCCTAGTGTCCTGTCACTAGTCCTGTTGGTTCTACCTTGGAACGTTCTGACATAGTAGAAGGGACCTGAGATGAAATAAATCAGAATTAGGATTTTTTTTGGTTTTAGTGTTGGATTTTCTTGACTGAAATACAAACAGTTCTTTTTCTCATAGTCTGTCAAACTCTTCTGAAGAGCAGGGTACTTACTTGCCTGTGTGTCATTTTTCAAGATATCCTATTAAGTGATTTTTTTTTTTTTTTTGCAATTTCTAGAAAAATTTTGGCTGAGAAAGCTGTATAGTAAGTTTCTTCACACTTAGATCATTCCCTACTTGATCTTATAACTGCAAAGGTATCCCTGTAGACTCTCACCTCTTTAATTCTTCCAATTTTCCAAAATAATCTTGCCTCACCTTTCATTCTCTTACGTTACCCTATTGTGTTGTATTCTACATAGCCTACATTCCCAGTCACACCCTCTTAAGCTGTGTCACACGTACCTCACTGCTTAGCTGAGGACTGACTCAACTAAACTAACTGACACATCTCAACTAACCTTTAAGTGACTTATTCTACCAGCGTGACCTCTTTCTAGTCACGTAGAGAGGAAGCTGGGCTAGGGAAAGTCTTTACTAACCCCTTAGCTTACAGCCCCCTCTAGTGCTTTCATTTATTCTTCACATATTTATTGAGCATGTAGTGAGGGCTGGATGCTTGGCAATGTCCCTTAGAGATTCACATTCTTTAGAGGTCCATTTTATTTCCCCATGTTGCAAGTAACTTGATTATGAGAACTAAGGGGAAAAAGGCAGGCTGTGCTACAGGCCCAGGTGTTGATGACACCTGCTACCCTGGAACAGTTGTTTGTTTGGTCAGCAGCACTGAGACATGATAGAAGATCCAGGCTGTGCTGAGCTTTTAAGATGGGTATAGGGTGAGTAAAGGAGGGGAATATTTATATGCATCGTGGAATTTAACAGTCAGGCAGACAATCAGCATTCTTTGGGTGTCTACTAAATGCTTGCCCTGGGCTGGGAGGGGTTTTGTATACCTTCTTATGTAATTCCAGCAACATTTGCCGATATCTGTGTTATTATTCTCATTTTATATGTGAGGAAACAGAGGCTCAGAAAGACTAATTATTTTGCTGACGTTCTCAGGGCAATGAATGGAACAAGTTTCTGCTTTTTAAACTATAATATTATATCCCCTCATAACTGTGATAAGAGGAATTCTATAACTGTCGAGGTGTTTAGTTGAATTATAATGTCAATTTTCAGCAGTTGAGTAAAGCAGACATCAGATATTTGACACATTAAAAAAAGGCCTTACTGGAACAATAGAGAAAATCAACAAAACCAAAAGTGAGTTCTTTGAAAAGATCAGCAAGATTGAAAACCTTTTGCTAGACTGGCCAAGAAAAAAAAGAGAGAAGACACAAATTACTATATCAGCAATGAAAAAGGCAACATTACTATTAACCTTACAGAAAGAAAAAGGGTGAAAAGGGAATACTATAAACAATTGTATGACAATAAATCATAGAACCTACACAAAATGGACAAATTCCTAGAAAGACACAAACTATGAAAACTAACTGAAGAAGAAATAGATCCGAGTAAACCTATAATAACTAAAGAGATTGAGTTAGTAATAAAAAAGCTTCCCTCTACAAAGATGGCTTCACTAGTGAATTCTAAAAAAAAAACAAAAAAACATTTAAAGAAGAACTAACACAAATCCTTCACAAGCACTTCCAAAAAATAGAGAAGAAACCACTTCCTAACTCTCTTTTAAAGCCTTTATTATTCTGATACCAAAACCAGATAAAGACATATCAAGAAAACCAAACTATAGATCACTATTCCTTATGAATATAGACAGAAAAAAAATCTTCAACAAAATACTAGCAATCCAAATCCAGCAGCATATAAAAAAGTTTATACACCATAATCTACTGGGATTGACCCCAGGAATGGTTCAACATGTGAAAGTCCATCAATGTAATATACCATATTAATAAAACAAAGGTAAAACAACTATATGATCATCTCAATAGATGAAGAAAAAGCATTATACAAAATCCAACACCCTTTCATGACAAAACAACAACAAGAAAGCCATTCAACAAAGTAGGAGTGGAAGGGAGCTTCCTCAACCTGATATAGTAAAGCATCTTTGAAGAACCCATAGCTAATCTCATATTTAATGGTGAAAGACAGAAAGCTTTCTCCCTAAGATCAGGAACAAGACAAAGATGCCTGCCCTTGCCATTTCTATTCAACACTTCAACACTGTACTGGAGATTCTAGTCAGGACAGTTAGGCAAGGAAATGAAATAAAAGACATCCTAATTGGAAAGGAAGAAGGAAAACTATATCTGCAGATGACATGATCTCATATATAGAAAACCATAAAAAAATCCACCTATAAACCTATTAGAGCTAATAAATTAATTCAGCAACTTTGCAGGATATAACATCAATATACAAATATCAGTTGTATTTTAAGCCAATGAGCAATTTGAAAATGAAATTAAGTAAATAATACCATTTACATTAGTATCAAAAGAATGAAATACTTTGGAATATATTTAACCAAAGAGATGAAAGGCTGGCACACTGAAAACTACAAAACATCGTTGAAAGAAATTAAAGAAATGGAAAGACGTCTATGTTCATGGGTTAGAAGACTTAATACTGTTAAGATGGCAATACTCCCCAAATTGATCTACAGATTCAATACAATCCCCATAAAAATTCTTACTACCATTTTTGGAGAAATGGGCAAAGTGAGCCTAAAATTCACGTGGGAATGCAAGGCACCCAGAGTAGTCAAAAGAATCTTGAAAAAGAAGAACAAATTTGTTCTCACATTTCCTGCTTTCAAAACTTACTACAAACCTACAGTAATCAATGTAGTGTGGTACCGACATAAGGCCAGACATATAGATTGATTGAATAGAATTGACAGTCCAGAAATAAACACATACATCTTTGGTCAATTGATTTTCTACAAGGGTGCCAGTACAATAAAATGGAGCAAGAATAGTGTGTTGAACCAATGGTGATCAAACAACTGGATAACTGCATGTAAAAGAATTAATTTGGACCCCAACCTCATACCATATACAAAAGTTAACTTTAAATTGATCAAAGATCTACATGTAAGAGCTAAAAATATAAAACCCTTAGAAAAAAACATGGGTGTATATCTTTGTGAATTTTGATTAGGCAACAGTTTCTTACATACATATGACACCTGAAGCAGAAACATCCAAAGTGAAAAATAGATAAATTGGACTCCATCAAAAATAAAAACTTTTGTATGTCTAAGGACACTATCACAAAAGTGAAAATATAATCCACACAATGGGGTGTGAAACTGCAAGTCATATATCTCATAAGAATATAATGTCCAGAACATATAAAGAAAACTTTTACAACTTAATAATAAAAAAGACAACCCAGTTCAAGTTGGGTGAAAGATTTTAATAGACATTTCTCTACAGAAAATTACCAATAAGTATATGAAAAGATGCTCAATGTCATTCGTCTCATTAGTCACTAAGGAAATGCAAATCAAACCCCCAGTGAGATACCATTCACACCCAGTGGGCTATCTAGAATTAAAAAGAAAATAACAAGTATTGGTAAATCTATATATCTATATCTATACATCTATATCTATACCTATACCTATATCTATATCTATATCATCTATATCTATATCTATATATCTCTATATATCTGTCTATTATCTCTCTATCTCTATCTCTATCATCGAGAGACAGAGAGAGAGGCTCATTGTAAGAATTGGCTCACATGGTTGTGGAAACCAAGTTCTGCCACCTACAAGATGGAAAACAAGGAAAGCTGGTAGCATAATTCAGTTTGAATCCGAAGGCCTGAGAACTGAGGGGGCTACTGGTGTACGTACTGTCATCTGAAGGCCTGAGAACCAGGATGTCCAATGTCCAAGGGTAGAAGAAGAACGTTCCAATACAAGAAGAGAGAATTCCTCCTTCCTTTGCCTTTCTGTTCTATTCAGGCCCCCAACTTGTTGGATGATACCCGCCTACACTGGTGAGGACAGACCTTTATGCAGTGTGCCTAATCATCAGAGACATCCTCATAGATACACTTAGAAATAATGTTTTACCAGCAATTTGGGCCTCCCTTAACCCAGCCAAGATCACAGATAAAGTTAACTGTCACAGTAAGGATGTAGAGAAATTGGAGCCCTCATATGTTGCTGGTGGGAATATCCATGGTACAACTGCTGTGGAAATGTTTTTTAGTTTTAGTTAACACTGATACAGAGTTACCATAGGACCCAGAAATTCTTCTCTTAGGTACATATAAAAAAAATGGAAAACACGTTGACCCAAAAACTTGTGCACGAAAGTTCATAGCAGCATTTTTTATAATATCCAAAAACTTAAAACTGTCTGAACATTTATCAACTGATGAATGAATAAACAAAATGTGGTGTGTCTATACAATGGAATATTCAACAATAAAAGGAATGAAATACTGATACATGCCGCACCATGGATGAAACTTAAAAACATTATAGTAAGTGAAGGAAGCTAGTCCCAAAAGGAAACATATTGCATCATTCCACTCACATGAAATGTCCAGAATAGGCAAATCTATAGAGACAGAAAGTAGATTAGAGGTTTCCAAAAGCAGAGGAAAGGGGAGAGTGAGGAGTGACTGTTAACCGATACAGTGTTTCTTTTTGGGGTGATGAAAATATTCTGGAATTAGGTAGTGTACAACCTGTATCTATACTAAAAGCCAGTGAACTATAAACTCTAAAAGGGTGACTTGTATGATGTGAATTATATCTCCTTTTAAAAAATAGCTTTATTGGAAGATTCTTATTCACAGGATAGCTTTAAGTGAATAAAGAATATAAATCACATCTGGCAGGAGAACTTACCCTAGTTTCAAGGGTAGGGAGTGTGATTCTAGAACATGCAGCCCAGCTACACCTCTGTCACTGGAGGAAGGGGATGATGGGTTTTTGTAGATCGCTAGCAATCTCCATCACAGTGGCAAAGATGGAATTGGAACCTTAGGTCTTGGTGTTCTGGTCCAATTTCTTTTTTACCACACCATCTGTTTCTCCAAGGAGACTGATTCATAAGTGTAATCAGGCAAGCGGCTGAATATAGGCATATTTTTGAAACTAAAATAAGATTTGTCTGCTAACAGTGGGACTGAGTAACCTTGGAAATGACTAAGCATTTATCCTTTTAATATGTAAAGACTTCCCTCTTTAGGAAAGTCTGCATAAGCGTATAATTATGTGAAAAAATAGGTACAGTTTTTTAAAGGGAAAGAGGTAGTTCCAGAGATATTCCAGAGAGCAAGGATGGCACAACGTCCCTTTGAGAAGGTTAGTGGGCAGTGGCCTTCTGCATTTTTATGACCAAACATGTCATTCATTAGTTCTGACGAGCACCCACTGGTTTGGGTAAACCTGGATGCGTGTTATTGGCACGGTACCACCTGTCGTGGCATGTACCTCACCCTGTAGCGCCCGAGCATTCAGGCGGCTCAGTTATCCCCCTCACACTGAGTTCAAGTATGATAGACTACCAGTTAGAGCTTGTGCAGTGCTCGCTTCCTTTCCTTGCTACCAAGCGGTAGGAGTTCTGCTTGCATTTAAAAGATGTTTACATTTAAAAAATTTAAAGGATTATTACTATTTACTGATTAAGCCAAAAAGGGTAAATTGTAACGAGGAACTTGTTGGAATAGATATACAGAAATAAATATATCTTGTAGGTACTTCTGAAAATTGGAATAGTTTGGAGACTGAAAACTCAAATGTTTGTAGGGAACAGGCAGGTAATTTAGAGTAAGATTATTGGGAATTGTGGCAAAATGGAGCATATTTAATGGTGAAAGACAGAAAGCTAGCATATTCTGACTGCATCCTGTGGTCATTTTGAGTTGGCACCGATGCCACTCACTTTGTGACATACTTACTTTCTTTAGAGCATATTTGCCTGTGTCACTGCTGTGGTCCCAGTGCTTTGGTTCCTGAATGAGAAGGGCATTTCTTCATCTGCTCACCGCTAACATTATCTCTTTCTTGGAAGATTTTAATAACTGTCTTGCTTACATCCACTCTGGCCCCCTGCAATCCAGTCTCCTTTTGGTAGTCAGAGTTGTCTTTCGGAAATGCAAATCTGGTCACTTCACCCGTTAGCATGAAAGCTTTCTGTGACTTCCAGTTGCCTTTAGGTTGTACACCAAAACCTGGCCAGGTCTGCCACTTCCATCTCACCAGCCTCTCTCCCATCACTCCCAGCTCTCTGGCTCCCACCACCGTGGCCTTCTTGCAGTTCTTCACCTCTGCATCCTCTCATCACGTGTTGTCCTCTCTGGCTGGTGGAAAGGTTCTGTCTTCTCTCTTTTCCTCTTTCCTCTTCTTTGAGGCCAATCCTCACCCCTCAGCTAGGCCCATTTCCCTACTGTCCAAACTCCTCACATTGCATTCCTCCCCTTCTTAGCACTTATTCCTGTTTAAAGTTTATATTTATTTGTGTGATTCTTTGATTAAGACCTATCTTAATCAAAGCCAGTAAGTTCCACGCAGGTGGGCTGTATCTTTTTTGCTGAGAGAGGAGCTTCCCATTCCAGCACGCACCACATACTATAGGTGCTTATTAAGTATTTATTGAATGACCATGCTTTCTTCCTGCTTTAGCCTCCACAGCTTTACAGGAGGGCATCTGGGCTTTGTCTTCGAGTGGCCATTACATGCATCCTTCTTTTTCTTTTTCTGTGAAAATCCAGGTCCTACTCCAAGGCTATCCTTTTGTCTGAGGAATCCTTGCAGCTCTGACCGTTTCTCCTTGGTGACTTCTAATGATCTCTCCTTCACGAGCCTCTCCTAACTACAACTCCAAGCGAAGAGCATGTGATACGCAGTGTCAGTAACAGCAGCAATGAAAGAGACTGGGTTTTCAATAATGATGACAGTTATTAAGGGTCGTGCATGACATTCTTTAGTGCCACTTAAACAAGAACTAAATTCACTTGTCTCATTGCTGCAATTCGCTATCTCTTCTGCTATAATGAGGAATTGCACCCATAAGAAATTTGACATGATCAAAAGCCGTGATATAAAAACAATTGCTTGACTAGAAAAAAGGAGTTAGGGATTGGACAGTATCAGACTCATAATGAAGTTATGTTGCATATAGAATTTGTTTCTACTAGAACTTTTTACAACACTGGCTCTGCACGTGTTAGTAAAACCCATCACAGCGAAAAACTTATATTTGTTTGACTACATAGAGCATTTGCTCCGGAATAATAGTCTTCATTTTTCATCATGGCCCACGCTAATCATTAGCAAAGAACCTTTTACACCATCCTGTTTCCTTGATCCCATTGTTATAACATAGCAAACAGCAAGCCCCCAGAGCAAACCAGCTCTTACAGAGCAAAACAGCTCCTTTCATACTAAGGGGCGACTTCCACATCTGTATAGTAATGGCATATATAATGCTAATCAAATTCCCTAATTTACCCAGTTTGCTTAAAAAAAAAAAAAAAGCAAACAAACCTGAAGCCTGTAATTTTCTCAGATTTGGACAGTCTACATCAAATAATAACACCTGTGTTATAATGGTTTCCCCGGAATCAGGTGATGCAAGCCCAGTGTGTCAAAACAGAAACTGAATTCTACCGCCGCAGTCGCAGCGAGATAGTGAACGGAGAAGGGCACACCATGGGGGCACTGTATTGGCAGTTGAATGACATCTGGCAGGCTCCTTCCTGGGCCTCTCTCGGTAAGTGTTTCAGCGTCTTTGTGTGTGGGACAGAAAGCAGTACCTGTGGGGAGAGGCACTGAGAAAACACAGGCCGGGAGAGGAGGTTCTCCAGCAGCTGCTCTATGAACCGCACCCCCAACCCACCATCACAGCCTTTCCAGGAGCCGTGGAGGCAGCCTCGTTATGAGTTCTGTGCTGTGCAAAGTCGTAGAAGCAGGCCAATGAAGGGGATAGAGTCATGCACGGAGACCTCCGCATGTGTCTTATAATTACTGCTTCAATTTAAGTTTAATTCAGAGGACATTCCAGGGCAAAAGGAGCCCTGGAATTTAAGTTTCCCTTCTGTTTAGGAGAGTTCAACCATGTGGACATGTTGGCCCCATAATGTCACTTTCTCTGACTCCCCTTTAAGTCTGTGAGGTCATCTGTAGTTTGCCCTCTTTATCTCTTGGGGGAAAGGTAGTAGAGTCAGAAATCCAAGTAGGAAGGGTTCTCAGCGGAACCAGTTCAGTTAGCAACACATGAAGTGACCAGCAGGGCACTAGCAGTGTGAACTATTTTATTTTGGGAAGTTAAAAACATTAAGGAGTAATAGTGAATCTTTGACCTTCACCAATGGTGGTTTGAAGCAAAGTTCCGTTCATAATATAAAGCAAAATTTGGGGTCAAAAATGAGGCAAGGCCATAAAAGTGAAAAGGCCATCTTGCTGGGTGAGGCTCTTAAACTCGCTGTGAATGCAAATCCCAAGTCCACTCAGCACAGGCTTTGAGGGGTGCCAGGTGCTCTCTTGAGGAGAGTTGGAGTTTTGATCAAGTTTCTCTGGCCAAACTCTATCAACACCAACCAGGTAAAAGGGTATTGAATGAGAATCAGGGGCAGGCTGTGGGGAAATAGCCTTCTGGAACATGTAACACTGGACAAAGAGATGTTATTCAGAGATACTTGGACCCTGGTTTCTGTCTGCGGACAAAGTTGTGGACTTCTGAGGCTGAGTTTGGTTCAAGAAATGGGAGAGCCCAATTTTTGTAAATCTTCCCTTTAATGACTATATGCAGATTACTTGAATGAGAAGAGTCTGATGGGAGAGCAAAAATTTGGCTGTCTTCTAAACTCTAGCAAGACAATGCCTCCGTGGGACGGTCACCGTCTCCTTATACCTGTTAGACACAGTAGGTCCCAGGACGAAGCTGTGACAAGTTATGCTGTATCTGCTCCTGCTCTGGGAAGCCTCACAGCCTCTGTTTAATTCTGCTTAATTGGCCCAATAAATCTGGTGCTTATAGTGTGTGCAGGGAGGCTAGGGGAAGTATGTGTCACCTCTTATCATCTGAAATGGTGATAGTGTAAAGGGATCAATAGCTACTTGGAATCTGTAGATTCTTATATACTTTTTTTTTTTAAATAGTCTCATTTATCGTTGTAATTTTGCAAATGCAAAAATCCACTGGGCAGTTTATTTGGCTCGTAAACTCAAACGGCTACAGAGCTAATAATGGCAACGCTAGAAATCACATAGCATTTCAGCCTGTGATGCAGCGTGTGTTATGTTGGGATCTAGACTCTGTCACTGATTAGAGTGTGACAGATAACTAGGGTGTGTATCAGTGAGACCTTCTGCGTCAGTTGCTGTTCTCTTGCGTATTCTATTTGTGGCCTTGATCTCTGGACCCACACATCTGAAGACTTCCTCCTGTAACAGATATCACAGTGAGACTGTGTAAGTTACATCAGTTCTGAGCCACCTTCTATTTATGAGAAAACTTTCCAAATGTAAGTTCTAGTTCATTTTATAGATTGAAGAGGAAAGGCCTCTCCCACCCCTCTCCCCTTGTGGTTGTTGTTTTTAAGGGGAAATTCTAAGAGTTGGAATTGAAATGCTGAGAGTTGAAATTCTGAAAAACCTGAAGAAATTAGTTCTATCTGAACTTCAAAAACCACATGTCTCCATCTCAGCAGCTTGCACTGTGAGTTCTGCAATCAGTGTCTCTCTTGCGCTTGGAAGTTGTTTGGCAATGCATTGTTTTGTGGGGAACGCTCTCCTCTCTGAAATAGTCATGCTGAAATAGTTTTATAGTTTGTGGGTTTGGCCTACTAGATAATGCCAACAGGGCACAGAATTATACAGGTTCTCGACAGCTTCTCATTGTATTTGAGGAACTGTCATTGTCATCAGTTTGGATGTTCTCCAGCCTGAACTTGCCCACCATTTTAGTGATAGCGGTTGTTTTGTTTCCCTCGGAGGATTTGTGCCTTTGGGAAAATATTCACTCTTACGAATGAATATTTATTTGTAACAGGTGTTCACTGCCAGTGCTACTGATTTCTTTCTTCATGTATACATAGTGAAAAGAAATATTGGTGCCTTGAGCTCTTGGGAACAGAATTTCATGTAAGAAAGTGCTAGCTGGGACTCAGGTCTGGGCCCAAACTACTACCTGTGGCATGTTTGACTTAATGCTCAAGACTTTGCTTCCTCATTTGAAAAGTGGGATGTTAATACCTGCCTCACCCAGATGTGGGGATATCAGGAGGTGTCCCAGCTGCTCAGAGCCCTTACCAAACGTGGGATTCTGCCCACATTCAGCCCCTAGAATCATGACAAATCATACACAACTGGGCCATGTGAGGGACGATTCTGACGGCTTGACGCTGCCCATCTCCTAACTTTCCTGACCGTTTCTAGAATATGGAGGAAAGTGGAAAATGCTTCATTACTTTGCTCGGCATTTCTTCGCTCCGCTGTTGCCTGTGGGTTTTGAGAATCAAAGTGTGTTTTTCATCTACGGGGTGTCAGACCTTCGCTCGGACTGTAACGTGACTCTCACTGTAAGTTGCTTGGATTTTTTTTTCTCGCTTATGATAGAATTTTAGACGATTTCTTTAGTTATTTGGTTCTACTTATTTTGGGAAAAAGAAAAGAGAAATTAATTTGTATCACAATGTTTCTAGTGCCTGTAGCAGAACATGCAAGGGCTGTCCTTGGAGTCAGAATACCGGTATTCAGGGTAAATCTCGGCCGTTTATTCTGTGACCTTAAGCCTAGGGTCTCGGTGATTCAGTTTCCTCATCTGTAAAATGATACCAGCCATTCTTCTTAAAGGATTTCTATGGGTAGTGAATAAAATAATTCAATGAAAACAAATTATAAACTGTAAAATGTCACTTAAATGTAAGGTTATTTATTATCATGAAAAGCTGGAAATAGCCTAAACTTAATTTAAAAAAAATGTTAGAAGTCGTATGTTAAAGTGGAAATCAGTAAAATTATTCAGAATGTTTATGTAGAAAAACAAAATTGTATTGAAAACGATGCTAGGGAAGGATAGAAACTCAAAGAAGTCTTGGGTGGCTACAGTTTGGAGGACATTGAGAATAGGTTGTGTTTATGGAATAATTACAATGCATCAGGTACTGTGTCATCCTTAGTTTATTTTATTTAGTTCTCACAACAAGCCTGTGAAGATAGTGCTGTTATTATTCTCATGTTACATATGAAGAAATGGAGACTTTGAGAAGCTGAGTAACTTGCTTTTTTACATAACTAGTACTTGCTTGGGCTGAGGTTAAACCCAGGTTTTATAGTCTCTTAATCAGTCCTGCTATTCTGATGTTCATCAAGTATTATTACTATTATTCTCTCTCTCTCTTTCTCTCTCTCAAAAAAAAAAAAAGTAGTAACCAAGAATATTTGTTTTTCTTCTGTCTTGTTTCTTGGCAGGTGAGAGTCCACACATGGCATTCCCTGGAGCCTTTGTGCTCTCGTGCCACGAAGCATTTCGTGATGAAAGCTGGGGAGGCCGTTCTCCTCTATCAGGAGCCGGTGCCTGAACTGCTGAGGAGATGTGGGAATTGTACTCGGCAAAGCTGTGTGGTTTCCTTTTACCTGTCAACCGACAGCAAACTGTTGAGCTCAGCCAACTATCACTTCCTGTCCTCACTGAAGGAGGCCGTAGGGCTTCAAAAGGCACATATCACTGTACGTTCCAGTCGGCTGGGGTCACGGTGGCCTTGTGGAACTGTCCTGCTTCTGGGCAGGCATATGGCATCCTACTTTTTGCAAAGTTTCTCCTTGGAATTGAGTTTATTCAAGGCCTGGGGAATTTTGCCCCCTGCCCACTGCAAGCAATGACCAAATGAGGTTTATTTCTAGTTCAGCGTTTGTCAAATTTTTTGGTTCCTGCTACCCCTGCTGTCCCCTCACCCCTGCCTTGTGGGGCTGGTGCAGGGGATGGAGGGTCAGCAAAGTCATCGCCATTGATGTCCTGCCACTAGGTTCCGGGTGGCAGAGTCCCTTCTGGCCTCCGCCTTGGCGCAGCAGTAACTGAGGCGTCCCTGGCAGCCTTGAGGGCCGGCGGGGCCAGCCGTGTAGATTGCGTGCCTGGGACTGCTTTAGGGTCTTCAGCACAACAGCTGGGCGGCTGTTTTGGGAATGTGACATCTAGCCTCAAGCCTCAATCTCTGACCCTCTGACAGCTGCCTAACACACCTAAGTTTCTTTTCTGCTTCTACCAAAGTAGGTTTCCTTGTTTATAACGCAGAACCTGGAATGGTGATTCTACAAGTGTGTAAGGCTAAAATTATGTATAGTAAGAATTTCCCTTTGAAATTCTTTATGTCACACATACTGTGTAAAGTTAGACCTATGGTGTGGCATGTGTGCATGTTGAGGAGCCATGTTTCATGACAAACGCAGAGCTTTAACAGCAGGGCCACACTCAGTTCATACTCACACTGCGAGGTTTACAACCCCCCACCCTTAGGGTGCAGCTCGGCCTCACTCTGGGCATATGCTGCTCAGCTAATTAATGACAAGATTTAAACCGCGCTCTCCTTTGCTGATATTGTGTGGGGTTCTCACGTGTTAAAAGTGCTCATAATGTGACTTTGTGGTATTATGCGATGAAAGAGAGAAAGTTCTAATGCTAGAGCTTTTGTAAATGCCTGGCAGGTTGCTGTCTAGACTGCTGGATCTTTTCAGAGAACTACAAGGTGTGCTCCGTGGTTATGCCCTGCAGCTGGCTCCAGATACTCGTATATCCTGAGAAAGTCATTAGACGGCCCACAGTTCTGCAAAAAGGTTCCTCTCTTGATGCTATCCTGAGAAAAACATAAAAGATATAAAGCTTTGGGCTTCTTGTGAAATATTCTCTTTAATAGCAGGAGACTACGTATTTCTATCGTTGGTTTGAGGTTACAATTTGGTAATTTCCCACAGCCATGAAAAAATTTCCATGTATTTTTTAGTATCTGACACAGTCTATGGAATATATGACTTGGGCAGTTGCAGAACCAGTGTTGTAGGAAATGCATTCCTTGTTAGGCGTACATAAACATTCTGACAGGCTTTGTTATGTAGAACAGAGAGCTCTTCCCTCATGCTTCATTTCTTTTCTCCTTTTCTTTCAGGCCATCATCTCTCAGCAAGAGGACACATTTGTTTTTGATCTGGAAACCTCAGCTATCGCTCCCTTTGTTTGGTTGGATGTAGGGAACGTCCCAGGGAGATTCAGTGACAATGGTTTCCTCATGACTGAGAAAACGCGGACTATATTCTTTTACCCTTGGAAGCCCACCAGCAAGAGTGAATTGGAGCAATCTTTTCGTGTGACTTCCCTGACCGATATTTACTGAGGGAATCTAGGTTATGCTTGCAGTGGACACTGGAATAAAGCATTTCTAAGGCACCGGGTGGAGCTGAAGACAGCCAGAGACAAGCTAAAGAAGCTGGGGCTGTGGCTGCGTGCTGCCGCACACCTGATTCATCGCTCCATGAAGAGTGTGTGCAGCATTTTTTCAGGGACGGCTGTTTCCTCAGGGGATGTCCCCCAACACGCCTGTGCCCAGGTGTTCTGTAGTCTGTGCCAGGACTGTGTTTTTAGCCTTTCCCCTCACAGCTTTAGCACCACAAGAACCAGTTATATAACCCAACCGCCTCTCCCTACCCAGAAAAGGAAGCCCACACAGGTAGCCCACACAGGTAGGAACACGACCACGGGGCTTCTGATTTGGCTCAATCAAATGAGCTTTCCAATTCAAAGGAATAAGATTTAGACTTATTGACCCTGAAAGCAAAGTGGCATTCCCTTTATCTTGGGGTTAAAATCATTTTGCTTATATTGGTTATGTAAGAAGTTATAACATTATTTTGTTATGTATTATCATGTTTTAAAGTTACATTGATAAACTGAATGGGGCAAAATGTTAATAAGTACCAATCTGGATAAATGTGTGGGATTTTTTTTTTTTTTTTTTTTGTACTGCTTTTGCAACTTTCTGTAAGTTTGAAACCATATCAAAAATTAAAATTTGTACAAATTGCATTGACAACTTGATATTTCATCTGTGGCTTATTTAATCATTTCATAAACATTCCCTTGTGCCCAATACTGTGGTCGGCATTAATTTCCATTTAGCTCTTGCCAAGTTTATAGTCTACTTGATACACTGGGAGAGTCTGAAGAATCTAGACTAAGATATTTGAGGGGTTTTCTCTGGGAAGAATCATGAAATTTGTTACAGAATTGACCAGCAGTGAGAGTTTGCCTTTAAAATCAAGACTTATTAGATAATTGTTTTGGTTTTAAAACTGAGACATTTTAGGCATACTTCAGTGACTAAAAAGAAGAGAAATAAGACAATCCAGGCCTCTTCTTCTAAGAGTTTCTAAGTATCGAAGAGTTTCCTCATTTTATGTGTTATTTGTGTGCGTGTGTGTGTGTGTGTGTGTGTGTGTGTGTATGCGTGTGTATGCGCCTTATGAGGGTCTGGGACTTAGGGATGTAACTCAGAAGACTCTTACTTGATAAATATATCATTTTCTTGTCTCTGTTGAAAATCCTGTTTTATCAAACTGTTGCTGGGGGACAGGAGGATACTCTTCTCCTTAAAACTAGAGAATATTCTATGCCAGGTGCCCTGTGAGGCGGGCTTTGAAATTGTTGGGTCAGAATTTACATCCCAATTCTGCCTTACGAGCTCTATAACCTTGATCAGGTCATTTAACTTCTATGTTCAGTTTTCTTGTGGTAAAATGGGAATAATTACGCTTGCCTTGTAAGTCGATTTTGAAGAATAAATAGAACATTTAGCTGAAGGGCTCAGCCCAGTGCTGGCACTTAGTATGGCTCTGTACATGGAAGCACCATCCCGGGGTGTGTCCTTGCCCTAGACACGGCAAGGTTTTCAGCCACACTGACTTGAATCAGAATCCAAGTTCTGAGATTTATTGGCTGTGTAACGTTAGGCAACCACTTGACCTGGGCTTTGGTTTTCTTATCTGTAAAATGGAGACAGTGATCTCTAACCTTCAAAGGTAGTTGTGAGGACTAAACAAATAGAGTCTGGAACAAAATAAAGGCTAAGTAAATGGTGGTTATATTTTTTTAACATCATAATCATTATCACCCAATTAGTACATGAAACAATAGTAAAAATGAGGCAAATAAAAGCAATGTTTTTTGAAAAATTTTTAAGGGGAAAAAGATATCAGAAAAGAATGGCTATATAAGGGAAAAATAATGAATGGACATAAATATATGCTGATGACAACTTGTAAAAGGAGAGAGATGTGCTGGAAACACATTATTTCTGTAAGCGAATACTAACATCCAGAACATTCTCCCACAGTTCATGTGTCGTGCTGCAGTTAGTCATTTATAACATTTTATTAGACTTATTTTGTTGCATTTGTTGGAGTAGAGTCTGATGTACTTACTCTTGGCTTTGGATTTCTGAGAAGGCTTTTCTGTTAGTAGTTATGCAAACGTTAATAGGAAGAATGGAAGGACCGGTACCTGGTCCCTTTGCTGTCCTGATTACAAAGCACATTCCACAGAGAGTGAAATGAAGAGAGGTCAGTTGACAGGATTACATCTTCCCATTTTAGAACGAAGAAAACAATAAAAATGGTAATTTTCTCATTCACATTCACTAGAACTCTTCTTATTTTTTCTCTCACTTGACTTTTCACTGCAAGAGGTGTTCAAACCATGGGGAGTCACTTGGAAAATAAATAGGAAGGTTTTGTCCTCTGTTGGAATGAAAGTGAACTAGAGTGCAGGAGTATTAAAGATATGTTTCCCAAGCGTTCCTAAAGTAACAGAAAGAATATTCTCTTGGGCTACTTCTGGCTCTCAGATATGAAACTTATTCCCCAACTTGGTAAGATTTAGGGAGAAAAACAAGTAAGCATTGTGCATGTGGGAAATCCAAAACATTTCAACATCTTTGAAGAGTCTACCTTGACTGTGAATGCAGTCTTATCAATTCAGTAAGTGCATAAAATGAGAAGGGTTATGCAGAAAAGGTATTCAGTAAATTTCCAAGTTGGGGGGGGGGGAATTCTTGTTTTCTAATTGACTTATCAGAGGGAATGAACCAGATGAAGTTGTACAAAACCCTAAGTCACAAACAAAACCAGTGTTCAGACACATTTATATTCTGACTCTAAAGACAGTTTAACTTAAGAATTTATTCATTCATTTACCAAGCAGTTATTGAGGGCCACTCTGAGCAGGCACTGTCCTTGTCACTGGGGGTATTGCAATGAAAAAAGGCAGATGAGTCGCTGTTCTCATGGACTGTCTACTGTAGAGGGAGACGGACAATAAGCAAGTAAACAAGGCCATTTCAGCTGGTGACAAGTCCTGTAAGGGTAATGTGACAGTGATGGGGGAACAATGTTAGATAAGACCATCATATTCAACACTTTGGAAAAGTTCTTTTTGAAAGTTTATGATAAAAAAATAAGTGAAAACTTTTTTCAGTTGAGAAAGGAATCCTAAAAGACGTTCAGTGTAATTACTACATATGGAAGGAAAAACACGAGTCAGCTAGTCAGCTAGGCTGGGCTCTGAGCTTGTGGTCCATGAACAGAGGGTGGTAATCCGTAAAGACAACTTGAGGTCCTTGAACAGGGGCCAGTGGATGGGCTTTGCAGAAGTAAGGGTGTTGTATCACTATGTCATGTTTTATAATTACCTCTCTTTATCTCTGTAGACATGCATTACTGAATCCTGCCATGAAAGAAACATTTGTGACAGTAATGCAGCTTAACCCATTAGGTCGCGTCTCGGGCTTTACCAGGATTTGTTGAGCTCCAACCTCTGCCACATTATGCTCTGCACTGTGTAAGTACAAAGGATGACACTAACACCAAGGGACCTAGAATGCCTGGGAAATGGATGTCAGGATCGTTGAAATTTCTGGTGGAGAGCTAGTACTCATCCTGCCTCATAATGTATATGGGAGTAACCCTCTTTTCTTATTCTGTTATTGTTACTTACTATGGCTTTTGAACAATGCACTGGATCCTGGGAGACAATTCACATATTCCCAGTAGTTGGAGCAGACATGATTGCCTGGCCACCCTACAGCCATATTCCCCTTCTCTCTGTTAACAGAGCTGGCTAGGCGTCCTGCCCCAGGGACTGAGTCAATATTGGTTCTACTAATTCTATTCTCCTTTGCCAGTTATTGGTCTAGGCTTCGGCATGTGACCAAATTCTGGCAAATGAAGCATAAGTTGAAACTTAATGTGGGATATTGGTGGCAGGTTTTCCTGCCTGATGAGAAAGAGACCTGAGGATGAAGCCACTTCCCTGCACTTGGATGCTGCAGGGGCGTCTCCAGGGAGGAAGGCTTTGGAGGCCTGACTTCAGGAGTCTGAAGGAGAACACTGCTCTTTTATCATGGGAACCCAGCAAAGTAGGGTGATTGGCATGCTTCCCTTTCCACATTGTTGGTACTTGAACTAAAAGCTTTTTTACCTAGTCAACCTTGCAATTACAATGAACTAGATTTTACCTTGTCAAAGATCCAGATCGTGTGTGTGTGTGTGTGTGTGTGTGTGTGTGTGTGTGTGTACATATGTAATGCAGTGACCACAGGCTCATGCTTTGATAGTGAACCTCCAATATGCAAGTTTGGCTCCAACATGTACTGAACTTGGACAAATCACTCAACCTCTAAGTTTCAGTTTCCTCAGATGGGGTTAATCGTAATTACTATCTAATAGCGTTGTGAGGATTAAATAAGATAAAAGATGTACAAGGCCTTGGATAGGTAAATGAGGAGTAAATGCTGGCTTATGCTTATTATCCCTCACAGGGTAAGGTTGGCTGTGGCGGGAATGATCAGGCCTAGGCGTCTTACATTTGCCTTGCCAACTTGAGTTGAAGGAGAAAAAGTCAGGCAGACAGCTGAAGTTTCCAGATCCCTTTCCTTGTAAGCCTCTTTCCAATTTTATTCAAGCAAAAAGTTGAGTAGCAAGAAGCATGCCAGCTCTTGAGTGATTGTGCAAAGTTCTGCTTCTTCCAGCAGAGGCCTCTTGTGCACAGGAAATGAGGCTGCTGGCAGGTGGAAGGGAGTGGGCACTGGTTCCAGGAGCTTCCCCAGAATAATACTACAGAAGAGATTGCAGGGCCTCCATCTCCCTCTCCACCGTTTTTCTGGGCTTCAGAGAGCTGGGTGTCAGTGCGCTGGAATTCAAGAGTCTTTCTTGAAAGAAAAAGAAAGGGAGGAATGGAGGAGAAAGGGGCGGGGGAGAAAGAGAGAGACAGAGAGAGAGAGAGAGAGAGAGAGAGAGAGAGAGGGAGGGAGGGAGGGAGGGAGGGAGGGAGGGAGGGAGGGAAAGGGAGGAAGGGAGAGAAAGTGAGAGAGAACAAAAAAGAGAGGAGGAAAAGGAGGGGGAAGAGGAGAGAAGAAGGGGGGAGGGAGGGAGGAGGGGAACAGCTCTGCTCCTCCAGCTCTGATCCCCCCACCTCAGGCTCCCGGGCTGAGAGACACACGGCACAGTCTGCTGCTCACAAGGGTCAGACGTGCACAGCTACATTTTCTGCTCGCTGCCTTTTGTTTTCTTCATCTCCTTCCACTGTTGCTACCTTGATGAAAGGGTAGCATATGAATAATTTTTAATCCTCATTTAATTACTATAGCTCTATGAAAACTTGGCGCAAAGCCTCTGGAATAGATTGATGGGGGAGAAGTCAGATGAGCTCTTCAAAGGCACAGGAACAGAGAGCAAATGGCTGAGACTGAGTCAAGGCCTGATTTGAAGAAAGGAGGGAGTGATGGAGGCGTCTTCCCTGGCCCAAAAGGGCCTTTCTCTCTAAGGGGGTGGGCATGGGGCAGTGTGGATGACTCGCTCCCCACACATTCTTTCCTGAAGCTTTAAAGCTGGAGTCTATGCCTTTCAGACCGAAATAGTCCCTCGCCCATATGTTGTGTGCATATGCTGATTATCGTTCAAGATGTGCTTTTGGTGAAGCAGAAAGACATTCAGGGCCAAATGGTGGCTGTGACCTTCCCAGATCAGCACTGGGAAGGAGAAGACAGCAGGACTGCTTTGACATCAGGCTGAGGTACCCACTTCTCCGTGAGCCTTCAAGTACCTCCTGAGCACATCCGTCCCCACCTGGAGGGAGGGAGCATTCCCGCCATGCTGTGGTCCCAGGCAGTGACAGGAGAGGGGCAGGGGTGAGACATAGGAAGGAGACAGGAGTGGTTCTGTGCGTGGGCTCTGCTTCTGTGTGGGGACATGCCCCAGGAGCTGCTGGGGGGTCTTCCCAGGACAGTGATTTCTGGTTCTCTGGCCTCTGGTTAGGTCGGCCACTGAGAGCAGGGCTCTGCATGGACACTCGGGGAGCAGGTGGGACGCCTTGGCTTGAATCACTTGGGGGAAAGGGAGTGACATGAGGAAATGGCAGAACCAGGCAGAGGATGGAGAAAAAAGCTGCTGAGAGCCTCACAGCTAAAGGAGGAGAGTAGGGCCAGAAGGCTGCTCTCATGGCTGCTCCCTGGATCAACGTTTGCAGGGACTAGTGCCCAGTGCCATGTGTATTGCCAACCCTGCCTCCAACCACCCGCTGAGCCCATTTGTTGATGGGACGCAGACTTCTTGCTTCTGTGCCAGCCTTCAGAGCCTGCACTGGGCCTGCTGCACTGTCCCTGTCCTGGACATGTCTATGTGACTGTCCCCTGCTCCCTCCGGAGCAGCCATGCACTCTGTGACCAGCTGCAGAGCGAGGCCCAGGGGCTCAGGGTGAGCACCGAAGGCTGAGTCCAGCCCTCACTCTTCACACTAGACCAGCGACCTCAGCAACATCGGCATCTTTGTCATTGTGTAGAAAATGGCGGGTGTTAACCTCCTCCGATTACCTCTCAGATTGTTATGAGAATATTTGACAGTATTTTGTAAATGAAAACATTCACGTCTAAAGGTTTTGTTTTTCCAAAACAGATTTTCCCCCCCAAAATTAGAAAATAAAATTTATTTTAGAAGCAAAAAGGAATATTTGGACAAAGTGATAAACAGGTGTTCTACAAAAGAAAAAAAATCCACGGCATGAAATTTCTCATTTAAATTTTTCCAGCAAAGATAAGTTGTGGACTCTTGCCCTATGAAAGGGTAGGGGAACAGTAAAACAGTTTTGAAATGAAAATCTCTTTCTTTTTGCCAGAGAATAGACCTAGCAACCTGGTTGTCTGATATCCAGCATCAACTCATCACTGGTTCTGACCTGACACGTGCCCGTCCATCGTATGTCTCCAGGTTTCATCTCACCATCTTCAGCATGAACTGTGCTTCCTGGGAGAAGAGGTTTGTAGAGTTTGTTTCATCTGCTATTCTTCTGGTCTGAAGAGAATATTATTTTTCCAAGAACCAACTTCTGTTCCTTTCCCGTTCATCTGAGAATTGGGAATCAAGGTCCTACCAGTTCTCCGCAGATCACGAGAAAGATGAACTTACTTGTTCCCTCTCCTTTGGGCGGGATTCTAAGGGCCACGGCCCCTGGCAGACCCTTAACCTTGATATCAACCAGCCCACGGCCTCTCAGAGTCTGGAGAGCAGGAGTCCTCCTTGTTGCGAGGGCAAGACTTTGCTGCTGTTACTCTGCCCCATCCTATCTGACCTAACACCCTTGATCATCTCTGCTCTGAGGATTTCCTTAAGAGAAAATGTGACTTTGTCCTTTGCTTTTGACAATGGCCATTTCTCATGATTGCAGGTGACTCTCAGAGTAAGTGAGTGAGTGCATACAAGTTGGAACTAGAAAAAACCTTCACATTCAGCCTCCATCAGCCAGGTAAGAATTTTTGATTTGTGTCAAAGATTGGAACCTCTTCACCAAAATCCACCCCCGTCCTAATATCCGGAACAAAAGTAGATCGCCCCTATAGCCTCCTGCTCTTAATGCGCCCACGGGACTGAAGTTTTTCTCCAGTGCAATGTGAGAGGAAGTGACCCATTCAACACTCCTACCCGTCCTTCTCTATGCCTTTGCCCTTCCAGCTGACTGGGACCGTCACCCCCAGAAAGACCTTGGGAGCTAAGGGTTGGAGGAAGACTGACTGTTGGCCTGGATCCCTTCATGACAAAGTGAAGACAGACACCCTACCCACCTTGCCCCCTCCTACAAGTGTGGTTTATTAAAACATGTTACCAGAGTCAGCAGATCCTGAAGTTAAATGCTTTCTGTGTGCCTCAGTTTCCTCATCTGTGAAATAGGGACAAAATTCTTACTTCACAGGGTTTTTGGGCAAGTAATATGAGATGATGAATGATGGCCACTCATTGTAGTGAATGGCATTAACTGACACTGGAGAAATTTTGATTGAGTACATATCTTTGTTCTTTGAGGCTTGTGATATTTCAATGAAATACTCATTTAGGAAAGAGATATCAACATAGGAAAGCTAGTTGATGGAAGTGAGAGAATCTCAGCCCCTTTCTCCCTCTCATTCTAAGGAGGTTGAACAATTTGTGGAACTATTAGTTTGGTGCAAAAGTAATTGCGGTCTTTGCAATTTTTTTTTTTTTTTTTAAAGATGATTTTTTTTTTGGGGGGGAAGGGGTACAGGACTTTATTGGGGAATAGTATGTACTTCCAGGACTTTTTTCCAAGTCAAGTTGTTGTCCTTTCAATCTTAGTTGTGGAGGGTGCCATTCATCTTCAAGTTGTTGTCCTTTCAGTCTTAGTTGTGGAGGGCGCAGCTCAGCTCCCAGTCCAGTTGCCGTTGCTGGTTGGAGGAGTTGAACCAGCAACCTTGTGGTTGAGAGGATGCGCTCCAACCAACTGAGCCATCCGGGAGGCAGCTCAGCTCAAGGTACCGTGTTCAATTTTAGTTGCAGGGGGCAGAGCCCACCATCCCTTGTGGGACTAGAGGAATTGAACTGGCAACCTTGTGGTTGAGAGCCCACTGGCCCATGTGGGAATCAAACTGGCAGCCTTCAGAGTTAGGAGCATGGAGCTCCAACCGCCTGAGCCACCGGGCCGGCCCTGCAATTATTTTTAACCTTTTAACCCGCAATTACTTTTGCATCAACCTAATAGTCCCTTGTCCGGGGTAATGGAAGCAGGCTGTTATAGATATAATGGAAGCCATAACAATGGAGAATGACATCCATTTAATTCAAAGCCCCTCCTCAGTATTTCTCTCAACCCTGAAGCCAACCAATGAACCTAGAAAACCAGTGGACAGGAACTTGTCGTCGCTCAGACTCCTTGGTGTAAACAGAGCAGCGGGACTGCAGGAGGATATGTTTTCATGTCATGGGTGTTTCAAAAAATATGGTGACTTGGATGATTTACTTAGTTGATCTTTAAGCTATTGTCCACCTCTAAGCTCTGTGATCCTTTAGAAAACAAGCAGAATTTCAGTTTCATCTTCTGTTGATGCCTGTGCCTCCCCAAGACCATTACCAGGGGAAGCACAAATCAGAAAGAAAATTCCCCCCAAAAGCACAAAATAAGGAGAAAGATGTGACCAGTGATCTCCGATCCATGGAAAATTCGTATTTAACCACCTCAGCCTGTTATTAGTGGGAAAAAATCAAGTGATGGTAACATTTAAGTACAATATCCTTTTAGTGATATTCTGGGTTCATTTTGCACTGTAGTTGGGGTACATTATGACCCCATCATCTTTGTGCAGATTTATATGGATTTTTTTCTCTTTTAAATACAGCATCTTTTCTTCAAAGGACTTCAGACATCATTAAAGAACAAGCTGTGGGATCAGATAGATCTGGATTTGAATATAGGTAAGTTAGTTAATATTCAGATGATGTGTCCTCATTGTAAAATTGTGGTTAAATATGTACCTGATAAGGCATAGCTTGAGAATATTATCAGAAATCGTTAGTGCAGAAGGAGTGGCATGTAATAAACACTCAAATCCACCAGGCTCCTTCCCTCCCTTTCTCCTAAGATGCTGAAGGTCCCAGTTGTGGGGCCTCCGTCTGTGGTTATGGCTGGGAACGTCCATGCCACATGTGACTACCGCAGGGGACTCAGGTGGGTAAGGGAGCAGCAGCAGGGCTTCCTTCTGCCAAAAAAGAAAGACCGCTGATCCTGGAAACGTCTAGGTTATGCCTGCAGAGTATAGAAACATCAAAAGGTGAGGAAAGTTCTGAGGAAGCTATTTTTAAATGGCTTCCTGCTGAGAGACAAGCTATCTGGGAAGGTTTATTTCAGGCCCATTGTAGCTTTCCCCTTGAATTCTGGCATTCCTTCTCGTATTGATCCCCATCTGCTGGTGCGTTATGAAACACACTCCTTCCTCAGAGGCACGGCCGGCGTTGGTAGCCTTTTTGTGAGAGCATTACGCAGAGGCTCAGGCCAGCACTGTGATCTGGGAGGAGGAAGAGGAAATTTCTGGAACAGAAGAGAAATGGGGCTTCTTAGTAAAGAAGGGCAATGTTACTTTCAGTCTCAGCGTAAGTTGCTTGCTAGGTTGTTCCTCCTGCGCTCAGCTTCTCTTTAAAGTGACCTTCTGGTATGGGAACAGTCAGTTTAGAGACCTGGAGAATGGTAACAATCCACTGCGCACCTAGGCCTTAAAATACCAGCCATAACTTAATTTACTCACGATCTGCCATTGGCATAGGACTCAGACTGTCTCTACTCGGGCATCGTCAGCTGAGGCAGCTTGAAGTCTCATCAGCTGCGACTCAGGCTGGTGGCTGGAATCATCTTCTGACTGCACTCTCTGGTTGATGCTGGCACCGGCTGTGGCCTCAGTGAAGGCTGTTGGCTGAACACCTACATGTGGCCTCTCCATGTTGGCCATTTGGCTTCCTCAGAGCACGGTAACTGGGCTCTAAGAGGGTGTAACCAGCGGGACTGGGCAGAAACTGTATTGTATTTTTTGACCTAACCTTGAAAGTCACTTAGTAGTGCTTCCGTTCTTGTCACAGGTCCACCCAGATTCACAGGGAAGGAAGGTAGGCCCCTCCCCTCAGTGGGAGGAGTGTCAGCATTGGGTCAGAAAGGAGGCCTTGTCGTGGTCAAATTATTTTACACCATAAACTAGTCTTGCTTACAAAGGCCTTCCCTATTTCAAGGTTATTCACCCATAATTTCCAGTATTTCTAGTATTTTCATGGTTTAACTTTTGATACATTTGAAAATTATTTTGATGAAAGGAGGAACATAGCAGTTCAGAGTGATTTTTTCCCAAGTGATTAACAAGCTGGACCACCTACTGATTAATCATCTTTTCCTCATTGAATTGAAAATTTATTTTGTCATCTACTAAGTTCCTACATATTTTGAGGTCTACTTTTGGACTCAATTATTTTAATCTACCTTCTTATCCTACCAAGATAATTCTCCAACCCATGAGCTCTGCAGCTAGACAGACCTGGGTGTAAACTCAGAAGCAGTTTAGCTGTTGCCTACTTGAACGCTTGAAGCCTCAATTTCCTTCTCTGTAAATTGAGGACAATTCTACATACCTCACTGGGTTATTTTCAAGATTAAATGACTTCATATGTCGTGCAAAATTGGTCAGCATTAGTTCCCAGCACCTGTGCAGACTGGATTCTCTGAGCAGCCTCTCTTGAGATGGAGACCCATATGCAGGATGTTTATTTGGGAGTGCCCTGGAATCCACACCTGTGGAAGGGAGGGGAAAAAAGAGTACCGGGCAGAGAGCAAAGCTGTGATGCCGACCCAAACAACACCTCAGCCAACCTTGCAGGAGCTCTGGTGGTCAAACAGCCTTTCAATGCTGTCCTGGGTTGGACAGGCTTTAATATGCCACATCAATCAGTGTTGCATGGAGCCATCCTGGAAACGGGCGTGAGCTGGGTGAGGTGGCTCTCTGTAGCTGGAGGCCATTTGTCCCCAGTGGCTGGACTGACAAGTCCTTTGTGAACGAGGGATCTTGGTTACATATCACAGTGTCCACCGTAGCACCTCGTTCAAACGCCTTTTAGTTCTCTCCCTTATTTCCAAAGCAGAGTGAAGAGCATTTCCGCAGAGCTTCATGCTGGAAGGCTTCTTGCCCAAGACCCTCTGGTATGCTGACACTTCAATACTTTATGCATCACGGAGGCATTGAGAACACAGAGGCTTGAGGAGGAAGAGTTTTGCATGAGATGGAGGGAGGTGAGGGGATACAGCCTAAATGAAATGAGCCAAGCAAGGGTTTGACAAACCCAAAGCTTTCATCTCAGGTGAAAACAATTTTCTTTTACTAATTTTTGTTTATTTCTGGATCAGAAAATTGACTCTAAAGGGGAATGTGAATGTGATAAACAGGCTGTGGAATTCCCTGTGATCACAAGGAATCATCTTAGGAAAGTATTTGTAGAGATTAAACAAGACAAGGTCATCAATTTGCTTTTCCTTTTATTATAAAAGTAAAATAAAAAATAGCATTTATAAATCCATTTTTTTCCTTTAAAGTATTTGATCTAAAAAACATATTTACAATAGCAAAATGCAGAAAAAGGGTAAAATAGCATTTTCAGGGCTGATTGTATTCAGGTTTAAATATTGACATGTACATGTTCTTTTTTCAAATCACACAGAAAACCACATTAGAAAAAGCAGTAAGCCTTTTTTTATTATACATTGAGTCTCATTTTAAAATATGTCATTTAAAAATTCTTAATAAAATATTAAGAATTCTCTTGATTTTGAATCTGAATCCACAAGTGTGTTGTGGATGGCCAGAAAGCACAACGTGTGGAGACAGTCACATCTTTTAATGACGCAGCAGAGGGACAGCAGCAATGACAACAGAAAGCAGTTGGTAAAGCTCAGCAAGCCACCTCATCGCAATGAGGCACCAGCCCCACCAAAGGCTGTGACTGTCAGGTACTATCTGTAAGTGGGCTGAACTGAAATCCACTTAAGAGCCAAGCAAGGAAGCCACGTTTAAGGCCTTGAGTTAAATGCAGAATGATCCAGGTGGTCAGGTTTTCTTCTGAGTACCTCTGGAAGCATTTTACCTTCGTTGGACCATGTTGTGGAATTTCAGAACTTTGGTTTCCAGGGTGTTGGAAATGGGCAGGAGGCTAAATTTTGCCCTCTATAGGTCCTTCCTGCCCATAATCGTGGGGCATTTTGTTAAGAGTTAGCAATGTGCCGCCGCTAGTCAGAGATTCTGTAAAGCTGAGTTTGCGGAAGGATGTCTCCACGCCACTGTCACAGATGCTGTCGTCTTGGAGCTCGTCTGAGGGGAGAAAGCATGAATTCACTGGGGTGCATATGCCTTTCATTGCAGTTGGGGCTCAAAGATTGGATCTAAAAGGTATGTGCGCTACTTCTGCCCATTAGCTTCTATGTGTCATCACATCCCGTTTGTACCACCCGTGTGTCATCCCTGTTCTCAGCGGGGTGAGGAGCAGAAAGCGCCCAGTAATATAAAGACTGGGAAGACATCCAAATCTAGCCTCATGTTTGTCAGAATCTTTTCTGAATTCTCTTGACCCAAAATGTACCTTTATTTTCTTAGAAATCAGGTGTATTTTTTCCAACCACTGTATTACCTATTTTTATAGCTGGGGAAATTGCTGAATCTAAGCAAAATAAATTGGTGACAGAATTAGGAACTAAAAATAAGATATCTTTCTGGGCCTCACATGCTATTACGCACTACACACTGCCTCAAAAACATTTTGGTAGCAAAAATGAGGTGATTTTGATGAAAATGAGCCTATACTGGACAATTAGGTCAAAATCTCCTTGTCGAGAAGTGTCTTTAGGTATCTGAACAATGTGAGTTATTTCCGAGAGAGAGAGTGACTAAGGGAAAAGAAGTCTAATATACCTGAATCAAAATGCTATCTTCTTATATATTAAATGCCAATATTAACGTTAAGATTTTAATGGCTGTGACATGGCTATCGTCTTGTTATTGATTGATTTATTCAATCAACCAATCTTTATTGAGTTTCTATTAGGTGCTAGGGGCTGTGAGGTATTTTAAAAATAACTACAAATCAAGGGCTTAATGCTTTTGAAGATATAAGGACCCATTTCTTTGTTAGTGTGGAAGCAGAATCAGGTCATGACACAGGATGGGCGAGTTATTTGCCTGGTGGCTACATTATTTCTTTCTAAAGTGAGCAAAACACCTCTTCTGTCTCCCCTAGGAGGCCCCCCTCCCCCGACAAGGTGACACTGTGCCAGAATCGGTGGCAAGAAGGAGCCAGTCAGGTGAGGATCTCTGCAGGGAAGGGGAAGAGAAGGTTCCAAGACGCTAAGACTAGACTGGACTTGTGGGGTGGGAGGAAGGGCGGGTGAAAGCCATGTTTAAAAGAGAGAATGGAAAAAGAAGGGACGTTGCCATTACTGCTCACTGCCCCATCTTCAAAGCCTCCAACAGTGCTAAGCACACAGGATGCCATCAGTAAAGATTTGCTGAATGGATGAATGAACCAGCGGGTATACAACAGGAGTGCCAGAATCTCACTAATTTTTGAAAAGAATCACACTACGTCTTGTGTGGAGAATGAACTGACAGGAAACAGGGAGACCGATCAGGAGTGGCGGCAGGAAAGGAGGCAATGCAGGTGGACTAGACGGGGGTGGTGGTCGCAGACAGGAAGAAGCCTGATGGCCGGCTGTGTGGTGTGGAGGACCAGGAAGTACTCCTGGGCCAGTCTTGGGGTTTTGTCTTAACCTCCTAGAGGATGACAGTGCTTCTGACTCACTGATGTGGCCAATCCAGTTCAGGTGGGGCCCTGACAGGCCCGTGTCAGTAAGGACAAGTAAGGAGGGCCTAGTACCAGGCTCTGGGGAGCGTGGAGGAGGCACCGAGGTGAGTGTGCTATGAAAAGCCTAGAGGGGACGCTGTTTGGAGTGGTCAACTGTGGTATGTGCTGGGAGTGGTGGGCGAGATGAGAAAGATGGTGAGCAGCTCTGACTAGGCCCTGGGCATCAGGTGAGAGCAGCCTGGGAGAGTGGTGGGGATGGGCCCCGACCGCACGGGTCATGGAGAGGAGAGAAAGTGGAAAGAACAACTCTAAAAGATTCTCCTGAGCAGCTCTGCTCTATAGGGGAACAAAGGAACTGGGCTGTAGGTAAAAGGGAAGTGGGATAAAGGGAGTGTTTTTCGTTTTTGTTTGTTTTATTTTGAAAGATGAAGGAAACCACAGTATGCTTGTTAAGTGACCCAGGGGGATGGAGAAACCGCCAGTGCAGGGGAAGGGATGCTGGGGGTTAGAAAGAGAAAGCATGAAATGGTTGTTTAGAGAGTGGGAGAATAACTTAAAGAGAATCATAGGATTGTTGGGCTGTGTGGAAAGCCCACCATGTTCCGTGTTTTAGGTGGATGACACATGGAGCCAATGATGGTGGGACATAAGGTCAGTGTTATGAACATGGGGAGGGGGCTGAGGAAGGAGAAGCCCTGGAGGGGAGGACGCTGAGGGTGTGGTGGGAAAACCACAGCGTCCGTCCACAGTCTGGGTGCCAACGCTGGTTCCCGTGTGTTTTTCTCTTTCTGTATCTCTCTCTTTTAAATTTGAAAGATAAGAGACATAATATTTACCCCAACCACCCACATCGTATTGTTTTTAGTATTTATTGTGAATCTGAGTAACTCATGTGTCACTCTGACTGTTCCTGGGGACAGTCCCTTACCTGAACGAAGGTGTCACAAGCGGCTGAAGGTTGAATTTGAGAGCCCCCACCCCAGCAGGGAGAAGACAGACACATGGGAGAGTACACTCAGGAGACAATGGCAGGGGGCAGGGTTGGGGGGCACGCCATATCCCAAGAGACTGACCACAGTGGCCTGGGGAGCAGGAAAATATCTCAACTGCTTTTTCTTTTTTTCTTTACCTATTTGCTGTCTTGTGGAGGCAAGTGAGAGAGGCAGTGAGCGGGTCTGAGAGGTGGCCTTCACTGGGCTGGGGGCTGCAGTTCCTGAGGTGCAGAAGGCCCCCTGGATCACTTCGATCGCTTCAGTGTAGCCCATCTGACTCAGGGCCTCCACCAGTTCTCTTATTGTTCCCCCAGAGACCTGCAAGAAAGAAATGAAGGAAGAGCACATTCTTGTGTGAAAACCTGTGTAAGGAACAACCAGGCAGGCTGTAAACGCTACACCACACCCCTTCCCTCTGCCAAGCTTCCTCCTGCAACCGCAAGAGCCAGGTGGTCCTGGAAAGGTCAGAGAAAAGAGCGAAGAGCGTCTAAGAAAATACACTGCCTCTGAGTCAAGTTTCCTGTTTCAGCTCAAAGACCACTCAGGAAATCACAGAGGAGCAGTTTATAGTAAGCACAGCATGAGAGAGGAAGGGGGATGGGGGAACGAGGGAGGGAGGGAGGGAGGGAGGAAGGGAGGGAGGCAGGGAGAGAGAGAGACAGAAAGAGAGAGAGAGAGAGATGCTGAAGCAGTGAAACTACCTAGAGCAAAGCTTATGTAGTATCCCCATTTAAGCTGAAGCTCTGAAAACCACTGAGAAACAAGAGCTAGCAATAAAAATTTCAAAAGAAACTAACTTCATCCCATGTTTTTCAGTTTTTTTTTTTTTTTTTAAGGAGAGCACAGCTCAGAGTGGCCCATGAGGGGATCGAATTGGCAACCTTGGTTTTATTAGCATCGAGCTGTAACCAACTGAGCTAACCGACCAACCCCCCATGTTTTTCTATCTTTTAGTTTTAGAAAGTAAAGCATCACCAGGTAATGGCTCCACTAGGAGTCACCTTGCAGAAAGCTGATTCCATGTCCTGACAGGTGATCGAGGCATGTTCTTGGGAAAAGGAAGAGATGAATGTTGACCAGAGTCTACTGTGTTTGTTCAGGGAGATCAAAGTTCTGTGACCATCCTGACCCTTTCAGTAACATGTTTTGCAGAAAATTTCAAGGTATTTGAAAATAGGGACTATCTCAAGGTGTCGGAAACAGCCTTCTTAGGGAGGTGGGTTGCCAGCCTGGCCTGGGCCACCCTCCCAGGACATGGGCAATGACTGATTTTCTTCCTCAGAGCTAAGGGAGAAGGGAGCAGGTTGTGCCCGGCCGTGATGTTAGCAGAGCAAAGTGAAAGGAACGTAGTTAGCCAGGTGCTGTGTTACCTCGTAGTTGTCCATGAGAGTTTTAGAAGGAGCGGGACTCAGCCGGAAGGCATTATTGAGTATCCCCAGACCTAATTTCTGTGCCAGAGTAGCCCAGTTTTTGTCCGGATCAGGAAATTCTAGCAACTTGTAAAGCTGCAACTTGGCATCTTCAGTCAGCTGTTTCATGTCTCCTGAAGGAAATGAAGAAGGACGATGACCAGAGACACTCTGGAAGGCTGATCCCCGCCACACTGCTCAGCCTCCAACGCCTCCTGGAGGCACTCAACTCTTGTACCTGAGAGTCTGCAGCGGCCCAGCTGAGGACCAGCAGCATGTATTTTAGTCGATTACCATGGGATAGTCCCCTTTCACCTCTCCAGGACCTTCTGATTCTAAAATAACCACTGTGCATTTCACAGAACACCCCGGATAATGCTGGCTCTCCCCGACCCTTTTCAAAAGACAGTGTGGAGATAACACTAGTGAAGGGAACCTGGTTTTACCACACCTCACCTTGTACCAGTAAGTCATCAGATGTAAACTCTGGCTCATACGGTTTCCCATTTAATATGTCAAATACCTGTTGGGAGAAAAACATGGGGAACAACTGCACATTAAAGGGACCACAAAGAAACTGTTTGTTTGTAATAAAGAACTCAGCATGTCCTTCTTAGGAGGTTGCAGTACTGAAAAGATGGAGGAGTGGAGAGAGGAGTCGGTACCATTGCCCAGGGACGTGGACCCTTTGGGCCTTTGGGGCCGGAAGGCTGTCCTCCACAGGAGCTGTCTGACGGGGGCTGGAGGACACAACCCACCCTCACAGACAGCAAGGGCCACCGCCCTTCTGAGGCACAAAGGCAGTCCAGGCTGCCAAGTCAGCCATGTCTTGGTCAGAGTCACTGGTCAGTGATGTCGCCCTGAGAGCTGGATGAGGGCTGACTTTCCTCAGAGCTATGAATCTGTGCCCCTCGCTGCCCTTCTTCCCTAGTAAAAGGCTTATGAGAATGAGTTTTATAAACTAGTTCAAACTGAGGTACAGAAATGCTCACAAGGCGTGGTGTTAGTCTTCTAGCACCATCTATATTCTAACTGAGGGGCCAGAAAAGTCTTAAGTTTAAACAAACACATACATTCCATAGCTATGGAGGCCTTTCTGCATTTCCTGCAGTAGCCTTGCCGCTGGCTGACCCCGGGAAGGACAGCATGGGTCACTGAAGCAGGATATCTTTCAGCGTTCTGTGGTGAGGCTTCTGGGAAAGCCAGGTGCTCAAGGTAAAAAGAGAACCGTGTCGTCTCTCTGCCAGGGTCACTCAGCTCAGCCTACATGCAGCGAGGTGGCAGCGAGCAGTATTTGGATGTGGAGCAGTGCTTGCCCCAAGAAAGTCGATTCTGTTGTGCTGGAAATCTGTGAGCTGCCCACCCTCCTTCCTCTGGCTCTTCATCCTGGGTCCATTAGGCGTGGCAACTGCTTTTCACCTTCAGCTGGCAGGTCAGTGGAGTTTTGAAGAAAGCTTTAAGTCTGTTTACTCTTTTTATATTACTGAAATCTCCAGTTTCCTTTTATGTTCAGAAATCACTTACCAAAGTTCAAGCAAACTGTAACATCATCCCAATTTCAAAAATTGAGATGGGTACATTTCTGCTGTGAGTTCCAAATGGATAACTCTTAATGTGAATTTTGTGTTTTCTCTGGTCTAACCCTCTCTTACAACTTAACACTGATCTGATTAGGCATACACTTTTATACTCAGAACTCTGCTGACCTAGATCTTTCATGGATAGGCTCTTTGAGATAAATACAGCTCTTGACAAGCAGACTTTCTTAAAAAATGAAAGGCATGTGCTTTGGGGAATAAAGACCCAGAAAAACCGTCTGTTTTTATTATTCCTGAACCTTTAGCTCTTCCAGGAGCAGCCATCAAACAGACCAGGGCCACACTCACCTGCCAGTTGGTGGCCATATCTAGAGGTGTGGTTCCAGGCACGACTCCTTCATCCTCCCCATCCTTTTCCCAAGTGTCATCCAGGTCATACAGAGGCTCAAAATTCTCCACCAGGGGATCTGCTCCTGCAACGTCAATTTTACACAGCATTAGGTAAACCCAGATCTTGTCAACCTCCAACTGTCTGCAGGGATCTCATATCATACATATATACAACATGTTTACTTATAAATATGCAAAACATATGTACTGAAACATCTAGAGGCCTTCTTTTAAATTCTAATTCACCTTGACTGTAAAAGTGTCTGAAGATACCCTACACAGCCAAGGACACATTCAAAACAAATGACTTGGAATACTCTGACTCTTGCTTTTAATTTAACTCTATAGGATACTTTTAAATTGAATGATGTATCTTCAATCTGAGGACTAATGACAGAGCGGTAAGTTCAGCACACCCTTTTGGGAAGACAAACTTGTTTTCAGCTTGCTGGGAGGACATCTGATTTGTGCCAATTTTGATAACAGGGAGTGCCTAAGGAGAGTCAAAGAAGGATCTTGGTGCTATTTCTTATTTCATTCGCTTAGTCCTAGGCCAATGTACAAAGCAGTAGTATCACCTGACCATGAAAACAGTGGACAAACTTAGATGAACAATTTACAGGGCTGAAGATTGGAGGAGCTGAGCTATGTCTGTTCCTTAAGTGACCTTCAGGACGGAGCTCAGGACCAGGTTTTTCATCTGAGTTTCTCCCTTTACTGTGTTTCCCCGAAAATAAGACCGGGTCTTATGTTATGATTTGATCCAAAAGACACATTAGGGCTTATGTTCTGAGGATGTCATCCTGAAAAATCATGCTAGGGCTTATTTTCCGGTTAGGTCTTATTTTCGGGGAAACACGGTTATCTACTGGAGAAACTACTACTTTCTACTCCTTTCATGGGATACTGAGAATTTAAGAGAAAGCATTTTTGAAAGGGTTACAGCTTTTTGTCTGAAGGCATTCCTTAATTATAACCACTAACTTGCCAAATTAATCATACACACCGCAATCAGAGTCTCTTGTTCAAGAGAAACTTCAACTTGACAAAGGAAAAAAGAAAAGGCTGTTGTTCATTTGGGATATAATTTTACTTGCCAGAAAAATGTGGTGCCATTGACAATAGTTGGTTTAGTCTACAAGTTTAAGGCAAACATACTAATGCATTTGCTTTTCAGAAATCATACTTAGAAAGATTACATAAAGTCTGTCCCAAAACTTCTAAGAAATATTCATTAATTAAAAATAAGTCTGATTAATATGATTTAGCAGGATACATGAATGAGCTAACGTGGTATACAATGTTAGGACTTATTTTTTTTTTAAGAAGGTATTTAACTTGCTCTGTTTTCTTTCTTTATTTAAGGAGGGTGCAGCTCACAGTGGCGACGCGGGGATCGAACTGGCAACCTTGGTGTTATGACCAAGGTTATAACCAACTGAGCTACCCAGCCACCCGTTTTCTTAATTTATGAAGCATTTACTTTCTAAAAGAAATTAATAACCTCTACAGTAAATCAGCTATGTCAAGGCAGGTTTGAGATACCAAATTTGTCAAATAGTTTTTGAGGTTCTAACTATACAAAGCAATAGATTCAAGGATGAGCAGGAATAATTTTTCTATACTTCATGGGACTAGAGGATTACATGGAATAACACCTGCAGATCCTTGCCCAAACTAGGGGAGAGAAACACAGTAGACAGAAAAAAGTCTGGCAATTCAGACTAACAAGGTGTGACTCACAGCTCTGCCACTTACTGGGACCCTGATAATAGGATGCAGGTCTCTCTAGTCTGTTTCCTCAGCTATAAGATGGGAATTAATACTAATGGAATTTATATCGAAGGGTTATTGTGGATTAAGATGAAATGAGACACTGCAAGTGAAGTCCCTAGCCCAGTGCCTGGGACGGAGACAATAAACGCTAGTAATTTTTAGTGCCTCACACATGATAGTACTCAATACACACCCCATTTGTTTTTCCCTATTACTTCAACTTCTAAGAGACCTTTCTTACAAAAGGAAATCTTTACATTATTTCTTATACCAATACATTTCTCCTTCTGGGCACTTCTGACATGATGAGACTGGTACTGCTCAGAATTCTATAAGGAATTAAATTCAACTTGAAGATCTCTTGTTATGGGAGTCAACCTAAACAACCCAAACCCAAAACAAACAGGTGAATTAGAGAGTAAAAATTAACGTGACTCACAGGATGAAGCCTGTGATTACTAGTCCAAACAGTGCCTTGGCGGCAGGTACGTGTGCTTCGCCATAGGATTTTATTTACTCATCCCCCTCCGCAGCTCACAGATGTGCGGCTCAAGGAAGGCAACAGGGCTGCTCTATGAAATTCGCGTCCGCGCTCCTGGTAGCATTTCCCACGACTGGCTACCAGGCTGCCTTACCTGCTGCTTTGAGAAGAGCTGCCAGCCTGGTGGACCCTCTGCCGGCTGCTATGTGGAGGGGTGTGGTTCCATCATAGGTGGTACTGTCTACATCAGCTTCGCCCTACAATCCGGCCCACACAGAAAAGGGTTAGTCAAAGGTCCTCTCTCCTTCTTGCCCCCATCTTCATGGCTCCTTGGGGTGATATTACTTAACCCAGGTGCTATGTTGGGCAGGCTCTGCCACTGAAGTAATCCCGTTAGAGATACTGGGCAAGGGGTGATGGGAATGCCTGAAGCTGCTTCTCTGAAGCCTTGAGTGGATATTAAACAGATAGAGCTGAAGGTTACCAACAGCATCCTTTGAAAAGATGTTCCTAACCTCCCCGCCACTCCCACCCCCGGAATTCAATGCAAAGGCCAGTAAGTGCATCCTTCACCTCCAGGAGCAGGCAGCCTGCCAAGGAGATGTTGTCGCGCTCCACAGCCAGGTGCAGTGCCGTGCGCCCCGACTTCCGCTCCTGCACATTGACGTCCGCGCCCGCGGCCACCAGCAGCAAGAGACACTGCATGCTGTTGCTCGTCACGGCTATGTGAATGGCGCTGAGACCTGCGGCCCAAGCACAGGGACAGTCACGGGGCGGGAAGGCTGCTCACGGGCAGCCCTCAGGGAGGGAAGGCCCACGGGTGGGTTTTGGCGGGTCTAGTGCTGAGAGTCTCTAGCGCCCCCCAGTCTTCACAGCTGCTGCAAGTCACCTTCTATGCTCTCAGGAGACATGAGAGCAAATAAACATTCTCCAATAAATGACGCTTTCTACACCTCAAGCCCAGTGTTTGCTCAGGCCCCTGCTTTTTCCTCCTCCTAACTATCCCAAACCATCTTTAAAGATGAGCAACAGAAAGTCCCACAAGTGGGGATGAACTCCAGGTGACTAAGGAAAGCACTTTGGGTGCAAATCAAATCATAACGACACCCATTTATCAAATACCTATTAACTGTATAGAAAGCGGATAAAGTTATACCATGACCTTTGATTTTCTCTTACCTTCCCCGTTGGGGTGGTCGATAAGTAGTGCTGTCCTTTTGTGCTTGAGTAAAATACCGAGAATTTTATCATGTCCTTCTTTGGCAGCCAGGTGCAAGACAGAGTTCCCCAAGCGGTCCAGGAGGCTCAGGTCGGCCCCCGCCCTCAGCAAGGCCTCTACCACAGCCTCCTGCTTGGTGATCACGGCCAAGTGCAAGGGCGTCTGGGAAGTGGACAAGGGGTAGGAGATACACTGGTCAGTAGCAAACACTTGTAACGCACAGGTTTGGCAACTGCTCCTGCAGTAGGTAGAGTCATACTGTGGGCCATTTTCCATTCCCGGCTTAACTTCTCACTTTTGCCAATGAATTACTCCCTGTTGCATATCATATGCTTGTGCAATAAATATACTGGACTAATATTCAGCCATTTAATTATTAAGATCATTTTTCTATACACAATTCTTAATAGCTTTCTTGTTTCTCATTCCAACCCACTCACTGTTGAACTCGTTAAGTCATCTATTAGTAAATTTAGTTTTCCTGAATTTCTGGTAGGATTCCATCTTCAGCTGACAATTCCATGTGTTAAATCAAGGCTACAGTTTTACTGAAGAAGTTTAAATGAACCACTCAATAGAAATCAATTAACAAAGGTGCTGTCATATGTTGACATAGAAAATAAATTTGTTAAATTAAAAAACACTGTTCCGTGGACTGGCTCCACTGAGACCAATTAATAGAACCTTCCCACCCCCACTATAAAGGATTCTAAATGTCATATAGGACAATAGAACTGTCTCACTGAGACAGCTCAGATGAACAAACAAACTGACATGCTGACACTTAATAGGTAAGTAAATAATAGTCCATCTGATTCCCCTGCCCACAAAGTAGGACCTCAGCAAATGCAAATGAGATGTTTTGAAAACTGCCTGTTTTCAAAATGAGTAAGAAAAACAATCACGAAAGCATCTTTCAAAGAATTGAGGTCACTGACAGAGAACAGCAATATATTTTTATACAGATCAGTCTATTTCACAGGAGCCTGTGAAATTCAGCCCGTGTAGTGACAATTTGCCTAAACTGTCCCTCTCAGTTAGCCATTACTGTAGCAGCAACAGCCTCAAAAGCAACAGCCTCATCCTGGCTGGTGCAGAGGGACCAGAGCACATGAGAACTGGATGAAAGATGCTTAGTTGTCTAAGTCTCAATCACAGGGATTACTTAACAGAGCAGAAACAAGACAGGATTTTTTTTTTTTTTTTGCCTGATTTATACTCTCTTCCTTATTTCTTTCTGTCTTTTAGGACTATACCCCAGCTTGAAATGGAATGATGTCCTAAAAACTTGAGATATTGTAACCGAGAACCTTCCTCTTGAAAAATAAACTAAGTAAGTAAATAAAAGCTGTTTTTATTAATCAGGAATGCTATCTGGGGAGATGGGAAAAGGAAAGAGAATGAGAAAAGATCTGAAATTGTAAAACCTTCCACCATTCATATCATACAAATTCTCTACCATGAGTAAGAGAGGGTTTTTGTTGTTTTAAAGCGTCTCCCATGGTCCCATTAAAGTTTTTCTATGATATTTCAAGGCTTTAGATCTTAAACCCCAGGGTTGTATCTTACACAATTACACAATGTGGGGATCCAGGAACCCTTATGCTATGCTTGTCAGCATGTGGACATATACAGACATTCTGCAGAGTCAAGCAGACAAATGCCCAGCAACTCCTGCATATATGTCTGAGTGACACAAATCCACAAGGGGGCATAGGTGAGGATATTCATCGCAGTATTGTCTATGGAGATGGGAAGCAAGAAGTTGGCTAAGTGTCCACTGCTGAGGAGATATGTACATTGCAGGTGGAAGATGTACACTGTGGAATTCTCTTCAGGAACAGAAACAATGAACTAGCTATAAACACAGGTGCATGGTAAATCCCATAAACAGAGAAGGTAGAAATATAGTGACATGTAGCACAAAGCCACTTATGCATTTTAATAATACATGCACGAAGAACTATACAGACACACACAAATGAATGCATGTAAAACTAGTGAAACTCCAATAAGATCTGTGGATTTTATCAATGTCAATTTCCTGGTTTTGATACTGAACTATAATTATGAAAGACGTTACCATTGGAGGAAACTGGGTGAAGGGTACATGGGACCTCCTAGTACGTTTTTTGCAACCACTTATGAATCTATAATTACATCAAATTAAAAATTAAAGGGAAAGGTTAATGCAGAACAGGACCAGTATGTATAATATAATGTGGATAGTGTGTGAGAATATACTAAAATATCTATCTATTTAAGGTTTATATGTTTATGTAGTCAGTACCGGGGAAAATACTTATAAACACAATAGTTATATTTGGGAGTGGGACTGGGAAACTTGAATGCTGCCAGGGAGGGCAACTTGGATTCGTCAAGGAATGCATACCCTTATGTGCCATTTGAAAAACTATGAATATATATTATAATAAATAAAAAACATAAAAGAAAAAAATACATGAATAAAAAACCCACTAATGTTTTATAGGAACACATGCAAATGAAACAACCCATATTAAATGCAACGAAGTGGTTGTCTACGTTGGAAGGGAGGGGAACAGGAGAGAAAAACAGGGTTTAAAGGGTACAGATTTCAAAACCTTCAACCTTTGTGGACTTGGATTATTTTGAATGTGTCTCTAAAGGGTGGATGGGGAGAAAGATTTGATCATGACAGATGGCTACAGAAATGTACTAAGATTAGAGAAGGGTATTTTGGGAGAATGTTTAAGACAATTGCCAAATCATCCAAATAAATGAGAGAACTGTATAATTTTCCATCAAGAAGAGTTACAGAGAACCTTTACAGCAGACAAAAAGTCCAAGTCTTAGCGGTTTCTAGCTCTCAAGTAGAAGTTGCCATTGGGTGTGTGTTTGAGACCTAGAAGGCATACCAGAGGATCCAGAATCCTTACCCACTGATGATAATGGTAAGGGAGGGAAAAAATGTTGCATTCTTCCAAGAGTCCCCAAATCAGAAGGTGCAGAAGTGTCAAAGGTGGTGGTTTCAACGTTTCTAGCCCACTAGAGAGTCTCAATGTATGTAACCAAAATGATACAGTAAGTTTTGGACATAATAAATCACAACTACTAATCCTGTCATACAGTGGCCTCTGCAGTTCCTATTTAAAAACAGGAATACAAGTGATTTCTTGAATCTGACCTACAGGCAGTGAAGTTAAACAGTTTCTGAAAGGAGGACTGAGAAGTGACAACAACATCCTGTTCCTAGTTTGATTTGTACACTTGTGATGGTGAAAAGGATCAGTGAGTCCAGAAGCCTGAGAAAATCAAGCTTAATGGGCTAAATGACTTTCCAAATACCAACAACCCTCAAAATGGTACGAAAGCTATTTGAAGAAGATATCCTTTAAATGTGGTATGTCTAAAATTAGACCTCATCCTAGTTATTTTATATTACGAGCCAGTGAGGAATCCCTAACTTCATTTTTCCGTTGATAGTAAGCACGACAGCCAGAGAAGAAACCTTACATCCAATGTGAAATGGCTTCCCCCCTCAGGAAACACCTATTCACAAATAAAAACCTATTGAGAGCTACATGTAAACCTTTTAGTACTTTTGCTTTGAGGAAACAAAAATGATTCGTATCAACTGCTTTAAAAATTGAGAACTGGGACAGGCACCTTTATTGTGTAAGTAATGATACAAGAGTGTTGCCGTATTTTTAGAGTGAGAGAGATGCTTTAATTGGGCATCTAAGCATACCATCCAGGCCAAGGACTGCAAAGTCACTTTGGGTCGAGTGAAGGGAAGGAGAAAACAGGAAAGCTGAGAAAAGGGAGAGACCAGGAGACTGGTACAGAAGGAAGACTGGTGGGGCCAGGAAAGTGAGCAGGAGGGGAAAGGCGCCCAGGGGAGGGAGGCAGGAGCAGCCCTGGAGAGAGGACCCTCCTCACCTCATGTTAGTGCTGTCCCTCAGGTCCCTTAGCCAGAGAGGCTGGCCCAGGTCTTCTGGGCTCCCAACACCCAACATCCAGGCTTGGGTTCTGCCCATAGAATTTTAATCTCCTTTCTTCACCTGACAGTTGCCTGTGCCCATCAGGCAGCCTCACTGAGTCTCCAGCTAACTTCTCTCTGTAAATCTGAAGACCTCTGTAATGGAGTTCAAGTTGCTTCTGAGCCCACCTAATTTCTGTTTAAACCTGATTTAGACAAAACTCTGGTGTCTCCTGTTTTCCTCGCTTTGAACTATCTTTGTGTTTTGAAAGACACTTTTTCCTCAACAGCCTTTTTTATCTTTTTGTAGTCTGATTTCAGCACATTTTTTTGATATACATTTAACTGAGATGTTGTCAAAATGTGTTTTAGCAGATTTCAAAATACCTGTAAATTATTGCTTTTCAAACTTAATGTTTTCCTATTTTATTTTTCTTGACAGATGTGATGCACTTATGCTAGGTTCTCCTCTAAATGGATTGACTCTTTGGTGGATTTCTAAAGTTTGCCTTCCCCCAGCAGGATTCTGTATTTCACTGTGTGTTGATTGCTATAATATTATACCCACAGATCAAAGCATCCTAATTCATAAAAGAACATTCCCGAGTAATGGGCTTTTAGGATATTACCTGAAAAGATGTTTTTGTCGTATTTTTTTGTGTGCTACTGTTAACGTTATTAGAAACACACACACACACACACACACACACACACACACACACACACACACACACACGCACGCACAAGCTATAGATTTTTCTTCATTTGTCTCCTTGATATATTTCTGCTTACCTGGTAGAGATCATTTCTCATATTGATAATGTCATCAGAAACCAAACCAGACGTGACTTCTAGCAGATCCTTTACAAGTTGAGCATGAAGGTGGATGATTGCTAAGTGTAAGACACTGGAACAAAAACATAATGGCAATAATCAACTAAAGTGTTAATTAAAAAAAAACACAACCTCTCAAGATAATGATTAGACTTGCAGACTGCATCTGACTCTCACACCTAGTTTTCTTTGGCCCCATGTGTTTTGAATCTATCAAATCTGAATCTGAGGTGGGGATGCTCTTCTTCCTGCCCAAGGCTGCCCCACTCATTTACAGTACATGCCTGGTCTCTGGGGGCATCCAGGTTTGAGCCCTTGAGGTGGAAGGCACCTGGGCTTGGAGGCAGAGAGAGCTGAGTTCAAATCCCAACTCTGCCTCTATACTATGATTTCAGGGCATTTTCTCCTCTAACTTTTCCCTGACTTTCCCTGACATATAGATGATGTATGTCAAATGCCTGAATTAGGATCTGTTCAGAAAAATGTCATTCCCTCACCTAGCCCTGCCACCTTCCTGTAAATACACTCCTGTGGCTTTTTAAGATCTCTGAGATCCCAAGAGGGGAAAATAGAGTCAGGTGATTAACTACTGGGAGAAGATTCTAGAAGCGAACTTCTGAAGGAACAATGTGGTTGTGTTTCTTCCCCGTGAATATTCCCTCTGCCTGGAATGGTTTTGCTCCTGTTCTCTGCCTCTGGACAATGCCTCTCCATCCTTCATACTCTAGTTTAAACCTTACATCCTCAGAGAAGACTTTCCCAACTTCCTAGGCAGAGCAATTGTCTCCCCTCAAGTATAGTGCTTGACTGTGGAACTGCAGGTTCCTATTCATCTTTCTCCCTCTCTGGAGGCTGGTTCTCTCTGGATCAGCCTTAGAGCCCTCAAATAAGGATGCTAAGAAGGAACCTAGGGGCTTACACTAATGAGGTCAAAAATATTGGCAGGTGCCAAGCATCACTCCAAGGAACAACATTTTTCTTTTTAATTGTTAAAAATACTTATACTATTTAAATTATTTTGAAAGGACTCAACAATAACAACAATAAAAGTGGCTACTGTTTGTTTGAGCTTCTATTCACCAGACTATGCTAAGCACTTTTCATATATTATCTCATTTATTGTAACAACAAACCTATGAGGTAGGTAATATTATCTTCATTTTGCAGATGATGAAACTGAACTCAACCTGGGTCACACAGCTGGGATTTAAGCCCAGGTCTGTACTGCTCCAAAGCCATCTCTTAATCCCTTAGGCTATCCTGCTTCAGGGGTACATGTGTTCTGCTCTGCAGAGCTGTAGATAAAACACCTAAGAGGACAGATACGCTGGAGTATGGGCAGATTCAGAGTATCACATGGTGGCAGCACATCTGGGATTTGAGGCACAGGCTGGATTTTCTCTAATTTAAAGATATTAGCTGTCATTTTATCCAGGTCTCTTTCTTAACAATAGCAAGTGTATCTTACTTGGGATTGACACTGGCACAGGAGGGTCTAAAAAACTAAATTGTGACTGTTCCTTAAGAGATGTTTTTCAATGCATGATTTCAGAGTTTCACTACTGTCTTTTGAAATGTGAGGCTGGAAGAAGACTTCTGAAAAAGGCCTAAGTCTGACGCAGACATGATGCACATATACCAAGAAAAAGGCCGCACTTCAAAAGCTGCCTAAAAATTTCCATGTGCAGCTCAGCATTTCATAGAGAAGTACATCACCCCTCCCCCATAAATCCTCACACCCTCATGGGAATTTCCCCAATACCAGAAGTTTTTATTATATTTTTTCTTTATTGTATTTTCTGTGATGACTAATAGACACAGGATTCAGATTATTAGCCGAATATGACAAACTCAATGAAAACAAGAGGCCTGAGCTGTGAAGGCAAAACTTATCCCTTATCTACATTCTTACGAGGACTCCTCTGGTCTCCCCAAGTCTCAGCTCTCTGGTCTCTAGCTGGTAAGCCCTGAGCCTGCTTGTACGAGTATGTCTGGGGCCTAGGAGGGGACTCTAAGTATTGATTTCCTGCTTGGGCAGGGAAGGCCACCTCTTCAGCCCCTCCATATATGTCCAGGGTCCTTACACATGTCTATGCCCCCCCCCCACTCAATGCACCCACTTGAATACATGAGTCTTGCATCCCTTGTCACAATTCTTCTTTCAAACACTGACAGTCCTTTTCTAACTTGTATGTGCTCGTCTTGCTTAGACTCGTCAATTCAGCAGGTCCTTGAAAATGTCATTTGAAATGCTGCTGTCCTGTCTTGGTTAACTGCTTTCCCTTGTGGTTATATGCTACTGAATGCTAACTGGATAATTTAACCCTGTTAAAAAACATTCTGCTGTTCATGACATTACACAAAGAAGGCTGTACCAGTTCCTCTCATACTGTATAACAAGGCCAGTGGTTATACCACATCCTTGGTTACGATGCAAGGAATGAGAACAGAGGTCTCTGTTTGAAACCCTGAGGTTGGCACTTTCCTAAAACATTTGGTTCAGTTTTTAAACAGACGTTTAAAACACAGCACTCAAGAGCTCTTTCACAGAAAAGCATTTCTCATTGTCAACACTATTTTAGGAAGGCTTTAGATAAGGCCCTTGACTTGAATCTGAGGGCTGCTGTCTCTTGTTATTTTTATAGGCTTTTGAGATCATTTTAGAAATCTCAATGAAAGGACTAAGAGAACTGTTTTAGAAAGAAGCCAGGTGGCTTTGCAACTATAAGCTCAGTCACAGCAAGAATGGGAGGCATGGTGTTGGGATTGTAAGACTCCCACACAATATGGGTTTGAGAGGTCATGAGTCTGATCCACTCACAGACTGGTGACCATTAACAGAGGCAGTAGAGAAGGAACAAGTAACTGGGAAAGAATGACAATTACCTCTTAATCATTTTGTTGTTGTGCTGTCTTTTTTAAAATTTTTTTAAATTTAATCTAGAGCACCCAGGATTCCCTGGGAGTCTCCTATCCAAGTACTAACCAGGCCCAACCCTTCTTAGCTTCCAAGATCAGACATGTTCAGTTAATGGGCTTTTACTTGAGTATACTGTCATTACAAATATACAGTTGGGATAACAACTGCTTAAGGGATTTGGTAGGACCAAATTTTATTATTACATTATGTATATATTATATTATTACATAAAGAAAATATTAGTATTCCAATACACAAATATTTTTTTATTAAATAATATTCTAAATTTTATTCCTGTAAGTAAAGCAAGGCTTATCAAAAATTATTATTCCCCACACACATCTTAGTCTTCTTGCCCAGAATGTTGTACTCTTAGATGAGTATTCCAGCTATTCTTGAATCCAACAGGTGAGAGCCACAGGACTGAAGAAGCAAATTATACCACTCAACCTTATTGACACATTATTTTCCTTGAGAGAGTGTTCTAGTTACAGGACCCAATAATTTTGATCAATTCTCTTTTCAGTATGCATACAATGATTATCTCTCTTTCCTACCTTAAAACTACCCTTGTTGTCAGAAGTTCTTCCTTACCTGTCCCCATTCTCATCTTGCACCGCAGTGAGATGGCGCTGGACAGCCAGCAGCATCTTCACATCTCCTGTGACGGCGTAGTCAAACAGAGCATTGGCATGCCGCTTGGCAAGCTGCATAGCCTTTTCTAGAAAGAGGTTATCTGCAAGGCAATGACCATGATCACAGGTGAGTTTCCTACAGTCGCTCTACAAGTATGGCGTCCTGAGGCCAAAACCATCAGCACCAGTGTTCTGATACCTTGACACACATTGTTTTACAGAAAGTGTTCCTTTCGATGCTTCTGGATTGTGTTCATTAGAAAAAGCACAACTGGACATTGGCTCACTGATAAACATAGAGGCTGATCTGAAAAATCTGTCTACAGTTTGTTAGGGGTAAGAAGTTCAGAAATGTCTTATTTTAAGGGGAACAATCAATCTCTAAATAATGTTAACTGGATTTTGCCATAGATAATCAGTAAGCAATCTCTTGGTGGAATAATTCTTCATTGGAGTCTTTTTTTTGACATTCAGAATTATTTTATATTAATTTCAGGTGTACAGCATAGTGTTAGAAACTTATATAATTTAAGAAGTGATTCCCTCTGACTAGTCTAGTACCCACATAGCACTATAAATAGTTATTACCGTATTATTGATTATATTCCCTATGCTTTACTTTACATCCCCATGACTATTTTGTAATTACTCATTTGTACTTTTTAATCCCTTCACCTTTTTCACCCTGCCCCCCAATCTCCTCCCATCTATCATCCTAACAAATCTAGTACCCATCTGACACCATACATAGTTACTATTACAATGTTATTGACTATATACCCTATGCTATATCCTACATCCCCATAACTACTTTGTAAAAACCAAATTACTTCCTAATCCCTTTCCCTTCTTTCACCCACACACCCAACCTCCCTCCCATCTGGAAACCATCAAAATGTTTTCTGTATCTATGAACTTGTTTCTGTTTTGTTTGTAAATTTTGTTCTTTAGATTCCACATATAAGCAAAATCACATTGCACCTGTCTTTCTCTGTCTGATGTACTCCACTCACCACAATACCCTCCAGGTTTATCCATACCACCACAGATGGCAAGAATCCATTCCCTTCCATGGCCAAGCAATATTCCATATATGTATATGTATATAATATATATGTATATGTATATAATATATATGTATTAGGTTGGTGCAAAAGTAATTGTAGTTTAAAAGGTTAAAAATAATTGCAAAAACCGCAATTACTTTTGCACCAACCTAATACCACCTCCTCTTTATCCATTCTTTCATCGATGGACACCCAGGCTGCCTCCACATCTTAGCCATTGTAAATAATGCTGCAATGAACATATGGCTGCACGTGTCCCCTCGAAGTAGCATTTTGGGTTTCTTCGATAAAACCCTGCAGTGGGATTACTGGATCCTTCATTGTCTCTTCTTATAGCTTTTGTTTTAAAGTCTATTTTGTCTGGTGTAAGTATTGCTACCCCAGCTTTTTTCTTTTTTTTTTTTTAAATTTTTATTTTCACAAAATATCTTTCTCCATCCCTTTACTTTCTGTCTGTGTCTCTTTCAATCTGAAGTGAATCTTTGTAGGCAGTATATGTAAGGATTTTGTGTTCTTATCCATTCAGCCTCCTATGTCTTTTGATTAAAGCATTTAATCCATTTAGATTGAAAGTAACTTGATAGATACGTAGTTATTGCCATTTTACTTTTCATAATTTTGATTTTTTCTTTTCTATCTTAAAGAAGTCTCTCTAACATTCCTTGTAATACTCATTTTGGTGGTGACGAACTCCTTTAGCTTTTTCTTGTCTGGGAAGCTCTTTATCTATTCTTTGATTTTAAATGACAGCTTTGCTAGCTAGACTAATCTTGGTTGTAGGTCCTTGCTTTTCATCACGTTGAATATTTTATGCCAATCCCTTCTCATCTGCAAAGTTTCTGTTGACAAATCAGCTGACAGTCTTACGGGAGCTTCCTTATAAGTTACTAGTTGCCTTTCTTTTGCTGCTTTTAAGATTCTCTCTTTGTCTTTAACCTTTGCCATTTTAGTTATAATGTGTCTTAGTGTAGGCCTGTTGCCTGTTTGGGTTCATCCTGTTTGGGACTCTCTGCATTTTCTGGGCTTATACGTCTATTTCCTTCACCAGGTTAGGGAGGTTTTCAGTCATTATTTCTTCAAATAGGTTCTCAACCTCTTGCTCTCTCTCTTCTCCTTTTGGTACCCCTATGATGTGAATGTTGTTCCACTTGATGCTGTCCCAGATGTCTCTGAAAGTATCCTCATTTTTAAAATTCTTTTTTCTTTTTGCTGTTCCAATTGGGTGTTTTCTGCTTTGTCTTCCAAATTGCTGATTTAATCCTCTGCTTCATCAAGTCCACTGGTGATCCCTTTTATACATTCTTCATTTCAGTTATTGTATTCTTCCTTCTCACTGGTTCTTTTTTATGGTTTCTATGTCTTTTTTATGCTTGCTATCTCTTTGTTGAAGTTCTCAATAAGTTCCTTGAGCATCCCTGTAAACATTGTTTTGAACTCTGTATCTGGTAGGTTGCTTGCCTCCATTTTGTTTAGTTCTTTTTCTGGAGTTTTCTCCTGTTCTTTCATTTGGAATGCATTTCTTTGTTTCCTCATTTTGGCTGACTCTCTGTGTTTGTTTCTATGTATAAGATAGATCTGCTATGTCTCCCAGTATTGGCTGGGTGGCCTTATATAGTAGGTGTCCTGTGGGGCCCAGAGGCATAGTCTCCCTAGGCACCTGAGCCGGATGCTCCAGGAGTGTCGCTTGTGTGGGTTGTGTATACCCACCTGTTATAGTTGAGCCTTGATTGCTGTTGGCACTTCAGTGAGTGGGATTGACTCTCAGGCTGATTGGCTGTGGGGTTTGGCCACGTCTATAGCTGTTGTGCAAGAGGCTTACCCCACTGAGTGGGATTCATTCCAATGGGCTCTGTTGCCTGCTGAGACCACCCTCTGTGCCACTTGTGGGGCTAACTGGGTGGTGCTTTGCTGTGGTCTGAAGCAAACCTCCAAGTATGTTGGCTCTGTAGCCTCCTGAGAGGGGCTCCAGTGCAGGCCCAGGTCAGCCACTGCTTGTAAACGGCTGGAGGCTACTTGGGAGGAGCTACAAAGCAATCTGCAGTTGTTTGCTGCCTGTGCTAAACCTAGAGGCATGTGGGAGAGGCCATGCTGCTAACCAAAGTCAGCTGCCACCAGTACCAGGCCTGCAGTAACTCTGCAAAAAGTGAGGACACCTGGAAGCCTGCTTCCACCTGTTGGCTCCCTTAAGGTTCAGCCACTGATAAAGCCTCGTGTGGTACTGGAGTTGGGTGAGGCAGGGTCTCAGGTATTCACTAGAGTGGGAGGAATTGTGGTCACCAGGTTAATATAGACTCTGGTTTGGTGCCAGTGCTGAGCCTGGAGTGACTCAGCAAAAGTCTCAGAGCACACTGAGGCCAGTCGCCACCTTCCTGGAGTCTGCCAGACTCCAATAAGAAACAGTGCAACTTGGGAGGGGCTGGCTGCTTGTGGAAAACTACCTCCGGCGGTGTGAGAGCGGGGTCGGGCAGCGTTTCCGCTGAGTCAGCAGGTGAAGCAGTGGTACTCACCAGATCATTGATTCAGATTTGGCCAGAGGGAGGCAGACTCAACACAGCAAAGATGGCGCCTTCCTGCCAGCTGCATGGGAGGAGGCCTCCTCACCGGGAAAATGCCAACTGTCCTCCAGTCCTCCCGGTGAAGCCACACACCTGAGTCTGCCTTACTCTGTATGTCTCCGAGGCCCCTCCCAGTCACCGTTCCTGCGCTGGAACTCAAGGTGAGTGTCTGCGAGGGAGCGAGTGAGTCTGTGTGCGGGCTGTTTAAATGGACGTGTTGGTTTCCTGCAGCTTTTGGTCCCACCCAAACGGTCAGAATCCCCTGTTTTTCACAGCCAGATGTTGTGGGGGCTCCTTTTCCAGCACCAGTACACTGGGCTGGGGAGCCTGGTGTGGACGCCTGGGGTCCCTCTCTCTTCCGGGGGGAACCGCCGCAGCTGAGGTATCCCTCCTGATTCTCAACTGACACAGGGAGGTTTGGAGCCCGTTCTGCATCTCCACCTCTCCAACCGGTCTTGACATGGCTTCTTCTCTATATTTTTAGTTATAAGATTTCTGTTTGGCTAGACTTCAGATGGTTCTCCAGGTTGCTTGTTCTATAATTTAGTTGTAATTTTAATGTATTCACAGAAGTATGCAGGCACAGTGTTTATCTGCTCCGCCATCTTGGATAGCCTTCATTGGAGTTCTTGAACAACTCTTTCATTAGGCCAAGTGCCAAAAAACACAGTTTTTGCCATAGACAGAGTTTCCATGAGCCATTGGTGTTTTTGTAAAGTTTGCTTCCTGAAGGTCAGGGGTAGGCAGATTGGGGCGTGAGGGCCAAATCCTGTGCATGGCTGGTTTTTATATGCCCCCCTTGCTAAGTGTGGTTTGTACATGTTTAAAGGGGTGTAAAAAATGTGTGCTAGAGACCATATGTAGCCACCAAGTCTAAATATTTCCTAACTTTCCCTTTACAGAAAGTTTTCTGAGTATAATCTAGGATGACCTAGATTCCTTACACATACTCTAACAGCTACTACTTCAAAATACACACAAAAGTACACTGTCCCTCCTAATCCTAATTCTCCAAAAAGGGCATCAGGATAAAAAGAAAAGTTCTTATTTTGAGGCCAAGTTCCACTTTAGTATGACAGTTGAACTGCCGTCTAGAGAGGGGAGACTATTAAAGTTATAGAAACTGTTTTCTATTTTCTGTGATAGAAATGAATTAGATTATCTTTCACGATACCCTGAAACGGCATGATTATGATTGGAGAATGCATATGTAAATTTCTGTACTTTATATTCAAAGATAATACTGGGAAAATGGGAATCCTAATGTGAATAAAATGACCTGACACATGTTTTTCAAAAGGCATATAGGACTCTGAAGAACACATTGAACTAAATATTGATACATCACCTTTAGATTAATAAAAAATAAAACCAGTCATATGGAAATAACTTCTATACCTAGAGCTGACCCATCCCCTCGCCAAGTAATACAATGTAATCATCTGTGTGTTCACTTACCCTGAAACCTAGAATTCTCTTCCTTTACTCCCACTGTATACGTCAGAGTAACCTCATCATCCTCATTGCTGGACTCCTTATCTTGTTCTGTGGTTTCAGTTACTTTCCTGGAGAGATTGACAGCCTCTCTGTCATCACTCTCCTCACAAGCTTCAGAGTCATTTTTAGATGAGGTGTCCATGGTTCCTAAGAGAAAAGCAAAAACATCAGCTTTTTCTCAGTAAAATCTATTAATTAAGTTATAATTCACTGTTTTAATGAAGGTCAGATAAACGTGGGAGGCAAGTTTACTGCAAAGGGAAAAGAAAAACAGCAATTTAAAATTCCTTTTAAAATGGTCATACGTAACAAGTTTTGGAGATATTTTAAACTTTCACTTCTAAAAAAACTTTTTAAAATTGCAGGTGTACAATATGATTTGATATTTGTATGTACTGTAAAATGACCACTACGTTAAGTCTGGTTAACATCTATTAGCATATACAATTACAAAATTGTTTTTCTTGTGATGAGAACTTTTAAGGTGTTAAAAAACATTTTTTTTTTTTTATACTTCTGAAAACTTACATCTCATTCTGTTCATCTGTAAAGGGGAAAATGAAATAAAGCTCTTCTGTGAATTGCAGGGAAGTGGAATTTATAAAGTTCTTGAAAGCAGAGGACTTATTTTTTTCCTTATGCTAATTAACTAAGTGAATTGTAAAGACATGATCTCAATTCCTGTTCTTTAGTGTAGGAGCTATCCAGTGAACCGTTTCTGACGATGCTCTTTCAGGTCTGACTGTGTTATGTGACAGGTACAATGAGAGCACCTAGGCTTCATAGGCAGACCTGATTTAAATCCTGGTTCTGCCACTAACAGATATGTGTCTTCAGTGAGTGACTGAACATTTCCGAACCTCGGTATTCTCTGGCTGTTAAATGGAGATATTAATATTTTCCTTACAGAGCAATCATGAAGTTTACCATTAAAACATGTTAAAACAGCTAACATAAAATAAGCATTTAATACAAAGGAAGACTTCACTGTATTATTTCTTCAATGGATACACTAGAATAGACATGTAATATAAACTTAGAACACATGGTATGATACCTGGTAATTAGGGGATGAATTTGATGGGAAAATGCTATCCCTATAAAACTCAAAATGTCTTCAAAAGTATAGTATTTAAGAAAAGAGAGCAGGTAAGTTTGGTGACTTTTTTATGTTTGAATAGTCACGTCTCTGTATGTCCTTCTTTAATGTTCTTTTCTTCCCCTTGTTTAAGCCATTTACAAAGTAAATATATAAACATAAACATAGCATCAGGAGTAGAATTTATACTCTTCCCAGGAAATAATATATTTTTTGAAAAGTATCTTCTTAGTTTATTTGCATTCATCAAATTGTTTCAAGATGATAATGTTATGATAAATTATGATAATAAACCTTTTGGCATCAAGTTTTTTGTTCCTTCCTCAGTATTAAAACAAAAAAATTATTACTTACCATGCTTCATTCCAGCATTAGATTTAGTGGTTCCAGGATGGAAGGTAATTCCACTATATGCAGGAAATCCATAGTGGGGGAAGCCATATCCTGAAATAGAAAATAAAAGAAAGGAACCCTCATTATGTGTTTTTTTTTTTGTTGTTGTTTTTTTGACAAAGACTCAACAAACTTAAGTGAGCCACGCTTTGGTGTGGGAAGGCAGTATGGCTGATATGGTGCTTCTGTTGACAGTAACATGCATCATGGAGGTTCATGGATGATTACAATTCTAATCTGGCAAAGTTTACTGAGGCAGTGCCCAGGCTTGGGGCAGCATAGGGGAGTCCATTCTGGACAAAATCTCCCGCATCATGGAGAGGAAAGGCTAACAGAGAATGGTCACCACCCAAACTCAGACTTGCTGACACAGAAGACAGGAAAATAACCTCTGGAGATAAAAACTGAACCAAACAAAGTACAAAAAGACATAGTGACTTCTCAGTGGAAACATGGCCACCACTGCTCATTCCCACACATTTTTGGCAGAGGCATAGATTGGTAAAACTCTTTGGGAAAGTAGCTGGTATTAGATGATATATTCTGACATAATTTTACTTCAGAGAATCTAATTAAAAAATTATCTGGAATAAAAGAAAAGCAATGTGGTAGAAGAGTTCAGTATAGTATTTTATATAAAAATCAGGAAACAACAGTCAAGCAAGTTACATTATGGTCTGTTTGCTTTATGAAATGTTGAGTCGTTAAAATGATACTTAAAAAATTATATTACCAAGAGGAAATGCTTATGGTAACCCGTTAGAAAAACAGCATAATGATTCTCTATACACAATCAGGATGCGATAATATTACATTGGTGCAAAAGTAACTTCAGTTTAAAATGTTAAAAATAATTACAAAAACCACAATTACTTTTGCACCAACCTAATAATAAATAGCTAATACAAGTAAATGGATTAAAATAATGTGTATAAGGAGGATATGCACAGCTGTACTCGGGAAAATGCATAAATGTATATTATAATGTATTCATGAAAAAAGTTAGAAGTAGTTAACCTTCGATGGCAAGATTTTATGTATTTTCAAATTTTCTATAATTTTCAATGTTTCCAAAGAATACCAAGACAACTATGCCAAAAATAAAGAGGGAATATACCAAAATGTTAACTGAGGTATTCTTTGGGTAACTGGCTGTGGGTGACTTTTTCTCCTCTTATAATTTTTAGTATTATCTACATATTGCAAAAAGAACATGGCATTTCTTTGCAAAAAAATTATATTGGTTGGGAAGTTGTAGTTTAACATATCCTACTCAATAATGTCATAGCCCCTCTACCCACAGACAAGCTGGGAAATCTAGAAAAAGAAAATGTGTCCGTCTCTGATGTGAAAAAGCTTTAGAAAGAATAGACCTGCTTCGTACCTGGACCGGTGCTTCCAGCACCCCCTCCTCCACCGCCACTGCCATACATGCCTCCGCCTCCAGCCCCGGCACCACCACCACCACCGAAGCTATCCGAGAAATTGGGCATGAGCTTCTGCCGCTTCCTCTGCACTTCCTCTTTATCTGTCGTTAAAGGAAGAGAAACCAGAGGAGAAAAGATTGATTCAGTTGCACTGCTAGTCACAGAAAGGATATTGATTCTAATAGTATTTTTAAACATCTTAAAGGGAAACAGAAAGTACCCAAGGAGGAAGAGATGCCAAATTTCAAGAAGCATTATATTTATTCCAGTGATACGAAGACTGAGAATCAGCCTCAGAGAGACCACAGAACAGTACACACCCAAATCCTCTCTGCAACAGTTTCTTGAGTCCCCATGCATTCAAATTAGGGAGAGATTAGATTGTCCATCAAAGATTAAGATATTGAATAAGAAAAATATTATTGAGCGTTTTCACTTGGTCATACAAAACAACTACTACTAACATTTATTATGTAACATTTATTATCTCCCATGAGCTAAGTCATAGGAATAGAGACGTATGACATAAGGTCTTTGCTGTCAAGAACCCTCCAATGTAATTTTAAAGTGTGGTGGAAAGCCTCAGAGAGATAGCACTATAAAGCTACCTATATATGTTGAATGCATGGTGCAAATCAGTACTCCAGGAGTTTAAGGAAGGACTTCTAGGACGTCCCTGTGGGCTGGAAATTTCAGGAAAAGCTTCCCTAAATCAACTTTATATCAGGAAAGGGCAAGTGGAGGATGTTTTGCGAAAGGGATACAGAGGGCAAGTAATGAAGGAAAGAATGTGCACTGTGTGCTTATGAGAACAGCAGTGGATCAGTGTAGCTGAAGTGAAAGTTTAGTATGAGGAATTCTTGAGAAACAGGGCTGATTGAGACCATATTGTGGAGCACGTGAACTATGAACTGAAGGGATTTAGCTCACAGGCAAGAGAGCCAACAAATGGTTTTGAACTAGAGAATGATGTGCCGTGGTGGTATTTTAGGAAGATTCACCTGTCACTGGTACATAGGACAAAATAGAGTCAAAGCGAGAGGCAGAGACAATGAAGACATAAGGTGATGGAGGCTGTTCCTTGGTGGTCACCACGACAATAAAAATGGGTGGACCCCAGAAATACAGTAAAAGAGGGATCTGTAGCTGTTGGGGTGACTGACGGGCTATGGAAGGCTAAAGGTCTAAAACCACTACTTGACTAAACTGCAGTGATGCTGAGAGTTTTGACTGTCCAGGTCGAGATGTTCTTTAGACTTTCTTCCCTCATTCCTCATGTGGTTGTTCTGTTTTTCTTTAGCTTCTCACTGCCTGTGTTTCTCACCAGTCCCACCGCCCCTCTGAGTTCTGGCACTGCCTTTGTGGTCTATTGTTGTGTTCTTGTTTCTTCTTTCTGTTTCCTTTTCTCTTCTCTGATTTTCCTGCTATATATTTTTTCTCCTTCCCTCTTTTGGGCTGAAGGAGTGAAAAAAAGTTTTGTTTTTTGTTGAACAACAAAATTAAATTGAATAAAATTAAATAACAAATTAAATTGAATAAACAGTCAATGTGGTATCCTTTTTTGTAATAAGCAGCCTAATACTTAATGATTGTTCTATTTCTGAATCTTCAATGTCAGTTTTGGCTGTTGTCTGTGTTCGGAAATATCTTCACTTATTTCTAATTCTGCGGTTGTTTCTGTCATCTCAGGGCTAGAGAGAATGCTGTTGTTTACTGATTATCTCCCGATCATCTGAGTGAAGTTGAAAGATGAAGCAGGGGAAAGTAGGGTAGCAAAGTGCATTTAGAAAATAATGGTTTAAAAACTGATGTTGTCCAGACTTGTTAGGGAGAAAGAAAGCCAACATGGGTCACCTTTGAGGAAACTGTGCTTCCACTAGAAAGAGGTGACCTCAAAGTGGAGAAACTTTAACAATTTCCTTATGAAAGGTTTTGGACAGATTTATAAATTTTTTCCATCAGTTATACCAACTTGGTTGGTCAGGTCAGTTATTTAATGAGCAGCTACTATGAGACATATACTGTTCTAGAGCAATAAACATGAAAGACCAAATCTGTGACCTAAAGAATATTCTTATGGGAGGTAGGAAGAAGACAACAGACACAAATTAGTAGAGAAGACAGCTTTACATATTGATAAAAACAATGAAGAGTATAAAATTAGGTAATAAGATAGGGAGAGACTGGAGGGGCTAGGAGCAATGGAAGATGTGCTCAATGACTTCTGAGTTGTATACAATGATTCCTTGGGGTTGTATAGTTTGGATCATTTTCATATACTTACTCTCATGTTAAATGGTCTGCTACTTTTCTGACCAATCACATGCCTGGTGTCATTGTTTCTCCTTGGGATTATTTCACTTTTGGATTTTATAATTCAAAAGGTTTATAGACTAAGGTAATTTGTTATCTTCAATAAAATAGTTCTAATCTCACAATGACTTAATCACAATATATACTGGCCCTTCTTTCTGTGGAGCTCAACTGCTAGCCCTTATTTTTCCAGATGGTTCTTCTTTTATTATTTATGTTACATCCAGCTTTTAGTCAATGATAGCCTGGAAGGGAAGTACTTGAAGCATTTAGGTGGGATTCTTAACTGTCAGGAGCTCCCCTTCTCTATCCTCAGAACAGATGGCTCCTACCATAGTGTAGCAATGGAAGTAACAGTCTGAACGTGTCCCTCCTGTATCATCCTATCTGGGTGCACATATACCACTGGGGAAGGCAGACATGCCGCCTACAGACCAAGCTCAGCTTTGAACGTTTCTAAGCTCATACATATCTGGGTTTCCTTTTTAAAACATGATTCTCTGTGTTAGAAAAATTGACATTATTTTGAAGACATATTTTAGGACAAGAAGTCTATTTTTTTCCTCATAAAGTTCAAAAATTTTGCCATGCTTCTCTTCTGTGTCTACTTTTAAAGAAAAGTGTTTAATCTAAAGCAGTGATTTTCAAATTGTATGCAGACTAAAGCATTCAGAAGACCTCAGGCAGCTCCTGGCTGGGGAAGTGAAGAGAGGTGAGCGAGCTTCTGGGAAAGTCTAAGTGGGCAGAGCTGTCCACCTCTGTTTTAACCAGAGCCCATCAGGTTTACATACTGAGATTTTGCATGAAATTTCATGTGGAGGGAAAAGAAAGGCTCCTCTGCTGACAATGTTTTCAAACCACCAGTCACGGAATGCACTATAAATCTGACTCATCAGTGGAGAGGTCACAACCTCAGAAAAGAAACAAGAACTCACAGAAGCACCTTCTAAGTGCTCCTGCCACCGCATGAATTCTAGGAAAAGAAAGTCCTCTTCAAAATCATCCATCACATGTTGCTATCACAGGATCCAATACATGTGTGGACCGTTGCTGCAGCACCTTTGTGGTTTCCAACCTCAGCCAGGACCTGGGTGCCCTGTGACGGTCATTTATCGACCTCACTCGCTAGGCCCACTTCCCTCTCGCTCCGGGTTTCTAATTCTGTTTGTGCCATGGCCCACTTTGTAGTCTGCTTAAGTCTATGGTCCCTTCTTAGAATCACAGTTTTCAATATGTAAAATACAAAATAGGATTACAGAAAAGCTACTTACATTTAAGTACATTTCTATCCATGGAGCCCTTGGGCGTCAGTGGACACCAGGTGAAGAAGTACTTTTGGACAATTATTCAGTCTGGGGGACTTTTACACTCATTCTGAGAGGATTCTCAAGGCTGAATTTCCCACCCTGCCCTCTCTGGAGTTTCAATTCTGCCTTTTGACTGGCCTGTTAGGAATGTGCCACAGGAACCTAAAATGCAACATGTTTAAACTGAACTTCCTCTCTTCCCACCTAAATCTACTTTTGCTCTCTTGATTCTTTTATCAACTCAACCACATCACAACCTTCCTAGGCTGGGATGCCTACAACCACCTACAACTCCTGAATTTTTCCCTCACCTCCTACCTTAGCCAACATGTGGGTCGTCCTGACACCATCATTGAATCCACCTTCTCCTCTCATTCTTTGCACTAATACCTTTCATAGTCTCACCGTTTCTCACTTGGATTCTTGCATTTATCTTCTGACTCATTGCCTGCTGCCCAGATAATCTCCTCAGTGTCTACATAAGAAGTCAGAGCCATCATTCCCAATTCAAACAGGCCTGGTCATTCCCCTTTCCAGAATCAAGGCAAAATTCTTTAGCTGCCAATCATAGATAGCACTTGAACCTGGCCCTGGCCTTCCTCCCCTGCTTGGCCTAGGAGTCCATCTCAGAGCTCATAACACTTTTCTATGAACAAATACAAATTGTTTTAGCTCCTCAAGTTTCTAAAGCCTAGGAGACCCTTTCCTTTTTCCTTTCACATCCAACTACTGAAATATATTGCCAATTTTAAGGACCTTAAAGAAGCCTTCTTCTTGGTGGCTTTAGAAGCAAGGGCTCTCTTTCCTCAGCATTCTCCTCGTATGTGTTTGTGGATGCTTCACTTTTGGAAATAATCAAAATAATTAATTAGCTTCATAACTACTTAAGGAGACTATTATCTCCTCTTCTTTGTGTGTCTCTTGTGAGAAAAAGAATGGTGCTTTATTCATTTTTATAGTTCTGTACTGCATCGGGGCTGAGTCTTTTTCCACCTGTCAGAGGTCCACTGGTGGAGTGGCTGACTCCCCTACATAGTGAGTCTTATCTTTTCATCTCAAATGCCTGAACCCTGAGTTACTGAATAAATGATAGAATTTCAAATTCAAAGACAAATTCTCAAATGTCTAAATCTCATATAAGCTTGGTGGAAATAACAGTTTTTTAAGACTGCACTTAATTCCACGACCCCAAAATAGTATATTACTTCTCTCTTCTCTAAAAATAAGTACCATGCTGGGTCATAAGGTAGTTCTATTTTTAATTTTTTGAGGAACCTCCATGCTGTTTTCCATAGTGGCTGCACCAATTTGCAATTCCATCAACAATGCACAAGGGTTCCCTTTTCTCCACACCAACGCCAACACTTGTTTGCTGATTTATTGACAATGGCCATTCTGATGGGTGTGAGGTGATATCTCACTGTGGTTTTTATTTGCATTTCTTTGATGATTTGTGAGGTTGAGAATCTTTCCATATGCCTATTGACCATCCGTATGTTCTCTTTGGAGAAATGTCTATTCAGGTCCTCTGCCCATTTTTTAATTGGATTGTTTTTTTGGTGTTGAATTGTAAGAGATTTTATAAATTTTGGATATTAACTCCTTATCAGATGCATCATTGGCAAATATCTTCTCTCATTCAGTAGGCTGGCTTTTCATTTTGTTGATGGTTTTCTTTGTTGTGAAAAAATGTTTTAGTTTGATGTAGTCCATTTATTTATTTATTTCTTTTGTTTCCCTTGCCCGAGGAGATGTATAAGTAAAAATATTACTAAAGGTAATGTCTGAGAGTTTACTTCCTATATTTTATTCCAGGAATTTTATGGTTTAGGGTCTTACATTTAAGTCTTTAATTTATTTTGAGTTTATTGTTTTATATGGTGTAAGAAGGTGGTCGAGTTTCTTTCTTTTTTTTTTTTCATGTATCTGTCGAGTTTTCCCAATACCATTTATTGAATAGACTGTCTTTATCCCAGTGTATATTCTTACTTTTTTTGTTATAGAGTAAATGACCATATTGGCATGGATTTATTTCTGGGTTCCCTATTCTGTTCCATTGACCTATGTGTCTGTTTTTATGCTAATACCATGCTGTTTTAATTACTATGTCCTCATGGTACAATTTGATATCAGGTAGCATGATACCTCCATCTTTTTTCTCCTTTCTCAGGATTGCCATAGCTATCTGGGGTCTTTCATAGTTCCATACCAATTTTAGGATTATTTGTTCCAGTTCTGGGAATAATGTCATTGGTACATTGATAGGGATTGCACTGACTATATAGATTGCCCTAAGTAGTATGGACATTTTAACTATATTAATTCTTCCTATCCATGAGCATGGTATATATTTCCATTCATTTATATCTTCTTTAATTTCTCTCTTCAGTGTCTTATAATTTTCTGAGTACAGGTGTTTCACGTCCTTGGTTAAATTTATTCCTAGGTATTTTTTTTTGATGCAATTGTAAATGGGACTGTTTTCTTAATTTCTCTTTATGATAGTTTGCTATTGGTGTATAAAAATGCAACTGATTTCTGAATATTAATTTTATATCCTGCTAGCCTATTAAGTTCATTTATCAATTCTAATAGTTTTTTTGTGGAGTCTTTGGGGTTCTCTCTATATATTATGTCATCTGCAAATAATGACAGTTTTACTTTTTCCTTTCCCAGCATATTTGTCCAAAGAAATCTAAAACATAAATTTGAAAAGATATATGCCCCCCTCTTTTTACTGCAGTGCTATTTATAATAGCAAAGATATAGAAACAACCGAAATGTCCATCAATAGATGAATAGATAAAGAAATTGTGGTACATACAATGGAGTATTACTCTGCCATAAAAAGAAATCTTACCATTTGCAAAAACATGGATGGACCTAGAAGGTATTATGCTTAGTGAAATATTCAGACTGAGAAAGACAAATACGACCTCACTTAAATGTGAAATCTAAAGAACAAAATAAACGAACAAACAAAACAAACAGACTCATTGATACAGAGAACAAACTGATGGTTGCTAGATGGGAGGGAGGATGGGGGATCAATGAGAAAGGTGAAGGGATTAGGAAGCACAAATTGGTAGTTATGAAATAGTTACGGGGTTGTGAAATACAGTATGGGGAATATAATCAATAATATTTTAAAAACTATGTATAGTGTCAGATGGGTACTAGTCTTATTGGGGGAATCTCTTCATAAATTATATAAATGCCTAACCACTACACTGTACACCTGAACGTAATATAAAATAATATTGAATGTCAACTACAATTAAAAATATATATAGTCATGGGATATAAAGGACAGCATAGGGCATATAGTCAATAGTATTGTAATAGCTATGTACAATGTCAGATGGGATACTTGTTGGGGTTGTCACTTTGTGAGGTGTGCAAATGTCAACTCACTATGTTGTTTTGTACACCTGAAACTAATAATAAAAACATAAATGAAAGCATTGAGAACAACAACAACAACAACAAAAATGAGTACCATGGACCCAGGGGCAAGTTATTAGGAAGCTGTTCAAAGGAGGTGACTAACTGATCTTTTCTAACCAGCAAGTCCTCTTATTGGAACAATGAGCAAGAGTATAAACAGCCAAGTTACCTTTGATTTCAGGGTAGTAGAGAAAAGGCTTTGGTTCACTAGTTTCCAAATCAGATTTCCTCCGAAGTTGGACAAACACAGAGGCTGGTTTTGTAATGTTGATATCTTTATATTTTGGAGTTTTGAAGACGATGGCAAACTGCAGTATACAAAGATCCAAATGTTGGGGTAAGAGTACATTTTTCCCCCCAGCAATGCTACTCATTAAACACATTCTTTGTGCCCAATATTTAGACACAGTGTAAAAAAAAATACCCTAGAGAAAGTTACAAACTCAGATTTCTATACCCATACATTTTTTATTAAATTGACACTGTGAAACTAAAGCAAGACTATGAGAATATATTGCAAATCTTATTGTTTCATTTGTCTAATATTTTAAATGTCTTCCAGTTGTAAACAATCATGTAAATAATACATTGCATACACCTTCTCCTCTTTCCAATCAGTCTTAAAAGTCTCCAAGATGATTATTTATAGCAACATCAGAAAGACTGGATGTGGGAAGAGAGATGAGGAAGGTGGTACTACTATCAGCCTGCAGGCCAAACATTGAGAAAAGAAAACTAAATCCTGCAAGTGAGACATCATCACAGGGTCAGTGTATTTTGAAGTGAGGATGGTGAAGGCTCTAGACATATGCAGGGCATTCTGTAACACTTCTAAGATAGCTTTCTTATTAATTTCTGGTAGTGCTACAATAGTTAGGCATTTTTAAATTGTTTAGTTATATTTTTTGATGATGTAATATATTCATAGCGAACAAGACTTTGTAAAATACAATGGCATACACTGAAACTTCTCCTTGCTACTCCTGTCTCCTATCCAGGCAATTCCTACCATGTACCTGAGGTAAACACAGAGAAGTTATTGATTTCTTTTGTATTCTTTCAGTTTCTTTATGCATATGCAAACATGAACAGTGAATCTTTTAAATATACACTTTGTTTTATATTCATCCTTAAAAAATGTTTGATGTTGTATCTTTGAGATCTTTACATATTGGTTCAGAGTACTCATTCTTTTTAATAACTGCATAATATTCCATAACATAGACACACATAATTTATTTAATTGGCCACTTATTGATGGATATTTGGATCGTTTCCATTTTTTGTGTGTGTGAAAATCGTATTCCTTAGTCATTCAGAGTAATCAGTAAAACAAGGATTTAGCATTTTCATCTCTCAGTCACCTGGAAATCTTGATTTATCATGATGACATTAGCCTCAACTAGAAGACTCCTCCTTTCAACATTTTTCATTAGAATACCCTTTTAACTTCCCCAGAATTAAGGTTTCCCCAGAATTACTCCAGTAGAACACTGCTATGGACTGGCTGTGTTCTCCCCAAAATCTGTATGTTGAAGCCCTAACTCCTAGCATAGCTGTATTTGGAGATAAGGCCATTACAGATATAATTAAGGTTAAAAGAGGATATGACGGCAGAGCCCTGATTGTACAGGATTAGTGTTCCTATAAGAAACACCAGGGAGCTCACTCTCTCTCCACCATGAGAGGATACAGTGAGAAGGCAGCTGTCTCGAAGCTAGGAAGAAAGCTCTCACCAGAAATCTACCCTGTCAGAACTTGATCTTGAACTTTCAGCCTCCAGAACTGTGAGAAAGTAAATGTCTGTGGTTAATCCACCCAGCCTGAACATACTAAATACAAACATTTAAAATGTTTCCACCAAAGGATCCGAGGGCTACTGCCTTATGGCTGGGTGATCAGATACCCAAATGAAATGTCTTAGAGCCAAAGGTTTTATAGAGCCTTGCCCATAATTCTATAGTAGGTAACCTTTCTGAAAGACCTGCAAGCGTCTTCAGAATAGTATTCATTTATGAAAGTTAAATAAATATTTATGATTTTTCCTTTCTCATATTTGGAAACTACTAAATTTCAACAAGGTGGAAAATGTAAAATCATCATCATCATCCACTTACTTGTCTATGAACATCTGTGGGGGAAAAATCTCCAAATCCTTCCCAGATTCCACCATTTTCCTCCTCTTCATAAAATCGAATCTGGATGTCATCTGCAAACAGTCACATTCAGGTATATAATTTCACATGGTGTAATAATATTTATAAACATGCTGAAAAATAAAGTTGGTCCCACATTCTACCAACTTTTTTGAAAGTAATTACTATGAAATAAAACTTTATAATAATTAAAAATTTTCACAAATCACTGAATTTTTTTACTGGCAGTAAAATGGGCCCCAAGTTTCATTTAAAATGACAGAATACTAGATTTACCTATTCAATCAGAGATTTCTCTTAATTAGTCTTTGTCCCACTTCTCCATCCCTAACCAATTCACTCCTGAGAAACACGGAAAATAGTGAGGAATATCAGAATTCCAAAAGGTGGTTCAGCTCAATATAGATTTACACAATAATATTTAACTTACATAAAGTTTACTATATGGCAGACACAGTACTAAGTGATTTATATGTATATATTAACTGATTTAATCCTCACAATAACTTCGTGATGCAGGTGTACTATTAATATTCTCATTTTGTAGAAGAGAAGCAAGATTGAACAGTAGTAAATGGAGAAGCCAGGATTTGAATATAGACAGTACAGTTTCTGACTTAAACATTCTACTATGCTTCCTCCCTATAATACTTTATTTAACTTTAGTGAGAAACTGTTAAAAATATTACATTGGTCAAGTCCCTTTAGATTAACTTAGAATGCCTAAATTCCACACTTCAGTAGTCACGGATTCTACTTCTGCAGAAATGTGTCAACATAACTCAGATTGGCATCTCCCTGGCTATACTTTCCATCTTACAGGAAGGACTGCACTATTCCTTTGCCTTCGGGTAGGACTACCGTGGACTTGGTTATTCAGGTTCTTTAAGCCCAGTACAAGACTTCTTTTAAGAAGCCATTCCAATGTAACGGTAATGATTAAGAATCACATTTACAAATAAAGATAACTCAGATTGTGTTTACTCATAGTATGCCCACTCAGGAATCCAGAAATGCATATGACTTGGATAGAATGAGTTAAAAGAAAGCTGATAACAAGATTAGAAGAGACAGTGTAAACTTTTTTTGGATAAAGATATATTCCTTTAGTTTAAAATCTGGTATCTGAACTAATTTTCTTCCGACTTTTTACCTCAGAGTGTATATCCTCAAATGAGAATTTTCCTTTTCATTTAAGCCATAATTCTTTTATTTAGAGGCTATATTTCCAGGTATGCATCTGCTTATTTTGATAATGCTTATCACTTTTATAGTAAGTAGATCTGTGTTATACTATACTTTCTATCATTTTATTTTAAATATAAGTGATGTTTGAGAAAATAACATAACCTTCTTCAGCTTTTGCTAACATATCAATCTCGTACTATATCTAAGAGAGATTAATGGCCAAGAACCTTTTCTGAACGTAAAAATTATGAGAGGAATATGCTCTGGTAACTTCCCTATAAACCTTAGTCTCTTTCTTTTTCTTAGCTGACATCACAGTATCATGTGAAAGTATTTGGAGCAGTTCTCTCAGTGTTGCAACAAAGCATTGTAAGAGAAACACGAGAAACAATTTTATACTATGTAAAACATTAGATGAACAAAGAGGTCCTAGAGTAAATTAAGCCTGAAACATCACTGGAGGCAAAAATGACAAACTGAGGCTGTCTCACTTCGGGCACATCATGAGAAGGTAGGGTTCTTGGGAAAAGGCAATAATGCTGGGAGAAATGGAAGGCAGCAGAAAAGGAGAAAGACCAAATATGAGATGGACTGACTCCATAAAAGAATCTACAGGCCTGAGTCTCCAGGAGCTGAGCAGGCTGCTGAGGACAGGACATTGTGGCCATCACTCATTCATAGGGTTGCCAGGAGTTGGAGCCTACTCAGTGGCACATAGCACACACAAAACATTTAGTGCGTGCGTGTGTGTGTGTGTGTGTGTGTGTGTGTTTGTAAGTGTGTGAGAAGCATGGGCTATTACCCATTTATTTTAATTAACTAAATTTAGATACCAAGGTTTAAAGGATAAAAACACTGAAATGTCACTGATTACAACCATTTTAAATTTCTCTTTACTTCTGTTGAAAATTTTAAAATGAATTAGTTGGGTGTAAACAAATAACACAGACAAATTTGGAAGAGGTGAAATGTGCACATTTTGAAAGGAGTTCTATGGCAGAAAAGGGATATGACTGGGTCTCCTGCTTAAGAAGTGACTCACAGATACACACAGAATATGTCACATCTTGAGATCAGAGCATATGTTTACCTTTCTGAACCTTGTCACAGAGAAGATAAATCTCTTCCCCTCCAGTTACACATCCAGCGGTCCTGTCCATTCTTACAATTTTCAAGTTGGACGCATTGGGGGCTTCTGTCCATAGGAGAAAAACAACAGACGTCATGGTTTATCCTCAGCTTCACAACCCAGTCTCTTATGAGAGATCCTGCCCTTAGCACACATCAATCAGAAGAAAGTTTAAATAGATGCTTTCATGCATATTGTTTTAACAAGGATACAAATAAAACAAAAATGCCTTCTGAAGTCCTCAGAGCACTTCTTGGGCGACGGTCATTCATTATCATCGAAACGGATGAGGCAGAAAGGAGCAATCTTTGTTTCTCCCACTAACACAGTAAGAAATTAATACAGAAAGAGAAAGAGCTCATCTGATGTTCCGGGAAGTATCAAGCCAATGAATTTGTGGGATTTCAATTAGGGCAAGACTTTCACCCCAAACTTATTTCCGTGATACTGATATACCATTTATAAGTGTCCTACAAATTTAGGAGAAGCAGATTTTAAAAACTATTAATTTTTATTACACAGAAAAGAAAAATGGAGATGGTATATTTCTTTTCCCCAAACTAAATTAGAATTCTATGTGGTTAAAGGGGAAAAGATTTTGTGTGGTAATAGTATAAAGCTTCCTTTTTTTTTTTTTTCCTCCAACAGCTGCATTTTAAGGTGATCTTTGGTATATGAGTCCATATCATTTTATAACTCTTTCACTTCCCTTCAAATTTGTTTAAATTAGAGAAATCAGTTAGTTGTTGTACTTGGAGCATAGAGTTTTCTACTTAGACCAAACTCTATATACTTTCAATGAGCCTAAGTACTACACTTGCAGGATTTTTGGAAATCTCTGATAATAAATCCCACACATACCAAACAAGAAGTTTGCATGGTAAATGCTGAAGATCACCGTGAAGCTCTTAAAAATTTGTAGGAACTATAGACTGAAACAGAATCGTGAAGCCATGTACTAATGTATATGCTCATTCAGTTAACTTGAAGTTCCTATCTTGATAAAGTTACAACATGTGAGAATGAAGGTGGCTAAGAATAACAGTTGTCTTTTATTAACTTCTCTTCAGCGTCCCAACGAAAAAAATGAGATACTTTTCCCATCTAAGTACACCAGCAATATATCCTCAGAGCAAGGAATTCATAAGTAATAAGAGATTTGGCATTGTATGTAAAAGACTAAAATGCACATTAGAGGAAGGAGAACTACATTTATTGAGCACCTCATAGCATTTCACTTTCAGCCTGGACAACTTTTTATATTGGATTTTAGTATTCCCATTTTGTAGATGATAAACATGAGGCTCCAAGTGATAAAGCTACTTACTCCTGGAATCAGAGCTTGTAAGTAACTGCCAGGGCACGCTGCAAGTCTGTTCTTGGCATTATAAGGAGCTGCCTCTCCCATTAGAAGACCAGTACTTACTGCTGTCGTAGATGGCGTCTGATACCACGGGTTCTAGGCGCCTGGTGAAGCTGCCGGTGCTGTCCGGAAGGAAAGCTGTAAACATGAGCCGTACCACGCTGAGGTCCATCTCCTTCGTCTGCTGAAGAGCTGCTTGGCGGATGATCTCCTTTTCCCGATCTAGGACCACACAGCACAGGGCATTCACGCCCAGGGAAAGCGAAAAGCGTGAACAGTTTAGATAGGATGCTTTTACAAAGCCCAAGTAACATGAACGTAAAACAAAAATCTCTTTTGAAATTCTTCATGTTGCTAACAAAATTTTAAAGTTTGTCTCGTTTATGTTACCCAAAATTAAAGGCATCAAAAGAAGACCTGCATTTCCTCTGTATTACAGTAAAAACTGTTCTCTACTTCTCCTTTCTTCTCTCACCAGAGTGCTCCCTTTTCTTCCTACAGTAAGAGTTGAAGGCACCAAGGATGTGATGGAATGGAATGCAGGAAGCCAACTATGCACAGGTTGTGTAGAGAAATAGGAAAATTAAGTATTCAAAAAGCTGTTTCAGCACAGAGACTGTGTTTGTTCGACAGTGCCTCGCACCAGAACTGGCACATAGTAGGTACCCAAAAAGTACTTTTGAAGGAACTGAATGACTCAGTTACATTTGTCTCCTCCCTTCCCTCCTGATGGCGCTTTCATGCTGATGGACATAATGATGGATATAATCATAATTACCTTATATCACAAAAGGTGATAATTCAAGTGATAAGTACTGTCAAAGGGCTAGAGATGAAGAGAGATGGAATTTCAAAGGAGGGGAGAATCCATAGGCTTTGGAGCAGAAAATACATTAGCTCTAAATCTTGAACGGATAGAACTTCAACTTATGAAGAGGGTAAGGGCACTCCAGAAAGAGGGAAGTATAGGAAAAATGTGCCAACGCAAGGAAATGAGAAATCATGGTACTTCTATGGAGTAGTTCAGTTTGACCTGAAGGGGTGTGGTGGGAAATGCAGACTGGGGGGCCAGTTCTTGGGAGGTCTAAAATGCCAGCTTCCAGAATTTGGATTTTGCAGGTAAAGGGCAGACTCTAAGTATTGGTGAGATGTAGGCCTTAGTAAGATCCATCTGGACATAGGGTGTAAACTGCATTAGAAGTGACAGCACAATGCAAATGAAGTGAGGAGTGGAGCACCAGAGCACAGCATAGCTGGACCACTAACGGGAGATGTAACACAGGGAGAAGGTGGAGTCAAAGATGATAAGGCTTAGAGTCTGCATACTTCTTTAGAAAATGGAACACATTTAGTGGAAAAATGATGACTGCTGTTGGATCACCTGAATATGAGCTGATGACAGAGTGGCCAGACAAAAGGAGAACATATGAAAGCAGAAATGGTGCATGTGGTGGGATAAGGTTGAAAGAAAAAACAAAACAAAAACACAAGTAAAGGCAGGAAAACATACAACAAAGTATTTTTATGATAAAGAGAATAGTTTATAATGTTCCCAAAGATTTCAAAGAAAGAAAGATTCCTTGTAAGGTGAGCTGGGGAAGGTATAACAGAGGAGGTGTTTTTGAATTAAGTCTTGAATTATGAATTGGTTTTGACAGGTTGAAAAGGGAAGTGTGGGGTATTTTAGGTAGAGAAATACACACACAAAGGTGTAAAGCTGCATCAGGTGTTCAGGGGGCAGTGATGGGGAGAAGGGGTGCAAGGTGGGACTGGAAATGAGCCTAGAAAGGTGACTGGGGCCAGACTGTGATGGCTTTGTATGCCAGGCTATGGAGGTAGAGATTTTATTCTACAGGTAGCAAGATGCTATCAAAGTACCTGAGCAGGGAAAGGACGGGAGCACCTTGGGGTACAGACTGGGAGAAAGAGAAACTTGGGGCATACAGATGAGCACATAGTCTACACACGAGAAAATAAGAGCCTGAATTCCAAAAGGAGCAAGGCTGGGAGAGAGATGCTCACCTGTGAGCTGCCGGTCTCCTCCACCTTCTGCTTGCAAATAGGCAAGATCAGGATGTACCAAAAGTCCTGGGTTATAGCCTCTTATACATGCCTCTGTCATTCGTGCTTCCAGTGTTTCAAATACTTTTTTCTTTGTCACATGAAGTATACCAAGGTTTGCAAAGCTAGAGAAAACATAATCAGCAACAACAACCAAAAGTTAGGCAGTCAATGACTAGAGAGTATGGTTTCACTTGAGCAAAGTGGAGTTAAAAAAAGTGCTCAGTTGCTGGGCCTCACAATATAATCAAACACAACACTATTTCTGCAGTGAAGCATATCAAGTAGACTCACCAAATGGAAAAATATAACTAGTTGCACATCAGAACAGATTGGGTTTTGCCACCAAATGAGTCATGGTAAACTTAGCAAAATCTTTTGGTTTTCAGAGCTTATTAGACTTTCAAATTATGATTAAGGGAGTAGGGTACATATGTATATAACAATAGGAAGTTCTACCTAGACTCATTTTAAAGTGTTTTCTAGGAGAGTTGTACAAAAATTTTGTAATTCCAAATATAGTACTAACTTTTTTTTGAGAATAAGAGGAATATTATATTTTGAAAGATTTTTCTTTTGGATATCTTTGGGTGTCTGGATGGGATTTAATGTCTAGATCTTGTTTGGGGGTCCCCTTTCCTGGAATTCTATCTCCTCCTAGGTTATCTATAAGGTTGGAATGATTTATTACTACTAGAATGCGATTTCATTCTACAGGGACTCAGGCCTGAAGGTATACCTGTAATCAAGGATGGAGAACACTTTATCTCCTGAAGGCTATATACCTATAGAACAAAATACATTAATAAGCTAAATAAAGCTATTTAAGGGATTTTTAAGAAAATATATAAAAATTCTCTAGCCATTTATTTTTAAATAAAGTACAGGAAACGAAGTATATTTAATAAATGTAATACAACAAACAAACAAACAAACAAACAAACCAACAAACAAAAAAGCACTTTACTAAGGAGACTCATTCATTCAACAAATATTTATTTAGCTCCTTATTAGTTCCAGGTTGAGTCCTAGTGTTCTTGTCAGCAACAAAAGAATCCCTGGTTTCACAGAATTTTTATGCTAGTTCAACAGCAGAAAATAAACAAAGCAATTTTTACAGTATAATTTAAAAGATAATAAGTGTTACCAAGAAAACTAAGGTAGAAATGGGGAATAGGAGAGGTAGAAGAAGGCATGACACTTTAAAATAGACAGAGGCCAGAAAGGGCCTCATTGAAAAGATGACAACTGATAAACACTTTGAAGAAAGTGAGAGGAAAGATGTGGATATGTGGAAGAAAAGTATTCACGGCGGAGGAACAGCAAGTGCAAAGACCCTGAGGAAGGGTCCTGCCTGGTGTTTTCTAAAGACAACAATGGCAAGAAGGCCAAGGTGGCTGGAGGAAAATGAAGAAGAGGTCAGTGGGCACAGATCTGTTAAAGCCTTGTGGACTTTTGTAAGGACTTTTCATTTACTCTAGCTTTTACCTAGAAAGAAAAAAAAGATGAGATCAGTAAAGGAAATCTAGAAATATTATGACAACTGGATTAACTGAAACAAAGAATAAGATAATGTGGGAAGACCAGGTAAACTAGGGAAAGAAAACCTAAGAGGTAAAGTCAGAATTAGATGAGCCCTCATACAGCAGCCAACAGACAGAAAGAGACATGTGTCCATACCGTGACTGAAAAAAGTGGGACAGCTGAGACACACACACAGAAGACCATACACTAAGAGAATTTAAGCTCCATGAGGGCAGAGGTCTCCAGTGCACAGAACAGCACTTGACACACGGGTGTCTAATAAGTGTCTGTTGAATCAATGAATGCATAAATTAATACAGCACAGAAAAATATGCAACATGACATACTGATATGGATGGCGGCAGAGGCAATTTTTCAGAAACCACATCTTTTGGCCTTTTAGGCCTTATTCCTATATAGAACATCCACAACTATAGGAAAATGAGGTAAGCTCCTTGGTAATGGCAAGGACAAAGATCTGTGTAGCATTTTACACTATACCATCTATATAGTACTTTTCATGTACATTATTTAATTTAATCCCTGTAAAAAAATGCAACATTCTTATTATTCATTATATGAATAGTAAATTTACTCTGGTAATAGATGAAACAACATAGAAGTCAGTCTTTTGCGTCAGGTAAGGATAGAGTAACAGAGACCAAGAGAACATTAAACAACAAAAAACACACGAAAAAAGTTGTTTTCAGACACTGGAAACAGGCAACACAGGACAGTGATCCTTAAGGAAAGAGAAACACGGTGAATCCTACAATTATACTGTCTTAATGCCTAGTTTCCAGGCTGCAGCACAGGAAAGGGACTCCTAACAGGACCTGGCTATCTGTCTCAGTAGAGGAGACAGAGTTAAAAATGTGAGGAGGCTAAGGAGGCTAGAACTCATAGGCAGAGTACAAGACAGGGAAGAACCACGTGCAGAGAGACACTCAGAGATGCACAGGTGCTCCACCTCTAGTCTTCAGTTGAGTACTATCCAAACATGTATGTGAAGAAATGACCCAAGGCTGGGAAAAGAACTGCCAGAAATAAACAGGCAAAAAATGTTTAGAGAACACACAGGTCTGGAATAGTTTAAGAAATCTTGTAATACATGGATCATCAGGGTAAATGCTTTACTAAGGTATCCAATTAACCCTAGACTAAGGCTGCTCTGGTTTCCCTAACAGAACTTAAAAGGAAGTCTAGAAAGGATAAACTCTTCCCAAATTTAACTTCATCCCAATACTCAAAAATATTTAAAGGCATACAAAAAAACCTAGCATGTAACAATCCAAAATTCAAAATGCCTGTCATCCAATCAAAAATTACCAGGCATAAAAAGAGGTAGGAAAATACAACTCATAATGAGGATGAAGCCCAATCAATAGAAATACGTACAGAAATGAAACAAAACACAGAATTTGTAGGCAAGTACATTGAAATAGCTATTAACGATATGGTACATATAGTGAGAAAGGTGGAAGGCATCAGTATGTTAAGGAGATACATGGACAATATAAAAAAGACCTCAAACAAACCTGTACAGATCAAAGCTACAATGTCAGAGAAGAAAAATACTAGATAAGATTAAGAACATAATAGAAATGACAGACAAAAAGATTAGTGAACTTGAGGACATGGTAATAGAACTATCCAAAATGAAGCAGTTGAAAAGAAATGTAAAAAGAACAGATCATCAATGAGCTGTGGGACAATTTCAAATGGCCAAATATACATGTGATTGACGTTCCAAAGGAAGAACAAAAAGAGGAATGGACGGGAAAAAATATTTTAAAAAATAATGGCTGACAAGTTTTAAAATTTAAACAGAGATCCAAGAATTTCACTGAACCCTATAGCACATGAAACAGGAAGAAAACTACACTAAAGCCCATTATAATCAAATTGCTTAGACCAGTGAAGAGAAATTCTGAAAAGCTGATGTCGAAAAAGAGACACACACTATGTGAAGAGGAACAAAAATAGAATGACGGAAGATTTCTTGTAGAAAAAAGACAAGTCAGAAGACCCTAGAGCAGCATATTTTAAGGACATGAAAGAAAAACACTGTCAACCTAGAATTCTACACATTTCAAAAATATCTTTGAAAAACAAAATATAGAGTTTAAAGACGTACAACAACCAAAAGAATTTATCAGCAGCAGACCTGCAGGACAAGAAAAATTAAAGGAAGGGCTTCAGGCAGAAGAAAATGAAATGAGATCAAAGAAGTCTTGATTATGAAACAAAATGAATAGCACTGCAAATGGTAAATGTGTGGGTAAATATAAATACATTTTTCTTTATTTAACATTTCTTTAAAAGATAATTGACTTTTTAAAGCAAAGATTAAAAAATATATATTGTGTCATAGTTTACACTGACATGTGTTATGTTACCTACATATATTTACATATGTATATATTTATACATATATTTATTTAAACTAATATATTTACATATGTCGATGTAAAATATATGACACAATAGCACAAAGGCTGAGAGAGGGGAAGTTAAAGTATACCGTTCAAAAGTACAGAACAGGGAATATAGTCAATTATATTGTAATAACTATGTATGGTGTCAGATGGGTACTAGACTTATGGAGTGATCACTTCATAAGTTATATAAATGTCTAATCACTAAGCTATCCACCTGAAATTAATATAATATTGTATTTCAACTGTAATTTAAAAATAAAAAATATAAAAAACAAATTTTGAAAAGGATAGAAATTGATTTTGACAAAAAAATGTATACTGTTCATATACTATACACGAGGAGGTACAATGTTACTTAAAGGTAGACTATGATAAGTTTAAGATGTATAGTATAAACTATAAAACAAGTGCTAAAAAGTAGAAAGAGGTATAAACCAAAAAAGGAGATAAAATGAAGTTATAAAAACAAATAATCAATTAATATAAAATAAGGCAGAAAAAGTGAAAAAGGGGAACAAAGAACAGATGTGACTAGCAGAAAACAAGTAGCAAGATGATGGATTTAAACACAGCCATATCAGTAATCAGATTGAATATAAATTACTTAAACATGCCCATTAACAGGCATAGAGTGTCCGATGGAATAAAAAAGTAAGACCCGACTATATGCAGTGCATATTTACTTTGAACATAAGGACAGAAATAGATTAAAATGAAAAGGATGGAAAAAAATATTCCAAGTAATATTAATCAAAAGAAAGCTGAAAAAGCTATATTAGTATCAGTCAAGGTAGATTTTAGAGCAAAGAATATTACCAGGGATAAAAGAGGGTCATTTCATAATGAAAAAAGGATTAATTCATTAAGAGGACATAAAAGCCCTAAATGTTTATGTATCTAATAAAAGAGCTTCACAATATAAGCAGCAAAATCTTAAGGAACCAAAAGGAGAACTAGATATATCTATAAATATATTCAGAGATTTCAACACCCCTCTCTCAATGATAGATAGAACAAGTAGAGAAAAAATGAGTAACAATATAGAAGACTTCAACAACACTATTAAACAACTTGACCTAATTGACATTTATAGAACATTCATTCAACCTGACCAGGCTACCATTCTTAAGTGCACAGAGACAATTACTAAAACAGACCATGTTGTTATCTATAAAACCAGTCTCAATAAGCTTAAAAGTATTCAAACCATACCAATATTCTCTTACCAGAATGGCACTAAATCAGATATCGATAACTGAAAGAAATCTAGATAGGAGTTTAAAATCAAGATTGCCCATGTAATAATTAACAGCATAGGGAATATAGTCAATGGTATTGTAACAGCTATATATGATGTTAGAGGTGGGGTGGTGGTGGTTATCACTTTGTGAGGGTATAAATGTCTAACTATTACATTGCTTTGTACACCTGAAACTAATTTAAAAAAATACCACACACATACACACACACAAATAATAATTGTTGAAGCTGGGTGACAGGTACACTGGGATAAACAGAATAGTTTAGTGGTATTCTTTCTACTTCTGTATATGTTTGAAAATTTGTAAAATAAAATATAAAAGAGAATAAGAGCAGACATTATTACAGAACTATTTTATACCTTGATAGTGGTGTTTGTATGAGTATTTGTCAAAATTCACAGAACTGTACACTTTAAAGGGTAAATATTACATATTTAAATTATACTTCAATAAAACCGGACAAAAATTAAAAAAACAAAGGTTATCACACTTAATAATAGGACTGGGACTACAATCCTGTTTCTTACTCAAAATGTCCTCTGGGCAGGTTCAAATCCCCATGTCATTGGGTTGGGATTCTAAAGCGGCCCCTCTATTTGGCCTCTCTTCCTTTCAGGACTCAAACACTGACAACACAGCTAGCATGAGATTTAAAAGCAGCCCCTAACTCACACTCTAATTTGGAAGTTGGATACTCCAATCTCAGGCCGTATTTGTCTATTTCCTCCAGACAGCTCCTTGTGTGTTAAGGTTGAATCATGAAATTGCCAATAATTAATTGTTTTTGAACCCTCAAAAACAGCAATTTAATATGATCTGCACTAGCTCAATGAGGGAGGCCATACTCTCTTTCGTAGTTTTGTAATTAAATATCTACTTCCAGTGCGCACCAGTTGGTATATGCTGTAAATATTAGTTAGAAAAAAAGACTTCCCATCTCTCTAAATCAGGGCTGCCAGGAAGCAAACAGAGGGTGTGGTGATTATTGGTGAGGAAGGTGGCTTAAGGCAAAGTCAAGTAACAGTTTCCATAGCATGAAAATTTCAGAGAACTGAAATGTTGAAACAAATTGTTGATATTCAGGGTCACCCATATAATACCAAACTAAGACTGTTTTTATGAGGACTGGCACCAAAGGCTAACTAAATAAATGACTAAGAAATAAAAAGACAAAATTAAAGCTAACCAAAACAAAATTAAAAGGGAAAAATCCTTCAAGTTAAAGCAATCAAACTTGTAATCATGACTTAGTTATCGAAAACATGGATATTTTAATATAGATGAAATGTATTTAAAAATAGAAACTAAATTTTATTGAGAACCCAAAGAAAAGTAATTCTTTTGGTTTTTAATAATTTAAAGGTTATTGATCTACTCAGTGTCATTTTCTTTTTTATATATAACTTTTTTGATGTGTTGGATGGGTGCCATGCTTGTAAACCTATACTGTACTCATAGCCTAAGCTGTATTGTTGAAAACAGGTTATCTTGGTTCCACTTCTAGTATTGACAAGTCTAAGGAATAATGTTGGCTATCTTCCTAAATTTCTGTGTTATTCTTACCTACAAGTTAGAACTAAATAATAATAATCGATGACATACCATAAATACATATATGGCAAGTCTGCTCATGTTATTTTATACTATTAGCTAATGTTAGCTCTGTCTAAAATTATGGAGATAAAAAGGGCCTGGAGATAAATTCTGTAGCTCAACACTCATATTTTATAAGGGAAGAAATTCAAGTCCCCAAGAAGTAATGCAAATTATCCCCAGTCCTGTTGAGAGTGACAGAAATAGAAATAGGATTCTGGTTTCCAGACTACTAGCGTAATGTTCTTTTTACTAAAATCCAACAGGTTCTGACATTGGAAACTTTGAAAAAAAAAAGAAAAAGACAGATAAATTAATCATGAAGCATATACTATATTTCAGAAAACATGGTAAGCAAAAGTTTCTCAGTTAAAAATCAAATTACAAAGGGAGTACCAACGCTTCATAGAACACTCTGAATAAAAAAGTCTACTGAGTCTACAGTAATTTTCAAGTAGCATTTTCTTGATTAAATTTCTTAATGAAATTGCATAGGGTTAGGAAATCCCATAGTGGTGTGACCACACATTTTGATGACCAAATTTAGGAGCTTTGATGCTTAAAATGTTTCCTGAATGAATGAATGAATGAGTTCTCCCAACTACTGAACACCACACTCCAGCACTCTAAGAGAGTAGAGGATTTCCTCACTTTCCTTGGAAACAGAGAATTTACTTTGACTCCTGCTGTAGGTCCCAAATTAAATAACTATTAGTTCCTTCTAAAATCCTGAAAGATTACTAAGCCAAACCGCAGAAACCCCAAATTATAGACAATATACTGGAAGTTTTATAATAACAAACATTATTAGTAAGAAACTTCAGCTATAATTTCCTCTAAAGGATATGATTATCACACAGATTAAACAGGACCAAACAGAATAAACACATCAAACTGACAGCAGACTACTGGAGAAAATCTGCAGAAACACTAAATGATCAATTAGTCTGAAACTCTGACGATTACCCTGCATTTCAAAGCTCTCACAGGTCAGTCAGGAATTTTAAGAGTATTCCAAAAACAGACGATGAACCAAGGTGACATACAACAGGAAACGGGCCAGTCTTTCAAGAGGATGTTGAAACAAGTTCATATAAAGCACGGTTCAATTTTTCAAATCAATTTAAGCTTCTTCCTCCAATCTAGAGTCTTTTTTTTTCTAACATCAAAAGAATCAGATTTTAGTGACTTAAAAGAAAGCTCTCTCTCTAGGTTTTTCACACTTGAATATTTTCACAGTCAAACAAAGAAATGCCTAGGAACATGAAAGCTCAACCTCCCCAATAACAACCAACTTGAAACTTGATCGGAATTCAAAGCCTGAAATGCTACCATCAGCTTAATTACAGTTGATTTAAACAATTCCTTTCTTTTGCATGAATAGTCCAGATTAACTGGGATTTTATCATAAACTATTTAAACCAGTATTAGGAAACCCTGAAAGACAGCCTTAAAAAAATTAAACATAAATTAAAAATTAAATTAAAAATGTCTTACTTCTTTTGGACTGAATTTATTTTTATAATATTTCATTCACTTCAAATTGATTTTTGATCTGTCAGACCAACCCTTAAATGAATATGTCACTTTGTATTTACGTTCCAAGTCTAATGAATGCCATAACAAATGTGCATTCCTTGGCTTCTTATCTGTGCACACTTTCTAAGCAGCACAGAACTGAAACGATATTTATCCACCTCATGCTCAAAATGTTCAAACTATAAATCTAGAATCAATGCTTCCCTAATGGAATCATCAAGAGCATAAAACCATTCATAAAGTATTGATTTCTGCGACAGTTAGGTTTCTTCTAATTTGTCCTTGTCTTTATTTCCAGAAGAAAAATATTGCTAAAAGTGGCACAAATGCATCAGAAGTCAAGTGATCATATAATTTATCATTCAAACTGGGCCCCTTTTGAGAGTGAAAGGGGGTGCTGTTAAGTAATTAGGCCAGGGCCACAGGTGCAAACTGGGCTGTCTCAGGGAAATCCAGACATGTGGGCACCTTATGTCTCAGTGTTCAAGTGAGGGTGCACATTTTCATTTTCAGGCCTTCTCTTGGTCTTGGAAAGGCCCCTAACAAAAAGGGCCTTTTCAATCACTATCCCTGGGTGCCATATTCTGTCTGCTCCCACTTCCACAGCATCATGTTGCCTCACTTACCCGACCACCATGTCCTTGGGTCCAGCAGTTACAGTGCAGATCCCATCCTCACAGTGTTTCCCCACCAGGCTGTGTGCGTGCAGGTGGATGTTTTTTCCGTTTGTGACCAACTGAACAATAACCTTTGCATGTCCCACATAGTTGCAGATCTATGTAAGAAGCACATTTAAAAAGTTAGTACATCTGACTACATTGCAATGTGGTAAAACGCTTAGGACAAGCCAGTAAGTATAAAAGGTACAATATAAAGTCAGGTATACCTGTACATATACAACCACAGCTCTATTTTTAACAATGTGAGGTGAACAAATGAGATAGAAATAAATGAAAATGCTAGTGGTAGCCGTTTTTTGTGTGGAGGATCCACTCCAGGAAGCAGATCATTTATAATACGGTCTGCATTTGTAAAGTTCGAATGCACATCTTGGAGGACGCTGTGTAGCCACGAAGCACCCCCTTCCTAACTAACCAAGAACACATTTTATCTGCACCCTCATCACAATTTCTGGTCATAAAAGTTGGATAAACGATCTGTCAGAAGGGAACTGGGGTTGATGGATGACGGAAATCAAGGGAAGGAAGGAGGTGAGCAGAAACAGTGCATCCTACGTCTCTGCCATGAGATTAGGCAGGAGAGACTCTTGCCAGGGACCTGGCTCTGAAGGTTGGCAATGGCCACCCAAGCCCACAGACCGGGCCTGCAGTGATCTGTCAGGATACAACAGCCTTTGGCAGCACTCGCTGCTAAGAGCTCTGACAACTGAGTTACATAGGTCCAGGCCATAGTAAGTTTCTTCAATTAAAATATGTGCACTTCCTAAGTGCAAATCCTTAGATAGGACACCTGTTTAGCTATTTTAAAAAATAAGATTTTTCTATTTAAGGTAATTTATTTTTTTGTTATACTTTTAAAATGTTAACAACAGCAATTAAAAGGAAATTGCATGGGGATAATGACATTTTAAGCAAAGAGAGGTTGGGCACCCTTTCTCCTACAGTTGGTCCTCAGACCCCTATAGTAGACCACAGACACCTTCCTTGAGAAAGCCCCCACACTAAAATCATATTAACAGAAAAGACGAGTGGCTTTCTTTTTACCTTCCTGAATCCTGTAAGTCAGAATCCTGACATAAATTCGGCCAAACTGCTGGAAACGCACTATATTTCCTCCAAGGGTGACCAGCCATCCTAGTTTGCCTAGGACTTCCTGGTTCCAGGACATTTAGGGCTAACAGCTGGTCACCCTGTGTCCTCAGCTCCTATTGGTGTTTTTGAGGAAGTCCATGCCCTACAAAGAGGGTCTCCCAACTAGACAATCATTAGAAATACTTCGATCTCCACAGCAGCCTTTAGCTCAGAAGGGAAAGAAAGTAGAGAGGAATTTCATCTAGCAATGGATTCTTGATGGCAGCCTTTCGGATTTAAATCTGAGGCAGAACCTACACTTTCCAGTAAAAGTTCTTGGAAACAGACAGACTCCTTTTCAACCAGTCTACTTCTATAAATATCATCAAAGGGATTCATATTCATCCCACTGAAGCAGGTGTTTGTAAGAATTTTTTCTGTATGGATGTTTTTCCCAATCCAATCTCTCACTGCAAGAGGAGAAGGTGATAAGAGCTGGGATTATTCCCCAGAGGGTTCTGGGGGAGAGAAGTTCCCCACCTGAGCAAAGGAGAGATTCCCCTCTAACCAACAGTGTGGCTCCACTGGAAATGTTGGGGCTTCTCTGATTGAACCTTGGCTCAGAGCTGCGGCCAAAGTCTGCTTCTGAACTCTCTAACAGCCATTCCCGAGGGACAGGGCCACCTAATCACAAAGAGCAAGCTAATCACAAAGACCGGTTAGGATTAAATTAGGTTTTGACCACCTCAAAGCACAAATAGATAATTTCTTAAACAGATACAGCACTTGAAAAAGCCCTCTGGGCATAGAAGTAATTATGAAGTTCGTGCTTTCACTTTTATAACAGGCAGAAAGTCTTTGCCCTTCAGGACAGGGCAGGGAACAAAAAGTTTTGGGTTTGCTCCAAACTTGGCTGTTGTCCCTACATACTCCCTGGATTGCTAAGGCCAGTAATGTGCCTTTGGGGTTGACATCTGAAGTCAGGCTTTGTTATGACGACATACTCCGTAAGGACTTCTTCAGCAGTAAATAAACAGTAAAAGAGCACTAAATAGATTGTGTAATTCCACTTTTTGTTTTCCTTCCTTGGGTTCATTTATTTTTTAAATTTATTCATCAAATATATTTTTCTCTAGGTCTTGTTTTGTTTTGTTTTCGTTTCAGGTGTACAAAACATTGTAATAGTTAGACATTTACACCCCTCACAAAGTGATAACCACTTTTAAGTGCACTAAGCACAGAAATGCAACAGTGGAAGGCATGACAAAATGCTTCACTTGGGTGAAATGCTTTCTTCTTCAGCAGGACACCAGAAGGAACCCAGGGATCAAAGTCCAGTCACTTGGGATATCTGGGTCCTTCAGTGTCACTGCTATGAAGGAATCAGTCACTGGCACTGAAGAAAAGAGGTAGGAGGTGTCCTCAAAAAGCACAGCGTTTTCTTGCTATTACTGCATGATCGAAGGGCGGCAAGAATGAGGAACTGGGTAGTCTCTGAGGTAAAGGACATGAAAAACTTGCCAGTGACTAATGCGCTGTTTGAGCCATTTGAAAGAGTTCAAGTCAGCATGGTATCATCTGGTTTTTACACAGACCACACGGCAAGGACAGGGAGGCCCCTGGGTTTTGTGTACTTTCCAAAATACTGACTGAAAGAAGAAAGCTGAAGTGTGGGGACAGAAAAAAATAATGATACTATTTTCAGGTTATGTGACAAATGAGGACAATGGAATTATAACTTAGGGGAGGACATACTTTATAAAATGCCACGATGACTGAGAGCTATTTGAAGTTGGTTCAAAAATTAATTAGTTCCATGGAGAATTTGATGATTTTTATTCAGCCTCCCTTTTACTTCCTTGAATAGTGGTTCCCTTGAACATCAGATTTATAGAAAGCAACCCAGTATCTGCCAGAAACAGTAGGTTATTTTTGAAAGAGTCTGGATATAGCAGGCTCTTAATTAAGCACTAATGGCTTAAACACAGGTTAAGCTTTCAGTTAGAGCCAAGGAGACAAAGGTGACAATTTGAGTAATCAGCTACCAAGGGACACTTCCAGAGCATGTACTGGAGGGGTACATTCCTTGGGCAGTGTTCAGTTCCTCATCTGTAAAATGGGGATAATAATTGGACACCATAGGTTTGCTGTGAAGATTAAATATGTTAATGCAAGTATAGTCTTTAAAACACTGTCCAGTAAGTAACAGTAGTACACAAGTGTTAACTATTGCCTTATTTATTACCATAATGTACTCCTCTACTTAGAGATCTTTAAATAATACAACTGCCCTGAGATGATTGTTTAAAAAATCCTGTCTAAAGGCAGGTGGTTAGAATAAATGACAGATTAAGCAATTTTTATTCCTAGGGTAAGTTTTTTTTTTTCCAGAGTGCCATATTTTATGGGGTTGGTTAATTTTCTAGTAATAGTTCTGTTATTATAGTGACACCTATCATTCTTGGTGGTGCTCAGGATTTCGTGGCTTCCTTGATGAAAATTAAGCCTTTCTTCCAGGAGCTTTATGACTCAATACCTACTGATGACCACAGGCTAGATCTGCTTTTTGCGTAAGAAATGGAAACCGAAGTCTCAGATAATACCAAACTTAGTCAAATCACCTCCTTTTATTTACAACAACTCTGTCATGCTCTGGCAAAGTACATACTGTTTCTTTAAAGGTGATTAAGAGAAGTAGTCTAGAATTTTCTGGGAATCAGAACTTGGAATGTCCAATTTACTCGCTGAGTAAATGTGACCAAATCACAGAATGTAGAGTCAACATGAATGTAAGATGTGACATATGAAGTAGTTCTTTTCTGCTTAATTTACCCGTAAAGTGATGATAATGATGATGATAACTGAAGAAGAGGAGGAAAAAAAATCCACAATTTTCAAACAGAAATCTATTCTGACTTTACTTATGTACGTAACTTTGTTCTCTAGCGCTAAAGCACCAGAGCAAAGTGGTTAAATCCAAGAGCTCTCAAGCCAGGCTGCTGGGCTCAAATCACTCTGTTGCCACTTATTAGCTGAGTCAACAGGGAAAGATGGTTGACATCTTTGGCTATCAGTTTCTTCATCTTCAAAATGAAAGTAATAACACATGTGATTTCATAGGATTGTTTTTAAGGATTAAAGGAGTTGATACAGTGTTTGACATCTCATGGGATTAGCAATCTCAAGCATCAACCCTCTCTCCTATCCAGGCTATTACCTCACTGATAACCAAAATGTGTCCATTTATTGAGTATTTATTAAGCCTCGTTTGTGTTCCATGCCCTGAAGTCAGTCAGGGAGTGAAAGGATACACAGTGAGTGCACACCAGACACAACCCCTGTTCTGCGGGAATTAAAGAGGGGGACCAAAACTAATCAACGAATGTCATAAATAAATGTAAATGCATAACTGTGAAGCACTTACAAAGAATATATATAGTAGGGATTTGACCTGGTCAGGAAGTCAGAGAAAGTTTCCTGAGGGAGAATGAGGGCTGAGCTCTGAAAGAAGCCTAGAAATGGAACAAGGGAAGGGATGGGTAGGAGATGAGGAGGTTGAGAAGAGAACAGCATGTGCAAAGGCTCTGTGGTGAGTCCTACGTAACACTTTCTAGGTCATGCTCATTACTATTTCTCAGGGTTTTCTTCAAGTGGCTCCTACCACCTGGGGCTGTCCCAGCCTTCTCTTCTCTACCTAGAACCACCCATTCTTCAAGGGTAAGACCTAATTCTGAATCTTCCATGACACTCTCCTCACCACTTCAGCACATCCCCCCTTTTGGGGGGAATGTGATGGGAGTGGGCAGGAAAAGTCCACACAACATATTGCAACCAGAAGATGGTAAAACCAACTGGCAACTATAGGGTTATTATCTTAGCTCTTCTGCTTGTTAAATCCCCAGAGCATATACATGTATATGTCCTAACTTACTGTTTGTATAGAAGGGAAGGGGACATGTTAACTCAGCCGATTTTCGCATCAGCTCTGTGGAGGCAGTAGTGGTACCCCATTCCACAGCTGAGGGCACATTAAGATGGAGAAACCAGCCATATTCCTATAACCGGAGTGAGTGGGCAGCCCTTTGAACTTGGGTCTGTCCACCTCCAAAGCCCATTCACATTTTCCATTGCACTGGCTACCCTTTGGCTCAATCATCTTTTCTTTTGTATGTATCCAGTCTGCCCAGTGATTTGTAGCTCTCCTTTGCCCAGCACAGAGTTGGTACATGAAAGTTATTCCTGAAAAACTTGTTCGTTTGGTTTTGTTGGTGTGTGCTGTGAGAAAGAGGTCTCAGAGACAGCTGTGAGGTGGCAGAAGTGCACTCTTGCAAGGCTCCTTCGTAGAAAACATCATGCCACAGACATAAACCATGCATTGATTCTTCTCTGTTAGGTTGCAAGTCAGAATATAAAATGAAGAAAAGGGGTGGGGGAAGGGGATGAAGAGCGAGAGTGGGATAGGGAGGGAGAAGAAAAGGAAAAAAAGCAGAACCTTGTTTTCATAATATAGCTCCTCTCAATGATAAAAAATAGTCAGGTTTCATTGTTCTTTATTATTTGTTGAGCACCCAGGAAGTACAGAATAACCTTTACTAAACAAGGCAGTACAGAACCATGTCTAACAGTTTCTGGCATAACATAGGAAGATGCTCAGTAAAAGCGCTTCTTTCTTTTTAAGGCAGGGATTTCAGGTTGATCCAGTCTGGGATCAAATCCCAGCTCTTTTTCTTCCAGCTCAGCGGCCTTACACAAGTTATATAACCTCTCTGAGCCTCACGCCCCACGTCTACAGCATGGGCCAATAAGGTGACCTCAGAGGGCTGTTGGGAGGACACCAGTGCCTGGCACGTGACAGGGACTATGGAAGCACCAGTTTCTTTCCTTCCTACTCTTTTATGTATCAAGGGCCTGCTTCCCCCCCAGGCCTCTCAATGGCCCTGTGAGGTAGACAGGATTGGTAGGCACTATCATCCCCATTTTGCAGAGAAGAAAACAGAAGTTCAGACAGATTAAGAAGGGCATAACACAAGGTCAGACATCCAAAACAAGAGGACCTTGGAATTCATCCTGAGTCTTCTGAATGTAAATGTGGGAGGTCAGGAAAATATCCTCTGTGACCACTCAGGGCTGACGACCTGGTGTTTTTCCATTAGCACTCCTGGATCTCCACTGATTTGTTCACATTCTTTCACCTTGTTTAATGCCCTGCTTGTTTCACCAACAGCATATGGCGCAGATGTTAGGCTGGGATCAGAAGGGCAAACTGCGCCATTGAATACAACAAAAAAGGCTAAGAGGGTATCATTAAGTATGCAGAGAGGACAAATAAAATCTCTGTGTATGTCTAAGCCTGCTTTGAAAGTTTGAGTTTTCTGTCACACTTTGATGTGGAGATTCTTTGTTGTTGTTGTTGTTCTATTTTAATTTTCAGTTTCATTGCATCAAATACAGCTTCTTATAAATCATGCTTCTTTCCGAAAATCAAGTAACCTCATTAATCACACAAAAATCCTTACCCTTTGCCTGGGACAATTATCCATGCTTGCAAAAGCTTATGGGAGGAACAGACTCTTTATAACTTATGGATGGATTGTACTACAAGTGTTCATTTATAAACCATTTTTTGGGAACTTGGGTTTATTCTTAACAGAAAACAAAGTTTAAAATAGTGGTATTCTAGTACCATTTCTTTTTTACATCTTTTACTCTCCTCACTATACTATGTGCATTATCAAATTCTTTTTCTGCACAAAGCATAAATATACGTAATATCCAGTGAGACCTTCGAAAGTATCCTGATTCTGATCACTTCTCACCCTCCACTGCCACTCTCTGGTTTCAGGCCTCCACGATCTGTCTCCTGAGTGTTTGCTCCTAAGTTTGTTTCCTGCGCCTGCCCTGCTTCCCCAGAGCCCATCCTCCTGAGAGATCCTGTTCAAGTCAGGTCACGCCAGTCTGGTGACTCCTCTGTTCAAAGTCCTCCAAAAGCGAAAGCTGTTGAAGCTGAATGATTAGTACCATAAGGGGCCTCATTATATTATCCTGTGTATATTATGATTAACATTTTCCATGATAAGAAGTTAAAAGAAAAGAACCCCAAACTTTCCAGTGCGTTTCCATCTTAAAAGCCCTTTTCTTTACAATAGCATACAAGGCCTTGGGCGATGGACCCGCCATTTCCTCTCTGATTTCGTTTCTTACTAATCCCTTGCAGCCATATCAGCCTCCTTGATCTTGGCCTCGCCCCACCTGGGAGCTTCCGTGCCTGCTGTGTCCTCTGCCCAGCACTCCCCTGCCCTCCAGACCTGCAAGCCTCTTACCTTCCTTCAGGCTTGGCAGAAATGTCATTCTTTCAGGGAGGCTTTAACCCTTCACCTTACTCCTCGCTAAACTGTTACCACTCCCACACTCTAATCCCTGCATTCCTGGTTTCCTTTCCCCTGCTTTATTTTTCTCCCTGTGTTCATTACTATTTAATGTACTACACATTTCACTTATTCGATTATTTCCTATTTCCCCCATGAGAATAGAAGCTCTATAAGAGTGGGGACACTGATTTCTTCCCTGCTATAGCCCCAGTGCTTGCAATAATCTTTATCATGATGTAGGCATTCAATAATTAATTCTTTAGTGAATGCATGATTAAATAATTAAGGGATGATTAAATAGTTAAATAACTAAAATGCTATCTATGGAAGGCAATTCACCAATTCACCAAAACATAAAGAGTTGAATTAGGTGGAAATAAGGTAACTATATTCTCTTTCGTTACTTTGTCTTTTCAAAAAAAAAAAAAAAAGGCTAGATCCTAGTGTAGCCTCTCAATAGGCCATTTAAATCATTTAAATTAGGGCGTGACTATTATATACCAGAGCAGAACACTAGCCGGAGTTGGCAGAGGGTGTCTGGGTGGGGGCTTTGGACTTGCCGTGAGGTAAGAGGATGCTAAGTGCTGAGGGACAGGAATTCCGGCAGCTGTGGGAAAGTGAAGGGGAATGTGACTCTTGAATTATCTCCCCTGGAAAACCAAGGTACCATCTCTCCTCTTAAAGTCCAAGATACTGCCTTGTCATTCCCTCTTCCCACCCTAACTGCTGTTGCCCAGAAGGCATCACCACGCTGTACTAAAGTCTTAGTACCTGACTCAAACATTTTCTTTACTCCTTGCCTTATTAGCATCACCCTAAGGGATTAAGAATTCACATTTCTGATCCACCCCAATTTCACAGTTCCTGACTCTTGAAATGAGAGGGACCTTCTTTGCTGTTCACTGTGGTGACTGACAGGAATAACCCCTTAGGGTCTTATCATGATGCAGTACAGGGCTGCCCCTCCAAGATCTCCAACTGCTGAGCTCCCTTTCAATAAAAAGCACAAGCTCTGGAATCAGACGGACCAGGTCCTGCCACTGCTAGCTGTGGGCTCCTGGGTGAGTTACTTAGCCTTCTTTTCTCATCTATAAAATGTGAGTACAAATACACAATCTCTAAATTTTCACAAGGATTAAAGGAGCTAATTTAAAGTGTCTAGTACAGTTCTTGATACATAGCTGGCACAAAACAAATGTCTGTGGTGGTTCTTGTCTCTTCATGCCTTAAGCAGGTACCCGCAGTTGATATTTCCTCTGACTTTAATGAGAAAGTAGAAACCATTGCATGCGAGTCTCTTAAACCGCTCTTCTCCTTACTGTTACCCAGGCTCAGAACTTCACATTTTACTTCACCTTACTTCATACGTCCTCTCCTAATTCAGAGCAATGTAGATTTGTTCCCTTTTCCAGGGATAACCACTCTGGTTTTGCCCTAAATGACATACCTATTCCAGATCACCTTGAATGACCCTCTACCTGCCTCTCCAAAGGACGCTTCCCCTTCGTCCACAAAACATGTCCATTCTTCTCCCTTAGTTTTAAAAAAAAATCCCTTTCCTGAGTATGACGATGACAACTGTAATGGTTAGCATTTATTGAAACCTATGGGCCTGGCACTACACCAAGAAATACAGAAGTATAGAACCATTCTTCCATTTGATTTTCTCTATAATCCAGTGAGAAAGGTTCTTAAAAGATACTTACACCTGCTTCAGGGACATTCTGTTTTTCCTTAACAAGAATGCAAGAAAAGCTCTAATCACCAATGCTGAAACTCTACTTAATTTGTAGTCCTTTGCAAATTAACTAATTCTCCTCTCCCGAAATGAACATGTGACTGGAGGTCATGACGGACTCAATGTTTCCAAACCCACCAGCCATTTCTTATTATTCATCTCCTTTAACCTCTCTGAGGCCTGGGATGAGTTACCATTCCCGCCTCGATACTCCCCCCTCCCAATTCATTGGATGCTTCGGCGAAGGCACTCTTCTTCCTCCCCAAAGAGAAGTTTCGCCGGAGATCCATCCTCAGTTCATTTTTAATCTTTAACATGATCAGTCTCTTGACACTCTTATCTCGTCTCCCAGATTCAATTATCTACTCCATTCAGATGACTCCTCAATTTCAATCGCATATGCTTACTTTCCTTCGAAGCACCTGTAACGTATCTAGCTACTTGCAGGGCATCTTCTCGTCTACAACATCTTTCCAACTCAGGTTGCCCAGGGCTGAACTAACTGCCTTCCTTCCGAAACCTACTCCACCCCAGAGCAAATGGAGCACCACATTCCAAGCAATTGTACCCAACTCCTCCTATCATCGTAGATTCCTCTGTTGTCTTCTACATTTAATCAGTCGCCCAATTTTGGCCAGGTGGCATCCCCCAAATCTCTGCCATTTGTCCCTTTCCTCTACTCTCATTGCCTTAGTTTATCTACCGCAGCCCAAACTCTTAGTTTAACTCATGAGAATCACCACAAATTTTTTAAACTGGTGTCCCTGTGCCTTTCCCTTCCAATTTCCCTTAGCAGATTGCTACCAGATTTATATTCCTAAAGCACAATTCTGATTAGGGCATATGATTTCTAGATTAAAACTCAAGTAATCTACCCATTTTCTACACAATTCAGTCGAAATCCTTGAGTCTTGTAAGATTTGGCCCTATTGTATCTGTCTAACCTTATTTCCGTCTTTCCCCTTCTTGTACTCTTTTTCCAGCAGAATTACTCACTAGGCCCATTCAACCTCAGAGGTTTCTACTGAACCTTTGCTGCTGATTTTTCTGCCAGTGCTGTTTTCTCTGGTTAGATCTATGCTTTCAAATTTCTACCTTTCCCTCAAGCTCCAGTCCAAAATGCAATTTCCGCCTTGAAGTCTTTTATGAGCACCACAACTAGCTGGCTCTTATAAGTTTACCTTTACCTTAGAGCGATTAGGCCATTCATTCTTTCATTAAAAAAAGTACTTTATTCAGCAATTCCTACATGGCAGCTACAGGTGCTGGTTATATAGTAGTGAATAAAACAAACGGTATTATCATTTTTCAGTTATTTAAGGACATATCTTAGTCTCCCTATTAAACCAATTGATCCTGGAGGACAAAGGTGCTAATTCTTCTCTCTATTTCTCCAACCCCCAGCACAGAACCAGTACTTATTTAATCAATATTTATTAAAGGAACTAATAATCACTGGCTTCAGGCTACACTGAGGAAGGAGGGAGCAGCAAAGTAGTGAAAAGCTCCCAGGCAGCATTTGGAAAAGATGCTGACAGCAGGGCCAACCAAGCTATGTTCCCTTCAGGGCTGTTGAAGGGTCACTGTCATGTGACAGAGTTCGCCTCACTAATATAGCTATGAGGGATTACCTGAGGAGTTTCTGAAAAGTTCTAGCGGAAGGTGAGTACGTGAAGGCAGCTAACCTGTGAGTTCTACTATCTCCTTGGCTTGAAATCACAGTTGGGAACACCTAACCCTGGCACTATTTTTATTTAAAAGAGGATTATTTTTTGAAGCACTGTACTCTCTTAGGCTTTTCCAATGAGAAAAATAACTTTCATTTGTAGACAGACTGGATGCAGACATGATAAAACATCTTAGTTTTTATACATTCTATTTCCAGGTAGCATTTAACCCTGACATACAATTTCCCGTGTGCTGGGGCTTGACCAAGGTGGAGGGATGGGTGGAAAACCACCACCGAGGGTTGATTCCGGGCAGAATAGCAGTGAGACTGGGCAGCGGAGAAGTGCTGCCTTGATCTCAGGCTCTGTGTGATGTGCACAGCTGATCTCGTGTTCACCATCCCAGCGCAGCTGCACAGGTGGGCTTTCCCCAGAAGCACCCAGAGACATACCCTCCCCTTGGAAAGCACTTCTAACTTCATAGTGTCAGTTTACGCGAAGTCACTGAAAAAAAATCCCAGGAGTGGGAAATCATCAGGAAGCTTTACCCTATCCAAAGTTGTAATTTATTTTCAAGTATCATTCCAGGTTTGGAAAACCCAACGGGGATGACAGCATAGTTTCTAGAGTTTAAAAAAATTGCAATTAATATATATGCCTCAAAATTCTTAAATTTGTAGAAGAATGTTCTCCTGAAATCTGAAAATTTTCAGGTAAGAACATTTTGGTTAATTTTCAGTGTTGCAGTAAGTGGCCAGAGTCTTAGTCGCCATTTATTATTATGACGCTGCATTAGGCACCTAACCTCTTTGGGCCTCTCAATTCTTCATTTGCAGATGCACTAGATAATATCTAATGTGTCTTCCAGCTCTAAAATTCTATGATTCCTAGTCATAAGTATAGGACACACAGGACAACACCCAAAGATCACATTTGCAAACTGAAAACAAAAGTTTAAAATCACAGAATTTCTGAGTTGGAAGGAAGCTAATAGGTAAACTTAATTTTAAAATTGTGAACATTTTACATTTCACCACAATTACAAACTGAGAAAACATACACTCAACACTCAGATTACCTGTTGCAATGAGGCCTCTGATAGCATGGAAAATCAAAATTTAGAGACAAAGAAAAACCTTTATGTTAGGCAAAGATTTCAACTTTTGTCATTAAAACTGATTTTGAGTACCCAAAGTGTTTATTTGCAGTAAATCCAAGGGGGGCCTTGCCCTGGATATTTAAGTCCTGATAATAAAGAATTGTCCTTTCTGGGGATATGTCAGAAATGCTTCCATTACACAAGTGTGGGGAAGAAACAGACAAGCAAGAAAAGACAGAATGAGAAATTTTAATTTATAAAGTTTTTAAAATCCGTACAAACTACATGACAACAATTAGAAGAATCAGGCCACATGTAAGGTATGATTGAAGTATGTCCAAAATAAAAACGTTAGATTTCCTATTTATTAATTCTTTGAAAACAGAAATTATTAATGTACGTTTTTAACATTCTTTTAAAATAGTTTTAAAGTCTCTCAATATAATGTTTTTAACCCAAAATTAATTTGAGATAATTCAGGATATCTTCTGCCTCTTCGATACTCAAATTTACTTGGGATTAAATATTACTGATTTTGTAGAGAGATATTCCATATTCATTAACACTCACTCTTAAAATGGCTCATTAGTCAAAGCAATCTAATATTCAATGCAATCCCCATCAAAATGCCAATGGCATTTTTCACAGAAATAGAACAAAAAAATCCTTAAATTTGTATGGAATCACAAAAGATCCTGAATAACAAAAGTAGTCCTGAGAAAAAAGGACAAAGCCCAAGGTATCATACACCTTGACTTTAAACTATATTAGAAAGCTACAATAATAAAAACAGTATGGTTTGGGCAGAAAACCAGACACACAGAATAATGGAACAAAACTGAGAGCCCGGAAATGAGCCCATACATACATGGGCAACTAATTTTCGACAAAGGAGTCCAAAACATACAATGGAAAAAGAAAAGTCTCTTTAGTAAATGGTGTTGGGAAAACTGGAAAGCTACATGCAAAAGAATGAAACTAGAATGCTATCTAACACTATACACAAAAAATAACTCAAAATGGATTAAATACTTGAATACAAGATCTGAAACAATAAAATATATAGAAGAAAACATAGGCACTAAACTTATGGACCTTGGTCTCAGAGGGATTTTTGTGAACTTCACCTCAAAGGCAAGAGAAGTAAAAGCAAAACTGAATGAATGGGACTACATCAAACTAAGAAGCTTCTGCACAGCAAAAGAAACCATGAACAAAACAAAAAGGCAACCAACTGAATGGGAGAAGATATTTGCAAATGATACCTCCAGTAAGGGGGCTAACATCCAAAATATATAAGGAACTCATAAAACTCAATTAAAAAAACCCCACAATTTGATTAAAAAAAAAAAAAATGGGTAGAGGACCTGAATTACTACTTTTCCAAGGAAGACATAGAGATGATCAACAGATATATGAAAAGATGTTCAACATCACTAGTTATAAAGGAAATGCAAATCAAAACTACAATGAAATATCACCTCACACCTGTTAGAATGGCTATTATCAATTACACAAAAAATAATAAGGTTTGGAGAGGATTTGGAGAAAAGGTAAACCTCACACACTGCTAGTAGGAATGTAAATTAGTGCAGCCTGTATAGAAACAGTATGGTGTTTCCTCAAAAAATTAAGAATAGAGCTATCATTATCACCCTCTTCTGGATATAACCTGAAAAATTTGAAAATACTCGTAAAGAGGTATGCACCCATGTATTCATTGTAGCATTATTCAGTGGCCAAGGCATGGAAACAATCTAAGTGCCCTTTGATGGATGACTGGATAAAGAAGATGTGGTACATATATACAGCGGAATACTCTTCAGCCATTAAAAGGATGAAATATTGCCATTTACAAAAACATTGATGAATTTTGAGATAATTATGCTAAGTGAAATAAGTCAAATGGAAAACGACAAGAACTGTATAATTTCACTCCTATGTGGGATATAAAACAAAAGCAACAAATGAATAAACAAAAACACACTAACAAACAAAATAACAAATTTACAGATACAACAGAATGGTGGTTACCACAGGGGAAGGTGGGTGGGGAGGACAAAAAGGGTAAGGAGGTCAAATACATGGTGATGGAAGGAGACTAGACTTCGGTTGTATTATAAAGTTGCACATCTGAAATTTATATAATGTTATTAACCAATGTTACCTCAATAAATTTAATAAAAAATTTTTAAAATTCATATACATAAATATCACTGATTTCTTTTTTCTTAGAGGCGTAGAATCATCCTCATGATATCTTTTTCTTTTTAGAAAACCTATCACCTTCTCTGAAATCCACTGGTCAGAGACATAATTAATTTGGCCCTTAATGACTGAAAGTATTTATAGACATTATTTTATGTAGAATTTAATTTGTACTATAGTAAATACAGCTGCCTGTACAAGAATTTGGACCACTTTGGGAAGAAAATAATTAGCTGTTCCTTTCTTCAGAAGGAAAGTACATAAGATAAAAGCATTTCAATTATTCTTCTGTGATTTCCTGTGGAAAACCCCTACTAAATTAGGAGAATTACAAGTGAGTAGAACTGGGAAATTTTCTTTGTCTGATTTCTTGTTGCCATTTGTTGGTTAATCTACGTCCTGGGCACTGATAGGACAAAAGAGAAAATGCGATCTAAGTGTCAGACTGAGGTTAACCAACGCATTGTACCGTCTACATACAATGATGTAAGCAAAAGGGGGAAACACCAAAATTTCTAACAAGCTCTAGGATAATATTAGCCAGTAATTTGGAAAAATAGCAGGACTTTAAACCTGCCCCAAACCTTCAATGGGATAACTTTATGTTGTTCAGCCTGTATACGTAGACTAAAACACAAAACATGAAATAAATCATACACTTTGACGCTCGGATGAAATGTTCTGCAGGCTATTTATTTCTAAATATTATGTTTAGGGACTCGCCAGAGAATTATAACTGCCCTATAACCAAATCTTGATATTTTTTTCCTTATTATGAAGTTATAATTTATTAAGCAGAAAATCTTTGAAAGGCATAAACAAAAGGAATTTACGGATCGTAAAGGATCTTAACACAAGTTAGCTTCCCTACCTTGTTGTCTTCCAGTTTATTGTTGAACCAGTCAACAATAAATGACAGTGAACTTCATCCTGAAGTTATATATTTCACCCTCTGGCCGCTCTAATTCTTGGTGACAGCTGCAACCTCCCTCTCCGGGGGCTACCACTCATTGCTCCTTATTTCAGCCTTTTGTGACAGACAGGACACATCGCATCCTTCTTTCCCATAGCAGCCATTCAAATATTTGAAGACAACCAAATTCTCCAGGCTGTAAATATTCTCGGGCTCAACGACTACTCCCTTTTTGAGAAAGGTTTGAGCTTTGTCACCATTCTGTTCTGAACACACTCAAGTTGGCTTTTATTTCTCTATAAATGTGGTGCCCAGCAGCGTCCACAGTATTCCTGGTGTGGGAGTGAGACCACTGCCTCCTTGGTCTTAGATACCATACTTCTATTAATGCAGCCTAATGTGGAATTACTTGTTTGGCAGTCACATCACATTGTTGGCTCTTGTTGAGTTTATTATTAACTAAAACTTCTAGAACACTTGGCACACATATCTCTCTCACCCTGTACTTGTGGTAATTTGTTTTCCGGATGCATTCATCTCTTTTAAATATCTCTGCTTAAGAATTTAGCCCTTTGCCCCAGCTTTTCAAATATTTGAACTCAAATATTTGTTATCTACCCCTTCATGTCACTGCAAATTTAATAAGGCCTCCATTGAAGACACCGATAAACTATATTGAAGTGGCCGGGAAAGATCCTTGGAGCTGGAAATATCCCTCCAGGTTGACATCACCAGCAAGAGAAATACTGTTAACTCCTGAAGTGCCAAACTGAGATCTCTAGCGTCTCACTATTTCACCATTCCAACAACCCTGTCAAAGTAGACAGTAAGGTACAGTTGGTGTCACTTGTTCTTACTAAGGTGCCTGGGATGGAGACCCAGCTCTCTGTCTCTGGTTTGGAAATACACCTATCAAATGCCATGAGCATTTTGTCATAAATGGAGGAGGTTGGGACTATCTAGCCAGGAGGTGCTCTCAAGTGAGGGTACAGTTTCGCCCAGCCCTCCTGCACCCACACACTGCAGAGCATCTTTTGATATTCCTCCAGCAAAACCTGGGGGAACACCCATATCATCATCCATATGTATGTGTTTCCTGGATGATCCATGTAATGGTGGGGGAGGAAATGGTCAGTTCAGGTGAGACCGCAGAACTTAGCACTGTGCCTGGCATGTGGTGTGCACTAGACAAATCTGTGCTATGTGAACGTGAGGAAGGAAGGAAGACCAAAAGGCTCTGAAATCTACAAACGGAATGTTATAGGCTTAGATGGATTCAGGTTTCTAAACTAACAATCCAGAACACAATTTAAATCAAGGCTCTGACTGATCCCTTTTGCATCTATATTTCTATTTAAAAAAGTAATAAAATGACTTCATAATGACTTCTAAAATCTCTAGTTAATTTCATTTAAATGAAAGATTATGAGATTGACATATATCGATATTCAAAAAAATGAAATTAAATCAACTAGGACGGAAAATCACTAAAGCTTCATGCAAACAAAAATAAATGACTAACTATATATCCCAATGGTACTGGAAGTACCTGAAGGAAAACTATTTAATCCAATAAACTTTTGAACACATTATTCTGATTGAATACCCTCTCAATATATCTGAACGTCAAAATAATTGCAAAAACATTTTGAACTGTATTTAGTAAGTTTGTAGCTAGTACCGATATTAGTATAGCAATTCTGAAGCTATTCTGTATGTACCATAGGGCTGAGCAAAATGAGTAAGTATGCTTAACATCACTGGCAGCTAGGGTTTTCATTATCGGGGAAAGGCGATACAAACATGGGACGGGGAAGGAAAGCAAGACGCCTGTGGTGTTGTACTGCAGTTGGAGGAATCAGTATGGATTCAAGAAGAAATTTCTCTGATAAAAGAACCGGGGCTTCTTGGAGAGATGGATGATTCTAGGGCTGAGGCAAGGAAAGAATGGGGTGAGCCTAGAGTATTATTTCTGAAATAAGGAAGTGTACAAAATCAAGTGGGGACATGTTAAAAGGAAACAGGAACTAGTACGATAGACTCCCACTGGGACAATTTAAGGATCAAAATAAATGACAGGAATGGCTTATAATACTTTAAATAACAAAATCATCTATGAGTATACTGTTACTAAAAAATGTTTAAAGGAATATGAAGAAGAGAAAGTTCCTTTCTTAACATAAAAACCCCCAACTAACAAAAAAGTAAAAGGAGTGATATAAATACAAAATCAAAATCACAAATTTATAATCATCAATTACTAATAATAAATGATTCAGGAAAGAATCATCCATTAAATGCTAAAACCATTGGGCAAAAGAAGCTGAGGATGGTGGCGTGTACCGGGGCGGCAGCAGTGAAGGTGGTGAGGATGATCAGATTCTGGATAAATTTTAAAGGCACAGCCAATAGGATTACTTGATGGATTAAATATGGAATGTGAGAGGAAGAGAGAAGTTCAGGATAATTCCAAGGAATTTGGCCTGAGCAACTAACTGGAAGGATGGAGCTGCCATTTTCTGAGAAGGGAAAGGTATTAGGAGGAGCGGATTGGTGGAAAAGATTAGGAATTCACTGGCCATAGTAGGTCTACAAGCCATCCAAACAGTAATGTCAATCAAGCAGCTCAGTCTAAGCTGGAGAAAAGAATTTGGAGTCGTCAGCATCTATAAGCTACTTAAAGCCGTAAGAGGGAGGAAATGAAAAAAGAGAACCTGTTCTTGGTCAAATTTTAGCTAGTTAAACACTTTTTAACTAGTTAAACAAACTAACTTCCTATTTAAGTTTACATTTCTATTTTTAATTGGTGAGCAATAACTGAGTGCCCAAAGAATGAAAAAGAATTCAGTTTAATTCAGCAAATATTTGTTACACATATACCAGTAGAAGAATATATCAGGAAGAAAAAAGACATGGTGCCTGCCCTTAAGAAATAAACTCTAGAAATGGAGAGAAAGGCATGTGCATAACTGTGAAACAATAGGAGGGACAGTAATAGAGATACGCAAGGATACCATGGGCCGATTAAAGACGGACACTAAGCAGTCACCTAACTCCGTCGGGGAAATGAGGGCAAATCAAAGGAGTCCTTATACTGAAAAACACGGCAGAAAACTACATAGGAAATAAATTATACAACACGGAGCTGAAATGATATTTCAAAGAGCTGAAAATAACGTCAGGATAAAAACTTCACCATAATTCATAAAGAATGAAGAACATCTATAAAAGGAAAACATCATGGTTATTAAAAGGCAACTTGATGACAAAATACATTTTAAAAATATGAAGACCTCAGAAATTGGGATCAAGTTGGATGATCAAGGTAGGGTTTTTGAGCTTGTCCTTTACAAAAGAAAGGAAAATAGGTGGATTCAGAGGCTACAAAAGATAATATGTACAAAAGAAGCAATGAGAAGCTGCATCTGAGCAATGGCATGCCATACAGGCCTTACAAAGAATAAGGTAGATACCCAAACCTGACACGCACAGAGTACTCACCATGTGTGAGCCACTGCCCTTTACAAATACTAATTCATTTTAATCTTCCCACCAACCCTGTGAGGTAGGTACTGTTTTTATTTCCCCTTTAAAGAGGCACAGACAGGTTAACCGACTTGTCCAAGATTACACAACTCCTAAGGGGCAGAGCTGGATTTGAACCCAGGGTACTGTGCTCTTGAGTGTGCTATTAATTATTTTGCTCTATCACTTCTCTAGAGTCTATACACTACTGAGGAATGTCCTACAGAATTCACTAAGTGAAAAAAGCAAGGGGCAGAGTATTTTACAGATTAACAGAATATGTGTGTGTATATAAATGCACATATATGCTTTATGTAGTTTATGTTTCATATGTGTATTTGGATGTATAAATACACATGTGCTTATCCACATAAACATACACATGTAGGCTTGTATATGCACGAAATATTTTTGGAAGACTACTCAAGAAATTCCTAACAGTGCTACTCTCGGAGGAGGAGAGGAATCTTGAATAGAAGGGACACATCACTATACAAGTATGCATTTTTGTATTACTTGAATATTTATTAAATGAATATGATACTTTAAATTAAAAAAAACATTTTTAATTTAAAAACAATAAACCAATGGGAATGTCACACAGACTAGACATTCTCAGGTCTGGCCTAAAGTGGGAGCACACAGGGTCCCACAATTTCAGTAATGAAGGGGGTTTAGAAGTCTTAGTCTGTTCATTGGCAGAGGAGTTAATTGATGTTTGTTATTTTGAATTTTTGAATTTTACCAGTACTCAGTTTTTTGGTTGGGGATACACCCACCCCCCATTCAGTCCACGAGTTTGTGGTGCAGCTAATCCCACTGTCAAATCCAGGGGTGGAGCCTGGGAATGGCTATTAACACAACCAATCTGTTCCACATGCCCTGCCACATGTTACCTCCAAGGGTTGGCCATGAAACAATACAGACCAATGAGGGCCCAGAAACCTTTGTTTCAGTTTCCAGGAAAGCAGACTCTCTGGTGCAGGACTTGGTGCCCTAACAGTGAGCCTGGAGCTGCTGGGGGCCACCTGGTGGAGCTGAAGATGGGGAAGCCTACACAACAGAACTCATAGCTGAGAGAGAGAGAGGGAGAGAGAGAGAGACAGACAGAGAGAGAGACAGAGAGAGAGACAGAGAGAGACAGAGAGAGACAGAGAGAGGCCAAATGGTGTAGCGTCAGCTCCGAATCCAGTGGAATTTGAAGCTAGCTAGCTCTTCCTTTGGACTTTTCAGGTTTTAAAGAAATAAATTTCCATTTTCGCTTAGTTTTAGTTGGTCTTTACCTATTCCAATGGATAGAGAAACTGAGGCAGAAAAAGCCCTTTTCAACTTGGAAAAGTGTTGTAACATGCCTACTGGCACTAGGACATGGGTCACCTGATTCCTAGTTGGGTAAGGTAGGAAGGAGAAGGAAAGGAAGGTCAGTGAGATGGGAAGAACAAGATGGAACAGCAGTTGGAGGGGAGCCTTGCCGGCTGACTGAAGACTCGTGCTGTTTCCAATACCAACCTATCATTAGAGCATCGTATTATCTGTCTCTTTAGCTACATCATGCTAGTGCTAGTGCTTCTTTGGGGAAGATAATTCTAGCATTTCCTGCACCTTGACTGTTCATTCATTATACAAATAATTATTGGCCACCTACTATAGATATTATATATACTACCTAGATATTATTCCAGATACTGGAGATAACAGCGGCAAACAAAATAGAAAACAATAAATCTCTGCCTTCATAGAGCTAACAATCACTTTACAGGCATTTTTCATGATTTTTTAAAAATTAAAAACATAAACATGTTAAAATGAACATTTAGTGCTAGAGACATGCCAGGGTTTGTGCTAGGTTCTTTTATGTCACTTACTTCACTTAATCCTAATACTATTCCTGTGAGGTAGGTAATTTTATTTTCATCTTATAAATGAGGAAAATAAAGTTGAAAGAGATTAAGTGACTTGTTGAAGATCACACCATCTGTAAGTGGCAATCTCAAGTAAGATCTAGCTTTTGCTTTCAAGTATTGTATTTTGCTCACTAAACCACAGCTCTATTTAACTACTATATGACACATGTCTCCACTTTAGCAACTTAATGGGTTTACTCAGATCCTGCACAGTCCCGGGTATTATATAACACACTAATAAAGAACCTTATATGAAGCAATTTATTATCTTCTCTTGATCTGATATTATTGCTCATTGGGTTAGTAACTAAGATGTGATCTCATATCTGTTTTCTTTATGAAATCTTGCAGTGGTATGTTAGAGTTGGCTTGACCTGCTCACAAGAGTTGATTGTTACATTTTCAGAAATTCTGTAAGCCAATTGACTTCATGTTGATAGCTTGAAATTGACTATGGTGGGTGTATACTTACATCAAGTAAATTGATGAATATTACAAATCAGGTGTTTTTTGTTTTCCTGGAGAGCCAGTTATTACACATTTACTAGCATACCACTATATTTAAGGCCCATCATCTACTCAATGGGGAAATCACGTAGAAATTAACTTTCTTAAATAAATTATTCAAAATACTGGCAGAGTTCTCCAACTTGAAAGATTTTCTACTGCTCCCTAAATATATAATAGTGATATATAAGGGTACACCATGGACACATGCAAATTCTTTCCCAGTGCATCATGGGCCTAAAATGGTGATTATCCTATACTTTCAGGACTATTGGTTTATCAGCTTAATACCATAATCATAATATACTTGTAATGGGTTGACAAGAATCCTCCCCAAATTGATGTCCACTCAGAACCTCAGAATGTGACATTATTTGGAAATGGGGTCTTTGCAGATGTAATTAATTAAGACGAAGTCAACTGGATTATGGTGGGACCTAACACCGTGACTGGGGTCTTTGCAAGAGAAAGGAGATGGAGATTCAGACACAGAGAGGCAGAGGGAACACAGGCAGAAATTGGAGGGATGCAGCTACAAGCCCAGCAATGTTGAAGATTTTGCCCGCAACCAGAAGCTAGAAGCCACTAAGGAAGGATTCTTCCTGAGAGCCTTTAGAGGGAGAACAGCCCTGCTGACAACTTGATTTTGGACTTCACAGCTTCCAGGACTGTGAGAGAATAAATTTCTGTTGCTTTGAACCACCCAGTTTGTGGTAATTTGCTATGGCAGCCCTAGGAAACTAATAAAATACTGGTACAAATTTGTAGATGCATAGTGCTTAAGAGAGCACAGTTAGGAAGCCTAACAAGAATTTAATAAATTCCTTTCTGGTCTCTTGCTACCTGTAAGATTTTCATAAGAAATCATGTGTTACATCTAAAAGTAAGCTTTGGCATAGCATCTGTATTCAATCTCCTACCTTAATAACCCCAGAGAGAAGGAAGGACATGGTGCAAATAGAGTGGAAGCAATACTAATTAGTGAGGCTGTGCTGAAAATCGAGTAGACTGGTCAAGCTTTTGTACAGCTCCATGATTCCATAACCCAATCAGCAAAGTTGACATCCAATACTCAAATTAGTGTATGTGGGTAAATTAAAACAGAGGCAACTATCATTTTTAAGTGCTTACTATGTGCCGTGCATTGATCAACTCAATTTATACATACATTCTATGAAGTAAGTAGTATTTACTTCAACATTACATATGCAGAAAGTGAGGCTTGGCCAGGATAAGTAACACTGCTAGTAAGTGGCAAAACTAGGAATCAAGATCAGGCCCTGCCCTGAACTGACTTCAGAGCCAATGCTTCAAAACCTGCAAGTGTGGTCCACGAGCCACCTGAACCTCACTCAGACCTAGAACCTCTATGTGCAGAACCAGAAATCTGCAGCTTTTCTACCTCCTTCCAGGACTTCAATTAGACACCTCATACTCGTTCTCTTGTGCCATGTGTCTCATCCTTTCTTTCAAGTTTTCCATCTCTCTGTGCTGCATGCTAGGAAATTACTTCAGATCTATTTTTCAGTTTGGTAATTCTTTCTTCTACTGTCTTTAATCTTGATTTTAACTCTTCACTGAGTTAAAGCATTTCAGTGATTAAGATTTTTAATTTGGAATCTTGCATTTTTCTTAACATTAGGTCTTAAGCAGTTTTTCCATGTTGTACAGTTTTCATAATTATTTTGTAAAACAGTGGCCTAATATTCTATTCCATGGTTACATCATGATTTACCTAGTCATTCATCTGTTGCTATATCTTGTCATTATATGAGTCCTTAGAAATTATCATAGAATTATCACAGAATCGCAGATTGGCTAAATGACCCATTGTGATTTAGCATGTGTGGGGCGTCCCAGGCATCTCTGTGGTTAGAATATTCTTGGCGATTCTGATGCACACGCATGGTCAAGAACCACAGATTTAAAGGACCCACCTGAGTACAGACAGACCCTTAATATTATGATCACGAGTAGTATCACATAATTATTAAGAGTGTAGCCTCTTAGACGGCCTGAACTGAAATCTTGGGCTTCATCCCTGAAAGGCCGGTAAGCTTTTTAACTTCTCTAGGCTTCCATTTCCTCACGTACCTTCCAGTCCATCTTCATGAGACCTCAGAGAAGTAAATGTAGACTAGAGGATTCTGATCTGGAATCTACCTGGAGTGTGAGGAGAGGAGACTGAGACTGCAGGGCAGTTTCCAGCCTCATCAGTTTCCAGACCTGCTGACAGGTTGGAAAACATGTCTGTGGAGGAGGAGGTGTTACACATTTGGGGCTGTAGTACTTTGGTATATTTTTACCTAATTAAGAATAATGATCAGTATGTGATTTAATGACATCCAAATTCCTGAATGGAAGGTGGGGGGGGGTTCTATATAATCTTCAGGCTGAGACCACAGGGATTAGAAGAAGCCATCAGAGACTTGCTTCCGAATGAGCAATGGTCTCTGGAATACAGATGTATTTAAGGAAGAGTAGAGGGGAGAAAAATGGGAATGGCCAACAGAGGAAGGTCACCAAGTCAGGACGGACAAAAACAAAACTAAAATTCGGACAATGTATAAGTTTAAGAAGCCTGTGGTTCTCCTAATAATTTTTGAGGGTTAAGTTTCACAGCTATGATCTGTGCTAGAGGTTTCCTCTAATGAGTAGCTTTCTCTAGTTTATAATGAAGACTAGGAATGCATACAGTGAATTCTTAGGGCTATTTTAAAAAAATATTCTGTAAGGTAATATTTTGTTCCATGGGCCAAATGCAAAACTTCTGAACTACTTGAAAGAACTTGAGAGAAAAATTATCTAGAAGTCTAGATTGCGGTTACACATGGGAGTTTTGTCTGTGTGCCTAGAGCAGAACCTGACGCATAGTGCTCAGTGAATATTTGTTAAATGAATTGTTTTCCCTCTTTTGGCTTCAACCATTATTGGTTAATTTCATGCTCAATCAGCATCTCTATGGAAGAGCAAGAAACAAAAAGCAGTAAAACCTATTCACTGTTTTTTGGCTGTTGACACCAAGTCTACCCTCTTTTCCATTCTACACCCAAAGTGAAGGGAGGCTTTCCTGGGCTTTGTATTGGGCAAACTGAAGTATTTCAACTTGCTTAAAATGGATAAAAAATGCAAAAATATAAAATTAAAAAGCACAAAAATAAAAATGAAAAATTTTAAATGATTATATATGTGTGTGTGTACACACACACACACCAGTTTTTTAATTAGTTGTCAAAAAACTAAAGTGACATGTTCTTTACAGCACTAGTTCTCAACCAAGTATGAGTCCTTCCCTTTGAGAATATGATGAAAAGTTATACTTTTATCCCCAGAAAAATGTATATACATATACATAAAGTTCTATATATAAATTCAGAAGTCCCAAATCCCTCTGAAACCACAAAAAGGGATCCAGGTCACAAAGCCCTTCTCTTCAATATATGTAACAGGGGTCTCCGTACATAGGGGATATGGTTAATTTCACTTATTAACATATGCAAATAATGAATAGCTTAGGAGTGTTGATGGAAATTTTAATAAATGCTATCAACTAAGTTCCATATGCATGCCTAATTGATTATTGGTGATCTTCTTCCCTGTTGTTTTTACTAATTGAATCTGATTAAATTATTCAAAATCGGTATTACACCTAAATCCTTAAAATGGCAAGCCTCCCACATCAAACAAGTCTACACAAAGGAAAGGGAGGTTATGCAAGGATATGTGATATCCTTAAATGCCATAACAGATCAGCCAGTCTTTATTTGACCTTGACAGAAAGTTAACATTTAGGATTTTTAAGTGAGAGGCACCAAGGATAGAGATTAAAAAAAAAAAAAAAAAAAAATTGGGCGAAGGGTGGGGGAGCAACAAAAAAGCTGCGGTTGACCTAAACAGTTCACCACTTGCCTTCGGTTCAACATAAAACACTCAGGAAAGAAAACATATGTGAGGCCCAGCTTTCAGAAAACATTTGATTAAAAATAGTTACACTTACATCAGCTGTGTTTCAAGTTGTGGCAATTTGTATTTATAACTAAAGGGAAAATAAGAATACCACTGGCAAGCTATTTGTATTTTAGAACCAAGGTCACAGATGCTGATTTCTGTTTGGCATGGGATAGACCACATTGGAGGATGTCATATCAGCTAAGGAATGGGTGCTTTCTGGTCACTCGAGAATCAGAGAGGGTTTTTGAAGCCCCAGGGGCCTGTTCCTTTTGGCACCTTTCCACCTCTGTGAAGAGGAAGGCAGTTTGATTAAAAAAAATATATCATGCATAACTTTCGGGAAAAAGAGGGAAATGAGCCTTCCCTGGCACTCCTCACTGAGTCAAAAACAGGCAGAGACAAGCTTGGCCTCGAGGAAGGTACTTGTGCTTTTCTGCCAGCCTCAGCCATTAGGAGCTTCATGATGAAATTAGAACTGAGGAAACTTTAAAGGGAAACTTTACAGCACAGAATAATAGACTATTAAATATTAAACAACAGGAAAGCTTTTCTTTTAAGAAAGTAAGATGCAAGAATTAGTCTACATATTTACTTCCCCCAGATTTTCCTCTGGTTATTATTTTTTGCTGTAAGAGTCGGAATAAATTCCACATTGTGAATGAATAAATTTTATCGAGATGATGAAGAGAGACAGAGGAACCAATAGGATCAAAGGGAACATGAATCTTCAGTGGAGCCCAGTTTTAACTCTTACTTGCCTTGAAAAGGAACAATCATGTGTAACAGAAAATTTGGGTAGAAACCAGTAAAAACATATCTGAGAATGAAAGCTCAGAATAGTAGTTTATGAAATAGGAAAAAGTGATGGATGGATGGGGGGCTTTAACTGTAGTAAGTATATTTTATTGTAGAAAGAGAGAAAGATGAGAAGCGAATATGGTAAAATGTTAATATGTATTAAATCGAGATGGTGGTAGATGGCATCTGTTATATCAATTATTAAATGTTCTGTATGCTTGAAATATTTTATAATTAAGATAATTTTTAAAAACAAAGTGAAGACTTACAAAGCAAGACTCTAGAAAGCTAAGTAGGGTTTTCTGACATGAAAAACAAGCAGAGCACTAGATGGTCCAGTAGCCTGAGTTGTAGAAATAACCTCAACATGGTAAGAGAGTGTCTATCCTACCCCCAGCTTATTTGAAATAGGATTTTTAAACATGGGACTAAATTTCAGCAGAAAAAGGAGGATTTGGATAGCCTCTAGAGTTGGTTTTAAAATGATTTAACTTGAGGTATCATATTTGGACAATCAGCAAGAGAATAACCCAATAGGGTTACATGTTTATGTGGTCTGCAAGGTAGTTAGGGGTCTGCACCCCAAACCACAGACAGCCCCAACAGCTTTCAGGTTGACCCTGACCCTTTGCTGCTGCCTGCATATGACTGAGTGTACACTCAACTACCAGCCTTTCAGGGCCTCTCAAGGGAGTGGTGTGCTCTCACAGAGGCATGATGGGAAAAGAGGGAGGGAGGCTGGAGGAGAGAGAGAGAGAAGAGAGTAAGAGGTTATAGGTGAGGAAAAGGCAGAACCCCTAAGATTTTGCTGTAAGGCCTGAACAAATGTCCTTTATTAAATACGTTGCATATGCAAATCTCAGAAATATCATTTCTTTCCAGTAAATGGAAATGCCCTCCCTCTGAAGTCCCGGCAGAATGGATTGGGAGGGTAGGTGGGGGCACCCTCCATTATACCTCCCTCCACTGGAGGAGGACGACCATTCCATTGATGACCCCACTGCTCACAGCTGCTCTGCAGGTGCACGGCCTTGACCGAACTCAACTCCACTTTGACTTTCTCTTCTGTAATAGATTTTGCCAAGAGCCAACAGAACCCCTATGTCCATCTTTAGCATGCAGTTATCACAGAATATAGAATATTTAAGATATGTTTTTTCCTTCTCTTTTCCATTTTGCTCCTTAATATCCAAATATAGCTAGCTCAGAGATTCTAGAAGAAATGATACAGTCACCATGATCATCATCTTGAAAATAAGTATCTACTAATTTTCAGGAAAAGTACATGTTTGCAAAATAGTACACATTGGCAACTCCATATAATCTGTGTGCTACAGCTTTATAGTAGAAGAGTATGCAACAGAGAAAGGTTACGGTTCATTCGACCCTGCATCTACATCAGTGGTTCTCAAGCAGGGTGATTTTGTCCCCCAGGGAACATTTGGCAATGTCTGGAGACATTTCTGACTGTCACCTCTATAGGGATGTTACTGACATCTATCTGGTGGACAGAAGCCAGGATGCTGCTGAATATCCTACAATGCACTGGAAAACACCCCCAACAAAGAGTTTTGTGGCCCAAACTCAATGGTGCTGAGTCTGAAAAACCCTGATCTGGTTGTATCTGTCCCACTGCTTTCCTTACAGCCTCACACAGAGCGGATGCTTAGATAACTAGTGAAGTACACATGTACAATCGTAAAGATCTTCCTGATAAGAGATACACACTGAGCACAGTTGTTTCCTCTGCCTCAACTTCACAAGGAACAGGGATTTAAAAATCCCTTTGTAAACGGAAAGGTCACCCTCAGCTATCCGTTATGAAAAGATTGTTAAAAGTGATATTGGGAGAGCTCTGGGAAAAATATCTCAGGGTGGTCTCTTGCTCTTCCTCCTGCCCATCCTTCTGAGTAAGAGCTTCTAAGATAAACAATATTACTTGCTTTAACTGCTAGAAACAGCGGTCATTTAAACTCTCAGTGAACAGTGACAGGCTAGGAGAACACTGACAGTTTGTAATAGATTGTCTGAACTGTTCTTCCTTTTTTTTTTTTTCTTTACAACTGAATTAGCTTAATGCTTAATAAATATATGTTGAATTAGATGGGGTGTAATAATGAAGCTGTTGCTGAAGTTTAATAATGACCAATTTACCCGTTTATGTTTTGACTTCCTATAGTAGTAGTTATTTATATATCTGTATTTCCCACTAAGTATTAAACTCATTGATATAGAAACTATAATTTGACAAGAATAGCTAATGTCCAATAGGTTGTTTCACTTCTGAATTATTTTGTAAATATGAGGCAGCAACCAATACATGAGAAGGCTGTATGAAACTGAGCATAAATGGATATATATAAAGTTTTTATTAGGTAGTAAATTTGCAACCAAGTTAATCCCATGTATTTGTTAGTGTCAAGAATTGTCAGCCAGCCACAAAAGACCAGAGCAATAGAAGTAAATAGTTCATGAAAATACCATAGTAATTTATATTTTTTGTACAGAACCAATTCAGAAAATACTCCCAGTTTTTCTCTCAATGTTAATTCTTCAGTGATTATAATCAGTGTCAATGCTGACAACATGTGCCTTTTAATTATGCTTATCACAAATACAAACACATGAACACATACAATATTTATCTACTGATACATGGACACGTGTTAAAAAGATAAGTGCTGGATTAGACTCTAATATCGAGTACCCTTTGCCCCCTGAGCCTCTCTCTCCCTTGTTTCTAGAGTTAAAATTCTCTGCCCCTTTCTTCACCATCGTTCTCCCATGTCCTGTCACCCATATCCCTGTCCCCAGCATTTCAAATGTACACATTCCAAGTGAGATTTCAATGAACAACAGTCTTCTGTAGGATAAAGAGCCACCAGTTCTGTGAGAAAGGCAAGTTAATTCTTTTCCCTGAGCCTCAGTTTCCTCAGAAACTTTTTACCTCCCAGGGTTATTTTGAGGATTAGAAGAGGTAATGTATGCAGAGCACTTGGCAAATCTTCGGTGCTTAATAAATGCTAATTCTCTTGATAATTGCTGATCCCCTTTCCTCATCCAGACTCTAAAGGACTGAGACCCTAAGACTGTTGTCTCTTTCTCTGGGCTAGACACACCATATTTACCCTACCTAATGACCTTGAATAAGAAAAACATCTTTCATTCCACATAGAGGTAGGAGAATTAAAATGTAAATATGATTGGTAGGACTGATACTATACAATACGGATGGGTTTCACTCAAAAGGTAAGGAATATCATCACAGTATTTTGTCTTTTGCTTGGCAACAGGGATAAGAAATTAGAAAGGCCTAGGCCAGAAGTGGGCTGTAAGGAGAAGGAGGAAACAAAAAGCAAGCCTGGCAAAAACAGCCCAATTTCCTTGACATTACGATTTTACTGAGGGCCTGCCCTGTTCCCTTCACCCAGTCACAAAAACAAACCAACAAAAAGACTGAGGCCAAAAGTGTGTCATATCCTAAGGGGCACACACACCTTAGTGGGAACTGAGTTAACCTTTTGCCGAAGCCTTGAATTATTAAACAAATACAAATTTTTATAAACAACGTAACTGCAATTGTGGACTGGGTTATCTGCAAAACAATTACCAAGCCATCTATGAAGCATGACACCATTGAGTATGAAAATAAAAAATTCAAATTAACTGAGAGAAGGATCTTCTCTTTAAATTAACAAACAGAAAAAGAACCCGAAGATGTGAAAGGCTCCACCAAGCACACCACAGGCATGTCAGGAAGCAGTAGATTCCAAGGACCACCACCTGTGCATGTGTATTTGCTAAAGCAGAAGCCCTACTGCACTCCCAGGCTCTCTGTGGAGCACTTATATGCATTTTCTCATTTAATCTCTAAGAGACTCTATGAAGCGTATACCACCAATCTTTCTGCATTTTATACATTAGAGTACTGAGGTTTAGAAGTGTTGGACAACATCGTCAAAGCCACACAGTAACAGTCTGCATCTGAATTCATGACTTTAAATACTACGCTATATAATCCATATACTCAAGTCATCTGTTTCATTTTTCACTAAATTTCTAAAGCGCTGAAACGAAGCACTTCTTTCAGACTTACTATTAAAGTTTCAAGAAGTATACAATTAAAAACACCCTTTAAGGTGACCAAGAAATAATAAAAGTTTGTTAGCTAATGTTGAAATAATTTCTACTAAATAGAAATATATATTAACGGAGTTTTAAAATCTGTCATTTCTATTGCTAAGACACAAATTTCTATTTAAAAATTATAATAATCCTGTGACCATTTCAAGTTAGGGGCAAAAGCAAATTGTATTCATTTAAAGCAGTTCCTCACCTTTGTCGCTAGGAAACCAAAATTCACATAGAAAGATAGCACTAACTTACTTTGACCTGAGGGTAGGACTTCTTGTTCTTTTCACTAGATGCACCAGGGAGTCCACCATGGGATGGGCCTTCACAGACATAACGGAAACGAAATCCTCTCTGCAAAGGTGAACACAGAGCCAACAAGTTTGAGAAATACTCATTAAAAGTATAGGGACAGTTACATACAAATTTTTAATTCTTGTCTGTATTAGACGACAGAGGAAAAACAAGAAATATGTGAAAGAGGATTGTGTAAATGAGAACCACTTTTCCCACAATCTTACTATGGACACTGAGGTTAACTGATATTTATGTGCTGAGCTGTGGTGTAAAAGCCCGGTCCCTAACCCTTTGGAAAACTCTTCCCGCTGTGCATACCGAGGAGTGAACTGCTGAGGAGTTTAAGCCTTGGACTCCACGGGCTACAGCTCGTTAGAATCAAGAGCTTCCTCGTCTCAGATTGCTGCCGCCAAGCTCTGAACTTAGATCTCTTACTCAAAGTTAGGCTTCACTGACTCTTACTTAAAGGAAGTCCTTTATCTCCTCTGATTACAGTTGGCTCAGGAGGGAATACAGCAATGTCTTGCTAAACCCAGCACGCACATCGGTGTTGCAGAACACACCCTAAGCTAGACGCCACATTTGGCCAGCTTTTCTCAACAGTTCCAGAAAATAAGATTTTTGATTTTATGATGATTGATATTATCAAGCTCAAGCTCTCTATATGATGTGACCAGAAGGAATGCAAAACCAGACAGCCTCTCTACACATTATTGACTCAAGAATTTTACAGGTGTAGTAAATCGATGAGGAGCTGGGTTAGTCTTGACTATATGAACTACGGTGGGCTCATAAATACCTAAATCCCATGTTTTTCTTATCTATACAAATGAGATTAGACTAGACTACCTTAAAGGTCTGTCCCAGTTCTAACATTTTATGATTTACAAAGCTAACACTTATAATTTGTATCATATTAGTACACACAAAAATAATAAAACAAGGACAATTATGAGAATGGAGCTCACCATCACATTAAGTAAACTTTTGGTGTATTTCCTGAAAGACTCAAAGTTATAATGATGTCAGTCAATTTGCAGTAGTGCTAGTAGTTTACAGATATACAGTCACTAACCAGACAGTTTTTCTTTTTCCACATTGACCTTTAGGTGAAAGTATGTTAATATACTTCAGGTAACATCCTCACCTTTCATTTATATTAATGTGGGACTGACTGCATAGGAACAGTGCTCCATCACTAAGCTACCAGGAGCTCTGCATACCCTCTACGTGCTGGCAGGGCTCTGCCCTGCACACTCAGCAACTGTGGAGTCAGCAAACACAAAGGTTTTAACAGCTTTGAGCTCTTCAACCAATGTAAAAATTTTGCCCTCCTTAGATTGCACTACATTTCATTATTCTTCACGTAGGGTCTTGGGAAACAAACAGTCTCTGTCTGAGTGGTCCAAGGGTCCTGAATGAATTTAAATTTCTGGCATCTGGAACTATCCCTATACTCTCTGAGATCTTCCTGATTTGCAACGAGGATCAACATTAAAGCATGTTTCATGGGATGAGTAAGGCCTTGAAGTAAATTCCCTAGTGTAGGGAGTTCCTCAAGTCACATGGATCTAGAGTGTGTGATTAACTTATCAAAGTGGGACCTAAAACAACTCTTGCGTATAGCTCAGGAGATTCCAAACCTAAATCCTAGTGAAGCCTTCTGAGGTGAGGACAGTCATTTAGGGCAATGCTTCTGTTTTGCCTCTCACAAAATTCAAACTAAAAAACAAGTTACAAATTCAGCTCTATCCCTTTTGTAAACAAAGGCTGTTTGCTTATTTTTAATAATTAAATTAAATTTATAAAAAGCATCAGCATGTGCAACAATTAGCCTCCGGAAATAGCTAACAATAAAGGTAGGAATTTACTCGAATGGCACTCAATTTAAATACTACTTCAGTTTTTAAGCAGTATTAGATAATTAGCATTAAATAATATGCAACAGAACTGGTTATTTCAAAGATTAATTATCTATGCTATGACTCATCTCTGTCAGACCTGGGGAGAATTGTGGCAAAGAGAACCCAAAGAAAAAAGAACATTTTCCTAATTTTTATTTTAAAAATGGAATAAAGCAATTCATTATTTTAATCACTCTAGGAAAGTTGGAAAAACATATACATGTATACTTTTACATCTTACTGGGAGTAGTATCAAATAGGATATGGGTAAAGAAACATGTCTTAATAGCTTGCTTAAGTTTGAAAAACAACAAATAGTTTTCATGGTTGTATAACAGTATATAAAATTCTAAAGGAATTTTAACCTGAGGATGGAAATTTATTACTGTTTACTTTTAGGAAGATAGGATCTCTTCAAATGCACAGTCTAGATGCATTTCCGATTCTAAATTTTTGAGATTAAAGTTTGCCAGTCCACAGCCATTCATCTCAGTAACTCCATTTGCTTAAAATGAGTCATCAACCTCAAAGGCAAGGGTACATCCATCCGGTCAGAAAGTCTGACTTAAATACAACCTTCTTACTTTCACTGCAGTCAGACATCAAAATAGCATCAGTTTGGTAAACAGACACATTGTTTTACTCAGATGAGCTTTTACCCCTCCACATATGGTGAATTAAATTTTGAATTTTGGAACTATATAACTCTTCAGGTCAATTATAAATGTCAATTTTTCCTTATAACTGTTAGACCCCTCATAAGAAATTGCATTTAAAATTCTCATTGTAGTGCTATGCTTATGAAAATGGATAGTTGAAAAACATGCTTTGTCTGGTATGCAGCCAAATAATTGTTAGTTGATTTCTCAGTTTCATGGATTACCCAGATCTTACAAGCTAGAAAATTTTCCAGGAGCCCACTGCATAGAATCTTAGGGATAAAGGTCCACTGGAAGGATCTTTGAGATAATTGGTGACCTTCTGTGAGAAGTCACTACTATGGAATTGGACATAAGCAAAGGAAAGTCTTGTTGGCAACTACTATGGAATTGGACATAAGCAAAGGAAAGTCTTGTTGGCAGCCTGTGGAGTCAGGGTGTGCCACCAACATGCAACTAGAACAATGCCCCGAAGTCTCATGTGGCTTTTCAGTCCCCACACTAAAAACTTTTACCTAAGTTCAACTTTATAAGGATTGTCTATTTGGTCATAGTTAAAATATTTATATCCTTTAAATGTTGACCAAATCCAAATACACAGATAATGCCACAAATACAGTAACCACAATACATGTTTTAAGATATAGACCTAGTTAGCATTTGTTAAATGTTACACAATGTAAAAGTGCTACGCTCACTAGCCTGAGCTACTCAGAACATTTAGGAAAGGTCCTGGGTAATATAACTCCAAGAGAACAGGTATATACACCTTCAGTGTCACACAAATTTAGTAAGCACATCCATTCAGAGATTTACTGACTTGTCCTCATTCTGTGGAGGAGTAAGTATACCATTTTCTGCACCCTAATAATTGAAATCTATAGGCAGATATTAAAGATTCTCTTTCCTCCTCTTTCATCACTGGTCCTATCCAATTTCCGATGAATATGATCCACAGAGTTGGGGCATGATGAAGAGGCCACTTCAATTCCCAGGGATCCTCTACAGAATCGAGGAAGAGCCTGAGAAAATAAAAGCCTCTTCTCTTGACTCCAAAGAGGCTGAGTTTCTAAAGCTAACACCAGAAGGAAGAGAACTCAACTGTCCGTTCTAATACTATTACCTCCCACTTAGTATCTTAGGGTGCATATTCCACAGACAGAACAGAAAAGGCTGGACCTACCAACCGTAGGAGGAAGGCTAAGATGTACTGTGTGTGCATGGACACGACTGGCGGATGTAACTGCATGTGAGCTGCATGTGTGCGTATTTCTGGAGGAATGACGATGAATGGAGAGAACCTATGCCTTTTGTAGGAGTGGCTGGTCAGCAAAGTTAGTAGACATAGTAAGATACCAAGGATCTATAATTAATGGAGTTTTACAGACTACATACTGAGGTTCAAGGCAATGTGAAGAATGACTAATAGAAATGTAAAATAGACGAATGAAGTGGTTACATAATTTGACAGGTTGTTGACCTTCTAGATAAGCTACTTCCTTCACAAAATTCATTTACTATTACTCGGTGCTTGAGATATTAATATTATTAGACTTATGGATCTAACATGTAAAGACACAGCCCCATCCCTTTAATCTTCTTACCTGTTTAGGTTGCTCTAATATTTGAAGGTATGGACCATCTGCTAAAAACAAAAACAACAAACAAAAACCAAAAGAATGTGAGGCTTCTCAAACTTGGTATAAAACATAAAGCAAGTAAAAAACTGATATTATGTTTTTAAAAAGAGGTTTCTATTAAATTTTTAGCTAAAATTCCACAAGGATATAATTTATCTTCCTTATTTGAATATTAAATTGGTCCTTATTTTAACAGTTTTACACCTTTAGAGAACCACAATAAATAAACACTTCTTGAATGGTGATGGTACATTGTGTAACCCAACAAAAGGCCTGATGTTGGCAAAGATTAAGATGTTAATAGCCTTCACAGTCTTGTGTACTTAACAAAGAATTATCTTTTGCTTTCACATCATTAGATCCTGACTTCCATTCCTCAGAGAGAATGTCCTTAATGTGAAATTACAAAGACTGAGCTGGCACTTACATGTGTGAAATACATAGATAATGGTCTCAGGCTGTCTACTTGCCCTTACACTAAGTTTTTTGTTCCTTTCCCTTCCTTGATTCCATAAGTACTGCCTTCATTCACCAATTGGCTAGCTTGTTCTCCCTCTCTCTCAAATTTAATTTGGTCTAAATGACATGGTAGACTTTTCTTATTAATCCATAGCTTTTGATGTTTGTATACAATTTTTGAATACTGTGCTCTGATATAAACTCTGTTTTAAAAAAGCATAAGCATTTTATAAAATCCTGAAAATAATTTAATTGAAGATAGGTGAATGTCAATTAATTACTATAAAAACATAATGAAAACTAGAAGCTTAATCCATACCATGATTATATCTGACTTCGGAAGTTCAAAGGGAAATCAGAGCCTCTGACAGTATAAATACAAATTTATTCAATATGAGATAGTCCTTAAGCTCCCCAGCTGGTTTTATGTCAACAGTATAATAACCCATAGCTCTACAATAAATAAAGATATATGGTATTTCTCACTTGTTTGAATGTAAATTAAAAAGTTTGGCACTAAAAAAATTCTAGGAGAATGCTTCTGTGTGCATTTCAATCTTCACAGTCTTTTAGCCAGAAGTTGAAGACCTATTATTTCAGATAAATAAATATATGAGGAACTACACACCTTCAGGTTGAAATTATAAATAAACTACTAACTTAAGAGATAAATTATTTTTATCTTTTAAGCATTATACTGAATCAGCATAAAGCTAGAGAACTGTTGGAAACAAAAGTATAATTATTTCCTGTTATTAATCAAGAAATTTACAGGAAAGTCAGTTGAAAACTGACTGAATTTGAAGTGAAACATACACAAGAAAGGAAATATGGAGAGTGACTGGCCATTGTAGTATAATTTAGGTAAATGAGCTCTCTTGTTTGTATGAAATTTATCCCTGGAAATTTTAAACTTTTAGAAAAGAAATTGTAATTTAAAAATTCTAAAACGTGGCTAGAATTTAATTTTTGATAAGGAAATAAAACCAATTAGAAATAGAAATATTTTCACACTACTAACATGTAGCTTGTATGACAATGTAACAAATATAGTCATAAAAAAACATTCCCTCCAGAATTCTAAATGAACATATCAAGAAGAGAGGCCTCTAAGAAAGCAACATTTGGATGTCATGGAAAATATAGGGGAGATGAAGTATGGTTACATTAAACTTCAAGTCTCTCACTTGTTATTGACTTCTAAAAGTACTTGAAGTTTTGCTATTATTTTTGCTGTATGATTAATATGTGAAATTCCAGGTTTGAAAATTTTATCAGTGAAATGGGGCCATTTTTCTCTTTCAGGGAACACACTAAAAAATTCAATCAACTAGAAAATTAGATGTGATATGTATATATTTGTTTTAATGACAATTGTCTTTTGGTCACATTTCTACTCCATGAAGTAACATCCCACTATATAGAGAAATTTAAATTACAGCATAATGTTATAGACTTAACAGTTGTACTATAGCCCATAGAATTTTCAATAAGTAAGGGAACTACTAATGGTTTTAGATTTCAAGAAACATGTAAGATAAAATGATCCATGTGAAAATTACAAGTTAATATTGGCTTACATAATCATCCTATCCCTTCAAAATGTGCATAAAACAGCATACAACTTGGATTCTAAAAACTGCACTATGCCACTACAACAGAGAGGGGGAAAAACAATAAAAATGATGAGGTAATAACTGGAAGATAAACTTTTGAGGTATAAGTTTAAAAGTCTTTCTAATATTATCGCAAAATAATTTCTACAATGTGAAGCTCTGACCCCAGAATATTTATGAGATGGTTCTTTTGATAATCTTATTTCTATCTTCATAAAGTTGATGAAATAACGACATTATTTCTGAAAGTGTCTGCCTCAGGATACTGTTTGGTATTTGCAAGGTCTTAAATGGAAATGTATATGTTTCTTGAGGGCAGAACCAAGTTCTTATGTTTTCACTAAAGCATTAATACTAAGAAAAATACTTTGATCCCCAGAATTAAAAGTTCACAGGAAACACAGAAGCTACCAAGGCATTTACTTGTTCTTCACAGGAAGCTGACCTAGAGCTCAAATTGGACAGCAGTTCACGAGATCTCAGATAGGGTGGCGTACAAAATATGTTTTGTGGGGTAAAGAGAAAACAGCCTCAGCAGTACAACTTTTGCTAGTGAAGGTGAAAGCATAGCAAATTTATTTTTTCCCTCCCATGAACTTCCAGAAATAATAAAGATAAAAATGCAGAAAAACATTCTGGTCTAAAAAATGAAAAGTAAGTACCAGAGTAACATTAATAGTTTTAAATGAGAATGATACAAATTAGATAAAGGCCTCCAATGAGGACAAGTCCATGGTGAATCGAAGAGCGGATGTCCACTTCAGTGATTACAAAACTTCATGTTTTATATACAACTTCCATCACGTACTCACACTGCTTTTGAACATCTCTTAAGTGCCCCCGCTGGTGATGTGAGGAGCACATAAAGAGAGCCATCACACCGAGCTTGTATACAAATCAATAAATAAAAAAAGAGACTAAATGTGTTCATTTTTAAAATCACTCATATGAGATTAAACACTTTATGGATGGCAATAATTAATACAGTCACGTTAGAAGGAAGGATAATTATCATGAGTTTTATCCAACTGGTCAGAATGTAAAGCTAAGAGCTTTTTAAAAGGATGAATTTTATACTGAGATGATTTTTGTGACTTTTGTCCACTTTCTTTCCCCAGTGCCTGACATACACAGTAGGCACTCAAATAAGTGTTTTTGGAGTAGATCTGAAGAGTCGAGACGGCCTACATCTGGAACAAAGCACGGGGGATTTAAAAAGAATCCAGAGATGATAAGATTGGGTGAGAAGGAAAATCCTCAGACTGAGTGAAGACATTACTTCTGAGCTGTCCTAGCAGATATCAGTGACAGACATTCTGAGTCTTACAATACATAATTGAGGTGAAACATTTTTTGTGCAAATATATTTCAAGAAAGTATATTAAAAGATTGGTGTTTAGAACATAAATCACCATTTCCTTCCTAGGTACATCATTGACTTTCTAAAAGAGACTTAGCAAATCCTGAATTTAAGTAAAAGTGAAAGCAAAACAATAGGGCAGTAGGAGTGAGGGGTTTTCTTACCTGTCGTCAGTGACATCTCTGGTTGAAATAATTCTGGGTTAAATATTGTATGATTTAAAGGATCCAAATGAAACATCTGTAACAAAGAAAATGTAAATTGTCAATCATTATGTCTCCAACGTTGCATTAAACATTTGAAATTGCTATGCATAAAACATAATTACAGGACCAAAACCTAAAGCCAAAAACAAAAAAATCCGAAAATATTTCAAATCAGGATTTTAAAAATGCCTTCATGAGACCTCGCTAAATCCTCATCTGTATGGAACTTTCCATAACTTTGGCAGTGTTTATGTGACAAAGGGATTCGAGAAGAATGACCTAGTTATAAAATCCACAGAGGCAGCTTAACTAGTGTATCAGGGCCCAGTATATGTTTATCATATAGTGGATACTTAATAAATATTTGTTGAATAAACTCCCTTAGAAATATAAGCACAAGAATATAATCCTAGAAATCTGTATTTCTTTTATGATGGTAAATAGACCCCTACTCTAGCCATCTAACTTCAAGTCCTGAAAGAATTCGACACCAGCCCTGGAACAATTTACAGAAAAACTGAAAATATGACTTATAGTCTAAGGAGCAGATAACTAAGCACTGAGCTCCGTCACTTTTTTTTTAACCTTTATGTACCTGGCACAATGCAGAAATACCTGGAGTGTAGTGGATGTGGGAGGCTGAATAAAAGTTCCCACAAAGACAACCACATCCTAATCCCCAGAACCTATGAATACTATCTCATAGAGCAAAAAGGATTTAAAGATGTTATTAACGTAATAATACAGAGATGGGGAGATTATCATGGATTATCCAGATGGGCCTGATAAGAGGGATACAGGATATCAAAGTGAATAATAAGAAATCTGACAATGGAAGCAAGAGGTTGGAGTGATTAAAGGGGATATGAGCCAAGGAACATTGGCTTTCTATGGAAGCCCAAAAGGCAAGGAAACGAAAGCTTCCAGGAGAGCAGCCCTGCGAACACCCTGACTTTAGACTTCTGACCTTCAGATTATAAGAGAATAAATTTGCGTTGTTTTAAGATACTAAATTTGAGGTAATTTGTTATAGCACCAATAGAAAACCAATACAATGTATTCTGATGGAATTATATATTCTATCTTGATAAGTTACTAATAATTACTGATCCCAAGAAAAAATTTTTCTTTCCACGTAGTTCATTCAGGACTTTAAATTCATATGTCTTAGCTTGGTAATTGTTTCAACCTAAGTAAGTCATCTGTTCGAAATGTCTGTGGATAGCATAGAAACCAACCATATTTCACTTTTTATGATATGCTAGTTGGGAAGTGTGCTGGAGCTGGTATTTAAAACAACAACAACAACACCTGAATTACAATTTACTCCTTTTCTTTATTAGTATATTACTGGAAACTCTTGGGTAACTAAGACCCTAGATGCCTCGTTAAGTCAAGAATAACAAACACAGTGTTTAAATAAAGAAAACTTCACCTCCAGTAGTGAGGTACGCAAATTTTCAACTGAGGAATAATAAATGTGCTTCACTTTACTGCTTAAGAGTCAAGTTCATCTACACTTTTCATTGTTTGCTGAAAAGGAAATATTGGAATGAAAAAACATGTTATTGTAAAAATGGGCCCCACCTTACAGAGTATTCACAGACCAGAAAGTCGCAGAGCAGAAAAGATGACCTAGCAGGAAAAAACCCTCTTTCCTAGGGTCCTGCCGGGGGCAAGAACAATGAGGTTAGAGGGCAAGAGCACTGATCTGAGGACAGAGACACACACTCCACTTCAGACAAAGAAGACAGAAGCTGTGTTGTGCTGCAACTTGCACTGTGTATTACGTCAAGGGTGGAGAGCAAATTCCAGAATACACTACAACACTGAGGACATGTGAACTTCAGGAAATATATACTATTAAGCTTCAGACAAGGAAAACAAACAAACAAACAAACAAACTTCGAGGACCTTTCCCCTCAAAAGTGGAAATATCAGAACATGGCCCCACCTGTTTGTTGCTACCGATCACCAAAAATGCCCACGTAAGAAAAACTTTCGAAATGAATGTTTTCAGCAGATTTTACTCTTGTGTGGCATAAAGGACTATCTCTTGTTGATAAGATTTCCTGCCTATAAACAGGAAAGCATCGTCTAAAACCCAGAAGAAACAACTCTAAGGCTGGTTAGACTTTGCCTTTGTTACAGATAGCCTATTAAAAGCGAAAGGTAAAACACAGGTTTTTGATGCTATGAGTAGCCAAATGTCTTTCATGCTCTAATTAAAGAAAATGTTCCTAGATTTATCCTGTATCACCATTTTTACAGTCAAGTTCAAAAACGAGTCCCTGAATGTGAAAGGCTATACATCCGCATTCTTTCTAAATCAATCAGAACATTATCAAGAGTAATGACTGCTTACAGAAGTCTCTTTTATTTAAAGAAGCAATACTAGACCCCTTAGAAACTATTTCACTTTTGGTTTTATTTTTCTGACTGATTTTTTCCGTGTGTAAATTTGGAAAATCCATTTTTTATGTGGTTGCTACTAATGATTAAGTGTGACATCATTACAACCCTTGGCCCCCTCTAAGTCCCAGGGCGTCCTGGTACCTCTTGTTACCTCTTCTTGTCTATCTAGTCTAACAAACTACATGTTCCAAATCTCAGTTTACAGAGACTTCCTCTGGTAAGCCCATAACCCTGATCTCCCCACAGGCAGCTCGTAGTTATCCCTCTGACATTCTGTGCAGACTACTGCTACAGTACTTACCACATATGAAACTATTTATGTTGCTATCCCTCTTAGTAGAATGGCAGTGTCGGAAATTAGGGTCTATGTAACTATTTTTGTCCCCCTCCTTACCCAGTGTTCTGCTACAGAGTAATGCCTCAATAAACACCTGATGAATGAATAAACCCCAGAAGTTGACATACTTCTTAAAAATCATTATATTAAAATTTAATATTGGCATTGTAATTACCCTAGTGTCTAAAAATTGCTTTCAAATGGTTCACTTTATATATATATATATATATATATATATATATATATATATACACACACATACACATATATATTCTATATAAATATAAAAATATAGAGAGGAAAGCAAAATATTAATAACGGACAAAGACTTGTTGGACTATTCAACATTTCTATAGGCTTGACATTTTTCCAAGTAAAAAACTAGGAGGAAAAGGAAAAGAGGACATTGGTATCTCTTCATAACTGCTAATACAATTATAAAGAACAGTTTATACTCCCAAAGCACATTCATTGCCCGTTAAGCCTTTTCAGCACCCCTGTTAATGTGGGGTTAGCAGTCCTGTTTTGCAAAGGAGAAAAGTGAGGATCAGGGGAGCTAAGTGATTCCTCAGGTTTTAAGAGCTCATCAGTAGCAGCTAGCATTTACATAAAGTTTTTCAAATTCTAAGTTCCAAAAGTCTTTGAACCATACCGATCTGCCTCCTCATTAGATGTGTTTTAAATATTTTGTATCCCCCAAAAAAGATATGTTCAAGTCCTAACCCCTAGTACCTGTGCATGTGACTTTACTTAGAAATAGGATCTCTGCAGATGTGATCAAGTGAAGATGAAGTCATACTGAAGGCTGGGCCCTAAATCCAACGACTGGTGCCTTTATAAGAGAAAAGAGAGAAATTTGGATACAGAGAAACAGGAGAGATACACAGGGAAGAAGGCCATGGGCTGGAGTGATGCAACCACTAGCCAAGGAAAGCCAAGGTTTGCCGGCAACCCCTAGACGCCAGGGGAGAAGCAGAGAACAGATTCTCCTCAGAATTCCTGGAAGTAACAAACCCTGTCATCCTCCTGACTTTGGACTTCTAGCTTGCAGAACTGTGAGAGAATTTCTGTTGTTTTAAGCCACCTCTTTTGTGGTGATTTGTTACAACAGCCCTAGGACACTAATACAGCAGTTATCATTTGACCTGTAGCATATATAGTTTTTGTGCAACAGTGTGTTAGAGCGGAGTTAAGTTACTCATTTTATAAGACATGGCCTCTCCAACCTTATATGCAGAGACAGGAAAACTGCAAAAACAATTTAAAAGAAATTTTTACCAATTTTAGAGTTTGCCTGATAATTACTATTGTTACCTCTGTATATTTAAAATATGAATACATTTACAAAAATAATTATCAGTGAGATGATATTATAATACTTACTTGTTCATGCCCTCCTAAATATGGATTGTCTTCTGCCATTTTGGAGCTGTAGATCAAAACAAAACAAAAGCAAACTGTAAGACTAACATGAACCTTAAAAATTCCATCATGCATGAGTGATCCGTATTATTCCACTAAGACTAAATATAACTCTTTTTTAAAGACCTTAGGAGGAAGACAGTAGTTCTTCTTTGGAATCTAAATCTAACAGCAGAAAGATTGCATAATCAAAGAATTACTGCTTACGTATAATCCAAAACCTCTATTGTCAAGCTCATAACAACGTCCTGGAGATTTTTATCCTCTGTATAAAAATCATGCATGTTTGGATTCTTAGAGGCCATTTCTTTTTGTCACTATGGAGATTTCAAGATGTACAGTCTTAGCTCTTTGTGTAGATTATTTTCTAACCCTTCATGAATACTGTGATGGTCCTAGACCTGTCTCCAAGCTTTCTATGTGCTGCTGGAGTTGAGAAGCCACAAGGGGGTCATTCTGCTGTCCTAGTGGCCTGGTCAGTGCATGATGGCACAAGGGGAGGGTGGCCACAGTGTGCTGTGCTCAGTCCGCCAGTGTGTTCCACTGCAGCAGGACATTTCCTGCCATTGTTAAAATGGTACAGCAGTTTCCCCTTATCCGCGGTTTCATTTTCTGCCGTTTCAGTTACCTAGTCAGAAAATATTAAATGGAAAATGCGAGAAATAAACAATTCATAAATTTTAAATTGTGTGCCTTTCTGAGTAGTATGAGGAAATCGCCTGCCATCGCACACCATCCCGCCTGGGGTGTGATTCACCTCTTCATCCAATGTCTCCATGTTATATACAACACTCGCCTGTTCGTCACTTAGTAGCCATTTTGGTTATCAGTCACCTGTCACAGCACCACAGTGCTTGTGTTCATGTCACCCTTATTTTACTTAATAATGATCCCAAGCTGCAAGAGTCGTGATCCTGGCAATTTGGGTAAGCCAAAGAGAAGCCATGAAATGCTTCCTTTAAGTGAAAGAGGAGTACAGTACAGTAAGGTATTTTGAGAGAGAGCCCACATTCACATAACTTTTATTACAGTATATTGTTATAACTGTTCTATTATATTATTGTTGTTGTTAATCTCTTACTGTGCCTAATTTATAAATTAAACTTTAGCATAGGTCTGTGTGCATATATAGGGTTTGGTACTATCCTTGGTTTCAGGAATTTACTGGGGGTCTTGGAACGTATTCCCCATGGATGAGGAGGGACTACTGCATAGAAACACTGTAATATTAAAAGTGCAATCAAAAGACACAAAAATAAGAGAATTTGTTATCGAGGCTATAGTCTCAGATTCAATCAACCCCAGCCAGATATTAGTACATCACATGCCCTAGCAATCTTGTATTACCCACAGGCCCTGAGAAAAGTGAAGAATCACATTGTCAGATAAAAATAGTATGTAATATCACATATCATTACGGATTTATTTACTTTAAGAAATACCCTTATCATCATTTTAAATATAGATTCATTTTATTTAAATTTACTTAGATCAAATTTTAGATATATTACATGAAATATCAGAAGATTGAAAAAACCAAGGCTGAAAGCAAATATGGATTCCTGAGGCAAAGTTCCTTTTTTATTTTTTCATGAAGTCTATAAAGCATTCAAGGGCACTTGGGACTGGGGCTGGAAATGTTAGCTGCCCATCAAAATCTGTCCTTCCCTTTTCCACAGTATAGAGTTGTAGCTGGCAACCTGACTGCTCAGCTGGAGTATACCCCACACTTCCGTGGAGTTAGGGGCGGTCATTTGATGAAATATTCACCACTGGAATATCAGAATTACTGTGTGCCCCCACCAGGTCTGGGCTTAAGGCCTTTAACATCCTTCCATGTTTCTGTGTTTTCTCTTTCTTGCTGGATAAAACCTAAACATGGAGAAGATGGAGCTTCTATCACGTAGATGATGCGGACTGGCAGGCAGCTAATACTGGTGGTCATGTGAGACAGAAAGAAACTTCCTTGTTCTTTAACACAGTGTATTGTTGGATCTCTTGTTAAAACAGGTTAGCCCTCCCTCATGAATACATCACCTAACTTCAATGAGGACAAAATTGTCCAAAGAGGGCCCTGATTTCCCATGAAAGCCTCTCCTGCTAGAGTTCTGTGTGACTGGTGAGGAGTGAGAAAGCCTCGTGAAGATTCCTAGTGGGATACGAGGTGGTGTCCAACTTCAACAAAAGGGCAAAGGGAAGCTCTGAGTCCTACAGAACAAGAAGTCCATGCAGATTTGCAAGGAAATATTTTAAACACGAAATTATTGATTGAAGATATATAAACAGCTGTAATCAATTAATACAAGCAGTTAAAAGGGGGAAAATTGACCTCATACAGTAAAGAGGAATTAAGTCATTCAAAATTTAAATGTGTTGCCATTGCTAGCTGGGTGACTTTGGATCCTGTGGTGTGTTTCTTCACCTGTAAAAGGAGAGATTTTGATGGGATAGACCTTTGAAAAGAGTAGAATTTTGTTGAGCTCAGAATGTTAGTTAGCTAATAAATGCTTATTCAAAGAACAAATTACCTAAATTATAACTCTTTTTGTAAACTTCGATTTTTATACATATTCAGGTATATATCTATATTAAAGAATCATAGCATAATTTTCATTTATATGAAGAATACTAGCAAAATGGTGTAATGCTGAAATACAGTGCTAATACCAGTTACAACATTCCATGCAAAAAAAGTATTTATTCTTAGAATACCACAGGAGACTAACTACCAAGAAAAATATTAAAACCTTTTCTTTTTCTGCCTTTAGACTTTCCATTAATCTGGGCTGATTACCTGAATCCTCTCAAACAATCTTAGTCCACAGTTTTCAAAAGCAGAGGGGAGACTGTTGACTTCTTAAACTGACAGAACATGTTCAATACACACACACACACACACACACACACACACACACACAGTTGGTTTCCAGACCCTTAAATGCATGGATTTAATATGAAGCATCCCTCACCCTAATTTAAAAAACTCAACTAAATCTACTTTATTAAAACTGATGCAGGGCAATTATCACGATCACTATTGTGGTTAAAACCTTAATGAACCTAAATTATAGGCTTTTTTTTTTTAGCAAACTATCCAACTAAGCACAGTCCTCTCTCCGACAACCTCCCCATGCACAAATGTGTACCCCAAAATCACAGTTTTAAACACCCAACAGCTGTCCAAAAGCTACTTGGGTGATGGTGAAATCTAAACTTTTACATCCTTTGTCAGACAGTGTAAGTTCACTGTAAAGAGCTGAGGTAAGAGTAACCCTAGAGTGGTATCAAAGTTAATTCATAATTTAAAAATAAAATGTCAAAAGAAACGAAGAATTCTTTGGAAAGGATGAATCACAGAAACATTTGCATTAATTTTAAAATCAGGTTTTATTTCAAAATTTTGAAAGACTAACTAAGCCTTTGGAAGTGAAGGATTAGGAAAGACCAGGGAAAACCCCTTCTGGCCCCCTGCCACCCCAGCCCTTCCTCTCACTTTCCCCTTGCACAGATCTGTGCTTTTGAGGAAGGACTTTAAAACAGAAAGGGGGATACTGGGTTGACGGTGAGAAGATGCACCTAAACTCTTCATCTCTCTCCCCCAATGATGAGGTTTTCAGAAAAAATATCACAGCATGGAAAGAAAAATAGAAAATGTAGCTAGCTAGCAATAAATAAAACATCTCCAGAGAATTGTCTGCATTTCTCATATGAGAGGCATAGTGTTATAACTGGCTAAGTTCTGAATATGTGATGAGTTCTATATGACATGCCTAATGGATTATTTTCTGCACATACATGACAATCCCATCACTGACATCAGAGGCCAGCATAAGGAGTTCTTCGTGAAGGCAGAAAGACCAAGGTCACAGTGTTGGACCATTCAGGATGGAGTTGGGGGGCATGCCTCTCCTTGTAACTGGGGGAATTTTGTAGGATCAGACATATTCACAATGTTTTTACCAGGGCCCACTATAAGAAAACATATCATTTTTATTCTATTAAGTTTCATTGAAAAAAAAATACAAAAAACCCCAAAATTTTTCCAATGGATGAAAATGATTTCATTACCCCTTAATGCGTCACAATATGCAGTTTTAAAACAGAACCGGAAATGTCATCCAGAGGGTACAGTTGGGAATCAGAGATAAAGTGTCTCTGGTTTCAAGATTATATTCAGCCACAACACACACCCCTTAGGTATAACCTTAATACCTTATCGTGGATAGCAAGGAGGATGAGATTATAAGAATGACTTTTGACCATTTCTCTATGAGTAATGAATTGATAAAGAGAAAGGATATGCTGGAGTTTCTTTCCATATAGGAATTTTTGTTTTGAGGGAACGTGCTATAAGGTGTACAACATGTGTACTACATATAAAGTGAAACACTCATATGAGAGTATCTTTTGACTCTGCAATTCTACTTCCAAGAATTTGTACTAAATTATACAAGCAAGTGTGCAAAAAATAAGTACAGGAATATTCACTGCAGCAAAAATTGATAACAATATAAATCTCTTTTGATAGAAGATTGTTTATAATTATGCTGCATTCAGTTACATATTATGCAACTGTTAAACTTAAGAATTCAGATTATTATATAGTAACATGAAGACTTTTACTCCGTAAGTTATACATTTCTATGTTTTAATTTTCTAACTCAATTGTGTAATTGGAAATACACATTTTAATAGGAAAAAAGAGAAAATCAAACCCTATCCTGAATTTAAAGTTTAACTTTGACATCTTCAACAATTAATGCCATATAGTGAATAAAAGATGAAGTATAAAATTAGTTAAATAATTCTAAGCACTACTGAAATCCTCTTCATAATATATAGTAGAAAAAATTTAACTCTAAAGGAGCTCTTTATTTACATCTTTCTGATGATATATTGAGTTAGTGATGAAAGAAAAAATAACGATGGGTTTAGCTACTTTTCTCAGAATAGCTGATTTTTCAGAGAGTCAATATTTGTATTCCACCACATTTTGATTTGTATAGACTCATTTTCCATGTTTTTCCACTCCTCCATCCATTTTCAGCTCCTTATTCTTTTATTTGGGTGCAATGTGACCAACTGACAGGTAGAGTTGCTACCTAGTAAGTACGAGCACATTGTGCTTGGGGCTGGTATAAGAGCACAATGGAACACCAATCGGATAGGGATGGCAGATACATATACGTGTTTCCCCAAAGATAAGACCTAGCTGGACAATCAGCTCTAATGCATCTTTTGGAGCAAAAATTAATATAAGACCCGGTATTACATTACATTATATTATATTATATTATATTATATTATATCATATCATATCATATATCATATCATATACTATATTATATTTATATTATATTATATTACATTATATTATATTCCGGGTCTTATAGTAAAATAGAGCTGATTGTCCAGCTAGGTCTCATTTTCAGAGAAACATGGTAGAACATTCAACTATTAATTTATGCAAAGTTTATTAGCACAGTTAGTGACAGATAGTAAATGTTAGCCATTTTATTAGCATAACAAACAATATGTTTTTGATAAACTGGGAAGAGCAATTGAGACAGTAAAAGTTTTAGGCATTGTGAGAAGAATCAAGTATTCTTATTTCTTTCCCATCCTACATTGATGGGTACACTGCTACATTCTCTCCTTATCTTTATGACTGTTGAATAAAATGTTTGTATTTTGCCTCTGGGGACATTTGGTAATGTTGATACATTTTCAGCTATCACAACTGGGTGGGTGGTCCTACTGGCATCTGGTGTGTAGATGTTAGAAACACTGTTGAACATTCTCTAACGCACAGAACAATCCCTCACAATAAAGAAATATCCGACCCAAATGTCCATATTGTCAAGCATGAGAAATGCTGATAAATGCCATCGCTTGATGTCAGTGCTTTGGTTCACATGGAGAAAGAACTAAATTTGACAGACTACCTTCCATGAGTCAGCTCTGTAGCTAGTGCTTCACATGTCTCACTTAATTCTCATAGGAATCCTCCAAAATATTGTCCCAGATGAGAAAACCGAGATTTAGCGTAAGTCATTTGCTTGGGTTGATAGAGCAATGCTGGCTAATCTGACTATAGACTACAGCTAGTTCACTTGTCTAAGAGGCAGAAGTGATTTTTCCTTCTTGACTTACAAATTTATTTATTTTAATAGAGCATCTTTGCTCCAGGTCTCCTGAACGCTCTGGCTGGAGCTAGTCTACTCATAGCACAGCCTGAAAAGTGGAACAGGGGAGTGACAATGCACAAAACTCAACTTAGTTCTTCCTGAGACAATCAAATATGAAGGTAAAAATACCAAACAATGTTACTTTGGTGGTAGCTGCATTTTGTTTTGTTTTAAAGATCTCCTTTGGTCAATTTCAAAGGATAGAAGGAGAATGAAGAGATTTTATCTGAAACATGCCCATAGATAATACCATATTCACTAATGGCATGATAAAAGTATGTATATATTTAAAACTAAGGTATATTGAAGTGCTCCTTGAATACCTTCCTCCCTTTATTAACTTAGTCATTCGTTAAACAAATACTTAAGTGTACTACGTGTCAGTAAAGACACCAAAGTACACAGAATGATGCAGTTCTGGTACTCACAGAGCTTACAGTTGTGGTAGATTGAAAGCAGTGGCAAAAATTCTTTGCAACTCCACCCAACAAAAGGAAAAATCTATGACTCTTGGCAGGCCTGTAACTTTTGTCTGACCAACAGAATGAGATAGAAGTGTGAGTTTAATACTCAGGTTTCAGGAGACCTTGCAAAAACAACATTCTTGTTCTCTTGGGACACTGCTGCCATGTGACCAAGACTGGGGTAGCCCACTGGAGGATGAGAGACCAGGAGCAGAGAGGGGAAGTCTTAGCTGAGGCTCCCTTAGACCAAACAGCACCAGCTGAGTCGCCAGAAGATTTCAGAGATTAGTAGAGCCAGCCAAGATCAGATGACCTAGACAGCCCACTGAATGGGGAGAAATAACAAATGTTTGTGTTTTAATTAGCTTTATGGTAATTTTGATATGCAGCAGAACTAACTAATGTATCAGTTTAGTAAGCAGGAAGACAAAAAGGCAAAAGCAATGCAACATGGTAAGTGTCATGGGAAATGGAGGGTAGATGGAGCAGGGGTTAGTTATCTTGGAAATTTAGTAATTACACTTTCTTTGTTAGGGTCCTATTTAGATAGCATAACAAGCAATGTGTTTGTGATAAAGTGGGGAGAGAAACTGAGACACTAAAATTTTACTGTCATTTTTACTCCATTGGCTTATTCAGTTCCCAACTGAACAAAAATAACAAGTACATTAGCCCAAAACACTGTGGCATAGACATAAAATTAGTACTGCTAAAACCTTCAAAATGTAAATATTAATAAATTGTTAATAGCTTTAAGCAGTGATACTATAATAAAACAAGCTAATATTGTTTTCAAGACCTTCAATTCTTCAATATCTAAAAACAAATTCATCATTCCTATGACAACAGGCCCCATTCTTGACTTCCCAATATCTGCCAATATACCATTCTATATGACGCTCAGGTACTCAGCGTCAAAAGTTCAGTCACTTTTTCTCTTTTCTTTTTTCCCCTCTCTTTATCTTACACATATCCAGCCAATAACCAATTTCTGCTGATTTTTTTGGGGGGGTGTTATTTCTTATACCTGCCTCTCTGTTCCATCTCCAGTTTCACCTTAGTTTAACCTTCATTGCCTCACCTCTGACTGACAATAATAACCTCCCTACTGGTTTCCCTTACTGTGGTGTTTCTTCTTCCTTACGTGTCTTTCACATTATTACTATATTACTTACAAGATAAAGTCGAAAGCCCTTAACCACTCAGCATATTATATTATAAGCATCACCTATTATTATATCCTAATCAAAACCCTCTACTATAGGCACTGATCATTCAAAAATACCTTTCCATCTTGTATACTTGTTCATAGTATGCCGTGCATCCTGCAATGTCATCTTTCCTATTTAAGTACTACCCACTCCTCAAGCCTCTACTCAAATCTGACTTCTGCCAAGAAATACTATAATTTCCTTTGTATATAGCTCTTTAGTCCACATCAGGGCTATAATACTTATGTGTATTGGTGACTTTACACTTGACAACATACTATTCTACTGCAATTTAACTTTATCTTTCTATATATTTACCATTGTCTTAAGTGGCTATAAATGCCTAAGAAGTAGACATGACAGATTTACTCTTTTGTACTTCCAAATTAGTAAACACTAAGTAGTTTTTTATTAATATTCATTAATGTCAAGAAACATTGCAACTTCATATTTGTCAAAATGTGGAATTCTTGTTTCAGTCACGACAGAGTAACAATTATTGAACTTGTCCCCTTGCCATACTCAATTGTGAAACTATACAAAACACTTGAAGCAATAATTTAAGACACTCGACAAAAGACAGCATACGGTTGTACACCATAAGAAAATGGAAACACTTGAGCTGAGTGCCAAATTCACTTTTTGACTGAGAGCATGTTCCAAACCATGACACTAGGAAGTAGAGGCCAAACAGGGAGCAGCAATCACACTGGGCACAGGGTATCAAAAACGAGGGATTTACAAAAAGAAAGAGGCTCAGAAATCAACATAGGGATTACCTCTCGTCATTGGCCAAATACTAAACTGTGCTAATGCAGGACAGGACTCAGCAAAGCCTACTAGAAAACAGCTGCTGGGGATCTAAGAGCTGAATAAAGATCCCAGAAGTTCTTGGAACTTCTGAGAGACATCGAAGTTCCAATCATCCAGGGTGAAAGGACATCACTGAACAATCTAAGCATTCAGTTGTGACCCCAGACGGATTTTGCAATGGGAGTAAAGGACATACCCTACAATAAGGGCTACTCTGAAACAATCTCAATAAAACCAGGTGATCTGCCAATAAATTTATTGCCTGTTACAACAAAACTCAATGCTCTTAAAGGAAGACAAAAATCATACTCTCTACAATGTGGTATCCACAATATACAACATAAATATCAAAATATGCAAAGAAGTAGGAAAATATGACTCAGAAGGAAAAAAATGAAATGATGGAATTAGCAACCAATGACTTTAAAACTGCTAATAGCAGTATGTTCGAGAATGTAAAGGAAAAGATGGGCATAATGAATAATAGATACGGAATCTCAGCAGAGAAATGAAAACTCTTAAAAAGAGACAGAACCAATGAAAAATTCTAGATCAAAATGAAATTTCATTAGGTGGACTGACCAACATATTAAACATTATAGAAGAAAGAATCAATAAACTTGCAAATAGTTAATAAAAACTATCCAAACTGAATCACAGAGAAAAAATCCAAAAAGAATAAAGCCTCCTTCAGTGACCTACGAGACAATATCAAGTGGTCTTACATAAGTGTAATTTAGAGTCCCAGAGAGAGAGAGTAGAAAAATAAATTTGAAGAAAAAGGGTCAAGAATTTTCCAAATTTGACTTAAAAAAAAATCAATACATATACAAGAATCTCAAAGATCCCCATGTTAAATAAAGACAAATAAAATTATGCTTAATCACATTACAACCAACTGTTAAAAACTAATGCTAAAGAACAAAAATCCTAAAAGCATCCAAGGACAAGTAACAAAGATACAGATAATGGCTGACTTTTTATCAGAAACAATGATGGAAGAAGTGCTCTAAGAAAAAATGATCAGTGTACAATTCTATATTCAGCAAAAACATCTTTAAAAATAAAGGTGAAATTGACATTTATCAAATAAACAAGAGCTAAGAGAATTCGTCACTAGCAAGCGTGATAAAACACATGTTAAAGAATGTTCTTCATGCTGGAGGGAAATGATACTAGATAGAAACTTGGACCTACGTGAAAAAATGAAACATGACAAGAATGATGATTATGTAGCGGAGTATAAAACTTTTTTTCTTGTTTGCTATTTAAAAAATACAATATATTTGGGGATATATAACACACACACAAGTAAAATGTATAATAATAACAGCACACAGGAAGGGAAAATGACAAATGGATGTATAGTATTGTCAAATTCTTACATTACATATGAAATGTTATAGTATTAATTCATGGTAGACTCAAGGGTGCCCTAAAGTAACTGCTTTAAAAAACAGTCAATGAAGAAGATGAAATGGAATTTTAAAAATAAACTTGATTTATTCAAAAGATGGCAGGAAACAAGGAAAAATTGAATAAAGAACAGATGGCACAAACAGATAACAATTACCAAGATAGGCTTAAACCCAACCATATCAATAATTACGTTAACTGGAAATGGACTAAACTCACTTATAAAAAAGTAGAGATTGTCAGACTGGACAAAAAAGAAAGGCTCAAGTATATGCTTTTCATAACAATTACACTTTAATATTAAAGACTCAGATAGTTTAAAGGTATAAGGATGGAAAATTATGCCAATTTTACCATAGAAATACTAAACATGAAAAAGCAGGCTATATTAAAATATCAGGTACAGTAGACTTCAAGAGAAGAAATATTACCAGAGATAAAGAGGAACATTTCATAAGAACAAAAGGGTCAATTCATCAGGACAAAATAATAATAATAATCTTAATGTGTATGTAAGAGTTTCAAAACACATGAAGCAAACAGTGGCAGAACTAAAGAAAGAAACTGAAATATCCACAACTATAGTTAAGATTTTTTAACATTCCTTTCTCAGTAATTGATAAAAATAAATCAACAGAACATTAGTAAGGATATAGAAAATTTAAAAACAACACTATCAACCAGACTAACCTAAGTGCATGTATAGAGCGCTCCCCCAATGATGGTGGAGTACACATTCTTTTCGAATGTACAAGGAATATTCTCCAATATAGACCATATGTTGGGCTATAAAACAAGTCTCAATAAATTTTAAAGAAGTGAAAGCATATAGATATGTTATATAAACACAATGAAATTAAATTAGAAACCAGTAACAGAAAGGTGTCTGTAAATCCTTAAATATACATAATTAAGCCAAATGTTAAATTGTGGGATTGGTGGAGGGGAAAAGTGCCTCTTAGAATTAAGAAAACATAGTAAATATAACCTCATTCTCCTGCATGAAAGAAGCATCTAAATTCTTGCTGTATCATGTCTACTGTAACCATGGGGGACAAGGATTTTCTTAGAGAAGTGATTAAAATGAATTCCACTGTGTTCCATAAGAAACAAACCTTTGCCTATGGTTGTTTTCTTTATCATAGATGACTGAAATTTTTACGATCAAAAGATGTTTTGGACATTTTCTAATCATATTAAAATGAAGTGTCATTTATATCAAATGGAAGATTCCATTCTAAGTAAAATTTCATTTTGTTAACACAATGGTAGGATAAAATCTAGTAAGTATAAATTTGTATAGCTAGAGAAATTCTCTAAATATTACAGTAAATTAGATACAACCTTACAGGTTATAACTGAAGTCACTCATGGGATGTCACTGCCTTCTGTTTCCACATAAAAACCAATTCAATACATCTACTCAAAAAATTGAGGTCTTTCATTCAAGTGCCATAGAAAGGGATTTGACTTACTGCACTTTGTTCTGAACCTTCTGTTTTCACATTTCCAATTCTACAGATTTCATCTTCTCTAAAAATAGAGTATGATGGGGCTGGGGAGAGGTGGATGAGTACGTGGAGCACAGAGGATTTTTAGGGCAGTGAAAATATTCTTGTATAATACTGTAATGATGGATACATGTCATTAAACATTTGTCGAGAACCAAAGAATGCACATCACCAAAAATGAACCATAATGTAAACTATGGACGTTGGGTGATTATGCGGTGTAAACGTAGGCTCCTCAGCTGTAACAAATGCACCCCTCTGATTGGGGATGTTGGTAATGGTGGATGCTGTGCATGTGTGGGGACAGAAGATACACAGGACATCTCTCTGCCTTCCCCTCACTTTTACTGTGAACCTTAAACTGTTCTAAAAAAATTAAGTCTTCATAAAAAAAATAGTGTATAACCAAATTTTAATTTCATGTCGGGCCTTTGTCTTGAGTACCACTTTGGCGCACTGGTGTTTTCAAACTGAGGAGGAAGTAAACCCTGAGGATTATGATTTAGAGATTACTGTTCTTTTGATCAAATATAGAAAAACGGATCAAGTTCTCTTAAATCTGAATATGATGACTTGGGTTTGGGTTTTCATTTTTATTAATCCTCAAGTATCAATAAAATTATGTCCTTTATATTTTAAAAGAAAAGGATTCAGCATGTGAACCAGCAATACTTGGTTCTATGATATGTGCCAGTTGGCCTAGAGGGAGAAAACGGTTTCCTTGACAAAATTACAATAATGACCTTCCAATCACACACAAAAATAATTATTTGTAAGCATTAAAATCAGGCCTTATACAAAGACCTTTCAGTCCTTGAATCTAGTTATGAAGGCCTTTCCACACTGACCACTCAGATAGATAAACCCTTCAATATATGCAGATGTCAAGATGGAAAGTGAGGAGAAAAGCAAGAAGTGAACTACACTTTCTTCTCTGTCTCATAATATCTGAGGCAAATACTTCTTTCTCCTATCTTTCCTGTCAGTGACCTTGACTGCTTGGCAATGAACAAAACACTTACTCATAAATAACCAATTAATGTGAAAATGTGATTTGTTTGACATTTTTACTAACATTTTGTTTAGTGAGGAAAATATGAAATGAACTGACCTTAGGGTTTTTAATCATAGCAGTTCTTACTTGTATGACGCTCATTATTAGCACCTTGGAGTAATGAATTCATTTAGTCAACTCTCAACTGTATGCGGATGAATATGAATCATGGAATCAACATACATGTAATCCAAAAGTAATTAGTGAAACCTTTTAAAAGACGGAAGGGTAGGAGTCCTGATTAAGAAGAGCAGAAAAGGGCTTTTAGGGTGCTCTGTTTTTAGAACACCACCTAGGTGAAGTGTGTTTACTTTGAGGTAAATCATTAAACTGTACTCTTACGATTTGTGCACTTTTTTAGGGTGATTCTTCGATTTTAAAAAGGCTAATGTAAACAGAAAATTTTTTTAAATTGACAACATTACATGATATGAGCTCCATGAAATTATGGATTTCTGTCTTGTTCAACACTGTAATTCCAATACCTAGAACCTGGCACATAGAAAGGACTCCACATATATTCAAATAAATTAATGGTTTTTAAAAAAATCCTACTATGCAAAGGTAGAGAGCTTTTATAAAAAAGCAAATGTCCCCTGCCCCACCTCTCCTTACTTCCAAACCTGTTTTACAGAGTGATTGACTTTTTAACACTCTTAACTTTCTCTTTTTGGTTTTCCTGGGGGTTCTTTTCATATCTCCAAATACTACACTTATATCTTTTTTCTTAAACAATTTTAGAAATTGTATTCTTGCTATGACAGATGAGGATTCAGTTCACACCACTACCACTTCCCTTTTTCCTTCCTCCAAATATATTTATAATTAGTGAAACCCTGAACCAATTTAGAATTAAAATATTGAATTTTACATTCAATTTCTGTATCAAGTTTGCCTTCAATTTCTTTGGAGAAATATGAATGTGAGTTCATAGTAGAGACTAATTAATAATGAAAAGTTGGAACCCCAGACACACCAGGAAGAAACTAGACTGAGACCATATATGACAACTCAATCCAGAAATGAATAGTTCCTTACATTTATCACATGGATAATCATAAACTGTCTTTGAATCTTCTCACATGCATTTTTCCTTAAGCTATCTCAATATGGCAAAAGCTGAAGCCTTCCAAATAATACTATTATATCAAAGAAACAAATAATTTTAGAGGTAGATACTCATTTAGTCTAACTCTCTCATTTTTGTAGATAGAAAATGAGACCCAGAGAAGTTAATTAATTTGCCCACAGCCACACAGCTTAATCAATAACACAGTCTACTGATATTTTGTATAGTTTACTTCCTTATTCATTCAGCAAACTTACCAGGTGCTGTGCAAATTAAAAGGTAAGTAAGATAAAGTCCCTGCCCTCAAGATGTTTTCTGTCTGGAAAGCATAAGTCAAGAGAACATGGAATGGGGGGCACATTAACTCTTTATGAATAGGTCAGGGAGAATGGGTAGAGGAGGGAGAGAGAAATGGTGATGCCTGAATCGTGCCTGAAGGTTTAGTAGTTAGCTGGGAAGGAAAGGGCACTCCTCACACAGGGCATGCATATGCAGAGGCATTCAAAGTGAGACAACATGGAGAAGGAACTGAAAATGGATGTGGATGATACGAGAAATAGGGGATAGCTGAGAAGCAAGCGTGGGAGGTGAGGTGTGCAGAAATCAGCTTGTGCAGACAACAGAGATTCATATCAGAAATATCAAGTGCCTCTGCAATATTAGAAATAATTGTTGTTTTCTGTGGCTTGTCTTGAATGACTGGACTCCTTCAGTACAACAGATATTTAGTAAATGTAGCACACCTGCCCCCCAAATCAGCCATCTATTTCAACACAGGATTGTACTACCTCGTTAAGCAACTTGGACTAATACCTATTTGGCTATTGCAGTGGACTTTCTAAGAGAAATGGGATACTCTCCCTGCCCACTATACAAAAGAACTTCAGGGTAAATGACCAATAAAGTTAATGTTTTAAAATAGTCAGGAAATACTGAAATGTTCTAAGGTGTGCTAGTTAAATTCAGTTAAATGTGTAAAATGGGAAACTGGGTAAACACATGGAGAGAAACCATAAAGACATTATATCAAATGAATACTATGATATGGCATGAGAGCAAGGAAGTACATTTAATTGTTGTCATATACCACGCTTCTGATTTTAATTTCCCAGGTGTACTGAGGTTTGCTAAATCACAACTGACTTCTAAAGTGTTTTCAGAATGTGGGGGAAATGACCATTGTTTTCAATTTATCAAAACAGGACAATCCACAGTGTGTAAAAAAGTTCTATTCAAGAACAATCTGTCTCTACATCTTTCATTATGATCCTTTTATTCTCACCCATGAGATATAGAATTTACCATTTTCTCTGGAATTCTGATTCACTTTCTAGATTATTTTTCTTTTTCACATTCAAGTCAATAATAAAATTCAAGATCTAATTTTATAGAAGACTCTCCCCCTAAACCTTTACCTACGCTTTCATGATCCTTTGATCAAATTTTTCAAGATTTATAGGTGTGAAACACACACACACAAACACACACACAAAATACTTAAGTTACATACCTTTTATATATTAGCATAATAAATGAATGAATTGAATGATATGGTATGGAACTAGCTATATATGAAGAGCCATCATACTTCTTCCAACCTTTCACATCTTCTTTATTTTAACTAAGTCATAAAGATGTTTGTGTTATATAGACATCATCATGCTAGATGCTGTAAATTGTAAGGGACTCTTTTCCTTGACCTCATCACCACACCTAGCCCCCATTTGAAAGAAAAAGACACGCAGTTTATACATCAAGTATTAATGATCAAAAACCAATAAATGGCTAAATCCTAAACAATAAACCTATACCTAAGTTAAGGTTTGGCAGACAAAGACGTTCTTCAAGTTATCAATAAAACATGTATCAGGATTTCATGTTAAAAGAAAAAAAAAAAAGTCACTCTCTCCGTTCCTAAAATTCTTATCTTGGAAGGCATATTTTCTAAGACAATTAAGTAATTTATTTTCACTTTTTAAATGAACTGCAGACTTGGGCACAGAACCAATAGATAGGTAGGTAGATTAGCGTGTCTGTCATCACTTTTAATTTTTCTACTTTCATGCTTGATATATGTTAGAATTGATTTCTGCAGATGAGAGATAGGTATGCCATAACATTGAAATATAGTATGTTTAGTCCAAATGATGTGATAAATAATAATGAATAATAATTATTTTTAAAACAACTGCTATTTTGAGAAAGAATTCATTATAGCAATCAAATTATTTTAAAAATGTTAATTAAACTCTTTGTAAGAGGTGTGCTTAACTTCATGCAGGTTTTGTATTTTTTTGGTTCAAGTTAGCAAAAAGTAAATCTTGCCTACAAATGCTAGCGAGCCTCATTTACTAAAAGACTAAAATCTAAGAAACATCCAATAGCTTTATTCTCCATTATGAAATATATGAATTGTGCATACATTTTTGACAAGTATGGGAAAGGTTAGAACAATGCTATAACTTTGTGATTTTGTTTATGCTTCTCTTCATGCCCAGAAGCTGTAGATTGAGCTGATTATGTAATGAAACACAGCAACATTTATGGTTCCCTGGCGACTTCTCACAAGGAAGTACAGGAAGAGTACTTTGACTATTTTATTATTTTAACTAACAAGCACTGCTGCTATTCACTTTCAGAGTACTTTTCAACAATGACTGACACCTTTATAACGCAGTTGTTATAAAAGTAAACATTTCATTTTTTTTCCTCAGTTTGTTGGCAACAACAAAAATGATTATACATCTATGTATTTGTAAACCATTTTAAAATTAACTTTTTGAACTTGAGTGTATGTTTGTAAGTGATTCAAAAGAGGGCAGGGTCAGGACCAGAATTAGGTGGGCAGCAAAGCAGAGTGGACTGAAGTCAGCAGTTTTCAATAAAATGGTTGTGACTCTCCCTGGGGCACAATCACACCAGGCAGGACAGGGAGTGCCACCGCGTGCTCTTTTCTAGTCTGGATAGTAGACTTTATTTCATTCATTGTGTCCACACAGAATAAATGGTTAGAGTCAGAATTTCAAGGACAATTTTCTGAAAATGCTACTAGTGAGAAATAAGTGAAAAGTACAGGAAACCTTGCTAACTGCCTGCTTGTTCCTGAGGTTTTCTAGCTAATAACTTCCCCCCTCCCATTTTTCTTATAGGTGATAAGAATTTAATTCTGGATGTCTTAATATACCGGGGGGTGGGTGAGGGTGCCAAAAAAGTGTATACATAGGACTTATATTCATCTTTTGTTATTGGTATATATTATTACAATTTTAATACAGTTTTTTCCTTTCTTAAAATGTGTATACTTTTTTTGGCACTCTGTATTTGTTTTTACATTTTGATTGATTAATTTAGATAGGCTTGAACAAGCTTTTGATTATAAAGCAGTGCTTGCAGCATTGTTTCCTTTTTTTGGAGATACTAGTATTGAAATTACAGTTTCAGTGGAGATCACAGAAATTCTAGCTTAGCCAAAAAGTTACATTTTTTACTTGTACAAGCACCTTTTATCATTTAAATTACTTTGTTACCTTGTTTGATAAATGCCTTTATAACTTTGAAACAAAAAGGCTTTTTTTTTTCCCAGTTCATAAACTCGTGTTTCAGAATGAAATGCTTCCCTTTTGGAAGGCACTGGGTATTTTTAAATAAATTATCTGTCCTAGTAAACTTCAAGTGCTCTTTAGATAAAAATGTAATATCTAGGAAGTAAGAACTAGTTTTGGCTTCTTTCTTTCCAAAAGGTAAAGCAAAATACTCTAATTTTTGTTCCTTGCAGAAATCGGCTGTCCCCCCATTTTTAAAACAAAACAAAACATGTCATTTGTTCATTCAAAAAATTGTTACAGATTGCTCAGTATGTACCAATAAGCACAATGTTAAGTGTCAGATATTTGGCAGTATAGATTAGATACGATTTCTTTGTAACTGGAACTACAGGATTTTGATTCTCTCATATATCTCTTTTCCTATCCTTTTTATTATTTTTTTTTTATACCGAGGCTCTTAAAGAATAAGCCATATAGAATCTTCACATTCTTCTTTAAAGCTCCAACAGCCAGATTATTTTTTTCAGTCTATAGAAATTGAGTCTATAGGTACTTCAAATTTACTACAATCTGTTGAAAGTATGGATCATAATGAAAGCTGGTTATAAGATTTTTTGGCCTCATGGTGAAATGTAAATGAAAAATAATAAGCCAAAGTAATGGGGAACCAAACCACCCATTTTATTATTCTAATTTCAAAAACAGGCAACAGATTAAAGCAGATGAAACTTGTATTACTGATAATTAAATATACTAATTACTACAGAAAATATAAGAAGAGAATAATAACTGATTTCTTTTTAAAATTTAAAATATTTTTATGATTAATACTCTAAATTAAACAAGTATTTTCATCCATAGTCTATACTCTTGAGGATTCTATAATCTTTAACAAATCATACCTTATATTACATACTTTGTGCAAAACTGTTGGCTTTAAGTTATTTGTAGTGAAGCAATAAGATTTTATTTCACAATTTATTTTCCATACTATTAGCTGATCTTCAAGGGTAAGTCTACCAACTTCATCGGAAAATACGAAAGACAGCTTCATTTGCACTGAGGAATACCTCTAATACAGTAGAGACCAAAGGTATAGAGCAATTTTATCATCATGAAAAGAATGCTGCTTAAAAAAAAAAATCTAACAGTGTGGCACTGGATACTTATTAATGAACTATCATAAAGATAAATGTCTTGGTTATGCTACCCTAACTATTAACCCTACCAAATTACCTGGTTTCAATTATTAATCTTTTCTGATGAAAAAAAACACACACACACAAAGAGCCAAACTAACTTGCAGGACCATGCCACAAGTCCAAACAGTCCTCTCCTAAGCTGAATGCCTCTAGTTCTTCAAACCTCAAGGTCAACTAAGGAATGACAGGGTCAACTCAAAGACGTATATATATGCTTCTGATGATTTACCTGCTCACCTCTAAGAACACTATACTGAGTTCAGTACTTATGAGAGGTACAAGTTTCCCAGAAAGCAGGGTAAACTGCTTCAATGTGGTTTACTGGTTACCAAGAAAGCGTTTGTCAATGAACTTGTACCATACATAAACGTAGATGTAGAAACAGAACATTTGAAAGTGTCCTCCAGCACTAAAATTCTCTCCTTCCTTCTTCTTCTCCTTCTGTTCTTACAGCATATAGCAATCATGCCACTTTTTATGAGTCATATAAACAGAAAACCAATCAAGCAAACAAGACAACTTTCCTTCTAAGTAAGGTAAATTCATGAGAAATTTTGCTTAGCCATTGATTCTTATGTATCCATTCCTGCTAATGTGATTCATGTTCAATCTGTAGACTAGAAGAGCATAATTTGAATAATTACTCTATTGGTTAAACAACTCTGCATTTCCAGACACACTTTCTACTGCAGTCATCTCTATGTTCAGAACAGGACACCTACTAATAAGTTCTGAAGAAGAAAAAGATCATATTTTGACTATCAAAAAATCCATATGGAAACTCAGATATCATTTTTTAAAATGTATTGTTTTAAAATGTCAACTATTGTTCTTTCTTCTCCTAAGTTCAAACTAATTGAAGGTTATGAAGTAACCACTTCCCCTCAGAAGCCAGAACTTTCACCTCTTGTGAACAGGGGAATACTGGGTAGAAAATAAGGCCTTGCTGATTGAATGAGTCCCAGATTCCTATAGCCTCCAATTCCTTATCTAGGCCTTCTATCTACCACAATAAGCAGTACCTGAAAATCAGGTACTACTAAAACTTATTTCATCAATTATCTGGAAGTATGAAAACAGTGGTAAAAACAACCTGCATGTGTATTTATTTCTCAAGCTAGCTTCAAATTGTTTCAAGGAACAGGACAAGAGAAATATGTCTCTGAGGAATACGATCACTGAATCTAAAATTCTGCCTATTTCTGACTAATTGAGCTTTTACCAACTGCAACTCAGTCGTCACAGACAATCTTGTTTTAAGAGGTAGAAGAAGGAAGTGCAAAGATCAAAGCAGAGCTTAAGAAGGGGAACAACTATTTTTGTATGTATACTCCAGTATTTACTAACTGGGTTTGAAAAACAGAGGCATTTATTCAGCTGATGTAAATGCCAACTGCCGAACATAAGACAAAACTGAAATTACTGAACAAAAATAAGAGACTTTCCAATTGGCCCCAACCCCAACTGGATTATTGTATTTCCCTTCAAAAGTCTTTTAAACAATTTAGAAGTGGTTTACTCTTCACAACAAGCAGTATTTCAGGCCCAGCATTAAATCTACACATAATGAGTCTTCCTTTGTGTTCACGTTTGTCCAGTAGGCTGTGGCCCAGGAAGACATTTTATCTAAACAAGCTCCAGGAGGCATTGAGGAGCTGCAGGTATATCAATATGGATGAACAATTTCAGGAGATTTCATGTTTCCATTTACCATGGATGTTCTCACTGGAGCAATTTAATTACGTGATCAATGTAAAAGGCTACAAGAAACAAGTCTTTTTATATCCTGGCTTCCCAAGTTCATAAGCTCAAAATAATACTTTGCTTTAAATCATTTCCAAAATTTCTCTAGTGCATCAAATAATAAAAGAATTCATTTCTAGAAAGCACACTATTAAAATCAGGAAAACAACATGCTTCAGCCAAGGGCTTTATTTTAATCGAGATTCCTTTTAAAAGTTTTAACAAACACGAATGCAATTCAAACTGCTCAAGAATACTCAATTGAGGTATTTTGCTAGAAAAATAAGCACCGAACATCTTGATCTCAAACTTTAGGGTTTCCAAAGCTCATCAGTTTGTAGAACATTTGTATGCCAGAGCTGTTGAGTGTTTTAGTAATACTATAGTCATTTTCTCAGATTATGGGCTTTATGACAAAATCTGTAAGTTAAATATAGTTATTTAATAAGCTGCAGTGCTGAACAACCCTACTTAACAAATCCATGAAAATGTCTTAAATCTTGATAATCAGATACTGTGTCATTAAGTCCCATTTAAGTTTCAGAATAGGCCAATAAATCAGGGCAAACATCTCCATCAGTATTTATTTATTTTTAAAGACCATGAGAAAACTTGTATCTAGGTTAGGCTTTGTTTATATCATTATTTTGTTTTAGAGGTCATGCACAACACATGGTACCGTTTTCCAAGTGTTTTTCATAATCAGAGTGTCCAAAAAGTGATCTAAATAGGTAATTTCTTTTCTCTCTCAAATGCCAGGCCCTGTAGATCAGTATCAGGCCCTCATTTTTTTTTTGAAAACCAATGTACAGATCCTATAGTAGGTGAACATATTATGTCCTGGTGTGTGTGTTTGTGAAGTGGGGGCTTCTTTTTGAAGGAATAAGGCTGTCCTATTCAATTTGGGGGAGCTGGGGAGGGCTTCCCCAGCCGAGAGGACTGCCATGCACTTCTGCTTTCATTTCATGGAACGCCCTTAGGTGAAATCTGGTTCAGCACTGCACCAACCACCTTCCCCTCTTTCCTTCGCGCCCAAGCGCACCTCAACCTTAAAGCCACCCCGCAGCAAGGAGTGGGGGTGAGGATTAAAAAAAGTTTGCCAGAGTTCCCTTCTGGTTCCGTTCCCGCCTGGCGGAGGGACGTGAAGAGAAAGGGCAGCCCGGGCAGCCGTGGCCCTCGGGCCGACCGGCCCCCGCCAAGTCCGGATGTGCCTTTCCCCCCTCTCGCCAATCCCTAGAGCCTCTAACTCCTGTCAACCGCCTCCTAGGGTCCAGAGTAGCGGCTATCGCAGGAATGAGGAAGTCCGAGCAGGGCTGGAGGGGTGCGGGGCGGGTAGGTGGCGGGACTCGGGCCGCAAGTCCCCGGCGTGGCCCCCACTTGCCCGAGTTTGGCTTACCCTGGTGGCGGGTCCGCGCTCGGCCTCCCTGCGCCTGCGGGGTCCCCCTCCGGGGCGGCGCGGGCCTCGGGGCCGCGTTAGGAGGAGGCGGAGGCCGGCCGGGGCCAAAGCAGGTCCGAGTGCGGGTCTGATCGGGTCCGGACGAGAGGGCGCGCGGTCTCGCCGGGCCGGGCCAGTCAGCGCCGCGCCATGTCGCAGCGCGGGCGGAGGGAAGCGCGGGGCGCGCGGTGGCCGGGCCGCGGCGGCGCCGCTTTCCCGGCCGCGGCGGCGGCTCTGGCCTGGGCTGCGCGGGGTCTCGGAGAGGGGCCGGCGGCGGGGCGCAGGCCGAGGGCGGCGGCGTTGAGTAGAGGCCCGACGGACGGGCAGGGCAGGGGAAGCTGTCAGCGCGTCGCCGGGCCGCTCCGGTGGCGAAACCTCCTCTTCCTGCCCCGGCTCGCTGGTGCACTTCTCTGTCTCTCTGTCTTGCTCACTCTCTCACTTCCTGGCTGGAAATTCCCACTGACGTCGAGCGAGAAGACAGACAGACGGACACACGCGCGCACGCCGCGGGGGCGGGAGGTGGGGTCGCCACCGGGGGTGGGGGAAGCCCGCACTTCTGGGGCCGCTGTGCGCCCCCGGTTCGGCCCCGCAGCCCAGCTCCGCTCCCGCCCCTCGGGGCCGCTTCGGGGCGGAGAACGAGGCGCGCGGTCCGAGGCCCGGACGCCGGAGTCCCCTGCGGAGCTCCTGCTCCCGGGCCGGCGCTCCCGAAGCCCCGAGGGCTGCAGCGGACAGGGACGCCCCCTGAAGCGCCACTGGGGCCCGATTGCCCCGGGAAGCAGGCGGCGCGGAGGCTGTGGCGTATGGCTGTTGGATTCGGGCGGTCCAGAGCCTCTAAGGACAGGCCCCAGCACCTGGAGGGGATGATGAGTCGGCGTAGAGCTAAGCATGCCTTGTATAAAAATAAATCTCATCTGTCTGTTCCCTTTAAATTGTCTCAGTTACACCCAAATCTCTTCATAAATTAAAGTGGAATTTCTATGATATAACCGACTTCTGTCCAGTGCAGTCTGAGCATCTGAGTTTGGGTAACTTGGTTGTGACTTATTCTGAACTCCCATCTACAGGGCATTATGATAATTACTGTGGATAGAATTATAGTCATGGTGGTAGCAGTGGTTTTGGTCCACAGCTCATAAAGAAATATTGATCCAACAGAAGGGTCTCTCTCTCTCTCTCTCTCTCTCTCTCTTTTTCTGGAGAGACCGCTGCTAGAACCTCCAGCAGGCCTCCCCACCATTCACTAGATCTGAGCTTCTTTACTTTCAGGCATTGTGCTACACACGGGCTGGGGATACCCTGGGGTAGTTTAGCTCCCTCGATGAGAAACTTTGAGCGTATATTTTAGAGTTCATTATCTCACCACTGTGACAACTACATATTTTAAAACATAGGTCATCAAGCCATCACCAGGCAGTGTTGCGGTGACATTGGATTGCCCCTAGCAAGTTGGCCACATTCCCTTTATTTGTCCTCCTCCCCCTTCCCCCAACCTCCAAGGTTATAAGAATCTTTTTGGTGGAGTGTTTGGCGGAGGAGTAGAGATCCGTTTGATTGGGTCTGGGGTGAGTGTCTGCAATGACCTTGGGGACCAACCAACAATCTACGTTCAAGGGATTTCATTTAACTCCCAGAGGCTGTCTGAACAGCTGTAATTCAGGCGATTTATAAAGACTGAAGACTGATGTTTTACAAACACTGCGTTATTATGTATGGGACATTATTAGAAATTGCGCCAATACTGTATTTTAGATTAATATATACTTTGTATATTTTTTTGTCACTGACATGAGCATAAATAGTGCAAACTCCCATGAAACAACAAAGTATTAGAGGAGTGTTGTTGTTTTTTCCTTGTTTGTGGAGTAGGTGTGAACAGTCACACTCTTCATTCTGGGGATGGGGTTGAGGTATTGAAGGGGTGGTGAATAGCCTGTTAGAGAAAGAATGGACAGACAGGGTTGGATTGTTGGAAGAATAGAGCCAGCATGACATATTGGGAATAATTAAAAGGTGTTAATTAGTGAAAAACATTAAATTAAATTTCAAACTCAAAATTATCCTATAGAGTGGACTTAAAATTGAGGGCTGGGTGTTAGGCAGGAGTATATAGTTTCCTAGAGGTACCTTAACAAGTAACCACAAACTGGGTGGCTTAAAACAATGGAAATTGATTCTCTCACAGTTCTAGAGGCCAGAAATCGGAAATCAGGGTGTCAGCAGACCCATGCTCCCTCTGAAGGCTCCAAGAAAGAATCATTTCTTGACTCTTCCTAGCTTCTGGTAGCTCCCGCTATCTTTGGCATTCCTTGGCTTTTAACTGTGTAACTCCAATTTCTGACTCTGTCCTCACATGGCCTTCTTCCCTGTGTCTCAGTATCCAAATCACCTTCTCCTCTCTCGTATTAAGACACCAGTTATTGGACCTAGAGCCCACATGAATCCGGTATAGACTCATCTTATCTTCATTACATCTGCAAAGACCCTATTTCCAAATAAGGTCATGCTCATATGTACCTGGGATAAGGCCTTGGACATATTTTTCTGGGGACACAATTCAATGCACTAAGCAGACAAAACTATAAAAGCCCCCAGTCTACTCTTTTTGGCTTATCAGTTAACGTTTCTGCATTGCTGCTTTGTTTCCCAATACTTACTCTACACCTGCTTTCAGGAATGTTTCTTACAAATTCATCTACCGTATGGGGTCAGAGGGCATTTGCCATTATCAGACTACAATGAAAAAAAAGCCTAAATGTGGAATTTTAGGCATCAAGATTATAGAAAGTTGTGCTGTGTTTATCACTAAATCTTTGAAATCACATGAATTTCCTTTCTCAAGCTGAGTATTATAAATGTCAGTGTCCAGAAGATTCTTAGGTTGAGATCTATATAGTGTGTACATTGACAATGAGAGATTATACAGTGTGTGAAGGGGATTCACAAATACAAAATTATACATCTGAGTCCTGCAAACTCTTAGACCCATCTTGTGGACAGGAGTGAACTGTATTTCTGTAAAGGGTAGAACTTGCTTCAGATCATGAAGGCAGCTCAACATGCTTAGAAACACTCAGACCACAGCTGTTAGCTAAGATAAAATGGAAAGACTTCAGTAGACTTGAAATCAGACTTGAGTTGGAATCCTAGGTTTGTCTTGAATTATCTGTGTAATTTTTGCCAAGTACTACTTTGTATGAGTTTCAGTTTCTTTGCCTGTACAATAATCATAACATTATAGTTCACACGATAAGCTCTATAATAGCTTTACATAACACTTTATATATGTTATGTTGCTATGATCTGAATGTTTCCATTCCCCCCAAATTCATATGTTGAATTCCTAACCCCTAAGGTGATGGTATTAGGAGGCAGGGCACTTGGGAGGTGATTAGGTCATGAGGGCAAAACCGTCATGATTTGGATAAGTGTCCTTATAAAAAAGACCCAAGAGGGCCAGCTCCTCCCTTCCATCGTATGATGATATAATTAAAAGTCTGTGACTTGGAAGAGAGCCCCTACCCAACTATGATGGGCACCCTGATCTTGAACTATGAGAATTAAATTTCTGTTTATAAACCACAGGGTCTGGTATTTCGTTATAGCAGCACAAGTTAGTAGATTAACACATGTATATATACATATATAAGTAACAACTTATATGTTGCATTATGCATGTATGTTACATTATTACAATCCTGCCTCACAGAGGTCTAGAAACAAATAGGAGATAAAGAATGTAAAAGGCTTTACAAACATAAAGTTATTCTAAGAAAAAAGACTTGAAATTAATTTCCTTGTGGGCTTAAGGGACTTCTATGCTTGCACTGTTGACTATTGGGGCACACAATAGTGGCATCTCTCCTTGTTGATAGTGGAGTATTTCATTACACCTCCATTTAAAAGGCTTGCCATATTCTGTCTTGTGCTTGCAGTTAGCAGGTCTTATTGAGGGAGCACTCAATTAGGCTGCATAAGTGGTTCCAAAAGAAAAAGAAGATGTAATCTCTGCTTGCAATATAAAGCCAGGAAGAATGACCTCATATAATAGCCAGGACAAAAGTGATTTGTGTAATGGGTCATATCACCAAGAGTAAAACCAAAAGGACAAAAGTGATTTGTACAATGGATCATATCACCAAGAGTAAAATCAACAGAAGAGGCGTAGAGATCATCTTCCTCTTGAGATTATATACAGAATCCAGAATTTTATTCCTTTGGCAATGCAGACACACTGAAATGAGACATCAATAAATTTACAAGAAGAATGTCACTAGTCTTATGGATACTAGCGTCTTTTCTATCAATTCAAATGAATATTTACGCACTATCATCACTGCCTTCAAAGAGTTCACAAAATACAAAAGAGTGTGTGTAATTATAGTATGAGGCAGAGTACAGTATGTGCCTTCATGGAGGTTTAAGCAAATGCTCAGGCATAGGTAGGGAGAGAGACCACAGTGCTTGCATTGGCCTGGTGGTTAAGCTCTCGGACTGAGGAAAACAGGTGTTACCTTCAGATTTGAGCCAGTGCCTAACTGCCCTTCACAGAAAATAATTCACTCCTGTTCTGCCCTGAGTAGTTATGGTACCCTTGACAAGGTGCATAACTGTTCTGGCCTTCTTTTTCTCATCTGTAAGATAGGATGATAATTATGCCCCTCTCGTAATGAAGAGGTCATGCACACAAAGTGCTGACCAAGGTGCCACATGCTCAGGAAACCCGCATTTATATTGGTTATTATTATGAATACTGTTGTTTCTTTCAGGAAAACTTGATGAAGAAGATAGCATTTAGTGGATGTTGGAATGGTAGATATGATACAATAGCAAAATGATCAGAAGAAAGAAGACAGACAGATGAGGGGGAGTGAGACTTATAAGATCTGAGTTTATAACATAGTTTGTAACAAAAAGACTTAAGTGGAATTGTATATTGAAATAATTAATGTAAAAAGAAATCTAGATTTTTTTTCCCCAGGCACCCACCAGTCAAAATTTTTTTTGTCTAATAGCACATCTCTAAAGTATATTCATAACACTTAAAATTTGTTCCATAAATAATAAAGAAATGTTCAAAAAGACTAATTGATTTTTTAAAATATGTAAACCACATACCTAGTGGAAAGAGGGGAAATACATATTGTTTCACCAAAGAATTGGCCACGAGAGCATATCTCGTATATAAAGACACTCAGGAAGAAGAAAAGGGCGTGGGACAGCCAGGATTTGAATGTAAGTCCACTTGACATGCATATTCAGGAGGCTAAGATGCAGGTGATGGGAAAGAAGTTGTGTTTTGTGGAAGGTGTAGAAGTTCTGGCATTTATCCTCTACGCTGAGGCGGTAAGAAGGATCACAAAGTAGTATTCTTTTGCTGTCTCTAGACAATAATCATCCTGGAATTTAGCAACAATATACTGCGATAAACAAAGGATTTTATAGCAAAATGTATCCTAAATAAATGAACTACTCAGGTGAAAAGAGTCAACAGGACATGTTTATAGTTTGTATGTGCAGTTTGAGTGAGAGGAAGAATGAGAGATAACTGGCTCTGAGTTTTCTAGTCTGAGTGCTTAGAATGGTGATATCATAACTAAGAAAGAGTCTGTGGGAATACGATGCATTCAGCTTTCAACATGTTAAGTACAATAAGATCAATGAGATGGCCACATGGAAATGGCTAATGTTCAATTGGAAATTCAAGCCTGATGCTCAGAGACATAAGGTTGGAGATCTAAATTGAGAGATAAGGGCAAAGATATAGTTGTCATGAGAATGTTTCTGAAACATTAGTGACCAGAGGGTTGGAAGAGATAGGGCGAAGGACAGAAATTTGATGAATAACTTTATTTCTGGTGTGTGTGTGTGTGTGTGTGTGTGTGTGTGTGTGTGTGTTGGGGTCACAGGGAGAGATGCTTAAAGGCCATCAAAGGCAGGAGGAAGGCTTGGAAAATCAGAGAAGATAAGAGTTTCAAGGGTGCAACAATGCTCAATAGTGTCAAATATTGCAGATAGTTTCTAAAGGTGACAATGAGAAGAGACAGTGACTTTGGGAATTATTAAATTCCAAGCATGGCTACAGGAGATGACTGTGCTGCTAAGGGAAGAAACACTTTGCTCATCCTACTCACTCTGTTTGGAAGACAAGGAAACTTTATTCATTCTCAAAATGGCATGGATAGCAGTTGCTGTGGTCCTAGGTTACTTTATGGAGTAGTTTCAATATAATGGTGAGAACCAAGAATCTGATTACAGGGGGCTGACAACTGAGTGGGAAATGGAAAAAGGAAAGCAGTAAATGCAAAAGAATCTCATGAAGAGTTTGGAGTGAGAGGGGAGGAAAGGGAAGTTGGTGTGATTCCTCATTTATTTGAGATAGTTTAATGAATTAGTTGAGTTAGTAAGAAAAAGAGGGTTAACAAAAGAGCAAGGTGCCAGAAGAAAAGAGAAGCAGGACGTGCAGAGATCACAGTCTAGATGAAGGGATGGGGGATAAGTCTTTTTGTGTGAGAAGTGAGGAGAAAGAGCGAAGAGGTGAGAGCTCTGAGAGCTAAACTTTTCTGAGCGTGTCTGTGTGTGCCTGCACAGTGGCAGGCAGATGTCATTAGATCTGCTGAAACAGGGAAACCCTGAAGAAAGTTTGGAGAAAGACAGTGTAAGTAGCTAGCTGTAGTGCAGTGAGACCCACAATTCTTGAGTAGAAAGTGGCTGCCCTAGGCTGCAGGTGGCTAATCCCTACTCACCTTCTCAGTAGAGTCTTTTGTGAACCCCAGAGTTGCCTAAGATCCTCCTCTTAATTGCTTTTGTGGTACCTGGGCCATTGCATTTAACTCATAGTATTGAATTGTATTAGACTGAGGAAATGGTCATTGAGTTGGTGTTTAATTTTGAATATGAAAAAATGTGAAAATTTCAAAGTATAATGTCATAAAATCAAAAAGTAAAGCACATAAAAAGAAAAGCAAAGTTGATAAATACTGGTTGAACTTACTCCGTGTATCAATCTGACTGTGGAGGGACAACAGATGGTACCTTCAAAAGTCATTAATGAGATTTTAGTGAAGGGATTCTTTACAGGAGTTGAGGCAGAGTTAAGAGACACCAATAAGGGATAGCAAACCCGGGATGACACGAGCAGGGAGTCTATACCACTCCCAGGCCTAAAGGGGCAAGAAGGGAGAATGGTGCCTGCACCAAGAAGAACTCGTAGCCGTAGAAGAGTTTTAGAAAAGAGCTGGGCACTTCCCTAGAGAAACTAGCTGCAGACAGCTCACCACACGGCAGGGAAGGAGCCAATAGAATACATTACCCAGCCTCTGCGCCCCACCATTCACATCTCTAAAGTTTCCTGTTAGGAGGACCCAGATGGAAGCGAGCGGCACAAAGCAGGATGGAGAGAAGTGGAAAGTGGACCTGGCTGAGCAAATGCAGAGTATCCAGAACAGAAGGCAAATCTAAAATTTCTTTAAAAAAAGAATTTAAGTGTGGTCAGTGATGTGGGACATGGAGGCTCATTCTGTAGCCCCTTCATCCTTACAGGGGCAAAGAAGCTGTTGGAAATAGAAAGGTATAACGCCTGGAAACATCAGTATATGATGGAAGTGCTATAAAGAACACATTGCCGGCCTTATCACAGAGTGTGACCTTAAATACTCGGCAACTCCGTTCCTTTTTAAAGCCTGTTAGATGGAAATCATGAACAGGAAAGAGAGTCTCCCCTAAAGGGCATATATAATATCTATTCTCTCTTAAATTCTATTCTCTTATCAAACTGGATCAGCCAAAAACCTCCTTACTACCTGGTTACATTAGTCCGTGGAAAGATAATTTTTGGTGATTTGAACCTAAATTACATCTAAGGCATTTCGTCCACTTGCTCAGATCAAATCACTTCTCAGTTCAAAATCTTCCAATGGCTTCCTCGATTATAAGCACAAGTACTGAAGTCCTTACAATGATCTAAAATGGACTTTCATAGTTTGGATGTCTGTTGACTCTGTGATTGCCTCTCCTACCACTCTGCTGGTTCCTCTCTCCGTTTCAGGAAAGGGCTGCTTGGTGCTCCTTGAACACACTAAGCATATTCCCCCACACCCCCCGGAGCTGATGCACATGCTGTTTTCCATTCTAGGAATACCCTGGGGATATCCACATGGCTGACTCTCTCACTTCCTTCCAGTCTCTGCTTAAAAGTCACTTCAGAAAATAGCAACACCAGTCCTTCAACCTTTAGAATACAGGTGCAATTATATCTGAGTTAACAATACTGTCGATATGAGTCACCTTTTTCTCACAGTGCAATCTGGTTATGTTCAAGTAGCAAATCTTATATGTTAGGATTTTTTTAGTGTCATTTTGTTATAGGTATGTATATTTTATTGCTTTTCTTAATACATTGTTTCATTGATTATGTAATTCTAGATTAGGCATTATTTTCTCTTTACTCATTAAAGATTTCATTCTATTCTCTTTAATTTTCAATGTTGCTTTTAAGACATCAGCCTGGATCAGCTTATTTGCTACTTTTCTGATTTCTTTTTTTTTTATTCTGATTTTCTTGTGATAAATGTAGATTTGGTCTACTTTTATACACCCTACACGGAGTTTATTGTTTTTTTTGTTTTTTTTTTAATAGGGCTTCCTGGATCTCAGGATTTAATATTTTTCAACAGTTTGGGAAAAAATCTAGTCTATTATCTTTTCTGATATTGCTTTTCCTCCATTTTCTCTAGTCTCTTCTTCTGGAATTTTAATTAGGTATGTACTAGTTATTACTAATAATAACATTATAATTACTATTATAAAAGTTGTTATAACTTTTATGTCTCAGCATCTCTTTATCTCTTTGGATTGCATTCTGGATAATTTATTTAAATTTATCTTCCAATTGACTAATTCTCTTTTTAGATTTACCTTCTGGTTCACCAATTCTCTCTTTAGCTCCGTCTTATTTGCTATTTAATACTGCAACTGACTTTAAATAATAAATTGTTTATATTTCTTGAAACTGTATCTTTGGAAATTCTTTGAAGCAGGTTGAAACTGAGTACTCCAAAAAATATTTATGTTTCTTGTGGCTTATACTCTGGGTACATTATTAACTTGGGAACACTTTAAATTCAATTCCCTTCTCCAGTGTTTTTGACCTGCAAATACAGTGTGAATGGTTATGAATTCTCAGAAGAGAATTTTTTCTTTTTACACAGTGACAAGATCTAGACAGGCAATTTCTCAGCTGTTTGTTCTTGCTTTCAGTTTGGAGATGGTACAAATTCTTAACTTTCATGCCACCTCAGCAATGCATTAATTTAAAAAACATATTGTGCAACACTTCAATTAATTATTTCCATCAGCTATTTCATTTTAGTTGTTTCAATCATGATGAATACATTGTGAGGAAAAAAATGGAGTTAGTGCATACATCTTAATTGATTTTTTCTCTAATTATATAATAGCATGTATCATATATTTAACTGTTAGTTGCTTAAACTTTAATTATATCTTTTTGAGTAATTTTATTACATTTTTTGAAAAGGTTTCATCAGATTCTTCCAACAGTTCTGCTTCAATAAAAAAAACGGTTTGAAATGTTTATCTTTGTTTTCCTCTCTGGCTTGCTAGTTCTACAAGGGAAAGTTGTTATTTTCCATTTCCTGCTCAGACTTCAGGCTCTGTATACACTGACCAATAATTACAGGTCAAGTGGTTAGATCTTTTATGCAGCGGCAAATCTACAAAGGAGAAGGTTTCTGCTCTTTGTGGGCTAGTGGTGAACCAACTGGCAATCTGTCGACATCCAGGTGAAGCTTTGGAGGGAATTCTCTCTTCTCCCTGGGTGCAAGGGCATGACTCTTTCCCAGCTTCAGGAGCTAGGAGCAGCTCATCTCATGGGTGCATATTATCTCCTCCATATTATCTGTCATCAACTGGATTAGGTCAACTCTCAAAACAAACAAACAAACACATAAACAAGCAAGTGTAGTTATTTCCTAAAGGGATTCATAGATTCCCCCATGACTAGCTTACACTAGGAACCATGAAATTCAGACTTTTGCTTTATGCATGCTCAAAACAAAGGAGAGTGAAAGTGTGTCTTTACTTTTGAAGATCCTGGAGGCTGTGACCTCCAATGCCCCATCCAGATGCCCCCACTTACCTGCTCCAACTTTTTCTTGTTTGGAGATAGGGTTGAGAGGGAGTTGGGAAGGGAACTTCAGGGCTCAGTTGCCCATCTTCTCATGCCCTGAATCACGTGTCCACTCCTTGTGACAAAGAGAATCTATCTCATCTGAAAGACATGAACTAAGGAGTGTCAGAGAGGTAGTTCACTCAGAAAATTGGAGTGCTGTTCTCCAAAGAAGGAAAATGGATGATGGGAAGGCATAAACATCTGATATCTCCTATATAGTAGCACCAATAACATTACACACTGTAGACATAAATAGACTGTTTTTTTAAAATATGGAATTTAATTAAAACCAGGAATAGAATTCCATTCTGATTGCACATTATAAATTGTTAATATGGTTCTTAAATACGAATATGCTTATCTTGGTTAAGGTATTTCTCACTGCAAGGTATGGAATTCTGACTCAAAATGATTTAATAATTATGGAATAATATTAGCTGACGCAGTTGAAAATCTTTAGATAAAGAAGACTTGAGATTCAATGCAATGAGGACTTTGGCTCTGTTCCTCTCAAAGGCATTTGTTTCTGTTTTTCTATCTCTGTGTTAGCAATTTCCTCATGCTGGCTTTCTTCCTTGTCAAAAGATGGCTTCCAGCTATACACTGGACAACATGCTTTCTTTTCTTTTTCACAATGAGACCTTGAAAGAGAGAGAATGGAGGAGAGGGAGAGGTATCTTCTTATGGCTCTCTTTTTAAGATCAAAGAAGAACGTTCCCAGAAGCTTTTAGCAAACTTTTCTGATTCTCATTAACCAGAATTGAGTCATGCACACATTCTTTCCTCCCAAAAAGTTGCTGCATGACCTTCTGCTGCCCTTCAGTTCCACTCTGCCCATCCTCAAACAACCACTAATCTGCTTTCTGTCACTGTAGATCGTATTTCCTAGAGTGTTATATCAATGGAATCATTAAGTATGTACTCTTTTTTATCAGGCTTCTTTTATTCAACATGATTATTCTGAGATTCATTCATGTTGTGTGTATCAACACTTCATTCCTGTTATGGTTGAGTAGGATTCTGTTGTATGGATTTACTACAACTAATCTATTCATTCTATCTATTGATGGACATCTGGGTTGTTTCCAATTTGGGGCTGTACAAATAAAGTTGCTAAAACATTTGTGTATAACTCTTTGTATAGGCATATGCTTTCTTTTCTCATGGATAAATGTCCAGGAGTGCAATAGTTGGAGCATGTGGTTAGCAGCTATATAATTTTTTAAGAAATGGCAAACTTTTCTACCCAAGAAGGTCTATTATTTTATATTCCCCCAGCAGCTATGAGAGTTCTAGTTCCATCATATTCTTGCAACATTTGGTACAGTTTTTAAATTTTAATCATTATAATTAGTTTGTGTAATGTAGTCTCACTGATTTACTTTCCATTACCCTAATGTCTAATGATATGAGCATCTTTTCATACGCTTCTTTGCATTTGATGATGTTCAAATATTTTATCCATTTTTAGTAGGTTGTTTGATTTCATATTATTGAATTTGAGTTTGTTTTATATTCTGGATAAAAGTCTTTCATCAGATATATGATTTGCCATTATTCTTCTAGTCTGTAATGCTTGTCTTTTCATCCTCTCTTGAAGAGAAGAAGTTTCTAATTTTTATGAAGTCTACTTTATCAAGTTTTTTTTTCTGCATTGTATTTTCAGTATTGTATCCAAAATCTTTTTGTGTAATTTAAACTCACAAAGCTTTTCTCCTATGATTTCTTTCAGAAATTTTATAATTTGAAATCTTAAATTTAGACCTATGATAAATTTTGAATTAAGTTTTGCATATAGTGGTACAAGATATGGATTGAAGTCCTTTTATTTAAAAAAAATATGGATATCCAATTATTGCCGCATCATTTGTTGAAAAGATCTTTTTTCTCTTCTACTGAATTAACTTTGCACTTGTCAAAAGCAGCTGTTTCTAAATGTATGGGTCTATTTCTGGACTTTCTATTTTGTGCCATTGATCTTCTTCTAGCTCTATGATAATACCACATTTTTTTTATTACTGTAGCTTTATAATACATCTTAAAATTATGTAGTGTTAGCTCTCTAAGTTTCTTCTACTTTTTCAAAGTTGTTTTGGCTGTTCTAGGTCCTTTGCATTTCCACGTGAATTTTACAATAAGCTTGTCAATTTCTACAATTGGTTTGAATTGCATTAAAACTGCAGGTCAGTTTGGGGAATATTGGCATCTTGATAATAATGAGTCTTCTGTCCCATAAATAAGGTATATGTCTCCATTTATTTAGACAATCTTTAATCTCTCTCTGCAATGTTTTGTAGTTTTCAGTGTTTAGGACTTTCACATTCTTTTGGTTAGATTTATCCCTAGTATTTATATTTTTAATGATATTTAATAATATTTAATGTTTAATTTTAATTTTAATTAGCATATAGAGTTTCAATAATATTTGTTTTTTGATCTTCTATTCTGCCACTTTGATAGACTCACTTTTTAGTTCTAGTAGGTTTCATTGGATTTTCTACATAGATGATCATGTCCTCTATGAATAAAATACTTTTACTTCTTTTTTAAAATACTGAGTATTTTTTATTTACTTTCCTTGCCTGATTATACTGATAAATGTTGAATAGAAGTAGTGAGAGCACACATCATTGCCTTCTTCCTGATTTTAAGGGAAAAGCGTTTAATCTTTCATTATAAACATGATGTTTGCTGTAGGTGTTATAAATGCCCTATATCAGATTAGGGATGTTTCCTTCTATTCCTAAATTGTTGGGAATATTTTTATGTCGTGAATGGTGTTGGATTTTATCAAATGCTTTCCCTGCATCAATTGAGATGGTTATATGGTTTTTACTTTTTAGTTTATTAATATATTGAAATACATTGATTAATTTTTGAATGCTAACTGAACCTTGCGTTCTTGGGATAGATCTCACTTGTTTTTATATGCCATCCTTTTCATATATTGTTGGATTCAATTTGATATAATTTTGTACAGAATTTTTGCATCCTTGTTCATGAGGGGTATGGATCTGTAGTTTTCTTTTCTTGTAATGTCTTTGGCTTCAGGATAATGTTAGCATTTTAGAATGAGTTGAAATGTTTTCCCTCCTCTTTTCTATTTTTGTGTGTATTTGTCTAGAATTGATATTATTTTTTTCATAAATGCTTAACAGACTTTACCAGTGAAGCCTTTTGGACCTGGAGTTTTCTTTTTAAGATGTTTTTGAACTACAATTCAATTTCTTTAATAGACGTAGGACTCTTCAAGTTATCTATTTCTCTTCGGTAGTTGGTGTCTTGCAAAAGATTTAACATTTCATCTAAGTTGTTCAATTTATAGTAATAAAGTTGTTCATAATATTATCTTATTATCCTTCTTAATAATTATACCTTTTATTTTGAGATAACTGTAGATTCATGTGCACTTGTGAAAAAGAATACACAGAGCTACTGGGTATACATTTTTACCCAGTTTCTCCTAATGGTAACATCTTGCAAAACTGTAGTACAATATTACAGGCTGGATATTGACATCAATACAGTCAAGGTACAAAACATTTCCATTACCAAAAAGATCCCCCATGTTTCTCTTTAATAGCCACATCCACTTTTCTCCTTCCTCCATCTCTTCTCAGCCCCTGGCAGCAACTAATCTGTTCTCCATTTCTATAATTTTGTTACATTAAGGATGTTACATAAATCGAATCCTACAGCATGTAACCAGTTGGAATTTTGTTTTCACCAAGCCTAATTTCCTGGAAATTCATACAGGCAGTTGTGTGTATCGATAGTTCATTCCTTTAAATTGCTGAGTAGTATCCCATCGCATGGATGTTCCAGTTTGTTTACCCATTAAAAGACATCCGGATTGTTCCTACTTTGTGGTTGTTGCAAATAAAGCTTCTATAAAAATTGTTGTGTAGGTATTTGTGTGAACATAAATTTTCATTTCCCTGGGACAAATGACCAGGAATGCAATTACTAGGTCACATGGCAATTGTATGTTTAATTTTTAAGGAAATTGCTACCTGCTTTCCAGAGAGGCTGTACATTTCACATTCCAGCTTTTGATACAGTTTCTCCACACCTGTACCAGCATTTGGTGTCACTATCTTTTCCTTTAGCCATTCTCATAAGTGTGTTGTGGTATTTTATTGTGGTTTTAGTTTGTACATTTTCAAGGGATAACAAAATTGAACATATTTTTATGTGCTTACTTGCCATCTGTTTATCCTCTTCAGTTACATTTCTTTTCATGTCTTTAGTCCATTTTCTAATTGGACTGTTTATTCATTTACTTTGAGTTTTGAGAGTTCTTTATATATTCTAGATACTTGTCCTTTGTTGCCTGTGTGGTTTGCAAATATATTTGCCAAGGCAGTGGCTTGATATTTTATCCTCTTAACGAAGTCTTTTGCAGAGCAAATGTTTCACATTTTTTTTCCTTTCATAGATCATGCTTTTGATGTCAAGTCTAAGACATTGCCTCGTCTTAGATCCCAAAGATTTTCTCCTACGTTTTTTTTTTAAAGTTTTATTTACATTTTACATTTAAGTTCATGATCCATTTTGAGTTAATTATTAACTTAGGAGACAAGGTTTTTGTTTTGTTTTGCTTTGGTCTATGGATGTCTAATTGTCCCAGCACCATTTATTGAAAAGACTATCTTTTCTGTATGGCATATGCTTGTGCACCTTTGTCAAAAATCAGCTGGGCATATTTCTATGTTTATTTTTGGGTTCTCTATTCTGTTCCTTTGATCTGTGTGTCTATCCCACTGCCAATAAGTTGTAATCTTGATTACTACAGCTATAAAGTGTCTTGAAATTGGGTAGACTGGTTCCTCCCACTTAATCCTTCTTTTTCAAAATTGTTTTAACTGTTCTTATTCCTGTGCTTTTCTATATATTTTTAGAATAATTATCATTTTATTTTTGCTATTTGAGTTCCTTTGTTTTTCCATTACATTTTAAGATAATTTTGTCTATTATCTACTAAAAGTTTTGCTGGGATTTTGATAATAATGGAATTAAACTTGTGTATTAATTTTAAGAGACTTGACATGTTTATTATGTTGAGTCTTTCAACACATGAACACAGTGGGTCTATGTGTTAGCTCTTCTTTGACTTCTTTCATCAGAATTTTGTAGTTTTAAGCATACACATCCCCCATATGTTTTATTAGATTTACATGTATTTTATTTTTTGAGTGATTATAAATGGTTTTATGTTTTTAATTTTAGTATCCATGCGTTCATTGCTAGTATATAAAAATGCAATGGATTTTTAAAAAGTATAGCTTATATACTATGACCTTGCTGAACTCACTTATTAGTTGTAGAAGTCCTTTTGTAGATTTCTTTCTACATAACTAGTCTTGTCACCTGCAAATAGGGACAGTGTTATTTCTTCTTTTTAGGACTGTATGCTTTTTATTTGTGTCATAGCTTGATTACACCAGTTAGAACTTGTAGCACTATGTTGAATAAAAATGGTGAGAGTGGGATCCTTGCCTTGTTCCTGATTTTAGGAGAAAAGCGTTTAATCTGTCACCATTAAGTATAATGGTAGTTGTAGGTTTCCTATAGATACTCTTTCTCAGGTTGAGGAAGTTTTTCTCTATTCCTGTTTCTCTGAGAGGTTTAATTGTTTGTGTTTTATCATGAATGGTTGTCGAATTTTGTCAAATGTGTTTTGCTGCATCAATTGACATGATCATGTGATCTTTCTTTAGCCTTTTATATGGTGGATTGAACTGATTGATTTTTAAATATTAAAGCAAACTTGGATCTCAGAAATAAATTCTGCTTGGTAAAGGTATATAAGTCTTTTTGGGCATTGCGGAATGTATTTGCTAAAAATTCATGAAAGATATTCATCTATAGTTGTTGTTGTTGTTGTTTGGTACAGTTTTTGCCTGGTTTTCGTATCAGGGAATTACAAGCGTCATAAAATTGATTAAAAAGAATTCCTTTCTCTTCTATTTCCTAAAAAAAAAAAAAAAAAAAAAAAGTTTTTGTAGAATTCTCTAGAGAAATCCTCTGAGCTTAGAGAGTTCTTTTTTGAAATTTTTAAAATTATGAATTCAATTTCATTAATGGTTATAGGGCTATTCAAATTATCTCTTTCATACTGGGTGAGTTGTGGTAATTTGCCTTTTTCAAGGAATTGATCTGTTTCACCTAAGTTTTCAAATTTATGTGTATAGAGTTGTTCCCTTATTACCTTTTGATGTCTTCAGGGTCTGTAGAAACATCCCTATATTATTCCTGATATATCTGCTTGATCCCTTTGGGTTATAGTTTTGTCATGGGTGAAATTAGAGGCTTTAACCAGTTAAGATCCCTTCTATTTCTAAAGACCTGCCACACTGCAAGCAACTGTGATTCAGAGCAACATATGTTTGTAGTCATTTTAAATGGAATGTTGATTACCAGCCTCCCTTTTATAAAGCACTAATGATATATTTGAGGTTGGAATTCAAACTCTTAAAGCATTACTGTAGAGGTGGTTTAGAGTTTAATTTTTAAAAATGAGTAATGATGAAGGGTAAAGAGTTAAAGGGAATGGGCTGCTCTTTTAAAATCCATTACTTTACAGAATAATCTCCTTTATAATGTTATAGAGATGACTCAATCATTCGATCCCAATAACTCTAAATCTGGGCTTCAATGGAAAGGAAAGGATGTGAACAGTAAACCGTACTCCCTCAAACAGCATCTTTTTGTCAACAAGCTTAAATCCTGCTGAAGGAAGGAAGTTGAATACAGGAAATAACTCATTTGATGACGTGATGCATTAAAAAAATACTATCTCTTCCATCAGAACTGGCATCACAGACTTAGATCAAACATATCTCTATGTAGCCATCAGTGCTGGGTCAAAAACTTTGTGTTGATTTATTTGAATTAGTTGTACTACCAATTGCTTTCTTGTTTCCCCCCATCCGTATTACTAGTGAGAGTTGTTGGCAATTTGTGCAGGCTTACCATAGCAATGCTTGTTATACTAAAATTTACATGCAAGAAAAAGTTCAATTGTAGTGTGGTGGTTGTGTTCATATAACCACAGGCTCCATTGTTGGTGATGCATTATCATGTAAGAGAGAATGAAGCTTAGAATCAAAGCCATCTGATTATGAACCTCTGTGTTACAACTTATTAGCAGTATGATCTGGGCAAGTTTCTTAAACTCATTGAGCACCAAGTTCTACATGAAAAGTAAGATTAGTAGTAATTATCTTTTAGTAGTAATTATCATGAGAATTAGAAAAAGTTTATGTAAAGTGCCCACCCCAGTGCCTGCAGGAGAATAAATCTTCAATTAGTGGTAGCTATTATTATTGCTCAACAACAACAACGATAAGAACAAAAAGAAATAAAATAAGTTAATTTTTCATTATTACTTTCAGTATTGAACTAGAGTCCTAAATTTTAATGGCATCTGGCTAGCAGGTACGCTTTCACTAACTCTCTGAATTCCTCACAAAAATATTTATGAAGACACAGAAAAGGATGAAAACTCATAGCAATGAAAATTAAGCCTGACAGCTGTTTTTAGGTTACTCAAAGAATAATCACAACGGATAGCCATGCTCACAATTCATGGCCAGTGTATTGTTTGCTTTTTATTCTCTTTCTTTTTGGAATGGAATAAACTTAGTACTTTGAAAGTACATGGAGAAACCTACTCTCTGCTCCCCTCTCAAAAAAAAAAAAAAAAAATTAAGTTCTGTACAATGGATAAACAGTGGGGAGGACTGTCCCACTATACCCCAGGCATTAATTATTAGGCATTCAGAGGATTGTTCCTACTCTGATTCCAGCCTCTTTCCTGTTCCATTTGTCTTTATATAACCATTTTGAAACTGCACCCTTTACATAACCATTTAGAAACAAGGAGACAGGATATATGGACTTTTGGTGATTGTGTTAGGCAAAGGGAGAGCAAGAACAGTATGGCTCATTGTATACACCGAAATGTAGTCCTGAAAGAAAATGAATTGCGGTAGATATCGGGAGAGCATTGGGCTGTGAATTTTGTATATTCTGTGGAAGGAGAGGGTCAAAGAAATTGGCAGTCTGGCTGGGCGAAGACTACAACTCAAGCCTAAAAGATAAGAAGAATAAATCAGTACATTTGCATATCAAATTGCCTTCCAGAAATTGCAGAACAGGGAATTCCACTAACCCCTCCCCCACAAACAGACTGAGATAGAATCACAGAAAAGTAAGACTGACTGTTGGAATTTATAAGGACTGAAAAAAATCCTCCTTATTCAATGGAATTAGAGGGGGGGGGGGAAATTAATGTGGACTCTTAAGAAGAAAATGAAGGCAAGAACAAGCCAATATTTTTCCCCCTGAAGTTTCAGAGGGATTGAATGTATCAAAAATAATTTACTACTAGAACCAGGGGAATGTTTTAGAAAATGTTTGGTATAGTCTCTAAAATGCCAGGAAAGATAGTCTTTATGAAATCGCAACAAAAAAATTAAGAAGAGAATACAAATTAGCCTAAATAGCTAGCGGTGTGAAATGTGCTGCAGAAACATGCTGGAGATAAAATCAGCTGCCTAAGATTAGGAAATTGCCAAGAAAAAATAAAATAAAAAATCCAATAGAATTAAAATCAACAATGCAGTGAGAAAGGCAGACTTGATTTAACAGAATACTTAATCAATGATGTAGCAGAATTACTTGAAAAAGGTTTTCCACAATATAAGGGTGGAATAAAACTATGGAAGAGTAGATGGTAGGTATAAAACATAGGGACAGTGATCCATATGAAAATTTATAGGTTTTCAGAAGAGGATATCAGAAGCAAAAATTAAAGATTAAAAACAAAAACAAAAACAACCAAGCAACTAACCAACAGACGCTTTTCTGAACAGAAAAACAAAACAAAACCTAAAGCATTATATTGGTTTAAAAGACTTAACATGTTACAAAGAAAATTAGCAGAGAGAGAGGCATATCTGGGGAACAATTTTCCATTTTAAGGATAAAGGAAAAGAAATAGAAAAATTTTTAAATAATTTTTTGAAATAAAACATGTTACCTATGAAATAAAAGTCAGCTGACTTGAGAATTTTCTTTCACAGTAGCAAATCAGTTTACAATGGAATCATTTCTACAGAATTTTAAAGAGATAAAATTGTGCCCCAAGAATTCTCAAGTTTTTGTTTAGCTGCAGAGACAACATGAGGGCACTTTATACACACACACACACACACATATATGTATATATATACGTATATATGCATATATGTACATATATAAAATATATGTATATGTATATATATATATGCCAAAAAATGTATACACATTTTAAGAAAGGAAAAAACTGTATTAAAATTGTAATACTCAATATACGCTGATAACAAAAGATGAATACAAGTCCTGTATATATATATATATATATATATATATATATATATATATATATATATTCAGAAAGCACACTATCCACATGCTTTTTTTGTTAAAAAAAATACTCAAAGACATTTTCAGATAACTGTGAAGTTAATCAAAATTTTTAAAAATGTGTAAGTTATGCTATAAAGGAACTTATAATGTGCATTGAAAGAATTCAAACACAAAACTAGGTGTATTACTCAGGGTTCTCCAGAGAAACATAGAGAATAGGAGATATATATATATATATATATATATATATATATATATATATATATATAGGTTCATGTGATTATGAAGGCTGAGAAGTCCCATGATCTTTAGCCCTCAAGATGGAGACCCAGGAAAGCCACTGGTATAGTTCTTTTCCGAGTCTAAAGACCTGAGAAACAGGAGATCTGATTGTGTAAATTCCAGTTCGAGTCCAAGTCCTAAGACCAAAGATGGATGTTTCAGCTTGAAGACAGTCAGGTAGAGAGAAAATTCGCCCTTACTCAACACTTTTCTTCTATTCAAACCTTCAGTGGATAGGATAAGGCTCACCCACATTGGGGAGAGAAATCCGCTTTACTCAAGTCTACTGAATCAAATGTTAATTTCATCCAGAAACACTCTCACAGTCTCACCCATAATAATGTTTAACCAAAATGTGTGGGCACCCTGTGATGCAGTCAAGTTGACACATAAAATTGACCATTACACTAGGTGTATGTAATTGTATGTTTGGTTATACAAAATGAATGCAAATCTCACAAATAAATTATAAAAGAGGATAATGTAAAAATTACATATAAAACTAAATCACAGTAATGTGGCTCTAAATGTCCAGGTAAAATAAATAAAGACTACAAACCAGGAAGAAAAATGTTAATTGAGATGTAATGTGCAAATGTAAAAAGATAGCTGATTTTTAAAAATCTTATGTGAAAGTTAGTAAAGAATGGAAAAGAAAGATTTTTAAACACTTAGAATCAATAGAACTTACAACAGGATTGAAATCTTCCAAACTTGCAAAAGATAAAATCAACCCAAACAGCAAATGACAGAAAACAGAGGAAGTGGCATAAAAGCTTTAAAAAAAAGCATAACCCAAGATAGTAAAATAAGATGAAATATATCATTAGTGATAATGAATTTAAGTGGGTTGTAGTCCCCAATTAAAACAAAGTTTTACCAAATAAGGAGGTTAAAAAACAGTATCTCTATACTGCTTTCAAGAGGTCACTTCTACAACATAACACAAATTTTAAATATAAAAAAATGGACAAAGGAAAGAAACACCTGAGATCCAAGATGGCTGACTCACTGAGACGCAACTTGCATACTGCAGGAGGCTATATCAGTGACTGAACAACAAATTAGTCAACAGGAGGCAGCAGGCTGTGGAGTGTCCTGACTTTTTGCAGCTACTCAGACCTGGTACTGGTGACAGCTGTCCTTGATTTGCAGCATGGCCTCTCCTATGTGCCTCCAGGTAAAGCACAAGATCACTTTGCAGCTCCTACCAGGTAGTTCCCAGCTGGTCACAGGCAATGGCTGACCTGGCCTGCACTGGACTCCCTCCTAAGAGGCCCAGAACCAATATAATTGGAAGTTGGCTTCAGACCACAGCAGAGCACTGCTTAGCCCCACAAGCAGCACAAACAAAGGGTGCTCTCAACAGGCACCAGAGCCCATTGGGGTGAATCCCAGTCAGTGGAATAAGCCCCCTGCACAACAGCCCATAAGTTGAGGATGTGGACAAACCCCACAGCCAGTCAGCCTGAGGGTCAGTCCCACCCAATGACATACCAAGACCAATCAAAGATCAACTATAATAGGAAAGCACACCCAACTCACACAAGGGACACTCCTGGAGCACCCAGAGCAGGTGACCAGGGAGATTATGTCACTGGGTCCCACAGGACACCTACTGCATAAGGCCACCTGGCCAAGACTGGGAGATAAAGCAGATCTGCCTAACACATAGAAACAACGCAGAGAGGCAGCCAAAATGAGGAAACAAAGAAATGCTGCCCAAATGAAAGACCAGGAGAAAACTCCAGAAAAAGAACTTAATGAAATGGAGGCAAGTAACCTACCACATTCAGAGTTCAAAGCCATGGTTATAAAGATGCTCAAGGAACTTAGTGAGACCTCTAACAAAGAGATATCAGCATAAAAAAGGACACAGAAACCATAAAAGGGGAGCAGTCAGAGGTGAAGAATACAACAACCGAAATGTAGAATGCACTAGAAGGAATCACCAGCAGACTAGATGAAAGAGAGGACTGAATTAGTTATTTGGAAGACAAGGTAACAGAAAACACCCAATCAGAACAGCAAAAGGAATTTGGTCATTACGAAGTAGTCATGGGGATGTAGGGTATAGCATAAGGAATATAGTTGATAATATTGTAGTAACTATGTGTGGTGTCAGATGGGTACTAAATTTATCAGGGTGATAGATAAGAGGGTATTAGGGGACAGGCTGAAAAAAGTGAAGGGATTGAGAAGTACAAATTGGTAGTTACAAAATAGTCATTGGGATGTAAAGTAAAGCCTAGGGAATATAGCCAATAATACGGTAATGACTATGTATAGTGCCAGGTGAGTACTGGACTAATCAGGGGGATCACTTCTTAAATTTTATAAATGTCTAACCGTATTCTGTACACCTGAAGTTAATATGAAATAATACTGAATGTCTATTGTAACTGAAAAATTAAAAAGGGGGGAAATGTGAGGGTAATAAATGCTCCAAATTTCCAGGTATAAAACAAATAAATCATGGGGCTATAATACACATCATAGGGGAATATAGTAAACAATATTACGATAGCATAGTATGGTGTCAGATGGTTGCTGGACTTATTATGGTGATCTTATTTAGGTACAGAAATTTTGAATAACTATTGTGTGCACCTAAAACTAATAGAACATTGTATGCTAATTATATTTTTAATAAAAATCTTAAAAAAATAAAAACAAAACAAAACAAAAATAATGGACAAAGATTTATAAGGCAAACTGAAAAAAAGAAATGGAGCTAATGATTTCAGATAATGTAGCTATTAAGGGTCCAAACATTAAAAGATTGAAAAGAAGGTAATTTTTTATCACACACACTACACTGCATGATCAAGTTGTAACAATCATAAACCTTTATGTACTGACTAAAGCGGCATCGACATCTATAGTCAAAATTTATTAGGAGCAAAGGAGAAAAATACAGAAATACCATCGATGCGGGAAAATTTAATATCCTTATCTCAGGCTTTGAAAGACATAGTGGTCACTTATTTTTTTCTGCCCACATCCTTTCCTGGGAGAAAGAGGGTCTCCCTATTCCTGTGGTTACAACATGCAAGGACCATGTAAGCCTGGATTTCCAAAAAGCTATCTTGTTGCTGCAGAGACACAGCCTGCCTGAGAAAGGCAGACAGGTAAGCAATGTTAAGAGACGATGGAAGACAGTACCCATTTCATCATTTGAATCCCTATATCCAGCCTTTGCTGAAGAAGTTTATATTTTTGAAATCCCAGTTCTATCAGCTTACTAGTGCTTTCAATGAATTATGTTAGATTGAATTGGGTTTATATTATTTGCAAAAACGTAACAACATAGTCATTCAAGCAGGGAAAGAATAATAAGGTTTCAGAGATTTTTAATAATATAATTAATAGTGAATTAATAGTGCATAATCTTCTGAAATGAGATGGATTGTAGTTCTTTTAAAAATAGGCAGTATACTAGCTACAAAAACAACCTCGCTTTATTCCTCAAAACATAGCTTTTAAAAAACACATTCTTTAAAATGTAACCATCCTAGAAATTAATTTTAAAAGGTAAAGAAAGACAAGACCAATATGGACATTAAAAATCTTTCTCCAATAACTATAGGGTAAAAAGAGAATGTAAGGTTGCCAAAACTGAAAATGTTAGTATTAGGGGGATAAAAATTTTAGAGGCAATTCTTCCATCTGACTCATATTTCCTTTCATTCCCCTTTACTGGTTCATTATTCAAACATCTAGGCCCATCTGTGCCCATTGACTCAGGTAAGGCATGTGGCAGGGTAGAAATAAATAACAGCTTATTTTTCATAGTCATGTAATTTGTCTTTGAAAAGCTTAGGAAGGGTCTTTAGGGAAATAGTGAGGTACAGAGAAAATGTTTCAGCACTGGTGGTAAGATATTGTTTCCTACTCCACTCAGAGAGTAGAAAAATATTTCTCAAGTTGGAAAGAGTGTAGACAATCAGAGGAGACATCATCACTGGAGTTCTGTATGGAGCCGAAGAATCCTGCCTTATATGTAGCTCTGGGAAATGGTATCTGCCTAGAGAAGGAAAGACCGACTAGAGAGCGCAGGACGACAGGGATAACAGAAAGTACGCAGAGTGCCTTAGGGTGGTGTGACCTCTCAGTGACCTCTTGCTTGGACTGATGATGTCCGAAACCTGAGGACCAGACTGGATGATGGATGTCTTAGCTGGTGCCTATGTTGATGGTCGACATGAAGAGCAGATGCTCTGCCTGGCACATTGGTGCTACATAAACACCTAGTTAAAGGGGAGAAGGGAGCCCTAGATCGACCGACATTAAAGTGATATATTTGCAGAAAAATAAAAGAGGTTGTGTTTCTGATGCTTTTGAGTTTGTGACTAACTTTAAACTCACTACACTTCCTATTAATACTTGTGGGATGTGAACAGAAGAGCTTGGGCAAGCAGAACTTCCATTTCTTCAACTCCAATCCCTCACCCTTCAACACAGGCTTTGTTCATGTAACTGGGGCTCGCAGAGATAATTTAATATTTATTTTTATTTTTAGAAATAGGCCAATTTCAATATTTTTGGCTTTTCCATTCAATTTAGCAGCCATATTACAACAGTATGTATAACATAATCTTGTTTCTCTTGCCTTTCTCTCTCCTCCTTTTCCCCAGGGCTCAGAAGGACGTCCCTTCTTCCGATGTAAAACCTTATGATCTAAACTGACTTACAGGGCTATTTAATGTCTTGCTACAAAATTCTGTGTATGGGTGAAATAGTTGATATTACCTTAGTCTTTCTTTTTGCATTTCTTTTATAACCCAGGAAAACAGACACGTAGAGAAGACGAAGAGGAAATTCATGTGCCTCAAAAGAGAAAGAGAAAAGCACATTGATAATTTGAAAAGTTAATTACATTCTTATAGAAAGTATACATTGAAATGTGCAAGTCCATTTTTGTCTTAAATATATGTCTTTTTATATCCTACTTTGGGACCTACTCCGTCATTTGTGCTCTAAACTGCGGTGAAAGGCATTGGACAACTTTGTTTCTATGGATTTGGGGAACGTGCACATGTTCTGCTACTACATTGTGAAGAGAGGTGAATGCAGTTAGTTGAAGTGTGAAATAGAAGGTGAGTTGAAGTATGTCCCTGTCTCCTTAGGGACTGTTTGTCTGGTTTGGATTCAGAAGGCGGGAAAATCTGCTGTATAGTCTATGCATCTCCTTTGACAGCATCTTTAGTGAAAATTCCACCCCAAAGTTGGCATAAGGTCTTCTGAGTTTACAGAACTACTTCAAGTTTAAAAACAAAACCAGCTATAGCTGTACTCACCGGTATGTTAATGGAAAGTTGGGAAGAAGCATATTAGGCAAATCAAACCTGCTTCCTAAAGTCCTGAAAAACTCTCTTTAATTTTCTTGCGGTTACCCACAAAACACAGAAGGACTTTTCTACTTCTAATTTCTAGTAAGTGACATAGAAGTGTTTTGCTTGCATTTCACGTTGTCACAAAAATGTATTATTCCGTTTTTATTTTTCTTCTTGATCTTCAAAATATTTGTGCCACTTAGCATTTTCTCTTCTTTCAAACTACACAGGTACATAGATGTTGGTATTGTCTCTTCTTAAGCTTGATATAGTGAAGTGTATACCAGGCTGAGCCAGATAGAATCTCATGAAATGGCCATTTCAAGGAACAAGACATATTGCTGCATGCAATTCATAGTTTACATAACTAGCACTATAGCCTTTTTTCCCCCTAAAAAGAATAAAGACTTCAAAAGCAAATACTTTAAGTTTCTCCTACATATGTATTAATTATATGTATGGATATAGCCATGAATATTGCATAATAACATTCCTAAAATTTAAAAATAGAAATATTCTTGATTGAATTCTTCAAATTTTCTCATTTGTCACGTGAAAATGTTGGATTATATTGTATTTTTTGTACCCCTTCCAGCTCTAAATTTCCCTTTTGAAACCTTAGTATAAGTAGAATTTTGTGGATTTTTAAAAAGCAGTTTGGGTCACAAACTTACACGTTTTTTTTTTTTTTTTTTTTTTCTGGGAAATAATATATAACAATTAACACATCTGTTCTTCAGAATTTTGAGTCATTCTAAACCATGCATGATTCACTGTTTGTTCATTTGTAGTTCACTCTAGGTGAAGAATTCACAAGGTACAAAAAAGGGGAAGACATTACCCTGAGTAAATTTTACTCTTTAAAGTTTTGGTGTCTGTTTCTAGTCATGAAAATATTACACATGATGATGAGGCAGAATTTTGTAGGAAAAGAAGAATAATGGGGGTTTTCATCTATATATTCTCAAGTGTATGAGTGTATCTCAACAGGATAAGTACAGGTTACTCTTTTTTAAGTTATGAAAATTTCTTTTTTCTGTTATTCTATTCATGTTTTAAAACTAACATACATTTGGTGACTATCTTTCTGTATAAAAAGCATAGATAAAGAGACCAATTAATGATAAGGAGGGAAGGCTTTAAAAACTGAACATTGATTTGGGGCTGTGGCAACTAGAAAAATCACACTAATTGTGATTGTGCTGTAGATTTTATTGTTAGTCTGAAATCTTGTTCAGGAAACAACACTTATTCCTGATTATCTGCCTGCCAATTTTGTGTGCTATTTACCAGATATTCATGGCTATTATATTTTTAATGATTTTCTGATGGCAAAAGTATAAGCAAATATAGAACTAGGCATTGGTGAAGTTAACAGTAGCCCTGGGGTAACTTTCCCACAGTAGTGGGAATGGATCCTGAAAAGGAAATGAATATTTGCTGAGTTTTCTTACTCTGTACTTGGTACCATGCCCAATCCTCCACAAATATGACGTATGAAGCAAATTGTTCACAGAGGCAGTTCCAGAACTACACTTTAGCCATGTCTCTCAATTAGAATCTATGCTCCTCCTGTGTCCTTCCTGTCATTTGAAAATTACGATAACTTCTGTTTCTCCCCACTAGCCAAGATTTTTGTTAAAAGAACACCCATGACGCCAGGTTTGTTTCACTTCTCAGTACAAACTGATGTTATAATACAGTCCTGATGTATTTTCAATCTAAACAGACTGCCGCCACCTTCTCCTTGTCACCACCCCTTCCCCTTCCAAACCGGCGACTCCAGACCCTTCCCCTCTGAAAACATGCGTCAATTCCTACAGTCGCACACGCTGCATGAATACTGCCACCTGCTGGCAAACAAGGACTGTGCTTGGTTTGCATGCTGTTTGCCATCACACTCCTCAGACATTCCTGTATTTATTCTCTAGCTTAGTGTCATCCAGTTAGGGATGCTTATGAGAGAACAACAACAACAAAAAGCTTGGGTAGGTCATCTGTTCTCCAAGTATGTCCAACGTGGTGGAATTTGAAAACCTACGTGCTGATTCTATTTTGCCATTTAATTAGCAGCAGGGACAGAGATTGATGCTCCTGTCCTATTGTTTATTCTAATACATAGAAACTTGAGGCAAAAGCCATGACTTTAACCTAGAGCACTATGGTTTTACTTAATTTTGGCTATACTTCGCCAAAATTAAGTCAAAATTTTCTTGCCTCATTACTATATATGTTTGCTTTAATTTTAATTGATCAGATCCACTAAATCTCGCAATAATGTAGTTGCTAGTAAACAATGCCATGCCTGCAAAAACCTTTAAAATTTTATCATTAATTTATACAAAATAGAGCAATGCTAGTTCTTTGGATTAAATTGCCAATTATTCTAAACATGTATACAATCTAACTGGAAGGATTCCTAAAAATAGTATGTTAAGAGAAAGTTAACACAAAGAACAGGATTGATTCATTTTGATTTGTGAATTATGCATGGTTATTTAATTCGGTTTTGAAGAAAAGTCTTTTAATCCATGTGTCTTTTACTCTCTGTGGGGAACAGTCAAAAGCAGATTTATTTGTCAAAGTCACTTTTAGATTTAGTTATTGTTGAATGCCTAGTACCTACCATAAAGCTGAGTACATGGTAAGCTCAATAATATTGATTGAATGAATGATTAATTTCTAGTCCTTTTATTTGTAAAAAATGCCTGAATTCTTCAGATTAATTCATGAAATTTTATTTAAACTTAATAGTAGAGATGGCTATTACAATAAGCAGCTGTGTACTCTTTACTTGTTACTAGTCACGGTGCACTTCTGGGACCAACAGCTTGTGAGAAGTGCTGCATCTTAGACTCCACCGCAGACCTATGGAATCAGAGTCTGCATTTTTAACAAGACCCCCCTGAGAAATGATACTTTATAACACCTTAACTGCCATTATTATTCCCAGCTATACAATCCATTCTCTCATTTTCTTTTCCCTAAGTAAAGATTTCTTTTCCCTAAGTAAAATTATTCTCTGACTGGACTTTACATTGCTTTCTAATTGAGTCTATGCAAAATAAGTTTTTCACATTTTTGTTTCCCTCTTTCTTTTCTAAGGATTGCTCAGCTTAGAAACTGAATTTCTATTCCTGAGCTGTGAATCAAAGGGGTTTCTATCAGGGGAATTCCCTTCTGGGGCCATCTGATTGAAAAATTTTAAATGATTGAACCAATGGTTGGTTATTAAGACATTGCTGTTTATACAGTTTTCTTTTTTAAAAGAATGTTTGTTTGGCCCGGTACTGACCAGGCACTACATTTAAGGAAAGACCTCCTGCTACAAAATATTTGTAATTCCTCTTGAAAGAGAAAGTAATTATCACAAGTCAATTAAATCACTTTTTTTCCCCTGAGATTGCCCATGTGTAAATTTATGGAGGGAGTTGGATCACATACTTATTAAATTAGTTGTTATTTGCTTTTCACTTAATTAACTCAAGAGATGGTTTTTATTAGAAAGACAACTTTGGTTGTTTTTAACTTGCCTAAAGTTACTAAAAATTTCGGTATGGAAAACCAGTTTCAACAATTGTTAATTATTTCGCTTTTCAATTTAATGAAATGCTTATCTTAAGCATGTATTTTCAAAGTCAGCTCCAGTATGAAAAGCTGCTTTTGCCTGTGCCAGCTGCAGACATGCTGAGGCCAGGCCATCCTTTGTCTGAGGAGAGGTCTCTATGTAAGCCTGGGGGCCTATGACAAGAAAAATAAAACATGTTTGGAAAAGTTAAACTGCCAATGCACGTGCAGGTCTCATCATGGTACTTATCACTCTTTATGGAAACAATCTGTTTGCTAGCAGATAGTAAAGGGTCCTGGAAAGAGCCTGGGACTTTGGGGTCAGACAAACCCAAGTCCTGTGACTTTGTGTGTCTCTTCAGAACTCCAAATGGCTTTTGGGTGTTTTATTTTATTTTATTTTATTTTATTTTATTTTATTTTATTTTATTTTATTTTATTTTATTTTATTTTATTTTATTTTATTTTATATTTTATTTTTTTTAACTGTGATACCATGTTTCCCTGAAAATAAGATCTAACTGGAAAATAAGCTCTAGCATGATTTTTCAGGATGACATCCCCTGAACATAAGCCCTAATGTGTCTTTTGAAGCAAACCTCAATATAAGACCAGGTCTAATTTTCGGGGAAACAGGGTAGGTTTAAGATATGGTGCAGTGGGAAGAGCCTATTCTTTGCGAGAGCATGACTTGTCCTTAAGCTGTGCATTTCCCTGGCCTACCTAGAAGATGGCCAGCACACAGCACGTGTCCATTACATGCTTGCTATTATAGTGTAGTATGTTTATTTACTGGTTCATTAATGTTTTGTTTTCTTATGAGAATGTGGTTAGTGAGGGCAGGTGAGTTCTTGATCTTTTCACTGCTCTTCATGCCTGGGCCTCACATGTTGCCTTGCAGTTTAAGTGCTCAGTGTAGGTGAGTGCATGAATAGTACCTAGGGCCTGTCTGACAGTTTGGGCACTACACATTCCTGTTTTCACACGGAATCCTCACAATACCTTTGTGATGTAACAATAACTAACACAGATGTCCCAGACAATGTTTTAGGTTTGAAGTGCTTTACATTTATTAATTCTTCTGATGCTTGTAACAAACATTTGATGCTTGAATGTATGGATTAGTGTTAAAAATTTTCATTTATAGACAAGGAAACTAAGGCACAAAAGGGTGAAATAAGTTGCCCAAGGTAAAACTCATAGAGAATCAAGGTAGGTTTTTAACAAGGAGGTTTGGCTCCATTATCTTTGCTGTTCAGCACAAGATAAAGTTGCTTATCAATTTTTCCATTTAGTGAGTGAGGAAGTTGAGATTTAAATGGTTTCCCCATAATCACACTTCTGTAAATTGTCAAAACTGGGAATTGGACGTGAATTGCCCACCTATAGGCTAGGGTTCTTTCCACACCACCACAATTCTAGACATTTCATTATGACCCTGAAGACAGAGATTTTCTAGAAGAGTCAATATGTGTCTCCATTGCAAAAAAGGTCAACAAGATTCATCACCAGAGGCACAGTCAAAACAAAATACATCAAGTTCCCCTGCACTTCAACAAAACCCTTTAAAGCAGAAACTTGCAATATTCTTTGTGTTTCTAGTCGACACATCTTAAGAAAAATATGTAAAGATGTTGGGGAAAGTCCAGGAATTACATGGAAAAGGGATGTTGACGTGGTTGGGTAAGGACATGTAGCAAATGAGGTGATTCAATCTAGGAAGAAAAAACTGACAGTGGATTTGCCCGATGTCTAAGAATTACAAAATGCATGACTGACTTTTAAAACAAATCCCAAATACCTCTGAGGCTTAAAGAATTTAAGTTTTTAGAGGTGAGTATAAATAAAAAATTTTAGACTTTGTATTCTAAACTAATGGAAGTATCTAGTCCAATTGGGATGAATATATGAACATGTTTTCAAGGGTTTAAATAAATCAATGAACACATATTCTAATGTGTCACTGAGGAAAATTTGGCTTTATTGTTTAATTTCTTATCCTTGTGATAGACATTCAAGAGCCTGGTCTCTGGAATCTGACAAGTCTGGGTTTTCATCTTGGTTCCGTCCCTTACTTGTTATGTGACTTGGGCGAAATTCTTGACCTCTTGGTTCCTCAATTTCATCATCTGTACAATAGGGTACTAGTGATACTCATTTCATAATTTAGAGATAATTGAATTAATTTTGAATGAAATTAAACTAATTGTATTTAAGCACACAAATAGAGCTCAGTGTTAGCTTAATGTCATTAGCTATTGTGAGTACACAGGATGGCATGAACGATCTGTCCCGTGTCCCGTTGGTAGTTCTCAGTTTCAGGAAGATAATGCAGAGGTATTTCAGCAAAAGAGCAGTATATATATTTTCCCACACCACAGAACTTCACTGTGAAACCCTCCAGTGACATGCTAAGTTTGTCTCTGTAGAGTACATGGTCATCACTGTTCCCAACTGTTTGCATTTTCTAACAGAGAAGATTTGAAGACATTGTGTCTGCAAAGATACTGACAGCCTTATTAAACCTACATCCTCTGTGCTGGTTCAACTTGATTATAAATAAGGCACCTGGGAAGGGAACTGAATGAAAAAAATAACTGGGTCAAAACCTAGTGAATGGTTCAGTGGCTGGGCAGAAAACTCCCATGAACAATTGACTGTGGCTGAGAAGTTACCTGGTTTCTGATTGAGTCAGATAAAAAAAAAAAAAGTCATGCAAACTATTAATACGAGGAAGCCAATTCTTCTGCATCATTAGTCTAGGTTTTAATGGAACAAGTGGTTAGAAAGTAGAAATGATCTCATTTGAAATAAATGCCAGTGTGTATTTCAGAAGATAACAATGTGTGATCTTTGTTATAGAGATGATGGCTACACCTCCAAAAAACTCCAAAAACACTGCTAGTTTAATGAGTAAACAATTCAATTTTGTTCATAAAACACAAAATTAGATTATTGTGCTTAGATATTTTTCTTTTTCAGGATGACAGAATTTTAAATATTACATATGTTATGAATTATTCAAAAGAAAATGTTGTTAAAAAATTGGAGAAATTTCTACAATCATGTACTTGTATTGTAAGTAGGTTCAACTCTTTCAAAGAGCCATTGATACTGTATAACAATAACCATAAAAAATTTCACGCATTTTGACTGAAGTCCATTATTGGGCATTTGTTTTAATCAAATAATTCTCTTTCTCTCTCTTGACAAAGACCCTCTCTTTGACCAAACTTTAGTCAAGCTCCTCTGAGCCTCTTCTCAACTAGGCCTTGACCTTGCTCTTATCTGTCTGTCCTGTTCTCCCTGAGCCTCCTTAGCCTACTTTAGCAAGAATCCCACACCTTTGATATCTGATCAACCTTGATATTTGATTAAATTTCTCATCCCCCACCTTTGATGTCTAATTCCTTGGTTTACCTTCAGCAAGATTCCTGTTAGGTCAGATGAGCAAGAATCCCCATGCCCTTGATGTCTTCTCTTAGTAATTTAAAAAAGATTTTTATTAAAAATATGGTTAACATATAATATTATATCAGTTTCAGGGGTACACAATAGTTATTTCACATTTATATACCTAAAGAAGTGATGATCGTCATGATAAGTCGACTGTCCTATGCCACTGTCCTATGCTATCACAGTATAGCATAGTGATAACTGACTATATTCCCTGTGTTGTATATTACATCCCCATGACTTATTCATTTTATACCTGGAGTTTTGAACCTCTTATTCCCCTTTACCTTTTTCCTCCTTTTTAATTTTTTGAATTACAGTTGCATTCAATATTATTTTATATTACTTTCAGATGTACAGTATAGTGGTTAGACATTTATATAAGAAGTGATCCCCCTGACTATTCTAGTACTCACTTGGCACTATACATGGTTATTGTCTTATCATTGACTGTATTCCCTATGCTTTACTTTACATCCCTGTGACTATTTTGTAACTACCAATTTGTACTTCTTAATCTCTTCACCTTTTTCACTCGACCCCCCAACTCCCTCTCATCTATCATTCTAACAAATCTAGTATCCATCTGACACCATATGTGATTATTACAGTATTATTGACTATATTCCTTGTGTTATACCAACATCTCCATGATTACTGTGTAACAACAAATTTGTACTTCTTAATCCCTTCCCCCTTTTTATTCACCCCCAAACCCCTTTCCATCTGGCAACCATCAAACTGTTTTCTGCATCTGTGACTTTGTTGCTGTTTGTTATTTTTTTCATGAAAGTTTATTGGGGTGACAATTGTTAGTAAAGTTACATACATTTCAGGTATACAATTCTGTATTACATCCTCTATAAATCACATTGTGTGTTCACCACCAATAATGCTAAGTGAAATAAGTCAGACAGAAAAAGCAGAGAACCATATGATTCCACTGATATGTGGTATATAAACCAAAAGTAACAAAAGAACAAGACAAGCAAATGAGAAACAAAAACTCATAGACACAGATAATAGTTTAGTGGTTACCAGAAGGTAAGGTGGGAGGGGGGTGATAGATGAGGGTAAAGAGGATCAAATATATGTTAATTTTGTTCTTTAGATTCCATATATAATATTGCCCAAATCACATTGCATCTATCTTTCGCTGTCTGACACTCCACTCAGCACCACACCCTCCAGGTCCATCCATGTCACTGCAGATAGGTCACTTCCATGGCCGAGCAATAATTCATTGTATATATGTACCACCTCTTTTTTATCCATTCTTTCATCGATGGACACCCAGGCTGCCTCCACATCTTGGCCATTGTAAACAATGATGTAATGAACATAGGTATGCGCATGTTACCTCGAAGTAGTGTTTGGCTTTCTTTGGATAAATACCCAGAAGTAGGATTACTGGGTCCTTCTTTGTCTCTTGTTATAGCCTTTGTTTTAAAGTCTATTTTGTCTGGTTTAAGTATTACTACCCCAGCTTGTTTTCATTTGTTTCCATTTTCATGAAATATCTTTTCCCATCCCTTTACTTTCGGCCTGTGTATGTCTTTCAATCTGAAGTGAGTCTTGTAGGCAGCGTATGTAAGCATTTGTTTTCTTATCCATTCAGTCCTCCTATGTCTTTTTTTGCGGGAGGGAGGATGGTACCAAATTACTTTATTTGAAGAAACGGTACAAATGAAAAAACATTAAGTAGATGAATTGGTAAAACTTATAGAAAGATAAACATAACCCCAACATGCATGTATTGCTCTGGTGACCAGGAAGTCACCCCTACGGCTACTGGAAGTCAACCAAAGGCTTAACTCTCATCACTGTCTCCCAGGGTATGCTTGTCAAAGAGATACACTGCCATGCCAGATTTAGGAGCTCCCATCTTGTGTAATTTGGTAATGTGGTCACCCAATTCTTTGATAGATTTCACCTGCTCATTCAGGTAATGAGTCTCAATGAAGTCACACAAATGGATGTCATTTTTGTCAGTGGCCAGTCATCACAATCTGGTGTCTTGATATCCTGAAGGAAGATTCAGTTACCTTCCCGGTTCTGCATCTTCCTCAGTTCCTCAGCATGTACCCCGTCCTCATGAGATTGGTGAAGAAAATATTTGGCAAAATTCTTCAAAGCCACATCACTGTGGCTAAAGTAGTAAGACATAGACAGGTTGACGTAGGAGGCATAGAGCTTCAGGTTGATCTGGTGGTTGATGGCAGCCTCTGAGGGTGCTGTGAAGAGGTGGCGGAGGGCTAGGTCCGAGTGGCTGTCAGGATGGGGGATGAGACCGGTTCTGTCCAAGAACTGTTGAAGCAGGAAACCATGGCAATGCTAGGTGAAGACTGTCCTTTCTATGTATTTTGAATGGAGGATTTAATCCATTTACATTGAAAGTAATTGTTGATAGATATGTAGCTATTTCCATTTTACTTTTCATAATTTTGATTTGTTTTTCCATCTTAAAGAGATCCTTCTGAGATTCCTTGTAATACTGGTTTGGTGGTGATGAACTCCTTTAGCGTTTTCTTGTCTGGGAAGTTCTTTATCTGTTCTTCAGTTTTAAATGATAGCCTTACTATGTAGAACAGTAGATCCTTGCTTTTCATAACTTTGATTATTTTGTGCCAATCCCTTCTGGCCTGCAAAGTTTCTGTTGGAAAATCAGCTGACAGTCTTATGGGGGCTCCCTTATAAGTTATTAGTTGCCTTTCTCTTGCTGCTCTTAGGATTCTCTCTTTGTCTTTAAATTTGCTATTTTAATTATAATGTGTCTTGCTGTGGGCCTGTTTGGGTTCATCTTGTTTGGAACTCTCTGTGCTTCCTGGGCTTGTATGTCCCTTTCCTTCACCAGGTTTGAAAAGTTTTCAGTCATTGTTTTTTCAAATAGGCTTTCAGTCCCTTGTTTTCTCTCTTCTTCTTTTGATACCCCAAGACGTGAATGTTGATACGCTTGATGTTGTCCCATAGGTCTCTTAAACTCTCCTCAGTTTTAAAAATTATTTTTTCTTTTTGCTGTTCTGATTGGCTGTTTTCTGCTACCTTGTCTTCCAAATTACTGATTCAATCCTCTGCTTCATCTGGTCTGTTTGTGATTCCTTCTAGTGCATTCTTCATTTCAGTTATTGTATTCTTCCTTCTGAATTGTTCTTTATTATGGTTTCTATGTTCTTTTTTATGCTTGCAATCTCTTTGCTGAAGTTCTCACTAACTTCCTTGAGCATCCTTATAACCATTGTTTTGAACTCTGTCTCTGGTGCGTTGCTTGCCTTCATTTCATTTAATTCTTTTTCTGGACTTTTCTCCTGTTCTTTCATTTGGGATGCATTTCTTTGTTTCCTCATTTTGGCTGACTCTCTGTGTTTGTTTCTATGTATTAGGTAGTTCTGCTATATCTCCCAGTCTTATATAGTAGGTGTCCTGTGGGGCCCAATGGCACAGTCTCCCTGGTCACCTGCTCTGGGTGCGCCAGGAGTGTCACTTGTGTGAACTGTGTGTGCCCTCCTGTTATAGTTGAGCCTTGATTGGTCTTGGTATATCAGTGGATGGGACTGACCCACAGGCTGAATGGCTGTGGAGTTTGTCCACATCCACAGTTTATGGGCTATTGTACAGGAGGCTTACCCCATTAAATTGGATTCATACTAATGGGCTCTGGTGCCTATTGAAACCAACCTTTGTGTGAGCTGTTTGTGGGGCTAATTGGGCAGTGCTCTGCTGTGGTCTGAAACCAACCTCCAATTATGTTGGTTCTGGGGCCTCCTGAGGGGCTCTGGTGCAGGCCCAGGTCAGCCGCTGTCTATGACTGGCTGGGGACTACCTGGTAGCAGCTACAAAGTGATCCATAGTTGTTCACTGCCTGTGCTGGATCTGCAGGCATGTGGGAGAGGCCATGCTGCAAACTGAGGACCCCTACCACCTGTAGCAGGTCTGGGGTAGCTCTGCAGAAAAGCTTGGACACCCCAAGGCCTGTTGCCACCTGTTGGCTCCCTTAAGGTTCAGACACTGAAAACGCCTTGTGCAGTATGCTAGTTGGGTGAAACAGAGTAGGAAGAATTATGGTCACCAAGTTAATGTAAATTCTGGTTTGGTGCCCGTGCTAAGCCTGGAGCAACTCAGCAAAAGTCTTATAGCACACCAAGGCCAGTCGCCACTTGCCTGGGGCCTGTTGAACTCCCAGTTTTCTAAGAAAGAATGTGATGCTGGCGGGGCTGGCTCCTCATGGAGAAAGTGCTCAAGTTGAGTGGAGTGGGTTCCCAGTGAGTCAGCAGGGTGGAGCAGTGGAGCTCAACAGGCCAATCAGATTCAGATTTGGCCGGGGGTGGGGGGTGGGGGGGGTTTCAACATAGGGAAAGATGGCACCTGCCTGCCAGCTGCATGAAGATGGACCCCCTCACCGGGAAAATGGCGACTGTCCTCCACCCCTGGTCTCAAAGCCACACACCTCAGTCTGCTCCCCATATGCCTCTGATGCCCCTTGAGTCACTGTCCCTCTGCTAGAGCCCAAGGTGAGTGCCTGTGAGCAATTGAGTCAGTGAGCCGGCCATTTAAGAGGATGTCTGGGTTTCCTGCAGCCTTCCGGCCCTTCCAAATGGTTGGAATCCCCATTGGTTTTCACAGCCAGATGTTGTGGAGGCTCCTCTTCTCAACACCAGTATTCAGGGCTGGGGAGCCTGGTGTGGGGGACTGGGGTTCCTCACTCCTCTGGGGGAAACCAAGGCCACTGAGATATCCCTTCTGATTTTCAACTGCCATACGCATGTGTGGGGCCCGGTCCACGTCTCCGCCCCAATTACCAGTCTCATTGTGGCTTCTTCTTTATATTTTCAGTTGTAGGACTTCTGTTCAGCTAGCTTCAGATGGTTCTCCAGGTTGATTGTTCTATAACTTAGTTGTAATTTTAATGTGTTCATGGGAGGACATAGGCACAGTGTTTATCTACTCTGCCATCTTGGATCCAGATCCTGACAATGCTTTTCTCTTGGTAATTTTCCATCCATTGACTTTCTCACCCTGCTCCTTGGCTATAAATCCCCATTTGTCCTTGTTGTATTTGAAATTGAGCCTGATCTCTCTCCTATTGCAATAACCCAATTGTAATAGACTTGAATATATTCTTCCTTACTGTTAACAAGTGTCAGAATAAGTTTTCTTTAACTCTATCTAATCTAATCTAGTCTATCTATCTCTCTATCTATCTATCATCTATCTACCTATCTATCTATCTATTGTCTATCATCTATCAATCATCTATCTTTGCTAGAATGGAGAACTGGAAACAGCCTAAATATTTAATAAATTACAAATGAAATCTTTGAAATAACATGCTGGCATTAATAAATAAATAGTGGCCAATACTCACATAGTAACATTATCCACATGTATAAAGTGCTTTATCTGTTGAGCCTCCAAAAGGAACTAAAGTCACCAGGAACCTAGAGCATCAGTACTCTCCGTCTTGCATTCTTTGTTTTATTATTCTCTTTGGCAGTGTCTTCCTATGCTCCTCAGACTTCATGGCCGAAAATATAGCTGCTTCTCAGCTGCTCACATTGTTTTTTGAGGAGCAGACGCTTCTGCTTTTCTCTCTAGAAGAAAGCAATATTGGAGGAAACAATTCCATTCTTTCTCCTCCTGTGGCATGTTCCTTTTCCTCAGAGGAGGATTGGTTTCTTTTGCTGGTGATACGGAGCAATGATTGACATACACTGTGCTTTGTTAACCAGTGATGATATCATGGCTTCAGAATGTGGGCAGCACAGTCGTATGACTCTCTTGTCTCTGGTTAATTTGTGGACCTGTGTTGCCACTTGTCCTTGCTCCTGGTAGGAACTATTCCAGACCAAGGATTGTCTCTGGCAGGTCCAGTTTAGTTTTAAGCTTGCTAATGGGTGAGCAGATCAAGTGGAGTTGATAAGTGGGCTCAGAGATCTTCATTTTAGGGGCCATCTTTCCAAAAGAGGTCTCCATTTCAGGAGAAGTCTCTATTTTAGGAGAGGTCCTTATGTCAGAAGAGGTTCCCATTTCAGGAGAGATTTTCATTTCAGGAGAGGCCTCAGCTGAATGTTGTATTCCCCAACACATTGCCAAGACTCTTTATTTTGGAATTATTTGGTGTTGGTTGACCTGTAATGCCTGGGCCATACTTTGTTCTCTAACTAGATCCTCATGCATTTCTCAGGTTTTAGAAAACAGAGGTAAGGAGGCAGTAGCATGCTGTTCAATTGACTCTTTGGGGGGAAAAAGGGCCGGATTTGTAACAGTTGTTGATTTTTATAATGTAAGTCCTCTCACCATTGCATATTTCCAGCTCGCAAAAGGCTGGTGGACAAAATCTGAGTGTCCTACCATCAGCTCTTGTGAGTGTGCTCTAGCACAACATGGGAAGGGGGACCCATGAAGCTTCATCAGGTACAATTTACCACAGTGAGGGAACAAGTTTCTCTCAATCCATTTCCAAATGTCTGGGGAAAGTTCGTAGTGGCCTAGCTTGTCTGTCAGGCTCTGTCCCTAGTTTTATCCACTGTGACCAGGGTTCCATGACTGTGCTCGTACGTAGTAGAAGAAAGCATGGTTGTTGGAAGTCTGATGTAATGTGTCAGAGAGGCAATTAGGGAGTCAGTATGTGCTGGGATAACACCCCAGTGTTAGCCTGGGTTCCTCCAAAGCAGAACCCGAGACAAAGGCTTATGTATGTGATGTTTACTTAGAAATACAACCCCAGAAAGCAAAAGTGCAGGACTAATAGGGATAGAGAGAGAGAGACAAAATAAGTATGTGTTATTAAGTTTATAAATCTTCCCCTTTTGTTAATATCGGGTAATAAAAGGGCAATCTTTCCAAATAATATATAATAAGAAATAATCTGGGAGTTTCCAGGGACCATTGCTGGAGCTTGTGGACAAATCCAGTGCAGAGGAAGGGGGAGCTAAGAGAGAGCACAAACCAATTCTGGTGACATCACTTATGGCCCTGGATTGAGATGTGCTATACAAGTATGTCAACTCTATGGACCATTCTCCCTTTTTCAATTCCAGTTATGTGAACCAATTCATTTTCTTATTGCTTAAGCCAGTGTGAATCATGTTCTCTGTCACTTGCAACCAAAGAGTTCCAACTGCTGTACCTCCACAATAACAAAGATCACATTGTATTCTGGTTGTTTGTTAATATCTTTTCCAGTAGGTTGTCACCTCCTTGAGGTCAGGGCCCACGCATTTTATTCAACTTGTATCCTCAGCACCTGACAGAGCACCTGGCATATAATAGAAGTTCAGTACATGTTAGATTGAAGGAATAAATCTGTAATATTAATTTGGCATCTGTAATTTGATCTTTTCTATTCTCATCAAGGCCTTCTTAAAAACTATAAGTGGGTTAACCTTTTTTTGTGTGGAGAAGAAAAATAGATGAAAATTTACAAGAAAATTTGATGAAATACATTCACTCAGGGTAAAAAAAGATGGTTAGAAGACAGAGTTATTATTAAAAGGCATCCTAACAGAAGTACATCTCCTTAAACCTTTTTTTCTTTTTGACCATAATAGAGCTAAAAGATTAATAAAGGTATAGTTAAAATTGACTGATTCAAACTGTAACTAATATACAGTAGAGCCTCCTTATTCATGGGAGATATATTCCAAGACCCCCAGTGGATGCCTGAAACCGCAGATAGTACCAAACCCCATATATACTATGTTTTTTCCGGTACATACATACCTATGATAAAGTTTAATTTATAAATTAGGTATAGTAAGAGTTTAATAACAATAACTAATAATGAAATAGAACAATAATAGCAATATACTGTAATAAAAGTTATGTAAATGGCTTTGGGGTCATTATTAAGTAATATAAAGGTTATTGAATACAAGCACTGTGATATCAGGACGGTTGAGCTGATAACTGAATTGACTACTAAGTGGCTAATGGGTGGGGAGCATCTACAGTGTGGAGATGCTGGACAAAGAGCTGACTCACGTCCAGATGGGGTGGAACAGGACAGTGTGAGATTTCAACTACTCAGAACAGTGAGCAATGAAAACTTATGAATTGTTTATTTCTGGAATTTTCCATTTGATATTTTTGGACTTCGCTGACTGTGGGTAACTGAAACCATGGAATGCAAAATTGTGGATAAAGAGGGTTTATAGTCATGTGTCACATAACAATGTTTAGGTCAAGAGGAACCACATAACAATGGTGGTCTCATAAGACTATAATGGATTATAAGCAAAAAATTTGCTTGTGATATTCACAGAAAAGTCTAGACTTGATTAAGATGTTAAATTTACTGCTAGCTCGGGGTGGTTTAAATAGTAGAGAAGGCTCAGCATGCTATCTTCCCACCGTGGGCCCCCCACACCCACAATAGGGCCAGAGTTGTTGAGAGAACCGGCTAGGGAGGAGGGAAGCCGGGGAGTCTGCTCTCACCCATCCCAATCCTGTTTTATCCCCCTTCACTCCCCCCTCCCTTTCATTACTTCTCATCTCAGGGTTTATCTCCCTGGGTCACTTTTGATCTCTGTTCTCCCTTTCTCTCCCCTTCTCTTCCTTCCCTCTCTCCCTTCCTCCCTCCCTCCTCCTGATGTCTAATCTCCTTCCCAGGGTGCCTCCCTCCACAGCCATCACACACACACACACACACACACTTTATCTTTTGTACCATATTTTTTACCGTATCTTTTCTATGTTCAGGTACACTATTGTGTTACAATTACCTACAGTATTCAGTAACATGCTGTACAGGCCTACAATATGTTATATCACGTAGCCCCGATGTATAGTAGGCTGTACCATCTAAGTTTGTGGAACTCTGTGGTGTTTGCCTAATGACACATTTCTCAGAATGTATCCCCATTATTAAGTGATACATGACTACTGTAATGGAAATATTTTTTTTCTCCTTTTTTTAAAAAATCTGAATGGGCAAAGTTTCTATGTAAAATGAAAATGTGGCAAAGGGAAAAGGCCATGATGTTGATCATATTTTATCTTGCTTAGTCCTAAAAGTTAGTGTAAATAATTATGATCCTGTTAATTAGAAACTCACAGAAGAAAAGCTTATTGCATATTTGAAAGTTGCTAATAGAGTAGATCTTAAAAGTTCTCATCACAAGAAAAAATTTGTAACTGTGTATGGTAATGGATATTAACTAGACTTACTGTGGTGATTCACAGAATGTACAAATATCGAATAATCATGTTGTACACCTGAAACTAATGTAATGTTAAATATGAATTATACTTCAATTTTAAAAAAAGAAAAGCTTATTCCATAACCTACTTCATCCTTTTTTATGGCTTGACCTACCTCTTCCATGTTAATTGAAAAGCTCTCTGAAAGAGAAATCCATAAAGTAGGAAATTCAGAAAGCCCACAAATTTATCCAACTATCATTCTCTTTGCATTTCTTGCACATGGCTTGTTGAATGAGCATTTATAGCAATCTTTATATGAAAATTTAAAACTATATATGATTTTCCAACTTGAATTGTAAAGCCATTATCTGGGCTGCTCACTGTATAAATTTATTGTTGTCAAAAAACTCATGGAAGTAGCAAGTGCTATTCAGATATATTTCTCTAGAACCCAACATTTAGAAAAACTGAATACAGATAAACAAAAAGGAGAATATATTTTAATAATAATGTTTTGGAGAACACAATAAGTTTGAAGCAAGCTACAAACTCTATTTCCCTTTGGAACCCCAAATGCCAATCTTTTCATTAAACCAAAATATTAGCAGCTAATAAATTTCAATCTCTAAATAAATCTCCTCCTTTAGACTAATGTCAAGAATTAAAAAAAAATTTAAGTCAAAATTCCAGACTGAATCAAAGGAGAAGGGAAAAAAAAAATCCTCCTCCTCGTCTTTGAGTAAGATTTAGAAATCAGGAGCAAATTAAATCTGATACAAAGAGCACTTTATGATTCCTTCTTCCCAGATAAGGAACCAACATGTCAGCACTGTCTTCCTCCAAGCTTGACAATGCCTAACTCTCTCAGGGTGTGTGAGCACTAGTGGTTGTGTATGTGTACAGTCTATTCTGAAGGTAGAGCAGATAATTTGCAGATGTGTTCTAGACATGTACGAAATTAGAGTAGATTATGACTCTGCACTTCTATAATACTTGTCTTTACTCGTAATGGTCACTCTATATTTTCCCTTCCATGATCTTTTTGAATATAGTTTCATCTTGATTAATTCTCCCTAAAGCCATTTATGTTAATTGGAGAAATATTAAAATCTGAAAATAAAAAATCTAATGCTATGATTCTTCAATGTGAATTTGAGGTTAGAAAAGAATATTTTGAATTAGTGAATCTCTCAGGTAAAAATGAAATATTTGACCTCCCAGACCATTTGTTCGATGTAGTAATTTCATATAATTTTTTATTGACATTGTTAAAGCTTTAAAAATGTTTTGTTTAAATGTAAATGGCAAAACGTTATATTTTGAATTTAAAATAAACAATATATTGATAACTCTTTGAACTACATTCTAGATTTTCTAAACTATTAAAAAAGTTTATTTGTACTACAATGTTCTTTCTGTAATTAACAAAATTTTATTATAGGATTGGTAGGTGTCTGATTATAATGCAGAAAGGCACCTTTAAAATCTAAAATCCTCTCTTGACATATTAAGAAGTCTTCCTCCCTCCCTTTCTTCCTCCTTCTATCCTTCTCACTCACTCTCCTCTGTATTTCCCCCTCCCCACCCCCTCTTTCTGTATTTTTCTTTTCCTGTTTTAAAAAGATGATTTCAGTCTGGAATAAACATTCTTGCGAAATTGGTCAGGATTTTTGCCAAGCATAGAGTGTACACGTCAGCTGTTTTCTGGAGAATAATTGCACCATGTGACAATGTCTACTATTTTAATTAGTACTAAGGAGTGCCTCTGAGATATTTCATCAGGCCAGTCTTTCTTACACAGGCAATGGCTTTTTAGTTCCTGAAATGCTGATTAAGCAGATAGATGACATTTGACATTTTTGTATAGGGAACAAAATTGTTAAGTTAATGAGCCAGAATTCACAGAAATAATAAACCATTCCCCAAGTGTACAAAAATCTTTACCCTAGTAGAGCAGGACAGTCTTTATAATGAAGTGTTCAAATCACCCAAAGGAAACATTAACCAAATTCTACCAGTGTGGGAGGGCCACTTTCTGGGAAGGCTCTGGCATGTCTGAGGAGCTCAAAGTGCTTTGCAATAAAGCTTTCAAGGTTTAGTTAGTCATCTAGCATCTGCTTTATTTCCAGGATACTTACATATGTTTGTATGTTACAAGAAGCATTAATTCCAAGATCTGAAAAAGAGCCACTTTGTGAAATTGTATTGAGAACACACATCCAGAAATTCACAAACCTGAAAATAAAGTGTTTTTAATAGTGCTCGGGTGGGGAAGGGAAACTTTGTTTCCTCTTTCTGCAGCTGTTCCCCAGTATCACTGTAAAATGAACTAAAGATTAGAACAGGAAGTGTTCATCTGAAAAGGAAAACATTGTGTCGTCATTAAGCTGTGTCACACAGCATCAATGTGATTTTGTAATATAACAAAACACAATTGTATATTGTTTTTGTATGTCTTCTGTGTGAATAGTGGTGGTTGATCAGTCTATTTGAGGCTTTGTGAGGCTGGAAGCCACACCCCTGTGGGTGGAGGTGATCTCCTGTCAGATTGTGTTAATCCCCATGTCAGTCACACTGGGAAGAGGAGGTTTTCAGACTGGAACTGGACTGACATTAGTTGGAGGAAGGGATTCCCCTCCTACCCGGGGTCTTAATCTCTTAGTCTAAATACATCAGGAGACGCTGGCCTGTGCATGTAGGTTGTGGGCTCTAGGACATGCCCATCACTGGATGCTGGAACCTGTTCCAGCCAGGCTTTAAAGAGTGCACATCATCGTTTGCAACCCATATCATCTATGTAAAGGATGACTTTGCTTTGCTTACACTTCGTATTTAAATATGCCACATTTCCCTACTTTCTATCTGTTTAATTGCTCCATTCCCTAGTGTGGAGCAGAAGTTCAGGACACACTTTGTATTGCATTAGAAACCTGGATCTTATTCAGTCTAGGAAACCTGTGGAAGGCTGCAGTTTCAGTCTACGATGTTGTCACTATCACTTTTAATTTCTCAGGATGGTTTTGCAGTGCGCTGAGTGGGAGGCTTTGTGACGTACTCTCTTGTGTTAAACTCGGTGACAGAGACCTTTACCAAGTCTTCTAAGGCCCAGTACAGGACCCAGGCTCGCAAGGTGTGTTCTGTATATGAGTCTCTGCCACATCTGGGGGGCTGGGTTTGTGTGGGGTCTTGGTCTCCATCTGTGTGGGGGCCTGTGGGGACATTCAGCTGGATCCTCCCTCTCGCTCTTGGCAGATTCACCCACCTGCTCAGCCATTTACTTCCTACTCCCCACTCCCCACATCCAATGTGGCTGCCGCCTTTTAGGGATATTTAGCCTGATACACCTTCCAAAAAAGGCCTGACTTTTTTTGGGGGAGGGGGTTATTAAGAGTGAGGATCATTTCTACGTCTTGTTAGTTTCAAAACACAGAAAGGTCAGTTCCTTGCCATCCTCTACTCCGCAATACCATCTCCAAAAGAATCCATTAGGATTCTATCAGGATTTGAGATTAACAAGGTCTAGTCTTTTCTTATAGGGGATTAGAATAAGGATGGAGAAAGAGCATGGCTTAATTTTCTCCTGGTGACTACTCAAAAACCAAAGGATTAGTTCAACCTTTTCACGTATTCACCCTGATAAGCCTAGTGTACTTCTCTGTTTTCATCAAGTTTCCTATATTCTTTTTTATTTAGTCAAGCCGTGTTTAGATATGCTAGCCCTGTTCAAGTTTTACTTGTTGGTACTAAAGAAAGTGTCTGTGTCCAAAAATGGGCCAGGATGTTAAAGGGGAAAGGGCATTTCCTTTCTCCTCATCTTAACCTAACCTAGTAATGGGAGGTATCAGAAATGAGATCCCTAAAGGAGGAGAAATGAATCTGTCAACTAATGATGGGGCTTCATGCCCCTGCTATTCTTTCTGAGAGGCAATCATTTGACAATTTGGGAAGATCTGGATTTTATTGAAATGAATGAGGAGACAAATTTCTACAGAACACCGTGGCTCTGTTGGATGCTTATGCATTATGTGACACTTAGTGTTTGCACCTAGAGAAACCTCCTAAACCAAGCATCTTGGATTTGTATTTCAGTGTAGCATAGTGTTTCCTTCTGTGTGGCAGGAGAAATTAGGAAGAATCCCTAGTCTTAGAAGCAGGATAAAAGGGAAATGGAATGATAACCACAGACTTTCCCTGCCCCCATATTTCTTTTCTTTTTCTATTCTTTTTTTCCCAAGACAGTGTATAAATTAATGTAAGCTAAATAGTTGTATAAATTTTTTATTGTTTTTTCTGCCTCTAAGTTTTGACTTAGCAAAGTTTTGTTAATTAGTAACTATATAGAGTCAATAGAGCTAGATTTGTGTGGGTGTGTGCCAATCATGGGACCTTGATAGAAACAGAGAAAAAATTGGTGAGATTCTGCTGCCTAGGCTGGGCATACTTATAAAGGAAATAAGTAGTTGATATTTTGCTTCCATTTGAGAACTAGATGATAGTTTAACGTGTGAGAAATAGGTCATTTAAAAATACGTGACCAACCTATGTTGCAAAGAATGTTGTAAAAAAACCTTGTAGAATATATGTATATATTTTTTACTTTTTAATTAGGTTGTAGCTATTCCAGTTTTTTAAAAAGAATGAATAATTGCCCTTGAATGAGAGTAAACAATTTCCAACGCTTTATCAAAGTTATCAAGGCCCCTTTAAAAGGAAATCTACTGCCACCTAGCGTCTAACTTTTAGAATAACTGAATTACTGCGTTTAGGAATATTTGTAAAACCGAGAGTACCGCTTGGTGGCACAATGGACAAGTACATTAAAGGCACAACTTCCAGTTTACATACTCCTTGTTTCATCTCTGTTCATGTGTTTGTTAAATGTGACTAATACATTGTTTTCCTTTTCAGTGTTATTTTTTTCTAAGACAATCTGACATATTTTTGAAACTGCCGTTTAAATGCTCATAAGTCATGAGAAACCTGAACACCTTCAGATTTAATTTCTGATTTTTGAAGTTTTAAGTTTTTAAATAGTTCAAATTAGCATGTCCTTTCATTTCTTCTCCCCCTGTACACATATAACTGTAATCACTAAGTGAAAATATGCAACACATTTCCCACATTATCCAAAAGAAGAAAGAAAAACAACTCAGATGAAGCTATAACAAGGGCTTTTTGTATTTAGAAGGAATGGGGGTTGAGGGTAACTTCTGTTTTAAGCATTAAATCTAGTGTGAAAAATCTATCTCCTAACAAGAACATCTGCCTGAGATAATGATTCATTATAAAGTGATGCAGATTGGGTCTGGAGAAATCAAGAATGTTACTATGGAAATTTTTGTAATTTAGTATGTGAGCATGCTTCAGGTTTAATTTTGTTTCTGGTACCATTAAATTTGGTAGTAATAGCAATGGGAAATGAAATTCATTCTATTTCATCTAGTGGGCAGATTCTTGAAGAAGTTGCTCAAATAAGCTGACTTTCCTTATGGTTATGCAAGGACGAGAAGAATAAAACAAATCAATGTTTGAAATCATAACAGTTAAAATAAACATTGTACCTTAAGCACATCAAAACATAAAATAAAATTTTGGTACTTAGAATCACATTATCTATCTATCTATCATCTATCATCTATTCATCATGTGGATATTACACATGTACCCATAATGTCTACTTACTATAGCTTTGGCAATTTTGTAAAATTAATATATTATTGGTAAAGATGTAATTATAATGATTCCATTTAAATTCTGTTGCCTGTGGAACAGGAAGACTAATTGCCAAAATACTTCCTTGGTATGTTCTAGTAATGATTATCAAGATTTTAAAGGTGAATGGGTTCTCATAGCTATCACCACACAATAGAGTTTTGCTTGTTTGATTAGATTTTGTTGTCATCCCCTTAGGCTTTTATTCCAAATCACCATCATTATCCTCGGTCCCCTGTCAGTTGTAAGCCCTACCTCACACTTACTATATGTAAGCATTTCCCTACCTCCATGTCTCACACTCAGAGGATGATCTACTCTTCCTGCTCAAAGTTGAACCCTCTCCTGGAGCTCTTGGTTTCATTCCTCCCTCCCTATCTCTATCGCTGCAATCTGGCTTCATCAATCATTCCCCCTCTTTCTGGATTTTCCACCTTCAGCTTTTGGCTCTGATCCTAAGTCCACAACCCCAAAGTCTTGCTCATCATTAAAAAACAGACAAACATAAAACCCCCTCCCAAACAATAAAAAAAATAAATTTTCATGACCAAAAAGTAAAACAGACACAACAAACAAAAAAATCAGCTCTTTTTTGACCTGAAATTCCCTAGTCTTAAATTCCATCTTTTTCCTTTTTTTTTTTTCTTTTTTGTCCATGAGTTGTCTTGACGTTTTTACCTGCTCCTCACTCTTCAACTTACTAAACTCTTGTTTCCTCTACCACTATCAGGCTGATGCAATTTGTGAAAGTTGCCAGTGACCACTTTAACTATTTTATTGGACCTATTTGCCAAGTTGAGTTCACTTATCACAACCTCCTTATTTCTAATTTTCTGGTAATCTCTTCTTGATCTTCTCTTACTCTGCTCATTCCTTAAAGGTTCATTTCCCTTTGTTTGATTCTCTTAGTTTCCCTCTTATTCTGCATCAAGAATTTTGAAGAGCAGGTTTTTTAGGGATTCACAGACCTCCTGAAATTGTGTGCATAATTTGGCTGTTCGGTTATGTGTAATTTTCTAGTGAGAAGGTCTATAATTTACAGCAGATTCTCAACGGCATTAATGTCTCTCAAAGGTTAATAATTACTGTTCTATGTGGCCTTCCAAATTGATCTTAGCAATTAATTTGGTTTTTAAAGAACTCATGCATATCACGTGCTAAGTGAAAGTATAATAATTTTATTAATTAACCTTCGAAAAAACTGTGTGAAGTAGACAAGGTAATCCCCACTTTATAGATTAAGAAACAGGCATAAAGTGACTAAGTGGCTTGGCTAAAGAGTCATAATAGGTAGGTGTCACAGTTTTAACTCCCATTTATTTGCTGATGATTCTCAAACTCACCTCTTCAGCCTATATCTTCCAAGCTTCAAATTCATAGATCACTTGATAAGATAAATTCACAAACAAGATAAAAATAATTCTACCATTAGAATGAAAGATGATCAGAGAACCCCTATCAACTATTTTTCACAAGGTTGCAGACAATGATGAAAAAATAATAAGCCACTGAAATTATACTTTTGAAGGATATTTAATGATACAATGCCTAAAAATAAGTGGAGTCTACTTTATGATTCCACTTTTGCAAAAAGTATTTCTATGTATATGATATATATGATATATGTATATATAATTATACATACACACATGTGCATGTGTATGGAAGAAAATATACCATATGTACAGTGTACATCTCTGGTTATTGAAATTAATAGTAATTTTTATTTTCTTCTTTTTAGTTTCTGCATTTTTGAATATTCTACAAGGAACATACAACACTTTTTAAATGAGGGGAGAATTTGTTTAAAAATAACTCAGTGAAACCCCACAACAATATCAATAAATGATATAGAGGAGACTTCTACACAGGGTAGAGGCACCTTAGACTCCAGGCAATGCTATTTTCTTAATGAGTTACGACAAAAACTATATTGTAAAATTTCACTTCTATGCTGTGTACCCTAGCAGCTTTTAGTTGCATTAATTGTGTAACCTTGTTCAAACCATATAGTATCCACTTGTTTTAGTTTTTGCCTCTCAAAGTGACACAGTGGTGTTGCCTAATTTCTAATGTACTTGCGTAATATCATCTCTTACGTACTTAAAGAAATATTTAAAATTTTCCATGAAGAGGATACCCAATATTACAATACTCTGTATGTTTCTTGATTCCAAGGTTTAGTAAGAATTTAAAACTGGGAGATAAAAAACAATTAAGCATCTGGGAAAGACCCCATTATATAACATCACACTGGCTAAAATCATTAATCTTCACCAGCTATATGTGCCTAGTTGTGGATTAATCACTCTGGGGTGGTGGGATAACAACACAGCACAGTTGCATTCTATTTAAGCCTTTCAAATCACTTAAACATAGGTTATCTCATTTGATTCTCATAATAACCCTGTTGGATAATTAAGGCAAAGACTGTTATCTCCATATCTCAGACAGGAAAATTGATACATGTGGTAATTTAATCTCTAGAATCCAAATTGAAGCAGTGACTTAAGCAATCAAGTTACAGCAGAAGAATATGCAGTAGTTTCTCGGTTTTCGAATGTCTCCATTGACGAACATTTCGGTTTATGAATGCTGTAAACCCAGAAGTAAATGCTTCGGTTTTCGAACACGCCTCCGAACGCGAACATGTCACGTGGCTTCCGCTGAGTGCAAGATCCTGAGGCCTAGCTGTCGGTTGTTGAGTCCTGAGCCCCAGTGCAACATGGAGGTGATATTTGGGCTTATTTGGTGTCTGTGTGCAATCAATCTGTGCTCATCTCATCTCAGGAGCAGTCTTACAACCAATTTGTTTTTGTGACTGTGTGCAATCAATCTGTGTTCAAGCCATTTCAGGAGCCCTCTGCCAATCACCCCTTGCTGTGAGAAATGGATAAAAGCTGCAAAGAAAAGAGAATCATTAACAGAACAACAATAGAGGTGAAGAAGGAAATTATTTCTGAACATGAAAGTGGTGTCCATGTATGTGATCTGGCAACGCAGTTTGGTATTGCCAAATCTACAATTTGCACCATCTTAAAAAAGAAAGAAGCCATTAAAGGAGCCAGTGTTGCAAGAGGTGTGAAAACACCAGACAAAGAACACAGACAATTGAAGAAGTGGAAAAATTGCTTTTCAGATGGATAAATGAAAAACATTTGTCCGGTGACAGCATTTCTGAGAGCATAATTTGTGAAAAAACTTTACATTTGTGTGCTGATCTCATCAAAAACACCCCTGGAACAAGTGCTGAGAGTGATATTTTCAAAGTAAGTAGAGGGAAGTTTGAAAACTTTAAGAGAGAAGTGGCGTACACAATGTGGTGAGACATGGTGAAGCTGCCAGTGCCAACAAAGAAGATGCCGAGCAATTTGTTTTGGAATTTAAAGATTATGTAGAGGCAGAGGGTTTCCTTCCCCAACAAGTTTTCAGCTGTGATAAGACAGGCCTCTTTTGGAAGAAAATGCCAAAGAAGACCTACATAACGAAGGAGGAGAAATCATTGCCAGGACACAAGCCCATGAAAGAATGGCTAACCCTTTTGTTTTGTGGAAATGCAAGTGGGGATTTTAAGTTGAAGCCTTTGCTCATCCACCATTCTGAGAATCCCAACGTGTTTGAGAAAAACAATGTCATAAAAAGCAATGTGGAGGGCAAACAGCAAAGCTTGGGTAACCAGGCAATTTTTAATTGAGTGGTTTCATGAAGTGTTCAGGCCAAGTGTAAAAAAATACCTCCAAGACAAAAATCTTCCAATGAAGTGCCTGCTTGTTATGGATAATGCTCCAGCGCATCTCCCAGGCTTGGAGGACAAGTTGATGGAAGAGTTCAGTTTTATCAACGTAAAGTTTTTGCCTCCCAATACGACTCCTCTCATCTAGCCCATGGACCAGCAGGTCATATCTAATTTTAAGAAGTTTTACACCAAAGCACTGTTCCAAAGGTGCTTTGAGGTGACCTCGGGCACAGAGCTAACCCTCGGAGAGTTCTGGAAGAGTCATTTCAATATTCTACATTGCTTACATCTCATAGACAAAGCATGGAGGGATGTGTCTCACAGAACAATGAAGTCAGCATGGAAGAAATTGTGGCCAGACGCTGTCCCTGAACGTGTATTTGAGGATGTTGAAGAGGATGCTCCTACTGCTGAGGATATTGTGTCTCTGGGAACGTCCATGGGCTTGGAAGTGAGTAGTGATGATGTGGAGGAGTCAGTGGAGGACCACCAGACTGAACTCACCACAGAAGAACTTCAATACCTTCTGATGGAGCAACAACAGGTGGCCACTGAGGAGTTGTCTTCGGAGAAGGGAAGACAAAGTGTTTCTACTGCACTGATCAAAGAAATGTGTGCAAAATGGGTTGAAGTGCAAATTTTTGTTGAAAAATATCAGCCTGCTAAAGCTGCTGTAAGTCACGCCACTAACACTTTCAATGATAATGCTATGTCTCACTTTAGACAAATTTTAAAACATCCGAAAAGCAAATGTCAATTAAAAAATTTTTAGTGAGGAAAAGATCCAGTAAGTCTCAACCAGGTGTCAGTGGTGTAAAAAAGTCAAGGAAAAGAATGGCAGGAGAGGAGTCACCTACAGTGATTCTGGAAGAGGGCTACAGAACACCTGAACAACAGTCACCTATTGTGATTATTGAAGGGGACCCCCTATCCAAACCATGACTATCAACATTGCAGGTAAGGAGAAATTACATTTTCATTTTTATCATCTACAGTATTGTTTTTACATTGTGTTTATTTATTATTTCTTTTACAGTACAGTATATTGTGTTTATTGCTTTCATTGGGTATCATTTCTTTTGATCTATGGTATCATTAGATAGTAAAATTCATGCTAAATTGCTGTTTTAGGGGTTGATTTTAAATGTCTGGAATGGATTAATCCATTTTGCAGTACTTTCTGTGGGAAACCGAGCCACGGTTTTCGAACCTTTCAGAACTGGAATGGTCTTCTGGAATGGATTACATTAGAAAACCGAGGTACCACTGTATATCACACTATGTAGGTGTAGAGCAACTGTCATGGTTACAGTTTTTTTCTGCATTTCTGCTGAAGCTAAATGGCAGCCTAAATCTTAGCTAAAAGGTTAGATTAATTTGGTGACAAGTTAGCTTCCTATCTAATAATAAATCATAGGGAAGCTTTTCTTCGTCTATAAGATGATGTTGACCTGCTTGATCAGAGGTCATGACCTGGCAGGGTAATGAACAGATTCAGTACAAATTCCATTTGACCTGCAGAATCTTGGCTCACAGAAAATTTTACATTAAAAGGTCAAAGATTTCTATAAGACGTTATCTGTATATTGCATTGTGGCACCTCTTTCTCCTACCCATAGTTGGGACTGTTTTAAGGGTACTGCAATGATCCTGGATCCAGTGACTTGAAGAGTCCTCCCATTTCCTGCCCTCAAAGAGGTGGCTCTGCCCCTTGTTCAATTGGGAGATATGCATTTGTAGGAACGAGGACATTTTTTTCATTTTTAGTCAAAACTAGGAAATATCCTTGCATGTTCATAAGGAATAATCTATTTAATGTAATATGTAGAGGTTTCGTGAGGTTTTAACAAAAATTAGAGAAATGGCCTTTTTTAATAACTCTTGTAACCACATAGAAAAAAGTATCAGGTTTTTAAACATAAACGACCAAAGGTTCATCAGTCCTCTTTATGAATAAATTTAGTGAGATTTCTTTTTTTTTGTCTTCTCTAGTAATACCAGTGGTCAGCAAACAAATTTTATTCTCCTATTAATATTTCTAGTATCAAATGATATAAATTTGTTTACACAAGTGAGAAGTTTCATCTTTTTTAAATAAAAAATTTCAATTTGCTAACAAGAAGATATTGACAGAATGATAAAAGAAGACAGGACAAAGAGACTTTAAAAAATCGAGGGCAACTGTGGTAACAACTTGGAAAATATTACTGTGCTTTTCTCACAAAAATACCATACATTTATCCTTAATTGACTGAAACTATCCACAGCTGCTTTCTTTCGTTTCTAATGTCCCTACATGTCAGCATTGTCTGTTTCCTCTTTGTCCTGCAACAACAGCGTAACCAATTTCGTATATTAAATCTCCAGGTTTGAAATACCTGATGTGTTTTCTGACTGGAAACTGACTGAAACCTTATATTTTAAACTGAATTAATATAACAGTTTGTTTCCACCGCTCTTAATGAGTGACTGGCACTAGACAACAGGATCATTTTAAATTGAGGCAAATAATTGAAGTACATTTTTGCAGAATATTAGTGTCAATAAAATTTGCAATTCAATGACACATCTCTGTTTCTACTTTTTACAGCCTAGAGCTTCATTCAGGATTAACCTTTCTTTGTCACAGTTCTGCTAATGAAACAACAATTCTGAACCAGACAATCCCAGGTTTCTTTTTTGTTGTTGTTGTTGTTTGTTTGTTTTTTTTGCAATTACTTTTCAGAAGAAATGTTTCAAGAGACACATTTTCCTAACACTATAAATTAGCTCCCTTTTAATATTAAGAGATTATATATTGTTGTTTTCATATAAATCAGATCATGGCTTTTGGTACTTTTCCATTCATTTAGAAATATGTGATACCTTCAGAGATTGTTGTTATGATCGACTCAGCAGCCGTCTTTACCAACATCCTCTATTCTGCCTCTTACAAAATTCTATCCACTGTACATGAACCTACAAAGCTTCCTTATCACAGGGTTATGAGCATTTATTAAATTATAACCTACTGCCTTTAAAAAAAGATTTGAGATATCATTTTGGATCATACACAGTGTATCCCCCAAATTAAAGAAATTTATTTACAGGAAAAATAAATTTAAAATGGTGACTTATAACTGAAGTAAAAGTTAATAATATGTATGCCATAAGGTCTACCACAACTGTTATAAGAGAACTATATATTTGTGTTTAGTTCCAAACTTCTGATTAGCCAAAGCCAAAAAGACAATATTATCAATAAAGAGTCATGTTGTCCATATAATAAAAATAATGATGCAGATAAAACTAATAGTAATAACAAAATAATAAAATAAGTAATAAATCATTAATTAAATAATTAAAAATAACAAATGTAGATAAAACTACAGAAGCTAATATTTTTATGGTTATGAAATTTGGGGAAAATTTCTTTTCAAATTCAGTATTTTTGATGCTTAGGAATAGGACTTGGGATACTTAAGTAGTAGGACACAGAATCATGGAGTGGACAGTATTATCAACAAAATCCTTAAAATCAAAATAACTAGTTTTATGTAGCTATTTCCTATAGAATCCTTCAATGTAAGTTGAGGGTACAAGACCAAACCACAAGGTAGCAAATGCAATTCTCTGGAGTGCAAAAAACACAAAACGGTAAAATAAGCTTTCTTAATGTCTGGATTGATCTAGGGATAAAAATCTAAACTATGTATTGAGCTGGGTGGACTCTATACTCTTTAATTAGTTCTTCATGGATATTATATCTTGCACTTTGAATTTTGATAAAAGCTGGCCAGTGACAGGTATTTTATTATCTGACTTGGAGTAATTATTTGGTGTTACCGATTGAAGTACATGTATTTTTAGAACTCATATGCTTCAAAAGCAATATGTTTCAAAAGTGAACTGAGCAAAAAAAAAAAAAAAGTGAACGTCCCCTTATGAATATTAAGGTGCTTAACCTAGACTTTGTCGTGAGTAGGCCTTGGCCCATCTCTGTATACAGGAGGCCTGGGGAGCACGGTGGACAATATAAAGATTTTTCTCAGAAAACAATTCTGGATGTGCTCCAGGATAGGGCAAATCAATAAACAAGGTTCCAAAGGTCTACACTGCAGACCATGGTTTTGGCAATTTTAGCCTCGAAAAATTTCAAAGCGGAATTACCCATATATATTTTTAGAAATCCATTTGTGAACTGTCTGAGTTTGAGAGCTTCCTAGTGAACCTTCTGGGGAAAATTACTTATGAAATATACCCTATTCTAATAAAAATGATTGACATGCTGTTTAGAGTTGTTAGATATAAACCAATGAAACCTTGGAAGACAACTGCCCAAATGTGACTTTGTGTTTACAGAGAATTGATTTTAAATGAACTCTTTCTGACTGTTACATGGTAGGAATATGGTGACTTGAATCCAGCGCTACCACAGAATAGTTTTCTTAGTGTTTTTGCAGGGGGGATTAGACTTGGGTTATAAAGTTGAGATTGGTTTCTTTCAACTTCTGATAGTCTTCATGAGATTGCTGTTAACTGGGTATTTGTCCATCTATTAGGTTGGTGCAAAAGTAATTGTGGTTTTTGCAATTATTTTTAACCTTTTAAACCACAACTGCTTTTGCACCAATCTAATACAAGTTATTAGCAAACTGTAAATGTTAGAATTTTACAAACAACTGACCAAGAATGGTGGATAATTAAAATAACTACTCAAGGCCTTCTGAATTTCTAATTATTAGCTGTGGACCCAAAGTATGTGTTAGAGGAGTTCTCAGTGACTGAACTTATGTATAATGAGTCATACCTCAATCACATAATATGGCTCCGCTCCTCTACCAATGACCTCACACCTTCTTTATTTATCATTTCAAATTCTTACTCTGTACTGTGGCATGTAGAATTCTAGGAATAGATCAGCAGAGATCACTGTGGGAGAGTTGGGGGAAGAGGAAAGGAAAAAAGAAAGTTGGCATGGTCTAGGCCTTAAAAATATAAGAACGATAACTTTTTCCCTTTAATTTCTCTTCAAAAATTGCAAAGGTAATGTGAGTTTAGTGCAATGAGTGAAATAGTGTAAAGATTAAAAAAAAGGTGAGTAATTAATAATTTCCCCTACCTACCTCCTCCCCCTCCGTCCCCTCTCCCCATCTCCTGGATCCTTACAAGTTCCTTACAAATCCCAAGGATATTGAATTCCATTTCTCCACTCTCTCAATGGATCTAGACTTGTACTCTTTTTTTCTCATGAATACCAAGTAGTTGCTGTAACAGTCTGGGCTTTGAAATGGGGTGTTGTAAGAAGGAGCACAGCAGAGATGGCTCTGGAATTTCAGTCAAGAAAACTCAAATAGCTAGGAATGACCTGAGTGACTGGGGCTGGAGATCTACTTCCAAGACAGCTGCTTCACTTACACATCTCCCCTAGGCTGAGATGGCTGAAGAACAAGCTCAGCTGGGATTGTCCACAGAGAGTCTTCCTGTGCCCCTTCCAGCATAGAGGTCTCAGGGTAGTCAGACTTCTGTGGTGGCTCAGGAGGTTCCAAGAGTGAGCAAGGCAGAAGCTGCATGGTTTTTTATGCTCTTACCTTAGAAACCACATGGTACTGCCTACTCTGTAACCTATTGGTCAAAGGAGTCACAAACCTGCCCAGATTCAGGGGATGGGTTCCACTACTTTATGGGACAGGTACAGAATTTGTGGCCACTCCTTAAGGGTTCTCATGTGAAATATTTATCCAAGAAGTTCATATTTGAATTGGATCTAAGCGGAATACAGAAAAACTAATAGGGCAATAATTTTGTATTGGTCTTTTAAAAATGGGACTGACTACATTCTGAATCTAACCTGGCAAGACCATATTCTTAGAGGTTATAAGTGCCAATAGAGATTATAACTGTCAAAGACAGCCTCTCAGAGAAGACAATGACTAAATCATGGCAAGAATTCTTTATTATGTACTTTATTTAGCTTGAGCTGTTAATCAGCTCTTTTAAAGGTGAAAAATTTACTAGGACTGAGGTAGAAATAGTCCTGGTCACAAAGTTCAGGGTCATTGCCCGAAAAATAAAGCTGAGAAAAGCAAGCTTCTCAGGCGTCATATATGATTGGAACTTTCGTGATCTCAACCAACACAGTGATACTGTTGGATTCTCTATCTCCAAGTCTGCCTTAATTAGCAGTTCTAACAGTGAAACTCAGACCCTGCGCACAATCACTTATTATACCTAAGGTTTCAGGATGCAACAAGAAGTTTATAGTGAAACCATGGGTAAGTGTGGGCGTGGTACCAGTTGCTCAGATATAAAGATGAATAAGGTAGAGTGGCTGCCTTCAAAGAACACAGTCTGGTGGGTGTTTCAGGTATGTGAACAGATAAACTGCAACACAAGGTATTACCTGTAATGAACCATGTGATCTCAGAGCGGGACGATCTACCTGCCTGCTTGTTTACACTGGATTAGCACCTATAACTACTCCCTTTTTGTCCCCCTCTGAACCTTTGAATCTTCTCTCTTATGTGGTCTTCTAGAAGATCTCTTTGATAGACTTCAAAAGTTTTCCCTGCTGCCTAGATTTTTTGCTTTAATGACTGACTTGGATTTTTGACTCTTTGCCTAATATTTCCCCTCTCCCCAATATCCTGTCTCAACATTGTTTTCTGTCTCTGTGCTTAAAGCCTGAGGGCAAGAGATTCATTTATTAAAATACATATAAGCGCAGCAATGACTCTATGCTGGGCAAAATGTTAGATGCTGGAGATACAATGGGGAGTCAGTTAGGTACAGTTCCTGTCTGTTGCAAGGAGCTTATTTTAGAAGGATGCCTCCTGGACTTGGGATTATGTGCCTGGCCTACTCAAATGTGGGTGGTGTAGACCCTGAGAAAATCAGGGAAGCCTTTCTAGCCAGGTGACATTTAACCTATTTTTTTTTTTAAATGAAAAAATTAGTTTTCCAGGTTGGGGTGGAGGTACAGTGGAGAACATCAGATATTTCACACAGAGGATACAACACATGCAAAAAACAGGAAGGGTATAGTCAGTTTGGGAGATAAAAAGATATTTATTTGAATGTCTAATGAGCCATATCAGTGAATGAATCTAGAGAAGTAAGTTGGGGTCATATTGGAATGGGCCTTGTTACGGCCCTTCTGATTAAGTTTGGACTTAGTCCTGTAGATAAGAGAGAGTCAGCAAAACTCTATAAGCATGACTGGGATAAAATTAGATTTGTTGTTCTTTAAGGAGATAAACCCAGGAGTATGGTCACGGAAGTGGGGAAAAGACAAATAGCAGGAAGATCAATTAGGAGACTATTGCATTAGCCTAGATTAGAACTAATGAGAGCCTGAGTGAGGGGATGGAAAGAAGCGGCAGAGAGCAGAGGTTAGTACTGCAGTAGCGTTTTAAGGTGGAATCAAGAATGCTTGGCACCTCATTAGTATGGAACACTTGACGAATGGTAAGTTCATGAATCTAAGATGGAAAAAGAGCAGATTTTGTAAGATGATACCAAGTTTTATTTTAGATGCTTGGGTATTCAAGTGAAGATGAACAGGAGGCAGTTGGAGACTTGATCTGAATCTAAACAGGAAGAGAAAATGGGCTGGAAAACCATTTTTGGAAGCCATGACAGAGGCAAATAGACAGAAAATTAAACAAATATTTGAGAAACAAGGACAAAAAATGTCAACAAAGACAAGGAATCAGTGAGAACAAGGAGGACCAGCAAAGATTAGCCTTCTGGAAGGGAAGAAAGGTTAAATAGATGAGGAGTGTTACTTTGTTTTTGACCAAAGTTCTGCGAGTGCCTGGGGCAAGTGTTGACATACGTGATGACAAAGGTATAATGAAGGTCAGTTTTTAGCCCTGCTGCCATTGATGGTTACACCAAAGGGGATGTCCTGTGTGGTTTCTGGCCCTCCCTCTTGGTTCTTGCCAGTCAGGAGTCAGAATGGAGTTAGAACATGTCCCAGATTGGTCTCATTTCCAAGAAAGAGAGGACTCTAGAAACTAGATATACCACTTTTCAAGAGTTGAAAAACATGGGAGACATCATCATTGCCTCTTGGGAGATAATAATACTTTAATTTTAACTTTAAACCGGTTTTTCCAGTTCTGTGTCTGCCTTTCATTTGCTGCATGCATTTGGTTGAATATCGCTTTTTGTTCTCCATTATATTGAAGATGTTTTTGAATAGACAAGTTATGCAATTTTATGCTAGAAAGTGTTTCAAATTGTTCTAATAACTTCCTCCTCAAGAAAATGGTAAGAATTTTCTTTCCTCATTAAACATAAATAATAAGCTGACCTGAAGAGAAGACTTTTGTCCAAATGTCATTTGTTTCCATTGTTGATTTATTCATTTAATTTATATTGGGAAGTATATTAATTATAAATGCTCCAATTGTTTAAGATGAGTCATTTAATTTGCACAGTCCTTTGTGAGTAGTGTTTGGTATCAAAGGATCTGGGCTCAGCTTAGATGCTAAGTGCCACTTACTGGGGTGTGGTGGTTAGGTCAGAATGATGCTGGCTGAGTGCCCTGGGAGGATAAATATAAAAAAACTGGATTATCTAGATCAATGAAAGCACTGCTTGTAGAGTAGAAGAAAGTATAATAGGCAGGTGACCTGGAAATAATTATAACAGGGAGGAAATTCACCATAAAACCAAACCAAACCAAAACAAACCAAACACTTAGTATGCCCTAGAGAAGGTGACATTGTGACAGGGCTTAAGGGAGACCTGAAATTCACTTCCAAGATTTAGTCTTTGTACTCCCTTATTGTTAATAGCATTTTCATTTTTATTCCTTTTAAGTGATACAATCTGCGTGATGACTCCTTTCTTCTTTTTCAAAATTAGGTGTTAATCCGCAGGGTAATTGATGCCTTTTCTGTTTGGCTTTATAACTGAAAGTACTCCATTATATGCATTTAACTCGGTTTTCTTTCAGATCAGAATCTCTGTTGTGAAATATAGTGGCAGTCATGCAACCTCTACTGGCTTGTATCTACTATCTGAGTACAAGTTGTGTCTTTCTTACCTTATAATGATAAGGGCCTTGAGGGCAGGAAACACAAGCTTTTCATCCCTCTGTGCATCTGTCTGTCTGTCCATCCATCCATTTACTGAATATTTGAGTATCTATGTGTCAGGCATTACAATGAATCTAGGGATGAGCAAGAACATTGTCTTTTTCCTCAGTTCATAGTCCAGTTAGGGCAGTGTTTCCAGTGATTCTGCCTGGAAGAATCACTTAGGTTGATGCCTCTACTTTCAGGGAGTCTGTTCTCATTGTGACCTGGGTATTGGTGTGTGTGTGTGTGTGTGTATGTATATATATATATATATATATATATATATATATATATATTAGAGCTTTCAAGGTGATTCCACAGGGCAATCAGATTGAGAACCGCTGAGTTAGGCAGATAGGCCTACATTATGTTAAGTTCTATAATAAAGAAAAAAAAATTTTCTTGGTACACAGAAACGAAAAATAGTCATATGCATTAATTTTCTTTTACTTCTCGTAGCACCTACCACAGAGCCCAGGATCTTGAATATACTCTATTAAATATTTCTGAAATTAATGAACTTATTACCTTTGGGCTCAATCACCTACTTCAATATCATGAGGAGATATTATGTATTATAATTAAATTAGAACAATTCTTTCATTTATTAATTGAATTTCTGTCCCAAATTAAAGAGAGTTTGGTGGTCCTTTGTTGAGAAATAATGAATTTAGTTATTTCTATATTTAGCTTTATACCTTTTGGATTCTTGATATTTTTTAAAATTAAAGTTTATTGGGGTGACAATTGTTAGTAAAGTGACATAGATTTCAGGTGTAAAATTCTGTATTACATCATCTATAAGTCACATTGTGTGTTCACTACCCAGAGTCAGTTCTCCTTCCATCACTATATATTTGATCCCCTTTGGATTCTTGATTTTATATGATGAAATCTAACTCATCTTTTGATGGGCAAAATCCTTTTTTGGCTTTGAAAATTCTGATTTTTTTTTTCTTATCAGCCTCTCCTAGTTTAGTCAGGTAGTTTTATAAATTAGATTATGACACATGTAAATTATCTATTTTAATGTACTACATAGGTTTAAAATGATAATTGTAGCTCCCATTAAGCAGATTCAGGACTGTTGCAGAATAAACTCCTGACCTAGGGAGAACAGTTGAAAGGGTCACTTAGGCAATGCTATGGTATTGCGTTTCTCTTCAATGGGGAATCCATTTCTGCTCAGACACCCAATCTGGAAATTTCATTTCTCATTCAAGTTCAAATGAGATACAATCCTCCTCTCCTGACAGTAAGCATGAGCTTGTAGAGCACATGGAGAGGGGACTGCTGAGTACACAGATCAGAGTCCAGTGCCAGTCAGCTTTGAGGGAACCAGTAATTAGTGGCAGACACTTTGTAGTATATTGAAGGTAGCCAACCTCCTTAGAAATACTATTGGTCAGACACAGTTCTTACAGTGAACTTTGAGCAGTTTCAGAACAAAAGTATAAAAATCTGCAAGTAAGATGTTGGCATAGGAAAATGGCATCTCTATACTCCCTATTTTCTCGGCTCAATTGCAGCTCGGTGTGTCCACGTGACTAACTTCTGGTTAAGAGGATGCAAGTAGAGTGCAGTTTGGGGCTTCTGTTCTTGAAAGGAATGGAGGTTCCCTCCTCTTCCCTCAGTCTTTCTTCCACTGACTGGACGTGGATGAAGACAAAGATCAAAGGACCCAGACACCTTGACGATCCGGCAGAGCAGAGGTGCCATGCCTGCTCAGACTTTTATGTGCGAGTGGAATGAACTGTCAAATTTAAGCCACTGCTACTTTGTGTCTTCATCATACACAGCTTGTGCCATATCCTAATTCACTATCCCCTCAACCTCGTCAACCATATTGAATTTAAATACCTTTCCTTGAACTTGCAATGTAGTTTTTAAATGTCTTCTTTTACCTGTGCCATTCCCTGTACTTAAACTGCGTTTCAAATACATTCCCTCCATCAGCCAGGTAAACCCCTACTCATTTTTTTTTTCAAGATTCAGATTTAATACAAGCATTGTATACTCTGTGAAGCCTTCTTTGAAATTGCCATTTTGAGGTGAAAGTCTTTTTATTATTCCCTCAATAAACCTTGTACATAATTACAATAATGATAATATACATAATTTATTGTCTACTATGTGTCATATACTTTAAATGTGTTTCACACAAAAACCGCTCATTTGTTCTCACAATGGTTCTATGGGGTGTATGTATTGGACTCATTTTAGAAAATCCAGGCTTGGAGAGAGACGCTAGGTAATTACCCCAGTTCATAATGTTAGAGTAAATAGAAGAGCTGGAATTAAAGACAGATTCACCTGGTTCTAATTCCATGTTCCATCATCTCTGCCTTCATTAATAGCCCCTCTCATCTGGCATCACATTTCTCTGTTTACAGGTACATCATATCCAATTATACCCTGTGTTCCTCACATTTAGCTCATTGTGGAAGTTCAACAGATACAAGTTAAATACCTGAGCTCAGTTTTCCTCACCAGTTGCCTTCTATACTTATGGTATAAACTCTAGGAATAGTACCACACCTTAAATGGAAGGCTAACAGCAATCACTGTTTTGTACTCTGATTTCTCTTTGGATCATATAATTGTAATTGATCTGACGCTCCATATACTAAGCTAGCTTTGGTTACTGGTAGAGAGTGTCTTAGTCTGTTAGGGCAGCTGTAACAAAATAGCCACTGACTGGGTGGCTTCAACAACAGAAATTTATTTTCTGACAGTTCTGGAGGCTGGCAGTCCAAGATCAAAGGGTTTTCAGGGTTGGTTTCTGGGGAGAGCGCTCTTCCTGGCTTGTGGATGTCTGAATTCCGGTGGCTTCCTATGGCATTTTCTGTGTGCCACACATCCCTGGGGTTTCTCTCTTTTCTTATAAGGACATCAGTCCTATCAGATTAGAGCATACCACCCTATGACCTCATTGTTGAAATAAATTTCTAGGCCCAAGATGGAGCTGTTCCTGCCCAGCGTGCCAAGTCAGCACACCAAAACTTAGATAACTTTCACGTGCCTGTAAATGCTCCGCTTGACCAGAAACACAGTATACCCAGCCAACCACTCCCCAAACGCCAAGCCAGTGCTGGGCTGTACACTTATTTCCTTGTTTCTTATCTGTGTTCTATTTTTCTCTTCCTTGTTCCATATTCATTTTCTGTTTCTTTTCCCTTTTCTTTATTCTTCATCCTAGAAAAGCTTCCTGCCTTCTTTGTGTTTTTATTGCTACATTTGTCCCCAAATTGGGATCTATCTGAAAAATCTATGGATTTTTTTATGTTAATTTCTCACTAAGTAAAATCAAGCTTCTGTTATCTTTTCCAAACAGTGTTTTGGGGAGGCAGATGTCATAGTTTATGCACAGATTTCCTGGAGCTGGAGGAAGAAGCAGGGTCATGGCTGGTAAAGCAGGTGGGCAGGGCATAGATGCCCATAAAACGTGTGTGTGGGGTGTTGGTTACGTGTCGATCTGGCCTAGAGTATAGAAGAGGTGCATTTCCCAAGAAAAATAAAGAATTTATTTTTTGGCTTTTGGGACTGAACAAAACAAAGTAACCATCTCTGATTGGTTTCAGATTTGCAGGTCTCTAAAGAATTTAAAAAGGGTGTGGAAATTAAGCAATAGTGAAATCTCCACATCTTGGATAAACTATGTATTTTGAAGCTTGCACAAGTTCTGAATATGGTCCAGGCTTTTTCAGTAAACATCTATTACATTTCTCAAAACTGAGATGGCTGAGGGGAAAAAAAAAAGAGGAAACACCTAACAAGAAGAAAGAATCAATTTATGAAAGAACAGAAAAGGCTTTATCATAAGACTTTCGGTAAATGCTGTTTTTGTTCAAAGACGATCTGAAATGCACTGTAGTGACTTAGAGGCTTGATCTCCCCTGACCTACCCTACTGTTAGGTATAGATTCATTCTTTTACTAGAGTGGTATTTTGTTCAATGGACAATGTTTATCCTTATCTACATCCAGTGACAGATTTAAAACAGGAAATGTAGAAGGCTGGAGAGACTCCAGGGAAAAGAATTGACAAGTAGCTATGAGCAAAGTATTGTAGTGATGATTGAGCTATAAGATTTGCATCTGCGAAGAGTGTTTTGGCTACAAGACAGAGGAGAATGGAAAAAAGTGCTGAGAAATGGGAGGTATCAAAGACAACTGCCTCCTAATCCAGACAGTATTTTTCCTGGCCGTTGGCCTGTCCTGCCCTTGAAACACCTTGCTTGGAACACCTTGCTTGGAACACCTTCCTTGAAGAAGCAAATCAAGCACAAGGGTCTCAATCAAAAGGTGACTGAACATTGAATAACTGTATTTTAAATGAGGGAATCTTGTAACCTTGGTGTACATTCTTTCAAGTCTCAGTTTTCTTCTGTGAAAAATGAAGACAATAATAATAGCTACGTCTTACTGACCATGTGCCAGGCATTTCACATTCGTTATTTTCGTTCTTCAAAACAACCTTATAAATTAAGAATGATTTTCTCATTTAATAAAGGAGGAAATGTGTACAAAGCCATTAAATAATACACCTGAAATCACAAGCGAGGGGCTAAGCCAGACCTGTTAGACTCAACAGCATGTTCTTTCTCGACTGCACCACAGGCCTCGGTGACAGTGCTGTCACATCGTGCTGTCAGTGAGCACTGAAGAGTGAGCATGCCATTTGTAAAGTTGGCACATAGTAGGCATTTTTCAAATGTTAGTTTCCTTGAACTTTAAGTGCCAAAACTCTGCCCATATCAAAATTATTTCATTCTCCAAGATATACGTTTGTGTGTGTGTGTTTGTGTGTGTGTGTGTGTGTGTGAGTGTGTGTAATAAAATGCACATGTTAGTGCAGTACCACAATGATCAATCAATAAAGATATGTTTGGTTCTGGATCATTTAATGGAAAATAAGTTTCTATTTTTTTTATTGTACTTTGGGCATAGATATAAGAGGACGTCTAAAAACTGTGGGGTTAGGGGAAGATACATATGTAACATGCAAAGTTGCACCATGTCCAGTATATAAGGAGGCATGCCAGGGTCTCTTTAGTGGGGGTTCACAAGGAAGTAGAAAGTGGCTAATGTGAAAAGTTTCTTCACAGAGTTTAGAATACGGTGGTGTTCCAAGGCATGTGCTCAACAGGCTGGTGTGCGATAAAAGTTTCATCTTGAGGGCTGTAAACTTGAGGCCAGAATCTTATGGTGTAGCAAGACTTTTGATATGATGAAAAGACATACTTTTCAGGAGAGTGGTAATAAGGCAAGATTCCTCAGGGTCAGTGGGGTGACTTAGGAATTCAATAAGGATGATCTGGATCTGATCTCTGACGGGCTTTTGACCCTGTCCATCTAATAGTCTAGCTCTTATAATTCTGAGGTTGTGTGTTGACAGATATTCTCTTTGAAGAGAAGAACTTTGAACTATAGTTTCAAACTAGAAAAAAAAAATCAATAGTCAAAGAAGAGCAAGGCAGGTAATGAGCCCTCGTTTTAGGCAGTAGCATAGTTAAATATATTGCAAATATACGCCAAGAATTTACACCAGGATGTGAACTGGGATCGGAACCTTCCTGGAGAAGCTTCAATAAAGATTCTTCTTTGCTTCTTTCTTCGTTTCTTTCTTTGCTTCTTGCAGGAGACTACATCTATTCTCATTTTTTTCCAAATGGAAAAAATAGTGCACAAACAGACACAGATAGCCAGAGTGATGGCTGAGTTTTGTAAAGTACAAGCTATCACAACACATCTACCTAGCACATTAGCATGGAACCCAGCTCTGAGTTTTGCCAATGGCCTGTCAACCCCGTTAAATTAAGGAAAGAAAAGTCTGGTTGACCAGGCTTCTCTCTTCCCCACATTGCACCACCACTACAAAAACCCAAACCAAAACAAATAAAACACAACAAACAAAAACAAAATTCCACACCAGACAGTGATTTACCTCCATGGGGATGCAACATTACAGAGGTTGAACTCAGGAAATAGAGTGTCTGAGTAACTGTCACTGTGAGGCTGTTACCATTTTTCAGTCTCGCCCAGACATGCTCTCCAATTAAAGCAGGCACTAAATCCAGGGATTTGGTATTGGAGCTATAATTACAGGGCATAATGACTTGTGGGCCTTCATAATGCTTGAAGCTAGAGTGAGTGATACAGGTCAGGGCTCTGAGCACCTGACCTTGCATCTGGGCTCATTTCGGCCTCTGTGTGAGGAGTATTTTCTGAAAAAATCTTCCTCACAGATTTCTCTCTAACTCTATGCTTTCTGATCCAGAAAGGGGAGCCAAGTGCTATATATGTAATTCTTGAATATTTCCTTTGAAATTTGCATCTTGGTGACCTGTCTCATAATTCAGTTTTATATCTGTTATCTTTTGTATGGTGGACCTTTAATAGCAACTCTCAATTTAATATTATGGTGTGTGTGCATGGAGTGGAGAGAGAGAGACAGAGACAGAGAGAGAGAGAGACAGAGAAGGTAGAGAGAGAGGAGAAGGAGAGAGGGAGAGGGAGGGAAAGAGAGAGGAGGTTGGTGATTCTTACTTTCTTCTTTATGCTTATCTGTATTTTCTATAAAACCATATATTATTTTTATAAAAGAAAAATTCACATGAAGTGTCACTCTTATTTTTTTAATCTTTTTAGCTCTAAAATACTCAATGATAAGTAGACAAATATATAATTGATACCAATCATGTGCAGAAAGATTGCATGCATGAACAAGGTAAAATAGTCTGAAGAAATATCAATCTACCTATTTTTTTTTTTGAAATAATTTTAAATTTACAGAAGAGTTGCAAGAATATTCCAAGGAACTCCTGTATATCTTTTGTCCAGACTCTCCATTTAAGTTTCCTGTTATTGTATGTTGCCTTTCATAGCAAAAGGATCTATTCAGGACCATATATCGTACTTAGTCATCAAACCTCTTCAGCCTACTTCAATCTAGAACAGTTCCACAATATTTCTTTCACTTTCAAGACCTTGATATTTTTGCACATAATTTTGTAGCATGTGTCTCGATCGGGATTTGTCCACTGTATTCTCATGATGAGCCAGGTTTTGCATTTTTGCAGAATATCAAAGAAGTAATTCTGTGTTGTTTCCCTTGTATCCTATCAGGGACACACTATGGTATGTGTCCCATTACTGGTGGAGTTAATATTGATCTCTTTTATTAAGATGTGTCTGCCTGGTTTTCCTATTGCAAAGTTGCCTTTTGATCCTAATTAATAAATATTTGTGGGGAGACACCTTGACACCAGGTAAAATTTTGTTCCTTATCTCACCTTCACCCATCAGTTTTAGCATCTATTGATAATAGTTGTGCAAATTAAATACTGCTGTGATGATTTCCAGATTGTGATTTTCTAATTTCGTCATTCATTCTGTATTTTAGTTGACACTTTAGTCTAAGGAAGAATTTTCTTTTTTCCCATTTATTTACTCATATATTTATACCCATGGTCCCTTGAATTCTAATTTTAATAAATAGGTTATAATTGATTACTATTATTACTTATCTTGATGCTCAAATTGTTCAAGATTTGGCCAGTAAGAGCCCTTTCAAACTGGTTTCTTGAGTCTGTTTGATATGTCCCTATCATTTGTTGGACATGTGCTAGGGTTATTTTGTTCTTTCTTTGTTCAAATTCTTGAATTAGCCACTTTTTCCAAGTACCTTGGTTCCAGTTAGTGGAGAGTGATTTTTAAAAGCCAAAGACCTGTATAATCAATTCGCTTATTGCTACTGAGACATTGTTGTTCCCACACCCTTTCAGTGGACAGCATTAGAAAAAACATATATGTACAGACACATTTGTGTCTATATTTCTATGTCTATCTATACGCGTATATATGGAAAAATCTGAGTTCACATACATGCCTCCCATTCCAGTTCAGCACAACGAGATAGATGTATTTTAGCTTTTCTCCTTTTTGTATTTGTACCTTTCTTCTCTGACATTGAGAAATATTGCTACCATTGTCCTTATCATATTTACTCATTTTTTCAGTCTCTCTAAATATCCTTAATCTCTTGACCTCACTAGGCTGCCGTTGCATTTAGACACCCTCCTTGTGTGGGCCTTGACCCTTCTTATATGGACTTGAACCTCTGCTAGGCTGCTTTCTTGTCCTCTGGGACCCACATGTGGACCCTGGCCACCTCTGGGCTGCCGTCAAAGAATGAATGAAATAAAAAAAAAAAAGGAAAGAAGAAAGGAATGTGAAGCAAAATTTTCAGTGTTAAGGAGATTTTAAAAACTCCATTTACAGAATCATTGTCATTTTGGAAACTCAAGTATAGATCGTATTGCTTTATAGCCTTTATTATGGAATCATTGTATTGAGGCCTGAAGGAAAAGTTAAATAGTTTCTAGTCAAATTCTCTCATTTAACATATATGAAATATGTGAAATCGATATCCGGAGAGGGTAAATTACTTAGAAAGGTAGGTTACATAGCTAATTAGAAGCTATAGCCTGAACAAGAAGTCAAGATATCTGAGTCCCAGGGAGGTTCTGTCTTCACTGGGTTATTCTGGTGCATCAGAAAATGGTGTGTTTTTTTTTTAACATATCAAATGTAATTCCCATGTTATAGTGGATATTTGCTGTTTTGGCTTCCTAGATATATACCATCCCTTCCTTTTGGGAGATGCCCCATTGCCAGTGTTAGCTCACTCGCAGCCATCACCAAGTGTGGGCTAGTTCTACTCTCTGGCTCCAGGATAAGTGTGGACTCAGGTCTGGCTAACGAGTCACTGGGGGCATTTGTGGAACCATAAGGAAAGCGATTCTCTCTTCTGGGACAGTTAAACTAGTAGAAGGTAAACCTGGCACTACTGTGGGCAAATACAGCCCAAAGATGGACTTGATTACATTTTAGGAAGAAGCTGCCTGTTAGTATAGTTAAGAGGTGAGCAGAGCTTCCTGATGACATCTTCCAGCCCTGCGTCAATTTGTGCTTGAAACCATATTGCATCCCTAAACCTCACTGTAGTGGGATGCAATCAATTCTTTTGTTTGTTCAGCAATTTGAATTGGGTTTCTGCTCCTTGAAACCAAAAGAGTAATATGAGTATGTTCCTAGTTAACATCTGTATCTCTAAAACTGTGAAGCAGTAACAGCAGAACTGAATTTATTTTCTTTTAATTTGATGTCAAGGCGTTCTTCCTTAATGTTTTGGAGAAGGGAATGAGAAATATTTATTGAATGCCTGGTCTATCTGGAAGAAACCAAGCACTTTTGCTTAATTAAATAACCCTGATTTTACCTATGTGAAGTTTCTAAGTGACGAAAATTATTATTTAACAAAATATATCTTCAGTGGTAAGCCACATCATTTTTTAAAAAATTAAATTTATTGGGGGTAACATTGGTTAATAACATTATATAATTTTCAGGTGTACAAGATTATAATTCAACATCCGGGTACCCAATTGCGTGCTCCCTACAAGAAGTCTAGTTCCCTTTCATTACCATATATTTGACCCTCTTTACTCACCTCTCCTTCCCCCATCCTCTTTTCCCTCTGGTAACCATCATTCTGTTGTCTGTGTATATGAGTTTGTTTTTGTTTGCTTTGTTAGTGTGTTTGTTACTTTTTATTACATATATTATGCATATGAATGAAATCAGATGGTTTTTGTTCTTTTTCATCTGACTTATTTCACTTAGCACGATATGCTCCGGGTTCATCTATGTTTTCACAAATGGCAATATTTCATCTTTTTTATGGTTGAGTGGTATTTCATTATATACATACAGAGGGTGCCAAAAAAATGTGTACACATTTTAAGAAAGGAAAAAATTGTATTAAAATTACTCTGATGGTAACCACTGTGAGCACGTCTTGTAATTGCAGAAGTCAAACTTGACTTGTATTCATCTTTTGTTATCAGTATATATCGAGTACTACAATTTTAATACAGTTTTTTCCTTTCTAAAAGTGTATATACATTTCTTTTAAAAATTTTTTTATTGGGGAATATTGGGGAACAGTGTGTTTCTCTAGGGCCCATCAGCGCCAAGTTGTTGTCCTTCAATCTAGTTGTGGAGGGCGCAGCTCAGCTCTAAGTCCAGTTGTTGTTTTCAATCTTCAGTTGCATGGGGCACAGCCCACCATCCCATGCGGGAAATGAACCAGCAACCTTGTTGTTGAGAGCTTGCGCTCTAACCAACTGAGCCATCTGACCGCCCCTGTATACATTTTTTTGGCACCCTCTGTATGTATATCATTTCTTCATTATCCGATCATCCATCGATAGACACAGGTTGTTTCCATATCTTCGCTATTATAAATAATGCTGCAATGAACATAGGGGTACATATATTTTTACAAATATGTATTTTCATATTTTTGGGTAAATACCCAGAAAAGGGATTGCTGGATTATATGTTAGTTCCTTTCTTAGTTAAAAAAACAAAAACAAAGATAAAAACCTCCATACTGTTTTCCATAGTGACTACACCAATTTACATTGCCAACAACCGTGTACCAGGGTTTCCTTTTCTCTACATCCTCTCCAACACTTATTATTTCTTGTCTGTTGATAATAACCATTCTAACAGATATGAGGTAGTATCTCGTTGTGATTTTGATTCGCATTTCCCTAATAACTAGTGATGTTAAGCCTGTTCATATCTCTGTTGCTCATCTGTATGTCTTACTTGCAAAAGTGTCTATTCATGTCCTCTGCCCATTTTTTGAAATTTTTATTAAAGTTATTGGGGTGACATTGGTTAGTAAAATTATATAAGTTTTAAGTGTACAATTCTATAATACATTATCTATATATTGCATTGTGTGTTCACCACTCAGGGTCAGTTCTTCTTGTATCGCCATATATCTAATCCCCTTTTCCCTTTTCTACCACCCCCTCTTCCCTTACCCTCTGGTAACCACTAAACCATTGTCTGTATCTATGAGTTTTTGCTTGTTTGTTTGTCTTGTTCATTTGTTGCTTTCAGTTTTATATCCCAAAAATGAGTGAAATCATATGGTTCTCAACTTTTTCTGTCTGACTTCACTTAGCACGATAATCTCAAGATCCATCCATGGTGCTGCAAATGACAGTATTTCATCTTTTGTTATGGCTGAGTGATATTCCTTTGTATGTATGTACCACATCTTCTTTATCCAATTACTATATCACTATATCTATCTATCTATCTATCTATCTATCTATCTATCTATCTATCTATCTATCATCCATCCATCCATCCATCCATCCATCCATCCATCCATCCATCCATCTATCTATCTATCTATCTATCTATCTATCTATCTATCTATCTAATCTCCTATTGATTCTATTTCTCTGGAGAACCCAAACTAATACAATAGCATACACTTTTCTTCCCATAAAACTTTTACTAGAATTCCTAAAGTTAAGTGATTAATGTTTCTGCTTCTTTGTGTCCTCCTGAACTTCAGAAAAGACTTGCCCAATATATGGAGAAAGAGAAGAAGGGTAAAAGGAACGCAAGAAAACCAATTGTTTAAATAGTCAGCTGCTAATAATTGAGACTTTGGTTGTAGTAAATTTCCAAATCCCTGAGTAAAGTGAAATGGGACAGTGGATGGAGTTGAACAAGGCCAAGAGAAGGCAGAGTTATGCTGACCCTTCGTAAAACTTGTATGAGTTCAAAGATTTTTAAAGTATCTAGAACTGTGCTAATTAGAATTTTTTGTGTTTGCCTGATTATGCAAAGTTTTGCAGAGTTAATACATATTCGTCTTATTTTCATGTGAATATGCTGCTACCAATCTGTCTTCCGGGTGTATGAGCACACAGTGGAGCAGGTTAAGTGACAGTTTTCCCTTTTAACGTAGTCAATACGACCCCTTTCCCTGACAGCCTTGTTCTCACTTGTGACTGCTTTTCTAGAGTATGTTATCCTTGGAAATTCTTCCCTTAGTGTTTCTTATAGCAGTCTTACTTAAAACGTCATAGTGTCTCTCCCTGTTAGATCTACCAATATTGGAAGAGTTGCAATTATTTGATAATAAAATATGTGTGTATTAAAATACTTTTATTGCTCAAGTAGAGTCACATTTCAACATTCTGCCATCTGGTCAATTTAAGGAGATGAGCTAAGCATGTTGGGAGTGCTTGTTTGCTCTCCAACTTTTCATTAAGACAGTCCCCAAAGTAGTTGCAAATTTGCATAGGGAAACAAAAGTCTTTGTAGCATGAAAATGTTTACTAATGAACTTCTACTTACAAAATTAATCTCCACTTACAAGTATGCTTCCCTTCTCTTTAACACTGGTAGATTTTGATGCCTATGGTGTGCCTTCTTTTTCTGCCCCTTACTGACTGGCAAATAAAATGCAAATCAATTGCAAAGTGAAATTGCAAATCTTGCAAAAAAGTAGGATTGCATGCAGTGTTGAGCACAATATTGAAGAACTGTTCAACCCTTTATTGCAAAAAGAACGTAGGGAACAATTAAACCAGTCAGACAACAGAAGACAACAAAGATCTACCCACATAATAGAGTAATCGGTGTTTCAAAAGAGAGTGATTTAAATATCAAAGGGTGAAAAAAATATACTCAGGAAAACTAATGAAGCACACAAATATTTCTACAAAAATGACAAGATTTAGATCATGTTGCATGAACAAATATGAAGGATGTGATATACAGATCTCTTGGAATTTTGTCAGAAAAATACTATCAAAAAACCACCCTATATCCAAACATACATGGTTCATTCTTTACTTGTTTTTCCTCCTTTTTTGTGGACCACAAGTAGAGATGATTAAGTTAATAATACTTTTTGGTTCATATCATACCATCATTATTGCTCTATTATGTCCCTCTCTTGTTCTATCTATCTATCTATCTATCTATCTATCTATCTATCTATCTATCTATCTTTCATCTATCTATTTATCTTTCATCTATGTATTCTAATGCTATTTCCTAATTCTGTTCAGCTCTCTCCAATGGGAACTCTGTTAACACATTTATTTCACGTCCAATTGATGCTATTCTTTGACCCACGACCTTTGACCTAAACCCCACTTCAGAAGGACCTGAATATCACAAAAAGAAATTTATTAAAAAACACCTGGGAGCCTCTGTCACTCAGAATCTGGTTCACAGGACTGGCACAGCACAACTTGTAACCATCAACGTTCATCCTTCTCACTAACACCATTCAGCTCCCAAGGTAGAAATTCTCAGTGTCTTTTGCCTGTATCCTTTGTATACAAATGCACCACAGGTTTGTGCATTGTATTGTTGACAGCATCAGAGCAGACAATGTTTGCAGTGCAGGGAGGATTTGAGCAGTGCAAACACTTAGGTATGAGAAAAGATAAATTAATTTCAAATCCTTGCCATAAATGATTTTGGCAAAATGAAGTATCATTTTAAGTGATAAATATTTTTCTTGACTTCTCTTTGTGTTTATTTCTTCTTTTTGTGTTCAAGTTGTGGTTCAAGAAGGGTTTGTGTATCAGCGTGTTATTTGTAACAATTGCACATGGCAGACAAGGGGTAGTCTATGATTCAATAATTACTTAACCAGACATTGTTATCCCATAACCAAACACCCAGCCACATGCAATAATAACGAAGTTTTGTTTTATCATTGGTATTTTGTCAACTTTTTGCCATACGTGTATATTTACATGTTTTTAAAATTTATCATTAAGAAGGTATATTTGTCAAAGTAAAAGGATAAAACATTTTATTTTTAACAACTTATTGGCCTGATTTAGAACTTTAAAATCTTTAGATATATACAGATCTGCATTCCATTCCAGGCCCTGCAAATGTTACATGTGGACTTGAACCATTTATTTGTTTGTTTTACTAAGTATGTGTGGTTGTTTTATGTGAATTTTTAAAGAAAAAATATAGAAATACTACTGTCTTGTAGACTTCATCTCATTCTTTTTTTGTTTTTTAAACTTGGCTTCTTGATGTAGGATCTATCCACAGAATTGTAAATAACATGGTCTTTCTAAATATTGTGCTATACTCTTTACTGTGTGTCTGTCACATTGTATTATACTTATCAGTTCCCCTGGAGGAAGACTGTGAGATTGTCTTTAATTACCTTTAATGACAAACAATGCTGTGATGAGCATCCTTGAATGTGTTCCCTATGGACTGTGTGATTGTCATATTTCTATCTAGAAAGACTGTACTGATTTGCACTCCTGCCAGCAGTGCACGGGGTTCCTATATCACTACATCTCTGCCAAATCTTGGCATTATCCTAATTGGCATTATGCTAATTTTTGACAATATAATGCATATAAAGTGACAAACATTGTTTTAATTTTAATTGATCTACTAATGAATTTGGTTTCTTCTGTGAATTGCCTGTTCAAAGTTAAGATTTGTCTACTTGTTTTTTTTTTTTTTTTTTTTTTTTAAAGATTTTATTGGGGAAGGGGAACAGGACTTTATTGGGGAACAATGGTCAAATTGTTGTCCTTTCAATCTTAGTTGTGGAGGGTTCTGTTCGGCTTCAAGTTGTTGTTCTTTCAGTCTTAGTTGTGGAGGGCGCAGCTCAGCTCCAGGTCCAGTTGCCGTTGCTAGTTGCAGGGGGCACAGCCCACCATCCCTTGCGGGAGTCGAACCGGCAACCTTGTGGTTGAGAGGACGTGCTCCAACCAACTGAGCCATCCGGGAGCTCAGCAGCAGCTCAGCTCAAGGTGCCGTGTTCAATCTTAGTTGCAGGGGGCAGAGCCCACCATCCCTTGCGGGACTCGAGGAATTGAACTGGCAACCTTGTGGTTGAGAGCCCACTGGCCCATGTGGGAATCGAACCGGCAGCCTTCGGAGTTAGGAGCACGGAGCTCTAACCGCATGAGCCACCGGGCCGGCCCTGTCTACTTGTTTTTAAAAGAATACTTGTCTATTCTAGATGTTAGAGTCTTGTAAATGTCATATTTCTCTGAATCTGCCTCTCATTTGCTTCTTTATTGACATTGTCATTTGTTGGAAAGACATCTTTATTTTTGATTTAATCAGATTATACAAATTTTACCTTATGGTTTGTACTATTTATTTAAGAAGTTCTTTCTCTTGTTCATAAAGATACTCTCCTACATCAGCTTCTCTAATGCATATTATTTTATCATTCATTTTTGGACCTTAAATCCATTTGTAATCCCATGTTACATATAGTGTTACATCTTCTATCCATACAATGATGCTCTTTTCCACTGATAGCCACTGTAATAGTTCTTGTCTCCATTGATTTGTGGTGTTTTCTTCATCATATCTTAAATTCCCATATATATAATGATCTATTATTCAGTTGTCTATTCTGACACATTGTTAAACTTTCTATTTCTGCACAATAGTATATTTTCTTCCATGATAATACATTTTAAAATCTGGCAAGAAGATCCTCCCCTTTGCTCTTTTTTTCAAAGTTGCTTTATTTATTCGAGTGCATTTATTCTTCCATATCAATTTTAGAATTACTTCATGGAGTTTCTAATAAAATCTGGTTGGCTTTTTCATTGGCATAACTTTGAAATTACAGATTAATTTGATGAGAATTGACAACTTTATAAAACTGAGTTGTCTCATCCAATACTAGCATGTCTCAACCAACAACCAATAGCTTCATTTATTCAGATCTTTAAAAACGTCTCATAAAGTCTGAAAAATTTCTTCATAGGGAAATAATTTCTCACCTGCAATTGCTATTTTCTTTCTTTTTGTAAACCTATCTTTAAGATGTTGGCATTTCTACTTCTGTTCTTCATATCTCTTAGTTTTTATTTTATGTTTTCATTCCCTTTACCCTTTTCTGATACTTTATTGGAGAAGGTTCCTTTAATGTATCTCCCAGCTTATTGATTTATTCATTAGTAATATCCATCCTATTAATCTGATTTATTGTGTCTTAGTTCAATTATAATATTTTTTCAACTTCTACAACCTCATTTTCCTCATTCATATTATTAATATTATCCTGTATGTTGTTGAGAAAATTTATTATGTTTGCTTTAAATTTTTCTTCATATGGTAGATTCTTCTCATTTTGAGGTTTTTTCTTTTATACTGGTTGTATTCCCTATGTGATTAGTTTTGTAGGCAGTTAGCTAGTATTTCCCTGGGGATATCAGCTACCTATCTGGAAACATACATTGGGAAGGACTCCTTAGGTAGTTCTAAATGAATAATATTTAGTGAGGGTAATTGGTATGCAGAAGATAAATCAGGGGGATGTGATAGTGTGAATGCAGGAACGTTTGGTATGTTAGTTAGCATTGACTGGTTGGTAAGGGAAGGTCTTGCTGAGGTTCCAGCTGAATGAAGAAAGAGCAGCAATGAGCAGACCTGGGAGATAAGCAGATCTGGGAGAGGAGGACAAATAAGCTTGGTGTACACTTGAAGAACAGACAGAAGGTTAAGATCATTGGAGTAGAATGATGGAGTGCTGGCATGATATTTGATGAGAACAGAGAGATAGGTGGGGCCCTGATTGGACAGGGCCTTCTAGGCCATGCATTCGGAGTTTGAGTTTTATTCCAAATGAGATGGGAATCTTTCTTAGGTTTCTAAATAAGGCATGAGATTATCTCATTTACTCCCCCTGCTCAACATTTTATTATGTTAATTTTAAATACAACAAAGTTGGAAGAATTTTACAGTGAACACCTGTATGTCCACAAATAAATTCTACTATTAAAATTTTACCAAACTTGGGCCGGCCCGGTGGCTCAGGCAGTTGGAGCTCCATGCTCCTAACTCCGAAGGCTGCCGGTTCGATTCCCACATGGGCCAGTGGGCTCTCAACAACAAGATTGACAGTTCAATTCCTTGAGTCCTGCAAGGGATGGTGGGCTCCGCCTCCTGCAACTAAAATTGAACACGGCACCTTGAGCTGAGCCGCTGCTGAGCTCCCAGATGGCTCAGTTGGTTGGAGCACGTCCTCTTAACCACAAGGTTGCCGATTCGACTCCCGCAAGGGATGGTGGGCTGTGCCCCCTGCAACTAGAAAACGGCAACTGGACCTGGAGCTGAGCTGTGCCCTCCACAACTAAGATTGAAAGGACAACAACTTGACTTGGAAAAGGCCTGGAGGTGCACACTGTTCCCCAATATAAAGTCCTGTTCCCCTTCCCCAATAAAATCTTAAAAAAAAAAAAATTACCAAACTTGTTTTATCACTTACCTATTCAGATGTCCATCCACTAATCTTTCAGATTTTTAAGTATTTCTTAATTTACAGACCCCAGTATATGTAATTCTAATTAATTCAGTGTGTATATCATTGCTTCAAGTTTTTGGTGGTTCTTTGTATTTTGGTGAAAATTTACTTAACATGAAATGCATAAATTGCTAACATTCTACAAATATTTCCACCTGTGCAACTCAAACCTTATGGAAATATACACCGTTACTGTGGCACCAGAAACCTTGCGTTCTTTCCCAGTTAATATTCATGTTCATTGCCCCAGAGGCAACTACTATCCCCATTTATTCCCACCATAGATTAGTAAAGCCTGTTGTAGAACTTTCTATAAACATAGTCATACGGTATGTACTCTTTTGTGTAAGGACTCTTTCACTCAAGATATTCTTTTTGAAATTCACCCGGGTGTTGCATGTATCATGAATTGTTCCTTTTCATTGGGGAGTGTTACATAATATACATATACCATAGTTTTATCTATTTAATTGATGCACATTTGGGCTGTCTACAGTGTGTGGCAATTATGATTAAAGCTGTGATGAGAATTCTTGTACAAATTATTTTGTAAATATGTACTTTTCATTTCCCCTGGGCAAATCTCTGGGAGTGGAATTGATGGGTCATAAAGTAGGTGTGTTTTGTTTTATAGGAAATTAGCTGACCTTTTCCTGAAGTGCTCATGCCATTCTCATTTTGTTTTTAAAAATGATCATTTTGGTGGCTATGTGGAGAAAATTGTTAAGGAAACAGGAATAAAAGCCAATAAGGCAGTATAGTGTCATAGCATATAGCCAGATTCTATGTATAGGTTTTACCTTAATCTCTATAAAATAGTTGTATGATTTTAAATTGCTACTAAAGCTGATCTGACTCAGAGTCGGATAACTAATCACAAGAGCAGTTTGCAGTTGTGTTGTTTGGAGATATGGAAGGAATTTAAAACTTGAGTTCTACTTACAGAAAAGAACTCCTCATTTTAGAGATGGCAATACCTGTAAATCAAGCAAGAAACATACTCCTGTGATCCTCTTTGGTGTTTTTCATGTGAGTGATGAGGTATCAAGAAAAGCAGTATTCATTTAGGTTTTTTGTTTTTTTATCATGACATATATATTATTTTCTTTTTTGTTGTAAAATTAAATATAGATTCAGAAAAACCACACAAAAGAATTATATAACTTTGAATTATTAGAAGTGAATGCTCTTTTACCTACCAATCAGGACAAAATATAAAGTTTTGTCAGCCATTCCAGAAACCCCTCCAGGTGACCTGTCCCAATCACACCCGCCTCTCTCTCCAAAGGTAAACAGTATCTTTTAGAGTAATCACATCCTTCTTATGATTTTATCACTTGAGTGTGCTTTATTAGATACTAGAGCTGATCTTGTCTATTTAAAAATTTGATATGACTTTTTTGTCTCTCTTATCCTACAAGCTTATCCTCCGTTCCATGCTTTGCTTAACAGTTTATCTGTTGAACAACCTGGGCCATTTAACATAAAGTGTCTTGCAGCTTGGACTTCTTTCATTGCACCCTTATGGTGAAGTCCAATATGTTCTGGAGTGTCTGGAGGCAAGTCTGGTGAGTGCAGGAGCCAGGGCTGACCAGGTAAAAATGGGCCAGATGGTGGAGGGCCAGGCTAAGCAATGTAGGCTTTTCTCCTGCAAAGGTTTGAGAGTTAAATCAACAAATTTGAAGAGGGAAACACTGTGCTTCAGAAACTCTCAACACCCCAAGGTATGAAAGAAACTGCAGCTATGTAGACTTTGTGATTATTGCAGAACTTCAGAATTGAATTGAAAGGTGTGACCTAAGTTGATAGTGGTGGGAATGAAAACGTAGGAGTGGATGTTAGTGAAGTTATACAAGAAGAATCAAAAGAATTGAGTGACTTAGAGGCAAGGGACAGGTAACTCTCAGACTCTTGATAATGATCACAATACAATACATTTATATATTTCCTATGTAAATATGTATATATGTATAACAGAAATGAAAATTCTAAGAAACAATATTTTCTTTTACTCCAAATGATTCTTTCTTGACATTTCTATTTCCTTTTCTTCTATTTTATTACTAAATAACCCAGTATTAACCCACTAAGTGGGTTGTTATCTCTAATTTGAATACTACTTCCTTAAGGGGTATGATTTAAAGGATACTGGAAAGGTATCTGTCCCCAAGGCCCTTTACTGATGTTGCATTTCAAGCATTGGAAATTGAGATTTTGGTTCTCTGTAAAGCAAACATCTTTGGAAAGGGGCTCCACTTTGTTAATCTTACACCGTAGGGTGAATGATTTATTAATTTTTCAGGAAAGCAAGTTGTGTTAGAGGGAAGAGCAGAGAAAATGTGGAAGATTGAAATGTGTGCCTTAAGAGGAGCAAAGGTGAAAGAGGAGCTGAGAGAGAAATGTTACGTTCACCATTTTACCTAGAAGTTACCACAATAAGTACAAAAAAATTACTATTTACTGCTAAGTAAAGACCTTAGCAGTTTATTCTCTGAATGAGGAGGAGAGAATCTGGGAAGAAGGTTAAACCAGGATTGACAAACAGGGCAGTAGTGCATCATTTGTTAACTATGCAGATAGGGCATTAACTAATACAGCTGGAAGATGGAAGAGAGGAAAGGGAGGGGTCTGGAATTACCAGGAAGGAAGGGAGTGTGGTGTTACGTCTTTTAAGAAACATGTATCAGTAATAAATAATAAAAGTGACTCTGGTCGTCAGGTTTAGGCAAGATGCCTAGTCTCGGTCCTCTGACTTTTGTTGCCAAGACTCAGTCCCACTAGAGTAATTCGTCCAGACAAATCAATATGGGGAAAATTAGGAAAACTGGCTCAAAAATCAGCAGTAGTATTTTCAGAAACAGAAAAGTCAGGTAGTATGTGTTCTCCTACTGCATCTACAGACTGAAGAAAAAAATCATGTGGGAAAAATGGCACATGTCTAAGTGTGTGTGTGTGTGTGTGTGTGTGTGTGTATGTGTGTGTGTGTGTGTAGGACTTTCTCGCTTGTTGTGAGAAGCTGAGGAGCCAGGTTGAATTTCACCGTGTTACTATGTTCTGTGCCTCTGTGACTTTGGCTGGGCTGAGGCGTCGCTTACCAACACTGCAGGCTTATTTGCACCAGCGCACTTTGTCAGTAGGTGGCCTATGGCAATTTTACCCTCAAACCTGAGGTGTAAATTTAACACAAACGGTACTCAGTGGGTAAAGTAAAATAATTTAGATGGAGCACAATGTATGCATTACATTTTATCATACTCCTGACCTCTCTTATTAGTTGCATAAAGCTACATTCTTCTGCAAGGAGACATACTCTTAAAAGAAAGATCAATTCTTTCTTATTTAAAAAATAAAGGCATTACACATTATTTGAAAGTTGATTGTCAAAATTTGAACCTTAAACTTTCCTTTTAATTTGGAGCAAATTCTGTGGAACTAGAATAACCAGAGGAGTTAATCCATTTCTCTTTGTTAATGTACAGAGAAGGAGTCAGGTGACAAGATGGTCACTCTGTTTTCTTCCAAGAATAACAGTCACTCAAGTGCCTGAGTTCGAGAAGCCCAATGCAAAGTTCAAAGTCTGTATTTCTAATCTCTGGGATGAGTGTGAGAGGAAGAATGTGGGAGGGATTATTCTTACCTGCCTGAGACTGAAGAAGAGACGGGTGTGTGCGACCCAGTCCCATCTTCAATGACTGTCATTAAAGGCTTGCATTCCACCAGGAGTCCTCACTTGCCCTGCACTGGTAGAAAGAGAATTTAGCTGGATAGTAGGATCAGGAATCCCCCTGAATGTTGTGCCCTGAGGAAAACTTTGCCATTTCCAATAATCATGTGAAATAACCTTAACAGATGGTTGTGACCCTTGCCCCTCAACACAAATGCTCCTCTCTTTCTGCTCCCTCTCAGAGATAGAGGTAAATTCTACCTGAGCCATACCTGGCAGTGCTGTCAGCCTGGGGCAAAGATGAGAGCCCGCAGAGGAAGCAGTGGACCAGAGTACTGGATCTGAAAGTTCTGAGCTTCTTCTCGTTGAGGATCAGGGAGTATCTATTTGAAATCTTTGGTGAGTAAAAACACCTGCTTCCTCTGGCAGTACTCCATCATCACCTCATTGATTCTGCGGTGACCCATACTCTAAAGGTTTTACGGGGAGATCTGGTCTGTGAACATACACTCCCAGTTCTGTTTTACAGGAACAGGTGTGACAACATCGAGGACATAAATAAATTCACTGTCTCCACAATGTTAGTATTTGCATATATGATTTCACAATCATGGTAAGTGACAGAGAAGAGCATGGAACATGCAACCATCCAACTGCTCAGGAATGGCTGACTTTGGGAGATTGAGCCTCCAGCCTCTGGAAGACCAGGCTGAGGAGCCCTGACTTTAGTAAACATCTTTCTCCATTCCTGGATTGTAGTTGGGTGAAACTGGGCTATATGAGATGCTGGCAGTCACAGGGCACAGTGAAATGAGAAAAGTCACAAAAGAGAGTAGGTTTTTCATAAGGCCAAATGTATTGCATTTAAAGGAATTGTTCTTATTTTAAGATTATGGATTTTAGGTGACGAAATATCCTCCCTTTTTAAAGAATACTGTAGAGAGAGTGAGTATATTGTGTGTATGTGTGCACACATTTATACATTTAATGTACTTACTCCCTATGAAGAAAAGTGAAAAAATTTGTCTCTTCCTCATTCTGGGGAATTTTACTGGTCTCTGAAGTTCCAAGATCTGAGTGCCACCATTTTATATGGTGTTTTGAATCCTATACTACTGGAAGGTCAAAAGATAAGAGTTCATTTTAGCCTATTTCTTATATAAATTAATAAATTTATTTTAGACCAATTTTCTGTTTACAGAAAAATGAATAGAAAGTACCGAGAAGTTCCATAAGCCTCTTCCCATTCCTTCAGTTTCTCCTATTAGTAACATCTTGCCTTAGTGTGTGGTGCAATTGTTACAATTGATGAACCAATATTGATAATTATTATGAACTAAAACCCACAGTTTGCATTAGGGATCTCACTGTGTGTTGTCCATTCTATAAGGTTTGACAATGTATGTAATGACATGTATCCACCATACGGTATCATCCAGGATGGTTTTATTGCCCTAAAAATCCTCCCTGCTCTGCCTAGTTATCCTTTCATATTTTTCATAACTTTAATATTGTCATAGTTTTGTCCTTTCCAGAATATCATATAGTTGAAGTCATATAGTATGTAGCCTTTTCAGATTGGCTTCTTTCACTTATCAATATGTATTTAAGATTCTTCCATGTCTTTTGTTGCTTAATAGCTCATTGCTTTTATCATTGAATAATATTTTATTGTCTGGATAGACCACAGTTGTTTACCCAGTCACCTATCACAGGACATCTTGTTTGCTTCCAACTTTTGGCAATTATGGATAAAGTGTCATCTTAGCCTTTTTTTTTTTTTTTTGCATTTAAAAATACATAATGTAGTATTCGTTTGCTACTATTAAAAGGACATTCATTATGAAATTTTAGAAAGTATAAAAAGGTAAAAAAAAAATATTATTGGTAATCTCACTCCAAAGATAACACTACAAATCCCATATATATACATATATATGTATATATACATATATATGTATATATACATATATATGTATATACATATTATATATGTATATGTACTAACTGTATTAAAATTATAATACTCAATGTATACTGATAACAAATAATGAAATATAAGTCACTTTTGACTTCTGCAATTACAAGAGGTGCTCAAAGTGGTTACCATCAGTGTAATTTTAATATAGTTTTTTTTTCCTTTCTTAAAATGTGTATACATTTTTTTGGCACCCTCTGTGTGTGTGTGTGTGTGTGTGTGTGTGTTTGTGTGTGTGTGTGTGTGTGTATTCTCTTTTTTCCTAAATCTCTATCTAGCTATATCTGAAAGATATATCTATGTCTACATATGCCTCAATTATGTTTTATAAACTTAGAAATAATACATATGTAGTTATATATATATCGTTATATCATATATGTAGTATATATAATTTTGTATCCTAGTTTTTTCCTCTTAACATTATGTGTACATATTTTCAAATCTTTAAATTTAACTCTTTGAGATGATATTTAATAATTATACAGTGACTCGTTGTATGATAAGTGTTTTTAAAAGTGAACTATATGTGTTTTTTCATTCTCCTCCTACTAAAATAGGAACTCTAAGAAGGCAAGGATGTTAGTCTGTTTTGTTCATTGATGATCCTTTAGTATGTAGAAGAGTGCCTGGCTGGTGCATACCAAGCACTCCGAAAACTTTTGTTGAATCAGTGATAAAATTGTATTTTTGAAATTTGTATGATTTTATTAGCTACTCAGAATCAACCTAGAAGTACATATGGTGAAAGTTATTGCCCGCTAAATTGAGGACCACAGTAATTGTGCAGTGTTAAGTGCAGTGCCTCTAAGGAACTGATTACTGTAGTGACTTTCTCATACTTAGTGATGTCAGTGTTCCTACAACTCCAGGGTTTGTCAGTGATGGGGAGGTATGCTCCCTGCTCTGCCCTTCTCCTGAGAACAATGGCATACTGCTGCTAAGAGGCTGGTGACGATAAAGCTTTGTCTTGAGCAGAGGAACACTCTCTGGATTAAGCTGGAAACAACTTTTACCTGGTGGCAGTGACACCCTGGTCATAGGGTCCCTGCTAGGAAGGGCTTCTTGAGGCTTCCTGGATGGGAACCACTCATCCAGAGCAACCAGTGAAGTTCTTCAATGTTGTGCATCCCCATATTTCCTGTAGATGGCCTGGGAAGGCAACTTCTCCACCCCAGCTGGCCTGAAATTGCTACGCGTGCACGGAAGTGCTGCCATTTGTTTGTGTCCAACAAAGTGGAGGGGTGGGGAGTGGCAGTGACTACACATTGTTTAGATGGGTGATAGATGGTAAGGGCAGTACACCAGGACATCCAGCAAGACTTGCATTTGCCAAGGGCCAGGGAAATGGACAGACATAGGAGGCTTCAGATTTTAGAGTAAGGACCTCGGGTGGAGGCAAGGAGAGGAGAAAGAGCACTTGTCAGAATAAGAAATCATGGAGTTAAAGGCCTGGAAAAGATTTCACTTACATCTCAGCCTGACTGAAAGGCTTGTCCTGTTCAGCATCTTACTGTTCCTCTGAGTGAGGTAAAAAATTAGAGCCATCTCATTTAAAAAGTCATTCTAAAAATTCACTAGTTTATGGGATTGACTGATTTTCCATTTGAGAATGACTTCTTTGTATTTCAAACTTTAAAAATTGCTTGCTAGGTAATGGATTTTTAAAAAATCTGAGTAGACATGTACCCATGGTTACACATAATGATATCAAAGATTTCTGAAGACAGAATTTTTGTCCTAGATTTTTATAGAGTTTCTATTTATTAATCTTCCTTCTGTTTTGCTTCCACCCTTTCTACATGATTTGAAAACTTGTTTGCCAGTTTTTTTTGTTGTTAAAATTTTTTGTAACACTATTAACAAGGTTTACTTATTCATTAATTAACTTATTTTACCATCATTTATTGAATACCTAAAATATACGAAGTACTTGAGACACAATGGAAAATAGGAATTATAATCAAGTATATCAAATTAAACAAATAGGCAATTAAAATATAGCATAATATATTTTAAGAACACAAAGGAGGGGCACCCAACCAAAAAATTAACATCAGAGGTTTCAAGAGCAAGTGCCAACTAAACTAGGAAGAGTAAAAATATAAGTAAAAGTGGTAATGAGGGGTGGAAAGGAGGGAACAGCATGTGCAAAGGCCTGAGGTGAGAGCTTGCATGGCTGGTCAGAGACCTGAAAATCACTTGATACGACTAGTTGATCAAGTGAGAAGTGAGAGATGCGGCTGGGGAGGAAAATCAGGTCTAAAAGACCTTGCAAATCATGTTAAAGGCATTATGCTAAAAACAATGGGGAATATTTAAAGGTTTTTATGAGTAAGTAAGTAGGGTCAGGCAGTCTATTTAGAAAACACACACTGACTTTCCGTGGAGAACAATTTGGTGAGAGGCAATTCACAAGGCAAGGAGATCAGTTAGTAGCATTATCCAGGCAAGAGCTGACAGTGGCCCAAATCCAGGATGAAGGCAGTGGGCTTAGAGAGATTAGACTAATTTGAAAGCCGTGGTAGAATCACCAGCACTTGATAACTGATGGTGAGATAAAATGGATAAATGATAAAGAGAATGACACTGACTGTCTTAATGTGGACTCCCCCTAAAAGCAAGTATGAAATAAGGACTGGGGTTCAGGAGGTTTATTTTAGAGGTGATCCCAGGAACTAAGCATGAAGGAACAGCGAGAGTGAGTCAGGAAAGGAGAAAAGCCAATCAGTGTGCAGTGCTGAGCTGTTTACTGCTATAAAACAAACAAACAAACAAACAAGCAAAGAAACAAACTGGGGCACAATCTTATGGGAGGGTCCTATGAGGAACCATTTTGAAAGCTTGTCAGAAGTGTCCTTCTGGAAGACTGGAGACTGGGCCTCTATGCCCTGACTCATCTCTTTGGTTTGTGGTTGCTTCCTGGGATGTTAACTCCTTTGGTCTTGACAGTTGCTGAGTAAGTTCTCAGAACTTTCAAGAAAATCCTGAGGTAGACAATCTGAGAGAACTACTTAAAGTGTAACTGGAGTTACAGGTGGGCTGAAGGGATTTGACATGGGGCACAGGTAAGGTCTACCCCAGAGACAGCATTTCTGGCTCAAGCAACTGGATATACCGACGTATGCTGAATTCTTGAAAGTTTTTGAGACACCCATGTGGTGAGATCTAGTACTAGGCAGTGGGACATGATGTGGTGGTTAGAGCTGACACCACAGTAATGAGTTTAGGGTCCATCTAATCAAATGTTGTGTGTTAGTCTGTGAAGGCTGCTATTACAAAGCTCCATAGATTGATGGCTGAAACAACAGAAATTTATTTCTCTCAGTTCTGGAGGATGGAAGTTCAAGACCAAGGTGTCGGCAGGAATGATTTCTTGTGAGGCCCCTTTCCTTGTCCATCTTTTCCCTGTGTCTTGACATGGTTTTTTCCGGTGTCTGAATCTCCTCTTCTCATTAGTTAGGACATCAGTTATATTGGATTAGGCACACTTATATGTCTTCATTTTAACTTAATTACCTCTTTAAATACCCTAACTCCAAAGACAGTCACATTCTGAGGTACTGGGGGTTAGGACTTCAACATATGAATTTTTAGAGGTCACAAGTCAGTCCATAAAAGGTAGTAATTGACACAAAAGAAATAGATAAGCTTGTTCAAGAAATATATGTAGAATGAGGAAAGAGAGCCTAAAACAGGTGCAGGAGAGAGAGGAGACAACCAGTGAGCCTGCCTGAGGTGGAGGAAGAAAAAGGGTTTATTTGTAGTTCAAGTACAGGACCGGCCTTGGATAAGTGTAGTGACACCTCTTCCATTTGTCTAGAATGGAAGGAGGAAACAATGATAAAATTATCAGAAAGAAAGGAGGAGAGGTTATGAACGCAGAGTTTTGGGGGAGAGAGAAGACAGTTTGAATTAAAGTAAGATTTCATAAAATAGTATGCAAACTTATTTTTATAAATAATTTTTGTTGTTAAATTCGATAACATTTTTGCCCTTGAAATTTCTTGAATCTATTTTCTTCATAAAATCAGCACATTGACAATTGTAAAAAGATGAGTTTAGTGGAATATGACACAGTAGTCATAAAATTATTGTTGTAGATATACATGTATGATTAAAATGTAATTGTTATATTACTCCATTTCCAAACAATAGCTTGAATAAAATATTGTGGTCTTTCACTATGGATGCCTCCATAGGAAGTGTAACAATGTATCTCTGACATCTTCAGTATACAGTTTCCCTATCTTTAATATGCGGCCTTATCTTGCTGTTTAGTTACTGTCCACTACTAATAAAGGGGGTAATGAGAAGATAGAAAGACAAGTTTATGTGGCTATAGATGCTTGATTACTGTGAACTATCACATCATAGACTAATGTGATCATAATCCCATTCACATTTTAGATAATACATTTTATGAATATGTCTAACAGTTCTTAATTTTCTCTTTTTACTCAGCTCATTGTACTAAATTTCTGCTGGTCTTCAGAGCACTGAACTGAGAATGAAATCTTCATTTACTGCATTTATTTGCACAATATCTCTGATTTCATATTCCTCATCTGTAAATTGCCTTAACGTGCAGGAGGAAGTGATTTTTTTTCTCATTTAATACAAGTAAGATAATAATCTGAAATGTCAATGAGATTATAAGGTAGGGTTAGTGATGGAGGATTTTAGTGGAAATTGAACTGATTTGATAGTCAAAACTTTGATCCCAGTTTGCATTTTGTCATTTGCTGTTTGGATGTCACAAGAAAGCCCTTTGGTTCTTAAGTTACTTAATTTCCAAATCTTTGAGATAAAAACTAAAAACTTCCTTTCTCCAATACGTAGGATGAATATTAAGATTGATATCTGCTGATAGCATTGTAAAGTGTAATATAAAGACATCACAGTTTACCTTAGGGTAAAATGTTAGTGATGATGTATACTTGTAAAGTATAAACCCATTTTTATTAGTAACCATCAAATTCTTGGAAAATTATAACAAAATATTTGCAAAAATTTTTACAGATGCAAAATAGCACTTATAAATAGAGTGCTTAAATCAAAATGGAAATCTTATGTACCACGTGTAATTAATAATCTAAAAGCAAATGCATTGCATGATTTGACAAAATTTCACTAGGGACCCACTGAGTGCCAGGACCTGGGGTATGGTAGTGAAAAAATACTTCAATTCTCTATGTTTTTGGAACTTAGATTCTAATGAGGGAGACAGACAATAACCAAATTAAGAAATAAACATATAATATTATTCGTTTTGATGGAAATCAAAGTACAATGCCTTACCTTGATAAAGATGTTTCCTGGGGAGTGGAGAGTGGGGTGGGGATCTTGGCCAGAATATGAGTGCCATAGAGAGTGTTAGGGGATTAAGTGATGACAGCAATTACAGGTAACTCTTAAAACATATTTGCTATAAAAAAGAATCGAAGAACTAGGGTGCTAGCTTAGGAGAGATTTAAGGTCAAAGGAAATTTTAAGAGAATGTTTTCTGCTCATGGGAATAATCTAGTACAGAGTGAAATGATTTCTTAGTTTCCTAGGGCTGACATAACAAAGTGCCATAAACTGGGTGTCTTAAAACAACCGACATTTGTTATCCCCCCCACACACAGTTCTGGAAGGTAGAGTCGAAATCAATTTGTTGGCAGGGCCATCCTCCCTCTGAAATATTTAGGGGAATCCTTCCTTGCATCTTCCTAGTTTCTGGTGGTTTGCCAGCAATCTTTGGCATTCCTTGGCTTGCAGCTACCTAGTTCCAATCTCTGCCTTCATTGCTCCCTAGTGTTCTTCCTGTGCGTCTCTGTCTTCACGTGTTCATCTTCTTGTAAGGATATCAGTCACATTGGATGAGGGGCCCACCCAAGGAACTCATCTAAACTAATCCTATTACAATGATCTTATTTCCAAATATGGTCACTGTTTGAGTTACTGAGGGTTAGGACTTCAACATATCTTCTTCTGAGGGACACAATTCAACCCATAACAAATAGAGCGATAGCTTGAAAGAGCTGTAGGGTGAAAGGAACTTTTAAGTGCTAACTATGTTTTCTGCTCATGGGAATGATCTAGTGGGAAAAAACTGATGATATAATAAGTGAGGGAAGGTATAATTGTGGGAAAAAAAGACCTTGAATGAACAAGAGACATCCATTGTAACAGTGGAGAGCTGGTCTTAGAAAAAAGCGTGGAAAGTTTATTTGCAATAATTGAAGAAAAGGCAGAGTTTAAGAGTTCAGATAAGGGTGGGTTGTAGATTTGATGTTGGAAAGAGAAATTTCTCTTTCTGAGTGTTTATATTTTCTCAGTGAAAAAGAAACAAATGTTTCTGATTTGAAATTCAGATCAATGTCATAACTGAAATTAGTATTGTTTTAGGGAATTGTACCATGTTTCTCCGAAAATAAGACTTAGCTGGACCATCAGCTCTAATGCATCTTTTGGAGCAAAAATTAATATAAGACTCAGTCTTACATTATATTATATTATGTGAGACCTGGTCTTATACAGTAAAATAGTAAAATAAGACTGGGGAAACATGGTAGTACATATTGAAACAAGAAAGAAATATATGAAAGTACAGCACTGTACTTGAGACACACACACACACACACACACACACACACACACACACACATCCTGTTATGCTAGATGCTTTAAATATATTACCTATTTTAATCCTTACAACATTTGACAAAAGTATTTTCTTGTGAAATGACCTCTTTTTCCACATGCCATGAAGGTTGGGTTAAATATTAAATATGTTCATATAGGCCAGAGGTTAACTAATGGCACATTTTCATGTCAGACGATCTTTTAAAGGTTGTAATGTCATCAGTACAAATTTGAGAAGAATTGAGTTAAAAAATTTTTTAAAAGAAATATTTAGGTTAAAGATTAAAGGTCAATTAGTAACTCTTTACCAATAACTAAATCATTTTACTAGTATCACTGTTTATCAATATCAGTCACGTGCTATAATAAATGACAGAACCAGGGGTCCTAAAACAACAAGACAAAACAAATCTCTCTTTTGGCATTTAATACTTTTAGGGACCGCCACATTATATTTTTAATCATGTATCTCGGATAATAATTAGTTGTTAGAATAATCTCGCCCAAGAAAAGAAGTACACCTCCCCACCCCTTCCTCAACTCCCCCCCCACCAAAAAAAAAACAGTTGCAAAGAAAACAAAATCCATTTGAACAGCTGTAAAAGCGTTGCAAGTAGAAATGCACTGGAAGCAGCACTCTTGGGTTTGCTATAACCAGCTTCATGGGCTCTTCAAACACAGCTGCTTTGGCATTTTAGCCCCGCCTGCTTCTTGGCCAGCAGCCCAGTCAGAAAGCGTTGTCTCTTTTTGTTTTTTGTTTCTCAAATGGAGATCACTTTTTGAGCAGATAGAGGTCTTTACCAGCATTATCAATGTTTATATTAAAAGAAGATTATGAATTTGAAATGTATACTGCTCTTTAATATTGGCCTTTGTTTTAAATGAGTCAACATTTAAAAGCCAATTTACTTTTCTGTATTTAGGCTATCTGTGATTTAAATTCACTCCTAATACCTTAGAATATAAATTATTGGTGAAGTGTTCTTGTCTGGTTAAGGCAATGAATTAATTTTCCAAATGTTCATACACTAGAATTGAAATGTCAGATAATAATTGAAGCAACGATTATACGAGGAACATAACATCTGTAAGGAAATGAGGACATTTAGCTAACTCCACATTAATCTGGATGACATAGTGAAATTGCTGTTATCTTCTTTGTAGGCCTCGACCAGACCTGCCCCATAGAACAAATTGTCCCAGAGCGATTATGTCTTCATGCTAACTGTGGATTAGGAAAAGTAATTAGAGATATTATTTTTTTGATGGAAGGGGAACTATAGTCATAAACATTGAATTCAATAGTGTCAACAGGAGTATAGATGAGTAAACAATGACAATGATATAAAGATTCTCTATCTGAAAAACCAGGCGTCTCTGAACCTGCTCTAGAAAGGATTTTGATATAATCTGGTCTGTGATGGCACCCAAACCCATTCTTGTTTCTGTATCTACAGCAGAGCCCAGCACAGTTCAGGCAGAAGCTAATGCTATGCATGCATCTTCCTTTTCCATTCCCAGTCATTTTGCTAATTTTACTCTTCAGCCTTGCCAAGATGGAGCATTATAAACCTCTTTCAGAATAAAAGAGCTGAAAGGACACTAAGGCTTATCAGCATTAACTTTCCGTCTGAACTCTCTGGATGACAAATTTATTTTGGTCCCTGGTTTATTCCAAGGTCTTTCTGAGTCTTCTTTAAAAATTCAAAAGCTAGAATTCCAAAATGATAAATAAAGTAGGCAGTGATCCAATAGAAAAAATTTTGCATTGTAAAGATTGAAAACTTGAACATAATATTGGTTAAAAACTTGCTTTGTGTTAACTTGCAGTGGATTAAATAGGAATAAATAACTTGGAGAAGTTATACTGATTTTTATGTTGGATAAAATATTTTAGATAACTTTATTTTAGGTTAAATATTTAGTTGTATGTAGATGTTTTAGTATTTAGATAATTAGTAATATTTTACACTAAAACTCTCTGTAGTAATTATTATACCTATGCAGTATTTTAGATGAAAGCTTACAAAGTGGTAGCCAGAATATATAGAGCCATTTATTATATCTTAATTATTTGGATTTTGAGGTTTTAGTCTGCCTTTTCCTTTACATGTGGGAGGGTGCAATTGCGGTTGGAAAGTTTCAGAGCGTAAAAATTCTGGACTTGGGGGACTTTATTCCTTGCTAAATATTGGGTTTGTAGACTCAGTTCTTGTTCTTAAGTGAATCTGTAATTGACCCTGTAGACAAGGAGAAAACAGGGTTCTTTCTTCAAATTAAAGGAAATTACACAGGCATGAAATACAGAAAGGGAAAGTTCCACCACACTCTTAAACACTGGCTTTTCAATGAAAAGATGTTTATATTTTCATTCTACTTAGCCATCTAATGTTATAATTTGCAGTTGTTTTAAAATTAATAGTAAAAACTTAATTGTGAAGTTATTTTTCAGAAGATTTAGAAAATATGAAAAAAATCATAAAGAAAAATATTTCATCATTCCACCATCTAGATATGACCAGAGTTTAAGATTTTGTGCATTCAATTCTTTTCTCTATGCTCTTATTATTTTTTCCAAAAATGAATTCAAATTGATCAAAAATAATTAACACTATATCAGCAACATTTTCCCGTGACATTTAAAATAACAAAAACTTCAAGTTAGTTTGAAAGTAAAACAGTCTGGAAATTACAGTTTGGAGATTCAATTCCATTTTTAATAAAAAACTAATTGGAATATGTCAAAGGAAATAAGAACTTAATTTAATATATGAAACTCATATTATCAAACTCATACCATTATAGAACGTCTCCTTCTACCCTCCTTCTTGCTTTCTCTTCCCCTCGAATTCACAAATGACAGATAATAAAAAATTTGGAAAGGAATCCACCTGTATTCAGTATTTTCCTGGAATTAATTCTGTTATGGCAATTCTTTCTTTTTTTAGATAAGGGAAACCCAGGTGATAGTTATGGGAGTTTGGAATAAAGCACCGACTTTTTCCCGCTTGTATTAACTTTAAAAGACCCATAGGGCTTTTGTCTGAGTAAATATTTGGGCTTCGTTTAACATGATTTTTTTTCCCTGTATCTAATTTAGTTCCCAAACTGCAGTGGAAAAACATATTTTTGCAAAAAAGAACAAACACGTTTTGGGTAACTTGGATTAAGAACTAGGTTGTGGGGTTCCAAGGGCCACTGGTTGTCCACAAACTTTAAGAAATACACATTCACCAGATGAGGCATTTTTAGAGACTGTGCCTGGAACATAAAAAACCATAGCCATTTGTAAATTTTTTTTTTTTTTTTTGGTGGTATCAGCTATTATGTCTGAGAACTATTTCTTCTATCACAAATACAAATTGAACACTTCGTATTAGGACATGTTATTTTCAAGACTTTCACATAAAAATGGAATATATTTAAAACTAAAGCCACAGGTACCAAAGCTTGGTTTTTTTCAAGTGTGTGTGCCAAGAATAATTTTCCTCCTTCTGAAACATATAAAACAAAGGCATCAAAACAAGAAACAGAACTAGAAAATGTTAAAGTTTGTATGCTAAAATGACAAACTCCACCCAACTTTTAAAAAAAACAAGAAAGAAAGCAGTGTTTTCTAAAATGGGCTCTCTGGACCATGGTCCTCCCAATAGAGAAATAATTTTCTCTTCTAGAGAGGACTGGCTACTCCCCTATTTGATGTTATGCATGTCCGACAGACAAGTAGTGTTACAATGCTGTAAACCAGGCTCAAAATAGCATCTTGATCTGGTTTGGCTAGTTTGAAATTTTACTTTTCCTCGGCTTTGAAGTTTATAAAATGCTTTAATTTGTGTTACCTCATCGAACACTCATAACAACCCCAAGAGATACGTGGGAGAACTAAGGGACCACAAAGATGACACGACTACATGGCTTCAGGTAGAATGAGAGCTCAAGTCTTCTGATTCTTATTTCATTGTTTTTTCTTCAATACCCAGCTGCCAAGAGACCTTGGGCAGCAGTAGTCTATGGTGCAGTAGTCTACTGCATTCCTTAGAGATCAGACAGCTCTTACAAACAGGGCTTCACTACCTCATCAGGAATCATGGAGGAATGTTTCGTAGTAGTGAGAGTACTTCTGCAGCAAGACTATGGCGTGAACGAGTCTCTGGAAAAATCCTCTGGTCAAGAGGATTCTTACATAGATTTAAGCTTCTAATCGTATATACACCGAAGAGAGAACACTTGTTCTGTTTGCTTTTTAGCCTCCAATCGTCTCATTTAAATTCTTAAGTTAAAATGCTTTGCAAACTAAATAGGATACAATAGGAAAAAAAAACCACAAATTATGCCTGAGTCAGTTATCGCTTTCTAATTCTTAATCTTTTATATTCTAATGTGAATGGAGTTTCCTGGATCAGCAGATTTGAAGGAAGGAAAAGCAAGGGAAGAGATATGGGTCCCAGGTCCTAAGGGGTTGAGAACCCTGAGAAGAGTTCCTTGTCATAGTTTCATTCCATAACTTTGCCTAAGGCTGGGCTTTGTACTAGGCACTTATCTTGAAAACAAAATTCTTAATTGTTCTCACATGATTGTATTTCCCAGCAGCTCAATTTCACTCAAGCTTTGGGACTCTGACCCTCAAGTGTTGGAGAGTTGAGATATGGGAAGTACTCTTTTAAGGAGAACTGTTCATGCCCCCTGTTCTGCTTACCCCATTTCCCATCAAAGACCCAGGGCTACACAGGATTAGTAGAGTGAGAGGAACTGGATGCCTGTTAGGGCGATTTTTATAAATCTATGCTATTTTTGTTAGCGTTTGGTGGTACAGAATCATGCTAGTCACGTAGTATGGGAGCTTCTTGTCTGCTATTTCAGATTCTCCTCACTGGGCACATTGGAGACACGTCGACTGATTCTAACTCCCCCTTTTAGAGCCTCTCAGACTTCTACCACCATCTACATTTTGATAATTTTTTATTCCTTTAATTATAAAAGTGAGACAAATCTTTTGAAGAATTCAAACACCAAAGAAGAGTATAAAGGAAAATGTACATTTTCCTCATTCTTCTCTCCAGAGAAAGATGTTATTCTTTCCTTTGAATCCCCTGTTCTCCAAATCTACTCCTTAGCAGGAAAACAATGTAAACAGTTTGGTGCATATTCCCCCAGATCTTTGTTAATGTACGTGTGCATGCACACACACACACACACACACACACACACACACACACACAGTTGTTTATCCAGTTTTACAATATATTCATTCTGCTGTTCTTTTTTTCATTAATTTATTCAACATCATTTCATCTTAGTACATATACATTTTCCAAAAGTTCTAAGAATATGTTTAAAAATGTGTGGAATTACAAAGCACAGAAACCACGGTGAAGTCACGCTGGGGAGGTAAGCTGAGCTGCATGGGAGCAAAAAGCCTGGGGATATGCGTCCATTAGGAAAGGGCAAGAGAGGAGAAGAAGACCTAAGAAAAACAGGGGTTAATACAGTTTCCAGTTTCACTCACTCAATCCAATTAAAGTCATACACTATCATTCTCAAAGCATTGACTGGTGATTATTTTTGGTGGTAAAATGGAAAGAGGCAGATTTGGGCCTATGTTCCAGTCTAAGTGTGTATTTTACCATGTCACTTAACTCCCCCGAGCTTTCCTTTCTTTACTCAAAAATGACCAGATTAGACTTGATGGTATCTTTGGTTCTTTCTATTTCTGATTAGTGCTTTAATTTCCTGGAAAAAAAACCTCAAGAATGTTGTTAGGTATAAAGTAGTCTTTGTTCCAGGGTATTCTTGGTGTTCTTGTTCATTTCTCAATGGTCTCAATGGCAGTTCAATTGGCTGATTACATAGGTCACATTACCCTACCATTTAAGCTTATAATACTGACATTCTGTTTTACAGTTTATAAAGAGTTTTCACACACCTTATCAAATCTGATTTTCAGGTTTATTTTCACTGATGTAGATTGAGCAGATATTATTTGAATCCCCATTTTATAGATTAGGAATTAAGTTCAGAGTGGACTTGCAGAAATCTGATTCCTACCTACACTGTGGCACTGATGGCTGAATAGACATGCGTGATTTGGATAGAGTCATCATCTTGCTCTTATTTGAGAATTTTATGTGTGGCATGTTTGTAATAATAAAGAATGAATATTATTTGACATTTGTAATACAGGAAAAAGGAGGTTTAAATTCACCAAGGAGATGTTTTAATGCAGATGATCATAAAGAATCTTTTGGAGCATCACTAAATGAAGACATCTTTGACCCAGTGGAACTTAGAGATTTTTTCCAGATTCTGTCCGATCCCGCCTTACTATCCAGTTCCAAAGATTCTCTTGTAGTTCTTACTCTTTCGGGTCTCCAAGGGCTTTTGATCTTGCATTTCTTCATCCTGGAATGTGTTCCCACCCCCCATCTTTCTGTCAACTTTTTACTTATCCTTCAACCTCAAAGATTATCTGCTCTATCAATTATTTGCTCTGCATCTTCTACAGACATAGGTGCTTCTATCTCTCTCCACTGCAACCTTTAAAATCTCCATTATGGTAACCGTTACACGTCCATCTAACCTTAACTACAAGCTTCTTTAGGGTAAAATAAAATGCATCTTTTCACACTAATATTCCCAGACCACATGGACTGTAATCCAGATTTTAAAAATATGTATTGAATGAGTACATTAATTTTACTGAATATTGTCAAGTTGGGATTTTAGCAGAAGTTTGGTTTTAATTTCTAAATAATTTGTTGCAGGAAATTTCTCCTTTCCTTATTAATACTCAATGTTTTATTTTTAGAAATTTGAAGCAATTACCAACTCACAGAGCAGATGTAAGCACAGTCCAAAGACCTTTCTCCCCGAACCATTTGAGGGTAAGTTGCTTCTCTGATGCGCCATTATCTTGGAATACCTTAATACATATTTCCTGCATTCTTTGACCACTTGCTTGCTTTCAGGAACAACAAGAGTTTTGGGGTTCATTTGTTCTTTGCCTGCCCTGTCCTGGGATCAACCATATTTCCAAGGAGCCCTGGTTCTTATTAGTGGAGAATAGTTTTTAGAAGGCAAGCTGAGGGCCCTACATATGCTTATGGTGTTAGGGTGTTGTTCCCAGGCCGTCCCAGTGGACAGGGGATTGTTTACAACTATATCTATTTTTATCTTTTATACATTGAAAACCATGAATTCACACTGATATCTCCAATTCCAACCTAACATTATGAGTTCATCCTAGTTTTCTCCTTCTCCATGTTTGCAACTCCCTTCCCTGACGATGAGAAAACTGGCCACTGTTATGTTTAATATATATATGTGTTTAATGAACCCCCTATGTATAACTCACCTTCCATTTCAACTGCCATCTCCTTTTGCATTGATTCTCTCCTTCTTCTCCTTGGCTTTGGACACCTCATTATTCTGCACCCAAATTTCAATATGTGGAGAGGTTTCCACATGCATAGAAGCCAAGTCTCACACACCAGTTGGCTGTCCTACAATTCAACTCAATTCTGACACTATCTATCTGGAGGTAGCATCCATACCAAATTTAAGGGCTCAGTCCCACAAGACTGCCCCCGCCCCCCACTTCAAATGCCAGCCACCAATGCTTCTGACTGACTGGCTATACGTTGAAGGTTCCAACAACTCACAGAACTTAAGAGAAACATTTTACTTACTAGATCCCTGGTTTCTTATAAAAGGATATACCTTTCCGACCCTCTAATCACACAGTTGGTTTTCTTGGCAACCAGCTACCATCCTCAGGTAGGTCAAAAAGTCACATCGTTAACATAACAAGAGACACCCTCTTATCATTTAGGAAATTCCAAGGGTTTTGGCTGTGTGTCAGAAACAGAATGAACATCAAATATATATTTTTTTCATTTCAATCTCACTGGCACACATCCCTTGTCAGGGTGCCCTCCTCACTGCAAAAACTCTGGTATCTCATGCTGCTGCTCAGCAGGGTCTCCCTCCTCACCCTTGCCCGTCTCTGACATATTTTTCAGGGCCGCCTCCAAGCAGGGATGCCCTCCTCACCCACCCAGGCTCTGACCCTCCACACTCAAGTGCCTCTTTTCCACCCTGACCCATGGATGCCTTCCAGTCTTTGCTCCACATCAGGCCACTGATTTGCATGGACTCCCTTCTCCTCCAGCTTAGTTAGGCTCTGCCAAACCATGTGGGGTAGCCTCTTCCCCTCATCACAGTTGGTTGCTGTCATTCTGTGCTGGGGTGCATGCACACACTCTTACCTCATTAGGGATACAGCCTCTGATTTTCGATGTTCTCTCCCACAATCTGCACATGTTTGTCATCCTGCTGCGACTCTAACTGCTTACATCTCGTTTCCCTCTTACCCAGATACGCTTCTTCCCTTTTTCAGGCCCCAACGTCCCATTTTGGGCCACTCTGCCCTCTGCTCAGATACTGTTTATTGTGCTTTGCTCCACCCACTGGCTTTAGGACTGGAAGGGAGAGGAAGAGAGGACAAGGGAGGAAAGAAAGGGACATAACATGTCTAAGATTTGCTTATTATTTATTAGTCCTTCCACAAGGAAATGAATGCATGAGAAAAAAGTTTAAAGCAGGCCAATTTGCTCCTTATTTGCTATAGTAACAAAAGATTTGGACTGCAAAAAATTGGAAACTACTACGAAAAGCAGAATTTGACATTAAATGTCCTTTCCATTGGAGAATTGAATTTTTATTTCTCTTCTAGGTGTTTCATGTTTTGTTCTGATAGATAACTTCCAAATCAGACATTTAGAAATAAAGAGTTTGGAATGGATATTTGTTCTTGTCTCCCAATTTTCCTCTTTCATAGATGACAGAATTGAATCCTGGTTAAGTCAAATGACTTTCCTAGGTTTCCCAGGTGACAGAGTCAGAAAGAGAAAGGACATTTGTCAACAACCTGGCCAGTGTTCTTCACATGTTCCCTTCATTATTATCATTTAAAATTATTTGACCTTTAAGGTGAATTTCTTAGAAAAAGTATAGTTCATACCTTACACCTTATATTTTAAATTAGAAATTCTTTTTTTCAATAAAGATATTGCCATATTTTTGGCCCTAAACATTATCTGAGCAGAGCTTTACTAAGCAGTACATTGGAGTGGAAGATCTAGAAATTAGCCTTACCAATTTGGTAGTTATTAACAACAGTAATTTGGTAGTTAGTGTGGAAGAGAAAAAGGGTTCTATGGAAAGGAACCTCACAGGGTGATCTGATCATAAATTCCTACCTGGGCAGGTCATGGTGCCTCAGCCTATAACTTTTTTAGTAAAGGGCTTATTTGCCAAAAGCAAGCCCTGTCCATTGTTTCTGTGTATCTCGGTTCACACACCTTTGACATGCCTCTTTTTTAGACCCCTCCTTCTAAGGCATAACCACCCTCACAAGAGCATATAATTTTAACCATCCTGTAATGTGATCCCCGCCTTACTTTCTCACTCCTTCATATAATCTTCCTTATGTTCCCTCCTTAATTTCAAATGCATAAAAGAAACTGTAAAATTGTTACTCTCCAGAGCACTTGAGATCTTGCCTCCCTGCAATTGTCATCAGTTTTGGCTTAAACTTTTATAAATATTCTTTACAGGTTTGGACATTTCTTACAGCGACATTAGTAGTTAGAGTTTCAAATACTCTCTCTTAATTGCATGCTTACATTATGGTAACTATATTTGGTAAAGTTGCCAAGCAGGTTATTATTTATTTTACTGTTTATTGTCTTATGGGGTTGGTGGGTCGGAAGAATGTGGGTACAGAGACCAGTACACAGACATGAATGGCTATAAATAAAATTTTATTTTCAAAAATACACATTATAAAATTTGTGTTATTTAAAACCCATTTACACTTGTGGAAAATCCAACATCTTGTCAATGTTTCAGTTCTTTCTGGGAACGAACAAATTGTTGGATGTAGATGAATCATCCAGAGCTTTCATTAATTTCCAAGAATTCACCTTGAGTCCCTGAAGTGAAAAGGAAAAATAGGCAACAAACTATTTTAAGAATCCAGTAAAAATCTTGACGAGTACCATCAGCTGTGTAATTTAAGAGCTTAATGGTGACATGAATTTACTTCTGGCTCTTGGGTGAAACAGTTGCCCTTTTTACACCAATGTAATTCTGTAAATTAATATTAACAAATATACAGATTTTATAATTGGAAAGGACACATCATCAAGATCTTTTTGCTGATCTCTCTTCAAGGCAGGAATCCTTTTACCACTTACCCATGGGTTTGAATCAGTTTTCTTTTTTTTTTAACTTTTATTGATTTTAAGTGTGTTTTTCCAGGACCCATCAGCTCCAAGTCAAGTAGTTGTTTCAATCTAGTTGTGGAGGGTGCAGCTCACACTGGCCGGTGCTGGGATCCAACTGGGCAACCCTGGTGTTAAAAGCATCGCGCTCTAACCAAGTGGGCTAACTGGGGCCCCTGAATCACTTTCAATTATGGAGAAATCCTTCCTTCCCAAAACAGTTGTGCCTTATATTCCTCAGAAACCCCCTCTTGGTAACTTTTCTCTGTTACTGCTGCCTGCTGCACTCCGTAGTTACAATGTAGTTAATCCCTCTCTTTATGACAGGCGGTCAGTTATGTCCACCTAGATACTCATCCTTCTGGAATTTTCTCTCCCTGTCTCTTTCTTTCACGGTGTATCTAAGTAATTCATGGGAGATAAGCTTCTTTCCTCCTCCCCATCTCCTTGCCCTCATCTGAACTTAGCGTCTCTTTTAAAATGTCCTGTTTTAGGAGGCTGTGAACGTACCTGATGAAAGGCAAGAACACTGTGAATTCTTCTTCTTGTCCTTAGCCGTGTAACAGTGAATCATGGTTTCACTTTACTTCTGGACAATTATATCCACGAGACACAATCTTTGTCCCCAAACACCGCATTCACTTTGCACAAACTTGATGACCTCAAAACTAAATTAGCTTTTTTTGAACCCTCATCTGAACAAACATTCATTTTGATCTGAGGATATCCCGTGAGGCGTCAGGAAGGGCCGGCTTGGGCAGTGCTGGCTCAGTGAGCCTGCCACCACACTACAGATTTCGTTTCCCTTTTCTCCTCTGAGTTTTAAGAAGTAAGACAAAAAAGCAATTCCTGCTAATCTCTTAGACAATGCAAGGGACTCCAGACTCTATTCCAGGAAGCGGGTTTTATCAAGGTAACAAAGAGATCACCGAGAGCAGAAAGAAGGATAAGGGACACCGACACGGAGGTGGCATTAAGGTAAACCCCGGGGGGTGAAGGTGGGCAGCCGGCAGGGCTGAGGCTGGGAATGCGCAAAACAAGCGGAGAGGAAAAGCCAGCGGCCCTGCGCCCCGGCGTGGACGCGCGCGGGAGTTCACGCTGGGGGAGTATGTCACCACGTGCTGCAAAGGCGGGGACAGGGTCCTCCTCCTCTTATCTGTACAGGGTGCAGGGCCGGATCTCGGAGTTTCACAACGGACTTGCTAGAGATAGTGGAGAGAGAAAGAGACAGAGAGACTCTGACTCTCACGTGGAGACACAGAGGGACACCGAGAGACAGAAACAAACAGGCAGACAGGCGAGGTGAGAGGTTAGCAGGCTAGCGAGTCCTTCCTACTAGCTTGCCAAGAGCAGCGCTCTGGGAGAGGGAGGGTCCCCTTTAGACACTCAAACACCAGGACACCGAAGGGTCATTTCCTGCAGCTCCTTGGGGACTGCACGTCTCACCCCTTTTAACTTTGCTTTGAGGGACTTGAGCAGAAAGACAGGAAGAGAAGGTGGGGGTTCTACAGCGAGTACGATTTTAATTCTTCAGAACTGGCGGTGGTTTGGGGCTTTATATCCGGGAGGAGCATGTGTCACCACACTGTACGCAAATCCTGGGACGTTTGCAAACCCGGCTCCGGGACAGTTGGCCCCAGGCCCGGCCGGGCGTTCGAGGGCTCCGGCCACACAGTGCTCCCGGGGCCAGCCCGCGGGTGGCCCGGTGGCCTTTATCTCTGCCCCCCTTTGTCCTCTTTATCTCAGGCTCTCCAGGAGGCCCGGGGCCCCGTTCTGCCTATCGCTCCCCACCCCCGGCTGCACCGCCACTTCAATGCCCCGCAGGTCGCGGGCTGCTCCTCTTTCGAAGGCGGCGGAGGACCAGGGGCGCCCCGCGCCACCGCTGACTCGGACCCGCGCCGACGCCTGACCCGCACGCCCTTGGGCACCGATGCGGGCGCGCCCGGCGCGTCCTGGTGCGCTCCAGCCCGCTTCCGGCCCGCGAGGGGCAGCCCCGGCCAGGATGGCCCCGGGCTGGGCGGTGGCCGGGCTCCTGCTGCTGGCGACCGCCAGCCTCGGAGGGGCGGCGGCGGGACCCGGGCTCGCCTTCAGCGAGGATGTCCTGAGCGTGTTCGGCGCGAATCGGAGCCTGTCGGCGGCGCAGCTCCGGCGCCTGCTGCAGCAGCTGGGAGCCGGCCGGGCGGAGGGCGCCCTGCAACCTGGGCAGCTGCACTTCAATCAGGTACGGCGCCGGCTCGGCGGCCCTTCCGTGCGGGGGTTGTCGGTCGACTTCCATTTGTACATGAACGGTATTTATGTGGGAAAAGTGCTGGAGAAAGAATTTCGTAAGGTTTTTCAACTATGAGGCGGTCAGTGATTGGTGGCACTTGATTTTCACCAGACCGGTCTCCTTAGCCGGGGTTAAAGGGCTGGTGGTGTGGAGGGAGCCAGAATTTGAAGTTTTAAGCCTGAGCGGTCAGACGTTTGTAGTTGTAAGATTTTATAGAGAAGTTTATGAAGTAGTTGAAGGGGAGAAGAATCTTAAGAGATGCTTTCTAGGCAGGATCGGCGTGCTTATATCTCCCAAGCAAAGATAACCCCCCCTCGTTAACAGTTGCTGGGTGAGTAACAACTGCCAAGGAGATATAACGTAGTTGTCTTTCCTGCCTACGTTACACGAGGCATTTCGACCTGAAGGGACTTATTGTACAGAGAGCAATTAAGATCATACCTGATGTTAAATTTCAGAAAGGATGGTATTATAGATTCCTGGTTATTTACATAATGCATATTCTGTGATTATTTCTTCAAATTGTGAAGTAGGCAAAGTGTGCTTTCTGCATCCTCCCCAAACTCCTCCCTACTTTTAAAAACGTTGTTAACTTGATTTTTTCCCCCTTTCTGCTCTTGTTCCAGTGACAACTGATGATGAATAGCAGTGTTTTCCGTATTGTCCGTCACTTCTGGGCGGTTAGTTTATGTTACAAGAAGCTTTTGTGCTCCAAGATGTTTGGGAAATGCTGCTTATTATTCTCCACTCTTGGAAATTTAGCATTTCGCAACATATCTGGACTTAGATGACAGTTAGGGAGACTTTAATCCGATAAACTCCTTGCTAAGAACATTATCGATAGGTTGGCATTCTTTTGGTTAGAAATGTCTTATCTCCAGGAAAACACATATCAAGAATTAGAATTTTCTGATGCTATGAGGTATCAGAGGGCGACCTCCCTTTGAACTGGAGGGGTTTTGTGATCCACTTATGCAGGTTCTTTGTAAACTACTCTTATAGTGCCAGTCTGGCATGGTTTAATTAAACATTTGGTTTAATGTCTGAGAAATGGTATGTTGGAAAAACTGAAATTCTCCCATATTATATTGACATTTTGGAAAATAAAACAAAGCAAACCACTTCCTAAGTATTTTCTGTCTACTTGCAATCTCTTCAAGTAGGGAAAACAGCTGAGCTGACTAAAGTATTTCTAGGTAGCAGTCGGGGTGGTCATATGCTTGGAAAGACGCTTGGGGACTTGACTTGCAGCTGCATATCTGTAGCCCACACATTGTTTTGACATAAATTATCTCCTTATCTTGCAATGTCTGGAGGTGTTTACAAATTATAAAAGGACAAAAGACCCCTGAGCCACCCCATGGAAAAGACTGGAAAATATGCCTACATTATTTAAGAAAATTGGTTAAGTTTATTAGTAATATGATTCCCAGTTTATGAGTACATAGGATGCCTCAATAGATACATTATATGTATGTTGACACTTTGTTTCTCATTTCATGTTTACATATTTAATTACTCTCATTATGTCCATCAAAAAGAGACAGGAAAAAGCCCATAATTTGAAAACAAAGGGAAGCCAAGGAAAATGTATCACTTAATCAGATCTAACAAACAACTATTTGATGTTCTAAAAAGTCCTGATGAAAACAACAATCATCAAACAAAATGATGACAAAGGAACTGCCATTTCAGAAGACTCTATTAATTTGCCAGCATTCATATCTGCTCCAGCAGGAAACCATCCAATTTGGAGCAACTTTTTGGGCCATTTAATATCTCCATACCTTAAAGTATGTAACTTGAGTTTCCTCACCTGCAACAAAGTAGAATAAATAATGTATGGGCCTACTGTGAGAAGCTTGCTTTTCTGACTTTGAAAAAGTCTGAGAAAATAGAATTTATTTCTATGGACCAGGGAATTATTGACTCTTCTGTGAGATCTATTTATTTATAAATGGCATTGTTCTTTTAGATAAAGGCTATGATATTTGTTAGGTCAGCTTTTCTCAGGTCAAGACTACTGTACTCTGGAGGTTAGACAATTTGGAAGGGTTTCTAATATTTTTTTCAGTATCCCTAAGTACTGTTAAATTAACTTGCTGCTTTGGGAGACCAAAGTGGTCTGATGACAATTTGGTCTGGTAACAATTGAACAATTGATTTTATTGTGTTGCTTCTTATGGTTACTGAAGGTACAAAGATCAGGTAGAAGAGGCTACTCAAACAGTGAGAAGAGGCAGCTCCTTTAGGTCCGTGGGTCTCCAAAGTTACTGGGTGTAAATCTGATGTATGTCAGGGAGTTCGCAGAATATATTGGGACGCCCCAACTGAATGCCTATTTAGGGTGATTAATTTAGGGCATTTAACAATGGCCTCAGTGCTACCTTTTGTTTATTCAGGTGTTCCTTTCTCATTCTCCAAATGTTCTTTTCTCTTCATGTCCTCTTCCAAACATTTCACCTCCAAATTCTTATGGTAGAAACTGATTAAATAGCTTGTTAAAAAAAGAAGATCCTCATTCTGCAAAGTATCACACTAAACTGATTCGAATAAATCAGTGCCCCAGGGAAGGGTAGTGAGGGTGCTGGAGACGTTGGAGTGGGTATGGTAGCTTGGCCTGTGAGGCAACCTTTGTTTCCCACCATCACTCAACCCTACACCTTGCTTCTCTCTCTCTCTCTCTCTCTCTCTCTCTCTCTCTCTCTCTCTCTCTCTCTCTCTCTCTCTCTCAACTCTGTTTTCTTTTGGTAAGTATCTTGCAGCACATCTCCTGCATCTTTTTTCCCCCTTTCACATTCCTATCACCTGCTTGCCTGAATTTTGTTTGTAAACCCCTTTTAGTTCATATTCAGTCTTCCTGAAGCAATATTTGGAGTATGCTTATCTTCTTTCAGAACTCCTCCACAACTGTCTCTTGGCTGGTGAAGTCTAAATCTTGAGCCTGGCATCCAAGGCCCTGCATCGCAAGGTGGATCCTGAGAAGACCACCTACCTCGCCAGACCCAGCACCCACAAAACGAAATTATTTACTCCTCTGTAAATTCACCTTATACTTTTGTTCAGCCACTTATTGGATTATTATGTCCCTTGCACCCTGCCTTTTCCAGCTGGAATGTCCTTTTCCTTAAATTGCCCTATCAAAATCCTACATTTTAAAATGCTCAGTTAAACTCCATAACACGTTTCTAGGGCACCACAGCCGCACTGACACACTGTTTTCTCTCTCTTTTTAATCCCTTTTTATTATGGTAGTGACAACTATTCATGTATTCAACAAATATTTTAGATGACTATTATACTCAAATTAGAGTGGTCATTTTAAAGAACAAATCTGATCCCATCACTTGTCTTCTTAAAACAATTAAATTCCTTCAAAATAAACTTCAAACACTAGTGTGGCTTTAGCCCTTTCATGATCTGATTCCTGTATATTTCTCAAGCCTTATCCTTTGCCACTACCCCCGTCTTCATGGGCTGCCTGTAGTTCCTCGTTTTCCGTATACATCTGCTTATGCTTCAGGTATTGGTTTAGTCATTACTTTTTCTGAGAAGTCTTTCTTGATCTTCTCAAGGATCTAGTAGGAGCCCCTTCGATGTGATCCTGTAGGAACTGATGCCTGTGCAATCCTAACATATTATCTATTGCACTTATGATATGTAAACAATACGCATCAAGTTTTTCTTTTTATGTGGCTGCAACTTCCCCCTTTCTTTGCCCACCCCCTGCCACCCCCCATTAATATAAACAAATTGAAAGGAATGACCTGATATCTCTCTAGGGGCCAGTGTAGTGCTTGGTATATAACATGTATTCATTATGTGTTTTTTGAATGAATGAGTGAAGACAATTTAGTATAAGTAATATAATGTGGGCCCTCACATGCCTTGACAGTTCACTGGGGGAGGTTTCACATATGCACATGTAACTATCGTGCATGATAGAATGATATGTCTAGTGAAAGAATTACAAATGAAAATGGAATGGGATCAGACTTGTGTTTTCAGAAAATTCATCTGCATGAAACTGGGGGAAGTGTTGCAGGCAAACTGCGTTGGTTTGCCTGAGATGTAATGATTGCTCGAACCTAGAGACAGTCAGGAGGTAGCATAAAGGCTCTGCCTTAGTCAGGAAATGCAGGCATAGCTGACGAGTAGGCAAAACACCCCAAAGACAAATATTTTTTGCTTCGATCTTTTGCCAGTAGTGGTCACTTAACTATTGTTAGATCCTTTTCTTCTTTAGCTTTCTGGCCCAATAACTCCAGAAGGAGAAGCAGTGAGGTAACTTGGTTTATTTCAATAGGTGGCCAGGCTAATGATGTGTAGCAAACAGAAGGTGTGTGTGTGCAGGTGTGGTCATTACATACACATTGTATGCATAGCTTGTTGTCATCCACTGTCCTTTTTCCTGGGGTGGGGATCAGTGTGGATTAGATGAGGGAGGTTCTGGGAAGCACTGACCATGGATGGAAGAGAGAAAGAGCACCTGTTATTTTTTAAATTTTTATTATTATTATTTTTAGCCTTTATGTTCTGAGAAATGGTAGGGGTACATATCTTCTGGGAGTGCCTCCTCGCTTGCTTGTTCAGATGAGAAACTGGAAGGGTGGGACAGAAAGGCGGGACAGAAGGGCGAGGTTGTCCTTAGGTCTCTGGTCATTTTTTCTTCAAGACAATGGACCTATTCTGATCTATTACATCACTCTCATTTAAGTTGACTTTGTACAGTGTGATCATTGTTTTCAAGAGGTTTTGGGAAAATGAAGAATACTCATAATTCATTGGACTATGATGTTGTTCGAGGGTGAAGCAAAAGTGAAAGGGACACCGTACTGAGACGGTATCTTCAGGCCAAAAAAGAAAGTAGGCAACTCCATAGTATATAACAGAATATATTATAGGGGAACTTGCTTACGGGAAGATTAGGTCAGAGTGAAAGTGATGACCCAGTAGTGTGTGCAGGTTACTCTCTGTTAACAGACCCTGGTGCAGTACTTTTTAAAAACTATAATTGGGTACTAATGATTGACAAGACAAAGGGACAAAGAACGCAGTAGCTCCTAGTGATCTTATGATAGGTGATTGCTATAATCAATACTATTACCAGTTTGATATCTGTCTGGGTTGTCATGCCTGTCCAGCTATTACTAACAAAAATAGTTATGGCTACATTTTAAGGAACACAGATAGTCATCAACTGGAAAACTTTGATATATTTGCTAAGAACAGGTAGGTTGGTCAAAGGTTCCAGCATGAAACTTAAAAATGAAATGAAATCCAGGACACAGAGATGGAACTGGTTTTGTTCACATTTATGTCTATCAGACATCAAGAGCTCAGTTTGCCTCTGTGTCAGGTATTATTGGGATGCATATGGGAAAAGGCCCGTCATTTATTTGTTCCATATCTAACTCCCAAAATTGCACCTTTACCCACTACATGGGCTCTTCGTACATAACATAAGTAATTATAGCTAGAAATTATCAGTCTTTTACTATATGACACAACTCTCTTAACCATTTTAATTGCATGATCACATTTCATACTCCCAACAATTTTATGATAAAGGTTCCATTATTCTCTTCATTTTACATATGAGAAAAATGGGGTACAGAGAGGTTAAGTAACTTGACCAGTGCCACACAATAAGTGGTAGACCCTCAGGCAATCCTAAACAGGTGCTGTAGTGGATTTTTTGCATTACAGGCTAGAAAATTATACTCTCTTTAGCCAGAGCAATTATTACGTTAGATTTTGCACTATGGGTAGAAGTTATTAGTTATTAATCATCAATCGCTCGCCTAGCTCCATTGGTTAGTCATGTTAAGGGAACCGTGCTAAGAAACTACAGAGATGACGATGGTCCTTGTCCTCAGAGAGCTTATAATTTAATTAAGAATTAAGATGGAAACTTGTGAAATGTATGCAATGCAAGGTAAAACTGGTGCAGTTATCACTGAAACAAATATTAAGATATATCACAAGGCTGTATGTGATTACTTGTTCAATGAATATTGTTGGTAGCAGGTGCTCTACTAGTTTAGAAGGGTAAGGGGTCCTTTTGGGAAATGCCTCATGAAGGAGTTACAAATCAGTCCGTTCTCCTTTGGTAGAATTTTGCTTATCTGGTTTGTTTTTAAAAAATATTTATCGATTGAAGATCTGCCTCTACCCAGTGTATTTCTACTATTAATCACAAGATGGATTTCCCTGTGGGTTATGTAAATTCTCTTTCATAGAATGAAATTTTCTTTTGTTCTTTCTTATATGATGCATTGTTTTTGTTTTTTTTTTTTCAGAGGAAGTATTTTGGCAACAATAGTTTTCCTAATTCTGAGTGTCTAAAGTTTTCCTGGAGAAAGGCGTATTCATCAACTGTGCTTTCTTCTCTGTATAGGCTTCACCTATGAGAGAAAACACCTCTGTCTAGGGTTAAAACATTCAGTCTTGTTCTCATTTTTATGCCAGAAGGCGTCTGCCAGTGAATTCCCTGTCTCGCCAGGCAGTGTAAGGTGTAAGTCCTTTATCGCGCCTATGAAGCAACTGCATTGCTGACTGCACATCTCTGGAGAAAGTGGTCTGCGCATGGGCAACAGGAAATGAGTTGAAGCGACAAGGGAAGAAGAGTAGGTGAGCAGAGGACTTGAACAGAATTACCAGTAACTAGGCAAGTTATTGCTGCTTCGTGGGAGTTTGCACTCTCTGCACAGTTACTCTGAGGGGAGGGGTAAAGTCTTCCCCTTAATTGGGTGAGATCTTTATTTCCCTCTAGGGATGTTTGAAGTAGAGGAGCTGGGTGGGAGATCTGCAGTTTTTCTGCTTTCCGTGGATCACAACATGTTCCCGTTTCCTGATGATACCTGTCTCGGAAGATGGTTAAGGACAGAGACTTCATATCCCGATCATAAAACCCATTGCTTTTCAACTATAACTGTAGTTTAAGCTTTTTTCCCTTTAAATGTACATTTAATATATATTTGAATCTCCTATGTTATTAATTTCTTATCAATATCAATAGGACTTAGGGGAGAAAAATGGGAATATAAATAGGAATGAAAAATAAGGCCTGAAGTTGAGGTCTGACATTCTTCAGGGAAAAGAAAAGCAGCCCATTAATGAAGACAGCTTGATGTGGTTGGGATTGAATTTGGGAGTTACTTGTATTCAGAGTGGCATTTCCTCAAGGGATTGTCCGTACTACTAAGTGCAAACAGTTAATATTAGGATCATTTACAATGCAATTTATTTAAAAACAATGTTACTAAACTCTAGACAACCTAAGAAAGTATGTAGTTTTAAGAGAGTTTTCCCATTTCCAACTCCAGATAACAGTAGGTTCCTGTTTGTAATTGAAACAAATTTATTCTGAGACTATTCCCAGTTGTCTGTTTCTGGAGCCAAATGGGTTCATTGAGTCTTGTGATTTGTTTTATGAAGAAATGAAGCTATTAATATCATTGAATTACTTTCGTGATGATGGGATTTCGGAGTTTAGAAAATCTTCAGAATGGAACCTTGTTGAATTTGGTTTCTGTCTTCTTCCAAAGATCTGTTGTCTTTGTTGGCCTGAAGTTTAAGCAGAACAAAAACAAAAATCTGTGAATCCAGATCAAAGGCATTGCCCTGAAAAGTAGAATTACAGCTTCCGAATCCAAATATTTAATATCTTGACTTCTTCATAACTACCTGAATAGTTAGAGGGAAAAAAAGTGAGCATTAGTAGGGCCCCTAAGGGTTTAGTTCTATGAACCTAACTAAAAAATAACCCAGAGTTATTGATTTATTGGGTGAGCTTCTCAGCTCTCTAACTATAGTAGAAACTACAACATAATGGTTAACAGTTTGGCCTCTGGAGTCAAACAGACCTGGGCTGAAATTCCACTTGTCACTTTTTAGCCGGGGAATCACAGGTAAATGACTTAACCTCCTTAATCCTTAATTTTTACATCTAGGAACTAAAAAAAATGAACCTTGTAGGACTGTTGTTTGAACTGAAAAAATAAGAACAACAATAACATTTATTGTTACTTACTATATATTTTAGGCACTTATATAATTAGTGTATTACATGTGGTAAGCCAAACAAATAAGATATATTTTTCATTACTTGTGTTACTTGAAGTAATAAATAATAAATAAGAAATAAGACAATGCATGTAAAATACTTAGCAGCATGCCTGGCTCAAATTATATGCTCAGTGCATAGTTATTATCATAATACTATATTATTTGTTATAGTTATACTACCCTCAACAAAATCGTCTAAGGTTTGAGCACTTTGCAGTCAGTCAGTTTGTAGAGGAAAGCACTGCTACCAAAATACAGCTAGGATTAATTAAATACAAATTTCAGTGAGAAATGTGTCAGCCCAGTGACTTTCGTTTCAGCATTAGTTTCCATGGCAACTCTTACCTTGAGAAAGGCTTTTACCGTTTGCCTCTACTTTCCTCTCATCAAACACTAGTGATAGATTTTTGAAAATGTAAACCTTAGGGGTGGAGCCTAATGCAATAATCTGAATATTTCAATATGTATTGAAATTATGAACATACCCTCTCCTCCATAGGGACTTCTGAGGCTGTGTTTAGGAATTGATTCTGTTTTCGTCCAAAATTTACATCACTATTGAAATGTGAATGGCTGGGAGTCCTTATTATAATTCTAGAAACTGGTATAATTGTGGTTTTAAATTTAGACTTGCTTCAGGACCTCTGTATGGGTTTCGCAAGCTAAAAGAATTCAGGGCCCTCTGCGCTGAGCTGACCTCGTTAGTTGGTAAAGCAGGTAAGAGAACAGGAGCCATTTGGTCTTACTGGGAAAAGCGAGAGATGTGTCTTTTCAGGGACAGTGAAAGAGAAAGTTAGCCCAATTCGGATGAATAGGAACGGCAAAATCAGTTTTATATATGTGTACATAGTATATATTGAACACATGTGCTAAAAGTACACAGACCCATTTGTGAATGGATGCACGTATTGATGAAACCAGGTAATTGAGTGTGTATATCAAATCATGATGTGCTACAGTTTTCTTTAGGAGCAGGCGTCTCAGAATCTACGTATATCCTACAGCAACACAGATTAATGAGAAAAACGAGACATTGGCTCTGTCTCTAATCTTGGAATGAATGCCATTTAAGGACATGTTCTGGGTCAGGCCTTCACACCAGCAGGGGAAGTAGGTCTTGTCCTAGAGGAATGATAGCTAACGTTTGTGGCATAACATCGTGCTCAGTGCTTTCTTATACACCGTCCCATGAACCCTCCTAACCTCACGGGGTAAGTAATCTACCTATTGCCATGGGGAAACCACGTCGTAGCTACTAGACTGAATGCCTCACGCAAAGTCATAGCTCTGAAGCGGCAGAAGGAGGAATCCACTGCAGGGTAACTAGACTTCAAAACCTATTCTCTTTCCACTGCTGCTCCTACTGCTGAAGACTCTCATCCCATGGAGGGGCTGGTTTATTTTTCAAAAAAGTCAAATGCCTCCTATGACATCCAAGTGCCTGGATGTCAAGGTAGAACTGATGCCACTTTCTTGAAGCCAGTGGGAACTGTATGGTCACTTGGAGCAGGAAGATGTTCTCTGCTGGTTTTCCTCCTGTTTTAATAAAACAAGAGAAACAATTGTCATTATTATTTGTCCTGCTGAGGCTGTCTCTGCAATAGTCAGGGCTAGATCTAAAACCTGATAGTAATTCCTCCCCAAGCTGTTTTTCAACTTTGCAACGTTACTTCCTCAGTTTCTCCAGAAACTGAGGCACAAATAAGTCATTGGCAAAAGTCACCACATGCCCCAATTTGTCTGGGAGAATGTGTTCATTCCAATTTTGAATCGTCAGTTCTTCTCCACTGTGCTGGTTTCAGGCACATGCCAGGGAGCCCTCTGCTGTGAATCCCCCAAATAGCCCATCGTCTGTGCCCTACTTCCTGTATGTAACTGGACGGAGGAAATGTATGAATTCCTATTCCACTTCTTCACCTTCCAGTCATTCCTGAACATAGTGTGGTCTAGCTCTGTTCCCAACACTTCTTTGGAAGGACTCTATAAGATGCCACTCCAAACCTTATTGCTAAATACAATGGGCATTTCTCAGGTTTTACCTCTCTGTTAATTTTGATGGTGTTGAACACATCCTACTTGCAACACATCCTTTTTCTTCCCTGTGTCTACCTTGGTTTTCTTACCTCTCTGGCTGCTGCGTTTCAACTTCAATGTCCTCTGCCCAGTCTTCAAATGTTGGTTTTCCTTAGGGTTCTATCTCAAGACCTCTTTCTTTTAATTTTACACACTTTTTCTGTACAACCTCAGTCCTTCCTACGTAGTTACCATCTATCTGTTTTCTAAAGGGGTCGGCTTGGTTCAGATTTCTCTTGTGAGGTTCAGCTTTGCACAGCCTGCTGCCCATTGATGTGTAACTCTCTCCCTTCCCTACTCGACAGACCTAAACCTGTCCCACATGGAATTCTCCAACTCCATCCTTTCTCCATCCAAACCTTCTGGTAATTCTGTTTTACCAATCTAAGTGATTAGCATTACCACTGTTCAGTTGACAAAGCTAAAAAACTTGGTGTTATTCTTGACTCCTCTCTCTCCCTACTTCCCATATCAAATGTGTAGAAGTCCTGTCACAATAACATCAAATATCTGTAATCTCTCTAAACGCCAGTGTTCTCTTGTGCGATGGCGATAATTCTGCCTACTTTATGGGATTGTTGAGGAGATGAATTACATATGGTATCTTGCCATTCTGTCTGTGCCTGACATGCTGTAAGTGCTCAGGAATATCTGCTGTGTTGCTGCTGTGACCCACTGTATCCAGTCTCCTCCCATGTCCCTCTCTGTCATCCACACTGCTGCCAGACTTATATCCTTAATACGCACGTCTGATCACGTCACCATCCTCAAATGGCTTCTGATTACTGTTAGAATAAAACCTAAACTCCTTGCTTGGTATTTAAGGCCTTGCATTATCTACCCCTACCTCCATGTTTCTCCAACCTACCTTTCCTCCACAAGAGAGAGAACGGCCACATCTGGCAGTGTCCTTATTGGGAATGGGAACTGCTCAGCTTCCACGAGGCACAGTCCATGGCAAAACAGAATCAAAAGCCACCTCTGGGGGTCATTTGAATGGGATGATATTTCATTTCTGCTGTGACATAATGGGCACAAGATCAGATAGCCCCATTATTTTGTAATATTTAATGGGTACCATTTGACAAGATAGCCAAGTAGAGAAAACAGCCCATGTTTTGAGAAAAGGAAGAAGAGTTAAATACTGGAAAAAATTATTTTTTTTCTCCCATAGGTTCTGGATGTAGCATTCATTTGCTAGCCTTAAAAATGTCTTTTAAATAATTGCTTTATATATCAATCAGGATTCTTTCATTTGAACATGAAACAACCTTAACTTTAATTAGCTTAAGTCAAAAAGGGAATTCATTGCCTCAGGTAACTGAAGAGTTAAGGGCAGAACCAACTTTGGGCACAGCTGTATCCAGGGGACCAGTGATGGTATTGGAAACCTGTCTTGTCTCTACTTACAGTTCACCTTCTTTCACACGGTGGGAGAAAATGGAATAAGGAGTCCCCAGGCTCATAGCAATCCTAGTAGCTCTTCAATAGCTCTATCGGAGAGCGGACAGGTCTGAGTCTTATGCTCCCTGGTCAGCCTCACTTAAATCACATGGGAGGCTTCCATGGCAGTAAGGCCGTCTGCTGCTAGATGATGGGAGTTGTCTTACGCAGGCAAAATCAATAGGCATCCACTGCATTTTACCCGCCTAGGTTATTTCTTATGTTTTGGGCTTATCTTGCTCTGTCTTATTCTCTGGCTCCTTTCCTTGCTTTCATGAGAATTATATATGTATCCCCCAAACTTCTGTCTCCTTTCTGTGTGCTCTCTCCTGATGATCACCTCCGCTCCCATTGAGTTATTATCTCCTCCTAGAAGAGAGCCGTAGCCTTATATCTGGCCTCTATCTTTCTCAGAGAAAGCTCACTCATCATTTCCACCTGGTGTCCCAAAGGCATTGCAACTTAAAATGTCTAAAGCCACACTGACCACCATCCTTCAGGTGTTTCTCTTCCTGGGTTCCCTAATCACACCACTAGGCACATCCTCTTCCCACTTTCCCAGAGTTTGAACCTCAGAGTAGTTTTGACTATTTTCCTCTGCATATCATTTCTCCCTGGTGTGAACTTTCATAGTTCTTTATCATTATGCCTTTTATGAATCTATCACTTTCTCTCTGGTTTTATAGATATTGGTGTATCTGATTTATTTCTGCCACAATTGTTTAGGTTTATTGACGGAAGGCATTACGACTTATTTATCTCTGTAGTACAATAGTGCCCCCCTTATCCATGGTGTCAGTTACCAATGGTCAACTGTGGTCCAAAAATGTTCAATGGAAAATTCCAGAAATAAGCAATTCATAAATTTTAGGTTGTGCCTCATTCTGAGTAGCATGATGAAATCTCTTGCTGTTCTGCTCCATCTTGCCCAGGATGTGAATCATTCCTTTAGTGAGGGCTGAAAAAAAACAAAGACAAAACTTTTCCTCCCACCTTCTAAGTTCTTCTACCTGGGCTAATAATTCAAATGACATTCAGCAGATTAACAGAAGAAAATAAAATTTTAATATGTGTGCATGGGAAATTCACATAAGCATGAAAATTCCAAAGACAGTGAGGAAAAATTGGGTATACATGTCATTTTTGACAAAGAAAAAAAGGGAGGAATCGGATTTTAGATTTTAAACATGAACGTGGGAGATTTATAGGTAATTGAGGAAGACTGGAACACACATGACAGGCAAATCCTGCCAGGCACCCGAGTACCCAAGGGACACAATGTGTGATCCAGGTACCAGACCCCTACCTGAAGCCCTTGTATCCAGCACACTCAATTCAAATTAGGCTAAGGGGAACTTCCTAAGATCCTCTGCCTAGAGTAGGCCTTTCCATCTGAATGTCTTTGGCAGAAAAGTGGGAGGTTCAAAGATTCTTTCTGAGTCTTTTGTTTCTTAATAACCAGCTCAAAATCAGTATCTCTAACGGCACAGTTTTGGGGGTGGCAACACTTTGGTTCCATTCACTCTGTCCATCATATCCGTGCTGTGGATGCTACTTGCCATTAATCACTTAGTAGCTTTCTCAGTTATCAGATCAACTGTCCTGTTATTGAAGTGCCTGTTCAAGTAACCTCTACTTTACTTAATAATGGCCCCAAGGCACTAGAGTAGTGATGCTGGCAATTGGTGGTATATGCTGAAGAGCAGCGGTAAAGTGCTTCCTTTAAGTGAAAAGTTCTCAATAAGGGAAGAAAAAAATCGTATGCCGAGGTTGCTAAGATCTATGATAAGAACGAATCTTCTATCCATGAAATTGTAAAGGAGGAGAAAGAAATTCATGCCGCTGTGCTGAGAGAGAGAGAGAGAGAGAGAGAGAGAGAGAGAGAGAGAGAGACTACATTCACATAAATTTTATTACAGCATATTGTTATAAAATCTATTTTATTGTTAGCTGTTAATGTCTTACTGTGCCTGATTTACAAATTAAATTTTATCATAGGTGTGTATATATAGGAAAAAACAGTATCTATGGAGTTCAGTTCTATCTAAGGTTGCAGGCATCCATTGAGGGTTTTGGAATGGATCCCCCGTAAATAATGGGGAGCTAATGTATTTCTTTTTTGGTTGTCATCCCCCAGTGTCCCCCACTTTCCATTTCTCCCATCAATATTATACCCTGATTTTTAAGATTCAATAAGTATTTTTTGAAAGGAAGAAAGAGTTTATGTGATATATAGTATAATTACATAGTTGGTATTGTTAAAGAAAACCAGAGCCTGGCAGTAGTTAAAACAATAAAAACAAACTTTATTCAAGGACCATTGCAAGAGGAGAAAAGTGGTTTCAGTACAGAATTGGGCTCAATTCTCAATACAACAAGGACAAGCAGAGATTTACAGCCAAGAAGCAGGGTGGGGGGCAGTGGATGGAAAATTATTAAGAGGAAACATCAGGAGTGTGTGGGGGGATTTGGTTAAACAGACTTAACAGGATTTTTGTTGAAGGCAGGTCAGGGTGATCACATATCAGGGGTTGGGGATTCTCTCTAAACTGACTTAGCAGGATTCTTCCTAAAACTGGTCAACGCAGGCCCCACAAGGACACTTGCAAGGTTGAAGCTTACAGGGCTTAGAGGAGCCTGCGTACAGGTTGTCAAGTAGAGAGTGTGTCATTATCTGAACTATGCAATTTTAAGTCTTGTTGAACTCCTTGGCATTTATTATAAGCAGATTTCAACTGTATAAAATGTAGAGTGAAGAACTTGACCTTGAATCATTCTCCACCACCACTGCCCTTGCACCAGCCCCTAGCACTCCTTCAAAGATATGTCTGGGAAAGAAACAGAACAAACAAACAAATGAACAAACAAACAAACAAACAAATGATTTGACTAGTCAGAACTGGTGAGGAAGAAGAAATAGGGGAAGCAGAAAAAGAAATGTATGAAACTATTTGCTGAAATGATTTTGACTGTGATTTGACGTCTCATTTATGATATGTATTTAAATCCCCTTACCTCTTCTCTTCTACCACGTACCTTACTTTGATTTGTCATGTACTCGTATGTAAGGCCCATTTGAGATCACCTTAATGTGGCAAGAGACTAACGAATAGTTTAACTTAAAATTGAGAAAATGTCTTTAGGAAAAAGTCAACCCATTAAACATTAGGGCATCTGCTGGCTGGAGTTTGCCTCTGATAACACAAAGCTCAAGAGGCCACAGCAAACATCAGACGACACGCTTGAGAATAGCAGTGTTGTAAACACAGACAGAAGAAAAGCTCAGTACATAAAGGTGAAGCAGAGGGTGAAAGCTCAGGAAGTTATATTGAGGCACATACTATTCTGGCTGATCACTCTGAGTTGTTTTTTGAGGAGTCCTGTGGATCCCAGTAGTTTCAAAATTTATTCATTGTTTATTTTGGAGGTGAATGGGTATGTTTAAGCGGATGTTTGAACTTCCTCAGTGGTTCTACTGGTTTTGTCGTCACCCTCCCAATTCAGGCTCTCATCCTGTTTGTCCCCGCTCTGGGAAAACTGCCCTTTCTTAGGCAACTTCTTTATTTGTTTTAGGTTCAACTTTGTTAAATTAAAGCATAATAAAAATCAATACACAAATATCTGTTGTGTTTCTATACACTAATAACAAACTATCAGAAATAGAAATTAAGAAAACAATTTTATTTACATTTGCATCAAAGAAAATAAAATATTTAGGAATACATTTAACTAAGGATGTGAAAGACCTGATGAAAGAAATTGAAGAAGACACAAATAAATGTATAGTTATTCTATGCTTATGGATTGGAAGAATCAATATTGTCAAAATGTTCATACTACCCAAAGGAATCTATAGATTCAGTGCACTCTCTGTTAAAATTCCAGTGGCATTTTTCACAGAAATAGAAAAAAATAATCCTAAAATTTGTCTGGAACCACAAAGAACCCTGATTAGCTAAAGCAATCTTGAGAAAAAAGAACAAAGCTGGAGGCAGGTAGTATGATATGGTATTGGCATAAAATGGCATGGTATTGGCATAAAAACAGACGCATAGATCAATGGAACAGAATAGAGAGCCCAAAAATAAACCCATGCCTATATGGTCAATTAATTGAAGGAGCCAATGGGGAAAGGAGTCTCTTCAATAAGTGCTGTTGGGAAAACTGGAGAGCTACATGCAAAAAAATGAAACTTGACCACTACCTTACACCATACACAAAAATTAACTCAAAATGGATTAAAGATATGAATGTTAAGACCATAAAACTCTTAGAAGAAAACATAGGCAGCAAGCTTCTTGTCTTAAGCCTTGGCAATAATTTTTTGAATCTGATACCAACAACAAAAGTAACAAAAGTAAAAGTAAACAAATGGGACCACATCAAACCAAATAGTTTCTGCACAGTAAATGAAACAAAATGAAAAGGCGGCCTACTGAATGGGAGAAAATATTTGCAAATCATATATCTAATAAAGGGCTAATGTCCCACATATATAAAGAACTCATATAAACTGAGCAACAAAAAGAACCAAACAATCTGATTAAAAAATGGGCAGGAGATCTAATAGACATTTTCCGAAGAAGAAGTACATATGGCCAACAGGTACATGAAAAGGTGTTCAAATCATGAATCACTAGGGAAATGCAAATCAAAACCACAATGAGATATCACCTCACAGAGTGACTATTGTGAGAAAGACAAGCAGTAACAAGTGTTGGCAAGTATATGGAGAAAAGGGCCCTTGTGCACTGTTGGTGGGAATATAACTTGTGCAGCCACTACAGAAAACAGTATGGAGATTCCTTAAAAAATTAAACATAGAGCTGCCATATGATCTAGCAGTTCTACTTCTGGGTATTTATCTGAAGAAAAGAAAAACACTAACTTGAAAAGATACATGAACCCCCATATTCGTTGCAGCATTATTTACAATAGCGAAGATATGGCAACAACCTAAATGTCCACTGAGGGATGAATGGGTAAAGGAGAAGTGGTACCATGGAATATTACTTAGCCATAAAAAGCAATGAAATCTTGCCATTGGCAACAAGATGGATGAACCTAGAGTGTATTATGCTGAGTGAAATAAGTCAGACAGAGAAAGACAAATACCATATGATCTCTTTTATATGTGGAATATAAAACAAAACAAACAAAACCAAGCTCATAGATACAGAGAACAGATTGGCTGTTGCCAGAGGTATGGGGGGTAGCGAGTGGGAGAACAGGTAAAGGAAGTCAAAAGGTAAAAATAAAAATAAAATAAAATAAAACAAAAAAGGTTATTTAAAGCTGAATTAGACTGCTGTATGAAACTATTTGTATTCTATTTGCTGGTACATAGCTATTTTAAATAAATCAGGTCTGCCATTAATTTTGTTTTGCCACACTGTTAGTATTCTATCCCCATTCTCATGTCATAAGGCAAGAGCTAGAGTTTTGTCATCACTCCACCTACTTACTCTTTCTTGAGATTGAGCAGTTGCTGCCGTCAAAGTGCTATTATCCATGATTACCTACCAACATTTCCACACAGCTGCTTCACAGATCAGGACTCTAAGTTTTCTTACAGTATTGATTAATTTTTTGATTGCAGTGTTCCCCCCCCCCCCCCAACTGTATGTAGGAGAGTGTCTTTAATCATATACAACAGACAATTTGGGGATCCTTAAGCGTAGTGACTTTCAAATGCTTGACTGCCATTTACAGTTAAAAACAGACTTAAAAAAATTAAAAAAAAATTTTTTTCACTTACCGGTGACATTCAGCAGTGTATTGGTTTCAGGTGCAGAGCATAGTGGTTAGAAATTTATGTAACTTACAAAGTGATCCCCCCGATAAGTCTAGTACCCCCCCCGACACCATAAACAGTTATTACAGTATTATTGACTGTATTCCCTATGCTTTATTTTACATCCCCGTGACTATTTTGTAACTGCCAATTTGTACTTATTAATCCCTTCACTTTTTTCACTCAGCCCATAAAAAATGAATTTTGCATTGTGATCCAATGTACATGTGCATGGTATGTATAACGTGTAGCTGAAGTAAATTTTGATTAAGCAATACTTATCCTTGTTATGTGTGATACACACTCTACAGTTTCTAGTATATGGTTTTTCACTTCCTTATAAATACTGACCATAAATGGATTTCCTGACCCACTAATGGGTCACAATTGGAGTCTGAAAAGAACTGCTTAACAGTCATCACATTTTACGACATCTTAGAATGTTAATTCTGAAACGACTTTGGAAATTACCTATGTGTAGCTTCCCCTCTTCCTCTTATTTTATAGCTGAAGAAACTTGAAATCCAAGTGGGTTAAGCCTTTTTTTTTGCAGGGACACAGTGCTGCTTTGTGTTTGTGCTACTACACCCATCTATTCCTGGAATCATACAGAGGGCATTTAGACCACATGGACTCTGTAATTTTTGAGCCTAGCAATTACGCTCCTGGGTGGTTTCATGGTAACGAATAAACTCTATGCACTTTCCCTTCCCCAGTTGGCTATCAAGCTATTTTCTTCCTCCATTAGTTTATTATCCCCTATTCTTGCCAAAGGGAGGGCTGTTAACAAAGCGTTGAATGTACTGTCTCCTCTTCTAGGGATGGCACACAGCTGTCATTGTCATGAACCCAAAGGAGAGCATGGGTTGAATAAGAAACAGCTGTAGGCACATACTGAGACATTTAAAAACAAGAGGTCTAAATGTGTATTTTCTTTAAGGCAATTGCAGTCTTTCATCTTGACAGCTCTATACATCTTGACATATTTGGTGTTTTTCATCTTTTCTTCAAAATCAGTAGTGGTCTCCTTGTACCAAAATCTTACATTTTGAGTTCATTTTTTCTGTTATGAAGGGAATTACAGCACTTATGGTCAAACAATGAACAAAAACTTTTGAGTTCTCAATGCCATTCATAGTGTATTCACCAGCATGGGTTGCTATAACAAAAATACTATTGATTGGGTGGCTTAAACAACATACATTTATTTTCTCCAGTTCTGGAGACTGGTAGAGGTGACAAAAGGGTTGGTGTCTGGTGAGAACTCTGTCCTTGGATTGCAGAGGGCTGCTTCCTTGCCATGTCCTCACATGGTGGACAGAGGGTGAGCAGCAAGCTCTTTCCTGTCTCTTCATGTAAGTCCACTAATCGGATTGGAGCAGGGCCCCACGCTCATGACTTCATTTATCCCAGAGGCTCCATCTCCAAATATCACCACATTGGGGGTTAGGGCTTCAACACATGAATTTTAGAAGGACACAATCCAGTCCACCATACCAAGCTAAGATCTTGTGGGGTTTAAATAGTGGCTAACGTATGCACAGAAATGCTCTCAATTGCATTTATTAAAGACGGACTCTTCTATTGGAGTGAATGGATGCCTTTCACACTCTATAATTCTTACCACATTCATTAACAATAGTAGCCCATGTAATTTCTTTTATATTCTTCTTAATAATACAAGTATGTGTAAAACAGTTTCCAGTTCAATTGTGCCTAAGAGTAAAATGATACGTTTAAAAAGTTATTTTTGCAGAGAATTCTTTCTAATGAAGATTCTATTTCTTGTTAATAGTTACTGAATTTCTAAACAGCCCATCACTATTTCAAAACTTTATATAATATAGAAAAGCTACGAACCATCACTGAGAACAATACATGTTTTAGCAAACAACCGTTAGTGCTAGATGTATTTTAAAACAGCTTTTGTATTGGGGTTATTGTTGCTGTCTAGGAGGATGGGTGAACGGTGAAACTGTGAGGGTGCCTGGTGTTCGTCCACAAGAAATGTTACAGAGAGCTGCTGTGATAACCCACACTAAATACACACTCAAACTAAACAAAAACAGAGAGGGAAGATTGAGAGTCCTGGATTGTCTTAAAGCCCTTTGTGTTCAAGTCCTTGGAAACCTGCAAACCAGTTCTTACCCTTTTGGCTGCTACAGACAGTTCATCAAGAAGGGTTTTTCTTTCTTTCTTTCTCTTTCTTTCCTTCCTTCCTTCCTTCCTTCCTTCCTTCCTTCCTTCCTTCCTTCCTTCCTTCCTTCCTTCCTTCCTTCCTTCCTTCCTGTTTTTTCTTTTTTGCTATTATTCTGGTTTCTAGGTGTGGGCTGTTTTCCAATTTTTGGGGTCTATAGATTTCTGTAGTGTATATTCTGTGGTGTATTCCAAACACAGGAAATATTCTGTGTCTCTACAGTATCTTTGTTTGGGTGCTTTTACTATATTAACACATATATGTTTACTTTGTTTCTGTTATTTCAGTGTTTGTCAGCTGAAGAGATCTTTTCCCTTCATGGCTTTTCAAATGCTACTCAGATAACCAGCTTGAACTTCTCTGTCATCTGTCCAGCAGTCCTACAGCAACTGAACTTTCACCCTTGTGACGAGTGGCCCAAACACAACACAAAACCCAGTCTTTCTGAAGGTATGTTGGAAGCTTCTTGTCCCGTTTGTTTGAAAACTCTATGGGCTAACCTGAAATGAAGTTAACGTGCTTCTTTTTCTGCTTTACTGTTTTTATTACTCTGTATAGAACCTCCTGGTAAAGTACTTACGTTCTGGAAGTATTTAGAATAAGAATAATTAGCACTCATTTAAGCTTCACAAGCTATGCTTTTCTATTTGTGGAGTCAAAATTATATGTCGTGCCATTAAAAACTTCATGAAACTCAATTCTAGATTTTAAACAATCTGTTTTCTGCTGTGCATATTGGATTACATATTAACTATTTGGCTCAACATTGATCAGTTAATTTCCATTACCTTGAGTTTATAATATTATTTAAAAACCTGTCAGGTTATCTATAATTGTCAGTAAAGGAATAAGAGAACTAGCGTGGCTTTAGATTACATCTTAAGGGACTGAGTTATTACTGCTGTAATTTTCATAATGAAAGAAAATGCTGGCAACTATTTTAAGTACCTATAATGATATTGCCATAGATACTGCATTTTAAAGGAATAAGCTGCTGCAAAGAAATTTTGAAATATAAGAAAACAAGTGCATGCTTACTGTACAATTCACACCCTTAAACATAAAGATGAGTTCTTTCACAAATGAGGTGAACCAATTGTTCAGGGAATCTGTTTGTTAGCTACTTACAATTTCTTGGTATTCTCAAATTGTTACCCTGCCCCACATGGGTATTTTAATTCTCATTGTTTTGTTCATTTATTCATTCGATAAATGTTTATTGAATGACATGCCAAGCACTGTTCTGGGTATTGAGGATTTAGTCATGAGCAAGAAGAAAAATTCCCTGCCCTCTTATGGCTTATGATGTAATGGAGAGAAGAAATAATAAACATTTATACAAATAAGTAAATAAATTTAATTTCAGAGTGATAAATGCTATGAAGAAAATAAAGTAGGTAATGGGTAGCAGGAGATGGTGGGTGAGTGTGATTTTTAGATGGGTCAAGGAGACCATTCTGATGAGATTATATTTGAATAGAGTCCTGACTGAGGGGGGTGGGTGGAGAGGGCCATGACAAGATCTTCTCTGAGGGAAGAACATTCTAGGTTGAGGGAATTGTCAGCATAAGCTTGGAAATGTGTTTGGCATGTGTAAGGAAGGGCAAGAAAGCCTGCGTGTGTGGAGCATGGTAAGCAGGACGGAAAACAGAAGGAGGCTGGGTACCAAGGGATCCAGAGACCCATAAGGCGCAGTAAATTGATTGGACTTTATTCTGAATGTGGTAGGAAGGCATTGCAGGTTCTAAGCGGGTGAGTGACATGATTTTATTTGGATTTGTAAAAGCTGATTCTACCTGCAGTTGGAAGGGTAGATTGTAATGGGGTAACAGTAGAAGCAAGGAGATTGGACAGGAGGCTGTTGCCCGGGGTCAGGGCTCAGGATGCTGGGACTTGGGCTAAGGCGGGAGAAGCAGGAGTGAGGAGAAGTGATCAGATTCAGGATGGATCATGGAGACTGTGCTAAAATGGTTTGCCTCTGGCCTGGATGTGGGGGAGAGAAAGATGAATCAAGGTTTGATCCATTGAAACTGGATAGAAGGTTGGGCCATTTCCTGGGATGGAGAAGACTGGGGAGGAGCCGTTGGTTGTGAAGGAAGCGAGTGGTGAGGGTTACGAGTACGAGTTTTGGCATGGTCAGTTTGAGACGTTGATATAGACTAACAAGGAGAGATGTGCGGTTGTCAGTGGCATGCGCACGTTTGGAGCTCAGAGAATAGGTGGAGGCTGGAGCTGTGTCATCTTAGAGACGGCATTTGAAGCCACTGGTCTGAGTGAGCACACTTAACATGAGCAAAATAGATGCTATAAAAAAAATAAAGATAGAGAAGAAAGGGAAGCGTCAACAAAGGAAGTACCTATTTTCCTTACTTTTGGATTCCTTTAGGTATATATTAATACTTCAATCTCTCTATATGTGAATAACAGAAATAACAGTAACAGTGACAAAAATAATGATAATAGCCAACTCTTATGTAGCACGTAGCCCTTACTATGTTGCAGGTGCTGTTCCCAGTACTTTGTGCCTGTTAACTAATTTGTCTTCATACAATAATGTAGGAACTACTACTCTCATTTTACAACTAAGGAAACCGAGGTACAGAGAGTTTAAAGTTAATTTGCTCAAGAGTACACAGCTTGTCCGTGGCAAAGCCAGGTTCAAACCCAGGTTGTCTCGCCTTTAGAACCCATGTTCTCTTTTATATTCTACATTTACATATACAAAGAATAGAAATCACCAAATGTACTTTATCAGTATAATTGTCAATTTTGTGAATAACAATAATTTTAGAGTTAATTGTCCAAGCAAAATTTTTTTTCCAGAATATGTACTAAATTGAAATATATTTATATTTCTACAAGTCTGTTGAACTTTAATATAGTTTGCACTTTACATTCAAAAGTAAAGTCAGTAGATGCTTTATATACTGACATTTACTAATAGTAGAACATAGTAAAAGTATAGATTCTAAGGTCAGCCCACCTGGGCTCAAGTTTCAACTCTGTAATTTTCCAGCTATGTTGGCACGTGACTTTATTTATGTCTTTCTGCCTCAGTTTTCTTATCTAAAATAGGAACCTTCTCCAAGGGTTGTTATAAGGATTAAGTGACTTAATATTGGTGAAGAATTTAAAATGTCACCTAACATATAGTTAGGTACTATATATATGTCTGTTAAATAAAATAATATCTAACATGTGCGTAATTCTGAGTACTGGAGATGAGGATTCAGAAAAAGCAAATGTTCTACTCTGTGCAGGTTAATTACTGATATTCAAAAGTGCTTAAACCTCAATTCTCAGGTTTACTCTTTCTCAGGAACCAGGAGATAGGAACAGGAAAGTGAAAACAGGAAGTGAGAGAATTAATTCTAGAGTCAACACTGCAAAGTCCTAAAATGGAAAAATCAACAGTTATGACTTACAAGACCAGAGAAGCACCAAATATTTAGATAGAGGACCCCTAAAAGAGAGAAATACCTCTTAGGCTGCACATTATCTTAGGAATTGAAATGGGGCTAGACTGCGTGGGGTGGGTGGGAGGAGATATAGAAATGTTTCTAGAGAATTAGGGAAACTAGTACAGTACTTATTATTACCAATCTAGGATGTTTAATTTGATAATATATTGCCTTTATTTGGTGTTTAATATCTTAATTATTTTATTTTAGTGCAGCTGTGTGAAGTTGAGAAATTATTTCATGTCTCTGTACCTCATTTGTGTCATGTATAAAATAGAGATAAGAATAGTGCCTTCCTCATAGAATTGTTGGGGTCATTAAATGACTAAACATATGTAAGTACCTAGAACGTTGCCTGGCACGGAATAGGAAGCAGTATTTGCTCTTCTTATACATGTGTTCAAACATTCACTCCATCCCATGCCGGCTGTGTAAACTGGTTCTTTTCCCACTGAGAAATATATTTTTAAAATAATGAAATGCACTGTATTTTTGATATAACTGTTCACCTAATATAGAGTCAATTCTGAGTTCATTCAAGGGAATGAAAAATCAAAATAAAAGTAATCCAAGAGACATGTTACAAGGAGTTTATGAACACATTTGCACTGATGTTTCAGTGGGCAGATATCAGTCTGATTTCTTAGGGGCCTCATGTTTTGTGACTTTGAAATTGTCTTTCAGGTCTTTATAAACCCATATTGATGAGTGCAATAAATGGATGGTAAATTAAATTCTCTAGGAGATAAATTAACTAAGATTTACCAATAATTTAATGGTTCAAAATTGTCTCATTTTTATTGATGAGGTCACAGGATGTTGTTTAATTCAAATAATAGATGAGAATAATAGAATTTCACTTGTAGCATCCCTGGAGATCACACTGTCCAACTCCGTAATACAATTGATGACATGAGTCTTAAGCTCCAGAGCTGTTAAATGGCTTTCTCTTGGTACAATACCTGACGTGGGATGAGAGCCCAGGGCTCCTAACTCCTAGTTTGTTTTTTTTTCCACTGTAGAATAATGAGCCAAAATTTATATTATGGTCTACTTACTATTTTTTTTATTTGAAAATAGTGATAACATTTGTGGAACACTTAACTATATTCTGGGGACTGCTTTAACTGGTTTTATTTTATCCTTGTAAAAAATTATGAAACAGGAGAATTAAATGACTTAAAATAGATGAAGTTTTTAGAAGAATCTTAACCCGTAGTGAGCATTCGATAAATGTTAGCTATTGTTACTAATATTCCTTGGAAATTTATTAAAATCTTTCAGAGTTCACTGAGAAGCAGAGAGAAAGTCTGGAAGAAATCATTAGAAGGAGTCTGATACGTATGTGGAAAGGTCCAAGGAATATTTTATACTAATTCACTCTTTGGTGCATCAGTTGACTGGATGAAAGTAATTTCCCCCCTGAATAATGTCCTAACAATACAAGAAGGGCAAACTATGCAGTGTGCCTAGAAGAGCAATGATTCACGCTCCCAAAATTCCCAATTGGTCCTGATAAATGTGCACAATAGTAAGGAAGGTTAGAAAGATTGGGTATGTAAATGAATTGGTATTTTTCTGGGCAGAGTTCTGGGCTGCATCTTAAAATAGAGCCTCCATTAATTCATTCACCAAGGAATGTTTGCTGTTTGCCAAGCAACATTCTAGGCACCAAGGATAAATAAAACATAGCCCTTCTTGAAAATCTCATAATGTATAGGATGTAGACAAATATATAATTGGTAACATTACTGTAGCGCATAAGAAATGGTAAGTGGCCCAGTTACCTTCAATCAAAAAGCTGTGGGAAACTTGATGAGCAAGTGACTGCTGCCCAGAGGAACTAGGAAAGCTGCATCGAGGAGGTCTTTGAGTTGGCCTGGAGAGCCATGTGGGAGTTTCTTAGACAGTGACGATACAAAGATGCTTCCAGATAAAGAACCGCAAGTAACGGTAATTCTGTATTTGGAAAACATTGTGTCTGCATAAAGGCCATGTTGAGAAGGGAGACTAACACTGGTGAGGTTGTGTGGGAGTCAGTTCATGAAGGGCAGTTTCAAGTAGGGGCAGGAGATGATCAGAATTGTGTTTTAGAATAATAAGTCTGGTGGCCACGTCAAGCAGGGGGAAGAAGGCCCAAAGAAAAGTGTCATAATGCATCAGATAAGGGAGAGGTGGGGAAAGCCTGAAATCAAGGATAGGCAATACGGATGGAGAAGCTGGAGTGAGAGTGAGCTCAGGCAGAACTGACAGTGTGGTCACCAGTCGTCTATGGAATTGACAATTGAAGAATGAGAACTTGAACTTGAACATAAAATTGATGGAGAGAGCGAGCAAGGGTAGTGGAACAGGAATTCACAGGGAAAAGTGATGAGTTTAATAGGTGTATGTGGCTTTGCCTCTATTTGGTGCTCAAAAACTTTTTGTATTTTTGTTTTAGTTTCAACATGTATGTGTCCTGTCTACTCAAGGAGATTATAAATATTTGTTAAATGAATGAATGCATGTGGGCTAGTGATGGGATGGAAGGCTATCTGTGTTAAGGGAAACTTAACATATAGATGTATCATGGAGGGCGATGTGGGACTGAGAACTTTCTCTGTGGGAAGTCTGTGGGGAGCAGATAGTGTTGTTGTAGCTGATAGGTAGTAAAGGGGCAGGGGTGGACCTTCGTCAGTCCAATGAGATGACTTTGTAGGGCACGGTCAGGAGTCTGGAACTGACAGGAAAGTGTCTGGAGAAGACAGTCTTGATCAGTGCTGTGATGGTTCTTGCAGTAACATAGTGACACTTATTATGTTCTTTTTCACCTGGTACTCAGCACAGGCTACCCCTATTGCTTTGTGTACGGGCGTGCCCCCACATTTCCCAACTTCCCAAGCAAAAGATCCAAGCTGCTTGTTGGCAGGAATCAGGCTTTGGTTTGCACCTTGGGCTCCATAAACATTTGCTAAGACTGTTTATTTGTAGATAGAATCGCTTGAACTAGAAGAATGGTGAACAATCTTGTATTCATGAAGCACAATATAAAGTGTTTAGTGTCGTTGAGCACTTTGGGCTTTTTAAAAATTAAATTACCTCTACAGGAGTAATGAAGCGTATTGCTAAAAAGTGTGGGCCTTGGAGACAGCCTGTCTAGTTCAAAATCTGCATGACTTTCTTTATATTGGCATGAGTTGGACAACTCTTTTGAAGTCCATATGCTTTGGTTTCCTCACCTGTATGCAGGTGGTGACAGTAGTACCGATCTCATAGGGTTTTGTGAGGATCAAATGAATTTATATGTGTTAGCTGCTTGGCACGTGGTGGATACTCACTAAACACCAGGTGTGACTCCAGTACTCCACTGACAGTGTGCATGAGAAAAGTGGCCCAACATTTAAAAATGTTTTTGGGGCATTTTAAAGAAGTGGCAATATCAGAAGAGGCAGCTTTCTGATCTTTCACTTTGTCCTTTGTGCATGGTGTGTGGGGCCACAGGCAAAGCCACAGTTTAGAGCCCATTTATACGTCAGCCTGCACTGCCATCCACGACTGTCGTGGGCTCACACAAAACGTCAGACTTGCATTCCCATTGCGTCTCTAAACCAACTCCTGTCGGATACCTGGGGGAAATAGAGGCCCAAAGGCGATGGGTCTCAAATGCCATTAGCTGTAGAGCTTTGGATGACATGCGTTCATTTCATTCTAAGCAACATTTATTAAGCACCTGTTGGGTGCCAAGCCCTGGGGATAGAGAGGTGAAAGACGCATCACCTCCTTCTGTCACCAGCATCTCTACTGTATAGGATATTTTTGCCTTAATCTGGGCCTGGCAAGGTGAGTTGCACTTTGCAGCTGCTCTCTCCTGCCCCCATATGAGCCCTTCCTGAGTGCTCCCTACACTGGGGTGAGTCCAGGTCCCTGGAGGTCCCAGCTGGAGGTCTGAGGTGCTGCTTTCCCCAAGAAGGTGCTCTCCACAGGTGCCTGCATACAAGTGATTATGACGAGCTCGGTGTCAGCAGCTATGGTCACCTGGAAGCTAACCCATCTCCACCCATGTCCCATACCTTGTCCCTGCATCTCATGCTGCCTTAATGTTCCTCTGAAAGGCTGGGTTTTAACTAGGCCTGGAACCAGTCGATAAAACGTAGTAGCTGGGAGCCTATGGGCCTGAGATTGTCACTATTCTCGACGTTCTCCAAATTCCCTGCAAGCTATACAGTTCTTTGACCCTGTAATGATGACTGATGAAAACATAGGCTGTGTTTCTATTAATATTTATTATGCTGTATCTATGTCCTCAGTTTGCCATATAATTTTCATTGAGATGATTTTGCTGTTTTAAAGAAGATATCTGTTTCAAGCTTTTAAAGAAGAAATTTGTTTCCAGTTTGATGTTGAGTAAGACTTCATTTGGTGCCCCTGCTCTGATTAATTTTGCCTCTTTCCCTCTGATTCACAGTTTGGGGATATGGATTCCTGTCAGTGACAATTATCAATCTGGCATCTCTCCTCGGGTTGGTTTTGACTCCGTTGATAAAGAAATCTTATTTCCCCAAGATTTTGACCTATTTCGTCGGGCTGGCTATTGGGACTCTATTTTCAAATGCAATTTTCCAACTTATTCCAGAGGTAAGGATGTTGGCTATTTGTTTCTGTGAATGATTATTTCTTTTAAATGTTTTAACACTTTGTACATTTTAAGCCTCCATAATTGTCACAGAATTTTATGGCCTGGGTTATAGTGTTTTGGATTAAAGAGAGCTGAATCACAGCAAATGAAAAAGCTTGTCTCAAGCTTCAGGGACTGTCAGTGTCAGAGATAAAATTAATATTCTAGGAGGCCAGCCACCAGGACGTGCTCAGACAGCTTGGGATACCTCCGAGGGCCTTAAAACTTTATTCTGTCTTGCATTTGCAAATTTAATCTTTCTGCACACTTTTCTTATTTATTTATTTATTTCTAAAGGGCATGCAATGTCAAATTTACTGATAATACACCACAAAATTCCCTCATGTGTTTACTACAGCTGTAGAAGACTAGAAGATAAATGAGAGCGTGGTTGACAGACCTTTTCGGTTTTTTTTGACTGTGGGAAAACATCAATTGAGGGCCAGTAAATAAAGAGCAGCTTATGTTTTTCTTTTGACAAAATGGATTATTGAGCTGTCATTGACTACACTGTACTATTCAGTTAATCAACAAATAATATATATGTTTTATTTCAAATCTATATTGTGGCCATATAAGGCAGAGAGAAAGAGGAGAGTAAGTGAGAGGAAAACAGAGGGGAAAGAGAAGAGACAGTAATAGGAGGGAGCCACAAGGGTAACTAGAGAAATTTGTATACACACAGACTGTATCTTCCACCCCACGCACACACAAACATGGAGAGGCAAGCCCTGAGGAAAGAGAAAATAGTAGTTTGGGGTCTCACTGTGGTCTTATAATGTTTAGAAAATTATAACTAAAGCTTCTTTTAGTTTTCACAGCTGTATATGAAATTGGGGATGTAACTTCTTAGTCATTGAATTATTATTATTGTTGTTATGATTATTATATCTAGGAAGGACCTAAGAGAATATCTACTTCAAACTCTCAACGGTAAAGATGAAAAAAAAATAAAATCCAGGGGCATTAAATGACTTGATTATACCACATGATCAGCTAGTAACAAAACTAGGATAACAATACAGATTTTCTGATTAAAAAATATTATGTGTAATATTATACATGTAATATATTTAGTATACTATTATATGTGTATATATTAATTCATCTGATTTGTAGGTCAAATTAAATTTATTTATTACATTTTTTAATTTTTATTTTTCAGGTACAGGTGACATTCAATATTATATTAGCTTCAGGTGTACAGCATAGTGGTTAGACACCCATGGAACTTCTGAAATGATCCCCCCAATAATTCCTGCACCCATCTGACACCATATATAGTTATTACAATATTATTGACTATATTCCTAAGCTGTAGTGTACATCCTTGTGATTACCTTGTAACTGCCAATTTGTACTTCTTAGTCCCTTCGCCTTTGTGGGTCAAATTAAATTAAAAAAACTGAATTTTATGTGGACAGAAGCTTCCACATTTATGATTTTTAGGTTTTCTATTTTATCGAAAATGTGCTAATACATAAGAAATGTCTATAAAGAAAGTAAGAAGCTTCTTCAGCAGCATTTATGGAAGTTCTTTTGCCTTTTTGTGATAATTAAGGAATTATGGATGTGATCAGAGAATTATATCAGCCCCAAAGAATCTGTCTTTGTAATAAAACATTCAATTTCTATAGACAGTGAATTCTTTTGGGAGAGCAAAATTCTTTCCCTTTTGTTACTTTGTTTTATTTTCATAACCTCTGTGTTAGGTATATAAGTAGGTATTTTTTGTGGCATTTTTGCACTATAGAAATAGGTACAGAAAGGTCACTTAGATGAAGATGTGGCCAAGAGATCGCCCCAGAGGCAGACGTAGAATAAGAACCTATGTGTCCTCTACTTCAGATTGCTATTCAGAGAGAAGATTCACTGTCTGGAATGGTGTAAACCTATGGCTTTTCATATATTACTTTCCCTTCCTATTTTATTTATTTTAATTTTGTGTTTCTCGTCTGTTAAAAATATCTTGACTCTTTATAATTTCAAACTCCAGGTCTTGCTTGCCCTATGTCCTTTTATCAGTAAATTTTCATTCTCACTGTGTGTGTGTGTGTGTGTATGTGTGTGTGTGTGTTAGCCTGGTATCTTAAACCTTTCCTTCTTTATTCTTGGGCCTAGTCCTTGATTTATTTAATCACTTTAGGACTTATCAGGATCATGTAGGTTCACGAGGGAAAACAATATTGGGAAAACAATAATTCAGGTGGCCTGCCATATTTGCTTTAAAAATTTGACTCTGGATATGTTACGTTTAGAGAAAGTAAATAATGTCTCATTCATCTTCATTACTTAGATTTAATATTATCTTCCAAATATGGGATTCAGTACTTCTTCACTACTAAAAGTTTCCTCTTTCAAGGCAAATATCGCTGCAGGTCTGCAGCTCTGATAGTCAGGAAACGGTGAGATACTCAGGGTTTTGTTTAGTAGAGCTTTTTCTGGTTATGAGATTTCTAAGCCATCCCTTGCAGTTTGCTTACTTGAATTTCAGAGTATTTGTTTTGTGCTGTTGGCAGGTAAGTTCCCAACATTACCTGGATGTGAAGATGGACTTAGAACTTTGGTAAAAATTAAGTACTGCGAAATTTTTGTATTATTTTCTAGAAATCAAGTTAAACTACTTGGTTTTACCTGAATTGCCTTTTTTTCTCCCCAGGCCTTTGGATTCAATCCCAAAATTGACAACTATGTTGAGAAGGCAGTTGCTGTGTTTGGTGGATTTTACATCCTTTTCTTTTTTGAAAGAGTGCTTAAAATGTTGTTAAAGACGTATGGTCAGGTAAATGCACTTTATTTAAAACATTTGATACTTTACCTGCTAAAGCTACTTTTATAGGCAAATAATGGCAGGAATTTTATTCTTAGAATTACATGAACTGTCCATTTATTAGATTGGTGAATATGAGGAGAAAGAAAAGAGTTAATATGTTGATCAGTATCAGAGAAGCATTTAATTTATATTGTAAAATTTGGAGGCAGTACTAACAATTTCACATTGTATAACAGATGCATATAACTTGTATTCCATTCATAGTCGACAAAATAAGAATGTATCCTAACATGAAAAAATAAGAATGTAAGAATGTATCCTAACATGAAAAAACAGAAACAACAGAATTTAATAAATGAGGATACATTTAAAGGGAGAGAAATTTTATACATCTAAAAAGATCAGAGTACACATAGCATAGACATAAATTTTTTCTGTTATAAATAAAAAGCACTAAACTGTATTTTCTGCTCTGTATGAGCCATCTTTTTACCTTCTTAAAACCTTTTTCCTTTTCTTATTGTTCCATGTAGAATGATCATACCCACTTTAGAAATGATGATTTTGGTCCTCAAGAAAAAACGCATCAACCTAAAACGTTACCTGCCATCAATGGTGTGACCTGCTATGCAAATCCAGCTGTCACAGAGCCTAATGGACACATCCATTTTGACAATGTCAGTGTGGTATCTCTACAGGTACAGTAATTACATTTTCTTTTTACTAAATGCATCCTTTATACTATGTGAAGACTGCTGTTTTATACAGCCAAGTCAGTATTTTGCACATGTAAATGGATCAGATTTATTCCTGTATGTGTGGGCTAAGTAAAATGTAAGTCTACATTCTTTTTCTACTTTCCCACCATATGTTTACTCTAAACAAGTGAGTTAAGAAAGAAATTGTGGGTTACTCTGTCTGATGCTTCACTGTTCTCTAAGATTATTTAACTATATTATGTAAGAGTCATTGAGATTTATATAATAATATGTAGCAAAATTAATCAGAGCATTTCTCTTATTTTGCAATTATTGCACCAAATAATTCCCGTGAGTGATTTTGAAACTGTAAGGAAAAAGAGTTCTAAGCTATTAAAATTGGGTTCATTAATTAATTGATATAGAATTTGTATTCCTGTCTTCTAAATAATGTTAATGAGTATAATTTCTTGAAAAAAGATTATATGCCAGGTTACATGCTAGGCACTTAAATATTTTATCTCATTTACTTTTTATAACAACTATTGAAAGCAGGGCTTATTTTCTTTGTATTAGAATTATTTCAATTTCAAGTGATGGAAATTAAATGCAAGTTATATATGCAAAGAGGAGAATTTATTGGAAAGGTAGTGGGCTGTGTCATGGAACAGCCAAACTACCGGATGAGGAAGAATTTAGGAACCGTTACAACCATTAGGACTCCCTCTTTTTCTCCATGCATCTTGGAGTTCTTTTCTTTCACTATGGACCAGCTCCTTCATTAATAGGAAACATAGGTCCTAGCAGTTCCTGAGATTTGTGTCTCATAATTTCAGCTACAAAAGGAAAATGGTCTGATTCAGTCTTAAATCCAAAATTGCTGACAAGGCTCTCCTTGGCTCATCTTGAATTAGATATCCACTCCTAGGCTATTCTGAGTACTTAGGGGGTTGGACCCCTTGCACAGCCACAAGGGAATATGGATGCAATGGAGGAATGATTATTAAAAGGGGATGCTGGGATGATAGTGTCCTTGGTGTCCACAGCAATTCTCATTTGACAGATTAAGAAAGTGGAACTCTAGATGTTAAATAACCTTTCCAGGGTCACTCAGCTTGTAAATGACAGACCCACAAGCTACAAAGTTAAACACAGTATAAGAGAGGGCAATTCAAAATAAAGTCAAAAGGAAGCCAACTAAGAAAGACATAAAAAAGGTATCTGGAAGAGGTTATTATGGAAAACGACCTGGGTTTCCTTCTGGGAAGACAACGTGATTGGTCATATACTTCTCTCCAACTGATTAAGGAAAATCTCAAGTACATTTGGAGAGACAGTTTTGTGTCAGTACCAAGGTGAGAGAGAAAATTATTTCATGCAATGTAATGAATGATGCCATCAGCCAAAATTTTTCCAAGAATATGGAAATGTTCAAATAGCTAATGTCTTATAATAATTACAATTAAATTTATTAAATGCTCAAGTACTACACCTAAACTTTAGATGAATGATCTCATTTGATCCTCATAATAGCCTGGGAGACAAGTACTGTTATAATTAGGAGACTGTGGTTTAGAGAGGTTAAGTAACAAACACAAGGACACACAGCTCCTAAATGGCGAATCTTGGATTAGGTCCGAGATCGTCTGATGCTGAAGGCTGTGGTCTTGTCTACGTTGCTGGATTGCATTCTTCATGTCACTGCTCTACTAGAATCAAGATGATGACATTAACCCTTCACTTAAATATTAATTTTTGTATGGGGAAGAAGATAATTTGGCCCAAGGGCATTGATTTCTTAGGACAAATAAATTGAGTTGCTCAAAAATTTGACTTTAGTTTTAAAGTTTTCGGGCTCCTGGTTTATGAGTCACTCTGACCAGAGGACATGTTTGTAGTAAATACAAGCCCAATGACAAAGTCGGGTTCCTAGACATGATCCTGTCTTACATCACTTAGAAATATCAATCGAAGGGCCGTTCTTACTCTACTTCTGGTGGTAGTGCTAGTACACAGGCTTTCATTTATTTATTCAGTAAACATTTATTGATGCCTTCTCACTGTCCTAGGCACTGGGATTCAGAAGCAAACAAATTCTTCTGGAGCTTATAGTCAGCAGAAATAGACAATATAGAAAAGAGTAAAACAAGAAAATATCAGGTAGCAATAAATACTTTGATGAAAATAAAACTTGGTAACATGGAAGCGACATGTATGCGCCTCTTTGATTGACTGAACAAGAAAGGACCCTTAAGAGGTCCACAGAGAACTGGATAACGAGAAAGAAGAGCCAGCCGTGCTAATATCTGGGGGGAAATATTCTAAAAGCTTTGAGAATAACCAAATGGGTCACCTACAAGGGAACTGGAAGCTCAATAATATTGACTTCAGGATATCAATGCTGGAGACCAGGGGCACAATTTCTTCAATATCCTGAATAGGAACAACTGTGGAATTGTATACATAGGTTAAACTGCCAATCTGTGAGAGGGTGGACGGAAGCTTGGATTCTGGAAGTATACTTCTGGGAATAAGAAGCCCAACTGAAGACAGAGAAGGTGGATGTCAGGATGACAGCCACGTATCAGGCCTTGAGATGAGCCCTGTAAATAGTCCTGACACTGTCTTCTTATAGGGACTATGTTCTCTCCATTTTGGTTGAAGGTGTATTTTCGAGTGAAGAGAGATTTAAACAAATTGAGCAAAATACTATTATTTTCATTTTTCTCTTTATATTGCATTAAAAAATTCAAAGAAGTAGAACTTAAGAAATATCATCAGGGTCTAGATATTGCTTTAGAGACAGTGGGTATTGTAATATAAGTGATAGTGATGTACATAATATAATTAAAACATTTTTAAATATTTATATGATACAAATAATTTAATCTAGGTGACCCCATCACAATGATTGAACATAACATGTAAAATTCATGGTTCATTTCTGAGTCCAAGTATTGTCTTAAGATTTTCATTGATAATTCCTGTTGTTACTGCTTCAACATGTGAAGTTGCTCAAAATTGAAAATAGTAAGAAGTTATCTAACAGTGTGTTAAGGAACATAGTCTAATTTGACATTACTATCAATAGCACACAAATTGACTGACAATCTAGATGATAACAGCATGATTCTTGATTTTGTTAGAATGTAGGGGGAACAAAAGAGTTGTTATAGAATAATTAAAATGAATGACTTAGGGATGTCTCTATTAATATTCATCCAAACAATTCTGGTCTATCACAGAATATTCAGATATGCAATGATATTTAAATTTAGTTGTCTTTGGTATTTTGCCTATATCCAGTCATCTAAAAATTATAGCTTTACACAAATTTTTTAAAATTTTGTTGCCATGGAAGCATAGTTATCACAGCAGGAGGATAGAAGATATTTTATGTAACAGTTTGTTAGCTTGATTTTGACTTTTAAATATTTAGACAAATAATGTGAGACTTCCTTAATGCTCTTGCTCCAGACCCAGTGAATGTTAGGTGCCGCAGTCCATGGGATGTGAGATGTGTGTGAGTGTGAGTGTGTGTGTGTGAGTGTGTGTTTGTGAGTGTGAGTGTGTGTGAGTGTGAGTGTGTGTGTGAGTGTGTATGAGTGTGAGTGTGAGTGTGTGTGAGTGTGTGTGTGTGTGAGTGTGGGTGTGTGAGTATGAATGTGTGTGTGAATGTGTATGAGTGTGTGAGTGTGTGACTGTGTGTGTGAGTGTGTGTGAGTGTGCGTGAGTGAGTGTGACTGTGGGTATGTGTGTGTACACATGTGCGCATGCAGGAGCATACACATTTTCAGGAAAAGGTAAAGGTAATCGGGGAATAATAACAAAGCAGTTAGAAGGGGAGAAGGGAGCACAATATTCCATTTCTCCATTTTTTCCATTATTGCCACTAGGTAATGTTTCACATCTCACCTTGTGACACTTTCTGCTTTGTTCTTTTCTCTCTCTGACTACTTACTGTATAGCCTTGCGGAGAAGTCATTTCAATATCTACGCAGCCAGGTGGGTCCTTTCTCTGAATGTACAGCTATAGGACTGAATTAGGTGTTGATTCCCTTGTAATGTTAGATTCTTTGGGGAGTGTTAGCTCTTCAAGGCCACTAGAGGGCCCACCTAGCTCATTTCTGCTGGACGCTGTGATGTCTCATTTTCTAAATGAGGCCTGTAGTACTTTCAATAAAGAATAGATACTAATAAATATGAAGTGATATAAACCACTTATTTTTCCTAATAGAAGAAAAATTAATATCAGCCATTTTTAGAAGTTGACTATTGTGAATTTTATGACTAAAATTGAGGTGCAATGAAGTGGAATTTAGCTGCAAAGTGTGGTGATATTAGGGAGATGTACTTTGTCCATAAGTACATCTATATGTACTTAGTCTATAAATATATAGATGACATTTTTTATGTGCTTGGGTCTCCATGAGAGTCCAACAGATTTTAAATACACGTGATTGATTCATCAAATATTTACTGAGTACTAATAGGTACTTAGCACTAAGAACTAGGAATGCAGTAATGGGACAGAGCAGACAAACTTTTTGCCCTTTCATAACATAACTGGAATACTACAAAATATACTGAAAAGTGGAGAGTCCTTTTTTTTTTTAAAGTATGAGATACAAAACCCAGTCAGAAGCCCTGTCTATATGTGTGGGGCTTGTCTACCGGTCTTTTCTCTTGAGTGGTTGGTTTTCCTTTTTTCTTGCCTGCAGGTGGGAAGGGTGGTATATATTCCTGGCTGCCGTTTGGGCAGGTCGGTGCAAGGAGAGAAGAACTGGAGCACTGTGCATACCTGACTTAACACCCCTTGCTTCAGCGCTGAACTTCACTCCAGCCTTCAGTTTGCTTGCTGTTCTTGAATTGAGGGTTTCTCTGGTTCAATTTCCCCAAATCGTAAACCTCTAGTCTTCATTTGGGGTAGTCGCCTTGCTGCGTTGACTTGAGAGAAAGGATCTGGGGTTCAAATTGTTTCCTAAATAAACTTACAACCGATTCTCTTATTTTCAGTTCCCCTCTTTACCTGCTACTTTCAAAGGTACTTGTGCCTTCAATCCCTAAACATTTCTGAGGTTCTGGGCCTGGCATAACTTTGCTTCTTGACTTTTATCCTTGAAGTCAGTTAGAATTCATTCCCCTCTTTTCATCTTCCAAAATAAATCTCAATGCTGTCATTGCGTCTTCCTTTTTTTTTCTGTCCTTGTGACTTTATGGCTTTCAGGAGGCAATAGAGAAAATTTGTTCCACTCTGCCATATTTTACCAAACACCTTTTTACTGTTTTAAATCATATAGATTTTAAACATCATAAGATTTAAAAACAGACATCAGTTACTTTCCTATAATGTGGTTATATTGACAATTCGTTAAAATTGAAAACTATAGAAGTAACAAAATTTTATATGAGGTGGTCTTGATTGACTGCTGCTTACAGAAAAACTCTTTTAAGTAGAGGCAGATGATGTCCCTAGAGATTCAAGAGTAGGAATTCTGAGTTTGGCTTGGTTGTTAGTGCAATTTCCTCTCACCAGCTCCATCTCTATGCTTGCTTCCTTGCTCCCTATAGGCCCCTTTATCTGGCTCTAGTCTGTGTTACGAAAGTCATGAAAACTAGAACCTGAGTCCCCTTGAATTAGCCCACACTTCACTGATATTAGCTGCACTTTTGTTCATTATTAGTGTCCACCTTTTCATATGTTCAAGAATAACTTTTCTAAACATTTTTCGTTACTCCACACAATTCTCATGCCTCCCTTTTCCTCCTTCCATGAAGAGACTGAGCTCATTATTTGGAATTGGAACTTTGCTATCTCACCTAATCTGTTACTTCCTGAAAAACACACCCGTCCTCATCTGGTCTCCACCCTCCCATTTGTGTCAGAACTTGTATCCTTCCTCTTTTTCAAGGCCAGTTCCTCCAAATGTGCCCATCTTTCCCATGGCCTCTTCCTGATTTCATTTACCTTTCCTGACTCTCTCCTCCCTATGTCTGCAAACATGCTCAAGTCTTTTCTACCTTAAAGTATTCTTTTTTCCTGACTCTGATACGCCCCAAGATTTCTCAAGCCTTCTATCCCTACACTGTCCACTATCCAACTTTTCCAAAGACTAGCTAATCCTGAAATAAGACAATGTGTCAGACATTTCAGACATTGTTGTAAGGGCTTTACATATATTAATTCACTTATTCCTTATAGTAACAAGCTTAGGAGGAAGTACAATTATTATCTCTATCTTAAAGATGTGGAAAGTGTGTATAGAGAAGTTAAGTAACTTAGCCAAGGTCACACAGCTACCGAGTTAGGATTTAAACCCAGACATTCTGGTTCCAAGGTCCATGTGGTTACCATTACCCTGTAATACACTGCCTATTATTTCCACTTGCTGACTAGGCTTTATGTGCTCCCGCCTCTTCATCGTCATTTCCTCAGATATTTAATTGTGTGTAATTAAAAGAAAAAAAAACTACCTATTCTCTGAAATTTCTCTTTGGAATGTTAAAAGTGATTTTTCTAGGCAGCATGCTGTATTCTTAACACTCATCATCTTTCTTTCTGAGGCATTCCTATAGTGTAGCACATACTTTATTAATTATTGGCTAAATTATAAGACTATGAAGGCAAATTTTTCACCAGAAGCCATTCCCTACCTCCTAGAATTGCTCATTAGTTGTTTTCAGTGACATGGTACTATCCTTCCCTGCCATTTTAGCTTTCCTGGTGCTTTCTCTGAATTTCCTTTTCTTGCAGGGCCAATGGGTGTGGAGGAGGAAGCAAGGGCTTTGGAGTTCACATTTCAGCAAATGTTAGTTATGTGATTTGGGGAAAATTAATGAACATCTCTGAGCCTTTGTTTGCTCACCTGTTAAATGATAAACAAAAATCCTTAAATTAATGAATTTTTGTGAAAATTAAAATAATTTATTATGTATCCACTATGTAACAATGTGTCTGACACATTGTATGTATATGATGAATATGTATTTCCCTCTTTTTTCCATTCATCAATTTCTGTTCTTCTCTTTCCTTAGTTTTTAATCACAGTACTCTTATCAGATCCTGTCATTTCAACTTTCATTCCTCTGTGAATAGCTTCTAAATCTATATGCTTAATTATTTACAGATTATCACTTAGAAGAGGGCTTCTAGGATTAAGCCATAAAGGCTTTTGAGTCTATTTGTATTTTTTCACTGGAATAGAGTAACATAATGAGAGGATAAAACATAGAATTCCATGCTTTCTTATCTCTGTTATTTACCTTTATAAAAAATTTTGAGTACGTTTCCTAAGTTTGCTATTTAAAACTTGAGGGCCATCTGATAATAAAGACAACCTCCTGAATGTAAATGCTTGCAAGCCTGCCATTGACCTTCTGTCAGATAGACTAAGAGAACTTGAAACATTTACTCTAACTTTATGGAATGAAACTTTAAAGTTCAATTTAATTTACTATTTGAATGATATCAGTTTTTGCCCCACAGATTCTCTCTCAGAGTTGTTCAACCATGAACTTATTAAGTCCAGTTGTAGCTGTCACACTCTGACACATTCAGTTCATTTGAAAGGACATTAACATAATGATACCTTAATTATGTATGAAAGATATTTGATTGTCATATTATTGAAATAATTGGGGTGCATAAAATCTTAAAATCGAATTAAGGGTTGTAGTTAGTGCTGTTAATTTTTTAATCTGGATATAGAAATTTTGTACAGATTAATTAGAAAGATGCCAAAGTTAGTAATACAAATGTAAAAATCATAATTTGAGAGAGGAGATAGAGCACCAGTGAATAAAGTCACACTACTAGAGATAGTACATGAATCTAAATGAAATCAGAACTAGAAGGGAGAGGTCTGACAAAGCTAGAGCAACTTGCCAGAAAGGGAAATCCTTCATTAAGAACTACTTTTGCTTTTCCAGATAAAACTGTCCCAGATATGTAAATTTGGCAAAGGCATTTTAGTTGATTGGAGTTGAAAGTGTGCAGGGATTTAGGATTATCTATTGTAACTCCTTAAATTAACCAAACATTTGGCCAGCTAGGACATCCCTGATCTCACACAGAGAGGCGGGTAGCATCACCAATGACACAGACATTTCATAAAGAAAGAATGTGGGTACTACCAACTTCTGGGCCAGCTGGGAGAATCAAATAAAATAATGTATATAAAAGTGCTTTGAAAGGTACCCAAATCTATACTATTTAGTCTATTTGAAAGACAGTTGCTTAAGGGTCAGTCAGGGACTGCTATAATATCCAAATGCAAAGGTAACATTTTAGTTAATGGTCTGATAAACATTTAAATGCTTAATATTTTCGTGGAGTTTATCATGTTAATACATTGATATGTGCCTTCCACCCCATGCAAACATAATTATAATATTATTATATTTGACTTGGTAGACTTTTAGCATTTTTTCCTCCTCTGTATGTAGCTCCTCCTCCCCCAGTTTAATTCCTGGTGAATAAATGAATGTCTTGAAGTACAAAAGAAAAGAATGAAAAGTGTTCAAAGATAAGACATCCAAGAGAAGTCCTCTCAATCTCCCTAGAAATTGCAGAGAAATCTTGACTAATTCCTATCCCACATATTGTGTGCCAGAAAACTTTTAAAAATCCACTCAGAGTTCTACTCATAGTGGACAGAAACCTTTTGTGAGTTATCGGGTTAAGATGCCAAAAACTTCTTGGTTTTCAATTTGATTTATAAAATGCCGACTATGACAGAAAACAGAAGGTCTTTTTGATGGTAGGAAAGAAAAGAGGACAAGTTTGATAAAAGTTCTAGTTAGTATTGGTTAGTCTTGGCAAGAGTTGCTCTGGTGGGGTTGAAAGACCAAAAATGAATGCATGAGCCTGGGTTACAGAAAAATAATATGGTATGATTAGCAGAAATGAGGCAGTCAGGAAGAGAGCCCTGGAAAGAGGTGGGAGGGTGGGAGACAGAGACGAGGAAAGACGATTACATTTTCTCTAGATAAACATTTTTATTAAGGCAGCACATGCATACAGGAAAGTGAACAGTTCATCATTATATAGCTGTAGTTTTTAGTAAGTAAACTTCTCCATGGAACCACCATCTACCAACACCATGAAACAGAGTATCACCAGAAGCTTCCTTCGTACCCCTTCCTGGTGATTTGCTTAACCCCTTCCCTCTCAGAGGAAACTGCTACTATGAGTTCTAACATTGTACAATAGTTTTTCATACAGTATGTAATCTTTTGTATTTGCCTTCTTTTGTTCAATGTTACACTAGTGAAATTTATTTGTGGTTTTGCTTGTAATAGTACTTCATTCATTTTCATTGCTTTACAGTATTCCATCCGATGCATTTATCTTATCAGTATCATTAACATACATTTAATCTTATATCTGTTCATGTTTTTATATATTTTTATATATTTATTATATATATGTATATATCCATAAACAATATATTGCATTATTTTACATTTTGAAACTGAGTAAAAAAGATACTAAGTTGTACATTTCATTGTGCAACTTGCTATTTTTGGCCTGTATTTTAGTAGTAGTATTTCTATTTCATTCGTTTTAACTGGGTAATCTTACTACTACTTGATTATCCATTTCTTCTGAAAATGATAACTTTTTTTTTTCTTCCCAGCTCTTTGCTTTCTAGCTCAATGCTGCAATGTAATTCTTATCCATGTCTCATTGTGCCTGTGTATGAGAGTTTGTCTAGGGCTGAAGTGGACACTAATGGCATTTTGGGCAGAACAATTCTTTGTGTGCAAGTTTCCTGTGCACTGTAGGATATTAAGCATTTCTGGCTCCCAGGGTACTATTTGTCAGTAGCAGCCTTCCAGTCATTAGTGACAACCAAAAAATAGCTCCCATTACCCTCACATTTGTAAATGCCCTTGGGTGGCATTTAGGTAGTTTCAAATTCAGAATCATTGATCTTTTTCTCAACTGGAATTTTGTGAGACAAGCAAGCCCCACAGAAAACAATTTAAGTGACTATTTTATCTCTTAAGTACGGTACATAATACATAGTATATTCTACATGTGCAGAAGAAAAATTAATTTATTATTTATAATGTATACTTTAATTAAGGCATTAAGACTTAATTGTCTTGCAGAACCTCTGTGAGAAAGGTTGGGCTATAGAGCTAGATTTGTAAGAAATGAGTGGCAGGGTCGGCACATCTGTGATTTTACCGAATAACAGCCAATTGATCTCCACCTATTATGCTTGTTCACACTCTCATCAACAGCAGCAGAGAAGTCACATTTCCCCCCGACATCTTTAGCAATACTTGGGAGCTCTAGACTTGCAAACATTTATTATGAATTTAATGTATTTGAAATAGTGTCTTTTGTGATCTTAGTATATTTGTGATTACTAGTGGCCTTGAGCATCTCTTTATATGCTTACTGGTCATAAGCCTTCTGTTGTTTCCCGTTCATCTGTTTCACATATTTTTAGCTGAGCTGTTTGTCTTCTTTTTAATTGATCTGTAGTAAAGAAAAATTATTCTGACACTCATTAAAATGGTAAGGAAGACTTTAGTCAAGACTAAAACACTATGGTTTGACTATAGACGACAGAGATTGGACTCAACTCAGAATATGGCAATGACAGTTGAGGATTTACAGCTAACAAGCAGAGTGAGGAGGTCAGTGATAGAAAATTACTAAGAGGAGGCATCAAGGGTAGGGGGGACTCTTGCTTAATCAACTTAACAGGATTATTGCTGAAGGCAGGCCAGGATGATCAGATATCAAGGATAGGGCGGATTCTTACTAAACTGACTTAGTAGGATTCTTGCTACAACTGGACTCTGTGAAGATAGACACAGAAGCCAAAGACTGAGCCCTAGTTTAGAAGAGGGTTCGGAGGAGCCTGACTAAAGTTTGGTCAAAGAGAGTCTGTCATTTCTATGAGTTTGTCATATAGTCTAGATACCAATCTTTACTTATTAAATGGGTTAAAACATATTTTGAAGTCTGTAACTTCTCTTTTCACTTAGTTTATAATATAGTTCATTTAAAATTTTTTGATTTTAGTGTAGTTTATATCACAGTTACTTTTCTTCAGGCTTTCTACTCTCGGAAAGTTAAGAAATCTTCCCTTTGCTAAAATAAACAAGACATTCTTCCCTTCTTTTAAAATTTGAAAGTTAATTTCCCATGTGGAGTTTATTTTTGTATATAAGAAAAAGATCTAGGTTGCATTTTTCCGTATAGATGAGCAGTTACCCTAGCTTCTTTTATAAGATCATTTTGTCTCTGCCATATATCAAGTTTCTGTATATCAATATGTCTGTATCCGGACTTTCTATTCTCTTCCTGCCCTATCCCAAAAACATTCCTGCCCTAAACCACACTACCTAAATTATTATAGTTTTTAGTAAGCATTGACTCTTAAGACAAGGCTTCTCACTTTTTTTAATTGAAAATTATCTTTGTTCTTCCATATTAATATCATTTTGAGGGTTTTTATTCATGTTGCATTAAACTTAGAGATCAATTGATGGATAGCTGACATCTTTATAATATTTCTGATTTTCTTTGTTTTGTAATTTTCCATATAAATGTCCTTGAACTTTTCTGTTGAATTTATTCCTAATTGCTTTGTAGCTTTGCAGGTATCTTTTCCCTACTATATTTTCTAGTTCATTATTGCTGATATGTAGGAGTGCACAGATTTCAGTACATTGGTTGTGTAACCTGCAATATTACTGAACTCTTCTACTATTTCTTGTATTTTATTTGGATTTTCTATGTAGACATCAAAGAACAAATGAGTGCATTTGTTTTCTTCTTTTCCAATTATTATAACTCTTATTTTTTCTTATCTCATTACATTGGCACGTACTCATGGGATAACTGAGTAGAAGTAGAGATAATGGCATTTTTTCTTATTTCTGACTTTGATGAGAATACTTCTAAGTTCAAGTACGTTGCTCACTGTCATTTTTTTTTAAAGGTACCCTTAAATTAAGAAAGTTTCTTCATATTCAGAATTTACTGTTTTTCTCAGTTTTGAATTATATTGGGATTTTTTTCTTTGTCTATACTAAACAAATATGGATAATCTATATGCAGTTAATTTTTCTACTTTTAGAATTGGAGAGTCTGAAAGCAGGGTGAAATTGAATAAATAAATAAATGAATAAATAAATATATTTTCTCACAAAAATTCTATCATTTTTGAACTACAGTATTATTCGGTGTTCATTGATGAGTAACATGAAAATTAGAGCAACTTTGCTATGTGCAAAGAATTGAGTCAGATTGGTCTGAGTTTAAATTCAGACACTGACAACTAATCAGGTTACTTTACCCTCCTAAAACTCATTTTCTTTATCTGTAAATTGGCAGAAATGTCTACCAATCAGGATTATTACTAGGATTAAATGAAATCTTTCAAAAGTAATGAATCTGCGTGGTGAACACACAATATATAGATGATGTATTACAGAATTGTACACTTGAAACCTATGTAATTTTACTAACCATTGTCACCCCAATAAATTTTAATTAAACGAAGTAATAAATAAGCATAGGTAGTCAGTAAATATTAAACCTTATTACTAACACTACTGTACTATCAAACTTCGCCATATTCCTGAGAAGCACTGGGGATCAAGTGAGAGCCACAGTGGCCACCATTCTTTGGACTCAGAGCTACAAAATCCTCTATTTCCGTGGCAGAATATTGAGCAGCTCATGAAAGAGGAGGAGACTTGCCACAAAGCTGTGGGATCATATGTCAGGTATATAAGCACATGTGAACTGGAAGGAAGAAAGCATTTTATGCAGTGGGTTTTCTATGAAGATAGGGTAGGGAACGTTTTGAAGATTCAAAAATAGATGGATTACTTCAGTGCAGAAGCAATTTATAGCCAAGAGTTATATTAATTAAGGTTTCCAGAATAGACAAGGAGAACAGGGCTTTCATGGCAGCCTGCAGAGGATAAAAACTAAATAGCAAGTTTGAATAAAAGATCTGAAGGCAATTGGATTGAATTTTGATACCGATTTGCTTTCCTTTCAGAATAAATTTTCTGGTGTCAAGGTTCATTAGAAGAGACTTTGGGGGACAAAGTCTTATGTAGTAGGCAATAACATCTTCAGGACCATTAGAGAGGAAAAGCAGAAGAAAATGGCCAGGGGCTGGGGTAGGATGGGGTAGTGCCAGGTCTCCAGCTGTGGATAGAAGAAACCTTGTGAGCCTCCAGTGTGTAGTGGACGCTCCTTGATAAGATGTCTTTGTTGGCATTGCCCCTGCACAGGGTAATGAATGAGAATAATCAGATCAGCTTCCATAATATGGAGATCAGCTTCCATAATAATGAGTTTACCAGGAGATGGAGAACTGGTATGGGAGAAGATTTTGGAACAATTTTCAAGAAAGAGGGCATTAGGAGGATCTGCTCTGATGGCTGAAACTACGGTCAAGGAGAGAGTGGTCTGAGGTGTGTTTAGAAGTGGTGCCTTGTGTGCTGAATAACTCCTTCTTATGTGTTTTTTTATTTTTGTTTTTTTTAATTCTTTCGTAAAAAATATGTAAATTTTCAATGCTTTTGAAGTCAGATATAGGAGGCAATTACGTATTATTTTGGAGGCATTATGTATTATGTTGCAATGGGCTGTAAGGAAAGGCCAGATTTAATGTATACAGAAAAAGATTAGAAAAATGAATCATTTCATGGAGTTTGTCATTGAAAGGAAGAAAAATAGGGAGAATAGCAGTTCACTGAAATATCAGAATTTGGGATTTTGTTGATCTGAGGGAGATTTCAGACAGGGTGGAAAGACAGGGAGTGGAGAGGGAGAGGCTAAAGATGCAAAAGAGAATGGAAGTTATGGTAAGGGAGTCTGATGGAGCAGATTCCTAGAGAAGAAACTGAAAGGGAATTAGAACACAAGTGGAGCTGTTGGTCTTAAAAAGGAGAAGGGTTTTTACTCTTAAGATCGAACAGAAGGTGGAGAACGTGTGGGTGGAGAGAAAGGAGTGTGTGTCAGATGGCCTCCGTCCTAGGCAGGTGGGAAGTGGCGATGAAGGAGTGTGGGGTTGGGGAAACTGGAAAAGGCTTGGATTGGGCCCTCTCTTAGTGTATTTAAGAGGATTAGAGATGATAACAGATTGCTGAGTAGAAAGGCAGAATTCTCAGCCCCGAGCCTGTGTCCTTACTTTTAGGGGTGGAAATGTTGACTTTTGCAGCCTGGAGCCCACGAACTTGGGCACCAGACGTGAGGCACAGAGAGTGGTGGCCCGTCTGGGCAGAGTCCACACTGTGGCAGACAGGGAGAATGGCCTGTGTACAACCTTCGGAGGGTGCAGGGAGCCAGGCGGTTACATAGGAAAATAGCCTGCTCCTGTGTACAAAGTTCCAGCAACAGCATTTTATACTCTGCCTCCTGGAGCCATCTCTGCACGTATTTTGTTTTCTCTGGTGTCTGAACCATTCTCAGTGTCAGGTACAGGAATCATTAATAAGCATGTCTGATTTCTATTACCTGTTATTCCTGAATAACTGACAGCAATGTTAATGATGGTAGTAGTCAGGGGTGTGATGGAGTGCAGGGAATATACTCAGAACTTTACAAATATTGTTCATATACAACCTTGATTGGTGGTGGGATTATTTTCATTTCACAGATGAGAAAAGTGAGTTTCAGAGAGCCTAGGACTTATTTAAACTTAGGTCGGTCCACTCAAAGTTTTTTATTTATTTTTTCAACAAAGCTAAGTGGCTTCCTGATTTGCATGCTTGTCATCAACTGAAATGACTTTTCTTTTAGTGAAATCCAAATATAAATACATTTTTTGGTGAGAAAAAATTCTGATCTACTTGGCAAGCATCTACCATGGACTTGGTATTTTTTTTTTTTTTTTTTTTTTGACTTGGTATTTTTTAAAGGTGCTTATAGAGATGTAAAAATAGCACAGTGTGAAGAGGGATACACAGATTACTGGTCTGAGAAGGATGAGGCACACGCTGGGGTGGGAGGCGATGCAAGTAAAGGCACAGATGCTCTCCTGAGAAATCGGTGCTCATACCCACCTGGAAGGATTGCGGGTAAATAAGACTGGGTGAAACGGTAACCTAGGTGTAGAGGATACTTCCAACGATGATTTATAAGCATTTGGCCATTTCTAATTTTGAAAAATTTAGGGAGGTGTCCCTGTAGCACAGTGGTTCGTCATCATTCCCCTTAGGAAGCTGATGAAGTGCATTAGTGTTTGTAACAGATGTAACCCGCCAGTTGTTACACAGAATTTAAAGGGATTCATGAACCCACTGAAATACCTCTACGGCGTCCTAGCTAAAGCTCTCTGATGTTGAGAGAGACTTGAAAAAAGAAAATAAATGCCCAGGGGTAAGTGTAGAGAGAACTGTAGTAGGTGTCTTATAGCTATTATTACGTTTAATTCCTACAACAGCCCTGTGATATAGGTATTAAATCTATTTACAGATGAGTACATTATGACTGTTAAGTAACTCACTCAAGTTTACATAGATAATTAATGGCAAAGCTATAGTGAGATCCCCTTTTGGGGTCTTGAGTCCCAAGCCCATATTCCTTCTATATACATGACACTAAGTTCCTAATTGCTCTAATCAGTTCTGATGTCTAACAAATGAACTTTTGGAATACAGCTTGTACTGAGTTGAGGATTGCCTGCATAGTGAAACCTTGTTAATTTTGACTCTACTAAATCTGTCATAGTTGATAAATTATAATTTGTTATATTTTGCTTATAGTCTGGCCTGGAGAGTATCTTGGCAGCAGCTATAAAATTTGATTTTGAAGCAATTTGTAGGCAAGGTGCACCTAAAATTTTAAAGTTATCTAAGGAAACACCAGCTTGCTATTTTGTAACTGATATGCAACATTAATCTTATCAATGCAATGCAGCAGGTTTTCCTAAGGACCTCTGCCACACTCTGTGCTTGCTGCAGGAGTCCTTTGTTAGTCTGAGTTCTGAAAAGCAATACAAGTGTATTTATCTAAACATATTCTATACCAAATGGCTTTCACTAATCAAGCAGGACTTTTCTTTATTTAGAAGAATTAGTACGGTTTTACTCAATTAAGCTTGAAGTCAAGTTAATTTTACCACTATTACTATAATGAAAAATTGCTGTGTTGCTCTGTCCTGCATGCTGATTGATTTTAAAAAATTGAGAATGAATGCCAACACAGTTTTCTTTGATAAATGAGGAAAAAATTTAAGAGGTTCAAGTAAGTTATTCTAGGCATCAGAAAAAGTTGCTTAATTCTATTGTGTAGAAAGTCCAGTTGCTAACCAGCATAAGCAATGGAAAAATTTAAATACATATTCTACTGTTGATGTGTCTTTAACATCAGGTTTTTCAGTTTTTTGTTTTTTTAAGGTTGCATTATAAAGGATGACCATGTCATAAATATTGGACTTGCCAAAATAGGTCTTTTTCTTTTCTTTGACTTCTACCATTTGCTCATTTGAAAATGTTTATATGATGCTATATTCTTTACATGCTACATCTTGCAGTTTGGGAATACTGGATCAAGACGTGGTAAGTAATTTTTACTCAGTGTATTGCATGATAGAAAATTGGCCAAAGCATGAGGTGTTTCGTTGTAATAAATGAAATCTGTGTCCCAGGGAGGAGCAAGTGGGAATGTAGAATTTATACTATATTCTATTATTCCATGTTTTATTTATTCTATGTATTTCAAAATAAGGATTCTAAATTAGAAAGATCACAAAGCTAAAGCATCTTGTAACTGAAGTGTGGTCTTGCCAAAAAGCTTTTTAGGTTTGACACTACCATACTATGTAGCAGAGTATTAGCAGATTCTCTCTCTCTCTCTCTCTCTCTCTCTCTCTCTCTCTCTCTCTCTCTCTCATACACACACACACTTGCCTATAGATATTCATCTGTCTCTGTATTTATATCCATTTTGTTTTACATCTGAGGCAAATGTCCAGATCACAAATATCACTTCTATAACTACTAATGCTTCACTGATAACCTTAGTAAATAAAAAAGTAATTGAAGGTATTTGAAGACCAAATTAAGTGCTCACCCATGATAAATGTACCATCAGGTTAGAGTCAGCTAATTGATTGGGTGGTGAAATTTGATTGTACTATACACCTGCTTTTTAGATAAAATATTTCAGTTTCTTTCTGAGGATCTTAATCTAATTAAGTTAATGGCATCTCATTTATTTTAATTAAGTGGTGACTTTCTCCTGTCTTTAACTTTGCTCTCATGTTAGTCAGTGACCCGGTTTATTCAGATATGTTGTAAGTTTTGAATTCTTATCAGGAAGGAGAGATCCCAATGTGTGAGTCCAATTTTTAGAGTCGTTGGGATGTTATTGCCTTTTATTTCTGTTATCAGGAGTCAAGAGAATTAAAAGTAAAAAAAGAACAAACTTTATTTTATTTAATTTTCTACTAAGGAATATCAAGTTGTTTAATGAATATGACTTTATTAAACCTTTATAGCAACTCAAAGGAGGCAGAATAAAGTAAAAAAAAAATCAATAGCTGAAAAGCATCAATAAAGATTACCTTTGAAGATTCAGTAAACCAGGTGTCTGGTCTGATGCTTTCTAGTTCATCTACTTTTATTACTAGGTTATGAGGTACATATTGGAAAAATGGAAGTGAGAGATCAGCATTAATTGTTTTCTAGGCCACAAAACAAACACCCAAATCTTGAGGTTGCTTTACATTTGCAGAGTAAAATCACAAAAAATCCTTTACTGGGAAGGCATCACTTTTGCAGAAATAGTCCACATTATATTTGGATTCTTTGTAGTTTTTGTGACTTTTATCAAAATTTCAGTCATGCAATTTGTATAGTAAAATAATAATGGCAGTCTTCAATTGGGCTTTCTTTTGTGGTAACATTTCACATTCTGAAATGTGACCACATCCTGGTCTATAGGTCCCATCAGTGAACCTATATTAAAGGGCAAGAGGGTGGTCTTCAGTTATCCATTCCATCATTCATGGACTTGTCATGTATCCTGTGATCACCTGCCCTGTGCCAGTCTCTGTCCGATACCCTGGAGATATTGTGGCAAATTAGACAGAAGGTGTGCCTGCTCTCTGGCACTTTTTTTCATTCCAGTGGGACACAAGTCTAATATCATAGGGTTATAAATGCAGTGCAGGGAATTAAAATGTAGTGATGGAGGATACCTGGGTGGCTGCTTTAGTTTGTGTGTTTCAGGGACACATTTAAGCTAAAGTGAGAACTGTAAGAAGCAGCCATCCACGCGAAGATCAGGTAAAAGAAGGTCATGGCTGAGGAAAGAGCCAGCAAAGTCTCTGGGTTGAGAATGAGTTTGGTGGGTTTTAGGAATAGAGAGAAAGTCAGAGTAGATAGGACACAATAGATGCTGACAGAAAATGTCATTGGAGAAGATTCTGGGTAGAATGCTTTCTTCAAAGTAAGTGTTACGGTGTTGTAACACTTAAATAACATTGATAGTCTCAAGCCTCTGGCTCTAAAATTACATTTTATTACATGTAACAAATTCAGAAAGGGGTGGGCAGTCAAGAAAACAACTGTATTTTTCCATCCGTGCCGGTCAGTAAACAACAGATTATATGGAGTAGATTTGAAACCCCAAAGATGGTGTTTTTACCCCTCAATAATTAAAGGTATTAATTAAATGTGTCTGAAGTATTGGCAAACCTCAGAACATATATTCTACTCAGAACAGAGGTATTGCAATCACTGGTGCCGTCCAGAATGGAGGCTGGCAAGAGAAATAAATAATCCATTGTTATAGAAATAAACTCCTGAATTCAGACTTTCTTATCTAAAAAACTCAGTTCTTTTGAGCAGTCTCTCTGCCTTTTATTATTGTGTGGGCTTAGGAGTCAAATTGTCTGTGTGCAAATCCTGGCACTTCCATTTCTAGCTGTGTGGTTTTGGTCAAGTCCTTACTTCTAGTACCCTCATGACTTCATTTACGAGGTCGGACAACTAAGTTCGTGAACTCATCCTAGAAAAAGTGCTACATACCTCATTGCTGAATATCACTATGGTCACCTTTGAAGTACTCCCCTTGGGAAACTATGTACTGATTCCAGCACCTAGTCCACCCTTCAAAACAATTTTGGAACTCTTTTTCTAGAATGGCCATCAGAGCTGTTGTTGTATACCATTGATGTCATCAAAATGTCTTCCTTTCAATATTTCCTTTATCTTCAGATAAAGAAAGAAGTCACTGGGGGCCAGATCAGGTGAGTAGGGAGGGTGTTTCAATACAGTTATTTGTTTACTGGCTAAAAGCTCCCTCAGACAGTGCCATGTGAGCTGGTGCATTGTCGTGATGCAAGAGCCATGAATTGTTGATGAAAAGTTCAGGTCGTCTAACTTTTTCACGCAGCCTTTTCAGTACTTCCAAATAGTGAACTTGGTTAACTGTTTGTCCAGTTGGTACAAATTCATAATGAAAAATCCCTCTGATGTCAAAAAAGGTTAGCAACATCATTACAACAAGTTCTCGAACTTGTCAGACCTTGTATAATTCAGATGTTAGAAGTACTCATTTCATGGCACTTAGGGGAATACTTTGAAACAGTAAGCACTCAACAGTGTTAGCACCTTTGTTGCTACTATTCTTAATTTTATCCCCCTCCCCCAACAATGTTTCGAAAATGTGTGAGTCTCATAGAGTTAGATGCAAGGTGGCTGCTGATAGGAATCTTCGGCCCTGTAGTGGTCACTGGGATGGAGGTGGAGGCACTCCGAGCTCAGTTGACTAGAACGTACCTTTGGCATTCCACTTCTCCATTCAGTTCAGGAAAACAAGCTTATGCCCTCATCACTTAGTATCATTATTTTAAAAAACATGTATTGAATGCCTACTCATGTTAAGCTCTGGGCTGAAACAGAAAAAATCCTTGTCCTCCAGGAGGTTTTGATCTGGCTCCACAACTTTCAGTCACAAAGAATTGTCCAGAAAGCAAAGAAAGAACAACAAAAACAATTCTGCACTGTCAGAGTGTTTTTAACGTAGACAAACCAATTTGGAATTGATTAATGAACACTTTCCTATGCACACCCTTCCCACATTGTGTGTACATGTCCATATGTCCATATGCTTTTTGAAAAGATTGCAATAGACACTTCATGTGACAATGATTTATGAACCTGTCATGAGAGAAAAATGTACTTTTACTATTACACTTTCGCTTATTCAGACAACAAATATGCAGAGTGCCTGCAGTGCTAGGTACTGGGTGAAGAGGAGTGAACAGGAACTAAAAATCCCACATTGCGTAGAGATCACAGGCGTAGCTTGTTTGCCCTAAGGATTCAAATCCTGTTTCTGCCCCTTTCTAGAGGTATGAGTTTGGGCACGTTACTTAAACCTTTTTCTACCTTAGTCCCCTCATCTGTAAAATGGGTATAATAACCACATAGGGTTGTTGCAAAGGTCAAACGACTTGTACTCCTAATATTATTATTACTGTTCTGTGCTCAGTGAGTATGTCCTGTGTCTCTTGCGCTCAATTCCCTACTATAGAACTTCTGAACACGTTGCGTACGGCGGGGTTTAAATCCCTCATACCCCTCTGTTCCAGCAGGTTTTCAAAAGAAACTACTTTAAAATGCACTCTTCTCTTTAAAGCGTAAATGCTTCTATGTCATTTATTATTTTTCTATAAATAATAGATTCTACAAATAAATTATTCCATAAATTATTCTATAAATAATTATTCTACAAATAATTCAATAAAATATGCAAAATAAAAAGAGTCAACAGTAAAAACGAGAATTCACGTTATCCGTCCTTAGCGCATGGCTCAGAAAAAAATGAAGCTTCTCGTGATCCGTACGCAACGTGTTAAACTGGTCATCAAATCCTCAAGTGTCACAGTGATATCTTTAAGAGGCAACCTTTATCCCCTGTGTAGACCCCACCCCTCACTTTCGACATACGAAGTAGAGAAGCCTCTGTTTTTCTGAACTATTACATATAGACCAGGGTGCTGGTTGCCCACACACAGAGAACAGCTTTTTTATTTCTAACTCTCTGGTGCCCACTTTCTTCTCGACTGGCAGGTTGCCTATTTCTTAGCACCCCTGCCATGGTCCTAATTGCCTGTTTTGTCACTGTGACTGTGGTTAGTACTTTCTCTCATCCCTCTTGGCATCCGTGTATCGTTCCTTGCCTCTTACCGCGTTTCCTATGCTTCTTGCCCTTCTAGATCTTCTCTGCCAATCAGAGAGCACTCCCTCATCTCCTGCAGGGATGGTTAATCAATCATTTTGTAGTACATTGGGTATGTTTCAGTTCTTTTGACATAATTCATGTCAAATGGTAAGTACACAGCAGGCAGCTGCTGCACAAGGTAGGTTCTTCTACCACACCCTACCCTACCCGGTTCCTCAGCTGAATTGTTCTGGAAGAAGATTAGACACTGAGCAGTGTAGATATTTGTGTATTTGGGGAACACTGCTCCAGGAGTCTAGCAAAAAATTTCTACAACTTACATTAAAACTTAACCAATTACCTGGGGCTTCCTGACTCTCTTTAAGACTTCTCTGTAATAATGAGAGTTATGTGGGCTGGGGAGTACATTATACAGGCTTTTCATAAGAAATGATTCCCTACTGCCCGAAGGTACCAGAGCATTAATGCTCCACTCATCTGTGGTAACGGTAGGACGGTATGCAACCTTTTAGAGTGGTGTAAGTAGTCCATTGGGATAACTAAATAATTAGTATATACTTTAAATTCCATTGGCAAAATAGTACCATATTTCTTCAAACCTCCTCAGGTTTCTCCTAAATTATTTTTTTCAAGACAGTAAAATTATATGGTCCCAAACTGAAATGAAAATGAAAGACAATTATTTCAATTCCTAAAGGCCAAAACAACTTTATTCAGATTCCACAAAAAGGATGGAGGGAAAAGAAACAATTTTCAAGGTTTCTGGAAATTGTTATTTTCCTGTTAATGGTTATTTTCATTAGCAAAAAGAAGTTTGGAAATAGTTATGAGATTTTCCTGAAACCAAATACTAGAGACTAAGGGCATCTGAATTATGTTTGGTCATATGCCTTAGAGATAAAGTTAATCTCGTCTTTCTCATATAAAGTTTCATTTTGGTTATAGTGAGCTGAGAATGACTTTTCAGGGCTAGAGGAAAGCCAGAGGAACCATGAGCTATAAAGTACGTTGAAATCACCAGGAAATATAGCCATAAAAGCAAAGCCCATCGAAATTTTATATTTATATAATGCCATTAACTCTTATTGAATCAGTCATGTCCTTTCCAGAAAGTGATGGCACATTCCAATAAGGATACATAATACGTACAAAAGGGACAATTTACAAAACTCTGACCAATGTGTAGGTGAACCACAGGGGAGAGTGCAGTAAAACTGGGGCTTGGAATAGTGGCGCTGTGAACAATCTTATGTCCAAAGAGAAAAGGGAAGGAAGAAGTTACTAGAACCTGGATGGAGCTAGTCTCATACAGAAAGTTACTGTGAGGGGAACAGTGGTCTTTAATTGGGGACATAGCCAGCCTAAATTACCTCTCAAGAAGGGAGCCTGGGGGATACATACCCTGGTCTCCTCTTTCTCTCCAATTTTATGTTGGAGCACTTTATTTGGAACCAACCAGAAGTCAGGAGCATGGGAACCCTTTGATGGAGTTCATACAGGTTTCATGGAACAGAAAACTGGGAAGAGAAGGGTGGAAAGTGGATATGGATGGGGAAATGAAAGATATCTGGCACATTCCACCCTTTTGTTTTCTGTCAGCCTCCACTTTTGATGTTCGTCTGGGTGAAAAATGCATGTTCCCAAGACAGGGAAATGCACAAATTCCCATCAGCTCCATATTATCCCTGTGTGACATCAGTATAGTAATATTGCAGCCTGAAACTAAAATGTTAACCGCCACCAGGATTCTTCACACTGAGTGCTGGGGAAGGGAGAAAGGGAGGAAAGATGAGAGGAAGAAACATAAATATAAATTATAGCTGCTCCTCACTTCTACAGCTGGTCGTAAGGCCCACGGTGGTCATTCCAGCTGCCTCCTTCTAGTGTACATTCTGTGTGTCCCTCACTGACTGGCTTTTCCATTTGGGGTGACCCAGATCTCCGTTCCTGCAGGATCTGAGTCCTTGCTGGTCTTGTCTGGGGTTGTTGCCGTTCTCCCTTGACCATGACTGTTGGGAAGGGAGTACTAAGAGGTGCTCCACTGGGTCTTCTGGGTCATAACCAAGTGACAGGAACGTTTGCAATGCAGCCCAGACCCTGCAGAACCCTTTCGTATCTACGCTTCACTGAAAAATGCAGCCCACCTATGGGTAACCAGTTTCCCCACACTTTGAATATATGAAAAAGCGAATTAAGTGTGATTTTGAGGGTCTGTTTCTTATGGCCGTTTCTGGCACCCATGATTATATCAGTTAGCATCCCACTGGGAAACAGATGGGACACTCAAATTAGAAGAATTTCAGGAAGGTTTATAAGGTGTGTGTCAGGTGGAAGAGAACCACAGGGGTTGTGTGTGAACCAGGCACCAGTGATGGCAATGTTGTGACCACCCCTGGATCTAAGTGGTGGAAGTTACTAGAACCTGGAAAGATAATTGTCCTGAGAAGAGCTGTGGCCTTCATTTGAAGGTCATGGATAGCCTGACCACACGAAGGGGTATGAGAAGAATAAATACCCTGACTCTGCCTCCTTTCTCCCCCTGATCTCCCTCTAGGGCTTCCTAGTGGTCAGTCTCAAACGCAAACCAGAGGACCAGGAGCCTGTAGCGGTGGCCCATTCAGGACAGACTCAAGACAGAGAGCAGGGTGAGAGGGTGGAGACTCGTGCTGGAAGGGCAGATGGAAGCTATTTCTCACAGGCATGAAGTTTGAATCCTGGATGTTCCTTTCTGGACTATGAATTCCAATAAGATAGTGTTTTATTTATATTTCTGTCCTCAGTTCTTAGCGCAGTTCCTGCCTGCTATAAATTAGGTGTTCAGTAAATAATTAAGTAGCCTAATCCCAACACCTTTTCTGTGACTTTGAGCAAGTCATTTATATTCTTGGATTGTCATTTTCCTCATCTCTAAAATTAGGATACCGGTATCTGTTCTGTTTTACTTGTGAAGATGTTGTAAAGGTCAAAAGAAAATGAAGACATTAACATATAGAAGTGCTTTATAAACTGTAAAGTGCTGAGTTATCAAGATATTACTTCACATCTTTAAAATTCCTTCCCTCCTACGTATACCCAGTGAGCTATCTGATTCATGTAACCTTATTAACTCAGATGCTTTTCACAGTGAGTTTTACTTTCTGGCTAATAAATCCCTTGACTCTTTCATACACCTTACACTTCAGTAGTTGAAAGTTTAGTGCTTTTTTCAAGAGTATATTTTTGCCCAAACTCAAACATTCTTGTTAGACGTTTCCCTTTTTTTCTTTTTAACAAATCTTTGCACCTCCCACTTTTCTAAAGCTTTTTTTTTTTTTTTGATTTAATATTCTCCCCTTTTTTCTCCAATAATCTTGATCCATATGCTCTCAAGTATATTCAAGGATTGTACATGAGAAATCTTTTGTCTTGCACACTTTTCTCGTAGGCAGTTTTGTTTTTCTTCCTTGTAATAATGCTGTGTCCATTTGTACTTTGTTAGATAAAATGATCTCTGTGATATAGTAATTATCATTCATGGAACACTTAGCAGTTTATAAGCATCTCATTTAATCATCATAACAATTCTATGGAGTTGGTAGTGTTGAGGAACCTGAAGTCAGATTCCAAGTACCTTTATTTTTTCAGAGCAGTTTTTGGTTCACAGCAAAATTGAGAAGAAAGCACAGCGATTTCCCATATACCCACTGAACTCACACATGTATAGCCTCCCCCATTATCAATATTCCCCACCAGCTCAGTACACTTGTTACAGTTGATAAACCCACAGTGACACAGCAACATCATGCAAAGGCCGTAGTTTACAGGTCACTGTTGGTGTTGTATGTTCTGTGGGTTTGGACGAATTTGTGATGACATTTATACATCATTGTAGTATCACGTAGAGTATTTTCACTTCTCTATGCTCCACCAACTCATCCTTTTCCCTCCCCCAACCCCTGACAGCCACCAATCTTTTTATTTTCTCCATAGTTTTGCTTTTTCCATAATGTCATATAGTTGGAAACACGCAGTATGTAGCTTTTTCAGATTGACTTTTTCACTTAGTAACATGCATTTAAGATTCTTCCATGTCTTTTCATGGCTTGACAACTTTTTTTTTTTTTTTGATGGGGGTGATTAATAATATTCCATTGTCTGGATATACCACAACTTATTTATTCGTTTACCTACTGAAGGATATCTTGGTTGTGTGTGGGCAGGGGGTATGTGGGAAATCTCTGTATTGATCAATTTTGCTGTGAACCTAAAATTGCTCTTTAAAAAAATAAAGTTCTTCAAAAAAGAGCAATTATTTTCTTCATAATAACAATTCTACAAAGTTGGTAGTATTAAGGAATCTGAAGTCAGATTCCTTAATACTACCAACTTCATAGAACTGTTATATTATGATTAAATGAGATGTTTATAAACCACTAAGCTTAGGCAATTAGGAATAAAGCTGCTGTAAACATCTGTGTGTAGGTTTTTGTGTGGACATAAGTTTTCAACTTATTTGGGTATATACCAAGGAGCATGAATGCTAGATCATGTGGTAGGAATATGTTCAGTTTGTAAGAAACTGCCAGTCTGTCTTCCAAAGTTGATGTACCCTTTTGCATTCCAACCAGCAATGAATCAGAGTTTCTGTTGCTCCACATCCTCATTAGTATTTAATATTGTCATTGTTCCCGACTTTGGCCATTCTGTTAGATAGGCAGTGGTATCTCATTGTCTTAATTTGCATGTCTCTGATGACATATGATGTGTGGCATCTTTCATATGCTTATTTGCCTTCTGTGTATCTTCTTTGGTAAGGTGTCTTAATATCTTTGGCCCATTTTTTAATCAGGTTGTTTTCTTGTTTCATGAGTTCTCTGTATATTTTGTTTAATAGTTCTTTATCAGATGTGCCTTTTGCAAATATTTTCTCCCAGTCTGTGGCTTGTCATCTCATTCTGTTGACATTGTCATTTACAAAACAGTTTTTAATTTTAATGAAGTCCAAGTAATCAATAATTTTTTTTCATGGATCATGCCTTTGGTGTTGTATCTAAAAAGTCATAGCCATTCCCAAGGTCATCTAAATTTTCTCCTGTGTTATCTTCTAAGAGTTTATAGTTTTTCATTTTCATTTGGGTCTATGATCCATTTTGAGTTAATTTTTGTGAAGGGTGTCAGGTCTGAGTCTAGATTCTGTGTGTATGTGTATATATCTATGTGGATCTGTGTGTATGTGTGTGTGTGTATGTGTGTGTGTAGATGTCCACTTCTTCCAGCACCTTTTGTTGAAAAGACTATCTTTTCTCCATTGTATTGTCTTTGATTCTTTGTCAAAGATGAGTTGACTATATTTATATGAATCTATTTCTAGGCTCTCTATTCTGTTACATTGATCTATTTGTCTATTTGTTCACCAGTACCACACTGTCTTGATTACTATAGCTATGTAGTAATTTGTGAAGTCAAGTAATGTCAGTCCTGCAACTTTGTTCCTCAACTTCAATGTTGTGTTGGCTATTCTAGGTCTTTTGCCTTTCCATTTATATTTTAGAACCATAAAATAATTTGCTGAGATTTTGATAGGGATTGCATTGAACCTATAGATCAAATTGGGAAGAACTGACATGTTGATACTATGGAGCCTTTCAATCCATAAGAATGGAATATCTCTGCATGCATTTAGTTATTCTTTTATTTCTTTCATCATAGTTTAGTGCTTTTTCTCATATAGATCATATACATATTTTGTTAGATTTATACCTAAGTATTTTGTCTTTGCAGGGAGCTAATATAAATGGTACTTTCAAATTCTACTTGTTCATTGCTGGTATACAGGAAAGCAATTGACTTTTGTGTATTAACCTGTGCCCTACAACCTTGCTATAATTACTTATTAGTTCCAGGATCTTTTTTTGTCAATTTGTTTGGATTTTCTACATAGATAGTCATGTCATCTGCTAACAAAGACAGTTATATTTCTTCCTTTCCAATGTGTATATACCTTTTATTTCTTTTTCTTGTCTTATTGCATTAGCTAGGACCCAAGTAACTTTCTGAAGCACACAGAGCTATTAAGTAACAGAGCCAATAATGAAATTCATACCTATTTGATATCAGAGTACATACATATCCTTTAATCATTAAGCTAGCTTTCATTCAGTGTTCCTTTCCTTAATCTCACCTCCTTATTTGCAGCCTCTTAAAATGCTATTTTATTATTAGTATTTATGCATATTAATTTATCTTTTACAAGGATAGATTTTTATGGTTGTTTTTGCATATAATTTTCAGGTGTTTGTTGGCATTTATACTTCCTTTTGCCATCGTCATTGTGTATTTTTGGTGTGTTGCTATTTTCCTTTTTGACTTGGTTTTTTTGTTTTCAGAGTTCTTACCCTGCAAAATGATTTCAGCATGGAATTTAAAATTTAATTTTTATTTGCAATGGTTTTTTTTCCTTTTACTTTCTTACCAACAAAACGTATAGACAACAAACCATAAAAATTTTTCATTAATCATGGCTCATCTTGCCTCCCCCATTACGGAATGACTGTGCTCATGCTGTGCTCATGCTGATCTTTGAAGCCATAAACCCCACACAAAAAAAGTTTCATTTTAGTGAGACTATATACCGTCTTTTCAAGTCAGACCAAACCTTCAGGCAGCCTGCTTCTCCAGCTTTACCTTGTTTGCTGATGAGTCATCACAAGTTCACTTTTTCCTCTTGCTGGTTCTAACCCCATGGCTTTAATGTTTTGTTTTCTGAGTATTAGAATAATATACTGAGGTGCCAAAAAATGTATGCTCATGACTTATATTCATCTTTTGTTATTGGTATATATTGAGTATTATAATTTTAATACAGTTTTTTCCTTTTTAAAAATGCGTATGTATTTTTTGGCACCCTCTGTAAAATAAGTGCAAAAAAATCCAGAACACCTATAAAAGATAAAAAACGCAAATGAACAAGGGTTCTCCACAGTACTATCTCCCAGAGAGAACCATGCTTAGCATTTTTGTATGTATCATTTCAAATATATTGGCACTTAGACCATCATGAAGTTATAATAATAATTATTTTTACAAAACGGTGCCCATTAGACATGCTATTTTTTTTCAAACCTCAACACTATGTTTTGGACATCTTTATATGTGGAAATATATAGATATTTATTATCTCTACTACTCTGCATACTATTTCATTGCAGGTGTAAGCCATAGTTATATGATCCACAGCACACTGAAGGATAGCCAAGTCCTTTTTCTTGCTTCTTCATCTTCCTCCTTCTCCCCTTCCTGCTCTCGCTCTCATTCTTCTTTACTGTCTCCTTTTTATTCTCCTTTTCTTCATTGTTTTTGTCTTCCTCCTCCTTCTATTTTTCTTCCTCCTCCTCCTCCTACCACTCTTTCTCCTTTCCTCCTCCTCTTCCCCTTCCTCTCAAGCCCTCCTCCTCTTTCTGATCTTCCTCCTCTATGTGTAAACTTAAACTATTCTGCAATGAGTCCACTTGCTTTCCTCATTTTGATTTCTTAGCACCTTTGTTTCTTTTACCTTTGGCTTCTTTCCTCCATACTTAAGTTGGTTTTCTACTAGTCTTTCTTTTGCTCTTATAACTTTGGCCCATGATATTCTTTCTCTCCCCATTCTGATTGTTCTGCACTTTACTTTGACTTTCATTTACGTTAATAACTAAGGTAAGAGGTGTTAAGAGCTTTGCTGATGGTGACAGTAATTCTCGTTGGAGCCAAGCTAAAATGTAGGTCTGAATTTCAGAGCTATGGTCTTTTCATTAGACTTAGTTGCCTCATCATGGCTGAGGTTAAAAATATCCTCACATTTAGTATACAAGTTAGAGAAAGAAGCAAATAAGCAAACAACAACAATAGCAAATAAAAATAAAAAAGAAAAGGAGAAAGAAGAATACTCACCAACTTAACTAGAGGAATGTGACTTTAGTGTTCTCTCTGCTCAGTAACTTAGTTCTAGGTGAAATAAAAAAGAACCCTTTGTGAATGTTTGCCTACTTTTGCTTGTTCCAAAGCTATTAAAAATGTATAATTGTTAACCTACCCAACAGTGCCAGCTGAGACCTGAGCTTATAGAGCTAAAAGGAAGCATAATAAATAGAGTCAATAATATCTGTACTTAGAGGTAAGATTCTCATGCCTGATATATTAATTTAATTTCTTTTTCAAAATTAAAGGAGTTTGTATACAGAGTTTGTATATAGTATGTAATATCAAGTAGTCAAGACTTGGTCTTGTAATCTTTTCTCTAAACCATCACAAGTAAATAAAGAAATTATAAATACATGTTTAGGTAAACCAAACTAGAAGACAAAAACAACTGGTATTATTAAGTGTATCTTGGCAGTAAGTTTTTGTAAGGCCGAGGTCTCTGTCTCTATGGTTTTTCTCGTGACTGCCTTTGTTTCTTTGTTGGCAGTAATTGATTCCTGCTCTGGGGTATTTCTTACCAAACAATCCATTTGACATGAGCTAAATCATGATTGTTTATTGTGTTGTGCATTTAAGAAATATCTGGTTAAATTAATTAAACAAGGAAGCCATTAGACTGAGGTGGCTCTAATGCCATGGTAGTTAATGTAAGCAAAGCCAAGTCTAAGCCTGTAAGTGCCTCAAGGGTACAAAATCAAATCTTAATGGCAATCAGTTACAAACAGCCAACTAGGCTTTAAACTACAGCCAATCAATAATTTCTGTGCTTTCCTTTCACCTGTTCTCTATAAAAGTCTCTCCCTGAGCGCCTGTCAGAGGAGTGCCCTGAATCACTTCCTGTTTGACATGGCTGTATTTGGATTGATTTTTGCTCAAAGAAACTCTTAAAAGTTTCAATTTGCCTCAGTTTATCTTTTAACACTATAAAGTAAAAAGACCACATTGTAAGACCAGATGGAATTCTTTTCATGCTGATGAGATTTGCCTTTTAAAATTAAATGATATTAAACACGTATTCCAACATTGCTTCAAGTGTTTAAAAGAGTTTTTTGAGAGGAATGGGCATTCTCCTTGTGAATGGCCTCCAGATTCTATTACAACCATGAAGTGCCTCCCCGCCCCCCCCCCATCAGTCTGGAGTAGCAAAATAATTACTAAAAAAAAAAGCCCACTTACTTTCTTTGTATCCCTGAGTAAGTTCACTAACCTTTCTGTGCTTAGTTTCCTCAACTCTAAAATGATGATAATAGTAGTAGTTAACAACTCATAGAATTGTTCTAAAGGAATGAAATATCTAAGTGTTTAGAACAGTGCCCGGCACATAATAATGCTAATATGCCTTTGCTATGACTGTTTCTACTGCTATCATGACGACTACTGCTACTGTTACTACTATTTTAGTACTACTAACAGTCCTTCCTCTTTTCATATTGATTTAAGAATTTATTGGCTCCAAATGACTTTGGCTGCATCTACAAACAAAAATCATCCCCCACAGATGAAGATTGGTCACTAATGAAACAGTGAAAGCTGTATTGCAAGATCTAAGGTTAATTCTGAAAGAACAGTCCCCAAAATATTTTGAGTAATGAAGCAATATTGAAGTAAATGCAGAATCTCTCAAATGTTTGCTCTGAAGGAAGTATCTCTCAGCCAGATATAGAATGCACATTTTAAAAAAGTTAGTCATATAGTTTACATCTTGTTTCTCCAAGGTAAATACACTTCTTGAAGCCAGAAGCTATATTTTCCACTTCCATGCCTTTCCCATGGCATCTAGCATGTTGATTTAAAATGTGCAGATATTCAATAACTGTCTTGATTAGCTGCTGAGGTAGAGTTGAGGGGAGGAGAGTTAGGAATACAATGTTCTCCAGTTAATTGCAAATTCTTCCTTTAAAAATGAGCTTGCATTTTATTATCTTTTTCTACAGTATCTGGAAAATGCTTTAGTGGGCAGTTGTCATTTGATGTTTCACAATTTTGTAAATTTAAGTTCTTACAAAGGATCCACTGTAGGATTTTCTATTTTTATTATTGTTTCAAAATGGAAAGAAGTGTTAGTGTAAAGACAAGCCTGTTCCAATCACACTGCATGAAATTTGTTAAGAGAATCATTGAAGTTAGAGCTGGTAGGTGCCATGTTGTTACAACCTAAATGGCCAGCATAGTACCTGGAACACCATGGAAACTTAATAAGTTATGGAAAAATAAATGAATCATTTAGTACCTTCTCTTCATGTTACAGCTGAAGAAACTGAGGCCCAGGTAACTTGTTCACAGTCACATAACAGCATAGGAGGGACTAGAATAAATGTTCTATGATGTCATCATGCTTTAAATGTGGATTTCCCATTTAAATTGTAACATGGAATAGACTTTAAATTTTGTCTTTGAAGAACTTTTTATTTTAAAGTATGTGAATAAATCAAATTCTTAACTTAATATCTGTTACGTTTCAGGAAGGCAGTAGTAAGGATCTGTACAAAGCAAAAGGAATGTTTTAAGGGGAAAGTAAATAAACTGTCTTTTAATTGGCTTGCTCAAGGCCTGTCAATATATTAATCTCCTTTCTCCCTACCATAAGTGTTTTCTCTGTTACATATGAATGGGGTTCCTATCCAATACGAAATACTTTTTGTTGGAACCATTTGTCTCCCTCAAGACATAACATATCTCCTCCTTCTCTGTATTTTTTAGACTTTCAAGAAATGTTGGTTATTTTGTTGATTGATTTTCTGCTGTCTTACAGGATGGAAAAAAGGAGCCAAGTTCATGTACCTGTTTGAAGGGGCCCAAACTGTCAGAAATCGGGACAATTGCCTGGATGATAACACTCAGTGACGCCCTCCACAATTTCATCGATGGCCTGGCGATTGGGGCTTCCTGCACCTTGTCACTTCTCCAGGGACTGAGCACTTCAATAGCAATCCTGTGCGAGGAGTTTCCTCATGAGCTAGGTGAGGGGCTCAGCTCCTATTGAAAAGTTGGTTACTTCTTGGTTTCAATGGAGTGAGACATTTCAGGTGACACACTCTTAAAAATCCTGCCGATGCATCAAAATGAAGAAGCCCTTGTTGGACATTGATGATTATCTTTTATCTCATCCCCACGTTGAAAAAACTCTTCATTTGATATTTTCTTCTTCCTCTAGGGGACTTTGTGATCCTACTCAATGCAGGAATGAGCACTCGACAAGCCTTGTTATTCAATTTCCTGTCTGCATGTTCCTGCTATGTTGGGCTAGCTTTTGGCATTTTGGTGGGCAACAATTTTGCTCCAAATATTATATTTGCACTTGCTGGAGGCATGTTCCTCTATATTTCTCTGGCAGATATGGTAAGAAATTTTAAATTTTATCTTATTTTAGATTAAAATTTAGAAATAAACATCTGGGTTATGATTTGACTAAAAGCAAAAGGAAGTCGTTTCTGTTGTAATTTAAGACATTCCAGGTTTAACAGATAACTCTTTTTGAGTAGTAGTTTGTGCTAATAGTAATTTGAAAGGGAGTCTCATTGATTCTTTAATCTATGATCTTATTGGCAGTAGAGGAGATAATTTAGTTTTGCTGTACTAGAGATATTTTTCCAAGACTTTTGCCTTGTGGTGGATAAATCTTGTATTCTACTATAGAATGTTCCTTAGGACATTTTCCTTTTCTTTTGTGAGGATGTCACGTCGGAAGAGGAATAATTTGCTAGAGTAAACAACATTTTGTTATTTCAAAGTTCTAAACAGTGGGAGTTTTTTGTTTTGGTTAAACTAAAACTAGCAAATTAAAATTGAACAATATTTATTTGTATCAGTATATATTTGTATCTATGTTTATGTCCATGCTGTGTGTGTGTGTAAACGAGAGGATGTCAGTGGTCCTGTGCATTTTCTAACGAATCATGGACATCTTTTTAGAAAGAGAAGGTGTGCTACGTGTATGCAAATCAAGGAATATTTCCTTTGCGTTTGGAACTGAATATGTGTTACAGACATAAATTAATAATTTAATCTCCTTCACCAGCATTCTTAATTCCACATGATAACTCTCTAGCTCTATTCGTTGTTCTGTGCAGACCCTTATACGAGCAAGGATTTCATCTCTTAGAACCATCATTGCATTTATATTTTTCTTCACAGAATTAATGTCTCATACTCTCTTTATGCTAAGTCACCACTTCTCCTTTCTCTGACATAAGAACAGAATCTATTAGCATGTTCAGTTTACAGAAATAATACTAATAAATGATGCTGTACATACTTATAGCAGTTTAGCTCTTTTCAGAATGGTTTCACAACTTTCACCCATTTATTCTCATAGCAATTTTCTTAAGTTAGGTATGTGATTTACTGTGGATTCTGGAGACCTCTTGGATGCTGGTACAGTGCACCACTGCATACATAGCAAGCATTCTGGCATATGTTTTTTAAAGGGGCATTTACAGATCTCCTCACGGAGCCTTTTCAGTAGAAGTCACCTGCTGAGAGAGGGTAGATTTTAAGTACAAAACTTGGGGTTTTAATTGCTTTCACTGTAATGAGATTGTTATAGTCTTCAATCCTAAAACAGTGCATAATTTATTTAAAAACCTTATAATGTTGTGAAGGGGTAGAGCAAGCAAAAGGAAACAAATGGAAGAGAACATGAATTAAATGTATAGTGATTTCTAAAAGAAATGATTTATTCAGCTACTATGGGTTAATATTTCTGCACCAGGCCTGGAAATTGGTAATACACTGGGGACACTGCAATGAGCAAAAGAGGCACAGTCCCCACATTCCTGGGGCTTTCCACCTGCACAGAGGGGAACCTGAAATTCAACAAACAAAAGCACACACATAACTAAGTAATTACAAATAGAAAAAAAAAATCTGTGAAATACAAGGAAAAGCAATATATATGATGAGAGGTGATGAAAGGGGAATCTAATGTTAAAGTTAGAAGGGGCTAAAGGAAGCCTTTTAAGAAAAGGATGCTTTAAGCAGAAACCTGAAGGATTTAACTCATTGCAAAATTGGAAGCAGAAAAATTCAGATAGAAGTTTTGGTGGGTGTGAAGATTTGAGGAACAAAAGAGGCTGGATGCATTTGAGGTCCTGAAAGAATGGTGTGGATGAAGCAGAAGGGGTGGGGCGGGGGGGCGTGCATAAAATGAGGTAAATCCCTTCTCACTGATTAACTCACTTGGGGAATACTATTTTAGCCCTTTTATTATTGTTGATGTCGAATAGGACTAGATATTCCTACCGTGTTTCCCCGAAAATAAGACCGGCTCTTACATTAATTAAGTTTTGCTCCAAAAGACGCATTAGGGCTTACGTTCAGGGGATGTCCTCCTGAAAAATCATGCTATGGCTTATTTTCCGGGTAGGTCTTATTTTGGGGGAACACGATATTATGCTAGCTCTACTAAAGCATTTAAACATCTGAAATAAGTGACCACTCCCCCATCCCCACAGAAATCTACAAATGGCTATTTTATGTTTTCCCACAAGATGGCAACAGTTATCTAACAATACATCTTCTTTCCAGTTTCCAGAGATGAACGATATGCTGAGAGAAAAGGTAACTGGAAGAAAAACCGATTTCACCTTCTTCATGATTCAGAATGCTGGAATGTTAACTGGATTCACAGCCATTCTGCTCATTACTTTGTATGCAGGAGAAATTGAATTGGAGTAATAGGAAATGAAAGCTGGTGTTGTTAATGAAGACATTTAATAAATAAAAACATCTCCAAAAGGATTTAAAGCTAATCCTGTTTAGTTCAAAGATCATTTTGTTTTCAACTGTAGGTCAAGAAAACTGATTATTACTTTCAGATCTGTGAAAGAAGCCATTGTTTGTTGTTAATAATGCTTCATAATGTTTCAGTTCTAGTCTGAAAAGCCTCCTATACAAGAACTTCAGTAAATACCCACTTTTTCATGTTTCATGCATATTAGAAAATCATCGCAAGGGAAGAAACATGCATTCTATAGTCATTTAGGCACCAAGAATGAGAAAAATACAAGCTAGGTTATATGAGTTTCTAAATCTCTATGGTAGGATCAAAAGTTCAAGTAGTTTCAGAGTGGTTTTCTTTCAATTAATTTGTTCTAGTGCTTTCATGAGCAAGTCCATCAAAATGCTGAAGAGAATCAAAAGGTATATACCACAGATATAAATGATTCTAAGGCCTTAATGAACTCAAGAAAGAAAGATTGCTCACAGCTTTTGCTGTTTCATATTTCAGTTAGGCTCTTATAGGATTGCTTTGAAAACCATCCAATATGAATTATGAAATCAATAAAGTTTTGCTAGCTCTACTAAGTTTAGACTTTGTCTCATACTCTATCTCTAAGTGTAAACTCTACCTGATTCCATAAAAAGTCAGAATTGCTTTGTATGACTTATGTTGTGGTTGTAGAAGACAAATGGCAGAACAGTATGTAAAGCTGTTGACAACTCATTTTCTGTGTACAATGTATTTGCTTTGTGAAGGTAAAGAATATGTTGGTTTGTAGAAAGGAATTGAATATAATTTTAAGCAATGTTTTTAAAAGATGAACACAATTTTTTTAGCAAAGGATATTTTAAATAAAGGCAAAACAACAGCTGGACTGCTGTATGTCAAGGACTGATTAACTGGAAAATATGCATTCCTTATCGGATTGAGAGTCATTCAGAAAAGACTTCTTTTGTGCTAGGTCTACATTTTTTCCTATATGGTATACTTTGGAAAAAATTTCTTCACATCATGGTTGTTTTTCTACCTTTTATAAAATATAGAGCCTGTTTACTCATTTATCAGATATGGAATGTTGGTCTAAAATTGAACCCACTAACCCCAATTCACACTCCCAAGTCTCTTTAGGAAAGATGATTTGAAAATGATTTATAAAAGCCAATAATGATCTCAGGAATTACATTTTTCCCACAGACCATAAAATGGTGTCACATAGCAGTAATACAAATTTGATGAATATTTAACATCTATGTGAATGTACATTTCACTTTGTGACTGACAATTAAAAAGTTATTGTTTGACCAGAGTATACACCCCTGAAACCATGTATTGTGTCACTCATTCATTGTAATTTGTTTAGTAAGTTCCATGTACCTGGTATTATGGGGGAGAAAGATAAATAGGAAATTGGTGATGTGTTTATTTCAAAGATATTAAGGAAATAAATACTGTAACGCTTAATCGTTGTTCATTAAAATCAGTAAGCATAGAATCTATTTTTTATCATGCCATCTGTTTATGTTCTATTTGAAGAAATAATCTTTACCCTTTTAAAGCACAGATTGTATGTCTGGGTTAAGAAACTATTTACAACATGATATTACAACAAATTCTCATTTGGTGGAGATCGTTGTATACTTGGATTGTCTGAGCACTTCATGTTACTCTCTCCATGTGCTGATCTTTTGGCCGTTTTCTTCAACTAGGAGAAAAGAGGCAATAGAGCATGAAGACCCAAAAACAAAAAGAAAATTGCTACTTATTGGAGACTGTGGTGGCAGGTAGAAGGTAGGAAATGGAAAGCCATGATTAAATTTAAATCAGCCTAGGTAACTACTGGAAAAATCATAAACCAACCAGTTAACATATCTTATACTGAGGCATTTATTATACCAGTTAAACATACTATAATATTTAGATTTTAAAGATGCTATGACAAACCAAAAATGATTTAAATGTGTTATATATTGGGTTATATACTTTTATTTATTTATTTTTTTTACGCTTTATTTATTTTGACATTCAATATTATTTTATATTTCTGGTGTACAGCCATAGTGGTTAGACATTTACATAATTTAAGAAGTGATCCCCCTGACTAGTCTAGTACCCATCTGGCACTACACATAGTTGTTACCATAGTATTGACTATATTCCCTATGTTTTACTTTTTATCTCCATGACTACTTTGTAAATAACCAATTTTTACTTCTTAATCCCTTCCCTTTTTTCCCTCACCCCCAACCTCCCTTCTACCTGGCAACCATCAAAATGTTGTCTGTATCTATGAGTTTGTTTCTGTTTTGTTTGTTTATTTTGTTTTTTAGATTCCACATCTAAGCAACATCACATTGTATCTGTCTTTCTCTGTCTGACATACTCCATTCAGCACAGTACCCTCGAAGTCCATCCGTGCCGCAGATGGCAAGAACCTCCTCCCATCCATGGCCGAGCAACATTCCATTGTATATCTCTACCACCTCCTTTTTATCCATTCATCCATCAACGGACACCAGGCTGCCTCCACATCTTGGCCATTGTAAACAATGCTGCAGTGAACATATGGATGCACATGCCCATCGAAGTAGCATTTTGGGTTTATTCAGATAAATATCCAGAAGTGGGATTGCTGGGTCCTTCTTTGTCTCTTGTTATAGCCTTTGTTTTAAAGTCTATTTTGTCTGGTATAAGAATTGCTACCTCAGCATTTTTGTTTGTTTCCATGTATATTTAAAGGCTGATTGGTTGTGAGGACTGGTTGTTACTACAGTGGAGGAGCTGTGGTGCAAAGGTTGAGTTTTCAGAGCAGGGTTCGATTTAGTGGGGTTCTGGTGCCTGCCCTGTCTGCCATGTCATCTTTGGAACCGGCTGGGTGATGTTCAGGCTTGGTTCAAAGTCTGCCACTGGGTGTGCCAGCCCCAGGGCCTCCTGAGAGGGGCCCCACTGCAGGCCTAAGCCCTGCCTGGGGCCACTTGATATGAGCCACAAAGCAGTCCGCAGATGGCTCCCACCTGCACCGGACTTGGAGGTGTCTCAAGAGGCCAATCTACGAACAAAAGCCAGCTGTCGCTAGTGCCAGGCTTAGGGCTGCTCAGCCAGAAGTGTGGGACATGCTGAAACCAGATGCTGCTTGTTTGGGTTTTGTGAACCTTTGAGAGATTTTAGGAGAGTCCGAATGTTGAGCTAAGGCAGGCCTTTCATATGGAAAAGCCTCTGGAAGCTGCTCGGGTGTGCTTGAATGTTGGGTGGGGCGTGGTCTCAGGGAATCACGAGGGTGGGGCAGATGAAAGGTGATTGGTAGCCAGTTTGATGGAGACTCATATGATGTCTGCCTACGTCTGCACCCAGGGCTCAACAAAGAAACAGTGGCTTCCACCGGCTCCTCCCTCTGGGAGAAAGCTACCCCTCACTCTGAAGTTAGATAATTCAGTTTCTCCCTGTATGTCTCTGGTGCCTTTTGAGCTGCTGCCCCCACGCTGGAGTTCAGAACAGGTGAGTCCATCAGTGAGTAAGTCTGTGTGTAGGCTCTTTAAGAGTAACACCTAGGACTGCAGCAGCCCTCCTGCTCACTCATCCACTTTCTGCTGGTTTTCATAATCAGAAGTCATGGGGACTTCTCTCTCCAGCACTGGAACTCTGGGCTGGGGAGCCTGGTTGGGGCTGGGACCCCTTGCTCCTTTGTGGGGGAACCTCTGCAGCCAAGATAACTCTCTCGATTTTGAATGGTCACACATGGGTGTGGAACAGCCTCTTCTGTGTCCTACCCCTTCTACCAGTCTCAAGATGCCTTCTTCTGTATGTTCTTAGTTCTCATTTATGGTTGTTCTGTAGGTTAGTTGTAATTGATGTGGTCCTGATAGGAGGTGAGCACAGCATTTACTTACTCCACTATCTTGACTGGAAATCTCTGGGTTATATACTTTTACTTTTGCATTACTAAACCTTTAAAAATTCATACTTATAGCTGGGATTTTTTGAATATTATATTAGATCCAGTCTTAGTTCGTTCAGGCTGCTGTAACAATATCCCACAGAATGGGTGGCTTATAAACAACAGAAATTTATTTCTCACAGTTCTGGAAGGTGGAAGTCCAAGATCAGGGCACCAGCAGATTCAGTTTCAGGTAAGAACCCACTTCTTGGTTCATGGACAGTGTCCTCACGTGGTGGAAGGGGGTAAGGGAGCTCTGTGGGCTTGCTTTTATAAAGAACTCTAATTCCATTCATCAAGCCTTCACTCTAATGACCTAAGCACCTCCCAAAGCCTTCACCTTTGAATACCATCATCTTTAGGTGTTAGGATATCAACATATGGATTGAGGGAGACAAACATTCAGACCACAGAAGACCCCTATTATCACCAAAGAATTCGAGGCTCACACCAGGTTCTTTTTTTCCTGTTCACAGGTCTGCTGACTGGAGTTCAGCTGATCTAGCCTGGGTTCTGCTGGGTGGCTCAGCTTCAGGCTGGGGGTCTTCTAGCTTGGGCCACTGTAGTAGGAGGTGCTGCAAAATCACGTGGCAAAGGGCATAGATGTGCAATTCTAATTCAGGAGTAGATTGAGGAAGTACAAAAGGGTTCCATTTACCTTAAGTAGGCTCTATAAACTATCTAGTATTTCATTTTACCTGGTATAAAATATCTAATATAAATAACAACTCATCAGAAGCTTCCAGAATCACTTCCTTATTGTAACTCTATCCTGATTCCTTTTAATGAGAATATTATTTTCTTTACCAGTGTAAGTTATGTGTGGATGTATGGCTATAACTCTGGTTCATTGCTCATTAAGTCAGGATAGTATGTGTTTGTTCAGCTTGTAAGTTTCACCCCCCCCCACTCCCCCGCCCCACCACGTTCCTTTCTACAGCAGTTGCTTAGCATAGTCAACATGACAGTCCACTTGTGGACTGTCCCTGAATAGCATTTTAGAATGTTGCTTAGTAAAGCCTACTAAACTGGATATTTCCAACCTACCACATGTAAAGGGGTTTCTTTAAGTAGGAGCTTAAATTAAAAAAAAAAGAATTAATTGTAAAGAACCACAAGAGCACTATGAGTTTATCAGATAATTAGCATAGATGTTTTTAACAGAGCTAATTACTGGTGGCCTGCACCAAGGGAATGTTAACTGCCAGTCTCTCCTTGATGCTCTGATTGGCATTGTCTTCCATTGGGTTCCACTTTGGTTTTTATCAATACGGTACCATGATTTCCAAACTCTTTGTTTATTTAGGGCCTATTAGAGTAAAAGAGGTTCTTAACCCTATAATCAATAAATTCCCTAACATTGACGTCGATACAGCTACTGTTTCACTGACACTTTGTTTTCCCCCAGCTGTAGGTGGCAACACCTGTGTTGGATTGAATTTGCCTTAGTTTCCTTTCTATGCCAAGTTTGCACAAAGCATTCTTTCATGGCCATTTAACTTCTTATTTTAGAGGTTTCCAACTGCTATATGTCTCATAACCAGTGACTCTATTAGTAAAATTTCAGGTAAGCTAAGGCAGATAAACCCAAAATTCCAAATACCTATTCCATTAATTCTAAGACAGGCATTTCCCCTATTTTTTAACATTCCCAAACGACATAGTGCAATAATTGGCAGCCAGGTGACAAAGAAGTGGGGCAGAAGCAGTGCATGGCAGTTTCATGGTCATTGGGAACCCAGGCTTCTTTGATCTATCGTCTATGCCTTCTGACTTCAACATTACCTCATGTTCTAAGATGTTTGCTAGGGAGATCCAGCCTTATAGTCCAAATTCCACATAGCAGGAAGGAGGAATGGGTAGGAAAACAAAAAATTCACACCGAGCTCTTCATCCCCCTTAGAAGGATCTTTTTCAGAAGTAATACACAACAATCTCCACTTACATTCACTGACCAAGATTAGTCACATGGCCATACCATCTTGCAAGAGGAGCTGGGAAATGTTGCTTTTATCGGGATACACTGTATCAATAAAATCAGGGTTCTGTTACTAAGAAGCAGGAAAGAATGATAAACTGGTGACCATCTGATGTACAGACAGGTTTGTGTCTGGTTTACGTGGGGGGAAGTATTCTACATGGGTCTGATGCAGCTACTTCAGGGAACTGCTTTTTCTTTTTTTTTTTTAAAGAGATTCTCATGACTTTTTTCAGATTAATTCCTTGTCGCATTGACCATTTTAATTATACTGGCCCACATGACCAGTCTTACCTTCCCAACAGTATTGTTCATACACATTTATATTTATCTTTCTAGTTTCTCTGTCTCAGCCTGTTGGAAATACTATTCATTTATAGACATCCTGTGTTTTTCGTAGGTTGCTCTAAATTTCAAGGAAACCACACACATGTACACACACAAATCTAAAACAAAAACTGCCTCCTTTTCTATGGTCTTTGATCTTTCTTTTTAAAATTCTTCTAAATACCAACCTCATATCTAGAACTATGAAACTAAGTGCTATCAGCAGAAATTGGCAAAAATAAATTTTAAAAATCATTTATTTCTTTTTGCCCTCTCTCGTGATATAGGTCATTACAGCTCTTTAGCATTAGCAAAGTTGGATCAGAAGTGTTTTTGTTACCTGGCTTTTGTAGATAATTGAAATGACAACTACTGGTGACATCAAATCCTAGCATCACTTAGTTTGGGTGTATACAGCAAGATTGCCGAAGAATGATTTTAATGGGTAGGGCTTGGATGTTTTAAATTTATATCATAGTCTATTTCAATGACTATGTTCTGCAACTGTATAGACCAATCTGTGTTAAAATCCCAGTAAGGCAACATGTGGATAATTTATAGCCATATTTGTGGTCACCAAAGGAATGTTTGATCAAGGGTCATAGGAAAGAAAAATAAAGATATAAAATTATGAATTACAGGGGAAATTCTCTGAGGTTGAATTCAAATAAAAAATGCTTTCTTCCCTCAAAAAACTGAGGAAGTTTATAAAACCTGTCTCATTCTGGATTTCATGGTAAGCTCCAGCAATGGGCCCTCCAAAGTGCCCAGTAAGGGCCGACCGCACTTAGCATGGATACAGTGGACTGGGATCTGACTCTTTCAGGAAACAGCCTGAGAGATTGCTGGCAAGTGGCTTTGGAAGTCAAGTGAGGAGAGTTGCTGCTGCTTTCAATTTGGCCTTCAGTCCTACAGTTTGTTGGGACAAAGGATCCATGAATATTCCCTTTCCCTTGGCCTAGTGTGAGCCACATAATGGGTCTGAGATCTGGTCTGGAACAATTTCAAAATCAGGTGTAAGAGGGGTACCATCTTGAGGACAGACAAGGTCAGTACTGAGTGGGCTTATGAAAAACCAAGGACCGAGTCAGATGGGACAAGTAGCGAACTAGAATACATCATTGGAGAGGAGCCCCTCTGAAGAATCCTAAAAATGTCAATAAGAGAAAGGGTTAGTTTTTTTTATTTTTATTAATTTATTTTCCTTTTTTATAATTAAAGTTTATTGGGGTGACAATTGTTAGTTTTATATTGTCCAATTACAGTTGACATACAATATTATATTAGTTTCAGGTGTAAAACATAGTGATAGACATATATGTTATAAAAAGAAGGGTTAGTTTTAAGTACCTATCAATCCATATAGCATGAAGCCACATTTTGACTGTACCCATCAGGTAAGAACATTTCTCTGCCTCCTTTTCGTTCTTCCATCCACTGTTAGCAAAGAGGAGGAGTAAGAGAGATGAAGGAGCAGGATTCCTTCCCGGAATAAAGATTGAAGTACTGATTGGATACTTTCAATAACTGACCTGAGACTGTTTGTGTCTTAAAGTGGGTGTAGGACTGACTTCCTGTTCCCTAAGAGTGTCAGAACAGTTATTGTGTCAGCCCAAGTTTCATCCAGGGTGGAAGGGCTACCCAATCTCCGTGCCCCAAGCAGGTGAGGAAGTAAACAAAACTTGTTTTGGGTTCACTCTGTGAGAATTGCACGTCAATATGCTGATTCCATATGCACTTTAAAAATCAGTACTCACAACAACCGTGTGAAATGGGTTCTAGTTTTAATACCAGGCTAGGCTGGCGCTGAGAGTTTGCAGAATGGCCACGTGCTCTAGTTATGTGGTTGAGGCAGAGCGTGACCTAAGAGCTACCCCCTGCATTGCTGACCCCATGCAGGAGCTGCAAAAAGCAGGAGAGTCCCTTCCTCCTGCAATGTGCCCCAGAGCCCTCTACTGAGAACGCTCAACCAGGTGCTCATGGTACGAAAGAGATGCTTCAAAGAATTCTGTCTGTCAGGGCAGTGAATGTGTGGAAAGGAGAACCTGGAGCTGAGAGGCAATCAATCATTAGGTGGCACAGGGGGTGATCAAACTGATATGACTCTATGACGATGGGACTTTGTGCATTTGCTATGTTGGGGACATCAGCTTTGCAATTGTCCAGAGAGGTATCCACTCTCCACTCTTGTGCATGCCGGCTCTTTGTCCCAGAGAACTGATTTGTATGGCTATCAAAAGGTTTTGCCAGTGGGGAACTTCAACAGCAGATGGGAGGCAGAGAAGAGAATGAGGATAGGGTATCATTTCCTTGACTGTCTTCCCACTGGGCGCCCTTAGGCTGTCTGTTGCACAACGAAAGGCCAGCTCCTCTCCAGAAAGCCTTCTCCGGGCAGCATGTTCTATACTACCCGTGGTGAGGGGCCAGTTTGTTTTCCTTGTTTGCAATCTGTCACGGATTGGTACTTTTGTTAGTAGAAGGCAAAGGAATTACTAGAAAAATAAAGTAAAAATTAAAATAAAGACATAGATAATCCAAACCATTTTTATAATTAGATGCAAGACATACAATTATTCTGTCACAATGCTATTGAATTTTATAAATGCTTCCTCTCAGTTTCTGTACAAAGCTCACCTAATAGTTACTAGACCAGTGCATGTCCGTGGAGTCCTCTCTTTTGCTTCTGGCAATCACTGTCCCATTGGCCCAGGGGTAGGGACAGTTCTGCTTCTATTAACCCCAGGCTCACACTGTGGTTTCCCTAAGTCCCACTTGCATATTTGTAATTATAGTCATGCTGCTTAGCATGAGGGATATGTTCTGAGTAACGCCTCATTAGGTGATTTCATTGTGGTGTGAACAGAGTTCACTTACACAAACCTAGAAGGTATAGCCTACTACTGTAATTGGATGTGCTATATTTTTATAGACCTGGCAGCACCATAGGTTTGTTTATACCACCAGCATCACCATAAACACGGAGTAATTGTAGTGTCAGCTCTGACAATTGGCTTTTCTTTTTTGTAATGCAAGTGCCTGACTTCAGCTTTGCTTGCTGTGGCATCCACTTCAAAGAGGCACCCACTTCAAAGCTGGCTATCTCAGATAAACACATTGCCAGCCATGGGGTGAGATAAGGAGCCAGGCTGCCTCCCGGCACTGAGGCTCCTTTTTTGTTACAGATCTTGGTTGATTTCCGTAACTGACCTTTTGGGCTACTTGTTTTTAGCTCTTCCTGGTGTGTCTTGTGCTTTAAATTTTCACTGTTATGTTTTAAATTCACCAATAAAGAGGGACCTCGTGAACCCTAGGCTGCCATCCTCAATCACAGTAAAAGCAGAATCCCAGACCTGCGTGCACTCACTCTCTCTACCTGTGACCTTGCTGTGCGCCCTCTGGCGTGTCTTGTATGCTCCAGGGCTTGAAAGTAAAACACTTTTTTTCTTCAAAGTTTCATAATGGTTATTGCTGAAGGGCATTTTGCAATCATAAGAACCACAAAGGTTGTAGGTCCAGTTGTCACATTGGTTTAGAAAGGGGAGATGTCTGTGGGAAGCTCGCCTGGGCCCAGGTATTATTATCCATAGCCTGAGACCTGCACAAAACAGAAATGCATCGTGCTATGCTGTTACCACAACTGTGACATCACTGGGAGATAGGAATTTCTCAGCTCCATTATAATCTTATAGGACCAATGTCGTATAATGAGGCCTGTCATTGTCATGTGGTACATGACTGTAGACCCTTTGGAAATAAACAAACCCACCCTCCATATCCTAGTTTTGGTGAGCCATTTGTTTCTAGCTGTGATTGTGACTGATCAGCAGAAAATATTTATCCTGGAAGAGCAGGTGACTGACTCTGTGTAAATCTGGGGGAGAGCGTAAGACACTATAGTGGGTAATTGGGAGTGGAGTTAGTACGATTTGAAAGCAAACTGAAAATTTGTAGGGGCTAAAGATGATTAGAAGGCACACATGAAATGTTCTTGGGTTAACAGGATGAAATTGAGTTAGATTAATTTGAATGAGTAACAATTCAAACAGAATAATATCGAAGATGTTTTGAGAGACTACTTATGAAGTGGATTTATGGCACTTCTGGCAGATAGGTATCTTAGGCACAGATGAAAAATTCCAACTACCTGTGAGGCAACGCTTCCTTAAACATCACTGCTTTTAAAATAAAGACATGGCTTTCTAGGTGGGGAGAGTGAATATATTTTTACAAATGCTGCTGAGTAAACAGTTTGTGCTTTGTGAGAATTTTTCCCATGCAGATGTATCATATTCCTTCATGTAAAATATCCTATGAATCATTACAAGGCATAACTGTGTGAGCAAACCAGGGACTTCAGCTTGTAGTCACAGAGTGAGAGGCTCCTCCAGTCACAGCAGACACCTGTGTATAGACAATGGTTTTCCATTGGGGTTCAGTATGTCTGTTCGTCTTAATGTTGTGCTTGTAATTAAATGAGGGCTAGTTAATGAACTGGGAAACACTGATTTTAGTAATCTTAGAGACTGTCGGGAAGGTATGCATATTTCTCGCTTTCTCCAATTTTGCTTTTTGTCTTTTGATGTGATGTCTTCTTTTAATGGGTAAAAACCAAACCTCAGAATTTTGTGTAAGCGTTTCACAGAAGGACACGTGAGAAGAATCAGCTGCCCTGTCACAGTGATCCTTTGGTGTATCAAGGTGAAAAAAGTTTAAAACATTTAGACTAGTGAGTATTAGAGACAATATTGTGTAAGACAGGGGTTGGGTGACCCTATCACTTTGCAGTGACAAAACTGATAGAATTGATGTTAAAATCATTGCTAACATCGTTGGAGTAATGAACTTCTGTTGATTTTTCCTGCTTATCTTGACTCTGCTCTTATTCTCATAACAGCTTCACCCTTCCTCTTAGAATCTGGCTGCCTCCATCTCTGGTGGTTCTGGGGGGCCTGCCAACCAGGGCCCCTTCTGTACCCCTGTGCCACAGCTGGAAAACCACCCAGGGTGGGCCAGGTTTAATCTTTCCACAGGGACTTCCCATGTTAGAGGTGAAGAGCCAGAGCATTTGCCTTTGGGCTCTGACTCCTGTGCTGCGGTGGTCACATGCCTGGCACGAGGAGAAACCTGAGAAAGTGAGACTGATGCCCAGAGAAAAGTCGATGATATGGCTGGAGACTAGGGTGAAAAAAGACTTATACGGTTGTCAGTGGTTTTAGTCTATGACATCCTCAGTATGGTTCTGATATTTCTGCAATTCCTTCAATTTTATGCGTTACCCAAGTTATTCTAATGTCTCCATAAGTCCTTTCCTCTTTTGCTTTAGACAATTTGATTGTTATTTGCAATGAAGACTTTCTAACTAAGGCAGCAGTTAAATATGGATATATTTATTTCAAATACAATTTCTAACTCTTGAGTTTAGCACAATCCCTAAGTACTTTTTGGATCTCCCATTGGCAGGGTTTAGGATCAGCTTCCTATTTTGGACATAATATATAGCAAAATCACCATTATGTTCTACTAATGGTGACCAAAAGTCTTTCAAAACTTGCAGATAAACTCCAATTCATTTTTATTTCACTTTGGAATACAGGAACACTGTAGATATTTAAATTTTTTTGTTTAACTCTGTTAGGACATCAGAAGTGGTGGTTGTTCCAAAGTGGTGACTAAAGGAGAGGGTAACATTCAATGCCACTGAAATGCTTTAGCCAAAAGGGGGCCTCAGTCTGTAATCTAAACAACCGGGGTTCAGAACAGATAATGGTGTTGAGATAATATTCTGTATGTAGGACTATGATTTTTAAAAGCAGTAACAGGATAACAGAGGGAGTACCTTATGTGCCTTGACAAACCATAGAAAATCAGACTTTTTAGATAACTCCAAGGACGATGTTTAACGTAGGATGTGAATCTAGGCCATACCTCATACACCATGTGTTCACAAAAAGATGCAGTCTCTTAGCAACCATCACCTGGTAGTCAAGTTATTCTTTGATTTTTATAGACAACCTGCTTTTTTAGGCACATACCTCACTAATACTTAAGCACAATATCCAGGTTAGTGTCGGAATAATTACCTTTTACTTTCTTCTCAGTGATACTTTAAAAATTAACCATTCAAACATTACTCTTTTTTTTTTAAAAAATAAGGTAAATATTTGCAGGGAATCATTGCATAGAATGAAAAAAAATCTGAGCTTGTTCTTTTGTGAATCAGTGAATTCATCAGTTTGCTCAATAAGACATATATTCGATGTCTACTGATGCCAGGCCCAGAGGATACAAAGGAGAATCAGAGCTCATTCTGCCCTCAGGAGGATCACAGGGATAAAGTCATGTAAAATCCAATGATGCCACTATCCCTTGTGTTATGACAGACGACACAGGCAGACAGACAGACACATAGACAGACACAGACAAATAGCAATTGAGAATGAATGGGAAAATTCTCCTTAGGTTAGACTGAGAGTCAGTCAAGCAATATTTCACAGAGGAGGTAGCATGTATTTTTCTTTGGTTTTAGTGAATAATGTTTAATTCCTTTCTGACCAGACCTTTTCTTCTTCTATAACTGGAACCAAGAACGGCACTGTTTGGCTTAACTTGAGATGAAGCATTTTGCAATTAATGATAAATGATACTTTTGGTATCACAAGAATAATGATGCTTTTGGTGTCATTACACTGGTGTCATTTACACTGTATCTATTTGATGGATATCCACTGATACCAAATGTATACGAGGTCTGACAATTAAGTTCGCGAACTCATCCTAAAAAAAGTGCTACATACCTCATTGCTGAATATCACTACAGTCACCCTCAAAGTACTCCCCTTGTGAAGCTATGCATCAACACCAGTGCCTAGTCCACCCTTCAAAGCAATTTTGGAACTCTTCTAGAATGACCATCAGAGCTGTCGTCATATTACCCTTGATATCCTGAATGTCATCAACATGTCTTCCTTTCAATATTTCCTTTATCTTTGGGTAAAGAAAGAAGCAATTGGGGGTCAGGTCAGGTGAGGAAGTAGGGTGTTCCAATACAGTTATTTGTTTTTTGGCTAAAAACTCCCTCACAGACAGGGTTGTGTGAGCTGGTGCATTGTCGTGATGCAAGAGCCATGAATTGTTGGCAAAAAGTTCAGATCGTTTCCGTCTAACTTTTTCATGCAGCCTTTTCAGCACTTCCAATAGTAAACTTGGTTAACTGTTTGTCCAGTTGATACAAATTCAAAATGAATAATCCCTCTGATATCAAAAAAGTTTAGCAACATCAGTCTGACTTTTGATTTGGACTGACGGAATTTTTTGGTCGTGGAGAATTGGCTGACTTCCATTGTGCACTTTGACACTTTGTTTAAGGGTCATATTGGTACAATCATGTTTTATTACCAGTGATAACGTGGCCTAAAACATCGTCTTGTCTCTCCAAAACGTCTTGGCAAACTTTGACTCTCCTTTGCTTTTGTTCATTTGTGAGCTCCTTTGGGACCACTTTTGCACAGACCTTTCTCATGCTACAAATTTCAGTGAAGAGTTTCCTGTTTAATGATGTTTACTCGGTCTGCTATGCTTCCCACAGTCAGCCGATGATTTTGATGCACAATTTGATGAATTTTTGCAATGTTTGCATCAGTTCTGTTTGTTACTAGCCGCTCTGACCTCTCTTTATCAGTGATGCCTTCTCTTCCTTTAGAAAAAACATTTAATCCATTTATATACTGCCATTTTCTTCATGGTATTATCCCCATAAACTTGGACTAACATGTCCCTAATTTCACTTCTACTCTTGCTAAGTTTTACAAGAAATTTAATGTTTGTTCGTTGCTCTAATTCAAGCTCAGACATTCTTGTCACCGCACACAAAAACACACAATAACCATATGAATGCCACTCAGCAAGACGCTACCACACGCAGACATGCACACAGCTGTGCGACACTAATATACCAAGGTTATGAAACTTGACCGAGCTGTTTGTACAGTGCTGCTAATGTAAGCACATGGTGGCAAGTTGGCAAACTTATTTGTCAGATCTCGTATGTCTAAACTTAAGAGGAAACATGCAGTGTTTGTTTTTTTGTGATTAAACATGATGTCCTCCATTCATCCATGTTGTCACATATTGTAGAATTTCCTTCATTTTTAAAGTCTGAATAATATCCCATTGTATATTTGTAGCACATTTTCTTTATTCATTCATCCACCAATGGACATTTAGGTTGTTTCCACATCTTGGCTATTGTGAATGAATGCTACTATGTACATGCGAGTGCTAATATCACTTCAAGATCCTGATTTCAATTCTTTTGCATTAATACCTAGACATATGATTGCTCGATCATATTGTAATGCTGTTTTTATTTTGTTGAGGACATTCTATACTGTTTCCCTAGTGGCTGCACCGTTTTGCATTCCCACCAACAATGGACAAGGATTCCTGTCTCTCCGTATCCTCCTCCACACTTGTCTTTTGTTTCTGCACAGTTCCATTTATCTACAAGTATCTTATCTGGAAGTATTTAAAATAGTCAGAATCATAAAATCAACGAGTGAAATGGCCATTGCTAAGACAGGGGGTAGGGGCAATAGGAAGTTGCTAATCAACAAGCACCATGTTTTAGTTAAGCAAGAGGAATGTTCTGGAAATATGTTGCACAGCATTGCGTCTACAGTTAACAATACTATATTGTGCACTTAAATTTTTCTTAAGAGGGTAGAACTCGTGTTAACTGTTCTTACCACATAAAATAAAATAAAATAATCCAAGAGGAAAAGAGGGATAAATTATTTTTTCTCTAAAGCAATTCCCTGATTCTGTGAAAACCAGACGAAGGTGCAATGTAACTTATCATCAGTAGGAATCAAGCCACTTATGGCATTTAGGTAACCACATTTTATGAGACAAACCCAAATAGACAGACTTGTCTGTTAGTTTTTCATCATGATGCATTCTTTACCTAGTGGTTCTTTAGGGAGTGCCTGATTGTTGCAATATAGAAGGAAAAGAAGCAATTTCAGGCCTATGTTCTGGCTTCTCACTTTTTGGAGTTCGCTGTTGGGCCTGGAATCTCTAGGACTGAGGACAAGTAGCCATTTCCGTGCTCTGCTTTGGTGGGGAGAAACTTTGGTGAGGTTGGGAACTTGGATGTAAACTTTAAAAGAAAGATGCTTAACACCACTCAGCCTGGGAAATCAAAGAAGGTGATTTCCTGGGCTTTGAGGTGGGCAGTGCATCTCAAAGCTGGGCCTGTGGAACTCTGTGTTCCTGTACAGCCACTTGCTGTGCTTGCTGTCCCCTCCACACCTGGACACTACAGGCCCTCTGCCTTTTGCTGACAGGCTTAACATTCCTATGACCTCCTCGTCTTCTGGTGGCTTCCTTGTGTCTGTAAGCTGCTATATTAACTCGCAGCTCCACAGGGGAATGGGATATGGATTTGGGGGAAGAGGCTAATTCTTTATGCTCTCTCTCATAAGTGGTTCAGCCCCTGATATCTGGGTGGATTTCCTAACTGGCTGCCCTTCTTCCATTTGTATTATGGGTCATGTGCTTGAATGAGCTGATAAAACTGGAGTGTTTACCTTGGGATGCTCGTATGGGCTCTCTTATTTACCCATTCACTGAAGAAATGGTAGTGGATTGATATTCAGAGAAAGGTATTTTTGAAGATGATATTTTTCTGTTGATAAATAAAGAATGGGAAGTGTCTTTCTTGAAAGCTTTGTTTATCAGAGCTGAAATGAATGTTTTATGTGGTATCCTCAGAGAACTTACAGAAAGGTAAAAAAACTTTCTTAAAAAGCACTCAGAGGGTGCAAATAAACTAGATCATCCTTCAACCTGGTTTTAAAATACTGATCTTGCCATTGCTATTTCAAGATCAGTATAAAAATAGGTAATATTGAGCAGAGAACACTTTATTAAATATAACACTTGTATTTGTTTTAGTGCTGATCTCTTGTCAATCAATCAATAAGTATTAGCTATTAAGAGCTTTTCTGTTATAAATTATCATACTATTTCTTTCATGTACCACTTACACTGCTACTTGCTAAGTAGTATTTCTGTGAAAAGTAATTTTCCTTTTGAAATTTTTCCTATGTATGTAATTATAGAAATAAGTTTCTGGAATAACTCTAGAAGTATTTTCTTAAGATTTTACTGTAAGCTTATTTCAGGTACTTAAACTCTTAGATGTGATCTTACATCATCAAAAACACTTACAGTTGTTTTTAGTTTATTACATTTCTATTTTTTAGTTTTTAAAAAACAAATTGTAGAAACAACAGATGTGTTGAAGGGGAAAAGATGTTGGAATCAGAGAGACCAGACTTTTTTTTTTTTTTTTGTATTTTTTAAATACGTTTTATTTTATTATTTTATTATTTTTTTTATTAAATTTATTGGGGTGACAATTGTTAGTAAAATTACATAGATTTCAGGTGTACAATTCTGTATTACATCATCTATAAATCCCATTGTGTGTTCATCACCCAGAGTCAGTTCTCCTTCCATCACCATATATTTGATCCCCCTAACTTTTAATCTTACCTCCGATATCTACTTGCTGTGTGCGTTTGGTTATACCTCTCTGAACCTCAGTTTTCTTATTAGTAAAACAAGGATAATGATTTCTATCTTACAGGGTTAAATGTGATCGTGCCTGGAACATGTCTGCTAAGTGGTAGATATTCAACTTATATTATTTTACAAGACCCTTTATTCTCTGAATAAAACTTAGGGGTTGTGAATGGCTTCTGCTCCAGGATAACAAGGCCACAGAGTTATTATTATGTACAAAATATTCTAATTGAATATTTACTATATTTCCACCATACATTAGATTTGCTTTCTTTGAAAGTATGTATCACATTAACGCTGCATAATACATAGACAAAGAATATTCAGGTGAGGAATCAAAATGGTGATTTGTCTGAAATTATAAGCAAAATCTGGAATACAGAGTTAATATTACTTTTGCAATGATTATTTTTTACTGTGTAACGTACAGTTGGTTCTTAAACTTTTTAGAATCCTGGGATCTTTGAATCTCTGACCAACATGATGGTGTATCTCTGCATGCAGCAGAAATAACGTATGTACCACACACTGTCCTTACATCATCTCCCCTCCCCGACTTAGTGTCGGACTTGCTGGATTTTCCTTGCTCTAATTTCTCTCCCAAGATTATCTCTGGGAAACCTGAGAACTCCAGGTTTGAAAATCACTGATATGCAGAATAAACAAACATCCTTGTTAAATTTGTCATTCGAATATATTAAATACAATATTTAAAATATATTTAAACATTTAAAAATTTATTGGGGTGACGTTGGTTAGTAAAATTATACAGGTTTCAGGCGTACGATTCTGTAATACATCAACCATATATTGCACTGTGTGCTCACGGCCCAGAGTCAGCTGTCCTTCCATGTTTTATATCATTAATGAACACTCTAGAAGAGGGGTCAGTAAACTTTTTCTATAAACAACCAGGCAGTAAATCTTTTAGGTGGTGTGAGTAAACATGCAAAATTGAGAATATTATGTAGGTACTTACATAACAGGAGAGAAAACAAATTTCCACAAAACTTTTGACAAAATTCAAAATTTAATAATAATTCTTGAGTACAAGTTTTTCTAGCAGTGGTTGACTAATGAGATTGAATTTTTTCTTTTTTAAAATAACATTTTGCTTAATTGGAGTTCAAGTTAGCATTCCCTATCAACAAATTGATTGCAAGTGTTCATCTGTAAAAACAATTCTTAGCTTGTGGAATGTACAAAAGTAGACAGCCGGTGAGGTTTGGTCTGTGGGCCATAATTTGTTGACTCCTTCTCTAGAATAAATTTCAACTGGAAGATAGCAATTAAAGATTTCAATTAGCCATTAAAGTGCTTTCATTTTATAATGACAGCAATGAAACACCTTTTCACTGCTATTATATTGGCAATGTTTTTTCTCTTTGAAGATGAAATTACAAGACCCCAGTGTTATGGATTGTTTCAGAAAAAGAGAATCTCAGTGGGAAACTTTTCTAGAAAAGAACTTGTCAAAATGTGTCAAAAAACTAAGAAAGTGCACATACATTTTTTTTTTTTACTCAGTGCTTCCATTTCTAGGCATTTAACCTCATGAGGACTATGCTGAAGTATTTCTGTGCAAGGTTATTCATCACAGAATTGTTTATCATCATGGAAATATGGGCCCATCCCAAATGCTTAGCAATAAGGGAATCAGTGAGATAAATTATTGTAGAGATAAAAAGAGATCATTAGGCAGTCATTGCAAATTTTATTGTGGAACTTTATGTATTGAGATGGAAAAATTTGTTTAAAAACACAAGCTATAGTCATTATGTATACAGATATTAAGATTCCATTATTATATAAAAAATGTGAAGCATATACATAGAAAACAAAATAAAAGACTATATGCTAAAATGTTAGCAGTGCTTATCTGTGAGGTAGAATATAGATCACTATTAGTAGCAGCATAACACTAAGTATAATTTCTTGAGTGCTGAGCAGCTGTAGACACTCTAGGAAATGCTTTACGTATGTAATCTTATGTAATCTTAAATCTATTCTATGAAATAGGCATGCTTATCTGCTCTAATATAATGCAGACACTGAGGCTTGAAAAAATTCAGTAACTTTCCCAGTTGACACAGCTTGAAATGGGGGGCCTGGGATTTGTACCCAGAAGTGTCTGATTCCAGAATTTGTACTGCTATCTCACATGTTGCACTGACTCTCTTATTTTCTTCATGCTAATTTACATTTCTAATTTTACTGTAAATTCTCAGTGGGAATTTTTAAGAAAGTTGGAAATGAGATCATTGGGCATAATTACACTAAAAACACTGAATTGCCATGGAGAACATTGAACCACTTCTTGTTCCATTACTGCTGATTCTGGTGACTCCCGTCTGCTTACCCTTGCTACTGTTCCTGGGGTCTTCCCTGAAGACTGGGAAGGGCAGAAATTCTTACTCTAGGCTACTGAAAAGGATGGGTAGTCCAGTTGCCTCTAAGTCTATAACCTCGCCAAGAAATATTTGTTTTTATCCAAGATGAAGAAAAATTTTCCATATTTTTAAGGTAAATTATTTTGTTCCAAGAGACAATCTGATTCTAAGAGCTTTTTAGAATCAGTGCAGAAACTGGGAGTAATGACCAGTTGGTAATCAAGGAACTTCCTTTTGCTTCTCCACTAGTCTTCCTGTTTTCACCATATTCCCTCAAGAGTGAATAGGGGTAATATTAATCCAGGAGGAAAGTGTTAACTTATTCAAATTAAAATCTTAAGTGTTTACTTAATGAGGTGTCTACCAGAAGCAAATTATCACCTGGATTCAAACTTTATGATTTTTTTCTTTCTGTATGTTAGGCTGCAGATGCTATAAAATGATGGCTATTAAACTCTGACATTTTCCATTCACTGAACAAGATGAACTCTTCTTTCCTGGTAAATTGTTCTTTAAGATAATCTGTCCTGTCACCGAAGGTCTGTGATCATCTTGCTACTTCGGTTTGTGTGATTACTGGGTTACAGAGCCGTGAACGTGATCAATTTTTTTCTGACCTGTTTTGTCACATCTTTTGTTCCCACCTCCTTGAAAATAGAAATGATGAGTAGGTTCATTTTCTTAGGAAATAGAAATGAAAATAGAATGATGAGTAAGTTCGTTTTCTTAGGAGTTGTGAAGAACCATAGCTTTATTTATTGAATGCTGTTAAAATACCTAATTGTGAAGTATGCTAGATCACAGATACACAGGTAGGGTCATGTAAAACTATTACAGGAGACACATGAAAAATCTTGAAACACTGTTAAATTAAAAGTGATTATAAGTATATATCTAAGTATTGAATTGGGAATTTAATGGTCATTATTGACTCTGAATCATTTTGGAGCAGGCAAAAATCAGGTTGTACAGTGAAGGATAATAAATAGTTAAGTATAGTAATTGGGGCTGAGGTGGAGCATAGAGCATCTAGTATATAATGGTGGCTCTGATTTCTTTTGAGTTCCCACTCATGCATCCGTTCATTTAACAAATATTTATTGAGCTATTCCCAATGAAGACACAGAGCTTAGCAGCACAAACCCGATCTCTGTGCTCATAGAGCCTAGAGTTTCCCAGGTGGGTGCTAAGTATGTTGTAGTACATATGACTTAGAATTTTCCATAAATCATGAGGATGAAAAACTCTCCCACCGCTCACCTACACAGACATATAATCATGGTGACCTTGAAAATGAAAGGGAGAGGGCAGTGGAAAGTGTTGGTTTTCCTAGTTATATAATATTTAGACTGATTCATATTAAAAAAAACCCTCCAATGTTACTGGTTCAGACCAGAGTGAGAATAACGCTCTAATAATTACTATCTTTTAATAATATTTTTGAACTGGAGTTTTAATTCTCAAGAAGTAGTGCCAAATGATGGCAGGGTGCTGTTGACAATAGCAGGACTTTTTCTGCTGGTTTTGCCAGGGATCACAGATAATGGTTTACTGATTGAATCCCATTTGTTTAAGCGAGAATTTTTTTTCAATTCAGTGTATTTTATTATAAAAACAGAAAAATACTTTTCAAAACAAATGCTTTTAAAATTAAGAATTAAGAACCATTTTTTTTCAAATTTTTATCTTTGTTACCGTTCCCACTACTAGAACATTTTGTTTACTAATTTTTTAAAAATCTTGGTCTGGAATTTAATTTTCCCTCAGTAATTTGTTCTTGATCTTTTTCTAGCAGAGTGTCAACGTGATCCAGGCTGTTTGTCTTTTAGCAGTTCTTTTAAATTAATTTCTGTGTTAGGAACAATTAGTCCCTGATTTCAGAGACTTTGTTCTCTTATTTTGTGCATAGTCTGAGAGGGAACAAAAAATTATTCTGGAGGACAAGATGGCCACAGAAGCTCCAAAATCATATTCTCATATAACTTTCTTTCATACTGGAAAAAGTACCCCTTTCCTGTATTCTAATTTCCAGAGCTCTTTGCAGACTCCCCTTCAGACCTAGGCCAATCCCTGCAAAGAAGAATGGAATTACTGTAATTGGCTTTTAGGCCAATTATGATTCATCCCCGGGGTCTGAAGAATTCTGTTTCCCCTGTGGCCCATGGCTTCTTAAAAAAGGATGGGTACAACTTAGTTTCTATTGGCACAAAGGAAAATGAATGGCTATTGGGTAGGCAAGTTATGGTGTTTGCCAAAGTTGTTTTTGTCAAATTAATGTTATCAATTCTGGTAAAAAAATTTTTCCTCTTATATCTGTTGAAAATTCTTCTCAATTCAAAGTATTCTGCTTATTCATTTGTTTAATTTGCTTTTCAAAGCCATTGTTTACAGACAAGAAAAATATTTTCTAAAAAATAAATGACTCAAATACAGTTTTTATTGTAATGCATTTTATTAAAGAGGATGTATTTTTAGAATTACTGCCTAGAATTTTCAGACCTAGAAATAAAGCAGGGGAAGGGGAAAAAGGTTTACAGTTAAATGAAAGGAAAAGAAAGTTATGCACAAACTTCTCTTTTCTTCAGACTGTGGTATCTGGGACATTGAAATCCCTGTTTGTTTTAGTGTGTCTATCAAGGTAATTGGATTATGTGAGAAGAAAAGGGAAGAGAAAGCTGAAGGATAGGTTATGAGCTGAATTGCATCCCTCTAAAATTCATGTACTGAAGCCCTATCCCAGTTCTTCAGAATGGTACAGTATTTGAGATAGAGCCTTTACAGAGGTAATTATATTAAAATGAGACCATTAAATGGGCCCTAATCCAATCAGACTAGTGTCCTTAGAAGAAGAGATTAGGAAACACAAAGAGACACCAGGAATGGTCACACACAGAAGAAAGACCACGTGAGGACACTATGACAAGGCAGCCCTCTGCAAGCCAAACAGAGAGGCCTCAGAAGAAAACAAACCTGCTGACACTTTGATCTTGCACTCCTACTTTCTATAACTGTGAGAAAATCAACTTCTGTTGTTTAAATCAACCATTCTGCAATATTTTGCTGTGGATGCCTAGCAAACTAATACAGATAATCATTAATTCCATCTTTAAATTTTGTAAAAAAACTTTCAATTATAGTTGACATACAATATTATATTAGTTTCAGGTGTACAGCATAATGATTAGACATTTATATAATTTATGAAGTGATCACACCAATAAGTCTTGTACCCATCTGTACATAGTTATTACAATATAATTGGCCATAGTTCCACTTTTTAATGAATACCTACCAAGTGTGAGCGGCTGTATTTGGAGTCCTATATGAACCCCCTACTTGATGTTAAGAATGATCTCATTTTAACAACTGAGAAATTGAGTCTCAGAGATGTTAAATAACTTACAAATGGAAGAATTGGGAATCAACTCACTCTAAATACTTCCCATATGCTATTAGGTGGGTGCAAAAGTAATTGCGGTTTTTGCAATTATTTTCAACCTTTTAAATTGCAGTTACTGTTGCACCAACCTAATATATAGCATATATAGCCTGGGTAAAGTACATGTATAATATATTATAAGTTTAGTAAGAACAAACCTTATTAAATTCTTCCCATTGGTCAGGCATTGTGGGCCAAGTATGCTACAGGAATTAGTGTGTTTAATCCTCATCATGATAGTATGATGTAATATTCCATATTACAGACAAGGCTCACAGACTTTAAGTCAATTTCCCAAGATGACACAAGTACCAAAGGCAGGAATCAGTACTGAAGTGAGGATAATCTGACTTTAAAGCATACTCTGTTATCCATCATCGAAACTACTTTCTATTTGAATGGATCATCAGAAGGAAAGATTTATGAATGTAAAGATTAAGTCAAAATGACACAGGGCACCCATAGTAGAGGAGACATGTAAATTTAATAATATGTTAATTTGTGAATGGATTTGAAGAGATTTTTTAAAAGCAAGTATGAAATAGTATTTCTTATGACACTAACATGTGCTTGAAAATATTTATATGCCATTGTAGTTCACAGAACAGTCTGTTAATCAATTAGTAAGTCAATCAAAGGATCAACAAAAGAGACACAGGCAGTCCCTGAAATGTCGTCATATTAACAGAGAGGCAAGGTGAATTGTTTAGGAACATGCTATAATTGGAGCTCTAACGAGAAATACCCATTATCAAATAACTCACACATGTGACCAAAATATGCTGCAAATAGAGGTATATTCACTTGAATATAAACTCGTAAGATATATTAAAATGAAAAAAATAAATATCCACATTTCATAAAGTGGGCATTGATATAATATCCCTCCCCTCTCTTACCAACTGTAAGGTACTCTGAAGTTTAAAAAAAGTGATAACAGGCATCTGATATGTGACTGTCGAAAACATGAAAAAGAATCAGTTGTTCCTGGTGATAACAGGTGGTGTCTCTGAAATCGCAATGTAGCTATGTCTCAGATTTTTCCCCTTAAATGCCAGCTATACCTCTCTCACACAGCTTACTTGAGTCACTTCCCAGAAACCAATGGATGAATGGGAACTACAGTGAGGTATAAAGCAGTGTGTTGAATAGTAGCAATGAATGAAAACTCATGCTTTGTGAAGAACTTAGAAGCAGGACTGACTATAGGAATTCCTGTCATTTAAATAAAATATCTTGACTTACTGAGCTGTAAAATCCATCCCCCACCCCCTTTTTTGGTTAATTTGAGTATTATCTCTCTTGCCATTAGTAAATTACATGTAATATGCCAAATGGTTTTGAACTAAAATTATTTCTGCTTTGAGGAATTTTGTATCAGCTTTTGGTATAAATATCTAAGACCTCAAAAGCTCAAAATTGAGAATGATTTCCTTTGAGCAGCATTTAGCATAGTATTAGTAGGAATAAACTTAGAAAGTATGTCAGCCTAAATCACGCTATGGAGATTGTTAAGCCATAGAGTAAAGGATGAGAGTTGGAAACAGTGGGATGCTTAAAAAAATATATACCTCACTTTCTTATAAAGTGAAAGACCAATAACTTTAGCAACTAACCCTGCAAATTCACATCTAGCAGGCAGGGGTAATAATTATGACTCAACACTTCTAAGGGAGAATGAGAAATACTCAAACTGATATTTGACAAGATTAAAAGGAGAAATGTCATAAATTAATTGAAAAACTTGTTATGATGGTTAAGTCAGGTTTATTAAACTTGACTCTAGATGTTTAGATCACAACAGCTGACTAATTTGATCTATATTCGTTAAGATGATCCCTTATGCTGCCAGCAGTCATATCACATTTCCCACATCTACTCCCTTCTCTGTCTCCTAGAGCACAAAATAGATCTCACCCTTATCTTTCTCCTCAAACCTCCAAAATTCTTCTATATTCCCCTTGTTAATAGACGAGCTTGTTTCATGTTTCCCTGAGAAAAAATGCCAACAGCAGAGGACTTTCCTAAGCTGGCACAAACATGTCTATACAGCTATACGTATCTGCAATTTGTTACTAAAGAAAAGAATTCTAGTACCTCCACTTGCCTACTAGATTGCGTCCCTTCTCAATTACTCAAGGACATCGCTGAGCAATTCTATCTTCCTGTCCTTTGTAACTAAATTGGCCTTTTTTACTTGAACATTCTCTTAGATTGCAAATAGTCTTTAAATATTCATTTTTTTAAAAGGAAGAGGGAGGGAAGCAAGCAAGAAAAAAAAAGTCACTTTTTTGACCTCACATTTCTCTTCCTTTTCACTCCGTTTCTCACCTCTTCTTTAGAGCTAAGGTCTTGAAATGAATTTTTTATACTGGTTCTTGGCATTTCCTCCTTTTCTAACTTCTTCTGAATACCATACAAGGAGTTCGATCCCAGAAGTACATCTCAATGCTCTAGTGAAGGTTATAATTCACCTCCATGTTGCTGAATCTAATGGCCCATTCCCAGTCCTCATGTTCCTCACCTCCAAGCATGTGACATCCTTGACCGTTCCCACCTTTTTGAAGTCTGTTCATCACTTGGATTCAAGGATACTCCACTTTTCTGTCTTTGTCTACTACTTTACTGGCCACTCTTTTCAGTTCCTTGATGGTTTTTACTCATCACTCTGATGTTTAAATGTTGAGGTGCCCTAGTATTCAGACATTAAACTTGTCTTTTCTATTTACACTTACTCCCTGGGAAATATCCAGGCTGGTGATTTACAGCTTTGTTCCTCCAGCCCAGATATCTCTCCTGAACTTCAGATTCATTGATCTAACTGTCTACTTGACATTGCTACCTGGATGTCTAACAGATGATTTAATATTAACATGTCTTAAAACGTGCTTCTCCCAATCCTCCACATCTAGTAAAGGCAGCTCCATTTTTCAATTCCTCAGATATAAAACCAGGGCTTCTCTTTCTTGATCCCACATCTGAATCTTCTATAAGTGCTTTTGGCTCTGCCTTCAGATTTTTTCCCCGAATCTTAACCCTTTTTCACTACCACCACAGTTTGCCGTCTAATCTTATCCGACGTCGTTTCACCCTTGAAGCGTTGGAATACCTTCTAAATCGGCTCCCTCTTTCTGACCTTGTCTCTCTTACAGTCTGTTCTCAATTCAGATGCCAGAATGATCCTTTTAAACATAAGTCAGTTCATATAATTTTTTGTTCAGTACATTCCTATGGCTTCTTCCAGTCTCAGTTGGAAGAAAAGTCAAGGTCATGATACGTGCCTCCTGTGCTAGAATTACTATGTCTAACCTCACCTTCTGTTGCTCTTTCTCTCAGTTGCTCCTTTCCAGCCTCACTCTGGGGATATTCCTCTGACAGGCAAAGTATGCTTTGTCTCAGGGCTTTGGCACTTGATGTTTCTTCTGCTTTGAACGTTCTTTCCCTCAGTATTTGTAAGACTTACTCCCTCATCAAGTTCAGGTTTTTACTCAAATGTCATCTTTTTTAAGGTCTTCTCATATTAGTTATTAAAAAACCGCAAACACCTATTCCTTGCTTTATTTTTTTCTGTGGCACTTTTCACCATCTGACATGGTAGCTATTTTACTTAATTGTTCATTGTCTGTCATCCCTCCTAGAATTGAACTCTGTGATGGGAGAGTTTTGTTTTTTTTAACTTCATAACTCGAGCACATAGAGCCCTGCCTTACAGTTAATAGGTCTTTAGTAAACATCTGAATACGTGAATGTATGAATAAAATCGGATAGGCATCTAAATGTCACTTGTATAATTTTTCAGGAGGTGTGGAATAAATTTCTGATTTATAACATTAGGTTTCTGTCTTTTAGCATAAGATTGCTATTTTATAAAAAGTAAAGAGCACTCTTCATGCTGATTAGATGAACATTATCATAACTGGTGAGGTAATATAGAAAATTAAATTAAATTAGTCAAGCCCAGATTTCACTTCTCATTGTTAATTTACAGCTACTTTTCCAAAATAGATTTTTGTTCCCTTTCACATCAATGGTTTTGAATGCTTCCCTTCATTTTTTTTGTCTCAAAAATGGATTATCTCTATAGGTCACCTGTAGAAAAGCGGAATCTGTCACATTTATAAATGATATTTTAAATGTCAACACACATAGCGGAGTGGAGGAAAGTTTGCTAAAGTTGGATTTTTTTAGTAACTCGCAGGCTCTAAATGAATGGTTTCAAACTACAGGGTGCAGAAGACCCTCTGGAGCTGCTTGTTCAATTTAACTGCCTTGGCTCTGGTCCAGGCTTCCTCTGCTGGAATCTCTGATGATGGGCCCTGGGAATCCAGGGTTTAGCAAGGCCCCCAGGGCTCTGGTGCAGGAGCTCCATGGACCTGGCTTTGAGATGTGTGGCTTTGATCCTGCAAAAGATGTTTGGTATCTTTCCTAGAAATCAAGCAAAAGCTTATGGTAAGAAGAAAAGTATCATAAATTTCACTGCTGTGGCGACCAATTATCTTGTGACCAGTTGTGGCTTGGTGGCAACGGTCCCCTCTCCCCAGGATGCCATCTTGCATATGTACTGTGGCTTTCAGTGGGAAAAAAGAGTAATGTCAATGAAGCTCTGCTTGATCAATATTAACCTATCACCTTTAGTGAAAAAATAATTCTATGGAAATGTCACGTAACTGGAGGTGGTTAGAATCTCCCCCGGCCATGTTTGCTGACTTACCACCATCCACTCCACAGGTACATTTTTTTTTTCTGTCTTAAGGTTTTTGTCTCCTCGTTCCTTTCTTTATTTTAAGGGAATCAAGTGATTAAAGGGGTCAGAATATGACACACTGTTACCATGGAAACCAGAAGCTACTCAGCTGCTGTGTGGTTGTTTTTTCCCCTCTCTAATCAGCTGATATTCCATCAGAGTAGAGGATTTTTACCCAGTAGAAATATGAGCCTTTGAAATCTTTCCCTTTAGCTCTAGTTTGTGTGAGAGAGGAAATGCCATGAAACACTTTATATTATTCTGAGACAAAGTGCCAAGAAAATGTCAGGTTTTTGGTGGTAAAATTTCCTGTTTGGTTTCTGAGACTTGTAGTTATTTTGTTTAAAGCTTTTGGTTAGCTATTATAATCACAAACCAGAAAATATGAAGTGATTTCAATGTACTCATAATCTGCTATGAGAGAAGGAAATAGATACGTTGGTAATTGCAAATTATTTGATAAAATTCTATTCACCTTTTTGTGTACTTACTATATTTAGGCACCTTTCTAAGTGCTTTATATGTATTTTTTCATTTAATGCTGCATCAAACTATGAGGTGGATTCTCGTAGGTCCATTTTACAGGCGAGCAAATTGAAACACATTGACCTTAAATACTTGCGCATTCATATTTCTAGTGATGAAACTAGGGGTAGGACTAGGCACCCAGAGCCCACATTTGGACCATGATCACCACTCTAGAGCAGCTGTGTGTATGATGACAGTGCTGCTCTGTAACTACAGTTAGGGTGACATTCATGTCAGATGTGAGTATGCAAATCACAGGCTGAATGAATAGTTCAGCAAGTTGTAAAATATCCTAGAATTAGGGTGCAGCTGACACCCCTGGTGCCTGCACCACAGTCTTTAGGTCCAGCTCTGATTTCAGCAGCACCCGTGGTGGGCAGTTCTCTGGTAGTTCAGTCTCAACTCAACACAGCCAACCCCACCTGGAGTCCAATTATGGGTCTCTCTGTGCTTTATCCCCGGTCTTCTCTGATACTCTGGGAGCTCCTTATTTTGTGCACAAGAGAAGCCAGGAAGTGAGGGGAAGTTAACATGTGCAGGGACAACTCTCAGCCAGTGGGGGTGGGAGTTGGAGACTGGCTTCAATTCCCCTGGTCAGCTGGAAAACTCTAGAAGGAATTCTATCTGCTTTTCAGAGGTCCTGGTAGAATTAAAACTCTATCCTAGAAGAAAGACAACTTACAGTGATTTTTCCTCTTTCCTGTCTTCCTCTCTCCACTTATTCGCTCCTCTTCCTAGGATCAGTTCCTAAGTAAAATGCCTGCACCCAAGTCTTTGCCTCAAGTTCTGATTTCTGAGGGAATCCAAACTATGAACCAGAGCCAGTAATCAACATTCAAAATTCTGATGTTTATGCTGTACTGAAAGTATAACCACCAGGGTATCGTCAAGACTTTGTGGCTCAGATACACTTGTGTGTATGTTTGGATCCCAGTTCTGTCACTTTTCTCGATTATAGGATTGTCAGCTAATTAAATATCCTGAGCCTCAATAACCTCAAATGGAAAAATGGGAAAAAGTACGATTACCTCCCAGGATTGTTGTGAGTTTAGTCAGAACCATGAACCCTGACATATTAGTCTTGATGTAGCTGTGATCCTTGCCCCACTTCTGCATCCCCCAACCCCATGACCAGGTGTTGCCAAGTTGGAAAGATGGAGGAATGTGAGACAGTCATGAAGACTATGGCAAATGAGAACTCAGAACATGCATTTTCTCTTCTGGAAAAATAAGGTGAACTAAATGTTAGTTAGAGATCTCTGTTCATAAAATATGGCAGAGGATTTGTGGGGCAATATTTTCTCATTATTCTTGTAAGGAATTTTCTAAATAGTGCCTGCTTCTCTACCTTACCCTTAGAGGAAAAAACTATGAGTCTATTGCTACACAGAGAGAAATCTGGGGACTCCAAAAAGCCCAAAACTTCTATTTAAATTATACCTCCATTTATTAAAATGCTTCTACATTATTAAACTTTCTTTCTCTTGTTGTTAAAGAGTTGTTACAGTGAATGGGAACAGAAAGTGAGTGTGGAATAGATCTAGAGTTGCCATGGCAACAGAAGGTACAACCAATCAGTGAAGCGATAGATGTTCATTCAGGAAGTCTTCAAATTGCCCACAAAGGCCATCTGACTGAGTAAGTGAACTGCATAATCACAGCTGGTGCTCTGTGCCTACTGTGTAACCCAAAATCTAGGTAAGGGTGAAAGAAAGCTTATCTTGCACTCATAGCTAAGCTATACAACCTTGAAGACGATAGACATTATTTACACTATAGTTCTCTCCTCTGCTTTTGCAAATAGGAGGAAAGGCAGGATGGCAATAATAATGACTAACATGTGGGTAGCTCTTCCTACCTTTCCAAAGGATTTTATGCTCATTCATCCATTTGATCCTATAAGACAGGTAGTCTTGGCCTTACTATCATAGTATCAAAGAGGAGAAAACTAAGGTGCGGGGGAGTTGTTCAAGGTCATACAAATAATAAGTCATTAAAATGGAACTAGATTCCTGAACTTTTGTGTTTTTAACTTTTTCCTTTCTGCTAAGAAATGGCCCAGAGATATACTGGAAGAGAATAAAGGACTTGGATATTAGTTTCTCCAGAACCTGAAAGAACTCCTGATGGTACTGTTGGGGGCTCAGGCTAAAGCGTTATACATGAGTCCACCTCATCTTTATCTTGTCCTCCTTTTCTGACTTTATCTAAACGTCAAATTATTTTTCTCCCATGGAACCTTTCTGAAGGTAACCTATGCCCACATATATTTCTTTCTTGAGTTCCCACACTATGTATTCTCAGAGTAACATTTATGGTACTTAACCACTTTTTGTCCTATTTCATGTATGAGAATCTTGCCTCTTCTGTGAAGGCAAAAGTTATAAACTTATGTTGTGAGCCCTTTGTTTCTCTCCAATTTCTGTTAGTATTGAAAACAAGTGATTAGCTGTATCAATTGATAGTATGATGACTTCTAACACTCCTTATATTAGAGGTGTGGTTGTTATTGTTGGCTTGACTTAGTGTGTCCAGACTATAATATTAAATTTTATGAAATCATATTCTTTTTATGACCTACCTGAAGTCTTAACAGAAGCAAGTAAACAACTGTTAACAGTACCAAGACACCATCTCAAATGCAGTGGCCTCACTGAGTTTCTGTGCTAACTTAGTAAATTCAGAAAACAGTTCGACTGCTAGAATGCCCTTCCTTCTTCAAGGAGCAGCCTCCAAGTTCACCCTGAGGGTGTCTCTGCTTCATGAGCCAGAAGAAAAAGGCGGAGGAAGACTGATTGATTTTTCTGGGCCAAGTTTGGATCACACGCCTTCACATTCGATGGCCTCACCTAACTGAGAGGGGTTGAGGAATCTAGTATGTGCATCCAGGAAGTGGAGGAGACCATGGATTTTGGAGAGTAGCTAACAATCTACGACACCTCTCCCCTCCATCACTCCAATAATCTACGTTGCATAATAAATACTCAGACTCAGAGTATTGGGAGATACCCTTAAGAGCAAAGAAGAACAAATTTATGAATGGTTCCTTTATTCCCAAATCAAAGTTTATCTTTGGGTCACTGATCTGGTAGTCAGTCTCTCAACCTCTTTTCAGCTCAGATTAAAGGAGTTGCAAAATGTCCTTAGAGAACAAATTAACTGTCCCAGAGGCTCTGCCAAACAAAAGAGGGCGAGGATGCTGGCTGGCTAAGGAGTGTTTGTAATATTCAAGGTTTCAGATAGGGTGCCCAGTATGTCTCATTTCAAGTTTTTTTAAATATTCATTTCCCTGTTAAAATCTCACGTGCCAAAGTATACTCCTTGTTGTGTAAGCTAACCCTGGTGACTGGTTAACAGGGAGAAGACCTGAGGAGTTCGTGATTGAGGGGAATGAGGGCGAGGGATATTGTTCGCCTGTGGAAAGGTGATAACTCTCAGAGCCTGGTTTTGAGCCTGTGTTTTATGAATCTTCTTGCAGGGGGGCAACTTGCCAGATTTCCATGAAATCACTGATGCCAGGGAACCCCAAATTTCTTTGCTGCCCCTCTTCATGAAGTTGAGTACCACCATTGTATTCTGTGCCCACTGTGTAGGGTTTGGTTTTAACTTTTACTTCTGTTGCACAAATGAACTCCTTATAAAAGCAGCTCTTGATTGGTTTCCCCTTTTCATGACCTGTCTCCCAGGAATGCCCTCTACTATCTTCTGCAGATGTCATATGTATAATTTCCTTATATTAAGAAACCATAAACTGAAAGATAAAGAGTGGATATTATCAGTATAAGAACATAAACACAGGTAACTCTATAAAAAGTTGTAATAAAATATATGTGTTTAGAGAAATGTAGCAAATTCTTAATTGTAAAGTAGGGATAAAATTACTGCATATATTATGCATTTTATATTTACAACAAGGCTATGAAACTGACATTATCCCATTTATTTTAAGAGAAGAAAAAATTAGGACATAAAAAGTGGTTAGTCATCTTTCCAAGGTCAAATAGCTGGTGCTATAGAAAGGATTTAAACTCAGTTTTAACTCCAAATTCTATGGATTTAATCCTTAGACTGGATTACTTCATCCTTGGAATTCATACTTTAAATCCTTCCTATTTCCTCCTACCTACTACTTGAAAGTATAAAATAGGTAGTGGGGTTATTTGATCATAATGATTGAAAATGATTATCATCAAAATAATTTCTTAAATTCATGTCTGTATATAGTATTGGATTAGGTGTCAAGAAAAAATCCTGCCTCTAGAAGCTATTTCTTGAAAACACTAACATGTCTTGGTCTTAGTATTTTTTGTAATCTGTGTGTGCCAGACTTGTTTTTTATTTGAATATCAGGGTTCGCAGCTGATTGTTGAAATTTGCCTTATCCTCTAAGACTCACTTTTAATACTACCAATTCCAGGAATCTTTTCTAGATCTCTGCAGAAGATAATTTCTTTCTTACTCATAATACTTTGTCAACATTTTACATAAGCAATGGAGTTTGATACATGGCTTTATTTCTCTCATACAAGGACTTCTGGAAGGAGGGTCATGTATTGTACATATTTTCACCCTTCGTAATGCCTGTGGTCTTACACATGATAAGTGTACTACAGACATTTGCTGAAATGAGGTCTAATGCCTTCCCTTAGCTTGAATGTGACCCTTTTTAGCTTGGGCTTTTGATGGAGAAAATTCTATTTTCAATTTAGGTTTTGCTTCAGCCTAATTTTTTTTAAACGGAATTCTAGAAAAGGAACACTTGAAAATAAAAGTGATATATAAGAAAATAAATGACCACATAATCATCTAGACTTTTCCAAGTTTGCTCCAAAACTTGTTTCTCCTCCTCCTTCTTCTTTTTCTTCTTCTTCCTCTTCTCCTCCTCCTCCTCCTCCTCCTTCTCCTTCTTCCTCTCCTTCTCTTCTTCTTCTTGGCTTTAATAGCTAATCAGACCAGAAATGTATTAAAATCTTAACTTCCAGTGTTTATGTGTTACTCATGTAGGAGATATACACTGCTATGCAGGTGTTGCATCCAGTGTTACTAAGAGCAGTGTAGCAGAAGAGATTATGTTAATTCATTTATTTACTTCTTTAAAATCATTTTAGAAAGAAGTAATCTAAATCCATTTCAAAGAACTTGAGAACAGAGCATTTCACATGTTGTAAGCAATGATGAAAATATTGATCTTCACAATACCAATATACTAAAAATTGATTGAAAAGTTTTTTTCTCTTGCACTAGAATTAAAATTAGTGTTCTTTGTTCATTCAGTAATTATTATTTTTTCTTTATTCATTCCATTCCTTTTCACTTCAAGGGAGCTTTGAATTTCTATGGTAGTTTCTCTTCTAAATTGGTCAGAATCACCTTAATGTTCTAAGAAGGAATAGGTCTCTATTACATATGGATCTTTTTGGTTGATCATTTTCTTGAAGTTTTTCTGTTGAAAGGGAAACTGAAATGATATTCCTTCTATTCAAAGAAGTCACACTTATTGGTGTGCAGTTACATTGGTGAGTAACTGTAATGACTTAATAATATTCATAAAACTATAACCACATGGCTGACTCAAGTTATCACAGGCTGTTAAATGATTGACCATAAATTTGGAGAATTTATAATAACACTAATATTGATTATTTTGTATTTAAAATTAGTAGTAATGTGGTATATTTTCTTAGAAAAAATGCTTGTGTTCATCTTATAGGACTCTTGAGTCCTCCAAGTTTCTACCTTTCTGAGGTGCCTCTTACATTTCAAATATAAAGCTCTATTTTATCAACCCATAAATCGATCATTTTCATAACTGAGTATGCTGACAAAATTAGAGGTTTTCTGTACTGTTATTGTCCACTGTATTGTTTGCTGCCCTCTGACCACCATCAAGGAAGGAGGAAGCATAAAGTAGATCCACATAACTTTGACCAAGTTCGCATAGGGCCAATGGGGATGAGACAGTTTATCGATTTTCTGGATAAGTATGTAAAACTTCAAGTGATTTATTGAAAATTGCATACCTATATCTAAGTTCTCATGAGAGGGTGCAGACAGCTTTTTAACAGTAGATAGATAAGGAGTTTATTGGGGTGACAATTGTTAGTGAAATTACATAGATTTCAGGTGTACAATTCTGTATTGCATCATCTATAAATCCCATTGTGTGTTCACCACCCAGAGTCAGTTCTCCTTCCATCACCATATATTTGATCCCCCTTACCCTCATCTCCCACCCCCCACCCCCCTTACCCTCTGGTAACCACTAAACTATTGTCTGTGTCTATGAGATTTTGTTTCTCATTTGTTTGTCTTGTTCTTTTGTTGTTTCGGTTTATATACCACATATCAGTGAAATCATATGGTTCTCTGCTTTTTCTGCCTGACTTGTTTTGCTTAGCATTATAATCTCAAGATCCATCCATGTTGTCACAAATGGTACTATTTCATCTTTTCTTACAGCCGAATAGTATTCCATTGTGTATATATACCACAACTTCTTTATCCATTCATCTATCGAAGGACATTTTGGTTGTTTCCATGTCTTGGCCACCGTAAATAAAGCTGCAATGAACATTGGAGCACATGTGACCTTATGGATAAATGTTTTCAGATTTTTTGGGTAGATACCCAGGAGAGGGATTGCTGGGTCATACGGTAATTCTATTCGTAATTTTTTGAGGAACCTCCACACTGCCTTCCACAGCGGCTGCACCAGTCTGCATTCCCAACAGTGTATGAGGGTTCCTTTTTCTCCACAGCCTCTCCAACATTTGTTATTATTTGTCTTGTTGATGATAGCCATTCTAACTGGGATGAGGTGCTATCTCATTGCGGTCTTTATTTGCATTTCTCTGATGATTAATGATGTTGAGCATTTTTTCATATGTCTATTTGCCATTTGTATGTCCTCTTTGGAGAAATGTCTCTTCAGGTCCTCCGTCCATTTTTCAATTGGGTTGTTTGTGTTTTTGTTATTGAGTTGCATGAGTTCCTTGTATATTTTGGATATTAGCCCCTTACCAGAGGCACTGTTTGCAAAAATCTTCTCCCATTCGGTTGGTTGCCTCTTTATTTTGTCAATGGTTTCTTTTGCTGTGCAGAAACTTTTAAGTTTGATATGATCCCATTTGTTTATTTTAGCTTTTACTTCCCTTGCCTTTGGAGTCAAATACATAAAATGCTCTTTGAACCCAAGGTCCATAAGTTTAGTACCTATGTTTTCTTCTATGCAGTTTATTGTGTCAGGTCTTATGCTTAAGTCTTTGATCCATTTTGAATTAATTTTGGTACATGGTGACAGATAGCAGTCCAGTTTCATTCTATTGCATGTGGCTTTCCAATTCTCCCAGCACCATTTATTGAAGAGGCTGTCTTTTCTCCATTGTATGTTTTTTGATTCTTTGTCAAAAATTATCTGTCCATATTTATATGGTTTTATTTCTGAGTTCTCAATTCTATTCCGTTGGTCTACATGTCTGTTTTTCTGCCAATACTATGCTGTTTTGATGATTGTAGCCCTGTAGTACAAGCTAAAGTCAGGGAGTATGATACCTCCAGCGTTGTTCTTTTTTCTTAAGATTGCTTTGGATATTCGGAGTCTTTTGTGGTTCCAAACAAATCTGATGATCTTTTGTTCTACTTCTTTGAAAAATGCCGTTGGGATTTTGATGGGGATTGCATTAAATCTGTATATTGCTTTGAGTAATATGGCCATTTTAACTATGTTGATTCTTCCAATCCATGAGCACGGAATGTTTTTCCATTTCTTTGTATCTTCTTCAATTTCTTTTAAAAATGTCTTATAGTTTTCAGCATATAGGTCTTTCACATCCTTGGTTAAGCTTATTCCTAGGTATTTTATTCTTTTTGCTGCAATTGCATAAGGAATTGTTTTTTTATTTCTTTTTCTGAAATTTCATTGTTAGTATATAGGAATGCAATGGACATTTGTATGTTGATTTTGTAGCCAGCAACTTTACTGTATTCATTGATTGTTTCTAATAGCTTTTTGGTGGAATCTTTAGGGTTTTCTATATATAGCATCATGTCATCTGCAAAGAGTGACAATTTAACTTCTTCATTCCCAATTTGGAAGCCTTTTATGTCTTTCTCTTGCCTGATTGCTCTGGCGAGAACTTCTAACACTATGTTGAAAAGCAGAGGTGATAGGGGACAGCCCTGTCGTGTTCCTGAACGTAGAGCAAAGGGCTTCAGTTTTTCACCATTAATTATGAGATTAGCTGAGGGCTTGTCATATATGGCCTTCATTATGTTAAGTTATTTTCCTTCTATACCTATTTTATTAAGTGCTTTAATCAGAAATGGATGTTGTATCTTGTCAAATGCTTTTTCTGCATCAATTGATATAATCATATGATTTTTGTCCTTTATTTTGTTTATGTGATGTATCACATTGATGGATTTGTGTATGTTGAACCATCCTTATGCCCCTGGGATGAACCCGACTTGGTCGTGATGAATAATCTTTTTAATGCATTGTTGCATTCGATTTGCAGAATTTTGTTCAGGATTTTTGTATCTGTATTCATCAGAGATATTGGTCTGTAGTTCTCTTTTTTTGCGTTGTCCTTACCAGGTTTGGGGGTTAGGGTAATGCTGGCCTCATAAAATGAGTTAGGAAGTAATGTCTCCCCTTCAATTTTTTGGAAGAGTTTGAGCAGGATTGGTATCAGATCCTCTTTGAAGGTTTGGTAGAATTCACTAGTGAAGCCGTCTGTTCCTGGACTTTGCTTTTGGGAAGGTTTTGGGTGACTGATTCAATTTCGTTACTGGTGATCAGTCTGTTTAGATTTTCCAGTTCTTCATGGTTCAGCCTAGGAAGGCAATATGTTTCTAAGAACTTGTACATTTGTTCTAGGTTATTGAATTTGGTGACATATAGTCCTTCATAATATTCTTGGATGATCCTTTGTATTTCTGCGACATCTGTGATAACTTCCCCTTTTTCATTTCTGATTTTGTTTATTAGTGGCTTCTCTTTTTTTTATCTTAGTGAGCCTAGCCAAGGGTTTGTCAATTTTGTTAATCTTTTCAAAGAACCAGCTCTTTGTCACATTAATTTTTTCTATTGTCTTTTGTTCTCTATTTCATTTAGTTCTGCTCTGATTTTTATTATTTCTTTTCTTCTGCTGACCTTGGGTTTCATTTGTCCTTCTTTTTCTAGTTCTTTAAGGTGTAATGTGAGGTTATTTATTTGGGATTTTTCTTGTTTCTTGAGATAGGCCTGTAATGATATAAATTTCCCTCTTAAAACTGCTTTTGCTGCATCCCCCAAATTTTGGTAGGATGTGTTTTGATTCTGATTTGTTTCTATGTATCTTTTGATCTCTCCTCTAATTTCTTCTTTGACCCGGTCGTTCTTTAAAAGAATGTTGTTTAATCTCCATGTATTTGTGGTTTTTTCTGCTTTCTTTTTGCAGTTGATATCCAATTTCAAAGCCTTGTGATCAGAGAATATGCTTGGTATGATTTCAATCTTCTTAAATTTGCTGTGGTTAGTTTTATGTCCCAATACATGGTCTATCCTTGAGAATGTTCCATGTACACTAGAAAAAAATGTATAGTCTGATGTTTTAGGATGAAGTGCTCTATAAATGTCAATTATATCCATTTCATCTAATGAGTCATTTAGGGCTGCTATTTCACTATTTATTTTCTGTTTGGATGATCTTTCCATAGCTGTCAATGATGTATTTAGGTCCCCTAGTATAATTGTGTTTTGGTCAATTTCTCCCTTTAGTTCTATTAGTAGTTGCTTGGTATATTTCAGTGCTCCCTGATTGGGGGCATAAATATTGATGACTGTTATGTCTTCTTGTTGTATAGTCCCCTTTACCATTGTGAAGTGTCCATCTTTGTCTCTTGTTACCTTTTTCACCCTGAAGTCTGTTTCATCTGATATCAGTATGGATACACCTGATTTTCTCTGGATACCATTTACTTGGAGTGTTAATTTCCACCCTTTCAGTTTGAGTCTATGTTTGTCCTTGTAGCTGAGATGTGTCTCTTGGAGATAGCATATGTTTGGGTTTAGTTTTTGATCCAATCTGCTACTCTGTGCCTTTTTATTGGTGAGTTCAGTCCATTTACATTTAGGGTGATTATTGATATGTGAGGATTTCCTATCATTCTATCTTTAGTTTACTGGTAAGACTGTGTCTCCATTGTTTCTTTGCTTTTTCGTTGTTGTCTATTACTTCTGTGTGGTGGTATTCTATGATGTTTCCCTCTGTTTCTTCTTTTATTACAGATAAATTTTCAGTTCTGGATTTTTTTTTTTGAGTGGTTACCATTAAGTTTATGTAAAAGAAAGTTTAATATTCAGAGTAGTCCATTTTTTTCAGCATGCCTACTTTCTCTATTCCCATGTTCTGGTTCAGGCCTTACTCTCTGCCTTTTTATGTTTTGGTTGCCACAAATTGTCCCTGTTGATGGTGGTCGAATGGCCTTCTTTAGTATTTCTTATACTGCAGGTCATGTATTACTTTCTGTATGTCTGGAAAGGTCTTATTCCTCCTTCATATCTAAAGGATATCTTTGCTGGGTATAGTATTCTTGGCTCATAATTTCTCTCTTTCAATAGTTTAAATATTTGGTTCCACTCCCTCCTGGCTTGTAGAGTTTCTGCTGAGAAATCTGATGATAATCTAATGGGCTTTCCTTTGTAGTTTACTGTCTTCTTTTCCCTGGCTGCCTTGAGGATTGTTTCTTTGTCGTTGATTTTTGACAGCTTCAGTACAATGTGCCTTGGAGAAGGCCTGTTGGGATTGAAGTAATTAAGTGTTCTATTTGCTTCTTGGATTTGAGGATCCAGTTCTTTCCACAAGTTTGGGAAGTTCTCTTCGACTGTTTGTTTGAATATACTCTCTGTTCCCTTCTCTCTTTCTCTCCTTCTGGTATGCCCATTATTCGTATATTGCTCTTTCTGATGGAGTCAGAAAGTTCTTGTAGAGTTCTTTCATTTCTTTTAACTCTCAAGTCTCTTTCTTTTTCCATCTGTGTCATTTCCAGGTTTCTATCTTGGATGTCACTGATTCTTTCCCCCATCTGGCCAACTCTGCTACCTAAACTGGCTATTTCATTCTTAATTTCTTCTATTGAGTTCTTAATCTCCAGAAATTCTATTTGGTTCTTTTTTAAAATTTCAATATCTTTGGTAAAATGTTCATTTTGTTCTTTGATTGTGTTTCTGAGTTCATTAAACTGCCTTTCTGTGTTTTCTTGCATCTCGCTGAGTTTTTTCAGAACTGCAATCTTGAATTCTCTGTCATTTAAGTCACATATTTCCATATCTTTAAGTCCATTTTCTGGAGCCTTTTCACTTTCTTTCTGAGCTGTCTTGTTGCCTTGGTTATTCATGGCAATTAATGATTTATTATTTCTCTTCCTAGACATTTACATGAGTGGGTTCTACAACAGGTTGATAGGAAGAGGTCTTTCTTTTGTTTTCCAGTACTTGTTGGTAGAATGTTTTATTTTCTCTCTGACTGCAGCCTTTTTCTCTCTCTCACACTGTAGTGTTATGTTTTCTCTGCACTATTCCATCTTCTCACACAATGGGGGGGATTCCCTGGAAGGCGGGCTTCTCTTCTATTAACAGTTCGCCTGGGTCATAGGGCCCTGCGTCCCTGTGGGGATGCCGTGAGCTTTTGAAGTTCCAAAGCTTCTCCTACACCAGATTCAGAGCCTGTGTGTTTCAGCAGTTCTGTTTACTCCTGCAGGGGTCTGCCCAGATAGGTGGGGAAAGGGGCGGGGTGAGTTGTGAGAATTGGCCCAGAGCAATGGCGGCGACCACCACTGGCTGTGGTTTATTTTAGTTAGGCTTTTTAATATGAGAATAAAGGGGAGGAATATTCTTATTCATTCTTAGAAGAGGTGGGATCTTCCGGAGACTCAGAATACACACTTTTTTTGTCTTTATAGTGTCCTCTCCGGAGGTGTCATGGCACTAGTGGGAGTGTCATTTAGCATGGAGGTGTATTATAGAGACCATGTAATGTGTAATGTGGCTGGAGGTTACTTGGGGGTGATTCTAATTGCCATCTTGGTCTTGGCTGGTTCTGTCTCATCTTGTCTCATCTTGATTTACTGGCTCTTTTCTTTAACTGGTTGTTAATGGTTTACCTTTGGAGGTCCTGCCCTCACCCTATCTCAATATGATTTAGCCTCACCGATTCTGATGAAGCTGGTGGGCCACACAGCTCTCTCTAGGTGACAGTCTCAAGTTGTCACATGTAGGTAGCATGACTGCATATTTGGCCCATATGACTTATTATCAAAATTGTGACATATTTGAGATTGAAAGAGGAACTATTAATGATTAAGCCAAGACAACAGACTTCCATCATCTCAGGCAAACCAGGATGCATGATTATCTTACATATGAATCACACTCTTTCTCTTTGTAATGTCATTCTATGCCTGGAATACAAATCCCTCCAATTCTTCCCCAGATCTGTCACTAAGGGAGAGCTAACTAGACTATATAATACTTAGTATCTATTTACTGCTTGCTACATTTGTTTGTGGCTTTTCTCATTTTAATGTTAAGAAGTTGGGGTTTCCTATTGTTAACTAGACATGGAGTCTGTACAGTGGAGTCTTGACTGAGGCCATTAACTGCTCTTGGTCAGATTCCTTCTGTGTTCTTGTCTTTTCTCACTCTCAAGTGTTAAAAGCGCACGAGAATACAAAGTGTTTCACAGTTCCACAGGTTCTTTCTGCACTGTTTCCCTCCCACTCCAAGTGATGGCTGGCTAGCATGTTCACCAGAATTTTACTCATTTAACTTATTCTGTTCCTTCTAATTACCTCTCCTCTTCCCTTATAATGAGATTTTTCTTTCTGATTAGTTTATCACTCAATCTTTTTTTTTAATTGTTGGATATTAGTTCTTTGTTTTGTTCTTAGGTTTCCTGTTTCATGTATTAAAAATGCAAATCCATCTGATTTTTTTCTATTTTAGTTAGTTCACTTTTAATTGTATAAAACATTTTAGCAATTTAATTAAACTTGGACCCAGACAAGCATAATAAATACTAATAAAGTACTTCCTTTTTGGCCTCAGACTAATGGTAATTTTTTAGAAAAATTCCATACTTTTTTTCCCCAACATTATAAACCAAAAACAACAAAAGAACAAAGCAAACGAACGAGAAACAAAAACTCATAGACACAGACAATAGTTTAGTGGTTACCAGAGAGTAAAGGGGGTGAGGGATGGGAGATGAGGGTAAGGGGGATCAAATATATGGTGATGGAAGGAGAACTGACTCTGGGTGGTGAACACACAATGGGATTTATAGATGATGTAATACAGAATTGTATACCAGGAATCTATGTAATTTTACTAGCAATTGTCACTCTAATAAATTTAAAAAAATCCATACTTTTTAGGACAAAAGTAAAGCATTTTATTTAAAAAACACATTACAGACAATAAGCTGTAAGTCTGCTGAGGCCTTCAGTGAAAATCTTTGTTTGCCTGATAAAGTTATATACATTTCGTGTATATCTTACTAAATTTTTAGAATCTAATATAAATTTTTTTGCCTCAAAGGTGTAATAACTGAGTAAAATATGCAAAATTCTAAAATCACTTTTATACTGGTAAAAACCAAAGTGAAAGTTTCTAAGAAAACCAAAATCAAATGATGGCTATTGCACTCTAGATTATATATCTATTTGTGCAGTTTTTCTTGTTTGTTTTCCTTTTATGCTTACTACTGAATATAGGTAAATTATTTTGTTTTGTCTTCCTATTTTCAAATCATGAAGCTAATAATATTTACATGAAGAAAAATAAGTTATAATAGATTACTTCTACATCTGTAACACATAAATTTTTTTATGTAAAGAAATTCTGAAAATGATGTACAGGGGAGAAGCCCTTCCAAAACCATAGAGATAGGATCACCAAAACCCATTCCTCTGTAAGAGCAATAAGAGCACAGGCAGAAATTACCAAAATGAATTTTTTCAGAACTCTGAAAATTAACTAAAGGCTTGCAACAATTTGAAGAGCATTGCTCTCAAGCATTTATTCAACTGAAACTTGGTAAGAATGGTGAGCTTTGTGGATTTTTAATTCACCCTATCCCATCCCTGTCTTCGTACCTCTCTCTCTAGTCACAAGGTTGTTGGTTTGAACCAGTTCCAGAGAACTGGCACTGCGTGACCTGTCTTTCACTTGCTTACCAGCATTAGCAGTGGGTAGCTGGATAACACCAAACTAATAGAAAGGAATGAACAGCAGGTGCAGATAGATACCCTCTGAGCATTTCTCACATTCTTCTCCCATAAGGCGACATGCTTTTAACTGTGGGAGACTGGCATTGAAAAGGACCAGTGCCAGGACAGAACTGCTGCTCTTGACACCAGTGGTTTTCCACTGTCAGGGGTATCTTCCTCCCCTTCATCTAATAAAGGCCCTGGGCTCATACACCTCCTCTGAGGAATCCATCACAAGCTGAACTCTCTAACACCCTTTCCTTCTAGGGGGAAAGAGGACATTTTAAGTTTGAAAATATTATTTAAAAAAAAACTCACAATATTTTAAAAAAAACTAATAGATGAACAGATACATGTACCAAACAGAATTAAAAAAAAAATCTCAGAGAAATGAGAATTGTGGCAGATATTGAAGGTTGGTTCACTCAGTATTCTTTCTAACCAGCTTTTGCCTTGCCTTCATCTACTATAAGAGTCTGAGAAGCCAAAAACCTACCGTCAAGATGGCCTGGCAGCTTGAGTTGGATCTGTGACACAATTACAGACAATGAGATGTAAGTCTGCTGAGACCTCCAGGGAAAGTCTTCGTTTGCCTGATAAAGTTATTGCTTCTTGTCTTTCTTCTCTTTGTCCTTCCTTCTTTTTGCTACCTCTTACAAGGTGGCTGAAGAGCAACCGCCATCTAACCACCATGAGGGAAAGGCTGTGGGAAGGAGAGACCTTGACTCTAAAACTTGAAATTGCCAGCAATTGTTTACTTCCAAACCTCTTGTTATTTGTGAAAAGTAAACAGCTTAATTTGTTTAAGCCACTACTTAATCAGATTTTCTGTGACTCATAGGTATAAGTAATTCCCAACTGGTGCAGATAGCAAATTAAACATATGAAGCAGAAAACAGTCATTTTCACAATTCAACTGGAAATACTTAGTATGAAAAATATGATAGCTCAAATAAAGAACTCAATAAAAGGGTTCAGTAGCTGACTGGATATGATGGAAGATACATTAGAGAGCTGGAAAGTGAGGTCCAGGACCTTTCTCAGAAGGCATCAGAAAAGGATGAAGCGGTAGATCATGTAACAAAAATTAAGAGTTATGGAAAATAATAGTAGCATCAATATACAAACAAGAGGTATTTCAGATGGAAAGACAAACATAAACAGAAGGAAAGAAATGAGAGAAGAAAAGAGAGAAGGAAAGAACTGAAAAAAGAATGAGTAAGATTCCTTCAAACTAAGAAAAAATATTCATGGAATTGGCATATTATGGAGTGTAAAACGAATAGATAAACTTAAATGATAACTTATACTTATGAGGCATATTATGGTGAAATGTAAAAAGATCTATTATAAATCTAAGAGAAAAATTCCAATAGCTTCCAGAGATTAAAAACAAATCTTCTCAATTTAACAAGAATTTCATTGTTATCAGATTATGCAATAGCAATGTTGGATAATGGAATACTATTTTTAGAGTTTTGCATAAAAAGATATTTGAATTTAGACTTTTTCCCAGATGGATTATCATTTAAATGTATGGAAAAAATATCATCACATGTAACAACACTTCAGAAGATTTACCACACAATGATCCTTTTGAAAACACGCTAGAACAAGAGTCAGAAAACTATGGGCCCAAGCTGGTCCATCACATGTTTTTGTAAATAACGTTTTACTGGAACATAGTTCTGTTCACTTGCTTTTTATTTACAGCCTTTCCTGCTATGATGGCAGAGTTGAGTAGTTGTGACAGAGACTATACATCCACAGCCTAAAATATTTACTATCTGGTCCTTTACAGAAAAAAGTTTGCCAACATGTGCTCTAGGACAAAGTACTCAAGTAAAAAGAGAAATAAATCTACGTTACTTTGAGATAAGAGAAGTTAGGATAAGTATCTTGGAAAGGTTTCCTGTTTAAATAAATAAAGGAGCAAAAGAAGCTAAAATATATTCCAAACAATACAAAACTAAATTATTCTATGTGATGAGCACATGGATCACGAAAGAGCCAAGAGGAGAAAAGTTTACGCTAAGTATTTGGCTGTTTCAGGCAGCACCGTGGCATAGGGGTATTCAGGTCGGCCATGAATAATGACATCACATCTACGGAGGCATCATTCACGTTATAGACACATCTTAGGAAGATAATTAAATCTTAAGTTCTGGCTGTCACCTCACTGCCTGACTTGCTAAAGTGAGGGGCCTGAAGTTGTATGTGTCACCATGATCATGCGAAGCCTGAGCTGCTGAAAGGGTGGCATGTGTGGGCATATAGCTAAGTAGGGCTGATGACTGCCAGGGAGGTGGATTAATTTAATTCTTTTTCTTTTTCTGTTTGTGCAAGGGCTGCCTGTCTCTAATTCACACAAATTTGCCCTCTGAACTAGCAACTGAATTTTTAAAAGGAAACAATTTGCTATGGGTAAGCTTAAAAATGATAAGAGAAAGCAAACAGATGTGTGCTGTTAAAAAATTAGTGGGAACCATCAGAAGATCAGCAATCGACCAACAGAAGAATAATCTATCCGATCAATGGAGGATAGGAAAGGAGAGGAGGGAAAATAAGAAAACATAGTAAAAAAAATGTAAAATTGTCTGCTAGAAATAAATCCAAATGTAACAGTAATTACAATAACTATAAATGCATAAAGCTGATTGATTCAAAAGACATGATGCTCAGATTGGATTTTAAAATGGAGATTGTTAGGCAAGAGAATCAAGTGACTGCATGTCCATGGAAACATAGACACTATATATGGTAGTTGTCAAGTGATAGTTATTACTGTGCTTTTTTTTTTCTGTGTGGAGTTAATTATTCAGAATCAAAGCAATATCCAATATCCTGGAGTCAGAACTGGGCATCTGAAGGTTTTACTTCAAGTTAACGATCTGTTCCAGCCATGACTCTGCAGTCTTAACATGACTTAGTGATAAAGAAAACTCTTAAGATAATATTCAAGAGAGTCTTTTATATGGAAAAGTTCCTGCCTCACTAAAAATAAAAGATAAAAATATGATACTAAATATCACAATTTAGGAAATGGAATTTTGATTAACTTGCTCAGCACCAAATTTGTCAGAGAGGAGCTGTCAGCTGTGATACCAGGAAGATTAAAATGTGTGTAGAGTCAGAGAAATTCACTGCCTCACATACTTTGTATAAAAGTCAACTAGTTCATTATGAAGAACAGAGAAACTATAATTCAATGAGTTCTTTATTACGTGCCTGCTTCTTTAAAGTTTTGGTAGATTTCTTGTATAAACTTGATTCTGTTCTACTTAACTTTTTGTCATTAAGCTGCACATTACTGAATATGATATAGTTTTGTTTCAGACAGCAGGGACTGAAAACTTCATTAAGAGCCACATTTTTTTTTTTTTAAATGAATGAGAACATGCAATGGGCAATACGTGATTGGAGAGTGATTATTATTTTCCAGTAACAGTAAGCACTTAGTTCCAAAAACGTATCTTAGTGCTAAAATGTGAAGTCATACAAGGGCACATTCTGTTTCTTGGAGCTGGTGAAACAAAAGCCATTCTGATAGTGCTTCTGAGATTGATTACCACTTTGGTGCTTCACAATGTTGTCTAACATCTAAGAATGTTTATACTGCAGAATTGCAAAATTTCCTCAGCTTTGCTACACCTGCACTGGTAATGGGAGAGAAAGATACCATATCATTCAGGGAACAATCATACCATAATAGTAACCATTTCAGTATCGTGTTCATCTGCAAATAGTTTCGACAATCAAATTATTAAATGTCCAAAGACTCCAACGCATGAAAATTTATAGCTAGAAAAATAGTAAAAACGAGTTTTGTGATTTTACAAAGGACATAGGACTAGAAGCCAGATAAAGGTATTCCTATTGGGTAACACATAAATGATAAAAGAAAGACATTTTTTTCTGTGACTACTTAGAAGAATTTGGAAGCCAAACATGTTAGACTCAGCTATGTAGTCAACGTCTTCTGTCCAGTAATGAGTTAGATTAAGCCTAGGGGAATGGGAGGAGCAGAGAGAGGAAACGGAGAGGCTGGTGAGGGCAGAGCATCTGGTGAGTTAAGCCCTGAGTAGAATAGGGGAGAGGAGAGAAATAATGAGGCCCTCTTTGTTATATGACTGGCATTTTAGCTATTTTTACCAAGGGAATAGCTAGAAATCTTGTGATTATTGGTTAATATTACTGAGGCACATTTGAGAAAGAGTAGCTTTTAATGTTGCACACTTACTTGACATTTGGCTGAGGATAAATGACTATAAAATTTCTAATAGTGCTGGCTTCTTTGGCTAAATTTTGGTTATCTCATTCTAGTAAACAATATCAACATTTAGTCCGAGGTGGAAAAAATTAGAGTGAATTCTGTAACTTCTTTCTTTACAAATATATGTTATGCATATGTATATTTTATTTATCATTTGAAAAATGTTTATTAAAAATCTACTATGTGTCAAGCATTGTGCTTGGTGCAATAATTAACTCTGGTTAAAATAAATTCTCTCCATTCAAGAAGGTAACATTTCAGTGTGCAGACAGGGAAATGAATAGGCAGTTACAATATGGTATATGGTTATGGGATATTTGGGAGCCCATAGGAGTGTCACTTCACTAAATTTTGAAGATCAAGGAAGGCTACCTGGAAAAAGTGCTATTGTTAGCTGAGATCTGAAACATGCGTAAGATTAGCCAGGTGAGGGCAGTGGGGGTAGGTAGTGGGTGTGGAAGTGTATTTCAGGCAAAGAAAACTGCCTGTGCAAGGTTCAGTGGCTAGAAAATTGTGGTGTATCCAAGCAACTATGAGGAGGAATTGATTATACTTTTGGAAGAGAGGACAGGGTTGGAGGAAGGAGAAAAAAGAGATGGCATTATTAAGAACTACTCTTATAATCCATGCTAAGGAGTCTGAACTTCATTGCAAGGGCTCCAGAAGCCACTGGAGGATTAACTAATGATAAATGGTCCAATTTGTGCTTTAAGAAGATCACTTTGGAAGAAGTTTGAAGAATGACCTGGAAAGAGTTTAGGAGAGAAGTCAGGAAGCTTTGGAGTAAACCAGGTAAGAAATAGAGGTGGTCCAATCCAGATAAATAGTTGAGGGAATGGAGAGGTATATGGAGTTCGGGTGATAGGAATTGATGATTGATCAGATGTAAAGAAAAAGAGAAAGTTAAAACTGATGCCAGTTTTTGATTTGGTCAACTGGTGGATGATGATATGATTCAGAGACAGGGAAAAGCAGACTAATCTCATGAGAGTTTTTATATAAAATTACATGCTTGCCATTGTGCTTGAGTTGCCATCTGTTTCAAGGTTTCTTATTGTTTGTCTGTCACAGTCCACAGTTTGGTTCTCATATTGAGACTTCTACCATTATTTGCCTATTTTCCATTTCTCTCATTTTGATGTGTTCTGTTTTTACTCCATTAAATTATACTGGTGGTCAAAACTCTTTTTTTGTTGTTAGCCCCAACTCTGTAAGTTTTTAGATGCACCAAGAACATGAGAAACCTATTATCAACTTCTGTCTCTCTCAAATCTCTACTTTAAATTTGCCAATTTAGGACTTTGAGATGCCTAGCAATTATTGTCTTCACACTGGGTTTTATTGTCATTTATGCATCAGTTGCTTGGAAATTTGTAACTTGTGATTGTGAAAGATTAACATCAGACACACTGAACCAGAAATACCTTTACAGTTTTACTGTGACAGCCATGAGGCTGTAGAGACAGGAAACTAAGGGAAAGAGAAGATATAATTAACAAATCTCTTACCATATCAGTTCTTCTCTTCCTACTATAACAAAGTGCCGTGACTTTAGTGGCTTAAAACAACACAAGTTTATTATTTTATGGTTATGTAGGTTAGAAGTCTGACAAGAGTCTTCAATGGGCTAAAATCAAGGTGTTGGCAGGACTTTATTCTTTTCTCAAAAGCTGTAAGAGAGAATCCTTTTTTTCTTTCATTTTTTTCTTTTTGCCTTTTCCACCTTCTGGAGACCACCAGCATTTTTTGACTCATGGTTCTTTTCTTCCATATTCAAAGCTATTAATGGTGAGTCCAGTCCATTGCATCGCTCTGACCTCCTCTTCTGCCTTCTTTTCCCACTTTTAAGGACCCTTGTGATCACATGGATCACGTGGATAGTCCATGATAACTTCTGTGTTTTAAGGGCAGCTGATTAGTAATGTAATTCCATTTACAACCTTAATTCCCATTTGCTATGTTATATTCACAGATTTTGGAGATTAGGACAGGACATCCGTGGGGTGGGCTGGGGTTGTGGGGGGAAGGCGTCATTATTCTGCCTTACCATACTTAGGAAATCCAATGAAACAGCATTTGCTTGTTAAGGTTTGTCTTTTGTTTTTCAAATTTAATCTCATCAGTTTATGTCAACTCCATCATTCCAGGTTCTTAGAACAAAAATCTTGTTGTTGCCCTTGAATTCTTTCTTGTCTTCACACCCCATATCCCTTCTGTCAGGAAATCCTCTGCCTTTAAAGTGTAACTAGAACTCATCACTTCTCAGAACCTTAACTGCTGTCACCTTGGTCTGTAAACTATTTTCAGGACCTTGTGATCCAGACAACATTGATGCAAGTTGTTTTGCAATAAGGACACCATAATCCAGAAGCATAATATACAGAAATGGAAGAATTTGCTCTGCATGCAGGCAAAATCTTTTTTTTATATACAAGTTTTTTATTATTATTAGTTTCAGGTATACAAAACAATGTAATAGTTAGACATTTATACTCCTCACAAAGTAATAACCACCTCCCCCAATCTACTACTCTTCTGACATCACACATAGCCGTTATTTTCTACTGTCTCTATTCGTTATGCTGTACTCCACATCCTGTGAATATATATATATGTACGTATATATATACAACTACAATTATGTATATATACACATATATATGTATATACATGTATATATACAACTACAATTTTATATATAAATATGAATATTTATATATAAATATAATATATTTTATATTTATATAAAATTATATAAAATTTTATATAAAATTTATATAAAATTATATATTTATATTTATATAAAACATAAATATTTATATATAAATATATATTATATATAAATATATATATTATTATATACATAATAATATATATAATAATATATATATATAAAAATATATATAAAATTGTAGTTGATATTCATTATTATTCAGCTTCAGCTTCAGGTGTATACTGCATGATCAGGCATCTACATCATCCCTGAGGTGGTCTCCCTAATAAGACAAGATACCCTACAGAATCTTTACAACATTCTTGATTGTATTCCCCAAATTGACTTTCATATCCCCGTAGCAATCTTGTGGTTACCAATTGTGCTTTCTAATCCCCTCACCTATCCCTTATCCCCACCTTCCCTCCCATCTAACAACCCTCAGTTTTTCCTCTCTATCTTTGAGACTGTTTTTGATTAGTTTGTTCATTTATTCTATTCTTTAGATTCCACATATAAGTGAGATTATATGGTATTTGTCTTTCTCCGGCTGACTTATTTCACTTAGCATAATGTTCTCTAGGTCCATCCATATCGTTGCAAATGGTAAGATTTCATTCTTCTTTATGGCTGAGTAATACTCCATTGTATAAATGTACCACAGTTTCTTAATCTAGTCATCTACCGAAGGGCATTTCGGTTGTTTTCATGTCTTGGCTATTGTGTATAGTGCTGCAATAAACATAGGAGTGCATAAATTTTTTGAATTAGTGTTTTGGATTTCTCTGGATAGATACCTAGAAGTGGAATTGCTGGGTCATAAGGTAGTTCCATTTCCAGTTTTTTGAGATAGCGTCATACTGATTTCCATAGTGGCTGCACCAATTTGCAATCCCACCAACAGTGTACAAGGGATCGCTTTTCTCCGCATGCTCTCCAGCACTTGTTGTTTGTTGATTTATTAATGATAGCCATTTTGATTGGAGTGAGGTGATATCCCATTGTGGTTTTTATTTGCATCCCCCCCATGTATTTCTCTAATGGTTAGTGAGATTGAGCATTTTTTTCATATGTCTGATTGCCATCTGTATGGCCTCTCTTGAAAAATGTCTCTTCATGTCCTCTGCCCATTTTTTAATTGGGTTGTTTGTTTTTTTTGGTGTTGGGTTGAATGAGTTTTTTAAATAAATTTTGCATATTAACCCATTATCAGATATATCATTGACAAATATCTTCTCCCATTCAGTAAGATGCCTTTTTGTTTTACTGCTGGTTTCCTTTGCTGTGAAAAACTTTTTAGTTTGACATAATCCCATATGTTTATTTTTTCTCTTACTTCCCTTGCCTGAGGGGATATATCAGTAAAAATATTACCAAGGGTAACATTTTTTCCTATATTTTCTTCTAGGAGTTTTATGGCTTCAGAACTTACATTTAAGTCTTTAATCCACTTTGAATTTATTCTTGTATACTGTGAAAAGCTGGTCCAGTATACTGTGGAGGTGGTCCAGCTTTGTTTTTTTTTGCATGTGTCTGTCCAGGTTTCCCAGCACCATTTATTGAATAGACTATTTTTACCCCAGTGTAAATACTTGGTTCCATTGTCATAGATTAAGTGACCATATAGTCATGGATTTATTTCTGGGCTCTCTATTCTGTTGCATTGATCTATGTGTCTGTTTTTATTCCAGTGCCATGCTGTTTTGATTACTATAGGCTTGTAGTATAATTTCATATCAGGTATTGTGATACCTCCCACTTTGTTCTTATTTCTCAAGATTGCTGTGGCTATCTGGGGTCTTTTAGGGTTCAATATAAATTTTAGGATTATATGTTCTATTTCTGTGAAAAATGCCCTTGGTAGTTGACAGGAATTGCGTTGAATCTGTATATTGCCTTAGGCAGTATGGACATTTTAATGATATTAATTCTTCCTATCCGTGAGCATGGTATGTGTTTCCATTTATTTGTATCTTCTTTAATTTCTCTCTTCAGTGTCTCATAATTTTCTGAGTACAGGTCTTTTACTTTTTGGTTAAATTTATTCCTAAGTATTTTATAGTCTTTGAAGCAATTGTAAATGAGATGGTTTTCTTAATTTCTCCTTCTGATAGTTTATTATTGCTTTATACAAATGCATCTGATTTCTGAATATTAATTTTGTATTCTGCTACTTTACTAAATTCATTTATCAGTTCTAATAGTTTTTGGTGGAGTCTTTGGGGTTCTCTCTATATAGTATCATGTCATCTGCATATAATGACAATTTTGCTTCCTCCTCACCAATTTGGATGCCTTTTATTTATTTTTCTTGTCTAATTGCTGTGGCTAAAACTTCTAGCACTATGTTAGATAGAAGTGGAGAAAGTGGGCAACCTTGTCTTGTTCCTGATGTTAAGGGGAATGGTTTTAGCTTTCCCCCATTGAGTATGATGTTAGCTGAGTATGATGTTATATATGGCTTTTATTATGTTGAGATATGGTCCCTCCATTCCCAGTTTCTTAAGAGTTTTTATCATAAATGGCTGGTGGATTTTGTCAAGTCCTTTTTCTGCATCTATTGATATGATCATATGATTTTTATTTTTCATTTTGTTAATGTGGTATATCACATTAATTGATTTGTGGATGTTGAACCACCCAGCATACCAGGAATGAATCCCACTTGATCATGGTGTATGATCTTTTTAATGTATTGCTGAATTCTGTTCACTAATATTTTGTTCAGGATTTTTGCATCTATGTTCATTAGGGCTATCGGCCTGTAGTTTTCTTTTTTTGTAATGTCTTTGTCTGATCTTGGGATCAGCCTTGTAGAAAGAGTTTGGGAGCCTTCCCTCCTTCTGGAGAATTTGGAATAGTTTGCGGAAATAGGTGATAATTCTTTTTTAATGTTTTGTAAAATTCACCTGTAAAGACATCTTGTCCAGGGCTTTTGTTTGTTGGGAGCTTGTTGATCACTGATTCAATTTCCCTGGTAGTAATCAGTCTATTCAGATTTTCCGTTTCTTCTTGAGTTAGCCTTGGAAGGTTGTATTCTTCTAAAAATTTATCCATTTCTTCCAGATTGTCTAATTTTTTGGCATATAGTTGCTCATGGTAATTTATTAAAATTTTTCGCATTTCTGTATTGTCTGTTGTCACTTCTCCTCTTTCATTTCTGATTTTATTAATTTGGGTCCTCTCTCTTTTTTCTGATGAGTCTGGCTAAAGGTTTGCCGATTTTGTTTATCTTCTCACAAAACCAGCTTTTGGTTTCATTGACCTTATTTTTGTGTCTCTATTTCATTTATTTCCTCTCTGATCTTTATTATTTCCTTCCTTGTACTCCATTTGGGCTTATTTTGCTGTTCTTTTTCTAGACCCCTTAAGTGTAAGGATAAACTGTTGATTTGAGGTTTTTCTTGTTTTTCTAGGTAGGCCTGCATTGATATGAATTTCCCTGTTAGGACTGTTTTTGCTGCAGCCCATAGAAATGTGGGTTGTTTTGTTTTCATTTTTGTTTGTCTCAAGGTATCTTTTGATTTCTGCCTTGATCTTACTGTTGATCCATTCATCTTTTAGTAACATGTTATTCAGCCCCCATGTATTTGTGTGTCTTTCAGTATTTCTTTCGTTGGTTTTTTTTTTTTTTTGTAATTGATTTCTAATTTCATAGCACTGTGGTCTGAGAAGACACTGGATATGATTTCAATTTTCTTAAATGTATTGAGACTTATTTTGTGGCCTAATGTGATTTATCTCGGAAAATGTTCTCTGTGTGCTCGAGAAGAATGTATATTCTGCAGCTCTGGAGTGAAATGCTGTAAAAATATCAATTAAATTCAACTGGTCCAATTTGTCATTTAAGGCCACTGTTTCCATATTGATTTTCTGTCTGGAGGACCTGTCCCTTGTTGTCAGTGGTGTGTTGACACCCCATACTATGATACTGTGTTACTGTTGATCTCTGTGTTTATGTCAGTCAATATCCAATATATATATTTAAGTGCTCCTATGTTGGTTGCATAGATGTTTACTAAGGTTATGTCCTTTTGTCGGATCGATCCCTTTATTATTATGTAGTGCCATCTTTGTCTTTTAATATGCAGTGGAACCTCGGTTTTCGAACATAATCCGTTCCGGAAGACTGTTAGAGTTCTGAAACATTCGAAAACAGAGACACGGTTTCCCCATAGAAAGTAATGCAAAATGGGTTAATCCAGTCCAGAACTTTAAAATCAACCACGAAAACTGCAAATTTAGCATGATTTTTACTATGTAATGATACCATACATCCATAAAATTTACAACATTTGTAAACCGAAGTGTTCCTCAATGGAGATGTTTGAAAACTGAGGTACCACTGAATTCTTCATTTTAAAGTCTGTTTTGTCAGATATAAGTATTGCTACTTCAGATTTTTTCTCATTTCCATTTGCATGAAACATCTTACTCCAACCCTTCACTTTCAGCCTATGTGTGTCTTTTGATCTGAGGTGAGTCTTTTGTGTACAGCATATGCAAGGGTCCTGTTCTTTTTCCCACTCAGCCACCCTATATCTTTTGATTGGAGCATTTAATTCATTTACATTTAAAGTGATTGTTGATAGGTACATAGCTATTGCCATTTTGTTATTTGTATTTCTGGTCTTCATTATTTAGATTATTTTCATCTTTCTTCTGCTTACAGAAGCCCTTTTAACATTTCCTGCAATGCTGGCTTGGTGGTAATCTGTTTCTTTAGTTTCTTCTTTTCTGGGAAGCTCTTTATCGCTCCTTCAATTTTAAATGATAGCTTTGCTGGATAAAGCAATCTAGGTTGTAGGCCTTTGTTTTTCATCACTTTGAATACCTTCTGCCACTCTCTTCTGGCCTGAAAGTTTCTGTAGAAAAGTCATTTGATAGTCTTATAGGAGTTCCCTTGTAAGTAACCCACTGTCTTTCTCTTGCTCATGCAGGCAAAATCTTAATACTTTTATCATATCCTTTATGCACTTTACAGATTCCTGGATAAATGCACTCAAAAGTACAAACTTTCTTGAATTTCATTTTCTAAGATGTTACATTGTTTAAGAAAGGGAAATTATTTGACTTTGAAAATTATAGCAGCATTTCATTGGTTTCCATGACATCCAGAAACATTCTGGATATGTTTCTGAACAAGGTAGATGCTGATATCATTGGATTTAGATTATACTTACTTCAAGTTTTATCAAACTATGTTAATCTTTATTACTAGTGATTTCAATAAGAACTTAAGGTGTTGAAACCTGATTATGTAAGCAGGTGAATATCAACCCCCAATATTTTATGTATTCTTTTATATACCTCCTAAATATCTAGATAATTCCTGATCAGAGTAATAACAGTAGGCTAAATTTGATACACTGAAATAATTTTTAATTACAGAGAAGACTGCTTTTGATTTTTTTGTTAATTTGATATCCCATGAAGATAAAGGAGAAAAGTGAAATTTGTAGCCCAAGTAGAGAAGTCAAACTTCCTGCTTCAATTGATACGATGATTTTGACTTTTATAAAGTGTATCTTGAGTGTTTCTTTACTACTAAAAAAGGTTTGTGTTTCTAGTTCCTGGTTTTGATTAATTTCTTCCTCCTTACTGCATCCTTCTGAAGGTGTGTGATTGAGATAAATATTCTAGAAAAAATTTTCTTTGCTGTTCATTAATATCATATATATATATATATATATATATATATATATATATATATAATTTTTATTGGGGAATATTGGGGAAGAATGTGTTTCTCCAGGGCCCATCAGCTCCAAGTTGTTGTCCTTCAATCTATTTGTGGAGAGCGTGGCTCAGCTCCAAGTCCAGTTGCCGTTTTCAGTCTTTGGTTGGAGGGGGCGCAGCCCACCATCCCATGTGGGAATCGAACCAGCAACCGTGTTGTTCAGAGCTCAGGCTCTAACCAACTGAGTCATCCGCCCACCCCATTAATATCTTTTACAAAGCTTTATTTATGTTTTTGTTTTTAAACAGAAATACTTAAAAATAATTGCTTTGGCATCTCGCACACTGGAACTTCCTATACAGATGGTTCTAACATTTTGGAAGATGGATTTGAAAGAACAATTAGAAGGGAGAGAAAATTGACACTTCTTAGGCACACCAATTATTATTCCTCCATGTAGGATACTCCATACACTGAACAATATAGGTCTGATGGACCCACAGAAAAGTCAGGAAATATGATCTCTATTCTTATGTTTATATGTTCCAGTGGTTATCCTGCTTACTCAGCACAGGCCGCGACATCCCTTTTCATTTGGGATCTGATTCTCCAACTCAAGGGCATCTTTAGAGAACTACTTGGAATCAACAACAAAGCAACTGCTCAGCTAGATTTAGCATCTTCGTAAAATGGGCAGCAATTATTTCCTAGATACTTGAGTAAAATGGCAGGTAGCATTTCTAAAAGAGGTTTTCCATAGCTACTCTCAACCCATCTTTTAAAGTATCAAAGATGCAGGTCCTAATTGGTCTCTGGCAGACATCACTCCTACAGTTGATGCTGTGGCAGACACAGTCGTTAAGTGTGATATCCCAGAGCTAAACTACCTGGGTTTATCAGCAGGCTCACCAATTAGTTGTTGTATAACCATGGACATATTAGATAATTTCTCTGATTCTCAATTTCCTAATGTATAATATGGGAATGATAATAGTAATAATACATGCCTCATAAGATTGTTGAAAGGATTAAATCAGCACTGTAAATAATGTTGGCCAATATCATTGGGATATGTGGATCAAATTTTAGCAATGAAAATGTTAAATAAAAATTTAAGCCAGATTTTCTACTCTAAATAAAGAGAAGACATTTTGAGGGATTGAAAAATTTTACCAATGTTGAAATAAACCATGTTGTGAGAAGAGAACCTGATCGTTAGAAATAGATGTTTGAAACTTTGGTAGGTAATCACAGTATTTTTGCCTGGAAGAGTAAGTTCTGAAGCCTAAAACCAAGTCCAAAAGTATTTTTGTATGAGTTTATCCTGTAATACTGATATCTAAGAGCTTGGAGTTTTTAATTGCCACGAACAAGAAAAAAAGGGAAATAATGTTATTTTGATTTTGTGCTCCTGTTACTATAAGGTAACTTGGATAGCCATATGTGCTTGTTACAAGTATAATGTTGACAGCCATAAAAATCAACAACACAATTATCCATCCTTTTAATTGTTCATGGCAATTAAAAACCCTCAGCCCTTGGCTGAATTCCTGTGAGTTTCCCTAGAAACTCAGTTTCTAGGTTGCTCCCGCTTCACTGCCCAGGGAATATGTGCTCAAGGAAAAGAAACTGTAGTTTAGTTTGTTTCAATTGAATTCAATTGAAAAGATTATTAAACACCTATTATACGAAAAGTTCGTGTCAATGACTAAGAAGAAATATCAAGGAAAGACAAATACAGAGGCAAATACATTCAGACATTTGTTCAGAGCTGACTATAGGCAAGAAACTTAGTCTACATAGTGCATAATATCATTATATGGCATGTTTGATATTATGACAATGTGCTATTTCTGATGGTCAATTATGCTAGTGAATCTGAGATATTCTGTTGTTTTTTAAGTGTTATTGTATGAACACTGATTTATTGTCCCTGATCTTCAACCCCAACTTAAAAGTAATCTCTCCCTTCTCTAAAATCCCAAACAACTTTATCTTCTTACTTACACTCATCATGGCCTATGATTTTTGTAGTTACTTTATTTACAAGATAGAATAGTTATTCAGTTAGTATCTAAAATCAGAATTGTTAGGTAAAATTTTCAACTAAAACATCAACTGTGTAATCTTGAGCAGTTCTTATAACCCTTTTGTATGCCAGTTTCCTTTTGTTTAAAATGGAAGTTAATAGCAGTACTCATCTACCAGAGTTATGAAGATTGAAGGTATTAATAACATGTAAGTATACTTAGGTGCTTTCCTAAGTATATTTACACGTTATTATGTACATCATTCATTCTATTAGGTTGAGTTAGAATTAAAACGTGGTTTTGTTATCTTTTCTTGAATCACAGTGAAAACTAAAAATAATCACACATTTAACTAATACAAACTGACATAAGCCACTTTACCAAATAGTGCACACATTATCTCGAAAAACTGGAAATGAAAGATATTGGAGAAGATTGCAAGAGGAATCTTATAATTTCTAATCATTATAAGTATGATTATTGATTTATTTTCAGTTTTATTTTCATGTATAGTTTGAAAACCTGTCTGCAACAAAACAATGAGAAACTATGGTTAAGATGTAACGAACATCCTTTTGATGCATAGCTGAATTTATAGGAAATTTAGTGACATCTGTATGGCCAAAACGAAGAGTGAACTAATATAGACCTAATATTTTGGAGTCATACTGATTAGAAGACTTAGATTTAATGGCCATATGAGACAGGGAATCAGAGCTTGGATCTTAACAACACAGAGAGTAGGAACTGAGACATCTCCAAAAGCTGCATGCCTTGTGAAAGTGTAAACAACAGCAACAAAAATTGCTGACAAATGGGAGATAATGAGGAAGGTTATATATTTCTAGTTCTTTGTGTGAAAAAAAAAAGCTCTTAATAATTTGTAATCATGTTTCTGCTATGTGTTGAGGTTTGACTTTATATTACCAGTATAATATGGAAGTTACCAAGTTGAGAAATTTAACACAAAAAAGATGCTCAGCTAGTCTGAGAGTGGCTGACAGAAACAAATGCAAATGCTTTTGGATGGTCTCTCCCTAAACTTAGTCCACACAAGATTGTCACAGATGGAGCCCCTCGCAATCCCAAATACAAACAACATGAGGGAAAATCAACCTCTGTTTAGGGTAAATAGACACACAAGCAATAAGATTAGATGCCTAAGGACTTTAGATATTAGAATTATTAGCAGACACTATGAAATATGTATGTTTATGATGATGTATGCTTATTTAAGGAGATATAAAAATGAATATAAAACATAACATAGTAGAGTATTATAAATCAAAAGTATATTGAAAAGGACCAAATTGAACTTCCAGAAATGTAAAGGAAAAAGTAAAAAAGCTACTAATAATACAATGGAGAGGTTAAACAGACACAGCTGAAGAGTGAATTAGTAATCAGGAAATTGGATGTGAGGAAATTATTCAGAGGCAAAACAAAGGGTTAAAGAGAAAGAAATCACAAAAGAGAGGTTGAATGATATGACAGGTATTGCAGAAAGACCAAACATATATGTAACAGGAGCTCCAGACAGAGAAAATGGAGAAAATGGGAAAGAGTAATCTGACAAATATTGAAAGTCTCTTCTGTACAAGGATTATTCTAGGTGCTTGAGATACATCAGTGAGCAAAGCAAATCAAGGTACTTATACTCATGTTGTTCACATTCTAGCACAGAAGACAGAAAATTAAAAAAATATATATAATAAATATATTATAAAGTATATTAAATAGCAAATGTGCTATACATAAAATAAAGAATAAAATAGGATAAGGGATATAGCAGTGTATGTATATGTATGGGAGGGAATAAGGTTAAAATTTATAACAGTATGGAAATGTCAGGCTTTACTGAGAAAGTGACATATGAGCCAAGATTTGAAGCAGGTGGGGAGACTTTTCCATACAGACAGTGCAAAAGACCTAAGATAAAGGGACCCCTGGGGCATTAAAGGACTTTGTTTTATTTATTGTTGTAGCTTCAACACAATCAATATTAACTGGCATATGATAGCTGATCAATAAATATTTGTCAAAGCAATGAATGCAGTGTATATATCCTTGTTTATTTCTGTTGTAGAGGAGGTCTTTTCCTTTACTTGATTGTCCTGTTTTATTCGTAAACTTTTCCTCAATAATTGGTATAGACTCATCTGGAGGATTATTATGATTTTGATGTTGTGTTATCAATGCAATGTATGTAGGCAAGGTATCGGTATAGATAGATTTTTGTGGTGGAAACTTCTTTTTATGATGGTTTCTATTTTTTTTTTTTTTTAAATAAAATGAGAAGCAAGGCCACTACTTGAGCATAAAGAAAATGGAAATGGTATTGGAAGTTGGAGTAGAACAGAAAGTATAAAATAGTCATATAAGACACTAAATAACTGAGTTTGGAAGGGATATAGGATTGGATTGCTAGAGGATCTAAAGACTCATTTGTGATTTGTAGTCAAAGATTTGAAGTGAGACCAGTCTAGCAAGCAAGGAATCGGGCCTGTGGGGGATTGGATTTATCCTGTACTGGGGTTTTTCAGGCATAAACAAGGGAATGTGAGAGGGCCAAGAGAGTTATGGCTTATGCAGAAGAGTCATTATAATGATGGGCCATGGAATTCAAGGTGGGAATAGAGTGAAGTGAGGATATGAGGAGGTGAGTTTCCGTTTAAAGGTAGACAATGGAAAGTGAAAGTGGGCTCAGAGAATAATTGAAAAAAGAATAGTAAAGGGATTGGCATGCTTAAAATTGACATTATGGAGGCCTGAAGATATTGGTCAGTTCTACTGTATAACCATGGGCGTGGTGGCTGAAGTGAGGTGGAGGACATGCTACCTGGAGGAGGGCAAGTTAGGAGGGTAGATTATGAATAATGGAGAGTACGGTGTAGAGAGGATTGTCTACCTTAGCAATTCTCCATCATAGGTGCACGTTAAAATCACCTGGAGAACTTTAAAAAATATGAAAACCTAGGCTCCATCTCTGCACAGTTAAACCAGAATTTCTGGAAGTGGGATCTATGCATCCGTACTTTTCAAAAATTCCTCATGAGATATGGTTTGCAGCCAAAGTTGAGAATCACTGATAGATGTGGATAAAAATAATTATAGAGAAAGAGAATATGAGGCAGGAGGTAAAACTTTTCAAGAATGGGGTGGGGGAGGTGGTGACCAGGATGTCTGGAAATAAAACTGCTCCACACATTTGTAAAATAGTAATAGTACATAGATGTAAAACATCTTGGTTCAATCTGCAGGAATGCTTCAGGAGTTTGGATTCCCAGGCCCCTTGAAAAAGCCCAGTTTTTCAAATGAAGAAAGAGCCCACCCTCTTGGTTCTGTCTTAGAGAATCTTTCTGGTAGCTTAGTGCTTCTTTAGCAACTGTAGTTGTACTCAATTCTGCAACTGTGATAAGCAGAATAAAATTGGTTTCCAACATCAAAATGTTCTATAAAATGTAGAATGAAGAAAAAAACAGTGAAAATTGAATTAAGTATATATTTCTAATGAGGATATAAACATTCTGAAAGGTCCCTGCTTCCAAAACAAACTAGATTTATTTACATTAGAAAACAAATCTAGTAGTTAATGCTCACCTTCAATACCCTGCTTTAATTATTCAGGAAGATTTGCTGGTGTTATGGTCTGCTGAGGCCGGTTCTCCCACAAGTTTTATGTTAAAAGATGTCAAATCAGACCTTACTGGCTTGAAATTTAAATTTTCTTTTGCCCCTGTGATCTCTCTTGATTCAGTTTTGCAATTCTCAGCAAAAGCTAGTGTAGCTTCCCGACCTTTTCACAAATTATCGTCATGGGTACTGTCCTCAGGCATGGTTTTCTACTACATGTTGAAAAGGTAGAGCAAAAACTTATCGTTGCTCTCTTTATGGTTGTGCATTGTTGTTATTGTATGTATATATTTAAGGCTGTTGATCAAAATCATAAATATTTAAAAATTGACATAGAAGTAGACTTTTTGATATGTACAAGTAAAACTGTGGTTGTCAGACACTTGTATTTGAGAGAGTAGCGAAGAAGGTAATAGTCTCATTTTACTTTCATACTCTGGGAAAATTGGGTATTGGACATACTATTTTGTTCTACTATTTCTCTAGGTATAACTGGAAGATCCAGTTTAGGAATAGATGGCAAGGCAGGCACCAGTAATTTATGGGCCCTGTAATGTTTCTGTCACATTGCCAGAGAGCTACATTTGGAGGTCTAATGATTGTGGGTTTTGAATTTTATTATTCTTTAAGAGTTCTCAATTCCAATGTCAGTAACACTAGCAATCTATATAATATAACTTTGGAATACTGAGTACTTCACTCAGCTGAGCACAGAGATGTGCAGAAAGAGGATATAATGTCTTTCTGGTAGGAAGTCAGAATGGGTGGGTGATGCAGGAGGAGATGACAGGAGAAAATCAAGTAGGGGCACAGAAGAGAATTGGTATAACCACTATAATTATATTAAAATTATGCCTTTTGCCAGCCGTGCACACAAGGCCCAAAGGGAGCACACTTAGATTGAGGGCCAAGGAGATCGTATTTATTATTAATTTTTTGCATGTGCTTAGGTGTGGGTGGTAGTGTGGGGCCATAAGTTCTTATAATAAACAAATTTCTACAAAAGGATGTTTGATATGAGAGACTCAGTGAATCATCATGAAGTGAAAGTGGTTTCTTTTTAATAAGATGTCAAATGTAGGTGAAATTACCAAAGATCGAAAGTTATAAGAATACAAAACCTTTTTTTTTAAATCAATCTTTAATAAAATAGAATCTAGATAATGAATAAGGATTTCATATTAGAAGCTACTTAACAAAGAGACATCAGGAAAGGCTGATAATAAAACTCATGCTTTTGAAATTCTACTTTATATTAAATTAAACAGTGGTGAGGAAAAAGAAAGAAAAATAAAGAAATATAGCGTGAAATCTTTTGACCTCAGTTCTAATTTAATTGATTCATACTGGAAATGGATCTTAGTGACTACGATTGTAATGGAACCACCACATTATTTTTATGTTTATTCAAGATTTTCGTATTAACTTCCTCAGTTTTTTGAAGGAAAACTTTAATTATAGCTATGCAAATATCATATTTCAAAATAAAAAACAAGGACCTGATTTTACACATACACACATGTGTGCTCATACAGGCTATGTATATATATCTGTACACACATATCAGGCATATGTATTTATACACACATACATATACACGTAAACACCTACATTCACACACATGTGTGCACATGTGTAACGTGTATATTTATACGCACGTAATATACGTATATATTTATAAACACATACACATATACACACGGGTGACCTGGCCGAGCTTAAGGCTTAAGAGGAGATTAGACATGTGAGACCCTGTAAAGTGTCCCCCACCGCCAAGATAATTCTTTGAGTTGAATGCATAGAGGCTTTTGTTTATTTGACCAAAGGAGGAGAAAAAGCAACTGAGACACAGAAAGAGACAGAGGTAAAAAGAATGTTGGAAGGATAATGGCTTCATACTTTGTCAATTTAGCTACATTGGAACTATGTTTCCCAGAACTCCCATCTTGTAGAGTTGAGAGTTAAGGTTGGCTTCAAAAGACTTTTGAGTGAACTAAAGAAGCTGGTAGCAAAGCAGTGGCCATTACATTCTACAGGTTGGTGTAGGACAACAGGCACTGGTGTAGGACAACCTACCTTGTGGATCATCTGCCAGCTAATTTGGGGGCATCAGCAGGGCCTGTGGCTCCTCTAGATCTTGAGGTGTTCCTCCTTCAGCTTCTCCAAGTCCTGGGTCAACTGCTTGTGCATTCCACAGGTGAAGGATACCAACTTCTACAGACCAACACAGCGATCAAGATTAGAGACAGTGACAGACACAGAATCCTGTTTGTCCTTGTGTGTTCTTGTAGGTTTCAGTTCGTCATTATTTTCCTCCCTTAATATCTAGCTTTTTTTCTGTAGCTGCAGCCCACCATCCCACGCAGGAATTGAACCCAACAACCTTGTTGTGAAGAGCTGAAGCTCTAACCAACTGAGCCATGTGGCAGCCCCACCCACTGGTAGCTGAGTTGTGGAGGGTGCAGCTCATTGGTCCATGTGGGAATCAAACTGGCAACCCTGTTAAGAGCTTTTTTTTCCTTTTTATAAAAATCAAGCCCAAAGTCTAATTATAGGGGTGGTTGTATAATATTTTAAAGCAAATTGAATTCCTGACCTTGAAGATTCTCTTATGTAAAAGTATGGGAAGGAATAGAACCCTGAAAATTGGGATGAAGATTATATGGACACATTCTGCTAAAGCTGGAGAATTTGAACCCATATATTCCAACAAGTGCACTTTGTTAGTAGATGCAGCCCTTCTCCTTCTGTCTGAAGAAGTTAGTGTCCTCTTTCCTGAACGGCCTGTAACAGCCTCCCCTGAGGTGATTGCCTTGTGGGAGATTATTGATACTCCTCAGGACCAACTCTTAACACCTGCTTCTAGAACTATAACCATACTTAAGTCCAAACAGATTAGAGGTACAGAGTGTGAGCTATGAGGAGTTATAAAAATAACTAAAATAAGTAAAACACACTAAAAATAATTGCACAATTTTTCCAATTTATAATGATAGAAACCTGGAGAATATAGAATATATCCTCAGGAATTAGATCAGAATGCATTCATTGATATGAATGCATTGAGCGGAGATTCTGGATTCAGTATGTTAACATGAGCAACTGAGAGTAGCTCTGGTAGCTTTTTAAATTAGTTGACTGAAACCTGGACCTAAGATGCCCTGTGTTAAATTGAAGTTAAAATGTCAGCATGTCCATGGAATACTGAAGAGAAAGGTGTGGAAAGGCTTAGGAAGATTAGAATGTTAGAGTGGATTTATCATGCAAAACATGCTTACCCACCCTACCCTTCTAATTATGTCTCCTAAGATAGTCCAGAGGACACTTGCTTAACCAAGGTTGTGAGAAATATATACATGAAGGAGACCTCAGCATGATCATAGAAGAGTGCTGCGGTGTCTCTTCTCTTTAGTCCCTAGCATTTAATTGGCAGAGGCAATGTGTATGAGGTTACTGTAAAGAACAAAGGAGCAAAAACAGTTATCGAAATAGTCTGATTTACAGATATCTTTGGCATTGCCTAGTTCTGGCATTCCAAAATCAAAATATTGGCAGTGTTGATTCTTTCTGAGGAAAAGTTCTGTTCCAGGCTCTCTCCTTGACGTGTAGAAGGCCATCTTCTCTCTATGTCTCTTCACATTTTCTTCCCTCTGTGTTCTTATTCAGCTTTGCTTTTCCACAAACCACTTTGATCATTTGACCTTTAATGGGCCCTGTGAGGGAAAAGTGCCGTTACTAGCTCCACTAGGCCTGAAACATAAGCAGGAAAGAATAGGGCAAGGCTATTGTTTACCTAGAACACTGTCAGCAGAGAGTCTTGAGGAATTTCTCTTAAATCACGGGTGAGCTGTTAGACACCTGGGATCATGTCAAACTTTTATCATTAGTAATAATATAGAGCCTTTGACAGTGATATCTATGGTCTTTGATGTTGCGTGCGTTCCCCTGTTGAGTGCTTTTGTAACTTACAATAATTTCTCTTCCTACTATTTATAACAACCACCTGAAAGGCTCAAATGCATAGAGAGAAGGGACTGGTGAAAGAAGAAAATAGATGTTGCAGGAGTGAATAAAATCTTCTTTCAGCCAATTTCCATTAGTTGATTCCAATTCTTGTTTTTGGAGAAAGAGACAGTAAGTCCTCTCTCACAAATTCTCTCTCAAAGAAATTTTTTGTTGTTCTGAGATAACACCCCTATTTTCTCAGCAATTTCTCATATGATCTGATATAAAGACCTCTCCTCTGTCTGGTTACTTTACTGTGAATTTCCCTTGGGGGTATGTTGTAGGTTGAATTGTGTTCCCTTCCCAAATTTATATGTTGTAGTTGTAACCACCAGTACTTCAGAATATAATCTTATTTGGAGGTAGGATTTTTACAGAGGTAATGAAGTTAAGATGAGGTCATTAGGGTGGGCCCTAATCCAGTATAACTGGAGTCCTTATAAAAAGGGGAAATTTGGACACACACACACACAAAGGGAAGAAAATGTGAAGAGACAGAGGGAGAAGATGGCCATCTACACGTCGAGGAGAGAGGCCTGGAACAGAACTTTTCCTCAGAGGTCTCAGAAAGAATCAACACTGCCAATATTTTGATTTTGGAATGCCAGAACTAGAATACAATAAATTTCTGTTGTTGAAGCCATAACTTTGTTATGGAAGCCCTAGTAAATTCATATAGGTGAGGTTGGCCTCTGTATTTGACCCTACATTAGATGAAGTGGTGTGTGAAAAGGGCACTGAAATTGGGTTATAAACATATCGTTATTTATGTACTTGGTTTTGTCACTTTCCAATTATATGACTTTGGCACAGCATCTAACCTTGCAGATCAAGTGTTTCTTTATTTTTGTAACCCTTTATTTTTAGAAATTGGTCTTAAGCCAAAAGGGTATTCTAATCAGTCTTAATCAAAATGCTTGTAGATGACACCATTGGCTTCCTACCAATTGGGTGACGATAAGTCCCAGGGTATGTGGGGCAGTGTCAGTTGTCTTAGTGGAATTCTTGACAGTATCTATTATCTTGGTGGAATTCTTGATAATGCACCCTTTCATTCTCAGTAGTGTTCCAGTTAGATGATAAATTATATGGTCTCCTTTTCCCTCTTCCTAATTCTAATTTCACCCAGGTATTCATCCTATCTCTAGATTCAGGGGTGGATTCTGATTATTAATGCAAATTATGCTAATCATCTCCTGGCTTGTGATTGGTTCAAGGACACTTGCTCAGGTTAATTAGAGGATGGAATTACTGGGACTTTATTGGTCCAGGAATGAGCACAAGTCCTAATCTGCAAAATTAGATTAAGAGGTAGTGTTTGTAGACCTTGATTGATGATAGTTCTTTTTTCCCCTGAATGAATAAGATAGTATTTTGTCTCTCTGTTGCTGGCAGCCACCTTGTGAATCAGGCTCAGGAATATAACTTTACACAGAGTGGGCATAACAAATGAATGGGAAGAAGTTAGAGCCTTGATTTTACCACATCTAAAACCTGCCCGAACTCTAGATTTACCTTTAGCTAAATGCATCTTGAGTGAAATAATGTGTATTCATGTACTATGGTTGCTGCAACAAGTTAACACAACTTGGTGATTTAAAACAATGAAAATTCATTTTCTTACAGTCCTGGAGGTCAGAAGTCCCAAATCAATTTCAATGGGCTAATGGTTTGTTCTGGAGGCTTTAAGGGGAAAATCTGTTTCTTTGCGTTTTTTAGATTCTGGAAATCTCCTCTATTTCTTGGCTCATGATCCCTCTCTTTCATCACTCCAATCTCTTGCTTCTACTATTACATCTGCTGAAGTCAAATCTCCCTCTGCCCCACTTTTATAAAGACATTTGTGATTACATTTAAGGGTAACGAAGGATAATTGCCTCATCTTAAGATTCTCAACTTAGTCACATCTGCAAAGTTACTTTGTCTTCTAAGGCAACATATTCACAGGTTCTAGGGTTAGGTTATGGATACCTTTGGGGTCCATTATTCAGCCTACTACACAATAGTTTTAACTTTAAGGCATAATGACACACTCTGCAATGGTGAGATAGGTGAATATATAAGGGATGTTGACTAGGACACTTTCTGTTTCTTAGAATACCAACTGAGGTCATAAACCTGAGAAAGGTAAGAGCACTCACATTTTAAAGAGAGATGCTAAACACACCAATAACTTAATTACTAAAAGATAGCAGAACCTCTCTAGGAACTATCATTCTGCTACCAATTTCTATTAGAGAAGGACAGGAAATTCAAAGAGTGATTGAAAAGGAGGTAATTAAAATAAATGTGTCACTGAATTAAGTAAGAGTACTCCTCTCTCCTTCCAAGGAAGTGGGGAGTGGGATTCTGGTATTTATCTCAAGCCAATTAATGAATCTCCAAGAGAATAAGTCTCAGAGATCGGGGATGCCAGGAAGAAGGAGAGATTGGAATCTTATTTCTTGGCTGAGTACTTAAGTGCTGCAGAAATTTTATGCTTGCCTAATGCTCCCACCAGAATGGCATCTCATAGGAAAATTCTTTAGCGACCTTGACAAGTCTCCTAAAGCAGAGACAAAGAAACTCATACATACATAAAGAAACTGGAGCTTGCTTCCTGCCTGCTTCCAGCCTAGAAAATTCTTAAGCCATAAAACTGGCTGGAACAACTTGCAATGGCAGGATATGTAGAGAAGACAAAGGTCTAACAAGTGGTATTCTACCATTTAGTGGGTTAAGAATGCACAAATCTCCCATGGTCCAGCTGTTACTGCAGACTCAAAGGGGTCCACTTGCGTGCATGCACTCAAGTCAAACAAAACATGAGCAGGAGTTTGCAGCAAATAAAGTAAAGGTTTATTTAAGGAGTTGGCGCCAAGTCCAGAGACACAGGTGAGCTAGTACTCTCAAAAACCTGGCTTCCGGATGGTCTCTAATGTCTAGGTTACATAAGGGAAAAATCATCAATCATGGTTTCTAGGGGAGCTGGGGCTGGGGCTCTACTGATGAGTCGGGGCTAAGGCAGAGAGCAATTAGTCCTGGCTTTAGGTCCAGTGTCAGTCATGGCATTGTTCGGTCTGGTTCCCAGGTGATGTGGTCTGTGGGACTGTTCTGCTTTCATGAGTACAGAGCTGAAATGTAACGAAGGCCAAGGTGTTAGCTTTGTTGTATTAAACACTTACTCATTGTTGAGGTTTAGTTATTATGTCCTAGTCGTGGTTGATAGACCTGAACCTTTACTCTTAAGTGAATTTGGTGTTGACTAGAACCCAATGTCCTAAGGATTTAATGATTAAAACGAACAGTCATATAGTATATGAACAGGTGGGAAAGTCTGGGAAAAGAACGCGAGTTATAGTTTTACCCGGCTAAACAAAGCTAGTTAGGATTAAAGCAGAATGCATGCTAAAGAAATAAAGTTCATGTATGATTACATGAATGGCTGTCACGGAAGGGCTCCAGAGTCTCACCGAGTCCTTATCCAAGAAAGAAGTCTTTGGGAGAGGGAACCTTAGGGTAAGAGGCCAAGCGGTACACCTCAGAGGGAAGGAACTGAGGGCAGTTGCAATGAGTCAACTGGAATGTAATCACTCACATAAGGGAAATGCACAGCCTGGCGGGCCCTGAGTGGGGCTCCTGAAGAGGATACAAATGCACACAGGAGGGCATTGCTGTGGTGAATTACAATACAGCTATCATTCGACATTCTATTTTTCTTAATCTTTCCTATTTACTACTTTCACCTTGGGGTAGTGTAAATGGAACAAGAAGTGGGGTGGGGGGAAACAAACTAAGATCACTTTGTCATTGCAGTTACCTCATCCAAGGATCAAGTTTAAACTGTGGGAGGGGGTAAAGCTATGGAATAAAAGTCAGATTATAGTTCTAATTTAGACTGGATGGAATTTTTGAACCCAGAAAGTAAACCAGTTACTTAACTGAAATTGTTTTTGACACTGAAAGATACTGAAAAGGTGTGGCATATGCCTGGCATATGATTTTGGAGCAGCGAAGGGAGCTTGTAACAGAAAGCACTGGTTAGCAATAGCTAGAGAAGAAAGTAAGAAGTTTACTCATTTTGATAAACTGCTGTATAGATAAGAATGTGCCAAGGAACAGAGAAGAATATAAGTGTGGCTATGGCAGCAATAGGGAGTAGTAGACACACTACTAAGTATATTTTGAAGTTAAGAGAATACCTTACATAAGAATAAATCTCTAGTTCTCTTAAAAAACAAAGAAAAACAATAAACCAAACTAAACCAAACCAAACCACAACCAACCTGAACAAATGTTATTTTTCATGGAAAAATTCAATATCTTGGACAGTTATTTACTGACAATATATAGCTTCAAGCTTTACCAAAATTGTGTTAACTTTTTTTTCTTTTATTAATTTTGTTTTTTGTTTTCTTTCTGGCAATTAGTCATTAAGTATAGGATGGCATTTCTGATTTAGGTGGAAAATCATATCCCAACACCTTTTTTTCTTACCCCAATACATGGCTCAAATGAAGAGGAGTGTTTCATAGAAATAAAAGCAAGAATACCAAGAGAATCCTGGCGATGGCATTTTTTTCTGTTCATTTTGTCTCATAGAAATGTTAAAATAAGTCTTTCATGTGCCAGATTAGGTAACAGCAAGCTAGAAAATATTTTTTCACAGTTTGCTTTTACTGTGCCATTTCCTTTCATTTCCTATAAATGTGTTTGGCCCACAGACCTCCCATTAGTTTTAAAGGGATCCAGTGTCTAAATATAAACTCGAACATGAAAATGTGTCCTAGCAAGGAAAAACCTTTATTGCCTCATGTGGTAGTGCTTTAGGGGAATTCTTCTGAAAGAATCACCATTACTTCTACTTCCTGTCCTTCTCAATGATTAGACAGGGAAATAACATGGCTTTAAAATGAATCACCTATACAGAGGACATTGATTAAACTGTCAACTCTAGAAAACAATATAAAATTTTTTCTTCTTAAATCTAAGTGTAAAGGATCAAAGTGTAGAAGGAGGCTTTGCTAAAATACCCAGGTAATTCAGTTAATCGTTTTAAATGTTGAAGACTATGGACCTCTTAAAAATATGAATGTGTACATTAGTTTATTCAACTAATAATTTTCTGTCCCCAACTATTGCCAAGCACTGTTGTAGATGTTGGGAATATGAACAAAATTTACAAAAATTCTATATTTATGTAGTTTACATTCTAGAGTACAGAGATAGATATATAATACATTTTATTCATTTGTATTGTACATATATATATATATATATATATATATATATATATATATATATACACACACACACACATACATACACATATAGTGATAGGTTCTATTTATTTTTACATAATAAAGTTGGAGGAAGGAAAAAAGAAAGCTATTTTATATAGGGTAGTCCTGGAATTTCTTATCAATTAGGTAACTGAATGAATATCTGAAGGAAGTGAAGAAACTAGACATGGCAGTAACTGAAGAAGTTTCTAGCCAGAGAGAGAAGCAAGTCCTGATTTTGCTTGGTAGATATTAAAGAGGACTGTATGGCTGGATGAGAGAAAGAAGGAAAGTGGTAGTAGGTGAGGACAGAGAGGTTGTAGTGATATAGATGACATATGACTTCAGGCCATTATAAGGAGAGAGGCTTTGACTCTGAGTGGAATAAATGCCATTAGAGGATTTTGAGTAGCTGGACGACATGAGCTTGACTGTAGTTTTGAGAGGATCAGTCTGGTTTCTGGGTTGAGAATAGAAGAAGACCAGTTAAGAGGCTATAGCAAGAATCCATATAAAAGATGGTGATGGCTCTGAGCAGGGTGGTAGTTGTTGGGGTAACGAGAAGTGGATGTATTTTGAAGATAGAGCCAATAAGATTAGCAAATACATTGGACATGGAATCTGAGAAAAAGAGAAAACTTCAGGATGACTCCAAGATTTTTGGTCTGAGGAAGTGAAAGAATGGAAGTGCTCTTTACTGAAATGGGACAGACAGTGGGAGAGGAAGGTTAAAAGGAAGTTCTGTTTTGAACCTGTGAAGTTTAAGAAGTTTATTAGACATCCATGTTGATCTGTCTAATAGGCAGTTGTACTACTATATGAATCTGGAGTTCTAGAGAGAGCACTTGGTTATAAACATAACTTTGGGAACCAGAAACATATATGTTTATATACCATCTAGGAAGTGAGCATGAATAAAGATTGAATCTCAAGGGATTCCAATATTTAGATTTGGAAAGTGTGCGTAAACTAGAAAAGATAAGAAGTGGCCAGTGAAGCTGGGGGACAATCAGGAGAGTGTCAGTTCCAGAAAACAAAGAATGCAAGGTTTCCAACGAAGCATGGATGACTGGTCTAGGAGTTGGTCTAGAGTCTAGACCAACTGACTGGTCTGGCATTAATTTGGTCAAAGGGAATTTGTTGGTGTCTTTGATAAGAGGAGTTTTGAGTAGACTGGTGGTAGATGGCAAAAGCCTTGTTGTATTATAGTGGGCTCAAGAAAAGAATGGGAAAAAATTGGAGATAGCATGTATAGGGAAATTTTAAAGAACTTTGTAGTAAAAAGAGCATATGTATGGGGAATAACTGGAAGGAGATATGAGGTCGAGGAGAGATTTTATGCATGATTTTTAGATGGTAGAAATTACAGCAGTTTTGTTTGTACACTGATGGGAATATCACAGTAGAAAGTAGAAAATTGATGATGGAAGAAAGAAACGGAAGAATTGCTGAACCGATGAGTTTGTGTAGGCGAGAGGCAATGGGATTTAGTGCACAAGAGGGATTGCTTTTAGCAGGAGCAGGGATAATCCATCTGAAGTAATGGGTGGGAAGGCAGACTGTGTGGGTGCAGAGGCTTGTACTCAATAGATGTGGTATAGGCACCTCTGGAAATTCTTTTCTGATTCATTTTCTCAATGAAATAGGAAGCACATTCTTCAACTGAGAGTGAGGATGGGGTAAGAGGCATTAGAGTTTTAGAGAGAGGAGAAAGTGGGATGTCGTTTTCTAGGAGGCTGCAAGAGTCAATGGACTAGAGACATATAGGTGGATAAATTGTCTGCACTAAGGGCTGACAACTTGCTTGCTGTTCCCTATCCTGTCACATGGAAAAGCTGTGTTACCATTTCTATTAGATAATTTAAAGTGAGGGAAGTCAGAATTGTTTTATATGTTTCCCCAGCGTATGTTAAGTACACAAGAACAGGCACAGTATGGATGGCAATATGGCTGTTGTCAGGTTTGAGAGTTTGTCAGAAGAGTATGATGAAGTAAGAGAAGAATGAGAGAGAAGTAGATGTAAGCCAGGGAGGGCTATAACGATCGGTGATGGAATTTAAGAAGGGCCAATAGTGAAGTGAGACATGAAGGGAGGAGCAGTATAAAATATGTTTGATTTATGACTTTTAGGTCTTGGTGACGCCAGCAAGTGTTGGAGATAGGTGTGACGGTCTGAGAATGTGATGCTTAGTACTGGCCATGACAAGGTCTAGACTCTAAGATATGACAGCAGGAGAGAATAACCAGGGTAGGAACCTGAGTTCACCTGAGGAGGAGAAGATTATGGAGGAATCGAGAGGGAAGGCAAGGTGTTGAAATGTTCGTATGCATTGACACTGGAATCTCCAAAAATTATGACCACATTATGCTAGAGAAACAGTGAACCAGAAGCTAAATACTTTAAGGACTCAGTGAAAGTAATAAAATGATTCATAAAGACAACACGAAACACCAAAACAATCATATGAATATATATCCAAAAACATTTAATGAAATCTTTCTTGTCTGGAACAGCAAAAAGCATCAGAACCAATCTAAATGTCTGTCCTTCAACAAGTGAATCATTAAATAAATTATGGCATATCCATATAATAAAATGCTATTCAGCCTTAAAAAATAAGAATAATAAACATGTATTGATCAGGACACATGTTTACAATGATATTGTTAATAATTGAAGAGATTATCACATTAATTTTATTAAGTGAAGAGATTAAATTGCATATTAATATGAATAGTAAAATTAATTTTAAAAGTTAAAAATATGTGCTGCACATATGCGCAGAGATATGTGCATAGGAAAGAAGTACCCAACAGAAGTTCCCAGGTTTTGGAACAGCAAGACCATTAGGTAGGGAGAAACTTTCATTTCTTTAGGTAAGGGAAAAATTTTATTTATTTTCACAGCTATATAAATTTCTTTAAGCTTTTTCTTATAAAATATAACAAGAGGAGTAAAGGTGAACAAACCTTGAAACAGAGATCGATTGAATCCCAACATTAAAACCAACATTCATGAAAACACCACTTAGATCAAGAAATACAAATTTGCCAGAATCCCCACCGTGCTCGCTCTTACTACTCTTTCTCTCTGTTCCAAAGTTAAAAACGATCCTGACTTCTCGGTCACCACATTCTTGCTTTTACTTGTAGTTTACCACCTACGCATGCATTTTTACACACTGTATTGTAGTCCTTCCTTTTTGTGAAATCAATGTTAATAGAATAATCCAATATGAATTCTGTTCAACATTATGTATATAAAATCCATCCATATTGCAGAGTATAGTAGTTTTTTTTTTAATTTATCCCCCCTTTTTTTGGTGAGAACCTTAAGTTTCTACTCTTTTAGCAAAGTTCAATTAGACAATGCAGTGTTAGCAACTATAGTCACTATGTTTTACATTAGGTCCTCAGACCTTATTCATCTTATTAACTGAAAGGTAGCAGTTTATTTTAATTTTTATATAGTATTCTGTAGATAAATAAACCACAATTCATTTGCCCATTCCATTATTATTAGACATTTTGTTTATTTCTAATTATGATCGGTCATGAATAATACTGCTATGAACATTCGTGTTTGTAGTTCTTGGTGCCCACATGCATGAATTTCTGTTAAGTTTATTTCCAGTAGGAGAATTGCTGAGCACTAAGGTTTGTGTAGTTTGTGTAGTTTATTGGTTATGGATAACCTCAGGTGAATTGACTATTCAGCCTCAAAAGCATTATTTTTCTACTGGATTGTTTGATTTTCTCTTTAGATTTTTCAGAAGTTTTTTTTTTTAAACATAAATTCAAGATATGAGAATATCTTTTGGCTGTATGTGTTGCATATACTTTTCCCCAGTCCGTGGTTTACCTTTTTATTTTGTCAGTGTTGATATGTGATCAAAAATTTCGGAATGTCAGTTTATCAATATTTTCTGTGTGATTCGAGCTTTTTGCTTGCTATTTAAGGAGTCTTTCCCAAATTTAAGGTCAGAAAGATATTCTCGCTTATCAATTTTTAGAAATTTGACTGTCTTTTGACTCTCACATTTAGCTATATCTACCTGTAATTGATCTTTGTGTTTGACATGAGGCAAGGATATAGTTACATTTTTGTACTTACAGGTATTCTTATAGCTATCTAATTGTTCCAGTACCATTTCCGGAGAAAAAAGTATTCTTTCTCCACTGTTCTGTAGTGCCATATTTGCAGTAAATCACACGTGCATCTGTGCAAGAATTTGTTTCTAGAGCTCCTATTATATTCTTTGGAGCTATTGTTTCTATTCCTCGAACAATGCCTTATGATGCTAATGACTGTACCTTTATAATTACATCCAATATTCAATATTCATATCCTCCCACCCATTTCTTCTTCTTTAAGAATGTCTTAGCTAAGCTTAGCCCTTTACACTTCCATATATATTTTATTGCTGGCTTGTCAAGTTCCACACACGTACATATACGACATTGGAATTTTTATGGGGATTGCATTAAATCTATAAATCAAATTGGGGAGATTTGACATCTTTGTGATATTGAGCCCTTACTTTATATTCGTGATATATTTTCCCATCTGTTGAGCTCTTCTTTGGTTTCTTTCAATAACATTTTATAGTTTTCTGCATTGAACACTTTCTCCTGTTTTGTTAGATTTATGATGTCAATGCACATATTATCTGCAGTGGGTACCATGTACACCACCCAGCTCCTCCCTCTGGGACCAGAGCACTTGCTTCATTAGCTGCTGGGAGGGTTAGCATTTAACAGTGTTTGGCTGAGTTTCCCTGGATCTTGCCCTCAGCCAAATCTACAGAGGGCAACCTACATTCCATGATTGTTTGGTATAAGAGATTGAAAGCCTGGTAGGCCCCCAAATAAAATTGCTGCTGGTTCTCTGTATGAGTAATATATCCTTATGTAACAAGCAAGCCCAAAACATAGTGTTTTATTTTTATTTTTTTAAACTTTTATTTATTTAAGTGTGTTTTTCCAGGACCCATCAGCTCCAAGTCAAGTAGTTGTTTCAATCTAGTTGTGGAGGGCGCAGCTCACAGTAGCCCATATGGGGATCGAACTGGCAACCTTGTTGTTAGGAGCACAGCGCTCTGACCAACTGAGCTAACCAGCCGCTCCCAAAACATAGTGTTTTAAAATAACAGCATTTATTATCTCACAGGGTCTATGTATCAAGAAAGGCTCCTGGGCTCTCACCAGTCTGCTGCCATCTCAAACCTTGAATGGGAAACGTCCACTTCAGGCTCACTCTCAAGGTTGCTGGTAGGTTCAGTTCCGTGCTGGTTGTTGGATTAAAGCTTTGGCTCCTCATATAATAGTTATTGGCCCAAGGCCACTGTCAGTTCCCTGCTTTGTGAGCCTCTCCATAGGATAACCTATCACAAGACAGCTGGCTTCATCAAACTGAGCAAGGAGAGAGAGTGCCAGCAAGGGAAAGCTTGCTAGCAAGACAGAAGTCACAGTCTTTAGTTACCTAATCTAGGAAGTGCTATCCCATCATTTTACTATATTTTGTTCATTAGAAGCAAGTCACTTGGTCCAGTTCACACTCCAGGGGAGGTGATTACATAAGGGAAAGATACCAGGAGGCAGGGCTTATTGAGAGTCATCTCAGAAACCTTCTAACACACGATTCTTTTCTATTCTCTGGAAAACTTTGTGTAAGATTTGTGATATTTTTTCCTATGCGTTTCAAGTTATCTAGTACAAGAGAATTTAATTATAAAGTTTTTTAATAGTGAGAATATTTGAATTCAACTTTTTTAATAGTTAAAGAAATCTTACATTTCTTCTTTTGCCACTGTTGGTAAATTCTATTTTTCAAGAAACTTGACCTTTCTATCTACATGTTTAAATTTGTTAGCCTAAAGCTATTTACAATATCCTCTTGTGATATTGATTACAGGAACTGTAGTAATATCTGCTTTTTCATTCCTGACACTAGTTGTTTGTGCTTTCTTTCATTTTTCCTTGATAAGTCTCATGAGAAGTTTATGCGTTTTATTATTCTTTTGCAAGGATCAATTATTGGCTACACTGACCTTTATTTTTTCTTTTTCTTTTATTTTTAAATTTGTGCTCTTTTCAGTGATTGCATGATGTATCTTTTTATTTTCATCTTTTTACTTTTCAAGCTCTTATAGGATTGTGTTTATAGATATGTCTTTCATAAACATGATATAACTGAGATTTTTATAAAAATTTGAGTTTAAAGTCACAACTTACTGATTTTTAAAATCTCTCTTATTTCTATTATTTGCTTTCTTTTGGCACAAGTTTTTGTTAAAAGTCAGGTTTATAGAGACGGTTGTATATGGCAAAATGGTACAATTTTAAATGTGAAGTTTGGTGCATTTTGACATATGAATATATTAACAAAACTACCACAATTAAAATATAGAACATTTCCATCATACATCATAGATACCTTATGCCCTACTGTAGTCAATCCCTTCTCTGGTTCCCTGGACTGTATCAGCTACTTATCTGATTTCTGTCCCCCTGATGTTGCATTTTTCTGAATGTCATTTAGAAAGAATCATATAGTATGCCTCTTTCATTTACCATGAAGCTTTCAAGATTCATCCATGTTGTTGTATGTACCAAGAGCTAGTTCTTTTTTATTACTGAGTAAGTATTGCGTTGTATGGATACACCAGAATATTTTTATCTTTTCTTGAATTGATGGGCATTTTTCAGTTCTGGGTTATTATGAATAAAGCTGCTATAAACATTAGCACACAGGTTATCTGTCGATATGTCTTTTCAGTAATATTAGGTAAATACCCACAAACAGAGCTTGCACATGATACAGGTAAGGGTAAGTTTAGTTCTGTAAGAAAATGCCCAAAACATTACCAGTTTTATCTTCACCAGCAATGTATGAGAATTCCAGTTGCTCTGTATTCTTGGTATCACTTGGTATTGTCAGTTTATTTTTTCCCAGTTTAGTAGATGTGAAGTGGTATATCTTTGTGGTTTTAATTTGCATTCCTGTAGTGACTGAGAGCCCTTTGCAGCTAAATCCCCAGAAGAGGAAGCTGCACCGGGTCAGTTGCTTCACCACCCAGCTCTGCCCTGAGGCTAATCACCACAGAGTCCCCCAGAGTATCAACTAGGACCTCATCTATCTAGCAGAGCGCTGAGAGGAACTCCCCACGCTGGTACAATGGGGGCAAGAACAATACTGTTACACCTGTATTTGTTTATTTAATTCTCCAGTGAGATAAGTATTTCCATTTTAAAGATGAGGAAATGGAGGCTCATCAGCGTTATGTAATTTGCCCAATCCCATATTGCTGGTAAATAGACATGCCAGAATTAAATTTCGGGTTTTTGTGGTTCCAAAGCTTGTGCTTGAAATTACTCTGAAATTTACAGCTTATAAATATCCCCTTAGGGTCCTTTTCTCCAAACTGAATAACATCTTTCTAAATCCTTATTTTCCAAACCTTTCAGCAAATTCAAGGTTTTGTTGGATCTTTTTTTCTCACCAAACTCTCTATGTCACTCCTTATTTCTACACTTCAGTGTCGAATAAATAAATCCAAATGTGCTCCGTAGTGACAATTACTGTCACCATTATGTCAATCTATTCTGATTGGGCCTACTGACGCTGAGTAAATGCAACATGGGATTGATACAGCGGTGGGAACAGGCTGTTATGACGTAGCTAAATGTACCCTGAGGTTCATGGGTGGATAAACTGCTCTTCAAATAGGCCAACTACACTTTATGGCCTGTCTTCTCCAAAGAAGATGCTGAATGGGCTGTATTTCAATAATGCACATTCTGTAATAATTTAACATTAAGCACTCACAAACTGCTGTTTAATCTGCAGTGTTCTACATAAACATAATTCAAGTTAGAGAGTTGTTGTTATCTATGGTGTATCCAGACTACTGCAAATTAATAGGGGTGATCAATATGTGGTTATGTTCATTGCCTATTACAATTAACTCTTGAGTTTTGAGTTATAATAAGGATTTGGGGATTTTTTTTGGTTTATTGTTTTTTCCTTTCTATTTAACATAGAAAGTAGTTAGCCTTCCAGCTTTTAGCAAATGATAAATAGTCATATTATATCAAATGAGTATCAAATGAGATCTTTTGCTATTCTTTGATAATTTGTCCAGAATAGACAACTTTTAATGAGACTTATTTAATCAAATAGAGACTATGTCTTGGGGGAAAAAAGTAAGAGATAGTTTACAGCATATGCCTATTTTGGCATCTATTATTGGCAACAGATAAAGTGCATTTATTGAATTTTAAACTGGAGGGTATGTTATGCAAATGCTAAACTGGGTAGAACAGGAAAATTTGAACATAATCCTGATTATTTGATCAGCTCCTAAGTCATAGGAATATAAATGAAAGGGAATACATTTAAAGTTTCTGATGTGCTCTTCTCTTTTCCTTCCCGAGACCTTTGACCTAATTTGTCTGGACATCTAACTACCTGGAAGATGGGAGTAGCGAGGGGGCAGAGATTATAATTTGTTAGGAAAGGAATATCAAGGAAAGATCAAGAAAAGGTTCAGACTCCATTATCTCTTCATAACATCGTGCCACAGGATCATAGTGCTAGCTAGCCTTCTGCCTTGAGAGAGACATTTCCAATTTTCTTGATCTCCTCCTTCAACATACCCACAAATGAGTGTGGAAGATTCAGTTTATCAAACTCTCCTCTGGCATAGAGAAGATGTAACAGCCTGCCATTAGTATTGGCTGGAGTCCGGAAGAGGATATCACTAAGGAAGGAAATAAAAACCTTCCGCTTTTTCTATCACAAGAAATTTGTGAGAAGGAAAAGAAAAAAATGTTAACATATTGAGTGCCTTCTATGCATTAGGCTCTGTTTTAAGTACTTATGTGTATATAAATATGTATCAGCTCATTCAATCCTCACAATGACAATATGAGTTCAGTATTATTTTAGTCCCATTTTACAGTTGTGGAAACTGGTACACAGAGCCAGTAAATAACTCCTCTGAGATCACACATCTAATGTAACCAGAGCGGCACTAGCTCCAAAGGAGATGAGTTCAGAGGATAACATGGGATAAAGAGAGAAGGCAACTTTGTCCCCTGCTACCTATTCATAACTAAGAAATCATTTTTGAGCCTTGTCTTGCACCAACCTCAGGCGTGGCTCTAGCAATGTAGCCACGTGATGTGGACAGAAGAAGGATATTTATAGTATGGCCTTCCTGAGCTGCCTTCAGGAGCCTATAATGAGAAGCTAAACTGAGAACCAGTAGACAATCCTGGTGGAGTGGGGCTTGGTGGACAGCAGGCCCATGGACTGTAAGGGGGTTTTGGCTGTCATGCAGAGCTCTGTGGCCAGTGGGAGCAGGAGTGAGACAGGGTTACCAGGATACAGTACTAAGTGCTGACAGAGCCAGGAGAAACCGAAACCTGAGCCCCACTGACACAGAGGAAAGCTATGCTGCATAGCAGCAGGGCAAACAGCACCCAGGAGCCAGGGATGTTGTCATGGAGACCTGGAGAAGCAGAGTACATTGCATATTGCACTGAAGACTCTGACTGTGTTTTTCCAGGAGGACCCAAAGCTTTATTTCCCACACTCAGCATCATACCCCATATATCATTAGGGAGAAGTGCAAGAAGCTGGGCTAGCGCAGGGACTAAATGCTTTTTTTCCTTTTTTTTTTTTTTTTGAAAGACTGAATATTTCTGTAGGGAAAATCAGCACTATTGGATGAAATTAAGTTTTAATTTAGTCAATTTCTTGTCTGGTAACCAGTGTGGAGGGGGCTAAAATAGAAGGCCAGATTAAGCAGAGAATTACTTATAAAGCACTTACACTTTCTCTTCACGTCTGAGTTTTTTTTTTGGGGGGTGTTGTGTTAAATTTTATAAAGCTGCTACAAATTATGGCCATTAAGAAAAAAACTAAAGAAAAAGTAAAAAAAGTACATTGTTGTCAACTGTACAGGCCATGGAAAAGGCACCTGTAAAATAACCAGAAAAATTAAAGGGAGAAGAAGGAATTTCTGACTGAGGACAATGAGATAATAATCACTTTATTGATGGTAGCTAATTATATTAGAATCTAATTTGACAAAGAATTTGCAAGGCGTTTCGTGTCAATGCCCCCTTGCTGTTACAGAAATGTATATGGTTGTAACTCTTCCCCAAACAAACAAATACTTAAATACTGTGAGTAGGATGGGAAAAAAATATAAATTACAGGGAGAGAATCACAATTTCAGTGTCTCAATAGGTACTCTGGGGCCACCCACACCTTTATTTGTCAGACTGTAGTGTTTTTCCTCCTCGTTGCACTTCTGGGCCTGGGCCAGAGGGTGGTGGGTGGAAGGAGAATAGTCGATATGCACCCTCCTCCACAGCTCCCAGCTGCCTCATCTCATCTCACCTTTGCCTGTCTGTGCCCACTGCTCCACTTTGTTCAGGCCCTCATTTGTTCTTACTTGAACCATTTGAAGCCTTCCTAATTGATTTTACCTCCTACAGTCTCTGCCTCCTCTAATCCAGCCTGTAAAACTGCCAGATTCATCTTACTCTGAAGCATGGTTTTCATTGCATCACTCTCCTGCACAAAATGTCTGCAAGTGGCTCTCATTTGATAGAAATGGGTGAAAACTCCTCTCTCCGGCATGCAAGGTACTTCACAAGACCATAACAACTTGGCTCCTGGAGGTCCCAGTATTTCTTTTCTTGCAAGTGTCACACATACTACGGGACTTCTTCCTTTGCTCCTAGAGGATTTATAGTTTTGAGCATTCAATAATCATAGACACATAGATAACCAAATATACAGGTAGGGGAAGAAAAAAAGTGAAAAATGTAACCTTGTGTACAAGTTAAGTGGAAGCAAGTGTGATCTCAGAAGAAGAATCACATTATTAGAGAGGAGGTCTGTCAGGGTTTGTAGAGGAAGATTCCCAATAAAGAGCTCTAGCTCATTTGAAAGGCCACAGAAAGCAAGAGAAATGAAGGTATCCTATTGTTTCCAATTCTGGTAATACAAATGAGAATATTGGGTTAAGTCAAGAACTGCAAACTCATACCTCTCACACCTCTGATATCCTTGACCACCCATTTTTTTTTTTTTTTTTTGGCTTTACCAGAAACAGATTGATGGATCAAATTGTTTCTCTCTCTCTCTCTCTCTCTCTCTCTCTCTCTCTCTCTCTCTCTCTCTCTCTCAATCTATCTGCTATCTATCTATCTATCTATCTATCTATCTATCTATCTATCTAATCTATCATCATCTTTATTTCTTATCAATTTCATTGAAGTGTAATTAATATGCAGTGGAATTTGTCAATATTAAGTGTACAGTTCAATGAGTTTTAATAAATGAACTCAACCGAGTAACTAGCAGCACAATCATGACAGAGCATTTCCATCGCCCCCAAACTGCCCTCCTACCTCATTGTAGATAATCCCTCTCTAATCTCCCCCCCACAACCACTGATGTGCATTCTCTCACCCCAGTTTTGCCTTTTCTAAAAATTTCAGTACGTAGAATCATATTGTATACATTCTTTCATGTTGGGCTTCTTCTTTAACTTAGCATAATGCATTTGAGACCAGAGTTTTACGTAAATTGGGAGCAGCTAGGACTAGGACTGTGCAAGAACAAGAGCCTGGACTCAGAAAGCAATGCACTTAATTCCTAGATTTGACACTTACTATCTGTGTGACTATGGACAAGTTAACTAAATTCTTGGAGTACTGATCCATTAAACATTAAAATGGGGGCAATGATGTTGACTTCACAGTGTTGTTGTGAGGATTTGTTAAGTTATAAATACAGATATTTAATAAATAAATAAGAAGAAAGCTAAGTGACTGCAACACGTCTGACACATTTTTTTGGCCAGTATTATTAACTGTGGTAGAGATGGCATGTTGCTTCTCAATATTGATCCCCCAGGAATGTTCCAGGTATTGTGTCCTGTCCTGGCATATTTATTAATGGCGCTCTCTTACAACTCAATAGGGTTTCAGTTTGGAAGATAAATTTCATAGTCACTTTAGTTCTCCTCTTCTTCCTCAGTAATGGCATTCCCAAATTTTGATTGGGCATGTAGTCAACCAGAATAAAGGCTATTTTTAAAACTTCCTTTGTAGCCAGCCAGCTTGTCATTTGAGTAAATTTTGGCCAATAAAATATAAGTGGAACTTTTGAGAAGTGTCCTTATGGTGAGGGTAAGACTTTATCCTTCTTTTTTCTTTCCTCTGTTCACTGGAATGGGGGCATGGTGGCTGGAGGTTTAGAATAGTCATCTTGGACCATGAAGTGAATTTGACAATGGAAGCCATGCCAAGTGGGCCACAAAATAAGAGGATTTTATTGAATTTTACATAAGAGAAAAACATGCTTCTGTTTGTTTTTAAAGCTAATATTATTTTGTATTTGTTGGCATTCACAGACAAACCCATTTCTAATTAAAACATTAATCATTTCTCATGTGCCACCTCCGGCCTTGAAACTTCAATGCACCTAGAGCAAAGTGACTCAAAACTAAGTGGAAATAAAAGATATTTTCCCCCTTTGTAGTCTGTGAAATAAAGCAAAAGATAAATATCCTTTATCATATTATTGTTCTTTAAGTAACTTATTTGCTAGTTTGTGGCAATTTTACGTCTGTGGGACTCAGTTGGTTAAATTAATATGCATGTGGACTTCAAACACCTTTCTATTTTCCTTTCCATGGTTTGAAGCAAGACTCAGAGAAACCATCTAATGCAGAGATTAAGATTGAATAGTGAGGGTCTCCCACAAAGGAAGCTTCAGAGCCTCTTTATTTGTCTTCTTTTATTTGCAAATTTTCTCTTTCTAATCTTTCAGCTGACCAGCCAGTTTTGTGGCCAACATTACTGTCTCTCAAATATAAAGTTACTTCCTTCTTTATTTGCTCTTTATATCCGTTATCAAAGGCTATATTGTAAGAATCAATACATTTATTTAGATGTCACCGGGCCTTAGATTTTAGAGCTGGAAGGTATGCTAACAATCATCTGGTTCAAAGACTTATTGCATGTGTTTCAGTTATTTTCCTTCTTTTACTATTTGTTACAACCAAAGACTCTTCCATCTCTGCAATAACTAGTCAGTGGTTAACAGCATGAAAACTTAAGTTGTCAAAGTATAATTCACAAGAAGCAAACAGTAAGCAGAAAAACAATAAGAGTATTATGAAAATGAAATCTTAATTAAGAAGACACTAGCAACATGCTCATCAAAAGTTGGTGATGAGTTAAGTATGATCTGATAATTGGGGAGGTACAGTGATTGAATAGTTGGTTTGTACTTAATTATAGAGGGAACATTAATCTCCATCAAAATAAGTATTTAAGCTTCATAAAAATGCAGAGAAAGAAACTCCTTCTCAATGGCCCATGACTATTACCTTAAATATGGATGCCTACATTCTTGTGTGCAGGCAGATTCTCATGCTTTATAAAATGTGAGCAGTATATAGATAAAATATTAGAATTGTATAGCAGAGACACAATAGCCTCTTCAGCATTTTTATGTACACAGAGATGTATGATTGTATTTAATTAATCTATTCATTCAATCATTCATTTATTCAAATATAGTTCGTAAGGATATGGAATTTACTCTCAGACCAAATAAAGATCCTCTCCTCTTTTTCTCAACTGCCTAAGACTGAGGTTGAGAATGACTCAAGGCTAAGATTTTAAACCAGTTGGAATTTCATAGTCAAAGAGTATGTTTTTGTATAGTTTTGTTACAGAGTTCATTAAGTAATGGGCTTCTTTATTAGTTTCAAGTGGTTAGAGGAGGAGATGAAGGAAAGGAATAAACATGCATATTACCATGAAGTGTTGATTCTATTGTGAGAATTTGTGTCTTTTTCAACTAGAGGGCCTTTTGAAAACCATTTCCATCATCTTCATGCGTTTATGTATTCTTCCTCTTAGAGTTAATGTTTGTCTTCAGGAGGTGTGTGTGTGTCTGTGCTTCACATATTTTAACATCAGAATGGAAAATTAAGAGACTAAGCAGTCCCTACATTTTGTGCTGTTGGAAAATCTGGTAGGAAAATAGATGTAGAAAGTCCACACCCACCTTGGACCAGTATTTTGCAGGATTTGGAATTTCAAAGATAAAACTCTCCATTCTGTTGATGTACCCTGTGCCACTCCTTTGGTGTTAATCTAGGCCCATGGTTCTTAAACTTGATATGCCTCAGAATCACTAAGAAATCTGGAAAGAGAAGGCTTTGTTTTGGGGAGATTTTTGATTACTGATTTGAGTTTGTTAGGAATTATTAGTCTGTTCAGATTTTTGTTTCTTCCTGATTCAGACTTGGAAGATTATATGTTTCTAGGAATTTATCTATTTCTTCCAGATTATCCAATTTGTTGGAATCTAATTGTTTATTGTATTTCCTTATAGTCCTTTGCATTTCTGTGGTGTCACTTGTCACTTTTCTTTCATTTCTGATTTTATTTCTGCATCTGTCTTCTTGCTTAATGCCATAGTTTATCACTTAACTTGCTGCTTTTTTCAGTGTCAAATTTTGTCTTAAAAATATTTCTGAGTACATTTTTATTAAGGCCTTCACCATTATTAATTTTGAATTATTTTGACCCTAACTTTTCTTTAAAATTTATTTTTTAAATTTATTGGGGGTGACAATTGTTAGTAAAATTACATAGATTTCAGGTGTACAATTCAGTATTACATCATCTATAAATCCCATTGTGTGTTCACCACGCAAAGTCAGTTCTCCTTGCATCACCATATATTTGATCCCCCTTATTGTCCTTAACTTTTAACGTTAGAGTCTAAAGGTAATTTTTGAGCTTATGAAACTATTAAATCCTTTACTAGAAAGTAAACATTTAGGGACTAGTTGTTATAGCAAACATAGCTTTATCAATATTTTTTCCTCTTTTTCAAAGCCATTACCTTTGGCCAAAGTTGCTGCTGAAAGACACTTATCTACATTTCTGATTTATTAATTACAATTCCATGTTCCAGCTTAAAATGTCCTCCACTGCTTTTATTTGATTATGGTTTTACTGCCGATGAAGTCTGCAACATTATGTATGTGAATACTACAGAAACTCCAAATCGTTTGCAGACAAATCTGGAGCAGCCTTAATTCAGGAGAAATAAGACAGGATGTACCAGTCAAAGGAAGTACAGAGCTTATATTAGCAGAGCTGTTGATGCACTTTTAATCTCAGTTGTGGCAGTAATTACAGCAAGGCAGCCTTTGATTTAAGGCAAAGCCCTAATTCAAAGCTGTCTTTTCTTTAGCTGTGAGTATCTGCAGGAGTTTATTTATTTATGTTGGTACCTGCTGCCGAGGATTTTGGACGACATAGAGCTTGTTGAAATCTGGTTTTAAAACCTTCGAAAAACACGCTGAAAGCAACCTGATGATGCTAAGTATGAGAAGCCAGAAGAATAGCTTCCTGGTGCTTTTTTATCCCACTAATCAGTATAGTATTAGGAGCATGATAAGCAGCTTTCAAAACTCCCCACTCTCTAAATCCTCTTTGAACACTTAAAAAAAGGGTATAGTTTCCTCAATTACTTGTTTTTTGCTGCATTCAAGAACAAATTGTAATAATTTAAGTCTTTTGGGTAGCATCTTTCATCCTGGAATATTAGATCATGAAGTGAATACTGAAAGGAGTTGTGTGGGAGAGTTGCCTATAAGACATCTACAATTTATTTTGATTAAAATTGGAAAAGAGGTACTAGAAAATTCATCCTTATTTATACCATTTAATCTTTATAAAAATCTGTGATTAATATCTCTTGAGAAAGCTGTAATAACTTTTAATGTAAATGAATTTGAATAAACCCAAAAGGGTAGGAATTTACCTAGCAGCTTTAAGATAAGCTGTTTGAATTAGCCAATTACTTTGGCTGAGAGTATATTGTAAAGGACGGGTCTGAGTTGGAGGCAGTAATGAGAAGGGGAGGTGACTAGCCGTAATCTGGTCCCCATTTTATCATTGCCCAGCTATGTGATTTGGGGCAATCACTTATATTTATGTGTCTCATGGTGTGGAATTATAAAATAATGTTTACAGAGTTAGATTATTCCTGTGTAGAGATAGCATTGTGTGAGGAAATTGTCCAATGCAGATGCCCCTCTGAAAATAAGAGAGAGATTAAAGGAGATTCCAGAAAACTCAGAAGGATCTCAGTTTTATATCAATAAATAGATATTCCTCTACACCTGAGTGGAAAAAAACTTGGTTATGGTATGAGAAAGATTGTAAATTATGATTTGAAGGTTGATTAGAAAGGAAGACTTTTCTCATTAATATTCTTCCAGTCACTAGCAGCCATACTTAGGGAGGTATGCCTTGAATACCAAATTCAGTCAATGAGAAAGAAAGCTGTTTAATTATTAACTGATTTCTTGGTGAGTGTAAATCAACATATCCATGGATTAATTCAACGGCAAACATTATTGAGCACCTACTATGAGCCAGGCACTGATGTTGTTTTGGTTTTTGAACCAAAGGGCATGTTTTTATTTCATATATTCTCACAAGTAGGAACATATATCATAATTTCATTGGTGAATGTGTTTTACCTTTTCCAAGACTTCACCTCAATTGTCAAATGTTAAATTCCCCATTGAGTAGTGAGTTCTTTATTGGCATCTTGAGCTGATTTTATAATTCTTTAGTTATTTTTGGTTATTAAAGCTCTGTTTAGTTCTACAAAACATATCTTGATTCAAACTTCTGTACTTCTGCTCCTTCTAGGCTTTCTTTACTGAGCTGTAGTGGAAAGAAGGGAAAGGCAACACCTGCAAGCATCTTATTATTCAACTTTCCCCAGTTAGCATATATTTCCTAGTCAATGATTAACATTACCTGAGAATTGGGTGCCTTTGGTGCGGAAAGGATTCTAAGCCTGGTTTACTCATGAGGAACAGATGTGGGCTATTGGAGGATCCTGCAGGCTTTTCCCTATGCACACTTCCTGACATGGGACATTCAGTTCTGGCAAACCTCTTCCACCTCTTCTCAACTCAACTCCTACCATAAATGGTCCACCACATGGCATCTGGTTGCTGAAATCACCTCACTGGATAGCTGGGCCTCTTCAGTGAAGCCCTAACAAGACTTCCTAAGCCCAGCTATGCTCTCCAGAGTTCAAGTAGAGGTGTGGCATGCTCTGCTGCTGCCCCTCTTTCCAACTCTCTTTTCCTTTGCTTGGGTAGATTCAGGAGAAGATCAGTGAGTCCTACTGGTTTAGCAGACAGCCAATGGGGAATGAAGTGACAGTTTCACTCTGATGGAATCACTCAGTGTGTTTATAGTTTTGGCTTTAGGAAGGAGAAGGAAGCCCATGGGAAAGGAAGGGAATTGTTTCTCACTAGGCAACAGAACTTGCAGGCCTTTGAGGACCCAAAGGCCCTTCCTCTCTTTCCCCACCATCTGATTTTAGAGACTTGGCGGTGGAAGGTTGAAGTGTTGAGTGAGTATATTCAGCTGTGTTGCTGTCTCTTAGAAAATCATGAGGGTTGATGGTTCTGTTTAGAAAATATGGTACATAGCACCCTATTTTTAGTTTTAGGACTTTGCTGCAATTCAAGGACAAAATGGAAAGTTACAGTTAACATCCTTCTAAACAAATCTTGTATTAAAGCAATTTGGCTACATTTAGTGTGAATTTCTTCAGATTTCTGCAGTAAATATAGACAGAGTCAGATTCCAGTTCTAGTTATTAAAGGCAAGAACAGTTGAATATTTAGTGGTGAGATTCCTTGAGCAGATAAAGTTAACTAAAAGTCTGAAAATTCTTCCAAAGTTTAGGCCTAATTGAATCATCCCTGCAAACTGACACTTTATGGGGCTTCAACAGATTATCTTCTAGCAGAATCCAGGGATCAACTGAGTAGGAAACACTTTTAATTTTTCAGTAGTCTTATAATTCCTCAGCAGTATGGAACATACTGGAACATATGACTCTGCTTATGAACTTTAAGTTTATATCTTAGAGTTATTTTTCATGTTTAATCTCTGTGGTATTTCAAAATTTTCCACAGCATGACATGGAGAGAGAAACAATAAACGGTCACGTGGTCAGGTTGTTAGCAGATATTTTTACAAATATTATGGTATAAATTTACATAATTAGTGAATGATTAGAAGGAAACACACTCCTATTTAAAATCACTCCCCTCTCAATACTTCATATCTCTTTCCCTCTTTTATTTTTTCCTTAGAAATTATAATAGTCTAGTATACTATATTGTTTGCTTATTTACCTGTTACTCTCTGTCTTCCCCAATTAGAATGTTAGCTTCATGAGGCCAAGGAATTTGTTTTGTCCACTACTATACCGTACACCTAAAACATTGTCTGGCATTGTGAAGGCTTAAATAAGTATTCGTAAATGAAGAAATGAATGAATGAATGAATGAATGAATGAGTAGCATAATTTTGTAATCACCCACATTTCCTAGTGTCCACAAAACATACATATATTCTTACTGCAAAATCCAAGAGCTTACTTACGAATACCAGAGCATTTTAGCTAAGTTATCACAGTCTGCCTGGTACTATTTTTAACATAGAATACTTTGGTATCAGAAAAAAATCAAATGTAGGGACTTGTTATTTTCCTATGACCATAATCTAGGCCTTTAACTTCTCCCTGAGTTTCATGGAAACTAAGGCAAGAATAGAATGTCTTGCTTTTCAGTTTTCAATGATGTCAGCAGTGAAGAAAGAAAGAATGAAACTGTTTGATTAAAAGGAGGCCCTAGGTTTGGCATTTCCAGAGAAGGACCACAGGCTCGGCATACAGGGCTGGGGACGGGGGTGTCTATTTCATTATTTCATGTCACTCAGGAATCTGAGCTAAGAGACAAAGAAAGAGGCTCCAAGTTAGTGGGCTTGCTTTAGTTGAAAGGACAGTGCACGTATGATAAAGCATGCACACTGAAATGATCCCGGAGTCAACCTACTAGGTGGTCTGAGGAAGCTAACTACTAGCAAGCAAGCGGGGCAGAAATGCAATCGGAAAATATCTCCCCATTAAATACTATGCAGTGAATCCTCACTTAATGTTGCCAATGCATTCTGCAACTCAAAATGAAACCATGTATAACGAAACCAATTTTTCCATAGGCTTATTGATATAAGCAAGAGTTAAAGTTACTCTAGCATCTCATCAATGTTATAATGAAACCATGTTATTCAAGGACCTGCCGTATTTGGCTGAGAGTCAATGCACTGGACTTAATGAGACTTTCATTTTAAAATGCAAAGGGAGAAAAATTGGTCATGTTTAGTAATATTGATTGGGAGGTATACTTACTTTTTAAAGTAATTGTTTGAGCATGGTCATTTCTGAATCCTAGTAGACAGTGAAAACGCTGGCAGCTATTACACACATTTTTTCCTCCAGATGGTGTTGGCATTTCTGCTCTTATGAATAATTCTTGAGTCCTGAAACATGACGGGATCAGCTTTGAGTGGAAGAGTCCTGGAACACTTAATATTGATTTCTATACTCACAGCATATTATTAACAAAATTCAGAGTTGCAATATACAGCAATTCAGAGTTAACTATTGGTTGTTAATTTGTTGTTAGTTTATTGATGATTTATAACAATGAAATTATGGAAGAACTACAGATTACACGGTAAAGTCATAATAGCTTGGGAATGTTGAAATGTCCTTAAATGGAGATTCTCGAGGATTGAGGCACAATGAGGAAGGATTTAACTTGATAGAGGCTTGGCCTCACTTGTAAAAGAATCATACACTTTCCTTTATATTGCAGCTATTGTGAAAACACTTCTGAATAAGAAAATTATACGTCAGAACACAATGAAGTGAATGGGAACATATTCAATTCACCTAAATAATCCTTCTTTTTCCAATTCTGTCCCTTTTTGCTTGCTTACTTCTAGTTTGTTCTGTTTGTTGCTTTCACTTATTTTAGATTCTAGTTGCCTGGTGTTTACTTGTGTTTGAAAGACTGAGTTGAAAATGTCCTTAATCATTTCTATTCCCTGGATGGAGGTGAAATAAGAGAACTGTGAAGGTCTTTGCCATGCCTCTTTCCTCTTCCATCATCGTCTGCTCAGCTTGCCCTCTCCTTCCTTTTTTAAAGAAAACAATTGCATTTATTTTTGTTTTCTTGAAACTTTAAAAAAAATTTATTGTCCTAAGAACACTTAATTGTCTTGGGTCATAGAGAAATCCACTTACGGTTTTGTTTCCCGCTGATAAAAGCCTATTATCTTGGGAACTGAAAGAGAGTTTCCTCTACTTGTTTTATATCTGATTAGTTATTCAATTAAGCTTAGTAAGAAAAAAATGTAATGTAAAGAATTGCAATTGTCATTTTCTTTAAGCATATTATAACAATCTAATTTAAATATTCAAAAATTTTATTTCTGTGGTTGGCAGTCTGGAGTGGGACATTGAATATAGATGTTGGAGTTAAGCAGATCTGAGTTTTAATGCTGAGCATACTTGTTACTAGCTACCTAGGCTATTTCATTTTTCTAAGCCTCAGTTTCCTCGTATCAAAAATAAGCTCTATCGGATGCTTAAAGTATGGGCTCTGATCTCTAATTGCCTGCGTCCATATCCCAGCTTTGTCACTTAGCTGAGTTTTTCTGTGACTCAGTTTCAGCAGCTGTAAAATGGGATATTAATAGAATTACTGCATAGAATTGTGAGGACGAAATGAGTATTAAATGACTTAATGACAATAAAGTACTTGAAATAAGCTACTGGCACACAGGAAACTCTCAACCAATGTTAGCTATTATTTACATGAAATTCTTGAAGCTGTTCAACAATCATCAGTTCCTTTTCTCCATTTTTATAATCTTTACCAAATTATTTCCTACATTTCATATTTTTTTAGAAACTGGCTTCTTTATCTTAAGCTTTAGGCATTTGCATTAAAATTTGTACCCTACTTATAATAATTGTAACATTCTTACTATGATATTCCAGATTTGGATGGTTGACTTTTGGTGGAAAATTTTCTTTTAGTGCCTAGTGAATGGCATGCATTGTACTGAACTCTAAAGTGTTCTAAGCATCTCTACCCTCCGGAGCTTTCACTTTATTTGAGGAGTTACCTGATTGAACCACACTGACTTTGCATTTGATGAGTAGCAAAACTCAGAAAGAGAAAGAAACTAAAGAATGAATTAATTGGAAGACAAATGGGCAAGGGAAAACATTAGCTTAGGGATGGCTTAGTTTAGGATTCCCTTGGGATGGCAGATGTGTACCTGTGGCCCTTCCTGCAGTATATGCCACCATTGCTGGGCCCAGATACAGCATTCTAGTTCTTTTCAACCCAATTCTCCCTGAATTCACAATCACCACATTGGCATTCCAAGTTGCCAGCCATGTGTTAGTTGGAGATAAAATGGTATGGTCAGTTTTGCTTATGTGGATTGGACGAATGTCACCTTTTGGAACAATAATTAGCTCTTTAAGTATCCTCAGTACTTTCTGAACATGGAAGCAACCTTATAATTTTATTTTCAAATTCCAAAGATGGTCTTTTTTTTTTTTATCATGATATATTTTCTTATTTTTCTTTAACATTTTTTAAAATTAGTTTCAGGTGTACAAAACAATGTACTAGTTAAACATTTATCATTTATATCCTTCACACAGTGATAACCCCCCTCCCTCCATCTACTACCCTTCTGACATCACACAGAGCCATTACATTTCCAGTTTCTATTCCTAATGCTGTACTCCACTTCTTGTAAATATATATATATATATATATATATATATATATATATATATATATATATATATATATAAAATTGTAGTTGACATTTATTATTGTTCAACTTCAGCTTCAGGTGTACAGTGCAGTGATCAGGCATCTACATCATCCCTGAGGTGGTCTCCCTAATGAGACATTGGATACCCTACAAATCTTTACAAGATTATTGATTACATTCCCCAAATTGACTTTCGTGTCCCCGTGGCAATCTTGTGGTTACCGATTGTGCTTTCTAATCCTTTTACCTTCCCCCTTATCCCCTCCTCCCTCCCATCTAGCAACACTTAGTTTCTCCTCTATGTCTCTGAGACTGCTTCTGATTAGTTCATTCATTTATTCTTTTCTTTAGATTCCACATATAAGTGAGATCATATGGCATTTGTCCTTCTCTGTCTGACTTATTTCACTTAACATAATATTCTCTAGGTCCATCCATATTGTTGCAAATGGTAAGATTTCATTCTTCTTTATGACTGCATAATACTCCATTGTATAAAAGTACCACAGTTTCTTAATCCAGTTGTCTACCGATGGATATTTCAGTTGTTTCCATGTGTTGGCTATTGTGTATAGTGCTGCAATAAACATAGGGGTGCATAAATTTTTTCGAATTAGAGTTTCGGATTTCTCCGGATAGATACCTAGGAGTGGAATTGCTGGGTCATAAGGTTGTTCCATTTTCAGATTTTTGAAATACCGCCATACTGTTTTCCATACTGGCTGTACCAATCTGCAATCACACCAACAGTGCACAAGGGTTCCCTTTTTTCCACATCCTTGCCATCACTTGTTTGTTGATTTATTGATGATAGCCATTTTGACTGGGGTGAGGTGGTATCTCATTGTGGTTTTTATTTGCATTTCTCTAATGATTAGTGATGTTGAGCATTTTTTCCTATGTCTGTTTGCCATCTGTATATCCTCTTTAGAAAAATGTCTCTTCATGTCCTCTGCCCATTTTTTAATTGGGTTGTTTGTTTTTTTGTAGTTGAGTGAGTTTTTTTATAAATTTGGGATATTAACTGCTTATCGGGTATGTCATTGGCAAATATCTTCTCCCATTCAGTAGGATCCCTTTTTGTTTTATTGATGGTTTCCTTTGCTGTGAAAAAACTTTTTAGTTTGATGTAATCCCACATGTTTATTTTTTCTCTTACATCCCTTGCCTGAGGGGATGTATCAGTAAAAATCTTACTCTGGGTAATGGAAAGATGGTCTTTTTGAACTAGAAGTTTATTTTGCCTAGGAAAATTTTAAAGGTTTTTGTACATGTGCAAAGGAATGATTTAAGCAAATGATATGTAAATGTCAATTAACTCATTAAATCAGTATATTCCTTTGACAGAAAAAAAAACCTGTCAAACTATTTTATTTTTGTGAGAAATAAAGTATCCTTCATTTTATGCTGTAACTATTTTTTAATTAGTTATATTGGGTCCATCTATACTTCATCGTTATACTTTATAACGATCACATATGGTGGGGTCCATAAAATCTTAGTAAAAATTATTTAGAGATAAATTATTTGACTACTAATTTCAGATAGTTTTATGCTTTCAAATATTAAACAGGACCGTCCTAGTCATCTACATGAAGGCATTAATTTCTGCTTTTTAACATCTCATTTTTACCAAAACATGGTGGACAAAATTCATATACAATGACTGAACCGTATTTTAAACAATGATTTTGTTTTACCTTGTTTCCTAACGAATATTTTTTAATGTAATTGTTGTGTTAATGTTTCATAGACAACCTGAAAATAAAAGGACAGATGGCTCTTTTTACTACCAAACACACACGGGTCACCCGTAGTTTTAGGGGTTCCCTCAACTTGGATGGCTTCCTTAATTACTTGCTTTCGTTTTAGACAGCTTCGGTGGTACTAGCCAGAGGATGAGCACAGATGTAATAGGAGGCCCCAGTGCAAATGCAGGATCAGACAGGTGGAAACTGAGGTACAAGGAATGTCATAGAAGAGATATATTTCATGCAACTTTCAAAAAGTTAAGCAACTCATTTCCACCACAAATGTGTCGGTGCTCCTCAACCAAGGGGCAACCTAACCCTGCATTTTCCAACAGCCACCAAAGGTGATCGAGTGTCCAGAAACTTCCCCTTCAGAAAGACTGAGTTGAATTATTCTTTAGGTTTCTCCTGCTTCTATCATTCACCATCCCTCCCCGCACTCCCACCACAACCACTCCTAGCATTTTAGAAAGTATTGTTTTTACATGAAAAACTTGCAAAGCATGACTGAGAGTAAAGGGTGAATCCTGCATTCGCACACTATACCCACCACCTTCAGAGATCCCTGCTGTCTCTTGCCTTTGCATATTCTATGTCCTCTCGCTACAATTCATTTTCCCCTTTGTTGCCAAGCTTCTGTTTGTCTTTCAAGACTCAGCTCATGCTACTTCCATTAAGAAGCCTTTCCTGGACCTTCCTTCATATCCTGGGAGAAATAAATTCTACAGTTTTGGCTCCCATAACACCTTCCACAGAATGCCATTATCTCATGGTAGAATCCAACACTGGGATAGACTAAGTGAGTACACAATTCTTCCTCAGTAAACTTTGTGAGTGCAGATTACACACATAATTGTTAACTCCACATGGAAGTGCAAGATCTTTTCTAGAGACATGGCTGAGGCGGAGTTGAGAGGTTAATTATTGTAGAGTTGTGCACTGTAATTACTGATAAACTTGCCTGGGAAAACATTGGCCATTCTGCTTCATTCCAGTAATACATATATGGTGGGGTCTATAAAATCTTAGTAAATCTTGTCTGTAATCTTGTCTGTAATTTTTCCTTCTTCTCCTAGCATAGCACTTCTGACAACAGCAATGCAGACACCCTGCCTGCAAGCAGGTATGGTTGGTAATGGATGGAATTGGATTTGGAACTGTCAGCAAGGTTTACTTTGGACCCTCTCTGATGTTTCAAGCTCTTGGTTTTGGCAAGCCTGTCATTTGCCAATTGTAAGACTAAATAGAAATAGTCATGCCATTCCTTTTTCTACCTGTGAAAGCAGCAAGATGGGAAAATGCATTTGAACAAGTTGTTTACTCTCTAACATTCAGTCCCTGTTTTGCCAACAAAGTTCCTGTTGGCAAACCCACACTTTGCAATTCTTTTGAGGTTAACAAACTAATCTGCATTTGTCTATTTTGCATAGTGATTTGGTATACATTTTCCTTTCACCTTCACAACAAGCCTGTGTAGTAGAAAGGACAAGCATTATTATCCCCATGCTGTAAGTTCCTCTGTGATTTTTATCTCTTGCCGTTCCATGCTATCAAAACACCCTACTGTACAAAAGGGATGTCTGAATACTACATCCACCTCTGTGTTATTCTCCCATCCAGGGTCTATTCTAAAGTATATAGTTTTTGACAGACTTATTTGCCAAGATACTGCGATCCCTTAGGTGGACCTGTGGGGAAAGGGAGTAAGCAAGACTGTGTCATCCCATCCCAGAGTAGAGGACTTGTCTCACAGGCGGTACAACCAATATCCAAATTGCAGGGTCAGATGGAAGTGATAACTCAATCCCAGAACTGAAGAGAAATCTATAAGACATTCCCTACTTGCCTACACAAACGGTTCCTTTCAAAGGCAAGGTGTCTATTGTCTCCAACATAATGTGGCTCTTGGATGCTATCCAGTCAGCAAAGTAGAAACTCAGATTTGGCAAGGTGAACCCAGCCTGGTTTCCTGGTGTGTTGAATCAATAGGAAATGACTTTGGAAAAATATAGCAATGGCAGCAACAAATAGCTCTGAACTTTTGCAGCCAACAACTGTATAAAGTGAACTGCCAAGAGTTTCCCCTGTGATATCCCTTCTCAGATGATAACATATGACTTCAAACTTTTGCCCCTTATATACTTTATGGCCTTCATTCTTCAGACTTGATTAAATCACAATTCTTTCTGGAGTTTAAAATTTGTTCCTCTAAGGACCTTTAATTTTCTTCATTCTTGCCCATTCAGGTCCTGTATCCTGAGGATATTGTCAGTTTCTTGGCTCCCATTTCCATAACTATGTGTTCTCTAAGCCTCTGTTTTCTTTTTGTTTTTGTCTGTTTTGAGTATGAAGATAAATCTTAAAAAAATAATTACCATGTGATTCCTCCCTCATATGGGTTGCCAGGATGTCAGCGAGGAGGTGTGGGTGGGGATGCAGTGGGGATGAAGGGCTGGTTGAACAGACCTGGGAACAGCAGGATTTGGGGGCGGCAGTGTGGGGCATGGGAGACTGGTGCAGAGGAGCCCTGTGGGCTGGAGCATCATTCTGTGGAAACTGACACTGGGGTGAAAAGGGGTCAGTTTATTGCTTTTGGTGGTTTCTTTTTCCATTTGTTTCACCGTTTTGGTTTTGAGGTGGTAATGTTTTGGTTTTGTGACTATTTCATAATGGAAAATACTTTGAGTATGAAAAAAATAGACAATTAGTAGCAATGTGCTGGGACTGGCTCTCACATACCTGCAAACTGGCATGTCTAAGAATAAGCTTTCTTCTTGTTGCTTGGACACATATGGACAATTCTGGAAAAGATTTCAAAGGCACAGACAAACTTCTGATGGACTCTATTCCATTTTTGGATTATAAAGGTTAAGTTGTCATGCAAAACTAAATAAAATAAACCAAGATCTAGACACTCTCACACTTTCTCTTCTCTTTTTTTGTCTCCTTTTTCTACCAGCTAAATGAATATGAGTATTTTTAAACTTAGTCTAGACTCAGCTCAAAATGAGTAATTGCCAAGTATCTTGCCAAAAAAGATCTACTCATATTTCCTCAATGTTGATGATGATAGAGAATATTTATTGAGCACTTACTATCTGGCAGGCACCGTGGGTGATCTATTACATATATGTATTACATACATTATTTCATTTACTGCTCTCAACAGTCTAGGGGTAATGATTACTCCCAATTTAAAGATGAAAAACCTGAGGTTTAGAGAGACTAAGCTGACTAATGCTATCCAGCAATTTAGTGGTGGAGTTAAGAGTTGAACACTGGTCTGGTATTTCAAAGCTCATAGGCCCCTTTTTTATACAGTATTATACATGTGGTGTTTTTGTTATTGTTGTTTTTCTTTTTCCTGAGGGGTGTGACCAGTGAAATAATATTCTACAAAGGGTGGAGTTATCAAAACTCTGATGTGACTGCTGAAGTGTGCAAAGCAGGGCTTTTAGGGTTATGGTCTATTTGTATGAGAGCATCAGAGAAGTCCTCCAATGATCAAATATAATGCAGGCTGACCATTGCACTTCTTATTTTGTTTCAAGATTATCCATTTCAGCTGGTTATCATATTTGCATGTCTGTATCTGATAATACGTTTCATTTGCCTATTGTGGTGATTTGAAAACAAAGTCCAGAGAGTTCCAGGATTGATCCTTGATATCTGAAAGAGCCCAATTAAAAATAGCACCACATGCTGAGCACCTACAATACCAGACACTGTACTAACTGCTCTGCATGCCATCTCATCCTCACTAAAATGATACAGAGGGAATGGTATTTTAACTTTACCCATGAAGAAACTGAGGCTCAGAGAAGTTGACTAACGTGAACAAGACGATTTAGCAAGTTGTGGAGTCAGATTTAGAACCAGCTCAATACAACCCATTGGATCAATTCCACAAACTTTCCCTGAGCATCCACTCTGTGCCAGGCACAGAGCTGTGGACAGGAATTCAACAGAGTACAAGACAGGCATGGCTTGTGGATGTGACGAGCCAGGACCGTTCGACCTCCCGTGTGCTGAGTACATACAGCAATGACAACGCATCACTGTATGTGTTTATAGTTTATATTTCTATTCTTTGAGCCTGTTGTTTATAATCATTGTATGCAAAAAGCACACCTATTGAGTAGTAGTTTGTTCATGTTACTGCCACTGAGCTCGACGTGGTGTTCTTGATATAGACTTTCTGATGCAGCATAACTGTCTATGGACAAGACAGGATAGAAAGAAATAGGTAGTTTTTCCTTAACAAAATAAAAATTAAAAAATAAAACCCAAAAGACAAACAAACAAAAAACCCTAAAACACAATAATAGCAAAACGAAACAAATGCCAAAGTGAATTTAAGCAAACCTCCTCAAAAACTTTTTGGGCTGTAAGTCCCAACCCCTAACATTTTCAACAACTCATCAGTAAACTTGTCCTTGGAAAATGTATTTCCCTGTCTTGAATATCGATAAAAAGATCTTACATCAAGTGGTAACTGCTCTAACTTGGGCAGAAAATGCCAAGAGAATTCCACTTTGACCTTCCTTGAGGTTGTCATTTTAAATTGCTGTCTTTGATACACATCTCTTCCCATTTCTAAATTGAAGCTGAAATGCTGTGCTAAGAAGCTGCCACTTTTATCCCATGATAATAAAAGAAATGTCTCTTTAAACCTTGAGAAAGGAATCAAAAGAATTTTAATACTATGAGCACGGACATACACTTCAAAATCCAGATTTCTCTGGGTTTCTCTCCCTATGGGACATTTTATTTTTCCACTCACCCTACTTCCCCCTTTCATTTTGTATGTTTTTGCTTTAACCACAACTCCTTGTAGCTTGCTGGTTTTGATTGAAACCAGAGAACAGATTACCATTATGAAATTAAAAAGCATAAACCTGCTGAATGAACTCCCTTAAGGAATATTTGAAGCAGGTTCATGTATTTACAGGAACCCCTGTAATTTGGGACTTAAATGAACTTAGCTTATAAAGCAGGAAAATACATTTAAATCCCACTTTAGCTCTCTCTAATAATAGTACTATCAAAACAACTACCACTTACTATACCATGTGTCAGTTACCACCAGTGAGCTAAGTGCTTTCCATATTTTAGCTGCTACTAATGCTCACCGCAACCTGTGCTTCAACTCCAATCGTGTCTCATTTTACAGAAAAGAGGACTGTCTTGATCAAGACAACTTTTAATTGTCATAGGGAAGATTCAAAGACACATTTATCCGATTTCAGAACTTGAGCTAAACATCTTTCTTCTCTTATCAACTTGTCATACCCAGCAGTTATTGACTGAGCATTAACTATGTGTAAGATGCTGGGGATACATTGGGAAGAGCAGCTTTGTCTTCAAGCTCTTAGAGCATGCAGGTCATCTGGGGGGAAAAACCACATGAAAAGGCAATGCAGAGTGATAAGTACATGCTGTGGAAGTAGCACATGGCACTCCTGAAATACAGCGAAAAGCTCTGCTCGTGGGGCGTGGGCAGGGATGGCTGCCTGGCAACTAGTATGTAGTGGAGACCAAAAGGACAAGTAGAAGCTGGTCAGAGAGAGAAGGTTGGGCACCAGAGTGAGAGGGCAATTCCAAGCAGATATAAGAGCAAGCACAGAGACCCAGACACAAGGAGAGTCTGGTATAATAAAAGAGGGTAGGTGGCTCCACAGGGTGGGGGCTGGGGCTGGGGCTGGGGCTGGGGCTGGAGAGGATGAGGAAGGACTGTGCACATTCTGCTAAGGAGCTGGGACGACCTGATGCCAAGGAGGAGTTCTCTGACTCTAAAGTGGCTCTTTGTGCCTGTAATTTATGGGACCATTTGCGTCATTGGATCTCCTCGCTCTCCCAGTGATGAGATTTTCCAAAGAGGGCGAATGCTCCATCCTCCACTGAAAGCATTTACTTTCATCAGCTGCCATTTAATTCTGCCTCTTGTTTGCTCTAAGATTTGTAATCATGGTTCTCTTGATTATCACCTTATTCATGGGAGCAAAAATGGGAACACTTGGCCCTGAGAATGCTGAATGCCTAATACTAGTGTTTCTTGACTGTCAATGAGAGTGTTAATATTGTGAAATTTTGGCACGGCCTTCCTGCACATTTTTCAGTGCTTGCTTCTACCCTCTCTGCCACCACTCTCTACACATTTTATAAAAAACCAAGAAACATCATGAAATACAGGCTGTTAATGAAATCATTAAATGAGATCAAGCTGGATTATGTTCCTTAATTTCCATGATGCCTGGTGGCTATTCAAATAACTACATTTTTTAAAATGGTATTTACTTTTTAGCAGATGGGACCCACTTGTTTCCAAATAATTTGAAATTTTTAAGAGGCATACTCTATTTTCTCCTGCGTGAATCTGCAAGGAGGGTGAAGTTATCACCATAGCAGCCTATGGTGACAGGTAGGAATGATCAAGTTGACCAATGAAAGGAGAACAAATTCCATGATTTTTTGATGTAAACTACTGGTGGTATTTTTTGAAACACAAATGACAACTTTTCAATATGCAATCAATCCATTTGACCCCAGAGCGCTGAGAATTCTGACAGACTTTTGTTCCACAAACATTTGTCTCTGTTTTAAAGTAGGCATATGTCTAGCATTGTCATCTTCATTAATCTCTTCATGAGTAGTGCCAGGAAAGCAGGAATTGTTACTCCCATTTTACAGAAATGGACAGTGAGAGTCAGAAGGGAAGTAACTTGTTATCAATATTTTAGCATATTATTAGGCCTTAAAGTTTTTAGTTTGCTATTAAGCGTTTCCTATTGACAGAGTTGTGCTGTCTCTTTCTACATGAGCATAGCAAATTCAAAGAAGAGCTGTATATTTAGAGTTTTGCGTTAACACTTCTGCCATGCGTTACTCAATCCCAGTAAAGCCGTCTACTTGCATACTTTGTTTTCTTTTATTTTTGTCTTTTTGGAGATTATATTCCTTTTTTTAAATTAATTTTTATTCGGGTGACAATGGTTAGTAAAGTTACATAGGTTTCAGGTGTACAATTCTGTAATACATCATCTATATATCACATTGTGTGTTCACCACCCAGAGTCAGTTCTTCCATCACCATATATTTGATCCCTTTTACCCTCATCTACCACCCCCTCCCCTCTTTACCCTCTGGTAACCACTAAACTGTTGTCTGTGTCTATGAGATTATATTCTAAAGGCTAGAAAAGAATAGATGATCTCTGACTTTAGTTCCCTTGTATTAAATAAAAAAGAAACAGTCCTCCTTTTCCCTCCTTTTATAAATTTAAAAAACCCCCACTCATATATAAGGGTTATTCACTACAGAGGAAACAATGAATAGTACCCAACGCTCATACTAAAAGATTCTGTTGTTGCAAGAAAGCTAAGATACACAAGTAACTATATAGTAATACATATAATAATTGCTTCAATTTATTGAGGGCTCACAGCATTTCAGGCACTTGCATGCATTATTTCATTTAATCCTCACATTATTCCTCTGAGGAAGGTAGAATTATTACCCCGAGGGCATATATAAGAAAACCAAGACTTAGGGAAGTTGAACAATTTGCCTGAAGACATATAACCAGGAAAGCAGTGCCAGGTCTCAAGATCCTATGGTTTGACTTCCAAACTGATGACTCCTTCTTTACTCTTCAAAATTGTTTAGCTATTCATGGCCAATAAGTTTTAGAATCAATTTGCTAATTTGTCCAGAATATCTTGCTGGTATTTTATTTGCAATGCAATGCCTTTAAAGACTAATTGAAGGAAAAAAGTTATCCAATACCAATGGGGTGGCTTTCTATTTGTTCAGGTGTTCTTTTACTTTGTTTAACAAAGATGTTTGCTTTTTCTTCATAAAAACCATGTACATTCTTTATTAGGGTAATTTCTGGTTACATTATAATCTTTGTTGCCATTTAAATGGTCTTTTATTCTGGTTTTGTTTCCCGTTTTGTTATTTCTGGTATTAAAAATAAGAAACAGAAACGGGTTTTTAAGCAGACTTTGCACCTAACAACCTCATTTATCAATCTTAACTGCATCTCATAGTTTTGGATTCTGTTTGCTTTTCTTTATGGATGATCATATCATCTGCAAATAATGACAGGTCTGTTCCTTTCTTTCCAATTCTAATACTTCTCTAATGTTTAACTGTGGAAATAACAGTGAGCATTCTTGTTTTCTGATCTGAAAGAAATAAATTTCAAAGAGATATTTTATATGATTTTTGGACAGGACTTCAAGTTAAGACTCGATTCTGACTTTTATATCTTTGATTTCTTTTTAGATCATAGCATATTTCCGATCAATTAAGTTAATTATGTGATTTTTCTCCTTTTGGAGATGTGATAACTGATACATTTTCTGTTGTTTAATTATATTTACATATGATTTAATATGTAGATTGAAATGAAGGAGTTTGGCATAATCCCTAATTGACCATAGTTCTTTCCTTTTTATTAATATCCGTTTGGACATATCTAGATAAAATTTTTGTCTAGAAATTGTGTGTTAATGTTAATAGGTAATTTAGGTATATATTTATTTTCTCATATAGACTCTCACTTGGTTTTGGAATCAAGGTTGACTACCTTTTAAGTTGAATGGGCAGCTTTCTCTCTTTTTCAACTTCTTGGAACAACTTTAATGGGTTAAGAATGTTCTAGTCTTTTGTTGAATTCTCCAAAATATCACCAACCTGTTTTTAAATTAAAACTAAGTTCATCTGAACTCACTGCTGTAAAAAAGAATGCCACTGTGACAGAATCTTGGTATTACAGAGAAGTTAGCCATGGGATATTTATAGGGTTTTGGGGGTCTAGACTGAACTGGTCTAAGATGGATTTTTCAAGGAGGGAAACTGATTGAGGTCGAGCAGTTTGTGATGTATTTAGATCTGATGGACACAGTAAGGAAAGGGTCTTGAAATGAGTATTGATAAGTAATCTGTTGTTTGGTGAGTGTACTAATTTCTCCAATAACTCAATACGTAGGAATTTCTTGAAGCAAACTGCTCACTGAGATGACATTTGACTAAAAACCAGAAGAACGTAAAGATATATAGAAATCTAATGGAAAATTGTTCTAGGCAGAAGGAACAAGTACGAAGGCTCCAAGCCAAGAGGAATGTGTGTGGAGTAGCAGGAGGCTGGTGTGGGAATAATCAATATCTAGCATAAATGGGACAACTGAGTCATAGTGAATATTGCCAGACTCTGGTATTTACTCTGAGAGATACAGGAAACTATTGGGGATTTTTGAGGGAATGGGTAACATGATCTAACAGGTTTTAAAAGGATTACAGTGGCTGTTGTGATGAAAGTAGATTTCAGCGGAACATGTTTGGATGCTATTGCAATACTTTAGGTAAGAGATGATGTGATGGTTTCTTATATGAGAGTGGAATCAGGATATATTTTGAAGGTAAAGCAAACAAATTTTCTGACATACTGAATGTGTGTTGTGAGAGAAAAAGAAGAGTAAAGAAAGGAACAAGAGCTTTGGCCTGAGCTAGTGGAAGAATATAGTTGACACTTACTGGGAAAGGAAAGGCTCTTGAAACGGTAGGTTTTGAAGATGTTCAAGGAGGACAGATAAGGAAGATATTCAAGGAGGAAAGATCATATTTGGATCACTTGAAATGACACTGGAAGTAATTGGGGACCTTGAAAAAAGAAGTTTGGGTGATTGGTGGGGGTGAAAACCTGTTTGGAGAAGAGCGATAGAAAGAAAGGAATGGGAGGCAGAGAGTATAGGCCACCCATTTGAGGAATTTTGCTATAAATGGAAGCAGAGGAGACGAAACTAAAGAGGGAAGTGGCATCAAGAGAATTTGCATGCAAATGGAATGATTTAGTAGAGAGGGGATAAATTATAATATTAGACAGAAAGAAGATTGTTTGAATGATAACAATTTATCTGTTTCTCCCAATAATTTTGTCTGCTTTTGCTTTGCCTATCACACACACATTTGTCTGTAACCAATATAAATATATTATACTATATATTACATTATTTGCATTTATGTAATTATATATATATATATATTTAAAATTTATTTCTTTAAATATATAACAGTACTTCTGGTGCCATATGGTTTTCATGTCTTCTGTTTGTTTTTAATATTGCTACCACAGCTGTCTTTTGGTTCAAATTTACCTGAAATGGCTTCATTTATCCCTTTATTTTAAACCTTTCTGTATTCTTTTACTTTTAAATTTGTGTCTTATAGATAACATATTGCCGCTTCTTACTTTTTAGTCTGTGTCACTATTTTGATTAGTGAATTTAGTCCACTTAAATTATTTTAATTACAACATTAATTCTTCTAATATCTAATTTGGTAATTGTATAATTATATATATTTTCCTGTATTTCATTGACTACGTGAACTTTTCTTGTGTGGTTGAAAGTTGTACCTTCTGTATATTCTTTGAGTGGTTTTCCCTAAAGCATTAAGGACAATATATGTGCTTATTTCTTTCCCTAAAGAAGGCATGTCCTTGGCATCTTGTCCTGTTCTTATGCCTTTGTTCTATTTCCACCCGCAGGTACACATTATTTCTTTTTTGATATTGGTGTCATTTAGACTTTGATTTCTAGGGTTTTATGGATATTCTTTCTTCTTTTTTTGTGTATGTTTCAGTCTTCTTGTTTGATAATTATTTATATCATACCCTAAAAAGATGTTATAGTACCGTGTTTCCTGAAAAATAAGACCTAGCTGGACAATCAGCTCTAATGCGCCTTTTGGAGCAAAAAGTAATACAAGACCCGGTCTTATTTTACCATAAGACCGGGTCTTATATAATATAATATAAGACCAGGTCTTGTATTAATTTTTACTCCAAAAGACGCATTAGAGCTGATTGTCCAGCTAGGTCTTATTTTCGGGCAAACACGGTAGTCCTCCCTTAACTGTGGGGAATACATTCCAAAACCCCCAGTGGATGCCTGAAACTGCAGGTAGTACTGAACCCAATACATACTATATTTTTTCCTATACAGACATACCTATGATAAAGTTTAATTTATAAATTAGGCACAGTAAGAGATTAATAATCATAAAATAAAACAATTATAACAATATACTATAATAAAAGTTATGTGAATGCGGTTTCTCTCTCTCTCAGCAAACTAGCATGAATTTCTTTTTCCTTCTTCACAATTTCACAGACAGAAGACTCATTTTTACCATAGATTAAAGAACCTCAGCATACAAATTTTTTCCTTTCTTATTAAGAAAAGAGAACTTTCATGTTTTTACTTAAAGGAAGTTCTTTACAACTTCTCTTTGGCATATCTGAATTGCCAGCATCATCATTCTTGTGCTTTGGGGCCATCATTAAGTAAAATAAGAGTTGCTTGAACACAAGCCCTGTGACACCACAACAGTTGATCTGATGGAACCAGTGTGCAGATGCTGAGAAAAAGGGGATTCATATCTTGGGCGAGACAGAGCAGGATGGTGTGAGATTTTATCACTATACTTAGACTGGCAAGTTATTTAAAACTTAAGCATTGTTTACTTCTGAAATTTTCCATTTAATATTATTGGACCATGGTTGACCATGGGTAACTAAAACTGTGGAAAGTGAAACTGTAGATAAGGGGGGATGACTGTAATTTGTTTTATCCTATGAAAAACATTTTTACATTGATTTCTTCTTTTTTTTTTTTTTTTATGAGTGCTTCCTTCAAGAACATTTTAAGAATGAGTTCTTGTATAATAAATTTTCTGAAGCCTACTATATCTGAACATATCTTTATTTCACTCTCCTTTAAAATTTAACATTTTAGTAAGATATATTCTAAGTTCAGATGTCCAGTACTCTCACAGTGTGAAAATATTACTTCACTGTCTTCTTGCTTCCATTGCTCCTGACATTTGATATTAGTTTATTGTTATTTCTTTTTTAGGTTGTCTACTCTTCCTTTCTGGGAGAGCTTATAGAATTTTCACTTTGTTTTTGGTATCTTGTAATTTGTGGTAGCGTGTTTAGATGTGGATTTTTTAATTCTGTTTGGCATTCTTTATTTTAGATATTGGAAAAATAAAACAAGATCTGGTTCAGCTGCATATACATAATGCCAAATATATTAACCTGCATGAATGATTTTTCATATTTACCTACTTACCATGCAGGAAACAGTGACATCGATCCACTTATTGATTCTTATTATGTTAGGCTCTGTGCAAAGAGCTTTGCAGGCATTATTTTTAAAACATTGCAACAGCTTTAAGAAATAGACACTATTGTTATTTTCATCTTTAGGAGATGAAAGAATTGAAGTTTAAAACACTTGCATAACTTGCTGAAGATAACTTAGTTAAGAAATGGTGAAGCTAAGATAGGACCTAATTCCAGGTTGTTTAACTCAAGATCCTGTTCAGATCACCTTGTGACCTTGTACATCTAGTTACATACAGATTGTGACAATTTTTTCCTAGGTGGTTAATCGTACTCTAAATATGTATGGTTTAGTTTAATAAATTTTTGTTGTTGTTGTTTAAGGAGAAATTTTATTTAACTACAACTAAAAGTAAACTATTTTTGCAGGGGGAGAGAGAGGCTGAGAGTTTCATACAAACTTCTTTGAGAATAATTTAATAATTTGGTAAAATTGTGATGATAACTTGATAACTGCAATGTCTGGTAGAGTGGAGAATGGCTGTGCAAATGAAATGGTTTAGAGGCACTGTTTGCTCATTCCTCTTTTCTCTGCAAACTGTCATCTGCAAACTGTAAAACAAATGTAAGATCCACATTTGAAGGAAGAAAGATTGCTAAGAGCTGTGGGCAGGGTTCTAAATCTCTATGTCTTTGTCAATAGGAGTACACATTTGTCACCCATATGTTTTGTTAACTGTTTTTTCCAATGTTGTTCCTCAATGTCTGGATCTGATAACAAGCTAGAAAGGCAGCCTGTAGTGTCAGAATCAAATTGTTAAAGATGGGTGGTGGGAAAAATTCAAATGTTGATTCTAGAATCAATTTCTTCCTAGGTAATCTCTCAAAGGTCAAATTACAATCTCCAAAGAATACATCTGATTTAAGTTTCAAATAAAATGAAGTGCTGTTTTAATTCTTTAATTAGTCAGTCACTTTCACCATTTTTCTCTTTAACTTTTTGCTAATTCTGTATTGAATTTGAGAGTGTCAATGCAGGGGGAAAACTTTTGACCATAACAAGTAAAACTTTTAGATGAGGGAGCTATTTCTTCTGTATTCTTTTTAACTTCTACATTTGTGAATCTCCTATTGGCTTGGGACAGAATTTTATTTTATTTATAGGTGTTAACTTGTAAAAAAAAAAAAAAAAGAGGCTCTTAAAGAAGCTCTTGTGTCCTAAAGGTGGCTTAATGGGATTCAAATGGTACTGGCTGCTGTTACTGTAACTCTTGTGGTTATACCTGTCGTAATGTTAACTACCATTTATTGAGATGTACCAAGAATTTGGAATAGACTCTTTATGGTCCTCTCAACAGTATGTGAAGTAGATATTATGCTCACTTTATGGATGAGCTGATTAAAGGAAATTTCCCAAGGACACCCAGCTATAAATGTCAGAATTAAGATTCAAATAGAGACGTACCCTCAGTCCCTCTCATATCACTATCTCTTCATCATCTCACCCACAATATAATGCATCTTTGCCTGTCTTGCCTGTGTTGATTCTTTGTCTTTATTGAATTCCCTTTGATCTTTTCCTCTTGGTACCATGTCAATAAGTGCCTTGGTCATGAGTATTTTAAATGTTGAAATTTTGGACCAAAACTTGTGTTTTTATTTTCAGAGCATATTTTATATTCAACAGTTTTCTAAATACAACATTTCTCTGCTCAGTAACTTTGAGTGAATTCAGATTTGTATCAATTTACTATTGGATGGAAAGTGGGAGAACAGGAATCATGTCCAAACATAAAGAAAGACTATTCATTTACTTTTGTATGTTCTAGGTTCTTTTTTCTTGACATAGTTGAATCTAGTAAAAGAATTATGTCTTCTACACTATATAACACACTGACAAATTGCTACCAGAATACATCTATAGATTTGATTCAGTTAGGAAGCCACCTTTTCTCCGGCTAAGCCATGATACATTTTCTCCTTCTACTTATTACACCGTTTGTAATGATTAGTTCCCTGGGATTTCTACAGTTCAAAGGTTAATTTATAATTAAATCATATAATACAATTTATAGAACCAAGAATGTCTGTCTATTCATGCACTATCCAACATGGTAGCCACTTTCCACGGGATGCTATTTAAATTAAAATTTAAATCAATTAAAATGAAATAAAAATTAATTCTTCTGTCATGCTAAACTGCATTTCAAGTGGTGAATAACCACATGTGGCTAGTGGCTACTATATTGGACAGTGAAGCTCTAGAAAGTGTCCATCATAGCAGAAATGCTGAAGGGTAAAGAAGACAGAAATCAAGTAAGAATAATTAGTTCACAGAGCATGCTGGTCAGCATCGTCTGAGTTATAGAAAGAAATGAGTCATGTTGCATTGTAATTCCCTTTGTATTTATCTGCTTCGTAGATATCTACTAGGAGGGAGGGATTCAGTCTTGTACGTATGGTATCCCTGTCATGTAGCACACGTAGTGACTGACTCCCAGCACCTCAGGAAATATTTGCTCAGGGTTGCACAGATGAGAATCAAGAAAATAGGAGGAACAGAGTGGCTATATGGGCAGTATAAATAAAGTAGCCATTTTCTTTTCAACCTGAATTATGTCAGCCTTCAAAATGGGATAGTTGATCAAAGAGCGTTTGAAAGTGGAAGCGATAACAGTTGTCCAGACTCTAAGGCCTAAAGCCCCCAGTCACCAGATAAAAAAGAAGCCAGGACTTAATAGCATTGTCAAGTCCACTTGACTCTGATTTGGAGAGGGTGGCTGTTAAGTCATGGTGGAACATTTTGTTTCCTCTAGTTGAATGAGACTCTGAAAGGAAAATAACACTTTTATTCTAAGTATTTTATTTCCTATTCTAGAGCTAAGTCAGGAATAAGGTTAGACAACTGATTGGAAAATCATTTACAGAAGGTCTCATGTTTGGGTTATGAGAAAGCTATGATAAGGGAATCATTTATATTTTTGCAAAATGTTTTAGATTATAGCAAAATATGGTGTTGCTATGTCTTTATCTTCATATCTCACATGTTTAGTAAGCAAATCATATGTAAATAAAGAGAATGAATTATAATTGTGGTTACAATAGCAGAAAAATTATTACTATTATTATTATTATTGTTATTATTTTGTGGTTGGCACAGCTAGTGAGGTCTGGGGTATGGAATCACAAGATTGCTTTTGACACAAAAAGAGAGTTGAACTTGGGATTTAGTTGACAATTCTCTTACTTATGTATTAACATATATTTTATAGCAGGCAATCTTTCATATGGTCACTTAGAAAAACAACAACTAAACTTAGTTATAATTAACCTCACCATGTAAGTGATTTTTTTTTGTTCTGTGGCTTGTCCTCTTCTCAGCGGCTAAGTCATTCCACAGTTGTCACAGCATTTTCCCCTTTGCCCAAAGCATCATCTGCTGACCCACATCTGTGGCCATGTCCTTAAATTGTTTTCCCCTGAGATTAGAGAGTTTTGCGCATCCACTCATAGCCTCTCATCTGGCCCTTATTTTGCCTGGAGAAGCATTTTTGAGTTAGCAACCTACAGATTAGACTTGAATCCTATCTTGATTTCATTAACTGAATGTTCTCGAAAACTGAGACATGAGGGGAATTGGTAGTTAAAGGCACATCCTCAGGCTTCAGTAATGGAACCTTTGCGCATGAGCGTGGCTTGGGCAGGTAGCCTGGGGTGAGAATATAGTGGTATTGCTTTGGTATGGTCTCCAGCAATCCTGAAGTTAGGGAAAGTATTGGCTCCAGGTTTCCTTTAATTCCATCGCCTAAAATGCAGCACTACAAAAGACAGAGAAATAAAAAACTCAAGGAAATTAACCAGCCAATTGCCCTTTTAAAAATAATTTATGATTGTAGTTTTTTCACTTATCTAAGTATCTACGTACTTTATCTTTGAATACTCCATGGCTTTGTGGACTTTTGGGGGAAAGTAAACCTTTGTATACTGTAGGAACATGGTTTAATGTCACACTGACTGGAAAGAAGTAGTTGGCTACTCATGATTAGATATGTTAGAAGAGTGATAAAGTGTTTATTGCATAACTTCTTTCTCTTTTTTCCTTCCTAGACGTTTTTTCTCTCTCCTTTTTTTTTTTTTTTTTGCTACAAGGAATAAGATTTCTCCTCTCAACCTTGCTCCACCTGCCAGTTATATAAAAAAAAGACTCCAAACCAAATTCAGCTCTGTGGGAGGAATAATAAAAAATTGCAACACAGCTTGTCCTGCCATGCTACCATAGTAGGAAATATTCTGAGTTAGCTTTGTTGGGATCTCACACATAATCAAAAGATGTATTTTTCTGTGTTTTAATAGAAAATAGATATGCATCTGTGAGTTGGAAGGAATACATCAAGCTGCTGAGCTATAAAAAAAAAAAAATCTAAGGAGTAACACTAGAATATTGAACCCAATTGGAGACAGCTCTGGCTGCTTGCCTGATGAGGTATGTCAGAGATGGGCAAGAGAATAGTTTCTCACCTGAACTTCCTGGCAGCGCACAAGACATTCTCTTCCTGGGGAAGCTGCATTATTAAGAGATGCAAGTGTGTCCTGGGGATGTTCACTGTGATTGACTCTGGCAGACAACCCCAGAAAACTTAGCCAGAAAGCTCTTATTCAGAAGGGACTTTAAGTGTTTGCGACACTGTTCTGTTAAACTCCATCTCGGGCATGGAGCTCTGGGCGCAGTGACTATTGAAAGCTTCACAGTCACACTCAGATCAACGCCTTTCTAGAGCAGGCAGTTCACTTCTCCTGACAAGTGTGAAGGGGTCCTTGCCGCACGAAGGAGGGCACTAAAATCCCATTTTAAACCAGGGAGCTATTTCTGGACTCTCTTTAATGTAGTTTTCCGATAAGTTTTCTCTACCATTTAAATCGGTATATTTTGACAGCAAAAGAGTTCAAGGTCCATGTGAAAAGAAGCCTGAGTGTAACAGGTTAATAACACCAGCTCTGAGGGACAAAACTGGCTGCTGTCAGAGAGCGCAGGTCTTTAAACTTTTAAGTCTTCTCCTATAGTAAACATGTAAGCCATGGTAAGCCTCCTTAGGTAAAGCAAACCACTTCTTCAATCACCAAAAGGATTTTTCAGATATCTTGATAAGTTTGGTCTTCTTCATAGGATGGTAAAACTATTTTGAAAAAAAAAAATGCAAATACAAAATAATAAATGAAAAAGATTTGTACCTTTGGTGAAGTACTCCAGAGCTGTGTCAATAGCTGAGCGGTTTCCTTAGGACAGTTTTGAGCAACTGTCATAAGTATGTCTGGGAATCCATTTGCTTTGAGCCCATCTCTTTAGTTTTGACGGTTGTCTAAAGACATAGGTTATGTTAAAAGTTGTGGTACCTTAGGGTCTGATTTCCTATTGCTTCTAGAATCAGCTATGTAAATGAACCACCCTCCCTTCCCTAGCCAAAGATGCTGCTAAACATCCTGAAATGCTCAGCACAGACCCCACCACAAAGAATTATCTGGCTTAAAATGTCAGTAGTGCTGAAGTTGAGACACCTTTTGTTACACTGTATGATGCTGACAGATCATTTGGTCAGTTCCTCTGTCTGGATGACACATTCACATGGAAGCAAACATACTTTACCATGCTTGAATCACTGATATTTAGGCATAAACACCATGAAGAAAGGTAACAGTCACCTGTACCAAATGTCAGGAAAAGAGCTGCTGTGCAGGAGGTCTAGAACATAAGCTCTGTGAAAGCAAGCAATTGTTTTGTTTGGATTTCCATTACATCTTCAGTACATGGAATGGTGCTTGGTACACAGTAGAGACTAAATTTACATTGCTGAATCGATCACGAGTACTACTAGCATCAGACAAAGATTTCCGTGGATTTTCCACGGTGACTTTATCAAAACTTTGTTGCTTCCAATGCCAATTCTTTTCAGAATAACTTAACTAAATGCAAATTAACTTAAAGCAGGAACTCTCTAGCAGCTTATGGAATACAAGGACATAGTGAAGTATAAGGTCACAGGAAGAATTCAGGGTAGGGTAGGAGGCTCTGGGACTTTCATTCTTGTGCTGGGCCCTACTCCCAGCTCTGTCTGTGTCTCAGTTCAAAGGTTTGAAGAGCTTCCAGTTGCCTTCTGTTGAGTCAGTAAGTTGCCTCCCCTGGGTCAGGTGATAACGTGGTCCAATAAACTGTGGCCAAAGACTGGGCAGGGTCATGCAGGACAGATGTGGAAAACTGGATTGTATAACTCTGTTGAGGGAAAGGACCAGGTTGCTGACTTAAAAAAAAAAAAAAAAATATGCCATAGAGGATCTGAGCTCAGTAGGACCAGATTCTAGCATGGAGAGCATACTTGTCATGTGAACATCTTTCCTAATAACAAGATGTGCTACTTTCCACAGCAGTGAGAAAATGTGTCCTAACATGAGTGCAGACATGTTCCCTCTCCTGACTTTTCCCTTCTGCTCCCCTGTCTTTCTTGCTATAGCTCATTACAAAATACTCTTAAGAGCTGAATGTCAACTCTTGAAGTACAAGGACCATGGGTCACTATAGCAGCTGAAGGTTCTTTTAAGCCTTAGGTGTTTTGTCCTTTCAATGTTTCTCTGACATTTCTATATGCTTCCCCTCACTCGCCCACTTCAAGCACACTTGATGTTCATGAAATATCTCAAACATATTCCCATCTCAAGATCTTTGGCGTTTCTATTTCCTGGGCCTGAAAAGCTCTTCCCCTGTTATCAGTGGAGGGCTTGGTCCTTTGTTCTATTCAGTGTTTGATCATCTTTCCTCTCCGACCATAATATATAAAATGGCAGCCCTGTCATTTCTATTTTCTTCTTCTAGTTTGTGCTTCATAGTCTTTCATAGTCCTTACATTTCTATTTCCTTCTGCTAGTTTGTCCTTCATAGTCCTTACCTCCACCTGGCATAAAGATATAATCTATTTATTTTGTTATTGTCTATCTCCCCCTAGGAGAATGTCAGGATCTATAAGGGCAGGCAATTTGTCAATTTAGTCCACTACTGTATACCCACTCCCAGAATAGTGCTTTATACATAATAGCTTCTCAATAAATACATACTGAATAAATGAATACATAGGCAAAATAAAATTATACACATATTTTACATTTGCATTAGATAGTCTAAGACATTACCTGAGTAAGATTTTATTCACAGATATAGGCTGTTAGACCAGTGTCAACTGAATTACTTAATGAGTAGAATAATTTGAAGTTGACTTTTATTAGGTATCGATTTAAGAAACTGGCCAATAATATATGGTGATGGAAGGAGAACTGTCTCTGGGTGGTGAACACATAATAAAATATATAGATGATGTATTATAGAAATGTACACTTGAAACCTATGTAGTTTTATTGACCATTGTCACCCCAATAAATTTTAATAACAAAAAAGGAAACCAGCTGATATTATTTTTTGTCATTTCTCACTTTGTGTTATAGCAAAAGTTCCAAATTCAATATATCAACTTCTCCTACGAATGTGTCAAAATTTCTATTTTGTTTTTAGGTTGCCAATTATGAAAACATAGGAGGAGGAAGAAAAAGTACATTTTATTCTCACATGCAAACTTTCAACTTCATTTAAAATCAAGGATTAAGGTTTTTTTACTTTTCGATCTAGAGTCTCCTTAAAGGTAGAGAACACAAAGTTGTTCTATGTGAGCAGAACTCAGACAAACATACTTGAAGCACTTGATTTTAAAAGAGGTGATGAGCATGGAAGATTCACTATAGAACAAGCATTAGGCAGAAGTGTGAAGTGGACATGACTTGTCTTTAATTAAGCTCCTCCCTACATTAAGGTGTCTTCCATACATCAGATGGCCCATTTCTGGCGACTTGTTTCTCAAAGTTTATGGCTTCTGTATCATTTCCATCCTCATTTCTCTTGACATTTCTCTACTGGAACCTCTTTCTTTTAGAATCGGGAGAATTTATGATAATACATTATAACAACTACTAGTAATTTTCAAATAATTTAGATAATTATTAATTTATAATCACTCATGTATTCAGATGATTAATAATTACTTTGATAAATCAAGTTTTGCTACTGGGCTAATGTACTAATGAGAAAGGGTCTTAGGTTGGCAATCTAGTTAACATGGGTTCTCCCAGCCTTATGATGGGGGCCTATCTACCTTGCATTCCTGGGACTCAAAATTATTTATTGAATGCTTGATAATGACTCTTGTGGTGCTAGCAATTCAGATCTTGTTAAGGATGTAATCATAAACTTTCCTGAAGGAGAATTTAGTAAGGCCATAGGTAGTAAACGTTAGGACTTCTGAAGCAGGCGTGAAGATACCATATGATAGAGCAAACAAACCTCTAATTCCCCAAACTATTAAATGATTATCTACCATCTTCCCAGCATTATTTCTCCAGAAAGCAATTCATTTTGTTATTGTCTAGCGTAGAATCAAGTTTAGTGGATAGATTGTTTTTATTCTGATATGTCAGTATTTAAAGAAAAGACAATTGAATAATGGCAATGATAATTTCTGTAGAGCTTTAACTTTGTATCAATATTCATCTCTGTACTATCTTAAGTTGCAGAGATCTTAGCTGGAAACCAAATGTGTCCACTGCTGATGTCCAGATAGAGCGAATTAATATGAAGGGAAGCCACGAGAAGTTAATTTGCATGAGGGACTGAGGCAATGCATTGGGCAAAATTGCTCTATTAATGAAGTAGCTCATAATTGTCACTAATGTTTTTCTCTCTATTCAGTCATCCAATGGCTGTGTCTGAGTCCAAGAAGAGATAGTTCTGAGTCCTAGATGCAGATCTACTGTTGACGCAGAATAAGAACTTGGACACTCTTCATTTCTGCACCTTTCCCACTCCCCCCAGCATGAAGAGAATGTCTTTCTGGAATACATTCCAGCAATCTTCTAAAGAAATAAAAGCTAGGTGACATAATGATCAAAATAAGGGTAGGTAGTTTAAAATTTAAAGTCACAGGTAAATTTGTTATAGATCGTTAGAATGGCAAACTCATTTTATAAATAACATAGTTAATTAACATGGGTCTAAATATCTTTTTATGTCATTTTAGAAGTAAAAAACAAATATGGATCTTACTTACACTAGTTTCCATTCCTTTCTCTTTTCTTCCTTTTTTTTCCTCTCCCTCCCCTTTTTTCTTCAGTCATTTTCCTTCAGGTTATTTTTTAAATTATTTTTATTATTTTTTTATTTATGTGCCAGTGACACCCTTCTTGCTTTAGAGTCAGGAAAAGTGGGATTTCTCATATCTCCTTCAGAGAACATCCTGTCTTTTCTCTCTTTTTAAAGGATAGAGAAGGTGACTTGCTTCCTCATATCTAATTTAAGATGTTGATTTACAATGAAATTCTAAAGCAGCAATTTCTATTTCTTACGCTGAGTTTCAGAGGTTGGTTGCATACCTATTTTTGTTAATTTGTAAGGAGAGGTAAGTCTCTGAACAGATTGGAAATTAGAGATCCTGTAGGCTTTAAAAAAGAAAAATTCTTTCATTTTTGTGCTAGAGGAGTTAGTAGCCAATTTTAAAACTTAAAATGAGCCTTATATTTCTGTTCCCTTGGGGCTTATTCTGCATCTTCTGAGGACCAATATGTGCAGTCTTAAAGTGAGTTCCATGTTGTTCTCAGCTTTAGTGTTTTTTCCTCACACAGCTGTCAGTGGTGCACTATGTGGGCTTATCTGTGGGCAGAAGAGCTCTCTGGGTGGGCACTGTCTGTGCCCTCAAATGCAGATGGCACTCAGGGCACTTTCTTTTTCTCTATCCTCCCACTCTACACACTGATCAAAATTCATCCTCAGTGTCTACAGCATTGCGGGGAGCTTGATTAGCCTATGGGTTCCGTTCTCTCTGTTTACACAGAAAATAAGAGTTTATAGGGAAGTGATGCAAATGGATAATGAGTGTCCTGAACCATGTAGGAGATAGAGGTTGATGATATAGACATGCTTGGAGTGAATTGAAGCTTGAAATATAATTGATAAAGAAATAGTAAACTGCCTTCAAAAGGTCTTCCCAAGAGCAAATTTACAGTCCTGAATGAGTCTGAATACAGAATTTATTTGATAGCTTTGGGGCATTACCTACTTTTGAAGCCAAAGTTATTTAGGTTAAACTAACTCTATATGTGCACTTATACCTCTCTCCCAATATTGAAAACATGAAGCATTTCGGTTTAGAATGAGAAATATCTACTGCTAATAACTATTCTTATATGATACCTGTTCTTAGATAATGCCCAAGTTTATTAGAAGAGACCAGTTTTCTCCCCATTTATATAACTTCTCCCTCAATATGAGTAAAACATATTTTACCTTGAGCTAGAGAGCGAGAGGTGGCATAATGAATGCAGTAGGAAGGCCAAGAGAAATGAAGTTTCTATTTGAAATGGTTATGGGGAAGCAACAGTTTAAAAGAGAAATCAGACTTTGGAAATCATATATCACATTCATTTAAAATTTTCAGCTATTGTTTTGTCTCCCAGCAAGATTAGCTATAACAACATTGATTTATATTTTCGTTGGCATCACTTCAGATCCTCCAATAAGTGGACACCATGATGGAATTATAAGTGCAAGAGATTGATTGGGGGAATCCCTGGGAGAGATAAAGGGGAGGAGAGAGGTAGGCAAGGAGGGGCTTTAGACTGAACCACATGCCTGATTTCCTATGAAGAGAGAGGGAGGAGGAAGAAGGATTCAGTTGGAAAAGCCAAACACTGCAGTGCCACTCCCAGAATGTCATGGTGAGGCTGATGGGCTGCCCAAAACAAAAGTTGACCATTGGAGGAGTCCCAAATTGGGCAGAAATGGCCAGTTTCTACTTCCCCCAGGTGCTCACGTGTGTGCTGGGAGAAGCCAGGGAGGGTGTGGCCTCAGTATGAGTGCTGAAGTAGATCCCCGAGATGGGGACCTGGAGCTGTCAGCTCACAGGGCTCTTTCCTGCAGGTTCTCCCTTGAAGGGCCATCTGAGCAGTGCACCTCTGTGGGTACCACATTACTATTATGTGTTTAATTGCTATTTAAATTCTAGAAATTTTACATCCTTTCTCATGCATTTTTGCTAGTTTTAGCCTTCAAGTTCCTATACTGAGGCCTAAGAGTTTTAGCAAATGTTTCATTAAACCTCACCCATTTATTGCTCTGTAATTTGCATTCATACCCCAATCACTCTGCTCATTTGGGCTGTTTCCATGAGATGTGTATGACTTAAAGAAAATTTATGAGAATCATGACTGAGCTATGTCCCACAGCTGAGGCTGTCCAAAATATGTGCTATTTTTGATGCATTTTTTGCTAATAATTTTCTTAAACCTCTTCTCAGGGTATATCACACACTGTTTATCAAGTTAAGTGCATCCTTGTCTCTAAGCTCAAGGACACTTGTTAAGAAGTGCCGCCACCCCCCATCTCGAACCTATTTGGGAGAACACAGTGATGGGGAAGGGGGGGGATATTAGCTCTGGGGAGGAGGAAGAAAAAGATGGAGGGTTATGATATCTATAAGCCTGGTTCTCTATCCCCAAATGGTGATAGCAACATTCTAATTCTAATACAACCCCATCAGGAGGAAGCATGTGAGAACTCAGACTCGGCTCTAAACCCAGGCACATACATTATACATGCAACCCAAGCATGTCTGAGAGGGATGCTCAGTCAGCAGACACCTACAGCATTTCACCTGCCTCTAAAACGTGGTGAATCAGTAAACCTAGACAACAGGCTGATATTAGTTGTCCTGATGTGACACCGGGCTTTGCTCACTCCTTTCTCTCAGGGCTCACCGGGACAGAATATTTTCACTCTCAGAAGAAAGAATTGTGAAGAGGCATCAGGAAGGCAGCTTTTTAACATTGAAATAACACTAACACCTTTCTAGATTTCACACACACACACACACACACACACACACACACACACACACAAAGAAAAAAAAAAAAAGAAAAAAAGATGGATATTATGGGTGGTTTGAAGAAACAAGACTTAAAACCTGATTTGGGGATGGCTTCTTTGAACAAGCCTCTGACCTCAATGTAGTTCCTTTAGAATTTAATCTCATGTCCACGTAAGCCAGGCCTTCCAGCCTTTGTCCAGGATCAAATCTGGATATACTTATTTGTGTAGACTCTTTACTAAGGGTTTCCTCCAGATAACTCGGTCACACCCTTTTGCAGCGGTAAGGATGCTTTCCAAAGATGAACATATTGAAGTTAAAATAAATTACTGTAAACGAGAAGCTGATGAGTGCCCTTATGATTTGTATTGTAAAGAGTCCAGCTCATAAAAAATATTTTTGAGACTTGATTCCAAAAAGCAGTTCGTAATTCTTTTCTGGGATGCAGAATCAGAATATTAGTCGCAGCTAGTACTGTTTTTATCCACATCCTTCCTAAATTAGGCTACCACTAAGTCTACTACGGGAGAAGCATACCTATCTGCTCTCTTCACTGCATGAGTGAAACTGCTTGTCAAAGATTTGTCAGGTTGGTGCCCAGGGCACGTGTTTACTGTTAACAATTCTGTCAAAAGCAAGTTTGGGGCCTGACAGCACGTTCACTGTAAAATTGCTGGTGGACATCTGCTCAGTACTGGGCTGTGAGTGTGGGGCTGTGTGCCGAGGTTTATCCAGACACTTGGCTAATAGGGAGGAACCTGATTTAGTGTTATTTCCATAAGTGGCAGCGCTTGAGAGTCCCTGTTCTAATTATGACCTCAGGCAGCCACTTAACGTGCTTCTTAGTTGCCCATCTGGCCTTAAAAATACATTATTTCTGTAACAAAACAGAGAGGATTCTGCAGTGGAAAAGTTTGCGTGTTTCTGGGACTCAGTAGATTTAACAACAGAAGTATTACCATTGAGTTAATTTTTCAATAGTTTTAGGGAACCTGAGTTTTTATTTCAAATTGTATTCCCTTAATGAAGTTAATGAAATTATAATGCTGGAGAAATTAAGTTGATTCTTTACAGCAGCACAAATAAAAATAGGTTTTCATTTTGCTTCCTTACCAAATCTCTAAATTGAGGCCATATTTTTCTCTATTTAGTTTGCTATTCTCCTTTTGGCACTTTGGTGGAATTGTACATATTTAAAGACTGGTATTTTGGAACTCTGCAAAGCACATAAGTGTTTTTGCTGGAGAAGTTATTTCTGTTAGTTGCCTTCTTTACTTACAAGTTGACTATAACACATCATGAAGCTTATGCCCTATATAAATTGCTTTAATTATGTTGAGTTTATGTAACTTCTTTTTGTTTGTATAGGCTGCATGTGTGCATGATTCTTTTTCTAAAAACTCAAGAAGCTTATTGAATGTCACAGTAAATAAATACAACCACATTTAAACAAAAGTATTTATTCCTACTGTTTTTACTCAAGTCTAGAACACCAAGATCATTGTCTTTGCACGATGACACTTTATTTTGGTAATTAAGTGGGAAGAGCAGGGCAGTATTCTTATCATAGCTATCCAGATGGCAAATGCAATTCTTAAACTTCCAGTTTACCAACATAAGAATTCTTCCTCCCCTCGCCTCTGTCCTACAGCAACAAACATGGCCCAGATGCCGTGATAAATGTGTGGGACTCATGCTATGTTCTTGCAGGAACATTTGTCATGGCCAACTCTAATTTAAGACCAAGAAACACTTTCAGCTGCTTTTATCTCATTGCTAAATCTAATGAAAGTATCAGGAGGAAATTCGAGGAATTTTGAAATGATTAAAGAGCTAATATATAATGAAAATCTCAGAGAAAAGTAAAAATGCCAACATAATACCTATAACACATGTTTGTTTGCCCAGTATTCTGCAGCCAAATTTGATTTTTTAAAATAAAATATAACAAAACTTCAAAGACGTTCAAAAATCTAATCATTGCCCACTTTTATTACATTATTGTTTTCTGCTCAACTGATAAGACAGTGGCACATAGTATTTGAGTTTCTCTGGATATACTTATTTTAGTGAGCATTTGTATGTCCTTTCTGTTTAAATACTTTCATTTTACCTGTCTTACTCACTCACAGTACATCGAATATGAATAGAACTGAAAAAAAAAAAAATGAAGCACAACTGCTTTCCTTATTTATATGTATTTCAGGGTAGTAATAATGTTGTCATGATGGAAACCCAGATCTCCTAAAACTCTTGAATTATTATGAAGTTATCTAACTCTTGGTTTGTCAAAGACTCAATTGAATTTATATTGGCAAATGTTTTAGCGTATTCAGAAAGTGCTCCCGTTGATGATATGAGGAGTATTTTATCATTGAGTAGATAACAAGATGAGTAAAGTGTTGGGGAAAAGAGAATAAGATAGAAAATACTTAACTGCTTAGGGTAATCCCACTCTGCCCAGGCTTCCTGTCCATTTGCATGCTCCTATGTACTGATTGGGTTCTTATTTATACGCTCACTATATGCAGAACTTTGGGTTGGGCAAGTGAAAAACATCATATGACCAGTTACCTAGGCAAGCGTTTCTGTTACAGATATATAATGAGGTCCTTGAGCAAATAATATGACTAATGGTTTATAACTGCCATTAATAATACTTTGAATTACATATTTCCTAGGGCTGCTGTAACAAAGTACAACAAATTGTGGGCTTAAAACAACAGAAATGTGTTGTTTCACAGTTCTGAAGGCCAGAGGTCTGAAAAGCAAGATGTTGCCAAGGCCATGCTCCCTCTGAAATTACAGGGGAGACTCCTTCCTTGGCTCTTCCTGACTTTGATAGTTTTTCAGCAATCCTTGGCTCTCAGCTATAGCAGTTCAATGGTGTTCTTCCCTCACTTGTCCATGTCTGAGAGAAAACAGAGTTTTCTCTCCCTGAATGCCTATTTCTCTTCTTCCTATAAAGACACCTGTTATGTTGGAGTAAGGGCCAACCCTTCTCCAGTATGACCTCATCGTCTCTTAATTACTGCGAAGATCCTTTCCAAATGAGGTCACATTCATAGGGTTTTCAGGTTAGGACTGTTGTTTCCAAGCACAGAAACAACCTTGGTTATCTGAGCAAATGGGAGTCTATTGTGAAGATATTGGAGAATGAGATAATAGATGGGACACTGGAGGACTGTGCTAGGAGAATGAACAAAAATCAAGGGTCGTCACGGGGATGAGCAGGCAGAATTACAACCCAGGGCCTGCTACAGGAGCAGTCTGTCCTCTATTCTGCTCCTGTATCCTGATTAATTTGACCTCAACTGTTGATTTAGCATCTCAAGGATAAGTGTCTGAATGACTGAATTTAGGAAGCTGACTGTGACAAGGACAGACTGAAGGACGATCTGCCACTCTCAGCTTATAGAGTGGGAGGCTGCAGTGGAGGTGAGTGAGTTAGAATTGCTCTCCTGTTAAAACTATAGTCAATTGGAAATTTTCTCAAAAGGATAATGGAAGTGACAATAGGAAGAGGGAAGGGGGTTTCAGATATTGGATAGTCAAATATGACAAATGTTTGCTGTGAGGATGTAAAGTCTATGGCACCAAACAAAAATGATCAGTTTTTCAGGGATGAAAAGGTCCTCAAGTTAAGAAACAAGATTGGACATGGCCTTCTTTTAAGTTACCCATTGGCTACCAGTAGTGGAAGGGATACGAATGAAAACATTGAACAATTTGGAATCTTCAATTGGAATCCTCTGGGGATGCTAATTTTATTTAGTGGCTATTTCCACTAAAATATAAGTTCAATGTAGGAAGGCACAGAGAACTACTTAGCGCATAGTGGACACTCAAAAAAACATTTATTGAGTAAATGGATTAATGACTGTCTAACACCCTGTTGTTTAGATGGAGTCCACTCTTCTGCTACTATAGTTAATGCACTAATGAACATCTTATTGCATGAAGTTTTTACTTTTGAATTTCTCCTTGTGATTACACTGATAAAGAAAATGTATAAAAATAATGTATATTTTTGTTTGCATATCTGTAAAACAATAATAGCTACTATCTAAGTTGGCTGTGAAGATAAGAGATGATGTATAGAAAGTTGCCTGCATAGTGTCTGGCAAAAAGAAGACAACCTACAAGTGGTAGTGATTGGTGGGTTCAAAGCTGATGGTCATTCCACTTTTGCACAGAGGATTTTGAATTTGCATAAGTCTTCGAAAAAATAATTGAAACTTCTGTGTTCTTCCCCCAAATGAATGGCAGAAAAAAAGTTTGTTTTAAAATGTTAAGTATAGGCATTATAATAAATGACTCCAATCATAAATGAATGGTAGATGACTCCTGCAGAATGTTTTATTTTGAACAGGAATGAATGTTTTTGTTTCTGCCAGGAAATCTAGATAGTTCAGAGAATCAGTATGTTGGTAAAAACTTATCAAATTCAAATGTTATCAGAATGATCTGGACCATTTTAACCTGTGGGTGTAAATGATGTCACATTAGAATACTTTGTGATAGCTCTCCCCTCTTCTAGAGAACTTTTCACCATTTCTGTAGTTATTTTGTGAGGTCCTAGACATGTTATATCACATGTGCTTCTGCTATGTGTGGGCTTTGTGAAGACATGCTCCTCCTAAGAGGACTGCCATCCACCTACGGGGTTCTCAGCCCAAACTGCATGGGAATAAAGGAAGATGTCTTCTCCCCAATTCTATGTAGCAGTTGGTTACTTGAACTCAGAAGATTCTCTACTTTTATTTAAACTTTTCCCATGATTTTCATATATATAGTACCTTCAATTGTGATGGAAAAAACATGTCTCATAGGAAGTCAGATGCCTTTCTCTTCCTTCTGTCTTCCTTACATGGAAAGGTGCCTTGTTATAATTTTTTCCCCTCAAAATCAGTAGCCAAAGTATCAGCTTTTTCTTTAAAATGCTGAACAGATTATTCCCATAACCTACGTCAGCATAAGGATGTCTTATGTGTCTATAGCATGCTGGTTGTATATAAACTAATAAAAGGAAGAGGAGGAATATATTTCCAGGAAAATTGAGATTTGTGCTTTTAAAATTGCTATTACAGAAACTATACTGTAGGGAGGATTCTGTATTCATCAGTGATTCTGAAAATTGAGGCCAAAGTTTCCCACTGAAATATCTTCTAACGCTTTGTTTTAAGATTATATGCATATGGCTTCTTAACAATCTACATTGAAATGAGAGGTGAGGCAGAACGTATCTGTGGTTATTCTGGAAAGGACATCTAAACATCAGAGTTTCAGCTTACCTCTAAGCTATTTTGTATGCAGGTCGGAGGCTCTTCCTGAGGCATTTTGAGCAGTGTACTCCATAAGTTTTAGATCTTAGGTCTCTGGTTCCAAATTACTTCTTTTTAAATGCAGAAATGATGCAATGATGCAATAATGCATTAAATAATTCGAAAATTAAAATTTCTATAGTTTTGCCACATCAGCTAATTATTCTTGATTTTTTCCAATTCATGCTTCCATGACTATTTCTACATAGTTATTAAAATCTCTATATAGGTAATGTTGTGTTCTTTTCACATGCTGTATTGTGAGCACTGTTCTGCACCGGCTTCGTAATAATAATAAGGTAGAGATGACGCCCTCTGAGGAATCTTTCTTGAAACCCTAACTAAAGCTGTCCCCTGTTCCCTCACTCCCTATCCCTTCCTGCTTTTTAATATTTTTCTAGCATTTACTATTGCCTGACATTATAGTATTATATGCTAATTTTCTTTAGTGGCTATTTCCACTAAAATATAAGTTCAATGTAGGAAGGCACAGAGAACTACTTAGCACATAGTGAACACTCAAAAAAACATTTATCGAGTAAATGGATTAATGACTGTCTAACACCCTGTTGTTTAGATGGAGTCCACTCTTCTGCTACTATAGTTAATGCACTAATGAACATCTTATTGCATGAAGTTTTTACTTCTTTTGAACTTCTCCTTGTGATTACACTGATAAAGAAAATGTATAAAAATAGATAATATATATTTTTGTTTACTCTTTTTTTTCATTCATTCATTGATTTTTCAAATGTTTAAATGTCTGTGCTGGCTATTGTTTTATGTCTGAAGACACAGTTGTGAAAAAGGTAGATGAAGTTTTCGTCCTTACAGAGTTTTTATTCTAGGGAGGGAGATAGGCAATAAATAAACGATTAACTATCAGATAGTGATAGTGTTATGGAGAAAATTGAAAAAAAGGAGGAAAAGGTATGCCATTGAGGTAGGGATGTCGGGGAAGGCCTTACCGAGAAGGTAAGCTTTAAGAGGATTCTTAAATGAAATAAGGGGACGTTGAGCCATCTGAATAAAGTAGAGAGAACAGCAAGTGCAAAAATCCTGCTGCGGTAAATACTTTTTTGTATATTTACCTATTATGTTCTAACGGAGTTGTGTCTAATCAATTTTATTTGCTCTTGGTTAAAAATTGTGTGTGGAAGCCTAATTTATTAAGTGTAATTTCTATTTTAGGTTAGCTTTAATTGATGTCTTTGATCACAAATAAGGATAAAACTTCGTTTCCTGTATTTGTTCACTACTTGTTTCATGTCTTCTTAAGTGAACTCTCTGTCATTGTCCTTTGGGTATTTACCATTAGCGTCTTGATGCTTTTCTTATAGATTTGAGTGTGATCTTTACATGTTAGAGATACAAATATTTCTGTGTCATTCACATTCTAACTTTGTTTTTGGCTACTTTTCATTATATAGCTGTCCTTTGTGATTTTTAATGTCTGCATTTTAATGGAATAAGCTGATATTAAGAAGTATCTGTGGTAAATTGGTTGTATTAAGAGCCCTGATTTTTGCCCCCCCCCATGTATCCACATCTTTTGCTGTGTGACTTTTTATTCTCTTCCACATTGACGATGGGTCAGCCATGTGACTTTGGGCAGTGGTGAGTAGTAAGTGTGGCAACAACACAGGCTTGAAAAAAAACAAGAAAAGAACTTGTGCAATTGCTGTCTCTGTCTTGCTCTCTGCAGTTGTCATGAGACTGTGCCAGTGCTACATAGCAGGTGGATGGCAGACACTTAGTACAGAGCCAAGTTGTGAAGCCCTAGCCCAGGCCATACTAGATTAGCACAGCCAGCTGGCCCCCAGATATATAAACAAACCTGGTCAAGACCAGCGGAGTCACCTACATGACCCACCAATCAGTACAGTCATAGACAGGAGCCCAGTCAAGAGCAGCCAAGCCCCCACATGCCTGTGAGTTAAATCTCATAGTGTATAATGAGAGGGGTGTAGGATTGTTTTCTATGTAGCATCTTTGGGGAATAGGTAATTTAGAGTACCCATCTTTAAACTACCACTCTGTATTTGTGTTCTGTGTTGGTGGCTGATATTAGTGGAATGAAAATTTCTGAAAGTATGTTAAAATATAATGGCAATGTTGGTCAAATATTAATATTTCACTGTATCACCATGCCCTATCATGCACCAGATGGGCAAATTTGTATGGGTAAACATGAGAACAATCCAAAGAAACATCTCCTGATGGGCTGATTTAGGGAGGCTCAAAGGATTCTCTGTCTAGTAAATCTGTATGAGAGAGGGAACTGCTGCTAATGAAGATGAGTACAGACATTTCAAAGATAAAAGTTCAATAAAGTAGGATGAACACACTGCCCAATCTGATGCTGTCCCCTTTCTATGGAGAACAGAGATATATAACTGTTTCATCAAGCATCAATGTATGTTTTTCTGGTAGCACTATAGCTATTCCCTTTCCTCTGGGGATGCAAACCATGGTGCTCAGCAGCTGTCAGGTAACTAGCATCATTTTAGGCAGAGCTTATTCCCAGCTGTCTATTGTTTCTTTATCAAATCTGTATGGCCCTTGGTTTTAAGAAAACCTTAGTATTTAGTTCCAAGACTATATGAAGTTTTCTGTTTGTGTCAGGAGTGTTTTCCTCCGCTCAGCTCCACAGCCTAGGAAGAAAAATAGACATGAGCAAATGATATCGCAACTCAGACTAACTGGGGTCAACCATTAGCGTTTACTTTATCAACTTTTTAAAGCACATTTTTTCCCTTTGTGTATCTACTAGATTTCAAAACTGAGAAAGTTACAATCCTCCCACAGATCTGATAAATGTTTAAATGCTTCATTTAGTGCCAGGTTTTCTAAAGTTTGTTTTTCTGCAATCTGGACCTTCAAAATGTGGTTAAAGTCAGATTATAAGGTTATTAATAATAAGGGTATGAGCATATTTTTAAAAGGAAATAATCATATTTAATACATATTGTATTAAATCAGATTTAATACAATTTAAAATTTTTATGTCAAGAAGAGAGCTAATAAAAGAACTGATCAGTGGATAATTTAATGCTGATGCTTTGATTATAGATGTAAGTGAAATTCTTCCTGAATTTGTAATTTGGTATTTTTAGTTTCATGGAAAATGAGATTAATGAAGGTCATTTGATTTAACTAAATATTCTTGAGAAATAACTTAAAGAGAATCTACATGCCAGAATTAGATAGTCAATGAATAAGCTTTGGCTGAACCTGTGATAATATTGGCATTTAAGTTTCCTTAAATTATACTGTAAGATATATATATGCTTAGATTATATAAAGTTCAAAATGATTTTATATTGATTACACACATCTGAGTAATTTGATGAATATTGTATTAGACTGACTTGAAAGTTGGACTTGCGCTAGGAGGAATAAGTTACCATTTTATGAATCAGGTAACGAGAGGATGACCTTATGCCATCTATTTCCTTAACAAACATCAAGTAAGGACTTGAAATATGAATTGAGTGCCTGAAATGAGAATTGATCAGCAGAGTAAACAGATTGAAATTTTCGGTTAAGAGAGATGTTATCCAATAAAAAAAAAGTAGTAAAAAAACTGAGTTAATGTGACTAAATATACCAGTCAGAGTTCCATTTAGGAAATGGAAACCACTCTAGATATTTCAATCAAAAAGAAATTTAATACAGGCGATTAAGAGCTTATAAAATCTTTCAAAGTGCTAGAGGAGATTGAGGTTACCATTACTGTAATCAATACCAGAAGTCAGGAAGCACTGCATCCCTTACCATCACCGATGCCACGAAAAATGCCTCCGACTTGTGAAGCTAGTGACCAGACCCTCGAATGTGGATCCCAGTGACCACAGACACCAGCATGAGCTGGACCTTTTGGCCCGCTTCCACACAGAGGTGCTCTCTGTCTCACCTCCATCTTCCACTTGTCCCACAAGACTATCTCATTGGTGGAACATGTGTCACATGCAGCTCCTTTCTCCTGGGGAGCCTGACAAACGTCTGCTTTAGCCTTCTAGCACCTCTACTACAGGGGTCTTCGTAAAAAGGGATGAAAATGAATGCTAAGTCCACATCTAGCACACTTAGTCTATTTTGAAGACTCATGATAGCCTCCTGCAAGGTTTAAGGGAGGTGAACAAAAATACCAGGAGACCTTTCTCAGTATATTCACAGGCAACTTCACAAGCGGCTAAAGGTTAACTTTGTCAGAATGTGATATATGTCTGACGGATGACAGGAAGTTAGGCATATAGCCTAAAATTTAGTTTTAAATATAACTTCAGCATGAGTATTTAGAAGAAAGAGAAAATCACCACCTAAATTGTAATGTCCAGCTTTAGCTGGTAGTTACTTGTCATATAATATTTCAAGATGAGAACTGACTAAAAATTATGATGATGATAATTCAATGTTTACTGAGCATTTACCAGGTTTTAGGTGTTTTATAAGCATTATTTATTTAATCTTCATAACCACCCAATGAAATGACACTACTATTAGGTCTATTTTACCCATGAAGAAATTAGGAATTAGATCAATTGACTTGGCCAATGTCACACAACCCACCAAACCTTATTCTCCTGTCTTCTCCATCTTTGTAAATACCATCATCTGCCAAATTACTAAAGTCAGAAAATTGATGCATTATCCATATTCTTTTTTCTTATCCTAAATCAAATCCATCAGCAAGTGCTGTTGACTCTTCCACCAAAGCATGTCTAAAATCTGCCTCCTCTCTCAATAGAGATAATTGAGGTAATAACCTCAATTATCACTAGTCCAAACTTCCATAATCTTGTGACTACCACACTAGCACCCTGACTGGTCACCTTCCCTCTATTCTTGACTCTCTACAATTCATTCTGTTCTGCAGTGAGAATAAATATGTGCGGGGACACATTTCAGATCAAACATTCCAATTGCTTTTCATTATACCTAGAATAAAATCCAAACTTTTTATACAAAATGTTGCTCCTAATTACCACTACAAACTCATCTCATATCTCTTACACTTATCATCTACACTCCAGTTATACTGACTGTATTAGTTTGCTAGAGCTGCCATAACAAAGTAATACAGATTGGGCGGTGTAAACAACTGAAATTTATTTTCTCACAGTTCCAGAGACTAGAAATTGGAGATAAAGGTGCCAGCAGGGTTCCTTCTGAGGCCCTTGAGGAAAATATCTGTTCCAGGCCTCTCTCCCTGGCTCTTGGATGGCTATCTTCCCCCTGTGTCTTCATATCATCTTCCATCTGTACATGGCCATGTCCAAATTTCCTCTTTTTATAAGAACACCAGTCACGTTGGTACAGGATTCATCCTAGTGACCTCATTTTAACTTAAATACCTCTGTAAAGATTCTATCTTCAAATACATTCGGAGGTACTAGGGATTAGAACTTCAACATGAATTTTTGCGGGGACACATTTCAGATCATAAAACTGATCTTTCCGTTTGCAGAAAATCCCCAGTTCATTTCCACTGTGGGGCCTTTGCACTGGCTCTATCTTCTGCCTTCAGTGCTATTCTCACTTCTCACAGCTGGACCCCCTCCAACTGTTTTGTTGTAGCTCCAGGGTCTTTCCTTAAAGGGATCATCCCTGATCACCTAAACTCAAGAAACCACTGAGGCACTTTCTGTCTCATCACTCTACTTTACTCTTCCTTGCATAGCACTTATTACATTTTGACATTTTTCTATTTGTTCTTTTGTTTGCATGTTTCCCCCAAACCTTACTAAAATGTAAGTTCTGTGAGGGTAGAGACCTTGGTTATTTTGTTCAATGTTTTATCACAGCATATAATACAGGGCCTGGCCTGACAAATGGGAAGATAGAAAGAAAGAAGGAAGGAAGGAAGGAAGGAAGGAAGGAAGGAAGGAAGGAAGGAAGGAAGGAAGGAAGGAAGGAAGGAAGGAAGGAAGGAAGGAAGGAAGGAAGGAAGAAAGAAGAAAGAAGGAAAAAAGAAATAGGCAGAAAGATGGGAGAAGGGAGGAAAAGAAAAGAAGTAAAGATGAAAACAAAGAAAGAGGATTCTGAATAGGTCTATCTGACTCCTGGATTTTTACCATTGGGTTGCTTTAAAAAATTGTGCTCAAAATACGTATTTAATAAAATTCAAAATATTAGGTTGGTGCAAAATTAATTGTGGTTTTTGCAATTATTTTTAACCTTTTAAATTGCAATTACTTTTGCACCAACCTAATACCATTTTGGTTACCACGAGTGATTTAAAATTTAGAAGATGAAATTTCAGTTTGCTGGAATTTTCAGTTGTCTTCTGTGTATAGTTGTTAGTAGTGTTGGATCCCATGATGCATCTTCATAATTCTGAGGAGAACCATAAGCTGGCAAATGTAATGAAACTTTGCTAAGTTCAAAAGAGTCATACAAACAGTTTATTATTCACACCACTCAATTTGGGCCTCCATTCCTTTGTTTCCAATGCCAAATGTGCATCTATACTAAAGGAGTTGTGATGCTGGAGAAAACTACTTTGCTAAACACAAATGTAGAAACAGATGCAGGTAGAAAATACTAGAGAAGACTCCTACCTGGAACTTGTTTTCAATATTTTGTAATATAAAATTTGAGTGTTTGATGGTGTGGTAGGTAAAATTCTAAGGTGGCACCCATGATTGCTGCTCTTCTGTGTCCACAATTGGTGTTAATCTTTTCCCCTATGGGGTATAGGTGGGATCTTTGACTTACTTCTAGATGACAGAATATGGCAAAGTGAGTTTTTTTTCAGATATAATAATGTCCCAAATCAGTTGAATTTGAGCCAATAAAAGTCACATTATCATGTATGAGACTGACTTCAATAAAAGCCCTTCAGTAAAGGATTCCCCGCCCTGCCCCCCACCACCCCAAGGTGAGAGACTCTTTTGTGGGCTTGATGAAGTTAGAAGTCATGCTGATGATTCCCATGTGACAAGTAATTGTACGAGGCCACTAGGACCGGTGGGTGGCCTCCAGCCAGAAAAATTGAGCTCAAAAGCAGATTATTCCCCACTTGAGCCTCCAGATGAAAATTCAGACTGGTTGACACCTTGTTTGTAGCTTTGTGAGACCCTGAGCAATGGACCCAGCTAAGCCATGCCCAGAATTGTGACTCATGGAAACTTTGAGATAATAAATGTATTATTCTAAGCTGCTAAATTTGTGGCAATTTGTTACACAGCATAGATTACACATAGTTTCAAAATTAAGAATATGAGGCCTTGTACTTGGACAAGTGGTTCCTATCTACTTTACTATGTTCTCTGCAGTTTGTCTCTAGTGCAGCTGAAGTATTTATTTCAAAATGAAAATACAGTAGTGCCCCCTTTATCCACGTTTCACTTTCCACAGTTTCAATCACCCACAGTCAATTGCCATCTGAAAATATTAAACAGAAAATTCCAGAAATAATTCATAACTTTTAAATCATGTGCCATTCTAAGTAGTGCAATGAAATCTAGTGCCATCCCACTCCATGCACAGGACTTGAATCAGTCCTTTGTCAAGTGTGTCAACGCGATAGAGGTTGCCTCTGTCACTTAGCAGCCACCTCCATTATTAGATCCATTATCAGGGAAAGAGAACACATTCACATAACTTTATTACAATATATTGTTATAATTGCTCCATTTTATTATAAGTTATTGTTGTTAATCTCTTACTGTGCCTGATTTATAAATTAAATGCTATCATATGTAAGTAGGTATGTACAGGGGAAAAAAAAAAAAGTATATGTAGAGTTCAGTACTATCTGCATTTAAGGCATCCACTGGGGGTCTTGGAACATATCCTGTGCAGATAAGAGGGGACTACTATAAAACATCTCTTTTGCTTAAAATTCATTTGTGATTTCCATTGTTTTCTGTAAAAACACCACAGTCATTACTATGGCCTTGCATTGTCCATTCTTATATTCTATGTTTCCCTTTGCTGTCTGTGCTCGTCATACTGGTGGTATTTAGCTTCTCAGATGCTCTTTGTTTCCTTCTGCCACAGGATCTTTGCACTTGCTATTCTCTCTGGTCTTAAACTATTGATATTCTTTTGTGGCCTTAAACACATCTTTTAAAAAATATGTATTCTGCCATATTCCAAAGAATATTGCTATTTTTCCCATTCCCATTTCAGAGGCTGAATCATGAGCAGAACCTTTCACGGATATTTGCTTTTCTGGCTGAAGAACTGGCTTATTCTTTAGGAAAACATAGTGCCTGCTTTTTCAAGATGGTGAGGAAACATATAGTTTTTATAATTATAGGTGGGTTTGTTTTGTTAAATACTGAATGATCGCTTTTGACCAAACTTAAATGGGGAGGTCTATGAATATCTTAGTCAAAATAAGCTCTAGAGATCTGCTGTACAAAACTGCACCTATATAACATTTTACCTGTACAACATTGCACCTGTAAGCAACAGTGATGTATGTATATGTCAGAGTTAGGAAAGTAGGTCTTATGTTCAGTGTTCTTATTAAAATAAAATAGTAAAGTAAAACAAACATTTCAGTCATGGTATCACAGTATATGTAAGCCAGGGTGATGAGACCATATGGTGATTATAAGTAAGGTGATGCCCTTCGGTGTCACTGTTAATGACTGGTTATATGAGGTCTGACAATTAAGTTCACGAACTTGTTAGCAATGACATTGCTAGCCTTTTTTGATATCAGAGGGATTATTCATTATGAATTTGTACCAACTGAACACACACTTAACCAAATTTACTATTTGGAAGTCTGAAAAGGCTGCATGAAAAAGTTAGATGACCTGAACTTTTCTCCAACAATCCATGGCTCTTGCATCATGACAATGCACCAGCTCACAGGCACTGTCTGTGAGGGAGTTTTTAGCCAGTAAACAAATAACTGTATTGGAACACCCTCCCTATTCACCAGATCTGGCCCCCAATGACTTCTTTCTTTACCCAAAGATAAAGGAAATATTGAAAGGAAGACGTTTGGATGACATTCAGGACATCAAGGATAATATGATGACAGTTCTGATGGCCATTCCAGAAAAAGAGTTCCAAAATTGCTTTGAAGGGTGGACTAGGCACTGACATCGGTGCATAGCTTCCTAAGGGGAGTACTTCGAAGGTGACCATAGTAATATTCAGCAATGAGGTATGTGGCACTTTTTCTAGGATGAGTTCGCAAACTTATTTGTCAGACCTCATATCCCTAACTCTAAACTGAAATCCCTAACTCTAACGATGCACAAGAATTGGGACTTGCCATGTCTGAGTTACAGTCTCATTTTACATTATGACAAATGTCAGTGTCTGGCAAAAATGCTTAAGCTCCTTAGTGTGACTGCACATGCTTTCACTGAGTGCCAGGACTGAATGCTGAAACAGCATCGGTTCACATTTCCCCAAGTCCCTTGTCTCTCTTTTGCTCAAATGAAGAAAAGAGAAAGTGCTAGGGGCAAACGGTTGTATCTTTATTACAGCTGATACAACATGTCCATCCCCACCTTGAGAAATAAAGGAGACAACCCATCAGAAATTGTTGGATAATTTGCTGATGCTAAGTTCTCTCTCCCAGGGTTACCTATTGTTACAGAGGGCAAAAACGGCACTCTGAGAAAAACTATCCCACTGGTTTGTGTGAACTCAGTGTTTGATACATTTCACAGCACAATATCTCCAAATGGTCTTATACCACTTCTGAGTGGAATCAAGCTTGATGTTTATTTGAAGACATACACAATATCGTATAACAGCAATTACAGTGTTTTACTCAAAGATGGGTTTACTAGCTCATTTGTTTGAAGACAAGTGATCTTTATTTTGACCGAAACTGACTTTTATGATTTGCAAAATGCACGACTTAATCCTTGGCTTTATGCTAACAGAGTGCAAATGCTGAATGCCAAGTAAGTATCATGCCTGCTACACCTCCTCTCACCTCTCTTGCCATCGTCCATGGCAAATATCACTAATCGATCCTATTACTGGTTCCCATTAAACCCAGATTTTAGGGTCCATCTCAACCCGTCACTACACGCATCCTTCAGCCAGTTTTTCTTTTCCCATTAAGTGGAAAATGAGGCATATATATATATATATATATATATATATATATATATACACATACATATATATGTATATGTTTATACATATATATGTATGTGTGTATACATACACACACATATATAATATGTATCCAAAAAATGGATACACTTTTTAAGAAAGGAAAAAACTGTACTAAAATTGTAATACTCAAAATATACCAATAACAAAAGATGAATACAAGTCATGTGTATACATTTTTTTGGCATATCCGGTGTATATGTTAAGCCAGTATTTTTAAAACTATAGATTTCTTAAATTTTAAAAAATTAAATTTATTGGGGTGACAATGGTAGTAAAATTACATAAGTTTCAAGTGTACAATTCCGTAATATATCATCTATATATCACTCTGTGTGCTCACCACGCAGAGTCAGTTCTCCTTCCATCACCATATATTTGTAAACTATAGATTTCTTTACTGCAGGATTACTTAGTCTTCAATATGTGGATGTCTAACATGGTATTCGAAAAGGGACCAAAATACACAGCACTTTCTGAGCTCACCTGATTACAGAACCCCCTTTTAATGAAATAATTATGAGTTTTTGTGACACAACTTGGGAAACGTTGCTATAGTACCTTACCATTGACAGATTTTTCTACTTGAGGCTTCTGGTGTTTATGGGTAATCTAAGTGGTCATACTTTGTAATCATTAGGTTTTTGCTATAATGATATGGACTTGAATCATATGCTATAAGGCTGTACCGAAGAGCCGGACAATAAGCCAGCCTAGTGTATCACACAGCATTCACGTTTCAAAGAGGATTATTTCTTGCAGATGATCTTCATTGACAATTTACTCTAAGCCCAAATTTTCTAAGCACTTACATCTCATTTTAGTAAAGTTACCACGTACCCAGCTTATGCCTGATGTAGTCTGGGTTCGTGACTGCTTTTCCATCATAATTATTTATGGTACTCCATTTTGCCATCAAAAGAGTCCTCTTTGAATGACAAATTAATTAAATGATCTCCTTACATTAAATTATCAAACAACCTATGTTAACTATGATATTATTATACCCATTTTACCAAAGAACAAATAGGGCTCAGAAAGACTGAAAAACTGGCTTAGTTGACACAGCTGGGACACAGCTGAGCTAATATACAAACTAGGTCAGTTTAACCTCAAAAAGCTTATGCTCTTGAATACCGTACGGCTCCGCTCATGAGGTCATTTAATATCCATAAAATTATGTAAGAAGCATTATCGTCAGCATTTTGAAGATGAGCATATTGAGGAAATCATACACTGTAATTTATAAATTTGAGGTCTATTGAATTGAGAATCTTGCTTTTTGCTGTCTTTTAAGTGGCAGTGCCTGCCTTTAAAGGTCAACCCCACAAAATAAGGCAGGCCAACAATTGTGGCTGGCCTGTACAGCTACACACAGGGCTGCAAGTAGGGCCTCAGCTCAGCTTGGTGCTAATCTGCTCGATCAAGCTCCTGATGCAGATCTCGCTCCTCAATATTTACCCATTTAGAAAAGCAATATGCAGTAAAATTCAGTTAAGTCCAAGTTATTAAAACAGACCCCCTGAGCATTAGAGAAAACAAGAAGAAACTCAGATGCACAAATACATAGTACACAAATAGGATATAATAATGACACAAGTTACAATGTTGTTCTCATTAGAAAAATACCGAGAATAGTTTCACTTTCTAAAAATTGGAATCTCCATTGGTAGAATAATTTAAGGCTTGATTTATGAAAATCTATTAGAGCCATCCATTCTTTTGAGTATCTAATGATCCATTTAAACTTAAGCCATATGTATTGCAAAATAAAGACATTCATTTATGCTATCATAAGTGTTTCCACTTTCAGAAAATTCTGTATAAAGTTAACTGTTTTTATTTTAACAACACTTTTTAAAGTGTTCATCGCATTTATTTACTTTGTAGTCTAGATCAGGTTTTCTCAACCTCCATAATTTTGACAATTTTGGACCAGAAAATTCTTTGCCCTGTGTATCCTAGGAGGTTTATTAGCATCCCTTGTCTCTACATATTAGATGCCAGGAGTACCTTCTCTGCAGTCATGACAATGAAAAATATCTCCGGATATTGCCAAATGTCGGGGGCAAGAAGAGCAAAATTGCCTCATTTGAAAACCACTGGTCTACTATATGCCTCCTCTTTGTTATTCTTGAAAATTGACTAGTAGAAAAGAAAGGAATTAATATTAAACATAAAACTGCTTTGATAACAGTCAGTACCTGTTCAAATTTCTCTAGAAGTCAGAGTCCTGGTAAATTTAAGAACCTGAGGTAGGGTTTGGCTCTTGGATCAAATTGGGGGTAATTGCTTGGGAACAAATCTGATTTGAGGAAGAGATGAAGGAAAAGATAAGGTATAGTAACTATTGGCTGCTCAGGCTTCCAGAATCAGCACAAAATCTTCAAAAGATCTCCCATGGAGGTCCTTCTTTTCTCTCAGTGACAAGGGTTCTTTGAGAAATGTCCGAAACATTTTAAGAAAGTGTGTTCCAGTCTACTTCCCTGCCCCTCTGCTCCTGTCCTCTGACCTTCCATCACTAAGACCAAGCTTCTGTTTTTTGTGTGGCTCAAATTTCATGAAAAGTGTTCTATACGATAGGGGTGAAGCCTAGAGATTCAAAAGTATTGCTTCCTCAAAGAACGTTTTCATTTGGGATCATTCCTAAATTTGGATTAATCTTCTGCCTTTGCATTTCTCTACTTTTCATCTCTTCCTTCCATGCAACAGGGATGATATGGAGTCCTTCTGATTCCCCAACTTCAGCCTTCTCCAATCACTCTACTCAACTTCCACTCTGGTAAAACCTACTCAACCAAGAATGGGAAGAGTCACAGTAAAGGAAACATAGGGAGGACCTCAGTGATTTTTTGGCTTCTTTTTCCATGCTTCTTTGTGATGACAAAGCAGTAAGATTTCAAGGGCCCAAGTGTCTAGGGAAATAGGCTACTAAAGGGGCTTTTTGCCATGGTTTTATTCTAAGTCAGCCCAGTTCATAAGGGTATTTAGAAGTCCTGAATTTAGATTTCCACCTAAGTTAAAGATCCGAATAACATGTGGGCCTTATCTCCTACTTCCACTCTTGAAATTGAGTCTCAGGTGAGAAATGATGTAATTGCATTATAATTAGGAAAGTTAATATTTTACCTGTCTCTGGATTTCACATTTTTTTAGGAAGAATAAAGCCAATGATGGAATTATAGGCATCAGCCACAGGCCAACACAGAAGTTCTTAGAGATGATACATACATGTACAGTTTATAGATGGAGAAAATTATAGAAAAGCAGTTTTTCTATTGTTTTTCCTAACTATTTGGGTACAACAGTCCACAAAATGTGGGTTCAGTGTGTGTGGAACAGCATGCCATTTCTTGAAAGCTTGGATGTGAAACTATGAACTGAATTGCCAAATGTCATAATCAAAAGCACATTCTATAAAGATTAATTAAGCTATTTTTTACAACTTGAGCTTGTTTAAGAATGTCAATAGTACTGAGACACCTAAATAATATTTTGCAGATTCACTTTGAATAGACATTCCTATCATTGTTTAGAAGCTAGAAAAATATCATTGGAGTTTATTCTACTTTATGGACTCTACACAGTGGAATTAATCAAGTTTAGTTATTTTTTAAAATTTCCGTAGGCTTCTCTCTGTAAACTGCTAAGTTTAGAAGAATTTAGTGGTTAATTTTCATACACTGATTTTCAAAAGTCAGACATGTTTTTAAACATTCACTTTATTTGCAGCACTTTTTCATGGAAATCACAGAAAAAAACTGCTTTCTATTCTAAGCTAATAAATTGTGTCTTAGAAATAAGTTGATGAAATTGCAAGCCTTTTAATAAGGAATATAGGTTGTATAAACGTGTACTAATATAAGACACAGAAAGTTAGAAAGATAATGTTCTCAGGGTTATATGCAAATAAGCACTAAATAAGGGAAGGTATCTGAAAATATGATGTGACAATATTAATTACAGTTTTGAGTATGAGAAATTCAGAAAATGGACCAACCACTTAAAAGGCAATATATACTAAAAAAATTTGTATTTTCATGTTATTTTAAGGACAGGAGTAGTAATTTATTAAGGTTAGTTCCTCAAACAGACCTAGTAACTTCACTACCAAACATTTAACTTCTCTGCTCTTGTTTTTCTTTAATTTTTAAAATGGAAACTAGCTGCTTCAGTGGCAAAGTACGTTGTAAAATACAAGAATTTTCAAAGAATGCAATTACTGTATGGCATCCAATTTTAGTCTTGATATACCCATCTGAAGCATGTACAATGCCAATAAATTGTGGCAGTAACAGAATCTGAAATCCAGAGGGTTACTTTTGCTTCCATAGTACAGATTTGCCCTAAAGACAGTGGACAATCCAAATGCAAGCTTGCTTCACCCAGAAAACAGTGTCTGCAGATTCTTCTTTGTAATAACCTGAGAATGAGATCACAGGAAATGTATGAGTGAAAAAGGGATCATCAATTGAAATTGATTAGCTAGCATAAAATCACCCCTAAACATAAATCTTTCTAAGGAACAATCATCTTTAGCTTGAAAAATACACATGTTTATTCTTTCAGGAGAAGAAAATGAAATATTTAAAGTATTCTGTTTGCTAGACAAATGATTCCTTCAAGTCCCTAATAAAACTGATAAAGGTTTTTAAAAAAAATATAACCTTTTTTTTTTTTTTTTTTTTACCTTCCTTACTGGTCTTTTCTGCAACAGAAACCAAATTCCTTTTCAACTTGGAGTCGAGGAGGAAGCTAAGGAAAAAAAAAGAAAGATACAGAGCTAGCTAGCACTTCTTCATTTTTAGGCTGAGCAAAGAAACTTGATAAAATCATAGTTGGTTTTCACAGTCATGGAAAAACAGATTTGTAGAGGCAACTGGCAAGATAATCCTCCATTTTATAAGGAAAGAATTATTGTAAAGCTCAACTACATCAAAGTCTTTGAGTTCAAATTTTATTTCCATTTTGAGAGAGAACAGCCCAAGTGTTGGGAATTTGTATTCTTTTTGTCTTATCCAAAATCTGACTCAAAAAAAAAGAAAAAAAAGTCATGGTTGTATAGTCCTTTAGATCTTGTAGAAGGATGTTTGTTTGACAAAGTCATTTTCATAAATTCCTGGGCTAAGGTGGTACCCCACAATTCTGCTACAGTTGATTGAATCTAATGAGTTTAGATATTGTAGGCTCATTAGGTCTATAGCTCATTGATGGGCCACAAAATGATCCAGAAATGCAAATACTTCAATCAGTTCTTAAGGGTGAATGAGTTTTATGATTACTTTATGATTTATTTGTAACATTAGTGAGCTTAAGGGTTATTAAAATTTGGTATACTAAAATTGGTTTATTATGAGAACTTACTAAAGGCTCTAATTCTGGATTATAGCAATAAATCCAGTTGCTACATGATCCTGGGTAACAGTGCAAATTTCCTACATCACATATATAGACAGTTGGAATAACACAATTTTTATGAAGATAAATTTTTGGTCGGTTCATTATCAGTGTTGAACTGGTCTTGGTTTTCAGTTGCTGCTGTCTTTGTCTAGTGTTATTTTTAGCTTCTTATTATTTTCAGTTAACTTTACACTGTGAAGTAATGCCTATTTACATGAACAATATTTTGGGGTTAAATTTTTTTCCTATAACTAGACTTTAAGGAGTGCAATTAGACTCATCATATTCCTATTGCTAAAGAAGATGTATTCATACCTCCACTAACATTTATTTGGTGCATACATGTGGAATTTAGCCACACTTTGACCTTGACGCCCTTTTCCTTTGAGTTATTTTACTTGCTTTTTCCCAAATAGTTAATTTCTTTAAACTATTTCTTTAAACTGGATTTTGCACACAAATGCTTATATAACCTATGGTATTCATATTTTCCAGAATGTTTCAAAGCATAGTCAGAATAGAAGGATCTTATGTTCTTTCTCAACAAAGTTTTTTTTTCCTTTTTGCCTTTTATAAAAATTAAGATAAATACAACCTACCTTATTGCCTAAGGGTATACTGTAGAACATATTTTCATTGTGGACAGTTTCGTTACCTAGAAATACAAACTCTGTTACTATCTCTTTAGTCATTTGCACATTTAACCATTTATTCAGCACTTGAAAAAAATATATATGCAAAGAGTAGAATGTAGGTAAAGAGAAAAATTACTAAAGAGATGAAAGGTCATATTGAAAAGGTACCCTTGGCAAGTATGTTATGAATTTTTCCTCCCCAAAAGATTGAATAGGGAACATACTGAGGAGTTGCTGCAGCTCAGAAGCAATTCAACACCTTTGAATTATAACCTCCACTTGATTGCACCTTCTTCCTCTTTTTCTTTTCCCCAGTTCACCAGGATTAGCCAATTGCAAAGTACCCTTTATAAGAAAACTTATTCCTACCACTCCTCATTGGCCCATGCTACTGCCCTTCTGCTTTTACCACAGGCTTCCCATTTTCCATCCCAGCCTCACGGCTCGCGTCTACTGCTTCTCCATTCCCACAGTCAGTGCTTTGGTTCAGGCCATAGACAGTTGTTTCTAGATTATCCAACAGCATCCTTCTTTATGCCCTCCCAATATTCTGCACACATTCCTCCCCATCATACTAAAGTGAATCACTATCTCAAGTGTCATTTCAATTTCATTTGCTCTACGCATATCAATAATGTCCATTCATAAACATCAGCTCTTATTTACATATATCATCATCAGTCTTTATAGAATTTCCCATGGTAGAATTCTTAAATATATTTTACAAATGAGGAAACAGAGGCCTTAAGTGACTGGCCAAAGGTCACAACTAGTAAATTATGAAGAGCCAGGTCGATCAGAGCTCAAAGTACATGCTTCTTTTACCATGTAACAATGCCTCTAGCGTTGCTATTCTAGAATTACATCACAATTTATTTTGGATGTCAAGTGGTTTTGCATGTAAATACAAAATCTGTGTGAGTTTTTACACTAACCTGCCTAATCATATTAGGTTTAATCTATATTGAAATTGGTTTACTATGTGCTTTGTTTCAGACCTAAATCCTTCAATAAATACCAGGGACTTACCATTTGGATGGTGCACAATGGTGAGCTTATCTAAAAGATTTAAAAAAAAGAAGAAAAAGGAAATATAACACAGAGTTTTGCTCAATATTCTAAGCTCTCTTCTTTTTATTGTCTCACTACTTTTCTTTAAAGTAAGCATGGAATTTCACAATCTGATTTAAAACAATACTAACCTCCATCCACTAAATGTAAAACCATATCTTTTATTAATTTTGTCTTTTTTCCTCCTGATACTTTTCCCATAGTATTATGATTTTAGATATGTTTGACACTTAATAAAAACTTGCTATTCTGCTTTGACATTCTTTTATCTTGGGCTACTCCATTTTCTTTTGAAATTAACATTATTCAATAATAATTACATACAGTACAATTCAAACATTTTTAAGTGTATATACTTTTGACAAATCTATACAGCCCGTTAGGACAGGGAACATTTCTCTCCACAGAAAATCCTCTTGTGCTCCCTACCTCAAATCATCACCCCACCATTACCCCAGATAATCCATGATTTGATTTCTATCTCTTTAGATTAGTTTTATCTGGAATTCCAGAAAAACGGAATCTTATAGCATAAACGCCTTTGTGTCTGGTATCTTTCACTCATCACACATTTGCTGTGTGTAACAGTAGGTATTTTTTATTTCTGAGTAGTATGCATCCACTGTATAAATATACCACAATATAATTATCTATTCTCCTACTTAGACATTTGGATTACTATTTCCAATTTGGCTGTTACAAATGAAACTGTTATGAAATTTGTGAACATGTCTTTGGGTGGACATATGCTTTCATTTCTCTTGAAAAAATACCTAGTGGTGGAACAGCTAGGCTATATAGTAAGTGCTTATTTAAATTTTCCAGAGTCACCACAACACATCATACTCCCATCAGCAATGCATGCAAAGCATGTCGTTATTCCGCATCTTATTCAGCAGATCTAATATATCTATATCTATATCTATCTCTATCTCTCTCTATATATCTATACACACACACACATATATACATATTGCACAACCATATTTCTATATCTATCTGTAATATATATATTAGCAACCATGAGTTGTTATACTGTTACCTCCAATTCCAATCCAATACCACAAGATTCATTCTAGGCTTCCTGCTTTCCTTAGTTGTAATAACCTTATCTGACAATAGGAAACCAGCTCTCATTATCCATTGTGATTTTATTTGTTTACTCAATTCTACAATATGCATAAAGTAGTTTTGAAATTGCTAAATTATACCCCTGTAGAGAAATAAGCCCTACTAAATGAAGTATAGAATATGATTTTTAATGTACTGTTTTTTTTCTTTTATTTATTTATTTTTTTCTGTTCTGCTTTCAGTGTGGATTTGTTATTTATTTGTAACACCACCAGGTTAATTTTCTTTTCCTTATATTTCATTTTGTCTTCTTCCTAGCTCCATCCTTGTGTGTCAAATATGCAAAATATTAATAAAGTTTTAAATGTCAGAATATACAGAGGTAATATATATATATACAAATATCTATACATATATATACATACATATATATCAGAGAAATATAGTTTTTTTTCTGAGTCAGTTTTTGTTATTTTTTAAAATTAATTTATTCTCTCTTTTGTCAAAGTTGTTAAGCGTATTGGCAACAATTTAATTATATTTCCTTAGTATCGTTTTAATGTCCCTAAGATGTGTTATGATAGTCTCGTTTTAATTCCAGATATAGGTGACTCTTGTTTTCTCTTTTTTCCATGACCATTTATGCCATGGGCTTACAATTTTAGTGGTGTTTTTATATAACAAATATTTGGTTTTGTTAATTTTTTTCTATTGTTCAACTCTTATTTTTCATTATTTTTAATCTTTATTATATTTTTCCTTTTACCTCTTTTGATTAAGTTTGCCTTTCATTTTCTAGTTTCCTAAGGTGAAAACTTAGACCATTGAGCTTAAGCTTTTTTTTTTTTTTATTATAACATTTATAGCAATATATTTCTCTCTACATACTGTTTTAGCTGCATTCTACAAATTTAGTATACTGTTTTTCATTATAATTCAAGATGTAGTTTTCTTGTGATTTCTTATTTAACTTATGGGTTAGTTTGAAATGTATTTAATTCCTAAATATTTTGAGATTTTTTTTCTAATTTCTTAGTTAAACTGTATATATTTCTGTTGTAATAAAATAATATGATTCCAAAATAATGAAATCTTTCAGAGAACATTCTCTGAAGACTTCAATCTTTTGAAATTCACTGAAACTTTTTTGATAGTCCATCATGTTTCCTATATTGGTGAACCTTCCATGAATACCTCAAACACACTTGTCTTCTGAACTTTTTTCAATTTCTTGTTCTGTAAATGTCAACTAGGTAAAATCAGTTGACAGTGTTGTTTAGATCTTCTATTATCATCATGATTTTTGTCTATTTGTCCTATCAGTTACTGAAAAAGAAGTGAAAACATCTCTGAGTATTAGCAAATGTTTCTCCATGAGTTTTTATTAAATACATAAATATATATTATTTCTATAATATTATATATGTATATAATAAAGGACACAAATATTTAGGATTTTTATATCTTCCTAGTGAATTTCCCTTTTATCATTTTGTAATATCATCTTTTATCCCTTGTAATATTTTGTATTGAAGTTTATTTTGTCTTTTATTGATATAGCCATGCCAGCTTTCTTATGCTTACTGTTGGCATAGTAAATCCTTTATATCCTTCACTTTTAAGCTATCTGTGTCTTATAGTTAAAACGCATGCATTTTAAACAGCATAAAGTGGTGTATTACTTTTTTATCCAGTCTGAAAATGTTTACCTTTTAAATAAAGCATTTAATACATTTACATTTAACATAATTATTGATGTGAATTAGTTTATTATTTTTAAAAATTTTTTAAGGTTTTTATTAAAATATAGCTAACACACAATATTATATTAGTTTCAGGTATACAACATAGTTAGGCAACATCTATATACCTAAAGAAGTGATCACAATGATAACTCCAGCAACCACCTAACACTGTACCATGCTATTACAATATTACTGACTGTATTTCCTTGCTGTATATTACATTCCCAAGACTTATTTGTTTTATACCTGGAAATTTGAACCTCTTGTTCCTTTGTACCTTTTCTCCTCTTTTTAAATTTTCAAATTACAGTTGACATTCAATATTATTTTATATTAATTTCAGGTGTACAGCATAGTGGTTAGACATTTATACAATTTAAGAAGTGATCCCCCTGACTAGTCTAGTACCCACCTGGCACTACATAGTTACGACAATACTATTGATTATATTCCTTATGCTTTATTTTACATCCCCATGACTAATTTGTAACTATCAACTTAATCCCTTCACCTTTTTCCCCTGTCCCCAACCCCTATCCCATCTATCACCTCGATAGATTTAGTACCCATCTGACAACATACACAGTTATTACATTATTATTGACTATATTCCTTATGCTATACCCGACATCCCCATGACTACTGCGTAACAACCAATTTGTACTTTAATCCCTTCCCCCTTTCCATTTACCCCCCAAACCCCCTCCCATCCAGGAAACAAAATGTTCTCTGTATGATATGACTCAGTTTAATACTACCATCTTTTTTTGTTTGTTTTTAACCAATCCATTTTGTTTATATTCCGCCTTTTCAAACTTCCTGCTTTATTTTTGGTGAATAAAATAGTTTTTAGTGCTTCATTTTATTTCCTCTACTAGTTTCCTATCTATGTATCTATCTATCTATCATCCATTTATTTATGATTGCTTTGTAACAAAACTATGTATCCTTAACTTATCAGAGTCTATTTAGAGACAATAGTGTACCTCTTTCTGCTTCATGCCTTATACTTGGCTCTTCATACTTCCTACCTTACCCTTTCCTCTTCTTTGTACCTGATTCTTCACACTCCATACTTTGAACTTCACTGTATAAAACATTTACAATCATATGATTCCACTTATCTGCACCCTTTGTATTTGTATGGTTGTTTTCATATCTTTCCTTCCTCATAGCTATAACTCCCAACTTAAGTGTAGGCTCAGTGCCACCGAGGGCCTTAGAAAACACATTGGATGTTCTATAAGTCAACTCTGAGCAAAGCATAAAGCCAAATTTCATGTCAGTAATCAAACTACCTGTCAAAGGAAGAACCTACACTCATCGGAGGAATATTACAGAATCTAGACGATACAGCAGATTATCTGTAATGTCCAGTATTCATTTAAGAAAAAGATACGAAGAAACAAGAAAATGTAATTTATAGAAAATATAAAAATATTAAACAATATAAACTGAACCTGAGATGATCCCGTTGTTGGCTTTAGCAGACAAAGACTTTAAAGCAACTCTGATAAACATAATTATATTCAAAAAAAGTATGGTTTTAAAGAGTGAATAAATAGGGAATCTCAGCAGAAAAATTGAAACTATATAAAACCAAATAGAAATTGTGGAAATTAAAATTACAATAAAAGAAATTTTAAAAAGTATCAGATAAGCTTATTATCAGATTGGATATAACCAAAGAATTAATGAACTTAAGATCACTAGAAATTATTTAATATGATGAACAGGGAGACAAAAACACTTTAAAAAATATGGAGCCTTGGAGACATGTAGCACAATATAACATAACCTAGCATGAATGTAGTTAGAGTCCCAGAGGACAAAAGAGTGAGTTTGGGCAAAACATTTTAAAAGAAATAATGGCCAAAATTTGTCAAATTTAATGTAAACCACCTCCATCCAGTTGCAAGAACTTTAAAAAAAACTCCAATTAGCATAACTGTTAAGAGACCTATACATAGACAAACTGTAGTCAAAGTACGGCAAGCCAATAAAAAGAGATATGCTTGAAAGCAGTCAGAGAAAAAAGTCACATTTCATATAGAGGAAAAACGATAAAAATATTCACTAATTTCTTAACAGAAAAAAATGGAGGACTACAGACAATGTAATAATATCTTTAAAGTGCTATAAAGAAAAATTACCACTCAGAATCACATATCCAGAGAAAATATCCTTCAAAAATTTGTTGAAATAAAAACATTTTCAGATAAATGAAATCAGAGAATTCACAGAGAGCAAAATGTAATATAATAAATGCTAAAAATGTCATACAGGGTGAAGGGATATTAAAAACAGACACTCAGATCCACACTAAGGAATGAAGATCACTGAAAATTATATAAAGTAGGTGGATATTATGTTTTTTTTTTCTGTCTTCCATGTGGATCTTATAGGGGCTTGGTTTTTGTTAGGGCAGGTCTAGAGTTGGTCTTACTCTAAGTCTTGGTCCTTACTCCTTACTTCTCTTGGGTGTCACAGCAGGATGCCAGGTATTTTCACAAAGTGTTAAGAAAACGTTTCCACTCTGGCTGGGCAGGGAATCAAATATCCCAGTATGGCTTTCCCCTGGCTCTGCTCAAACTCTATTGTCTCTGTTCTGCTTTCAACGTCCTGGAAACTGCTATCTGTACGACTTGAGCAGTCTTGCTCTGCACTTGTACAGCCCTTCTCTCAGCCACAGACTTGTGGAGTCCCTCACTCCCTCTGAGCCTACCAATCTGCACAGGCACCTCTTCAGTGACTCACCACACACATTCCAGCAGCCTTAGCTGCCCTGATCTCTGATTTCTGCCTCCTCAGTTCAACAGTATTGCCTTTCTTTGCACAGAATGTAGGGAATCACGAGAGACACCTCATAAACTTTGCTTGTGCCTGGGATTATAGCCTTAGGTTACCTATTGTCCACTCCCTCAAATCAGTTCTCATATGTCTGCCCAATTATTAGGTGTTCTGTACAGAGGGAGAATTTAGCTGGTACTACTTATTTTACATTGGCTGGAAGGGGAGCTAGTTGATTCCTAACTAAGACAACAGTGATTAAGAGCATTGACTTTGGATTCAAACAGAAATAGTCCATAGTTTTAATCTGTGTGTCTTTGGGCATCTTAGTTTCTCAGAGTCTCAGTTTCCCTATTTACAAATTGGAACTAATGCCTACCTCAAAAGGTTGTTGTAAGAAATTAATAAGGTAACATTAAGTGTATATAGTATATAGTCAATAAAGATAAGCTTAATGTTCCTTCATAAAATTATTTATATGTTTTGTAATTTTATACATTGTGAAAGTTTTAATCTTATTCCACATTAGAATGGAGGTCTACAGAATTCAATTTTCTGTAAATTAGTACCATATTTATGACCTTAATTATTTTAGAAAGTGTATTTCTGTCTTAGAAAACATTTCGAGAGAACTTAAAGAATTCTCTATAGAAAAGTAGATAACCTAAAAGTATGAAAAGAAAATGAGTTTAATGAGGGTGAATTTCAACATGAAGCACTAGCTAAAAGCTATGCAACATTATTGAAAATGGAAGAGATGAAAGCTTTCAAGCTTTGCTAGTGGTTGTGAGTTTTTAATTATCTGTGCATGAGTAGGGACGTGGGGAAAGAGTGGTCAGATAGTGAGAATATAATTTATTTTCAATTTTGGAATGTGTTGTTTATCTTTGGAGAAGATTTACCATCTTAATAATGTTTGGTTTGTGTTAACATTAAAACGAGTGGTTTTTGTTTCCCCCTGGGAGCAACTGTTAATTATTAGCAAAGGGAATCTGCATTGCCAAGAACGTGCTAGATGCAAGCAAGGGAAGGCAATCCAAGATCTGCAATTTAAAATAATCCACATGTGGACAATTGTGAGAACTAACTATATTGAGACTATTCTACCTTATTTGAGAAGTATGATTCCTTAAAAAATTGATACTGTGCATAATGGCTCATATATAAAAGAAACTGGAGCAGAACTATCTGGTTTTCAACTTACATAGAAATCAAAGAAAAAAAGTTATTAGCATTTAGTGAACATCCATTATAGGTCAGAGAAGGTGGAAATATTAATATTTTATATGTTAACTCATACAACCATTTTCAGATATATGTATAATTATTCCTGTTTTGCAGACAAGGATTGAAGACACCATCCAGTCACACAGCTGGGAAGTGATGGAGTATAGATATGAATGCAGTCATGCTTGACTCCACATTTCTTACATTTTTCACTTCATTACTTTATCATTTTTGAATAATAGGCAAATTTTACTTACCATAGACATTTTCTTCTTCGGGTCTTTTCCCAATAATACTATCTCGTAGTTGACGTAGTTTTTCCTAAATGAGGAAACAACCAGAAAACAGAAGTCGAGATTTACAAATTTGTCATGGATTAAGATGAAACATTAACTACTATCACCATACCACCATGACTACTTAGTACTAATTAGCACTTACAGCGCCCCAATCACTATCCTTGATACTTCAAATGTATTATCTAATTTAATCCTCATAACTTCATGAAGTATATATAAAATGTCATCATCTCATTTTACACATATGGAAACTGAGATACAGAAAGGTTAAGTAACTTTCCCAAATCACACAGCTATAGGTGGTAAAGTCAGGATTGGAACCCAGAGCCCAGTTACTTTGGGAACTAACACCTGTGATCTACCCTGGCAGGAAATCCTGCCATTTGTGACAACATGGATGGACCTTGAGTGCATTATGCTAAGTGAGAAACATCAAAGAGAGAAAGACAAATACTGTATGATATCATTATGTGTGGAATCTAAAACTTCAAACTCATAGAAATAGAGATAGAAGGGTGAGAGGGGGACAAGAAGTACAAACTTCCAGTTATAAGAGAAAGTCAAAGGGTACAAACTTCCAATTATAAGATAAATAAGTTCTGGGGCTCTAATGTACAGCCTGGTGATTACTGTAGACACTACTGTATTATATACTTGAAAGCTGCTAAAAGAGTAGATATTAAATGTTCTCAGCACAAAAAAGAAATGGTAATTATGTGACGTGATGAAAATGTTAGCTAGCACTATGGTGGTAATCATTTTGCAGGATATAAGTGTATCAAATAAATATTTTGAACATAAATTTATACAATGTTGTATGTCAGTTATATTTAAACAAAGCTGGGGAGAAACAAAACAAAACAAAACAAAACAGAAAGGGACTGACCGATACCTCAAACAGTATTCAGTCAGTTCCTAAACGTATGGCCTCACAGAAAGCAGCCTTAGTGCCTGTCCTTGCATTTACAGGTTAAATTTTGTTTTGTTTTTGCATAAATACTAACCATATTCATTATTCTATTGTCCCTATATATTAGATAAGTAAGATTAACCTTGAAGTAGTGAGTATGGACCACCTTAAATTGTTTCTAAAACAGTATTGGATATAAATACACAAACATAATAGAAATAACCAAAGGTTTAATAAAACAATGCGTGAAGTCATTTCCAAGAAGGTAGATAGGTTGGATTACTCTAAATTACAAACTTTATTATGGAAGGGTCTAAGGAGGATGACGTACTGAAGTACTGACTTACTTCCACATAATTTATATAATCTAGCATTGCTAGGAAAGTGATTTGCAGGTGTGCACTTAAGCACATTATACCCGGTTGAGAAGAAGAGGGATGTTTCATGGTGATGGCATTGGCATGGATTGAGAAGCAATGTGATTCTGATCATGGACAGTGATTAGTTGCAGAACTCTACAATCAGCATTCTTTCGCATTTGTTTGGCAAAATAACTGTCCTTTATTAGCACCTCAAAATCTGGACCATGCCCAGCCACCATCCCCCAAGCAGAGCTGCCGTTAGAAATGGGTGGTTTCTTACAAGGAGTCATCTCAGACGTACTGGGAGAGTCCCCTTGCCTAAACTATCTCCTGCCTAGGTATATGCCACATTGTTTAAATTTCACCTTTGGGATTCATTTTTCTGTTGTTTAAAGAAGTTTTCCTAAGCATTGTTTTTCAATAAAAAAAAAAATGATCCCTTGGGAAAGATAGCATTTTAAGTTATTAATGATTATTTATACTTCAGCCTAAACTAGCTAATTAAATGTGTTTCATCAAACAGTTACCTGACAACTGGTGCCTAAGGCACTGGGGCTTTCTGCACTGAGAAGACAAAAATTGTTGGAATGTTTTGGGAGCAGGAAGGCCTGTGGGATACATAGAATAAGGCCCTGTTACCCTCACTGAAGAATGTCATGGGGTGTAGATAGTATATTTTGTTCTCATCTCTTAATTACCTACTCCAAATTCCCTCTCCGGATGTCAATTACATTTACAGAAGACAAGCCTAAGCTTATCTGACGTTAATGCTCTTGGCATCATTTCTCTGCAGAACCTTTATCTGTCTGTCTGTCTGTCTGTCTGTCTGTCTATCTATCATCTATCTATATCTTTGTATATACATATATATCTGTTAAGGGGAAAAGAAGATAACGTTTATCACATTTCATTTAGAATTATTGCCTGATACGATTTCACTCATTTTCTTGTTTCCTTTAAGTTTGGTCTACATAATACACTGTTTGGAATGCTGAGCACATGTTAATATAAAGATGCTTCACCTTAATTTGAGCAATGAAATTCATAAAACATTCACTATATAGCTAGGGATTAGCTCTGATACACTGGATCCCAGCATTGAGTTCACCAATGGTTTGTAAACAAGAAGTCTGGATATTTTCGAACTTTTAATTGCTTATTCAAAAACATTGTGCATGCGTGTGTGTGTGTGTGTGTGTGTGTGTGTGTGTGTGTGTGTGTGTATTTAAAAACAAAATAACTGTTACCTGCATTTCTCATGAAGACTAAACATTTACAAAGGGGCTATGAGCTATGTAAATAAGGGAATGTTCCAGGAGGGGTTGGGGTCAGTATTACCTGCTGAAACATTTCCAGGCCAGTCTTTCCTATCTGCCAGTGTTTAAATTTCTCCAGGGCTTGGTCCACAGATAGTTTCCCATTCTTCACTTTCTCCTGAAGGAGGATGAGTTCTTCCTGCCCAGCAGCCAGGCAATTCCTCATAGTGGAAAAGGCTGGACTCTCCATCCGACCTCTGTCTGCAATATAAGGGGAGGTGTTTTAAGAAGTGAATCCATGACAATTGGGGGAAAAAAAGCTCTAAAAAATAAGCAGCTTGAAGTTTCTTGTTTTTACAGGTGTATGAGCAGCTGCAGAATAAATCAGTAGAAATTTTTTAACGAGTTTATTTCTAAGGATGGTTGTGTCTGGCACCTAGTGTTATGGGTAAAAACAATGTGTCTTATCATGGAAAGACATAAAGGGACAAGGAGAGAAAGAACAGAAGCAAAAGTTCTGCACGGCGCTAGCTGCGAGCACTGCCAATTGCATGTTCCTTTGGTGAGGGTTACGTATAATCACATGTATAAAATACTTAACATAGTGCCTGCCACATAGTAAACTAAATACATGCTAACATTGTTATTAATAATAACTATTCATGGAATAAATGTGATCTTTTCAGCTTTGGGAAAAGAAGACTCAACCAAAATCTAAATGTTGTGAGAGGTTTAGGATTATTTGAAAGTTTATTCCTGAGAGATTTAAAATAAATAATTGCTGATCATTTTGTAGTAAATTGCTTCCTTTTCAAAAGAGTTTAGTTTTGGAGCATGCCATGTATTATTTGCTCAGCAGAATAAGAACATTAGATGGTCCGATTTCCCATGAGTGGCTGCTAATGCCACACCAGAGGTAGTGGTAGCAAACTGGAGACCATGGGTGAATTCAGTGTTTTATTTGTCCCACATGGTGTTCAAAGACATACATGAACCACATGCATGCCTTTAGGGATGCAACATGCTCTCCTGGCTACCCCAGTCACTGTCACTTCTGATAGTCCCTGGATGACATCACACTGGTTCTACCTGCCTGGCTGCAGAACTCATTTGAGTTTGTACCTTCTCATTTACATATTTCTATTAAGTCCAACATACTTATTGTACTACCTCAGGAGGGATTGGGTAACTCAGCAGCAGCACGTCTTATGCACTGTCAACTCTAGATATGCACATAGAGTCCAGAGGAGAGAATAGGTGTCCTGTTCAACTGTGCACTAAAGAGCTGACCTGGAGAAATCGCTTCTTCCTGGGGTCCCTTCTTCAAGAAAGAAGTAGATCAACTAGATTGCATCCAGAGCAGACTGACAAGGACCGGAGAAATGGGGAGGGTATTCAAATTCTATAGTAATAAGGATCCCTTAATAGTGTTAGGTTTGGTTAGCCTGGAAAAGAGACGTTTCAAGTACTTGATAGCAGGTTTAAGTATGTGAAGGGGATTTGAGTCTTGGGATTGTTTTAAAATGACCTCTAGCTTCACTCTCCGTTTTGAGAAGGATTCTAGCAGGGAATCTTGGAACAGAGACACGGAGAGGATTCCTTTCTGAAAAGCTTCACATGCACATAAAACTGCTCCACGGCCAATCGTTCTGATTCCCATGGGGGCTTTCTTGGCTTTTTTTTCCCCCTCTCTTCAGAAGTCCTATTCCCTCAGAACTAACAAGATGTCAACAGATTCTATGGTCTAAATCTTTTCCTTCAGGGATGATGGAGCATGAAATCCCAGGGAAATTGGAGAAGCACAAGTCAGCCAGAGGGCTCACTGGTTCAGCAGCCAAAAGCATACATAATTGAGGTCTTGCTTCTTGTACAATTTGGCTTTTACAGGCCTCCACACTCCAATTCAATTCAATGAGATGCAGGTCGCTGTAGAATTCTACCTGCCGTTCCTGCCAGAGTGTGGAGGTTTAAGCATCACCATTTAACAGCTATGCCATTTAATTCACACCTCACTTCTGTCATCTCTTTGCCTAAGTGCGAATCCATTTTTATCTCAAGTAACTCAGGCAGCTGAATTTTCTGCTTTTGTGAAAGTTATCGCAAGGAAAGTCTTCCCAGAAAACCGTGTGGCTTCAGTTTTGCTGTATGTGCAGGTTTATCTGAATTCAAAAAATAATGAATCTTCTTAATGATATTCATGTCAATTACCCATTCGTATTTCAAATTCTAGTTACTAAAACATAAATAAGATGACTTTTTGGGGGAGGAAGGATTCAGTTTTGTGTGGTTGTGCAGAGAGAACAAAAGAACAAACGTTAGGAGCAGCAGCATTTCTATGTCTCAAATCCTGAAAGTGAGTTGTTTACAACTAGCTAATCTTCCATACATCTGCTTTCACTTTTTTTCCACGCTAAAAAGATGAAAGAAAATTGTTTGATAAATTACTATTAGGAATGAAAAGTTGAAAAGAAAATGAGCCAGGCACTTACAAACTCTCCTACTATGGACAGACTAGTTAACCAAAAATGTGTAACCTGTAATTTTTGGTAGGGTATACAAAATTGCTTTATTGTATTTAGATTATTATTTTATGGGGAATGGAGGACTTTTTTCTTCCTCCCCAATTTTATATTTATTATTAGTTTATTTTCAGAACAGTCAATCTATCATTTTCATTGACAAGCATTTGTCAGGCTATCAACTGTGCACATTGCAGAGTTGGTCTCTTTTTGTGAAAGCTCCGAAACAAACTATAGTTTCTGAAGTTTTAGCTCCTTTTGGATTATTTCACTCTACAAGATTTTCCATTTGATCAGATGTTGATCATATAAAATCAAGTAACCTGTTGTGGTTGAGTATATGAATCTATAGATTAGTTAAGTAAGCATATGGGGCTTTTCATTAACTTCTATTGACAGAGTGACTGGCTAGAACTATTTACAGAAAATTAGAAAGGAGACATCTTGATTGCCTAACATCAAGAAATTTAAAACATGAAATATTTACTTAATAAATATTAGGTAGTCATTAAAATAACAACAGCTGAAAAGACCATGTCGCAAATAGAAAGTGCTTATTATATAATGACAAATGTAAAAGCAGGAAACAAAATTGCATACACAGTACAATTTTAACAATATAAATGTATGTATAATGAAGCATGGAAGGAAAATTTTAAAGATAACACAAGCTGTTCTATTGTGATGGTATCAGAAGTGATTACTTCTTCCTAGTTTCCAACTTCCTATAATAATACTATCTTGTTTTCACAATATTTCTCCCATTTTGCTAATAAGTTTCCTCATGAAATACATGCCATTCCAAGCCATGCCAGATATACTGTACCATGCCGTACCTTATTGTACCATCTTACCAAATTATTTTGTGAGCTATTGGAAAGAATTTGTCACAGTAATCGTACTTAAAGAAATAGTAACCAAGATTTTATCTCAAGTTATCTTCTTTTTTGTTTGTTTGTTTGTTTGTTTTATAGCAAGGGGATTGGCAGGTAAATAAGCTTAGGTCCACATGGGCAGGTAAAGAGATATCTGGAGTTTGATATATTTGTAAGTTCCAAAGTTTCCACAATTTAGAGCTGCATATGACAGTCTCTCCTTGACTAAACTTTTGTCTGGCTCCATTGAGTCCTCTTGCCATCTAGGTCTCGCCTTTTGGGCTTCCATGCTATCTTCCTGTTGCCCAGTTTTCACAAGAATCCTGCTAAGTTGGTTTAGCAGAATCTCCCACCCTTGATATCTGATCACCCTCAATATCTGATTAGCTTTCTTATCTTCCATCATCCCCAGGTAATGTCTGATCACCTCGGCCTACTTTCAGCAGGAATCCTGTTAGGTAGTTTAGCTAGACTCTCATCCCTGATATTTCCTTTTAGTAATTTTCTATCCACTCCCTACCCCTCACACACACCCTTTCATGGCTCTAAATTCCTACTTTTCCTTGTTGTATTCGGATATGAGACCAATGTCTCTACTGCAAAACCTGCTCCCTATACTTACACTGTAGTTCCCCTTGAAGAAAGTCGGCCTAATTATTCTTTGCTGTTTCACTTTAGTTGTTGGGATTTAAAACATGATCTTTTCCCCATCACTTAGAGAATTCAGAAAAGTACTGAAACACAAAATGACTATCAATCACTATTACATTCTTCAGAAACAAGGACTGTTACCGTTTTGGTGTTTCTCCTTGTTAAGTGTATATTTCTTTTTTTTTTCTTGAATTAGGCTTATACTGATATGTTTCTTGGTCTTTTCTCTTATTCATGTAAGCCAAGAATGTTTCCATTCTATTAAATATTCTTTGAAACAAAGAATATTTATGTTTAGTGGCTATATTGTATCCCAAAGTTTATATATTCAATAAAGTATTTAATCATTTTCCTACTGTTGCTTATTTTTTATTCTTTCTAGAATTATATATTATTGGTGCTTAAAACTCTTTTACATAAATCATTGGCTGTATTGCTATTAATTTCCTTAGGATAGACCCCTAAAAGTATAAATTTTTAGTATAAACCCTTTTAAAGCTTGATACTTGGTGCCAGTCTCCTTTCCTGGAAATGTGTTGTTGTATATGAGGTATGACAATTAAGTTCGCAAACTTGTTGCAATGATGTTGCTAACCTTTTTTGACATCAGAGGGATTATTCATTATGAATTTGCACCAACTAGACAAAGAGTTAACCAAATTTACTATTTGGAAGTGCTGAAAAGGCTGTGTGAAAAAGTTAGATGAAAACGACCTGAACTTTTCACCAACAATTCATGGCTCTTGCATCATGACAATGCACCAGTTCACAGGGCACTGTCTGTGAGGGAGTTTTTAGCCAGTAAACAAATAACTGTATTGGAACACCCTCCCTACTCACCTGATCTGGCCCCTAATGACTCCCTTTTTATCCAAAGATAAAGGAAGTATTGAAAGGAAGACATTTTGATGACATTCAGGATATCAAGGGTAACACAATGACAGCTCTGATGGCCATTCCAGAAAAAGAGTTCCAAAATTGCTTTGAAGGGTCAACTTGGCACTGCTATTGATGCATAGCTTCCCAAGGGGAGTACTTCAAAGGTGACCATAGTGATATTCAGCAATGAGGTATGTAGCACTTTTTCTAGGATGAGTTTGCAAACTTAATTGTCAGGTCTCGTATATGACAAATGACAAACTTACTAATGAAATCAATATTTACAGAAGTATAATAATCCTAGGTCTTCATGATGAAATTCTTCTTCCTTTCCCTGGAGTAAATTTTTAAGTTCTCATATTATTTGTTTTCTTCAATCCATCTTGAAATTGGAGAAGAACATCTATAAAATCATGTTCACCAAAAGATTTAGTGTTTATTTATCCTTTCCATCTATTCCTGTGTTTAGATCAAATTTTGTTCTCTGCTCTAGGACTGTAGAGGACTTTGATAGATGTGGTTCACAGGTCAAGATCCTAGGGTTCAGCACGTTTTTGTCTAGTGCTGCTTTGTCACCTATATGTGGGACATGATTCTTTGGCATTATGCATTGATTGGTCTGCAAGTACTAACTCCCTGTATAAATTTCTAACAGAATTCTTCTTAACTATCCCATCCCTCCATCACAGATTTTTACTTGAGGGTTTCAGGATGCAAAGTGTAACATGAGATCCCTTCTCCTTACTTTCTCCCAGGAGGATTACTCTCTGCGTGTGTGCAGAAACACTAGAGGTGGAGAGGGGAGAAATGTTAAAAATTAGCATGTGTGTGATACCTGGGGGTCAGTGGATGGACTACTGATTTTATTTGTGTCAATCTCCATTTCAACCTTATAATTAATTGGATTAGTCCTAGGTTCTAGCATTAACTTTCTTCAGTCTTTGTGTTCACTGTTTTTAAGAATTCCATCTTTTTGATGCCTTGCCTTTACAAGTATTTCTAAGAGGCCCCACTGTGGGCTGTTGACACATCACCATTTTAGATAAGAACTCAGCTATTCAAAAAGTTTTCTCAGGTAAGACTTTAATAAAAAAGCTTTTGTGAACAATATGACAAAAAGAAATATAAGTTATACTGAAAAAGAGAATTGAAGCCATTATTCTTTTATGGAGTACCGCATTTTGATAATTTTCCCTCTTTTCTTTTTAATATATCTAGAACTGGCAAAAACAGCCTGATGAAAATATCTCAGAGAACAGCATTCCCTTTTCCCCATATAAAGGTAATACCATTCACATAGTCCCAGGTTTCCTACTTACAGAAAATTTTATTATTTAACATTTATCAAACTGCTGCAACACTGGGCACTTAGAGAACCTATACAAGATATGTTCCCTGATTATATTGTTCCCATAAGCATGCACAGTCCCCCAAGAAGACCAACCAATAATGATTACGCAGTCTGTAGTGAAGAATTAGTGGGCAGAGACTACACCAGGGATTGTAAACTCAAAAGCCTACAGGGGCCAGGTGGATAGAATTACTGAGTAGAGAAGATTTAGTGCCTGCTTATTAAATACAGCCAAATAGTCTTCATTATCACAAATATGTTCTTTTTCATGTTTTTATTGATAACACGATTCTCTTTATATACCTTTCATTTTTCCACTTGTGATAGAATTATGAGTTTAGAGAAATGTGTCTCAGATATAAGAAAACATGGAAAAAAGCATGTTAACAAAAGATAATAGCAAAAGTTGTTTGTAGCAAATGATATAATTATGGAACAGGAAGTGGTTGGAGATTTATATTTTTCAAGAAACACAGATTTAAACATGGTTTAAACATGGTAAAAAATAAAATGATATTGTGCAGGTTATTTTGGAAATATATGTAGAGGCCACATTTGACCACAATATGCTTCTGAAACAGGATTTTTTTGGTTAGTTTTTTTTTGTATGTTGGTTTTCAGATAATTGCTCATTCCTATTCTCATATGTTCCACTTTTAGTCCATGTGTAAAGTAGGACTCAGGCAACCACATTTTAGAAGCTCTGCAAATAATTTTTATGCTCATCGAGGGTTGGGAGTCACTGGTATTGGCGGTTGGTGAGGGTGCTCCTGTGCCACCTCCCATCTAACTCCACCCCTCAAAGAAATGCTTTGCCTTCCAAGAGTGGCAGTCACGACACATCCTTGATGCCATTCAGTATTGGACTATGTGGATGAGGAGATTTGTGGATGTGACTCATGATCACAGGGAGGCAGGTAAGGAGTTAAGAATGCTACACCTCATTAGTTACCATGTATCACGTCTGAGGTAAGACTACTTAAAAAATGGGGCAGATTATGGTGAGGATAGAAGAGACCCTGGGCAACGTATAACAGAGAGAGAGAGAGAAAAAAAAAAATATCTGGGAGACATGAACAAATTGACCCTAGACTCTTATATGATTTTGTGAGGCAGGGAAAATTAAACAGATATTTCCATGTCCTTGAAGAAGCACCCCTTACATACCCCCAGCACCCTTCAACTTGATCATGTTCACCTAGTAGTCTTCTAATTACTAATTATATTTTATAGAAACTTTATTATTTGGCAGGGATCTAGTGAATACAAGCACTCTAGTCACTGGGCAGGAACCTAGTCACTGGGATGTACTGATTTAATAGACTGGAATTGTAGGTTATAAATCTGTCTTCTATGAGTTTGGTTAACATGATTCAGACTTCAAAACTGATCAACTCCAAACCCACTGACAAAATTCAGGTCTCTGGCTTGCACAGTTGAAGAACACACCCTTGACTGGTCTATGAGGTTCAATTTAGGGAAGGGGGTGGAGGTGGTAGCAGCATATTCTGTGATACCACTCTGGCATTTTCTAATTTCAAAACCAACTTGGGAAAACTGATTTTAAAATTGTATTTTGATGGAAACTTTTATCTGTGATCCAAAGTCTTCAGCATTTTCCTTATATTTTTTTCAAGATGTAAAAATTGAGTTGAAGAAATCTGTTGAGTTTCCATGGAAATGGTGCCAATTAATTTTTTTTCTGTTCCTCAGGAAAATTCCTTGATTTAGCAATAGTGTAACTTCCTGGCAATCCCTTGGCAGTCGTGAACATAGGGCATCTGAAACGCTTATACTTTCAGTGGGAAAATAGTTGGCTCTCATAGTCCCTTTTCCTTCCAGCGTATAGTGAAAGAATTAAATAATTTCTTCAACCTTCTTTAGAGAACCTGTCTAGTCCCTTTAGGAAATCTTGACTGACAAACATTTCATAAAAGGGGCTTGTTTGTTTTCTACCAAATAAAGAGATTATCACCGGTGAAGCATGTATTGCTTTTTCTATTACACCGTGAAATCCCAGGATATTTGAAGAGTATTCATCAACTCAGGAATAAACAATTTTGATTGCCTAGTACGTCCTATGGACTGGATGGTCATAAATATTTTAAAAGGTTTAGACAAAAATGGTTGGACATGGTAAGTCCTTTTAGGTACTTAATTCTTTAATTTCAAAATTTTCCCAATTAATCTCAATTATCTTTTTCTCAGATTGCAGAGTAATCAGGGAGGGTTTTGTTTGTTTTTTGTTTTGTTTTGTTTTGTTTTCAATATTTCATGAGGTTTATTTTCCTCTAGTCCTTGCAAATAGAACAATGTCCTCTTCTGTTCTACTATTCTACTGTTCTTCTGTTCTAAATTACTGATGTCCAGTGTTAAAAAAATCTGAGAAACTGCTCTAAGGTGACTAATCAAAAACATTATATTCAGTATGGAGGTATCTCAAAAAAACTGGAAACTGATTGTTTATGACTCAGCGATCCCATTCTTATGGTATATATCCAGAGAAATCCAAGATGCTAATTAGAAAAAATATATGCACCCCTGTTTATTGCAGCGCTATTCACAATAGCTAAGACTTGGAAACAACCGAAATGCCCATCAGTAGACAACTGGATTAAGAAACTGTGGTACATTTATACAATGGAGTATTACTCAGCTATAAAGAAGAATGAAATCTTACCATTTGCAATGATATGGATGGACCTAAAGAACATTATGCTAAGTGAAATAACTCAGTCAGAGAAAGACAAATACCATATGATCTCACTTATATGTGGAATCTAAATAACTGAGTAAATAAGCAAGTAAACAGAAATAGTCACAGAGATATAGAGGAAAAACTGATGGTTGCTAGATGGAAGGGGGTGAGGATGAGGGAGAAGGGGAGGGGATTAGAAAGCACAAATTGGTAACTACAATATTGCCACAGGGATATGAAAAACAGTTTGGGGAATATAATAAATAATATTCACTTGTCTTATTAGGGAGACCACTTCATGGATGGTATAGATGTCTGACCACTGCACTGTATACCTGAAGCTGAAGCTGGATAATATTGTATGTCAACTATAATTTAATATATATTTATATATATATTAAAGTTTATATATATATAGTCACAGGATATGGAGTACAGCATAGAGAAGAGAGTCAATGGAATTGTAATAGATATATATGATGTCAGAGGGGCAATAGATTGGGGGAGGGAGGTTATCACTTTGTGAGGGGTGAAATGTCTAACTATTACATTGTTTTGTACACCTGAAAATAAAAAACAAACAAAACCACCAAAACAAAACAAAAAACATTATTAAGAGGTTGGATATAAATATCTAGAGAGAAAAAAAAAACTCACATGAAATTTGATTTAAATTTTCAGTGTCATAGCCCTCAAACAGTTTAAAAAATCTAGCAATCATTGACCTTGAAGCAAATTAGGTCACAAGATATGGATAGATATTAACCCGATAAAATATTTTATAATTATGTCCTTGTTGCCTTTCATCATTCTCTCTTTCTCTTTTTTTTTCTGGGTACAGGAGGGACTATTTTTCTATACATATATTAGGATAATAATCAGTCTCATCCAGCATTCATGGACATTCACAGCCTTTCCTTACATTGCTCTCTGTGGGAGAACCAGAAGGATAATCGATAAGATCAAGTATTCCAAGATCTCTTTATTACACTTGCTACTTGTCACCTTCCTTCATCTCCTGTGGCCTTCTTCACATTTGCCTCTTAATTCTAACAGAATTTAATTAAAAGTATGATAATTGAATAATTTATAAAAAATGCTTTAGGGAAATATCCTCTCAAAGAGCTCAAAGCATGCTCTCTCCTTACTTTTTCTAAAGCTCTGTGGGGTGTGTGCAGGAGTATGAGAGGAATAAATAGTCTTCTCTACTTTAATTCTTCAGTGACTGTTTGATCCTAATTATACAATAATCTTCTTTGGAGTTCTGCATTTATTTCTTAGGAGAGCGAGAGGCACAGTGGGAGCATAATAGTAGATTTTAAAGATACATCTTTTCTCCCAAATATGAAATAATTACAAATGGAAAATTGTCCAATATAATTTTTGCACACAAATCTATAAGCAGAATATCCAAGTGATTCATGGGAGACTGGAAGTTCAGCTTCATCATATGCTGCAGTCAAACACCATGTACTTAATTAGAAAAATTATCCAAGTACAACCTCACTGCTGTGGGAAATACCACTTGAAGTCATGGGTGAAGATAACTCAGTTTAAGGACCCATCTTTGTTTGGAGGATGATCCATGGTGTCCTAGGAGCCGGTACACTGAGGTTTTGTATTTAATAACTCAGCAGGTGTTAGAAGTTGGTGTAGTCAGTCCCTAGACACCTTCGCAATGCCACAAAAAGAGACTGACTATGGGAGTGCATAGTGGCTGCCATGAAATAATTTCCTGGTTTTATTTTAATGTCTTTCTCTGTAATTTACTGATGACAATTTCAAGGTAATATCATTTTGGACTGAAGTTATTTTAAAGGTGAGTTGAGGTTAAAAATATCTGTACATGCTCATTGATTATCAGAGCTAGTCAGTGTTATCTCCACTTCTGCCACCTTTTACATCGTTCAGTTTTGGACTTTAACCAATTATCAGAAAAAAAAAAAAATCACAATAAATGACCTGCTAGAGTTTCTCTTTTCAATAGGAACCACCGATGTCAGGGAGAACTGAGGGCAGCTGCCTCCTTGTAGAGCAAGAGGAAAGCAGTCCTCCTGTGTGAGATGTCTTTATAGCTACAGTTTTCAGCTCTTCTCTGCATGACAAACAATTGCTCAAAATAGGTTGGATCAAGTGCCAAAGGCAAGAAAATAGGGAGAAAAGGATATAATCTCTAATTGGAATTCAATATACAGCAGAGAAAACCCACACTGGTCCCATTTTTGAGGCAAGCAATCATTTCCTTCTTGAAGCATGTAAATTCCAGAGGCTTAACTACATGAAAGCATGGTCTCCGATGCATGTTAGAGAATTTGTCTTACTTGACCTTTCTAGATCCCTGACAATATCATCATCCCCAAAAGTATTCTCACAAAGCCATTACTTGCCTTTTTAAATTAAAATATTTTTCTTGCATTAATCTTATTAAGGCAAAATTATATTTGGGTAAGACACTAAGTTAAGTGTAAAATTAATTTATATTTACTTCTGTTCCAGGAGACTTTATTCAGTATGCATGACTTCTTTAACTCTTACTTAGGGATTATTAAATAAACTGAAGTTTGTGTCAGTACCTTGTTTCTTAGGACCATGGAACTTGTCACCATCAGATGGTCTTCTGGCTGCCTTTTGTTGAAACACTGCAAAAAATATAGCACATGTTATTTATTGAACATAAACATAAAAAAAGAACAAACTGTGGAAGTGTCTGGGAAACAAGAATGCAACGTATAATTTTCCCCAGTAACAATCCTGAACTGCATTATTTTTGAGTAAGAGGATTATTAAATTTACAATTTTCTCATTTGTGCAGCTTATCAGTCATTTCAAAAAGCATTTTCTAGTGACATCAGAAACATGGCACCATGTTTCCCGTGATCTCTCCCCTTGAAGTTACAATTGGTTAAATAGCTATGATTTAACAGAGGGTTCCCTACGTGACACACACACGTGTCTGAGAGATCCACACATTAAAAGGTGGGCAAATTGGGGTGAACTGGGGAGGAAGGAAGGGAAAAGTGCAGAGACAGGGGTGGTAGGATGCAGCCCAGAGCTCACTGCAGTCCCGGGAGAGGGAAGGATTGAGACTGCAGGTGTACTCTCTTGTGATGTGGAGCAATCCTGCCTGAGTGATCAGTATATAATATGGCTGAACCCAGTGATTGGGGCAGAGACTTCAGGGCAAAGACCAAATATAGAAGTGCTACAACTGTGGTATAACAGCCCTCACTGCCAAGCCAGAAACAAAGCCATGGAGACTGGCTGCTTCCCCTGACCCTTGCAGAGCTCTCCTTCCCAACACCCTCCTAGTGCTAGCAGTGGGCCCCAGAACAAACGGTAGCAGTGTCAGATTAAACAGCAGAATATCTATAGCCCTGACAACTGGAGAGGCAGTTCATGGGTGGCAGATGCACACTACAGCTAATTCCAAAGACAAGGGAGGAGATATAGGGGTGAGGCAGCTGTGGTCTGGCAGTCCCCATTACTCAGAGGAGAACAAAGACACAAACATACGAGCAGCCTCTCCCAGCTCTCCCCACCCCCACTTTTCTCAGCTGAACTTAGCAGAGGCACCCAGGACACAGGCACTGAGGTACACAGGTCTGCATCTGGCTGCAGGGGCAGCACTGGGATCTCAGGGGCCAGAACCCCATCCTCCCACAGCGGTGGTGCCCAGAGACTGAGGCAACCTGTTCAGACAGGCAATATCCACCTCCCCAGGAAATCTTCCACTGCAAGAAAATGGAACTGAGCAAAAGAGAATAAAATGCTCCTGAGCTATCTATTGGAAAACAAAAGAAACACCTCTTTATATCAACCTGCTGCAGAATTCATTCCCCTAGATACCCAGGAAGAGAAATAATCCATCAATTACCACGAATAACCAAGGTAACAAGGCAGCTCATAAAGAAAAACAGAAATCTATAGCATAAACTTAAAGTCATGGAAATATGTGACTTAAATGACAAAAGATTCAAGATTGCAGTTCTGAAAAAACTCAACGAGATGCAAAAAACCTCAGATAGGCAGTTTAATGAACTCAGAAATAAAATCAATGAACAAAATGAATACTTTACCAAAGATAATGAAATTTTAAAAAAGAACCAAGGAGAAAGTATGGAGCTGAAGAACTCAATAAAAGAGATGAAGAATGAAACAGTGAGATTAGAAAATAGAGTTGATCAGATGGAGGAAAGAATTAGTGATATCAAATATAGAAATCTGGAAATGATGCAGATAAAAGAAAAGAGAGACTTGAGAGGTAAAAGAATTGAAAGAATTCTACAAGAACTATCTGACTCCATCAGAAAGAAAAATACAAGAATAATGGGTATACCCAAAGGAGAAGAGAGGGAGAAGGGCACAGAGAGCCTATTCAAACAGTTGATGAGAACTTCCCAAACCTATGGAAAGAACTGGATCCTTGAATCCAAAAGCAAACAGAACACCCAATTACCTCAATCCTAAAAGGATTTCTCCAAGGCACATTATACTGAAACTGTCAAAAATTAGTGTCAAAGAAAGAGTTCTCAAGGCAGCCAGGGAAAAGCAGATGGTAGCCTACAAGGGAAAAACCCATTAGATTTTCATCAGATTTTTCAGCAGTGACTCTACAAGCCAGGAGGGAGTAAAAATAAATAATTGCACCACGGAAAGAGAGAAATTACCAGCCAAGAATAATATATCCACCAAAGTTATCCTTTAGATATGAAGGAGGAATAAAGACATTACCAGACATACAGAAGCTGACGGAATTTTCTACTACAAGACCTGCATTACAGAAAACATTGAAGGAGGTTATTCTACCTGAAACAAAAAGACAGAGATAAAAAAACTATGAGTAAGATTACTAACAGACAGACAGAAGCAGGAATTGGCAAACCCTACACAGAATAGGGCACTAGACACTTCAGCATAACAAAAAGGGTAAAGAAGATAAAACATAAAAAAAGAAAAAGAGAAGAAGACAATCTGCTACTGCAACTCAGAAATGAACTAACAGCATAAATAGGGATAATTTGTGGCAACAAAAACATAAAAGGGGATCGGGTGAAGGTTTGAATTTGCAAAGGGGAATGGAGATAAAATGTATGCTAAAGAAGCATATGAATCTTTCTTTTACATAAACTTAATGGGAACTACTCAAAAAAAGAAAAAATCCAGAACTGAGACATGTAACATAAAATAAGAGGAAAAATAATAGAATACCACCAAACTAAAATAACAGACAGAAATACAAAGGCAAATAAACAATGGAGACACCAAGATACCAGAAAACAAAAGACAAAATGGCTATAGGAAATTCTCATGTATCAATAATCACCCTAAATGAAAATGGACTGAACTCACCAATAAAAAGGCACAGAGTAGAAGACTGGATCCAAAAACAAAACTCAATCATATGCTGCCTCCAAGAGACACATCCCAGCTACAAGGATAAATATAGATTCAAAGTAAAAGGTAGAAAATGATACTCCAATGGTATCCAGAGAAAATCAGGTGTAGCCCTATTTATATCTGACGAAACAGACTTCAGGATAAAAAAGGTAACAAGAGACAAAGATAAACATTTCATAACGATAAATGGAAAATCCAACAAGGAGCCATAACTCTTATCAATATATATGTTCCTAATCAGGGAGCACCAAAATATATAAAGAAACTACTAACAGAGCTAAAGGGAGACACTGACAAAAACACAATTTCAGTAGGGGACCTAAATACACCACTGACAGCTATGGACAGATAATCAAAACAGAAAATCAATGAGGAAATGGCCTTAAATGAGAAATTAGACCAAAACGACCTAACTGACATTTACAGAGTCTTTTATTCTAGAACACCAGACTATACATTCTTTTCTAGTACACATGGAACATTCTAAAGGATGAAGCGTAAGTTGGGACAAAAATTAGACTCAGCAAATTTAAGAAGATTGAAATCATACCACGCATATTTTCTGACCACAGTGCTTCAAAATTGGAGATCAACTGTAAAAAGAAAGTGGGAAAAACCACAAATATGTGAATATTAAACAACGTGCTACTAAAGAATGACCGGATCAAAGAAGAAATAAAAGAAGAGGTAAAAAAAAAAAAAAATACCAGGAAACAAATGAAAATGAAAATACATCATATCAAAATTTATGTAATACTGCAAAAGCAATACTTAGAGAGAAATTTATATCATTACAGATCTATCTGAAGAAACAAGAAAAATCCCAAATAAACAACCTAACATAACATGTAAAGAACTAAAAAAAGAAGAACAAATGAAACCCAAAGAGAACAGAAGGAAGGAAATAATAAAAATCAGAGCAGAACTAAATAGAGAACAAAAAAAACAATAGAAAAAATTAATGCAACAAAGTGCTGGTTGTTTGAAAAGATTAATAAAATTGACAAACCCCTTGCTACACTCACTAAGGAAAAAAGAGAAGAGACACAGATAAGCAAAATCAGAAATGAAAGAGAAGTTACAACAGATGCCATAGAAATACAATGGATCATACAACAATACTATGAAAAACTACATGCCACCAAATTCAATAACCTAGAAGAAATGGACAATGTAACCTTCTTAGAATGAATCTCAAAGAAGTGGAAAATCTAAATAGACCAATCAACAGTAAGACAATTGAAACAATCATCCAAAACCTCCACAAAAGCAAACGTCCAGGACCAGATGTCTTCACTAGTGAATTGTACCAGTCATTGAAAGATGATTTAATACCTGTCCTACTCAAACTCTTCCAAAAAATTGAAGAAGAGGCAATACTTCCTAACTCATTTTAGGAGGCCAACATTACCCTGATTCCAAAACCTGGTAAGGATAACATAAAAAAAGAAAACTATACACCAATAACTCTGATGAATACAGACACAAAAATCCTAAACAGCATACTAGCAAATCAAATATAACAATACATTAAAAAGATTATACATCATGATCAAATGGGGTTCATTCTAGGGGCACAAGAATGGTTCAACATATGCAAATGGGTCGATGTGATATACCACATAAACAAAATAAAAGATAAACATCTTATGATCATATCAATAGATACAGAAAAAGCACTTGACAAGATACAACATCAATTTATGAGTAAAACAATGAAATGGGTATAGAAGGAGAGCACCTCAACATAATAAAAGACATATATGACGGTTATCATACTTAATATCATAATCAAAGGTGAAAAATTGAAAGCTTTTTCTCTAAGATCAGGAACAAGACAGTGATGCCCCCCATCACCACTGTTATTCAATATAGTATTGGAGGTCCTAGACAGAGCAATCAGGCAAGAGAAAGAAATCAAAGGCATCCAAATTGGGAATGAAGAAGTTAAATTGTCAATCTTTGCAGATGACATGATTCTTTATATAGAAAACCCTAAAGACTCCACCCAAAAATTGTTAGAAACAATAAACAAGTACAGTGAAATTGCAGGAGACACAATCAATGTACAAACATCCATTGCATTCCTTAATACTAACAACGAAATTTTCAGAAAAAAAATGAAAAACCCAATTCCTTTTGTAATTGCAACAAAAAGAATAACATACCTAGGAATAAGCTTATAAAGGATGTGAAGGACCTATACAGTGAAAACTATAGGGCATTATTAAAAGAAATTGAAGAAGACACAAAGAAACGGAAAGATATTCCATGTTCGTGGACTGGAAGAATCAACATAGTTAAAAGTGGCCATATTACCCAAAGTGATATACAGATTTAATGCAATCAATCCCAATGACATCAAAATTCCAATGACGTTTTTTAAAGAAACAGAACAAAAAAATCATTAGATTTGTATGGAGTCACAAAAGACCCTGAATAGCCAAAGCAATCCCAAGGAAAAAAAAAAAAAAACAAGGTTGGAGGTATCATACTCCTTGACTTGAACTTGTAGTACAAAGTGACAATAATCAAAACAGTATGGTACTTGCAGAAAAACAGACACATAGACCAATGGAATAGAACTGAGAAGCCAGAAGTAAACCCACATATATGTGGGCAAACAATTTTCAACAAAGGAGCCAAAAACATCCAATGCAGAAAGAAAAGCCTCTTCAATAAGTGATACCCAGGAAATTGGAAAGCCACATGCAAAGAGAACAAAACTAGACTGCTATCTGTCCACCTTATATCAAGATTAACTCAAAATGGATCAAAGAACTAAATCTAAGACCCGAAACAAAAAACTGCATAGAAGAAAGCATAGGTACTAAGCTTATGGGCCTTGGTCATGGAGAGGATTTCATGAATTTGACCTCAAAGGCAAGGAGAGTAAAAGCAAAAATAAATGAATGGGACTATGTATATCAAACTGAAAAGCTTCCGCACAGCAAAAGAAACCATAAACAAAACAAAGAGGCAACCAACCAAATGGGAGAAGATATTTGCAAACAACAGCTGTGATAACGGGCTAGTATCCAAAATATACAAAGAACTCCCATAACTCAACAACAAAAAAACAAACAATCCAATTAAAAAATGGGCAGAGGATCTGAACAGATACTTCTCCCAAGCAGACATACAAACAGCCAACAAATATATGAAAAAATGCTCAACTTCCCTACCTCTCAGGGAAATGCAAATCAAAGCCAGGAGATACCACCTCACATGTGTTAGAATAACTAATGTCAACAAGACAAGCAATAACAAGTGTTGGAGAGGTTGTATAGGAAAAGGAACACTCATACACTGCTGGTAGGAATGCAAATTGGTATAGCCACTATGGAAAACAGTGTGGAGTTTCCTCAGAAAATTAAGAATAGAATTACCATATGACCTAGCAATTCCTCTTCTGGGTATCTACCCAAATAATCTGAAAACGTTTATCCATAAAGATATACGTACCCCTATGTTCATTGCAGCTTTATTTACAGTGGCCAAGACATGGAAACAACCAATGTGTCCTTCAGTAGGTGATTGGATAAAGAAATTGTAGTACATATGCACAATGGAATATTACTGGGCCATAAGAAAAGATGACATACTGCCATTTGCAACAACATGGATAGATGTTGAGATTATCATGCTAAGTAAAATAAGTCAGACAGAAAAAGGTGAGAACCATATGACTTCACTCATATGTGAAATATAAAACTGAAAGAAACAAACAAGACAACAAAGAAACAAAAACTCATAAACACAGCTTAGTAATTACCAGAGTAATGGGGGAGGGGGTGATACAAGAAGGTACATTGGGTCAAATGCATGGTGTTGGAAGAAGAACTGACTCTGGGTGTTGAACACACAATGCAATATACAGGTGATGTAGTATTATAGAAATGTACACTTGAAACCTATATAATTTTACCAACAAATGCCACCCCAGTAAATTTAATAAAAGTTAGAAAATAAGTACATTAGAAACAGAAATAATAAAAAGTAAAAATATTTAAATAAATATAAATAGAAAATGGCAAAAAAACCCATTTTCTTTGAGCAGAGTAATATAATGCTGATGAATGCCTCATTAAACTATTTAAATCAAGATATGATTCCATTCTGATATTAGGTAATATTAGAAACATAAAATCTGCGTTTTGTTAAAAGTGGTAAATGTTAAAATCACATGAAAAATTCCATTTGCACAGAATTTACTCATGCTGACTTCTTGGTGATAAGCAAGGATAATGACTGTTTCTTCTAAAACAGATGAAAAGACTGCTGTATTTCACAGATGTAACAATAAAAAAGACACTTGATTCTTGCATCATCTAGCTCAGGGGTGTCCAAACTTTTTTCAACGTTTTTCACCAAGGGCCATATGTGGTAAAATACACAAACAGCCAGGCCACTCCCTTGAGATGAAGTACGTATTGCCTCACTTGGTTTATTTAAGTAAACTAAATATATTTTTGAAATTTGCTGCGGGCCAATTAACAATGGATCATGGGCCGCAGTTGGCCCGCAGGCTGCAGTTTGGACACTCCTGATCTAGCTGGACCTCAAAACTTTAAAGCAGTTTATTCAAACTACTTCATTATTTGAAAAAGTGCTTTGTTCTCATTTATTATTTCTCACACGAAATTCTATGAGACAAGTCAGCATTACTCACCCTGTCTTGCAGATGAAAGATAAAATTGATTGTTTAATATTTATTGAGCACCCACAAAGTTCCATATAGCTTCTGGCATTTGTTAATGAAAAAATCTCTACCCTTTACAACTTGACTTTAGAAATTGAACATTGCAGAGTTCCATTTATTTTTTATGGGTAGTTTGAATTACAGGGTTTGGGAACTGGAAAATGGCCTTGGAGATTTATTCCCACCTCATAGATGAGGGAGGTGGAAGTAGCTAACTTGTAAAATAGCTAAGTAATTTTGCAATGACCCTGAAACTGTTGTTAGTAGAGATGTGATTTAGACCCTCAAGCCTTGAACTTCAATCCATTGCTTGGTTCTTTACTACGTTGCTATGTCTTCTCTTCCATAATTATTTCTGTTTAAAGATGAAGAAGGAGCGAGAAGGGAGGAGATTAAAAAGAACATTAGAGACCAGGATTTCCTGGGATAATCAAGCCGAGGCATGTGGCAGTGAGAATGGTCCAGATGCATGATGCTTGACCACTGCGATTGGAGACGCATCCCATCTGTTATCTTGGATCTCTGTCTTTGGTTTTAATATTCTTTAAACCAATCTAATACCAAGGTCATATTTGTGGTGACTCCACATGAAACGTTTTCAAATTTAAAAAAGTTCCCTAAACCATATCAAATCAATAATTATTTATTAAGCACATATATTTATTCAGCTGTTGTTGAGAGAGAGCATTCTCTGCTGTCCTGTCCTCTTTCAAACCAGAGAAGCAAAGATCGTTTCGAAATGTGATGTGTTTAAGGAAAATTATACACAGAAATAATATTTCTGGTTGAAAATCAATTTTCTGCCTCAAGTTAGTATTTGGGAAATATGCTAAATATAACTTACTGGCAAGTTCTAGGTTTTTGGCTTACATTTTTTTCTAAAATAAAATATATTGATAGATATGTGGTCTGTGGATATATTTTAGGATATTAGAATAATTTTTACAAGTGGTAAATTTTTACAAGTGCTTGACTTTTTTCATTGCCTAGGCTAAAACTTTTGAAAAAATGAAACACTTTTGAAATTTTAATAATAAGCAGACTCTGTACTTTCACCCCAATATTGTTAAGATAATAACTGAGACCATTTACACAAAAAAGCTGTAGTTTGGCATTATTAATGTGGAAAATAATCTGAATCCAAAGAGAAAGTCAGAAAATAAATTCTCCAAATAAAAAGTACATTAACTGGTCAATTTTAGTAATTCTGCTGAATTTTGATGCTACAGAGAAGTTGGAAATAGAATCATGTTTTCCAGCTTTTTGACATCAATTTGTCAAAGAGCACTTTGCACTTCACATAAACAATATTTAATTGACATGTGTTCTGTTGACAACAAATCCCCACCTGTTATGAAATACAGTAAATATTAAGTAAACACTCTTTCAGTCTCTAGATACAAGAAGTGTACTTATTTACTGTTAGATTTCAACAGGACTTAGTTGAAACAGCCTGGGATGGGGTGGGTGATTAGGGTGGGAAAGTAGGAGGTTCTGAGTAGGGTGATTTGAAAATGCTAATAACAGAACTTTTTAAAAGTAGGATGTGAACTAAGCCATGCTCACAGTACAGAGGTCCACTGTACCTGTAAAACCTTCCTTGAAATTCCCTCCTAACTCTCCTTCAGCTGCACCTATTACAACTGGTCCCTTTCTTCCACTTACAGACAGACCTCATTTCCTTACAAAAACCTAATAAGCAATCGGCATATTGCCAAACACACTATTTTCTCATTGCTGTGAAAATTAGGAGGTGTTTTTGAACATGCGGTAATCTTGGAAAATACCTACATTAACTGGTTCCCTGAAGAGAGAGCTAGCCCATGAAATGATCCCTGATGCAAACATGCACACCAAGGACACATTCTCTACCATTTATTAGCCTTAGGAAAAGAATAGACATAAAATTCTGGAATTCATTAATCTTTTTTTTAATAATAAATATCAGCTGAAACATTTTAAATTGCTTCCACCAGGGAAATCTTTGCTCTAAAAAGCTTCATATACTTTATATTCCCACCATGTTCACCTATACAACCTTTATAAGAGATAAACATAAAATCCACGATTTGGTGAGAACTGAGCATTAGGTTATGGGTCACTCTGATGTATATATGAAAGTATCTCTTTTTGTACAAGGAGATTCATGGTGAGCAAAATGAGAGTCTGTCTTAAACATATAGCAATTGAAAAACAAATCTATAGACCAGAATGCTAATCACCCTGGTACAGTGGAAAGGGTATAGTTTTGTCTTAATATTAACAACGTGTGTAGCATGGGAAAATGGCTTTGTCCTCCCAGGCTTTTATTATCTTGCCAACAAAGTTAGGGCTTAGATGAGATAATCTCTAAAGTCTCAGATAGCTCTGACATTCTAAGATGCAATCAATCCTTGTCTCCCAAGTCATTCCAGGCCAAATTGTGCCTGAGTAAATTTTTAAGTGAGTATGAATTTGAATAGAATGCTATGTTTTGAGGAAGAGATTATTCTTGCTGGGGGCTTAGACTAATAGAAAAACTAGAAAACTAAATCAGACCAATGTTATTTTTTTGGTAATGTATGGAAATGCTCCTGTCCCTATGTGTTTGAATTCTTGGAAGATACTGTTCTTGTCCACATTTGACCACATCCATGTCCAAATAGTGCTATCAAAGCAATTATAACACGTCAACTTTGATGACTCTCTGCCCCAGTAAAATCTTATTTTTCTCTTCCTATCTAAAACTGGAATTTGAAATGAAAAAAAAAAAGAATGCATTATTAGTAGTTATCACTGCCTTTAAACATTAAAAAAATGTCCTTAGAGAAAGAAAAACAATTTTTGAGGTATAAAATAATCTCAAGCGATGCAAATTTCCCAAATACCACCCCTGTTTACTTTCAATATTGGCAAAATGACTTCTGTAAAATTTTCCCTAGAACAGAAATGACATTCAATGGAAAAAATTAGCATAGTATTAAATATTCAAAACATCAAGCAAAACAGAATTATCAGAAGAGCAGAGGAGGAAGAGGTGAGATATAACGAATTCACTTGCACTGTTTGTCTTTCCAGGCTGCTTCTGCAGGAACATTCTTCACGTCAACCTCATTTGCAGCCTGTTTCAAGCAAAGGAACTCTTCCAGAGCTGCACTTTTTAGAAAATCTGATAAAGCTTATTTGGAATTATTTTACAAGTAGCTAAGGTAATGGAAATTCTGTGCAATAGCTAAATGTACTCATAAAGATATAAATTATAAACGACAAATCCCTTGATGTTCCATGCCCACTAAAAGTATAAAATGAAATGTTGTTTAGAGATACATACGTATCACTGATGATCATTCTTGAAACCAGAGATTTGATATAAAATAAAATATACAGATCTTTATTGTGCTCTGGGTTCTTAGGAAATAATACTGTACAGGTAGCAGCAGTGTGTTTATTATACATTCAATGAACTTTCATTAGGTTGTGTAGCCAAGTGTTGTGCTAGGTGCTGAGGATGCAAAAGTACATTAAGACCACGGCACAGTTTCCTTACTGTCCTCCCTTTTGATTTGTTCAGTTAAGCAAAGGTCCAATGTGTCATTAGTGTGTACTGATGAGAGAGGATAGAGATGACAAAAGTCAGGAAAGACAAGGGTCATAATGCAGCCTCTGTAACCCTACTCTCCCCATCTTGTTCCCCCAATCTGCACCCTATGAAAGCTAATTACAATCAAGGAGAATGAGGTGAAGGAAAGCAATATAAACAACCTCTTTGTCTAGCCAGTAAAGGCAGGGGACAGAATGTTCTAACCCTGTAAGTAGTCAAACTGGAACTCAGAGGAGAGGTGTAGTCTCTTGGCAAATTGACTAAGATATACTGAGCACTCCAGTAAGCTCAGAACCCCCATTTCATTCTGCTGCTAATAATTACATGTTATTGATTTGAACAAAGTTATCAAACACAAGTCACCACATTTGAATAGGCACACTAGGGGTGGCATGGCCACTTACAGTCACATCAGCCACATAATATGAAGGTCTTTCACCTGAAAATAGTTTACTGCCTGGCAGAAATACAGAGTCAGGAGTTGTGGCTTTTTTTTTGGGAGAGTATGCAAATGGCAGCAAGCACAGATGAAGTCACCGATGTGGTTACAGTTTACTCCTGAGATTGGTAGAGGTGGAAAGTAGGAAAGCACATACCTACATGAAGGAAAATGGCATAGAAATTCCAACTCAATGGTGATACCAATGAAGGCTTTGGTTTCCCAAGGAGAAAACGTTAATATGCTTTCCAATTTGTAATGAAAACTTTTAAGTCTGACAAGTGTGTTCTCATAAAAATCCTCTCCCAAACCAGGAAATCTAACTATAAATTATTTTTCCCACTTCTAAAGAACTTAATTTTTTACTAGAGTAGAATACAAACTGTTTCTATTTGTGCATTTATTTATTTTTTTATGCAAATAAGAATATTTCTATTCTAGAAATGTTCCTTACCCAGGAAGTTGGAACACACACACACACACACACACACACACACACACACACACACGCACGCACGCACGCACGCGCACACACACACAGAGAGAGAGAGAGAGAGAGAGGGAGAGAGAGAGAGAGAGAGAAATAGCAGTTGGTTTGTGGAATTCTGTGGAATTAGAGCATGAAGCCATTGTAATGAGTTTATTAGTAAAATCTCCACTCCACCACTGGGCAAACAGGTTCTTCTTCTTGTTACGAGACAGGCCACAGGTATTGAACAACATCTATCGCTTGCATAGCTCTGGACCGGGGGTTCGTCTCTTCCCATACTATTTAATTCAGCCTAAGTGCTTGACTTTACTTTTTGACCATTAAGTAGCCAATAAGGAAATGATGTAAGTGTAGATATTACTCTAGTAACACCCGTAGTAATTTTCCATATTGTTTCAAGGAGAAGTGGTTTGGGTTGTTAGAAAGTCACTGCAATACTTTAGAAACTATGATGAGTTCGCCTTTTGATTCATGCTTAGTGATCACCAAAAATAATTTCTCTGTTTTTCTTTTTTTTCCATGTCAGGAAATCTTGCTCTCCCGAGAAATATCAAGATGTGGTCATGTTCACTTTGAACAAGCATTACATACTAGTTCTGTTCATAAGCCTCAAACCATAGAAGACTGAACATTTCTATATATGCAGATTGAAAATAAATTATATGGAGATGGATAATTTTAAAAGGACAAGGCTGTATCCACTTGTTCTAGGCAGTGTTCAGTATTGGTAGTTAATAATTTGGAAAGGTCATACAAGATGATGGATTGGCATATGAAACACAAAGGAATAAGCAAAAGGCATACTACTGAGAAGATATGATATGTCCTGTCTCATCTCTTTATCTACTGTACATCTTTCATTATAGTGACTACCATTTCTGTATCCTACTCTGTGACAGCTTCTATACATATATCATTTTAGTTTTCATAAAAACTCTCTGAAATAGGTATTATTAGTCCGTTTTTAAAATTAAACTAATGAAGCAAGGCTATTATCATGCAGGGTGTCATGCAGGGTCTCTAGCCCCACTCCCCACATAAGAATGCAGGATATGGTGAGGCCACAAAGGAACACCAACAGAGCCATAAATAGAGGAGTCATACCACTATAGTCTCACTGCCGGCTGGGTTGGAGACACAGGAAGCAGGAACCACACGGTCCACAGCCTGCCGTCCACTTGTCTCTGCCAACCAACCTCACTTGTTAACTGCAATTCACCTTTCTGTAATCCACAATCCATACTCAACCACACCACGCCCCGCCACGCCTTGCTAGCGTAGCCACGGCAGTTATATCAGTGGCTAATGGCTAACCGGTAACAGCCAATGGCCAATTAGTCACAGCTGATGACCATCTACTACCTGAGCCAGCACCTCTCTATATGAGGCTGAGAGCCTGGAAACTGCTCTCTGGGGCTCTGTCCCCACAGCTATATAACTTGCACAATTACACAACTTTTAAGAGGCTCTGTCATAATTCAGATTCAGTTTCATTTGGCTTCACAATAAATATGAATTTCACTCTACCATGCTGTGGGGACAGAGCTCCAGAAAGCAGTTTCCAGGCTCTCGGCCTCACGTGGAAAGGTGCTGGCTCAGGTAGTAAATGGCCATCAACTGTGATTGGATGGCCATCAGCTGTGGCTAGTGGCCGTCAGCTGTAACCAGTGAGCCATTGGCCACTAATATAACTGCTGTGGCTATGCTAGCAGAAAGATGGGGGCTAGCAAGAAGATGGTGGCCGAGCTAGCAAGAGCGGATTGCACCTAGCAAGTAGGGTTGGTTGTCAGAGAAGTAGACGGCAGGCTGCGGATCATGTGGCTCCTGCTCCCTGTGTCTCCAACCCAGCCGCCAGCATGAATATAGTGGTGTGACTCCCCATTTATGGTTCCGTGGGTGTTCCTTTTTGGCCTCACCGTGTCCTTCGTTCTTCTGTGGGGAGCGGGAGCTGAGACCCCACATGACACCCTGCATGACACATGCTGTTGGACCCCCGAAGGAGGTGCTACCGAGTGGGCCAACCCCACAGAGCATCTTATTTTTCTCTAACACCTACGTATTTAGAGTAAAAAAGATGCACACATTAAAAGTGCTGGTGAGAACACTGTGATTTTAGGAAATCTAAAATGAGAAAAAAGACAATTTATACATAAAGTTATATGATACAACTATGATTTTATCTTCAAATGACCATTCTCTACAGTATTCAAATGTCTCCTCTGTCTTAAAATGGAAACAACCCATGTCATGGTTTCTCAGCCTCAGCACTACTGCCATTTAGGACTGGGTCATAGTTTGTGGTGGTGCCAGTCTTGTGCATCGTAGGACACTTAGCAGCATCCCTGGCATCTGCTCACTGCATACCAACAGTAGTGTCCCAGTTGTGACAACTGAGAATGTCTTTCAACATTGTCAAATGTCTCCTAGGAGGCAAATCACCACCAGTTAAGAACTACTATTCTAGGACTATTAAGCTTCTTACTAAAGACATCTTTAACAGAGACTCTAGAAGCATCATATATTATACAGAAAAAGACCATAATTCACTCTGCTGTTGAAATCTAAGTATTTGATAATATTTGCATTTATTTTCACATGTAATAAAAATCCATTAATTGTCATTTCATACCACAGTTGATTACTGCCTCCTCCCCCCTTCGCTAATCTAAAGAAATTGAATTTCTGGAAGATGAGGCTGGAAAAGTTCATCATTATTATGGCAACACTCTAACAGATGGTCTGCAAAGCAAGCCCTTTTTAGGTTTTATTTAATGCCTCTGTGATGTTCCACTGTGAGAAAAACAGAAAGAGCACATCAAAACACCTGGGTTACACAAGCAGACTGGATCTCCTCTAATGGACAGAGTGAGCACAGGTCTTGAAGACCGCTCCTTTTCAGAGCTGCACCAGCACCCTACGGGGAAAGGAGAGAGGCAGAGAGAGAATCACCGGGGAAGACAAGGACACCGGTCTTACAAATGGAATGATAACATGTCCCTCTGCTCTGAGAGCACCTGTGATAGACATACTAAGTCCTGAAGCTAAGTGGTTTGCACAAGGTCACCCAGCCAGCATAGGACCCAAGGCACTTGATCTAAGGTCTACTTTAATCCACTTGACCATATTTCTTCACTAAAGGGACAGAGACCATTCCACTCTGTCACATTTACAATGATATGGATTAATTTTCCTAACAGATTCTATAAGGTCTTTTTTTTTTCCTGTTTGCATTTCAGTTGCACTGTATGTGATCCATTTCAAGTACAAGTGAATTGCACGTAGAAAATTTCTGAGAGCAACTGAGTTGTACTTGACATTTTGGGGTCCCAGTAGCTGAGTAGCTCTCAAAAATGTCATATACTACTTTGTTGCACTGCAAAATGCCAAGGACAATTCAGTAGCAATTGAAAACTGAAAGGGAAATTATATTCTACATCAAATCAGAAACATGGACTCTGAAGAAGGATCTTGGTGCTATTAATTGTGCGAGGGGGAAAATGGGAAATTGTCCATTGATATTGAAAAATTTGTGGTATATAAACCAAAAACAACAAAAGAACAAGACAAACAAATGAGAAACAGAAACTCATAGACACGGACAATAGTTTAGTGGTTGCCAGAGGGTAAGGGGGGTGGGGGGGGAGGTGAGGGTAAGGGGGATCGAATATATGGTGATGGAAGAACTGACTCTGGGTGATGAACATACAATGGGATTTATAGATGATGTAATACAGAATTGTACACCTGAAATCTATGTAATTTTACTAACAATTGTCACCCCAATAAATTTAATTAAAAAAAAAAAAAAAAAAAAAAAAAAAAAAAAAAAAAGAAAAATTTTTCCCAATAGGCCATCATCTCTTTGCATGATTTATGGAAATAGTTTTACTACCATTCCATCTATACTCTGCAAAGGCTCTTTTTGTTTCCTTGATTTGTCTTAAATCAAGAATTCTGTCACTAAGAAAGATTGTAAATTCATGTGAATTTCTCTATATTCTTGAAGCTTAACAAACCAGATCCTTTCCAATAGTATAGGGAGAAAAAAGTGGAAAGAATACAATATCTGAAAGCAGGCAAACTTCGAAAACTTTTCATTTAAGAAAAATGAGTTATTTTTCTTGTGTGGTTGTTAATATAAAGTTAGGTTTAGTACAATAGGAATGGAATTAAAAAATCAAAACATACCTCTTGATAAAATGAACCATGGGTTCAATTTTGCATTAATCAGTTACATCTCTGGAGGCAGCGGATGGCAGTGAAGATGGAAACAGAGCTTATCTCTGACATGTTATACTGTGTGAAAGCACTTAGAATGTTTAGCTACATGTTGAGTAGCCTAGAACTTTGTCCCATTCTGTATGGGCTCCCCTCATCCAATTAGTAGGACATCGAACATAGGATGGTTGAAAACAGGAGAAATTTAGGAATTGGCAGATTGATATATACTTCTGACTACCCTCCAGGGTGTTAAACCTCCTATTCTAGCCACATTGATGTGGTTCTTGTCAGTGTTATCATTTATTTACCCTCATAGTCACTCAATTAATATTTTTCAAATATTCATAGTTTCTACCATGAATTCAGCACTGATCTTGGCACCAAAGATACAGTGATGGGCAAAAGCAGATAAGGTTAGTCTCCTTCATGGATCTTACAGGTTAGAGGAAGAAATCAATACTAACAAATAATCCAGAAATATTGAAACAAATATCAATAAAGGAAATTTTTTGTTCCATGTGCCCAGGCCTGGGAACCAAATTGACCTGGGTCCAAATCCCACATCTTCTTCATTGTTTTATTATCATGGACAAGACACTGAAATTCACTGAGCATCGGTTTCCTCATCTCTAAAATGAGGCTGTTAATGACAACCATGCAGGATACTTGCATGAATTAGACATTATCATGAAAGTTGTCTAATAATGATGATAAGGAGTAGACAAAGCCAACTTGTCCATTTAGAGGACAGGGTATACCTCCTCCTGACCCCTCCATTCCATCTCTATTAGCTTCCTTAACTTCTGACTCCGCCAGAATTCAGAAAGCACACACATTTTGTATAATTTGAAGTTAGTTTAGCAAAGTCATTGTCTGCTTAGAAACTGAGGAAAGACAAAGCAGAATTGCTTTTAATGATTATCTATTGAGCGTATACCACATACCATGTACTGTGCTGAGTGGTTGCTAATTTTATCTTATTAAAGATTACAACAACTTTGAAGTAGGTATTATTTTTCTTCTCAACTGACAATGAGAAAATTGAATCTCAGATATATGAAATTACTTGCTTAGGTGATATCTGCTGAATCTGAATGCATTCTGCAAAGTTGGGTTGGGAAAATTCAGTTTTCCTCCTGTATCTTTCATTTCTATGTGTCTCCTTTACTTTCACTCTACTACTACTCTATTACTATGCTTCACTTCAGACACTACTGGTCACCAAATGTGTTTTGTTTTGTGTTTTTCCCCCTACCACGCAATTTTATGGCACCCGTTGTGTGTCCTACAATTTAACTCAATTTAATTGAATTATGACACTATCTACGATAGTGTCAGATCCCACTCGTTAAGGATTCAGTCTCACAAAACTGGTTCCATTCTACTCCAGGTACCAATCACCAGTAGTAGATTCCCAGATTACCCACAATTTCTGTCTGATTTGGCTACAAATAGGAGATTCCCATGACCTCCTCCTCAGATGTGATTAATTTGTCAGAGCAGCTCACACAACTCAGAGAAACACTTACTTACATTTATATGTTTATTAAAGGATATGATGAAGGATACAGATGAAAAGATCCATAAGGTGAGGTCTGGGTGGGTCCCAAGAGCTGGAACTTCTGTCCCTGTGGGGTTGGGGTCTGTCACTGTATAGTATGAATATGTTTGCCAGTCTGGAAGCTCTCAGAATGCCCTTTTGGTATTTTATGGAGGCTTCCTCACATATGATTGATCATTCACTCAATTTTCAGCCTTTCTCTCATCTCAATTGAATGTGGGGCTGAAAATTCTAAGCTTCTAATCATGGCTTGATCTTTCTGGTGGCCAGCTTTCATCCAGGAGCCATTCAGGAACCCACCCAGTCACTTCATTAGAACAAAAGACACTCCTGTCATCCAGGAATTTACAAGGGTTTCTGGAACTCTGTGATGGAAAGAAGGGCTAGACACCAATATATATTTTTTCTATTATCTCACAAAAGCCACCATGATTTTCCTGTATCTTTCTGGTTTATTTGTCTCATCTCTTTGCCAGTATTTTTTGAGTTTCAGAAATAGTAAACTGGGATTTTGCATCCTGAATTCTTTTTCCAATCCCTACTCCACATCCTTCTCTCTTGGGTATGTTAACACACCCTGGATGTGCCAACATTCTGCTACCACTTCTGTGCTCTGGCAAGAATTGGGGCAAATTAATGTTCTTCTAATTGAATGGATGGCTTTCTGGGAAATGGTGGCAATTCGATTTAATATATTTGTCTGAGATAGAAGAATAAAAACAGGAAAGATGTGATGAAAGACTTTTACCCTGTGAAATGCAAAGAACATCAAGAAAGAATAGCTGAGGAGGCAATGTTTTCCTAATGTTGGGACAGAATAATCGATAATCAATAGCATAAAGGAAGAGACAAGCAAGTATACTGCAGTGAGAGAGGAAAGGAAGATACAATAGAAAGGGACTTTGGTAACTTCCTTTGCAGTTCAGTTTTTGCTGCTGTTTTTGAGATGTGGAGCAAATAATTGTACTACTTTTATATAGTTAAGTGTAAAAAAGAAAACAAAACCATACATTATAACACTGGTTCCTGTCTGCAAATATTGTGAGAACAAATTAGATTGTGTTTTTGAATTAGAAAGATTTCTTATAAATTTTGAAGGATGTCAGGCTTGAGTTGAGTAAATGAGATAAATAGCCTTCAAAATTTCTTAGAAACTCAAGATTGGTAAGATTCTATAAAGTTCTTAGGTGTGCATGCATGTGTGTTTCTGTGGATATATACATACAGAGGGTGCCAAAAAATGTATACACATTTTAAGAATGGAAAACTATATTAAAATTGTAATAATATATACTGATAACAAAAGATGAGTACAAGTCATGTTTGACTTCTGCAATTACAAGAGGTGCTCAAAGTGGTTACCATCAGCATCCAGACACTTCTGATTATGGCGAACTACTGCTTGAGCAACGTTGACCAAAGTGTTCACTTGTATACATTTTTTTGGCACCCCCAGTACATACGTGTGTGTGTGTGTGTATATATATATATATACACACACACACACACACACACACACACACACACACACACACACACATATATATATATATATATATATATATATAAAATTGAACCATTGTCATATAGGGAATTTACATAATTAATACACAGACTTTATTATTTGGTACTCAATAAATTTTTACATAATTAATAAATACATGAATGAGGAGGAAAACCATCTCAATTCTAGCATTTAACATGAGGGTTTGTTCAAAGTGTACAGCAGTCATAACCCCAAATTCCTTCTCCAATTACATGAAGCAATCATCCATGATGGACATTTTATTATTTGGAGAAATCCAACAGAAGTGGTTCTGGCCGTTAGACATGAGACACAGTGGGTAACAGGAGTTATACATTGGACTGAACGCAGGGAGAACAAGTTAAATTATGCATTCATAAATGGTGAAATTTCCCAGTCTTCTTCCCACACTCTGATCTCAAAGTATGGGCAACCAGATCCATAAATGTAGACTGGAGTTAGTTGGATTTTATTCCAGAAAAATGGAAAAGCCTAGGAGAATAGTTCTACATAAATAACATTTTTGGGGGAATGCAGTGAAAATGCTGCTTACCTCCCTCCCCATTACCCTACAACGCTGTCCATAAGTTAACCAGCAGTGGAATGGTATGCTGGCTTTTGGTATGTTGTTCCGAAACACAGAAGCATAGCTAAGAATAGCCAGATATTTGATGGATGTATCAGGCATTTCAGAGAGCACGAAGAAACAACATGATAATAGAGAGAATATAAGCATTAAAGAAAAATAAAAATCACAAAAATTTAAAAACAAGTAAAAGCAAGATGAAACAAAGCCAGTAACAAAGGTATTGAATTGTACTGCCCCACTACCAAAGAAAGAGAAAATAATGATGCAAAAAAGAACAAACAGAAACAAGAAAGAGCTCATGGAAAACAAGACTACGAGAGCCAACTGAAGGATGAGAAAATAAAGTGCAAAGAGGAGAACCACACACGTGGGAGTCTGCACTTGTGGTCCTGAGAACTTCCTACAGATCGGACCACAGAAGATGATGTACCTCTTCAAAAACTTTTAGAATATAACTAAATTCTTGTATTGAGTTATGTCTATCTTCTCTCTTTAAAAAATATTTATTGGTATGTAGCAACCTCGTCAAGGAGCTAGTGATATCCTCAAGGTCACCATGACAAAAATCTGAGAATTTCTAATTACAGCTTATCTCCTCCCTAAATAATCTAGATAATTTTCCAGTTGACATTTGATTTTAGCTGAAACGCTAGTTAATTTGTTATCATTTCCTAATTTTTAATAGTTTCTTGAACATTATCAGCAGCAGATCGCTGTGCACTGTACATTGCTAAATAACTGTATTTGCCTCAATCTTTGCCTGAATTTTCTTATACAAATCTCTCAATACATACCACTTAAGCAATATAATGGTTTCTTTTGAACATATTAAGCACATATGAGTAACTGTGGTCCTTTTGGGTGGATTTGTGGTATATACGCATATATTTAAATGTTCTGTTTCAGTGTTTGTTTTAGATTGTTTAAATGTATAATCTATTGCCCTTCAGCTTCAGTTATCACCCAAACATTTTGTTTGATTACAAACATTTTGTTCAAAATTCTCTAATAAAGGTCACATTATACTCTGTGTATTTATTTGCATATCTGTTGCCTAGAAACTCCTCTAGGATGGAGGCATTGTTTTATTCTCAGTTTCTAGGATGGACGTTTTATTTTTTGGAGAAATTGAACAGAATTAGTTCTGGCCATCACTACATTGCACTGAAGAATAAAAGTCATATCCTAGATACGATGGACTCATGGAGTGTACCAAACCAAACAGAGTTTTAGAAAATTATAGTAAAGTCAGCACATCCTCTTGAAGCTACAGATGCCGAATATTTCTAGGAAGTTGTTATTTTTTTATTTAGATCCAACTGAGTAGAGCACAAGAAAGAATTGAAGTCTAAAATGAAGTAGAAATTCTATGATAGATGAAGTAAATGTTAATCATTGAAGTGCAATTATCAGAGGAAATAGGGTTGTATATCTGAGATTCTAATATTCAAAACTGTTTAAGTTTTTATATTTCTTTTAAATGGATTAAGGGCAAAAAGTAAAGTACCTACCTTCTTTTCTTGTGTTGCACATTATTCATAGAAGTTGAGCTTTCCTCTTGTAGAGTTATGGAAGAAGTGTCAAACAGAATTTTTCCACATGTTATGGTTTCATGTTCTTTGGATGGTTTGTCAGAATTATACTTCTTAATGAAGAATTAGAACCCAGAACCCTACCCATTATTCTTGTTTTCTTTATACATTGTTTCTAAATTTAAAATAGGCCAATGCAACTCACCTATAACATGAAAAGGTATTTTTTCATCTTTGACATTTTAGATCCCACCAAAAAAGAGGGCAATCCCCATTCCCAAACACACACACACACACACACATGAACAACAGCAACAAAAACATTACCTTGAGCTATGTAAGGTGTGGTTTCCTCTTTTGGAGGGATATTTGTAGGTCGAGGTGTGGGGGCAGGAGGTCTGTTTATAATGAAAGACCGACCTCCAAATTTTTTCTTTGTACTCATATGGGCCAGTATCATGTCATATTCATTGTCATCGATCTCAGCAAAAGTGTATGGGTCTTCGTCCTCCTTCTGCTCCTTTTCACCCTCTGTCTTTTCTTCTTCTCCTTTGGGTTCACTTCTTGTTTCTTGTCTTGCACCAAGATCACACCAATTTTGACTTCTTTCCATTTGGCCTTCCGACATTTTTTGTGCTCATGAAATAATTAGATAGGGGTTACTCTTCTATTATATGCAATATTATTGGTGTTCATCTGTCACTTCCCTGAACTTACCCTCAAATAATTTATATATTATATCATAAATGCCAAAGAGAGAAAATTGAACCCTGTAATTTACTAGCATATCCTCCTGAAGTTTGTAATTGTTAACTTTGTTAGCAAAAACCAGTTTAAGACATGGATTTCTTTCAAAACATAAATAAGCATATAAATATTTTCCACATAATGATTGTTTTAATATTAGGAAATCAAATTATAACACTAAGCCTCAAATCCCAAATGTTTTGAAAATTTGTGTTTTTCAAGCATAATACTCTTAGATGTTTTTTCTTCATTTGAAGTCATTTTACCTTTCACTAAGTGTTCTGTCTCAAATTCAATTTCTCTGAAAATGGCAGGGGAATAGCTTGAAAGCTCTATTACTTGGTTTCTTACAGTAAGTCTCACTCTGACTATGAGAAACTGACCTTCAAAGTCTTGATTTCTACAAGCCAACATGAACCTCATTCTCAGAAAAGGACACTGAAAGTAGGGTCCATGATATGAAAAAAAGATGGCATGGATAATCAATGGCTTGAAGGTTAATTCACATGAAAATAATAGTCTTTTATGGTTCTCATACTTCGTAAAATCTTTAAATATTTTTATAAAAATATATTAACATATTTTAGTAGCAGTTATTTAGAAGACAAAGATATCATGTACTTCAGTTAATGAATAAGTTGAAAAGAACTTTATTGGCTCTCTGACAGGCCAATGAGAATTAAATAATTTTTTTCCCTTTGACAAACATTTTGCTTAAAGTATTAATGAAAACAATAAAATGGAAAGAATTTCAGTTACTGACTGAAAAATTATTGGTTTTCTATGTTGTTCTGAGAGATTCATGCATGTGAACTAAGGGCGACTTTTTCTTTCTCTTAGGTGAGACTCTGACCAAAAAAACAAAACAAAACAAAAAAACTTCAGTCTACTTACAGATATTATAGTGGAAATACTTAGAGCTGAGGAGAAAGACGAGTTGTAGAGCAGGATAAACAGATATTATTATAAGAAGATTCAGCAATGGTTTGGGGTAGGCTTATGAGGAAAGACCTAGATCATCTCCCAACAGCCTTACGTTTGAATGTTTCCATTAGTTTAACACAATAAGTATTCAGGCCTACATGCCTAGAGCTAACTTTAACACCCTATGACTTGCCTTTCCCCTATGAATAATACGGGATTGAGATTTTTGACTTCATGACTTCTGTTTCACTGACAGCACCACAGGTGAAACCAGATTAAGTGTGTGGGAAACACTTTTACAGAGTTTTATTTTTAGTGGAATATGTGAACTATCTTACTTTTACGAACCCATTTCCTGAGCTGTTATCTTTGTTCCTCCACCCACCTCCTTCCTAACTCTTTCTAAAGTTGGGCTTGCACTGGAAGTAATACATTTTACTTTTTATTTCCCAATGTACTAGATTATACTTTTCATGTCAGAGTGGAACATGAGGTTTCTCAATTCAGGTCGTACACTAGTAAACAAAGATTAAAATAAATAACTCCTATAATCTGATTTTTGAAATCATTGAGGCAAGAGTGTGCAACAAAGAGAAAGATCCTAGAAGCCAAGGACACCTGTTCAGAGAAATAGCTAACACATTCTAATAACAGGCTCCCTGGTCTTGGGTCTGAGTCAAAGAGGAATCACCGTGCTGGTTCCCTTGCCAGTCTGTTGTAAAGATAGAAGAGACAATGTGCTCTTTATAAACTGAGAAGTGTGCTAAAGTATTCTATATTATTGTTCTCTCCCATAAATACGTCCATAAATCCATCATGCGGATGTCGATGGTTAGGGCATTGATGAGGAAACTTCTCTTTTCCCGTAATTTGTGGCTTACTCTTAAAGGAGAATTCCTGAAGGTGTCATTAGCTAAAGTCAAAACACCTATATGAAGTCTGGCAAAAATAAGTGGACACTTCCAGGCATACTTTCAAAGACCTTCATTACACAATGTTAAGAAAAATATTGACATTTGCTTTTCCATTTACTGCCAATATCAACCTTACGAAAAGATGAGATTAAAAGTAACACTGTATATGAAATGTAAAAATAGTTTTCAAATAAAAGGAGTAGGTTTTTGTTTCATTTTCCCTCTTATACTGAACAGTTTTCAAAAGATATGTTAGCCAGCATTATACTTCTGGTCTTGGATACCAGGGGAATACTCTCCGTAGACTAGTTTTGGAACTCCTAACCAATCTACCATATATATAATTTTCCATTACGAAAAATACGATTTTTCCATTTAAGAGATTTAACCTGGTACAAGACAACTTTGCCTTCTTAACTATCACTTGTAGTAATTATGTGAAATTATTCACGTCTGTTGAAATGATAATAATATACATACTGGAATTTTGTTGTCAGTGTACTACTAATCTATGTCCTTTCCCCCCACCCCAATATTGTACACCCACTTCATTGATCTATCTCAATGGTCTATAAGAGCTTGATATATAATAAGTGATCAATAAATATTTGTTAAATGAGTTAATGAATCAGAGGAGTGCCCATTAGGTTTTCCATACTTTCCATTAAGCAGTACTTTCCATCTGTAAATATAGTGCATAACCTTAATACAGATTTATGTTGATTGATTTGAACCTTCATAGAGACAGAGACTTCAAGGACACAAATGTTCAATTTCATGGCTTCAAAATTCACTTTTTCAAACAGTGTTTATGTACTTTATAGCCTTTTAGGACTCAACAACTAAAGTATAGTGACCAAAGGGGTTTTGATAATCGATATTTCTTTCATTTTCCTTATTAACTGTTCTTTGTAAGAACATTGTATGAATTAGAAAAGTAAATATAATATAGTGATCAATAAAGTGGGGGATAATTAGTGACTGTAAGCGTGAGCTGGAGCTGGAAGTCTGTCAGGCTGTTGCACATTCCAGGCTAATATGGCCAATATGGAAGCTGCGGCTAATGCTCCCTACCACACTCCCCGTTACACACCTTAATCCTACACGCATCTGGGAGCACACGTGATCACAGCCATTAACTGCTCTTCCACTTGAGCAATACGTGTATAGAGTGTTCTTAGACTTTGGTCTGAATGCAGGGTGTGATAAAGCCTTTGCTACTTGCTTTCCTTGAAGCTGCCAAATGAGTGAAGAAGTGCCCAAGGTCATTTTCAAATTTGTAATATATTAGCCTTTCCCTTTTCCCAGAAGACTAACAGTATGTTTTAAAAGCAAAGTTGTTATTTACTTTTTGACATGTTATTTGAGGTTCATTTTATGTGATAAATTTAAAGACTACTTCCAAGTGTTGTTTCTTCACTTACTTAAAGCTTCATAATTAGACTTTGTTCCAGAAGGAAGGAAGGAAAGAAGGAAGGAGGGAAGGAAGGAAGGAAGGAGAAAGAGGGAGAGAGAGAGCAGGGGGAGAGGGAGGGAGGGAGGAAGGAAGGAAGGAGGGAAGGAAAGAAGGAAGGAAGGAAGAAAGATAGAGGGAGAGAGAGAGAGAGAGAATTAGTGACAGATATCTCGTGTCTGATTTCCTGTGCCCTAGTTAAAGAACAGAAGGAAAGATGTTCTTGGTATTAAAAGCTAATCTTCTCTGTATAGATTTGTCACTGCACTATATGCCATGTAAGCCTGTCAAAGTTTGTTGTTGTTTTCACTTTAATCTTACCTTGTAATGTGAAATGAGGTTTTTCTAGTTGGAAGGCAGCAGCCGCTGGTCGCGGTGGAGGGAGAGGTGGTTTGGTGCTCATGGGTGACTCTTCTGGATTATTTCCTGGATCGTCTCCAGGAATGAACACATACAAGTCATCATACTGGTCCTCAGAACTCCCACTGCCCAGCTCTGGCAGGGTGTGCTCGGCTTCCGTGCCCAATTCATTCTCTTTTGCTTCCTGTGATATCTCATTTGCCTCAGCGCCTTCCGCACCCTGCCTGTGTGTCTGCCCACTTTCATGATGAAATTCTGGGTTCTGTGTGCCTGTTGATGATGAAGATTGTACGATTTCATTTAAACACACCATCGGGAGGCATTTCATATTCTGTAATTTTGCCCAGAAGTGGTAGTACTGCTAATAAAACTTTTATGATATGATATAGTGAAAAGCTGACAAATGCATAATTTTGGTGAATAGTCATTCTTAGCCTTTTAAAATATTTACCAAATGAACAGTTAAAGCTCCATTATATCTTGCTACCTCAATATATGGTACACTTATACATATAACATTCTGATTCTCTGGAGTTATTCTTCAAACAGATTCATAGATATGACTGCATTAAGGCATTTTTATTAGAAAACAGTGTAAGTGACCTGATAAGTAACAAGTAAGTGATAGAAAAGGTAAGGACAAGGAAAAAATAAATCTTAATTTGCTTGTGAATAATACAACAGAAATAAATCATATATACATACATACATATATATATATATATATATATATATATATATATATATATATATATATAACAGATGATATTTTAATTCTTGAAAATATTACTTGAAAAAAATGTTAATTTTTTTTTCATGGGGAAGCCATCCAAATCACTAACTGCAGGTAAATCTTTCTAAGACTCAGCTCTGTCACCTATAAAATGTATCCTAAAAACTCAACCAAAAGATTCAAATTCCCTCTATTCTAAGAATCATAATTCCAGCATTTGTTTTTATACTGTACACAATAAATGCTCCCTAATCTCTCACGGAGAAAACAGAAAAGAATATTATAATGCAATAACTTTAAATCTTAAAAAAGTTTTGTTTATATTTTCTTCATAAAAATTCTGCTCTAAGTAAAGCATTCACAAAATTTTAAAACAAACTTTTGAATCTCTGTATTGCAGGGAAGATGTAAATTATTGTTATTGTCTGTGCAAAAGAAAGCAAATAATTATTGTTTTCAAGTGTTGCTAAAGAAAAGTACAGCCAAAGAAGCCAAATAGCAGAGTACAGAAAAAAGGATTTTTTTAAAATGAAGAGTTACACTGTAGAAAATTTTCAACAATGGAAAAATAATTGGGAAAACAATGGAAAACAATGGAAAACTGCAGAAAAATCATGCTCATGATGGTACCCCATATTTCTACATGGGCTTTTTCTTTTCCTTTTTTTAAAAAAAATTTTCTCTTCTTTCATGTGAGAAAGGAAAAAGATACAGCTGCCAGGACTAAAGCTGCAATCCTGGGCAGAGAAGACGGCCTTTCATTCTTGCACAGATCTCTGCTCAGATCTCATTCATGTTTCTACTTCTAACACCAAACATTGAACCTGAAGCAAAGTAGTCTCTAGAAATGTTAATGGAATAGATGATGGAATGACTGAAAAGAAATTATTGCTCAGATTAGCAAAGGGACTTCACTATTTCTGTCTGGGCAAATTGATCATCAACTTAGAATTACATTCACACTATAGGAAACTACTTGTGTATTCAGTGTTTATGTTTTACATATATACTGTCTTAACAACAGAGTCTCTTTGGTCCTTGTCACATTTGTCCAAAACTGGAATCCAGCCCTGGAGAGTCAGGTAGTGGGTCAGTGGGTTTTAGCAAGCTTCATAGCAACGGTGGAACCAATGGAAATCTGCTGACTTAGGGTGTTCTGTGCTCCACCCCCTCTTCCATGGAAGAGCCTGAGGCCTGAGTCTGGTCACACTGAATTTCACATATGAGACAATTCTAGATCCAAACTGTGTGCAGAAACAAGGTTGTTCTGTACAAATAACTGAAATAATGTTTTCTTACTACAGGCAGGTCTTTTGAGGATTAAATGTCATAACAAATATATGGTCATTATCAATGATGCCCTATCATCAATTTCATTATCACTATAAGTGACAATAAAATGTATAACTTTAAAACTTAGTGCATTAATTCATTACTTCAATATTTAGCATTATTTTGTGTTCTGCAATAATGTTAGAAGGAGTTTACTGATTTTGCCAATGAATGATAGTTAAGGCATTGCATTTAATTTCATTTGACATGCAGGTCAACCTATCACTTGAAAAACTGATGGTCAATAAAGTTTAGTTGAGCATCAACTGTACACTGTTACAAGTGCAAATGCCCTGAGGTAAGAGCATGCCTGATGTGTGAGATATCACCATGGCCGTGAACAAGTGGTCACAGATGGAATGATGATCTAGGGTGGGGTGTCCAAACTTTTTTCAACGTTTTTCACCAAGGGCCATATGCGGTGAAATACATTCACACTATATGTATCTCATATAGTGTGAATGTACAAATTCACACTATGTACAAAAACTCTGAAATACACAAACAGCTGGCCACTCACTCGAGGTGAAGAACGTATTGCCTCACCTGGTTTATTTAAGTAAACTAAATATATTTTTGGAATTTGCTGCGGGCCAATTAACAATGGATCATGGGCCGCAGTTGGCCTGCGGGCCGCAGTTTGGACACCCCTGATCTAGGGCCTTGTAGGTATGGTAAGGATTATAAGTACAATGGAAGGTATTGGGGGATTTGGAGCAGAAGAGTGATTAGTATAGTTTGGGGTGGCAAATGTGGGAGCTGCTATTGCAGGGTTCCTTAAGAGGAGTGCAGTGTTATTGACATTTCAGACTGGATACTCCTGTGTTGTGTGGGGCATGTCCTGTGCGTCGTAGGATATTTGCCAGCACTTCTGCTGTCTCTACCCAATGCCAGTTGCAAACGTCCCTTCTCAAGTCATGACAATAAAAATATCTCTGTTCATTGACACATATCCTCTTTTGGGGATGGAAAATAGCCCTCTATTGAGAGCCACTGTGCTACTGCAATAATCCAGGAGAGCTGATGACAGCGTGGACTAGACTAAATCACAAGGAAAGGGGGAAGAACGGCTGAACGTTGGGTTTACTTTAAAGGTAGAGTCAACAGTATTACTGGACAGACTGGATACGCGGTAAGAGACAAAGTAAAAAAAAAATCAAAGAAACAACGGTGACTAAGGTTTTTGGACTGAATTGACCAAGGACAGAGTCTTCACTTGCTGAAATTAGGAAGTCAACAGGCAGAGCAGGTTGGGAGTGGCAGGAATTAGGTAGGGTGTCCAAGTTTGGAAATGTTAGGTGGGAGATGCAGATCACACATGCTGGTGAAGATGTTGAGCAAGCTGTTGGAATCTGGTATAACGGGCAGAGTGACATATATGTATAAAAACTCTGAATTTATCTTCAGATATTAGAATATAGAATTATATCCTATTGCAGCCACTGAGGGCCTTAGCTTGTGTGTGTCCTTGTGCAACTTTCTCATTTCTTAGCTGAGAAAACTAATGTCTGAAAAGAATGTCACTGTTAAAAACAAAACAAACAAACAAAAAACCCTATAGTTGTTAAATAGTCAAAATATTTATATCAACCTGACTTGCATATTCTCTTTGGGTAGGAAAAACGGGTGTTTGATTATTTAACACCAAACTTATTAGAAGTATTTAAATTAGCCAGATAATTTAGTAATATCTCTGCCATATTATAAATTGTCATTCAGTGAATTACTTTTTCATTCTCTCTTCAGTCTTACTTTTCTAGTTACATATAGCTAACATAAACATTATATATATACATATATACATAACATATAGGAACACTTACTGGGAAAATATGTAGAAAATGAGGTAATATCCTCTTCATAGTCATGTTCTTGGTCATTATTTCTGCTAATTTCTTGGATCTAAAAAAAAATAAATGTAATGTTCAATAATATGCATTAATCTTAATAAATCTGTAATTTACATATTCCAAATGGAAAACTGATGGCTATAGGAACAAGAAATAGTTTTAAAGTCTTCATTTAAATATTTTAATTTAATTATATTACCTATCTTATTATATTTGTGCCATCTATGATTGCTCAATGACACATAGTATTAAAAGTACAACTGGGGCAACAGAACATCTAAAATAAGGAATAAATGGATTTAAAATGAAACATTACAACTGCGATTCAAAGCAATAATCATAAAATTTAGGTGTAATAAATAACTCCTGAATAAAATTGAACACAACTATTTATCTTAAAAACTATGAGTTTTGCTTTCTTTTATTATGTCTGTATCTTTTACCTGTTCAAAAGGTATTCTTAATTACATCAATTATTATAATACAGTGAAAAACAATGAAATTGTAGAGGGGCTTAGTTTCCGTCTTTAAAAAGAAAAAGGAGTCAGTTCTCCTTCCATCACCATATATTCGATCCCCCCTGACTCTGGGTGATGAACACACAATGGGATTTATAGATGATGTAATACAGAATTGTGCACCTGAAATCTATGTAATTTTACTAACAATTGTCACCCCAATAAATTTAATAAAATAAAATTAAAAAAAAGAAAAAAAAGAAAAAGGAAACCGAGTAAGGGAATTTATGTTTGTCTTTCTGAAATCAGTTCCACTGCACTTAGAAGGGAGAATTACTGAGAAAGGACAGAAACCTGTTATTTATGGAATTGTTAGTCTTTTTAAGTAATCTCTGAAAGAGACATGGGGTCTACATTCATGCAACTTATTTGTGCTCATAAACAAAGCTAAGTAATACCAGTGACAGTTCTATTGGTGCAAAAGCATCTAGAGAAAGGAATAAAGTCCGGTTGCATTAACACAGATCACATTTTGTTACCACAGACTCCAAATGATTATTCAAATGACTTATGACTTTGTTCTTAATAAAATTGATTGAAAGGATTAGGTTATATGTGTTGCATTTGGACTGTTCCTTTAAAAGTTAAAAACATCCATATTAAAGCATTATTAAATTTATAGCCGCCTTCATATGCAAGGGTATTTGTCCTATCTATTGACTTAATCGATTTGTTTCTTCACCCACTTTGACCAAAGGGAGCCCCATGGACTTCTTCTTTTTTAACTAATGTTATCCAGAGAAGCAGCATGATCTTTGATTTCCAGTGGAATCATGAAAATAAAAATCTCTTTAGTATTTTTTTTACTGAGCTTGATGCAGAAGCTCATTTTCTATTTAAATTATATTTTTCCCTTGGTGGACTCAATCAAATGACAATATGAGCATCATGTAACTTTATCAGGGAGACTGACATGTTGATTGATATTTGTCTGCTTTGGTATTAAAAGCATTATTTAATATAGCTGTTCATTGTTTCCAATTAGCCTGACCTCTGCATTTCAAAAGGTAGATCAAGAATACATTAAAAAGGTCCAATACAAATACGATTTTATTCATACTCTTAAAGTCATATCAAAGAAATTTTTACTAGTTGAAAAACAGGAATGGTTTTCAATGATTTCAGGAATTATGTGAAACTTTCCTGTATACTATTCACAAGCTTAGACATTATGAACTCAAAATCAATATGAATTAATAGAGACTGTGGGCAAGTGTGTTGGTGTGTGCTTAATGGTTGAAGCTTAATGGAATCATTTTTATGTCATAACTTAAGCTATATAACATTTGTACAAACAAACAAGCAAGTACAAAAATGTATTGAAATAAGTTGCTTTCACCAAAATGCCCTTCGATAGATGAATGGATAAAGAAGTTGTGGTATATATACACAATGGAATACTATTCGGCGGTAAGAAAAGATGATATAGGAACATTTGTGACAACATGGATAGATCTTGAGAGTGTAATGCTGAACGAAATAAGTCAGGCAGAAAAAGCAGAGAACCATGTGGTTTCACTGATATGTGGTATATAAACCAAAAACAACAAAAGAACAAGACAAACAAATGAGAAACAGAAACTCATAGACACAGACAGTGGTTTGGTGGTTACCAGAGGGTAAGGGGGGTGGGGGGTGGGGGGTGGCAGATGAGGGTAAGGGGGATCAAATATATGGTGATGGAAGGAGAACTGACTCTGGGTGATGAACACACAATGGGATTTATAGATGATGTAATACAGAATTGTACACCTGAAATCTATGTAATTTTACTAACAATTGTCACCCCAATAAATTTAATAAAATTAAAAAAAAAAGAAAGAAGTTGCTTTCAAGTTTTAAAAAACAGTTGAGTTTGACTGATAGGAGTACTTTAATAAATATTGTATAAATTTGATATTTTGTACAATCAGACTATGCAGAGAGTAAATGTTTTCTTAGCAATGAAAGGCTCTTTAGGAAAATTTACACTAAAAAACAAATGCTTCTTACTTGAGTTCCTTACTCTTACAATCAAATTTATTTTGAAAATTGTTAGATCTAGTGATATATTAATAACTGTCTAATGAAATTAATGATGCTTCAAAGAGAAGTATGATGGCACCTCACATCTAATCACTTTAACACTTGGCTGTGTGGTGCAGTGGACAGCTTGGATTTTGAAGTCAATATAAGAACAAATTATAATTGCTATTTACGATTTGTGTGCAATTGGTCAAGATGCTTTACTCTAAGTCTTAATATTCTATCCTGCAAAATGTGGATAGTAATATCTATGCCATCAATTTGCGGGAGAATTAAATTGGAATAGTGTAAGTAAGATGTATCACGTACTAAATACTCAATAAATGTAATCTGCACATGTTAGATTTTCCTTCATGAGACAAAATATAGATCTACATTTAAGCAAGCATGGTGACCATATTGGCTTGATGGGGAATCATCAATATGAACCAATAAGTATTTAACTTATATCCTCTCAACTATCTGACTCTGGAATTTCTGCTACTACAGAAAAAAAATTAGAATATGAACTTTCTATCTTACCTAAGTAGGTCAGTATGATTTTGTTATTAAAAAGCATCTGTATAATTTACAAGCTAATAGAGATAAGAATTAGGGAAAAGTAGATATTTACTTTCATAAGTTTCTTTTTCTGGAGCTAGAGTCTGACTTTATTCATTTATCAGATATTTATGCAAGACTACTATGTGCTAAATATTGTTAGCAACTAAGAAAAATAGGTTAAAAAAATAGAGACATAACTCCCATTCTCAAAATACCACATTTTTATTGGCAGAGGAAGAAATAATAAAATAATAATAATACAATATTTTATTTATTTCATTACAATAAACGTAGTCCTTACAGGTGAAAGGGAGGATTAAGAAGTAACCAGATAACCAGAGCACAGTTTTATTCATTTGCTTTTTGGGTGAGGATATTGTATTAAAAATTATCTTAGAGGGAATTATGCTAAGTGAAATAAGTCAGACAGAGAAAGACAAATATTGTATGATTTCACTTATAGGTGGAATCTGAAAAACACAGAAATAAACCAAACCAAACAAAAACAGACTTATAGAAACAGAGAACAAACTGAAAGTTGCCAGAGGAGAGGGAGATGGGAGCATGGGTGAAAAAGATGAAGTGGAATATAGTCAATAATATTGTGATAAATTTGCACAGTGACAAATGATTGATTACTAGACTTAGTGTGGTGATCACATCATAAGATATGTGCATGTCGAATCACTATGTTGCACACTTGAAACTAACATGATATTGTATGCCAACTATACTTTAATAAAAAAAATAAATTATTTTGACAATTGCCTGATTCCCACTTCTTTAAAAGAAAAATCCAGCCTTTACAACAAAATCTAGTAGCTGAACATGTCAATGTAACAGTCCAGCCCCTAAATAGTCGTTGCACTACACAAGTTTAAAAAAAATTAAAATAATTTGTTATGAAGGATAAATTAAAAAGAAAACTTGTTGATCGAGGTATACAAAGCTCCACATGCTTTTGGCAGCTAGTACTGTACAAATTGATCATAATATTCTGATTTTGAGGAAGTGAATAAAAACAATCTTCATATGGCAGTTGTTTTCCAAATCTTTTTATGAGATTCTAAAGATATTCTAATTCTGATTTTGGGGAAGTGAATAAAAACAATCTTCATATGACAGTTGTTTTCCAAATCTTTTTATGAGATTCTAAAGATATTGTAATTAGCTCAACTTTCCATCTTGTTGATTATAAATGATTTTGCCAACTTTAAAGCACATGGCATCCTGTGGAATGAGAATAAGAAGAATATATTGTTATATATTTGAATAAGAAGAATATATATATATATATTTGAAGAGCAACACATTGACCATGTAATATTTTATATATTACCTAAAATGAATGCACTGGGCTGCAGAATCTGAGATAATATTCCCATTGAAATAATAAAGATGATTCTTACTAAATGTTAAGAGTGATGCACAATGTTATACTACAGCCATGAATAACAACAAACAAAGTCTCAAAAAAGTTTTTTCAAGGGCACATTGTAGGAATAAATATCTTAGCTCTCATTACATCTTTTAAAGATTTGTTTCTTCTTATGCCACCTAGGAATATGGTCCAAAAGCATATTAATATCATTTCTCATGAAAATTTCTTTTTTATCTTATAGGAATTAGAATCCTGGATGTAGAAATTAAATGGGAATTCTGTCCATAAGTGCGAGAGGAATGAAGCAGAATGAAGTAGAGGTGGAGCTGTTAAATTCAGATGGGGGAAGAAGTAGACATTTTCCTTGGTATGGGCCAAAATTTAATTGGAATAACCTGAGGAAATAGGCTCTATTTTTTTAAGACACAATCTTACAATGGAAAATTAAGTGATGAAAAGGCATTTTAACCAGGTGGACAACGGCTAGAAGTCTCATTATACATATGAGAAACTCAGTTTTCTAAGTGTGCCCTACGAGGACAATCTGGTGACGTGGAAAAAGCAGGTGTCAAGGGGACAAGTGATGGTTTCATCTGAAAGTTCATAGAAAGGGAGAAAGAAACAGTAGACATATTGAGAGCTAGTCTCTCAAACTTAGGGAAACAACTTTTAAAAAAGTTAACATTCCAAAAGCTTTTGGAGGATTGGCTTCTATAACTGGCACATCTCTCATTCTGACCTCCACTTGAGCATGCTCACCCCAGCTCTCCTTCCACGCTGAGGCCGCCCTCCGGGCAACCTCCTGGAGTGGTGACCCATAGAGCCTCCGGTCCTGGTACTGACAGCTTTTGGTCTTGACCTCTGCCCGTGATGCAGCTCCATCTACAGTTGTGAACTTCAGGCTTGGACACCTGACCCTTTTAACTAAAATCCAGCCCTATTTTGACAGTGTATGTTTCAAACCCATCATAGCTGTGGCTGCATCTGTGACGTACCAACACCTTCATTGATCGTATGCTTGGTTTGACTTTAGGCATCTCTGTCACCAATATGGGAATGATAACATTAAAAGCCATTCCTTTTTTTGAATTGTAGTTTTAAATGTAAAAATTAGTTATCTATATTTAACATTATGGAGTCCAGAGTCTGGAAGGAACCTGTGGATAACTAGTATATTCTCTGATATAATATAAAAATAATGTGTCACGATAAAAAAATGTAATAATTTGGATATTTTTCCAAGCAACAGTTGTTTGAAAGTGCAGTCTATGTTCTGCACTGCTCAACCCTGTTCATCTAAAGTGACTTTTCCTGGGTTTCATACTTGTCCTTTTTCTCTTCTCACAGAATGTATTCTCTCTGGGTGCTCTTATCTACCCCATAGCCTTCAATTTATATGTATATCATGATGATTCCTGGACATGTCATTTGTTCTGAGATCTAGATTCTAGGAGACAGAAAAGGATCCTCCAAGAAATAGTCATAGAAGAGAATAACCTGGAGAGACAGAGATCAGAGAAATCAGGAGAGAGCGTGCTTTAGATTGAATATGTGTGTCCACCCCCCTCCAAATTCATATTTTGAAATCCTAATGCTCAAGGTGATTAGATCATGAGGGTTGATCCCTGATGAATGAGATTAGTGATCTTACAAAAAAGACCCCACAGAGCTCTCTCACCCCTTCCACTATAGGAGGACAAAGTGAGAAGACAACCATTTATGAACCAGGAAGAGTGCCCCCACCAGACACTGAATCTGTCGGCACCAAGAACGTAGACTTCCTAGCCTCCAGGATTGTGAGCAGTACATGTTTGTTGTTTATGGGACACTTAGGTTATGGTATTTTTGTTATAGCAGTCTGAATGGACTAAGAGAATTTCAAGTAGATCACAACATTACGTGCTTTACCCACAGTAAAAGGAAAAGCTTTAAAAACAGTTCATAAACATTTTTCATCAAGGTCACTCGTGACCCTGCTGAGGGGAATTACAATGGCATTGTGTGAATTCATACCGGATCAAAGACTCTTGAACAGTAAAATGGAATGAAGAATGGAAGACATCATGTATACAGAGTTCCCTTTCAGGAACCATGATGTGAAGGATTATAGGACTACTGTACTGCTCTTAAGAATTATTTTTCAAAACAATAGATTAAACATGTTAGTGAAAGTGCTTTATTGCAAGCAAGGGTCACGGAGATGACAGGTATAGCATCCAGAGCACATAGGCACAAAACACTGTATTAGGCAATGTGAGATACAGAAATAGAAAACTTCATAATCCCAAACCTCAAATAGTCTACAGTTAGTGGGAAAGAGAAGACATGTAGATAAGGCAAAATGAAACAAGCTTTAAAAATATACACATACATGCAAAATGCTATAATAAACATACAATCATTTCCATTGGGTTGATGGAACAGAGAACATTTCAGAGTAAGTGGTATTCAAGCTAAGTCTTAAAGCATAAGTATGGTTTTATTCTGTAAAATAAGGGAGGAAGGAAATTCTTGGTCAATGGGTGAGCATGACTGAAACAGCAGAAAGACTAGGTGAGTGGTTCATAGCTGGTTTGATTAGTTTGCATGGAGGAATACATTTGAATGCCAAGATGGGGTGGTGCATTCAGATTTTATTTTATAAAGTTTTAAGCACTTTTGAGTATGTCATTATTTCCTAAGAAGTGGGAAGTGGTATGTACCTGCCATATTTTAGAAAAATATTTCTGGCAACAGTGGATAAGAGGGAGAGGAAGTTATTTAATAGTCAAGGAGAATGGTAATGAGGACGAAAAAATAAAATATTTAACGGAGAAAGAAGATTTAAGAAATATCAAGGAGATGACATAGACAAGATTTTTTAAAGCTTCATAAAGCTTGCTTTGAAGTTAAAGAAAATAAGCTTTTTTTTTTGACAAGCTTTTACAGCTTCACAGAAAGATTCTTAAAGCTTATATTGCAAATCTATTTATAATAGATAATTGTATGGCTGAAATAATCCCTAAAATCCAAATGCAGAATAGGAAGACTCAATTCTATTGATCAGAGCACTTAAAACATGAAAGATCAGTCAGAGAAGGTAAATTATAAATCAATGAAGAGATATTGGGATAGTGAATAAAATTGCTAGCAAACCTTCAGCTTGATAGTGAATAAAATTGCTAGCAAACCTTCAGCATTTAGAAAATGCTGTTTATATGGGGAAAAGACACTGTGGATGAAAGTGTACAAAAATACTTATTTTATATATGTGTATTTAACATTAGCTTTTAGTATATTGCAACACACCATAGTACTCTAAGTATTTCTTCCCATTTCACAATTTTACATTGAAACTGTAGCATTTGACTAGTAACACTATTAAATCATTCAGCAGCACTGTAGTATCTCATAATCAGAGAAACCTGAGAGAACACATGTATCCTCAATATATAATTTTGCTTATTAAAAGCCACCATTTTCACCCCGTTCCATTTTACCAGATTCCATTCAAATCATTTATCAGAAGACTTTTGCCATTCCACTTAACTTTGATGAGTACATTGGCAAGATGTACACTCTTAGATCTTACGTAAATACAGATCTATTTAAGGAATATTATACAGAAATTCATTCTTATGTACCAAAGACAACTCAAAACTGTAGCAGAATAAATGTGATAAGCTAGTAAGAGTGCAAACCTGTTGAAAGCAATAATACCTTTAAGGTAACATAAAATGGAAAACTTTTGTGGAAGAAGAAACAACATTGTTATATATTAAATAAACTTACTTCCCTTACACCCACATGTAATATCAAAATAGAAGAGAATCAATAAAACCAATAAGCTCACTTTGGAAGAAAAGCACCATTTTCGTTAGCCCAGAAATCTGAAAGTTTTTACAATAAAATAATGAAATAAATTTTATTTTCTGGGTGCCCCAACCAAGACACTAAGCATACTGCTGTTTATATTCTACAATTATTGAAAACTGAGCATCCCACTCCATTCTGCCACTGAGAATTGCATCATTCTTTGTTGTGAGGTAGTAGCTTAGCATTTTAAAACTTCAAGTGATTTATTTGGCAGATTTCACTCTGAAAAATCATTCCTAATCTTCATATTCATAGCCCAAAGGAAATCAGGCCTAGCCTAATGGAAATCAGGGTATGTCTAGTATTCATTTCCATCTGTAAGTAAATCCATGAGTGTGTAACCTTACATAAAGTTCAAATAAATTTGCCTAATGCAGTTTACCTTCAGCTTTAACTTTACATGTTTTTTGAGAGGGGATTTTCTGGTTCTGATTGTAGACAGCTATTTATGTCCAAATGACAGGCCATGACATTTGACTGAAGAATGGTCTCACAAAGGGATAGGTAAAGTGTAAAATAAAGTCTTTAAATGTAAAATACTGTCTATAAATGTGGTCAACTCATTTTTGACAAAGCAACAAAGGCAATATAATGGAGTAAAGATAGTCTCTTCAAAAACTGGTGCTGGAACAACTGGGCATCCACATGTGAAAAAATCAGACTAGACACAGACCTTACATCCTTCGTGAAAGTTAACTGAAAATGGATCATAGCCCTAAATGTAAAATGCAAAACTATAAAACTCATAGACGATAACATAGGAAAAACCTAGGTGACGGGCTACGGCGATGACTCTTTAGATACAATACCAAAGACATGAGCCATGAAATAGTTGATAAACTGGACTTCATAAAAAAAACAAAACGACAAAACAAAAACTTCTGTTCTATGAAAGACAACTTTAAAAGAATTAGAAGACAAGGCACACACTAAGAGCAAATATTTGCAAAAGACATATCTGATAAAGGACAGTTATTCAAAGAACTTTTAAAATTCAATGATAAAAAAAGAAACAAACAGATTAAAAAACGGGCCAAAGATCTTAACAGATACCTCACCAAAGAAGATATACATGTGGCACAAGTGTATATGAAAAGATGCTTCATACCATAAGTCATCAGAAAAATAAAAATTAAAACAACAATGAGACAACACTACACACCTATTAGAATGGCCAAAATCCAGAACACTGACGCCACCAAATGCTTGCAAGGATGTGGAGTAAAAAACTCACATTTATTGATGGTGGCAGTGCAAAATTGTACAACTACTTTGGAACGCAGTTTGAGTTTTTTACAAAACTAAACATACCTTTACCACGTGACCCAGCACTCTCGCTCCTTATTATTTACCCAAAGGAGTTGAAAATTTATGTCCTCTCAAAAATCTGCATGTGGATGTTTATAGCAGCTTTATTCCTAGTGGTCAAAATTTGGAAGCAAGCAAGATACCCTTCAGTAGTTGAATGGATAAAAAAAGTGTGGTACATCCAGATAATATAATATTCTGTGTTAAAAAGATATGAGAAGTCAAGCCATGAAAAGATATGGAGGAAACTGAAATGTATATTACTGATAGAAACCAGTCTGAAAAGGCTACATACTGTATAATCCCAACCATATGACGTTCTTGAAAAGGCAAAACTATGGAGACGATGAAAAGATCAGTGGTTTCCAGAGGTGAGGTTGGGAGAGAGATGAATAGTCAGAAAACAGAGGATTTTTAGAGTAGTGAAAATACTCTGTATAATATTATAATGATGAATGTGTTATTATACTTTTGTAAACCCACAGAATGTACACCACCAAGAGTAAACCCTAAGGTAAACAATGGACTTAGGTGACTAAGATTTGTCAATGTAGGTTCATCCTTGTAAATGTACCATTCTGGTGAATGATAACAGGGGAGGTTATGTTTTTGTAAGGCTGTGGCGAGTGTGGGAAATTTATGTACCTTCCTCTGAATTTAGTTGTAAACCTAAAACTGTTCTAAAAAAATACAGTCTATAAAAAAATTAAAAAGAAATTCATATGCCACTAGACAGGGGATTTCATGTTATTTGTTTTGTCTGAAAGTGCTTCTAAAACTGTTTAGGGTAAAATTCTATAGAAATCAATAATGGCTTAGCACATATAAATATAATTATTGAATCACCAGGTCAACTAGCTTTTTAGCATTACTTATTAATGTTATGTATAGATATTTGCACTTCTTTACATCATTATGAATCATGTGATTAAACAGCAAGATAAAGATTGAGTACTGTATCTGAGACTTGCATTTATTAACAGCTGAGCTGCGCTAAGTGAATAAATAAAAAATTAAATATTATGCCCTGTGTTTGAGGACTGTTTGAAGTTTTGTAAAGATGTGTTCCTCACCAAAAAGTTAAATTGCTTAGAAATTTATCAAACTAAAGCAATTATAACTCAGTTTAGACAAAATTCAGTCTCTAGAGAATAATAGCAAAAGGGCTTTATGTTTTTACTTACTTTTAAAAAAACATTTATTCAGAACACATTAAATAGCAGAAAGCAGGTTAGGTCATGGAACTCTAATTAAGGATAAGCCAAGTTTCTCTTACAACACAGAGATCCACATACATACTTATAATACATATGATAGATATAATAATGTTATTATTAAAAATAATAACGTACGTAGCATTTATTATGCCTGTAGAGCACACGCAGAAAGGAGTCCTTTCCTGGCTATTGTCTGAATTATGAGGAAACAGAAGGCCTACTCTTATTCCCCAAAGAAAAGACAAGTAACCAGCAATGGTGGCATTTGAAAGCAAAACAGGACATCATAAACCCATATTGTTGTATGGATGCCCATAGAGGAGGGCTAATGGAGGCGCTGGGGTCCGGGGTCAGAGACAACAGGGGGGATTCAGCAAAGATGGCTGCAGGCTGCCTTGCTCTTTTTCCTCGGCTGATTCTGCTTGTAAAAGAGTTAGGTATTTTTTTGAGAAGCAGGAGGCAGCTATGTTTTTTTTCGTCCATTTGACTTGGGTACAAATACAGTGAAACATCTCATAAATGTTTCTGGTGTTCTGAGAAAAAAAAAAAGGGATGAATGGAGGTATGTTATAATCAGAAAATCTTGCTTTAGGCCCCATCTTTCAGAAAAAGAAAAACCGTTGTAAGATGAAAATGCTACAAGTAAAAACCACATGGGTTTCGCAGTAGTATCATTTGATAACTTAATGGGCTGCGTCTCCTTGGTAGAAGAGCTAAGGCATGTGTGGCTCTTACTCCTTCAAAAATCTACCTCAAGCAATATATACAATCACCTGTTACTATGCTCATAGCACAAATGGGATAACAGAGGCAGAGTAGTTTTTTTAATGATTTGTTCAAGGTCACCAGATGAAATGAGTTTCTTCTAGTTAGGGTTTTATCTACAATTCCTTTCTGAGACATATGTAATATGTGGCTAGAAGCACTCCCCTCTGTCTTGCTGTCAAATAATGAGAGACATAGATTCCAAGATTTAGGAGGATCTTGATTACAGTTTTCTACATTTATAAAGCAATTAATGATCTTCAAAGCAATTTCATACACATATATCACCTTTTCATATCAACCCTGCAGGTCCTGCCGGAAGAGTCCTGTAGCTGAAGACAGATGAAAAAATAAGTGCCTTGTACATGGCTGACAGTATATAAAGCAGAGATTGAAATCCAGGATAACCCAGGGTTTTGGGGTTCATATCTTATAAACCAAAGACCTGTGCTCTTTACATGATAGCACAGTGCTTTTTGTCAAAAGTATTTGTACTGTGTGCAGATGACATTAAAAGAAACTGAAAATAATTGTGGGGACAGAGCCCCAGAAAGCAGTTTCCAGGCTCTTGGCCTCACGTAGAAAGTTGCTGGCTCAGGTAGTAAATGGCCATCAACTGTGATTGCATGGCCATCAGCTGTGGCTAGTTGGCCGTCAGCTGTAACCAGGGAGCCATTGGCCACTAATATAACTGCTGTGGCTACGCTAGCAGAAAAATGGGGCCTAGCAAGAAGATGGTGGCTGAGCCTGCAAGCGGAGCAGTGAGGGTTGCGAACAGTGTGGCTCCTGCTTCCTGTGTCTCCAACCCAGCCGCCAGCGAGAATATAGTAGTATGACTCCCCTATCTATGGCTCCGTGGGTGTTCCTTTTGGCCTCACCGTGTCCTGCGTTCTTATGTGGGGAGCGGGAGCAGAGACCCTGCATGACACCCTGCGTTACAATGATAGATATGTGGAAATGAAACTTTTTACTCAATGAAGAAATCATATCTGATTACAGATCAAAGTTATATTCTATAAATGATAATGAAGGTTTAACACCTTATATTGGTGGTAAAGATGAATTTGAAATTCATCTCCTTTATCTTTGACTAATAATATACTTTTTAGAGAATATGAATGTCGTGCGGGAGACCCTGCTCGCTGCGCCATTTGTCGTGCAGGGCGGCCTGCGGGGTCTCTGGTCCCGCTCCCCACATAACGCAGGATATGGTGAGGACAAAAAGGAACACCCACGGAGCCATAGGTAGGGGAGTCATACCACTATATTCTCTCTGGCGGCACTATACTCTCACTGGAGGCTGGATCCACACTGTCCGCAAACCGCCATCCACGCTTGCCAGCCCAGCCGTCATCTTCTTGCTAGCCCCCATTCTTCTCTCTCCTCTCCTTCTCTGCTAGCGTAGCCACAGCAGTTATATTAGTGGCCAATGGCTCACTGGTTACAGCTGACGGCCAACTAGCCACAGCTGATGGCCATGCAGTCACAGTTGGCCATTTACCACCTGAGCCAGCACCTGTCTACGTGAGGCCGAGAGCCTGGAAACTGCTTTCTGGGGCTCTGCCCCCACAATGAATAAGAGAGAAAATTATGGAGTTAATCCAACAAAATCTAGTAATCAATAAAAATCCTGTGATACAGTTCAGGATGACTTTAAAATCGTTAAAAGATGATTTAGATTATTCCTAATGATAGAAAAGTCTGTATTTTCTTGTCTATTTCTTTACCTGAAAATGAATTTTCCAGAAAGTGCTACCCTTTTCAGCAGATAAGTATATTTATCAGGTAAACTTTTGATAGATGTAATAAAGAAAGAGAAATAAAAGTAAAATCCCACAAATTATAGTTACATTTGCTTAAGTTTTCTGACAGGAAGACTAAAATTAATTTTAAATTATGGTTTCAGATTTCCTTATTTCCCTGGTACCTATCACTATAGAAAATTTTATATCCATGATTTCTTTCTAATTTTCTGAATCTTTAGCCCACATTCTAAAGATAAGCCAAAGTACTTAGTCTTTTAGCACTGATTTGCCTCTGGAACACGACACCCACTTTTATTTGACAGCTCTATAGTCATTACCAACTCTTCCAGTGTTACACAGGCCATTTACTAAAACAGAGATATTGGATTTGTGCTTGTTTCTTCTGATTATTTTTATCTGGTCACATAGCTGTCCAAATAAACATTTCCACTTTATGAAATACTTAACACATAATAATACAGATGGTAGGTCTTATATCTTAGGAATTATATTTCTTCACCCTTAAATTAATATTACTTTTCAGACTTGCCCATTAGTTCAAGGTTTTATTTTTCTTTTACTTTTAAAAAGAAATAACAAAAAAACCACAGAAAGATAGACTTGTAAATATGAGCTAACAAAGCTTTATTGTCACCTACAACTGACTATAGATTGATGAGACACTTTCATTAGTCAAATGTAAGGCAGCATAATACAGGTGACTTCTACATTACCCTTTTGTGAATCAGAGCTGCACTAACTAAAGTGTGGGCCAGGTATACTAAAGACAAAAATACAGTAAGAAGGCAATTTAAGTAGATCAAATGTTATGGAAAGATTATCTGTCAGGAAGATCAGAAAAAAACTAACTTAAAATTATGACATCCTATTCAGAACCACCTCGTTATTCATGACTGGGTAAAGAAATCTATTTTACATCTAATCTCCATGTCTTGTATGATAAAACACATATAAGAAACCACTAGAGACTTCCAATCACTTAAGGTTCCTGTTTAGACCTATCCTGTCCTGGAAAGAATAATTTAGATTATTCCATTTTAGGAGATTGAGGCCAAAGATAACTTGAAGACGAAAAACAGTATGAGATAGTGTAATGATCTTGGCTCTGGGTGCACACTGAATTCACATGGGGAGCTTTTAGAAACTACCTATCCCCATCCAAGACCAACTGAATTAGAATCTCTAGAGGTGAAACCTAGCCAATGGTATTTATCAATGACTCTGCTGAGGATTCTACTGTGTATCCAGGAGGGAGAACCACAAGGACAGTGATTATAAGCACAGATTTGGAGTAAGATGATCTAAATTCAAAGTGGCTCCTGACTATCAACTATAAACAAGTTGTTTAATCTATCTCAGAACTAGTTTTCCTCTGCAAATCAAGTGCCTACTACTTTGGGTTGTTTCAAGAGTTAGATGAGGTGATTCTTGGCATAGATGAAGTATTATGGCAATTATTCAATGGGGGAAAAGCCACTTCATTTGTAGGCAAAGTGTGACATGACAGCATGTGCCAAATTCCGAAACTCCCTTTTAGTTCCTGTATCCCAACACCCGACGCAATTCCAGATTTCCATTATCATATCACTCCCTGAATTAGAAGTTTACATTTTGCTTTACAAGTAATGTGCCTTCTTGAAGTAATAGAGCAGAGTGGTTGAAAACATAAACTCAGGAGCCAGCAGCTAAGTTCAAATCCTGACTTTGCCTCCTATTAGCTCTGTGACATTGGCCAAATGTTTAACTTTTCTGTCCCTCAATTTGCTCATCTGTACAATGCACTACTAATGTACCTGCTTCAGAAGAATGTTATTATATGATGAATAAATGCATTAATACGTACTGCATACAAAAATTTAGTATGTTCCTGGCCCATTGTAAAGTACTCAGTAAATGTTATCTATCATGATGATGATAATGATGATGATGATGTTAGTAGTGAACTCCTTTTCTGATGTTTCCATGAAAGGCGTCTTTTTTCCATGAGTGGAAAAATCTAACACTGTGCCAACTAGACCTTTCTATCACTCTTATCTGTTCTCCTGTACCATATCCACTAGAACCAAGTGTGGAGAAAAAAGTTTTCAAAGACAGAGTTCACATCTCTCTTATGTATTGGCTATAATTCATAATTTTTGGAACTAATAGTTCAAATGCATAATCACTTTTTGGAAACGGTCTGAAAGATCACGTTCTATGGATGGTTGACAAGTAGTATCTTCTTTACACATTTATTTTATAAATATGTCTTGTTCATATGTCATATGGTTATATGCAATCACATATTAATGTCAATATTAAGGGGGAAATTAAGAGAATCCATAAATTATTGCTATGTTGCAGTTTTCATATGAAAGCTTCTTTTGTGGGCTTTAATAAAAATATTCTATAAAAAAATACTGACATTTTTAGAGATCTTCAGTAAAGAGATGCTTGATTCTCCCCAAATTGTGTTGAATATCATATTTTAGCATTTAATGTATTTCTTTTTGTACCTTTAATCAAAATTTAAGATTTTAAAAATACTCTACCAGAGAAACATTGTACAATTCATATTACTGTTTGTTTCCCTACTGTAGCAATGAGACAGTGTTTCATCACAACCCAAATGTCTATGGAGGTTGCCACATCATTGTATCAAGGATCTGATTGGATATCACAATTAGCAGCCCACACGTGTTTATGACTAAAGCTGTGGAGGTACTTGTCGTAAGGATTCATTATAACATATCTCATACCTGACAAAAGGCATGTAATCTTTTATTGCTTTCCATGGTTTGAGGGCTTTAATTTTTCTAAAGCCAAACAAGGTCTTTGCACATCACTTTTACTTGAACCATAGTGTGCCAAAAGATATACTTTCTGAAATAAATACTAGTAAGAGCTACTGAAAACACCTTAAGGCAAAGCAGACAACTTATTAACTATGACTTTATGAGGCTTTGCAAATTGCACCTCGGAAGGCAAATAATATCCTTATATCTGTCACTGAATTTTTCTTAATACTTCACAGTTGTCATCCAAAAAAAAAAAAAAAAAAATCCCTATGCTGATAGCAATGGCTTGTCTATAAAAGAGAAACAAAATGTAGAGGAAAGTGGTTATAGAGTATATTTTCCATGGGATTGCAAATGCAGATGTCAGGAGCTTGAATGACATTCTTTCTCTGCTACGTGCCAAGTTTGTTACATATGGAAGAGACTATCACCAACTTTTCTTTTAACTGATGCTCAGTGTCCAGCCTGAGAGCCAGTATCTATGCTGGTGAATTTATGGCCCTGTATATTGGAGGCAGTGTCCATTCATGCATGTATTCACTCAACAAATAAATTAAGCACCTACTATGTGCCAGGCAGTATTCCAAGTAATAAGGATATAGCAGTAAATAAAATGTGACAAGGTTCCTGCCTCCACAGAACTTCATTCTAGTGGCAGCTAGACAGATAACAAACAAATTAATGAATAACATGACAGGTGATTATAATTGCTATAAAAAATAGACATAGGTAGTGCCAAAGTAGGGTCATTTTATATAGCTCAAATAGTTAATATATATGACTATGAAACATATATATGTGTATATATATATATATACACATATATATATTCAAATATGAAATATACACACATATGCATACTTATATATGTGTGAATATGCATATATATATTTCCTATCCCCTATTGCCCCACTCCATATACTCTCCCAGACCCTTGTGAGTCCCTTAGCATAAAGGGACCTTGTGAGTCCCTTTATGTTCTCTGTCCTTGGAAAGGGCATGACTTTGAAGTTTCCTTGACTAAAGAGTAGGGCAGAAGTGCCTCTGTGAGACTTCTGAAGTGAGGCCATGAAAGTGATAGAACTTTTGCCTGACTCCCTCTAAGAGTGTTCACTCTTAAACCCAGGTAATCTAGGCAACATGAGATTCTCAACCATGTGGAAAGGAATAGAGGCTCCCGTCTCATAGGCCCAGCTGAGCTCTCAGCCCAGAGCTCCAATTGCCAGACAAGCGAATGATCCATTTTTGAGTGTATACTCCAACCCTCTTTTGAGCTGTCCCAACTGAAGTCGTTTGGAGCAAAGTTGAATTTACCCTACTGAGCCTTGCCCAAATTGCAGATTTAGGAGCAAAATCAATTATTGTCTTAATCCACTAAGTTTTGTGGTGGTTTGTTACACAATAATATATAGTCAGGACAGTACTTAAAATATGCATAACTGATTAAAGCTCTATTGAGTGTGTTCCTTCGAATTTTAAGCATTAGATGGCAAATAAAACAACTTGAAAATAATTTGGGTGACTTGAGAAAGGGACCTCTGTGTTATCCACCATAGCTATTGAAAACAACAGCATGCCTCGTTTTAGTAGGCTTACAGGCTTGGTTGATTCTTTCAGATTGAATCCTGGAATTGCTTTGAGTGCTGTGTTCAGGTTTGCCCGTCAAGGCAAGGATCCCGATGTAAAAGTTTTGTATTGAAGCTCTGCAAGTGTGATATGTGTAAATGGGAACGAGTCATTTAACCTTTAAGAGGCTGTGTGTGTGTGTGTGTGTGTGTGTGTGTGTGTGTGCGCGCGCGGTGTATCACGAGTACCAAAAAAAAATGTATAAAAGTGGACACTTTGGTCAATGTTGCTCAAGCAGTAGTTCGCCATAATCAGAAGTGTCTAGATGCTCATGAGAACCACTTTGAGCACCTCTTGTAATTGCAGAAGTCAAACATGACTTGTATTCATCTTTTGTTATTGGTATATATTGAGTATTACAATTTTAATAGTTTTTTCCTTTCTTAAAATGTGTGTACATTTTTTGGCACCTTCTCTGTGTGTGTATGTGTGTGTGTGTGTGTATATATATATATATATATATATATATATATATATACACTGAAAATATGTATATATATATATTAGTATTAATATTTCCTACCATATAAGATTGCAAAGTTAATAGTAATTATAATTGTTAATTTTTTGGGTGCGCATTATGTGGTAGGCTGTACTACGTTCTTTTCATACATCGTCACTTTTATTCTTAAAGTCATCCAATTTCTTAGGTGTTAGGGTTGCCTCCTTTTTCACAGAGGAACAAACCAAGTTACTGAGAGATTAACTAGCTGGCCCAAGATCAAAGTATTGGGGTGGTATATACAAAACAAATGTTTTGGCTAGCAGAGTCAGGTCTCTTAATCACTCACTAGGTGACATATCAAATAAGATCATATATGTGACCGATGTAAAGGGCTGAAAACATGGAAGTGAACAAAGAAAAGGGTAAGATTATACATATGAAAGGAGCAGAAGTGCTACAGTAAATAAACTGAGAAGAGAATTTTGGAAAGGTTGGGTGCTGCTGGCAATGACACATGACCTTTATAAGATGTGAAACAAACAAAAAAAACTGGACCGGTTAGGAGATAGGCAGCCCAAACTCCATGTTCCTGTTCTGAAGAGTAGGGTTTCAGAGAGATGGGCTGGAAAACAAACATAAAGGAATGAAGGGTCCTCTCTTGGTTTTGGTGTCCTATATTCACTACTCAAATAACATCACTGAGCTTCTTAATTCTGTTCTCAAGGCTTTGTGTTGGACTCAGCCTGTGTGGCACTCTGTCACCTAGCCCAATTTCATGAGGAATCTTGCCACATTTTCATCCTGCTGGCTATTTTACCCTCCCAGGTCCTGGCTTCTGAGCCACTCTAGCCACAATTCTTCTGTTTATAATGTTTAATTCTTCAGTCTGCCCATCCCTCACTGGAGGCTAGCAATGACTACCTGTGGTTAACTGCCATCCTCACTTTGACCTTTAATTCTTTCTTTTTGCTATGATTGCTGGAAGCCTGTTCTCTCATCTTCTGCCTCTGTATTATCAGGAGCCTTTAAGAGAGGAAGAGGTGACAAACGGAAAAAACCTTGGGTTTACTAAGGGACTTCACTACACATTGGCCAAGATCTCAGATTATGTGACCCCTCCTTTGTCCATGCCTAGGGAAGAGATATATTGCCTTTATTCACACAGACTTCACTGTTGCTCCTTTGATATTCTAGAAGTCAGCCTGAGGTCACATGCTAACTTGCTCCTGCATACCTTCATTTTGGTGTTCTTCATGGGCTTTTTATTCCGCACACTGGTTTTAGTTTTTGTCTTTCTGTTCCAGCATCGACTCGGCCATTCATTGGGACAGCTCAGAAGATCATTTAGGGCTTAGTCTAACAATTTGAAAAAACAACAAAAATACTCCAACTACCCAGGTCCACAAAATTCAATACACAAACCACAGTGCAGGTCCTTACAAACAATATCTTTAGTCGCTGCTCTTTTGTGTGTTGGATCCTATAGTCCAATCATTTTGCACAGGGCAGAAAGGTGGGCACTGTGCTTAGTCTTTCCAATCCCCTCCTTCACTATTAAATCCTCCAAACACCCAATCAGCGAATCCCCTTAATTTCATTTCCTAAATATCTATAAAATTCATCAACTTTTAATCATCTCCATTACTATATTGCTAATCCAGAGACAACCTCGTTGCTTACCTGAATTGTTGTAATACATGCATCTTTTTCTTTTTCTCCATTTCTATTCCCTTTCCATACCTCTGCTTCCCTAACCCATAAGTAATCATATTACAGCAAGTACAATCTTTGTCAAGTGGATATCTAACTATGTCACCTTCCTACCTTCTTCACTAAGACCCTTCAAAGGTTTCTCAATAGTTTCAGGATAAAGACGAGAATTTTATTTGTCTTATAACTGAGGCCATACATCAGGTTGCCTGGGAGAGTCCCAATTTGTTACAATTCCCAACTTCTTTATTTATGGTATAGTTACTAGTATCATCTTTTTCACTTTCAAAAGCATACAGGTTTGGATAATGCATTCTATGATTACCCAGTTTTGAAAGGTCCTTCGTTATTTTACCTCTCCAGGCTTGTCTCTATTTCAACATGTCTAAGCCTCAGATTATGTAATTTCCCTGAAAATACTATTCCTTTTTCACCTCTGGTTCTTTGCACATTCTACTCTCTCTGTATAAATTGCTCTTCCTGCTTTTTTTTCTGTCTGACTCGTACTTAATTCTTCTAGTGTCCCAGTGTAACAGAGTGAAATGCTCAGTCTCTCCGATTCCATCTTGTTCAAACCTGCTTTGTTCCCATGGCCTTTGGCTAATAGTTCCTGCTTTTAGGCATGCTAATCATTAGAGCAATTATGCTTGAGGCTGGACATTTTACAAAAACAGCTCCTCCTATTTTACTTTTCCTTGATATATAAGAAGCCTGAACTCCGTACTTTCTTAGGATGGATTTGAGGATTAGGACTGCCTGCCATCTTCTAGGTTGGCACCTTCTTGATCAATAAACCTTTCCTTACTCCAAACTCTGAAGCACCAGCACAAGACTCTGGACCAGTAACACCAGGAAAATAAAAACAAACAAACAAACAAACAAAAACCCAGCTTTTCTTCTTTCCCAATACAGAGATACTGAGTTTCCTTTGGGTTCCCATAGTATCCCATACTCAGCTCTATAGTAGCACTTGTTCTATATTGCAATTATCTATATATTTGTTTGTTTGACCCACTAAACTATAAACTGCTTCAAGTTCAGACAATACCATGCTCACTATTGTATTCCAGTGCCTATGCAGTTCCTAACACGGAGTAGTTTCTTGAAAAATGTTTCTTAAATGACTGAGTGATAAGATAAATAAAAAAATCTAAACTCTAGAAAAGAAGAGGTATTTTGGAAGAGTAGATATACATCCAGGGAGTTTAAAATTGTTTGCTGAAGCATTTATGCTTTATTGACATCCATCTTCCCTGAAAGGGGAGGAGAGCTCACATGAATTAGATAAGCTTTTGTTCCTTTCTAAATCTGGACTATAATATATTTCCAATAGATTATACATTAACCTCATTAGCTTACAAAACTTCAGTGTTGGCAGACCACTGCTGTGAGTATTGTCAGTGGGAACCAATGGATTCCAGGATTCTTTCATGATCCGGTTCTTTTTAGTTGGTAATTGGAGTAAGGATATTGTTAGAAGTTGTTATTTTTCTATTTGTCAATGTTAGACACAGTTAACCAATCCATTTTGAGCTTCACTTTAATTAGGAAGAACATTTAGTGATTTATATAAATTCTTGGAAGACTGTGATTTAAAATAAAATTATATAAACTTCAAGATATATGTATAAGTAAAATAAAAAGAGCCTAGGTATTTTGTAGAAAGCGTTTTGTTAGCAGATTAATTTACTTATCAAAATATAAACATTTCTTTCTATGTCTCACACAAATCTAACCTTAAAAGAAATACTTTTGCTTAGCAAATTAGGAATAGAAGGGAATGGTCATAAACCGATAAAAGGTATCAACAATCACTAAAACCCTATAGCAAACATCATGCTTAATGTTGAAATACAATGGCACAAAACAAGAATTTTTGCTCTCACTGCTTCTGTTCATGATTGTTCTAGTGATCTCAGACAGCAAAATAAAGCAAGAAAAAGAAACAGACCATTGGGATTAATAAGAATGCTTAGAAAAACACAGGATACAAAATTGATATAAAAATCAATTGCATTTCTATATGTCATTGATAAATAATTAGAAAATTAAAAAAAAATTAAACATACCATTAAATACTATTAAAATATTAAGTATTTAGAATAAATCTAACAGAACAGTGTGCAAGAACTTGATGGTAAAAATTACCAACCTTAAATTAAATATATTATAAAAGATCTAAATAAATGTAGACATGATATACATATCCCATTGATTAATTACACCAGTGGCCCCGTTTCTTCATTCCATTCAGTATTGATGCCCTTTGCAATTTTATTTCACAGTTCCCCTCACTACAGAGGTGATGTCTACCTCACCATTAGTTGATATTGAGTTCAACAATGTGATTTGTTGTGGCCAGTGTTATGTGTAATAGGTTGATTAATGGCTTCCCAATGATCGCCATGCCCTAATCCCCAGAAATTGGGAATATGTTACCTCCTATGACAAAATGGATTTTGCAGAGATGATTAAATTAAGGATATTGAGATGGGGAGATTATCCTGGATTATCTTGGTAGGGCTGATAATAATGACAAAGGTCCTAATAAGGGAATGGAGAGGTCAATATGAAGGTGAAAACAGAGATTTGAAGATGCTACACTGCTGGCTTAATGATGGAGAAAGGGACCATGAGCCAAGGAATGCAAGAGTAAAGGCAGCCTCTAGAAGTTAGAAAAAGCAAGGAAACAAATTCTCCTCTAGACCTTATAGAAAAAAAACCAGCCCTGCCAAAATCTTGACTTATTTCAGAGTTCTGATCTCAAGGATTATAAGATGATAAGTCTATGTTGTTTTAAACCACCAAGTTTGTGGTAATTTGTTACAGCATCCATAAGATATATAAGCAGAGTGACACATGCAGAGGCTTGAAAAAGTACATGTGCCAGCACTGTGAGATCAACTTCTGGTTTGACAGCTAGAGAACTTTACAAAGTATAATTTATCAAAATATCTCCAAATTGGAGGTCAACAGTTTTGATAGCGAGAGTGTTACGCTGACTGTCCAATAAAGTGATGAATAAAGATCCAAATCATGGCGTTTCATAATGAAATTTGGAACAACATTGGAAGCTAGAAGACAATGGGAAAATGCCTTAAAATTCCTAGGAGAAAATGATATCCAAATTAGATTTTTTTTTTTTTATATCCAGCCAAATTATTAAGCAAGGGTAAGCTCAGCATATAGATATTTTCAGCCCAATATTGTCAAAATATATTGTGGTCCATACACCTTTTCTCAGAATAATATGTGCAAAATACACAAGTAAATGAGGAAACAAGAAGACATGAGATAAAGAAAAGAGACAAGTTTGAACATGAGAAAACTAATCAGCGGCTAAATAATAATGAATTGGAGGTGATAGTAGGCTCTGAAGACTCAGTGCATATTAGAACAGAATGACTCAGGACAAGATAAAATTGATAGATCATGTGATGATTTTCAATGTATTTAGTTGAGATTTACACTGTTTCAGAAGGTTTGAGTGTGAATTACTCATAGTGATCCAGGATATTAAGCAGCAAGCAAATAAAAGCAATAAAAACTAGGTCATACAAACTCCAGGAAGAAAAAGAGTAAACAAGATAGGAAGGGTAATATTGTTCTCAAAATGGCTCAGCTACAAATGCTGTTTAAATAATTTAAAAATGCAAAGATTCAATACAATAGAACTAAAATGAAAGCTATATATACGAGGTTGGACAATAAAGTTCGCGAACTCGTCCTAGAAAAAGTGCTACATACCTCATTGCTGAACATCACTATGGCCACCTTTGAAGTACTCCCCTTGGGAAATTATACACTGATGCCAGCGCCTAGCCCACCCTTCAAAGCAATTTTGGAACTCTTTTTCTGGAATGGCCATCAGAGCTGTCATTGTATTACCCCTTGATGTCCTGAATAGCATCAAAATGTCTTTCAATATTTCCTTTATTTTGGTGTAAAGGAAGAAGTCAGGGGGCCAGATCAGGTGAGTAGGGAGGGTGTTCCAGTATGTAACTGTCCAAACAAATAGTTATTTATTTACTGGCTAAAAACTCCCTTACAGACAGGGCTGTGTGAGCTGGTGCATTGTTGTGATGCAAGAGCCATGAATTGTTTGCAAAAAGTTCGGGTCATCTGAATGTTTCACGCAGCCTTTTCAGCACTTCCAGATAGTAAACTTGGTTAACTGTTTGTTCAGTTGGTACAAATTCATAATGAATAATCGCTCTGATATTAAAAAAAAAAAAGGTTAACAGTATCATTGCAACAAATTCACGAACTTAATTGTCAAACCTTGTATATTGACAAGATGGGGTGGAATGGGAAGGAGGGTATGTTGGATAGAGATATGCATGAAAAGAGTGAAATTTTCATATTGTATTGTAACAAGTCAATAGATGATATCTAAAACTGATAATCAAGAGTTCATAGCACAAACTATTTATTTAGAAATGTGAAAGAAAATATATATAAAAAAGAACAGCTCAAAGAAATGCATGTGGTGCCTCTGGGGCATCACAATTGCAAGTGGAAAGAGTAGAACAGATAACATAAATATATATAGATACTGTTTGTTACAGCCCTTGTAGAACCATTTGGCTTTTCAACTGGCTGCACATGAATTTTTGTACAGTAAAATAATTTTTAAAATTTTGTTTCTTGTATTTCTACTTTTGTTAGGAAATCAAAGGAATTTAAAATATCAGGAGAAATGCATTCCTGGGAATGAGAGAGATAATTTGCTGGTGATAAAATGAAAAAAAAAAGAAAAAAAAGAAAAAAGGAACCAGGAGGTACAGTTTCTCTGCTTTGCTGTCAATGAGCTTGCTGTTTTTCTACATCTGCAAAATGAGGGCGTGGGATTCACAGCGCTCTAAGGCCTCTCTCAGCTGTAACATGCTGTCTCTCTGATTCCATTGCCATGCACTGTGCACAAGAGTATACAGCCTGCATTCTTTTGCTTTTTTATTGACATCAAGCATTTAAACAGATCAGATTCTACAAATCAATTAAGAAAAATAATTGCTAACAGACAGATGGTGAACTCTCACAAAGGACAAAGTAGAGTAGGTGGGATAATGTACAATCCCACCCCAAAACAAAAGGGTCTTTTGTGAATGAATCTCAACTTGTACAGAAAGCCCCAGATATTTCCTTGTGTCAGGAATAGTACATGAACTTCAATAAGCAGCATATGTCACAATAGCCCCTAGGCTCAGCACACTCCGCGTGGCAAGCTAAAATCAAATAACTCATTCTTCAATTGGAATTTAACAAAAGTTTAAATATATTCCTTTTTTTTAATATCTTTGAAAGAAATTTTTCTTTCCTACTTATTTATCCCCCATTTTTTATCCAAATGTGGACCATAAAATATTAAAGCTGGTGGAGACCTTAGTCCAAAGTTTCCATGTCATAGATACAGAAATCAGGAGCCTCGGGTGATTAAATGCTGTGCCCAGGGTCACACATCCACAGTGAGTAGCAGCACTGCCGAGATCAGAGCCCAGGACTCTGACTATGGCACCAAGTGGGTAAAGACAAAACTACCTAATATAGCCAGTGTTAGCTTGTTATTCAAGTGAACAGAAATTGGGGAAAACCAAGTAAATATAAAAATGGTAGGAAAAGCTTAAGTTTAAACTGCAGGTTCTTGGTGGTCTATTAGAAAACAGAATCTGGAAAGCATTTAACCAAAAACTTTATATTATCTACTGGGTTGTGCCAACTTTTTAATTTGACAGAAATAAAGAATATTCTCTGTAATCAAACACCCTGTTTAGGATTCTGGGCTATAATAAATTAATGAAGTTTCTCCTCTCTATTAGATTATCAGCAGCTACCATTTTCCAAGACAGAGATAATAAAACACAATACCATAAAATGCTTTATCAGCAAGTGTTTCTTTAGTGCCAAGTAATTATTAATGCGGGGAAGGAAAATATGCTGGGTCAGTTTGGCAATGCATTTTAAAACCTCAGGCCCTGAAATCTCAACAGTTCCATGCTCCAATTTACCACACTTACTCTCTCAGCCGTACTTTTCTCTTCCTATTGCTTTCTGTAATAGAGAATTCTAGAATAGGAAAACTGGAAGGGTGTTATAGGAATTCACAAGGCTAGTAATTCAAGAGAGCATAAAGTAAATTTTTTGAAAGAAACTATAATTGCTATTGCTGGTGAAAATATAACTGAAAAGTATTAGAAGACTATATAAAACTTTTTCCAATTGTTTTAGAGCTCCCTGTTTGTCCTGTTTTGAAGTTACGTCCATGTTCTTTCAAACCCAGAGCATGCAGACATGCATACTTACAGCTACTTATTTGGGCAGGTCCTTTGCAGAAGCAAGGACTAGATTCTCATATATAAGCTTCCATACAAATTGTGATCTGGAAAGATGGAAAATAATCTACAGACTCTATGAGAACTGACTCTGCCTTTGCAAGTAGTTCAGATTAGCTCTCTGGGAGATAAGTAACACTTCCTGAGGGAACTATGGACTTACACTTCCACACAGATTTGGGCTGACTGTTAAGTGATCAACCTGAAACTATCCAGATTTTAGCACTGAAAGTCCTGAATCCCACGAAACATCTATTTCCGGGAAAATTGGGATAATTGGTCCCCTACTGTACAAAGTATTGTGATTTTCCTAAATACCATTTTTAGATCTCCAATAATTTGAGGGGAATCAAAAGATTATAATTGTCATAAAATAAAAACACCCTGGAATCTTCAGTAATTCAGGCATTTATGTCCATTACCTCTTGATGTCTAGCAGTCACCTTGCATATATTATGGACTTTGGGAAATGCACCATCTTGCTCTTTATTTATCTGCAATTTATATGTTTCACCAGAAGCCAGGTGGAGAGAAGAATGTGTATAATGAGTCATCCTCAAAAGAGATATGTAAAAAGACAAAAAAATCCTGAATAATGCTGTTATGTTCTATTCTAATACAATTTCAATGAAGACAAACTATAAAAAGATTGGTTAGATAACGGTAATGTTTTAAATTTAAAATCCTGGAATCTAAGATATTCTTGGTTGAATGAGAAGAAATATCTGTGTCTACATTTCCTATGCCCTCATTTTGCAAATATCCATGTTATTTTGTAGCCCTTCTTTTTCAGTTATAGTTGGCTTGCTTTGAGAGAGCCCATTGCTGTGGCCATCAGTACAGGATTCCAAAAGTTTTCCTGTTCCCGTTCTTTTTTTCCATTTGTTTGTTTTTCCTATTGAGCCGAAATGGCAACATGGTTCAGTAGGAAGGACACATGATTGAAATAAGACCTGAGTTCAATTCCACATTTGACCATCTACTAGCCACATAATTTTTAACAAGCCCCTAAGAAGCCCTAAACCTCCAATTTTTCCTCTGTAAATTAAAGGATTTCAACAATATGGGCTGAAAACACTGCTAATATCCTACGCACTTAAGTAAACCAAGAAGCAGTGGAAAAGGGCACCGTTCATTTGATCTCAGGGTTTGGAAGGAATTTTATACACTCATAGGTGTTGGTGAGAATGTTATGGCAACATATTCTCTGTACAGCCTTTAAAGACTGGATCTGTTAAAGAGAAAGACATGACACAGCTGGACACACACACACACACACACACACACACACATAAATGTGCATGATGCATAGTCTTTGTTCGTCTTTGAAAAGTCCTACTTGGTGTTTTTTCTTTCTTCCAGATACACAAGGAACTGTTCTGTGTAAAGCACATGTGGAATGCTTGGAAAGTCTCATGAGACCTTATAGAGTGGTTGAAGCTTGTATGAATTAGATTTCCACATGGTCACTTGTCCTTGGGCCAATAAAAGCCATTTTCTGCGCTCATTTTTAAAGAGAGTATCAAAAAATGACACTCCTGTGAGATATAGTAGAAGACATTTTCAGCTTCTCTCTTTGTCTCTCTTCAACTCTTAGACAATGAGATCTACAAATGTACAAAGTAGAAAACAAAAACAAAAAACAACTTACCTACCCAAGAAAATCAAAAGCTCCTTTGGGACACGTGGCAGGCATGGTATGCCTGCAGGCAGTCTTGTAGGTCATTGGTGTTTTCAACTGTTAAGTAACTACAGTTACAAAAACTGTTGTGATCACTCACCCTCCCCCTTTTTTTTTCAGGAGGCAAATGAGAAGGTTCTCACAGGTCCAAGCCTAAGGACGATGGAGTACTAAAGGAGCTAAGGAGATGGGCTTTGAAACCGATGGAGCAGGGTTCAAACCCCAGCTCAGACACTCACCAGCTGGTAGGCTTTGACGAGTTACACGACCATCTGAAAAATTCACTTCCTCATATACAAAATGAGGATAACATGGTTTACCTAATGGTTGTGATAAAGATTAACAACCTAATATATAAAAACTTCTAGCATGTTACCTTGTATTGAGTAATTGTTCAATATATAGAAGCCATTATTAAGAAAGCATTTTTAGTTAATTTTACTGCATATTTATTACATGCCAAGTGCTGTTCAAAGTGCTTTACATAATTTAACTAATTATGTCCACAAGAACCTTGTGAGTTAAGCACCATTACTATCTCAGTTTTATAGATGAAACAATGGGGGCCAAGATAAATTAAATGTCTTGCTTAAAATATTTCTTAATGTTCTTGCATAAAGAAGCTGTATTTTTATGATCTTTGGTGTTTCAAAATATATTGCATTCTGTGGCCTACTTTGTAAAAGCTAATAGAGGTATAACCACACTTTGTAAGTAGTGAGGCCAGGATTCAAACATGGGGTTTTTGTATCTGGATGTTGTTTTGCTTAATCACTATATATATATATATATATATATATATATATATATATATATATATATATACATACACACACACCCACACCCATATATATATATATATATATATATATATATATATATATATATATATACACATACATATATATATAGTTTCTGGAGATCCTATGATTCTTTTGAGTGTAAAAAGATTTGGATGGAAAATGTATGCCATCTTTCACATGTCAAAACAATTAGCAAATGACAATTTTTTTCTAAAAATTTTGCAAATCACAATGCTTGTTCTGTAAAAATATAATAGTAGTAAGTTTTAACATAAACCTGGTGAAAATTAAGGGAAGTAATCTTGGAACTCATGGGGGAAAGTTTACATATTTATTATATTTTGCAGAGTACCCACAGAATGCAATGGATTTTGAAGCATTTTAAGGACATCAAAATAGAAATTCTTTGTGTGAGAAAAATTTCTAATCAGAAAGTCATTCATGCTAATTTGTAGTTAGAGAAAAAATTCCACTTTGTTTGTTGCTCTGCTTGTGTTTTTTTTTTTTATGAGCAACAAGAAAAATAATTGAATTTCTCTTGTAAATCCAAGTAGTGCCTAGGATGCTCTCTGATTATATGCCAATATCCTCTAAAGTCATAGTCAAACATTTTGCTTTTTCACTAATGCAGTTATTAATTATTACAGTCTGGGGCTGAAGAGTATATGGATCTGCTTCTGGAAGCTTTCCCAAGGATGTGTAATCATAAAATGAAATCGATAAATCCTCAGTAACGTGGTAGGTAGTGGTGTCATGCTTTTGGATGCTCCGCTGGTTTTGCCGTTTAAAGCAATCACTGAGGATGAGGACAGCTTAGAAGTGGCAGGCTGAGGATGGGCCATTCAACCAATAACCACATTAGACTAAAATTCTCCTAATGATTTGGTTAACCGTGTCTCTTCTGCCCATCTCTGCCTATGTTCTCCATCCTTATCCTTCATCCTAAACTCTGATATCCCATTTTCAAGACATAGTCTCCCATCCTCTTTTAACTCTCTTTTTAAAAAAATAGACTTAATTTTTTTAGAGCAGTTTTAGTTTCACAGCAATATTGAGCCGAAAGTATAAGATTTCCCATATACCTCCTTCCCCTAAGAACACATCATCTCCCTCATTATCAACATCCTCTAGCAGAATGCTACATTTGCTACAATTGACGAACCTACAGTGAAACATCATTGTCACCCAAAGTCCATTATTTACATCAGGAACCACTCTTGGTGCAGTACAGTCTATGGACTTGAACAAATTTATCCGCCATTACAGTATCCGACAGAGTAGTTTCACTGCCCTAAAATTCCTCTGTGCCCTACCTATTCATCCCTCTCTTCCTCCTAATCCCCGGGAATCTGTTCTTTTCACTGCCTCCATGGTTTTAAACCCTTTGTTTCTGTCTTGTCTGCATTTTAACCTCATTTAAACATCTAATAACTCAATTTCTCTTTTCTCTCCATCCATTTTATTAGTTTTATAATGGTTTAAATCTCAATCATCACACAATCCAGACCCCATGGCCAATCACTTCTTGTCTTTCTCAGCATCCTGATAGCCAGATGTCCTTGTCTTTTCCTGTGGCTGCTCATTCACTAAGCAATTTAGTGTCAGTCTGATTATTTGCCTTGCTTTGCCAGCTTTGGGGAGCCATGGCTTTACTATTCATGGAGGTGGACCTCCAGGTATCAGCTTAAAGATGAAGCTTTTCCCAAACAGGTTATGTTCTGGTGAAGTCATCTGGATGAGTTGGGAACCTCCCTGTTTCCAGAGTGGGTCTATCAACATGTAACTCAGATTGTTTGCCTTGCTCTACTTCTAATGCTTGTACAGATTACATTTGACATTTCCTTCTGGATTAACCTAGTGCCTTAACAACCACACATACACTTAACCCTATTTTTGTTTTCCAGGTTAGATTTTTGCATTCTACTAATGAGTTCTCAGAAGCTAACCTCAGCCTACCTATGATTTTGGCTTCTCTCTCATCTTGATTCACAGCTTAAAGTCATCTTGCCCCATGAAATTAAAATAGGATAGGTTTGCACAGATTGATCAGCATTCAGATAAAAACTGTAATCATGAGACCTGGTGTCTGCATATATGCCATAGACTTCAGGCAAGCTTGAAATCTGAGATGTTACGCCAAGTAAGTCGACCTTTGATTCATCCACTCTCATGATAAAAACTCAGATGTTCTGGGGTCATTTTATTGCACCTAGTGCACAGGAAGAAATGTGTTCAGTATTTTCAGTAGTCAATTGCAATTAGATGGAGGACTGGGCAAGAGGTAATTCAAAGTCCATAATAAACATAGAAGAGACAAGCTTCTTTAACTGGTAGGATCCTCAGTCTGTATAGATGGTATTATAAGTTTTTTGTCCCTATGAATATGTGGGAAATTGGGTTTAAAATTTTATTGTCTCCTGTTTTGTGTAAATTTTGTGTTTTACACGAAATTTAGTAAACAAATTATACAGCTCTCAATTGTGTCTTCTGGTATCTTTCTGCCTATCACATCACCATTTTATTTTGTGACAAACACACAATGTATTTTTGGTTTCTAAACTCAGAAGCTCTGAGCTCAGAACACTTTTATTCATCACTTGTCAGCTCTTTCTTCCACCACCACTACTATCAGCTTCCTAATGAACGCTAGTTCATTAATACTCCTGGTAACTTGAATTTGCATTTATTATTACATTATATTTAGTACCCATATAATGTAATATATACCAATATAATGTAATAATGTCTATATGTCTATATGTCTATTCTCTAAGAAGCTGAACTTCTCCAAAGACAGGACCTTATCTTGCTGAGCTTACTCACTTCGGTGCCCAAGTTTAATTAAATGTGTAACTAAATTGGTAAATGTTCTATTACATTTTCCTATCTTAATGCCACCTATTTAATATTTTTTCGAAAGTCATGCCTCTTTATATTCATATTGTTTTGTCATTTGAGGAACTTAAGCAGGGTCATATACATTGTGAGTGTTCAATAAACAGTAAGGAAATTAAAATTGTATGTAATAAGTAGAGTCATGTGCTATGTTCAGAAGATTTTCTCTATAGCTAACACAGGCAAACACACACGGGCAAAGTTTCAGAATAGCAGTATGCAAATAGTGTTGAACTCAAAATCAGAGGATTGAGTTCCAGTCCAGTTTATTGGCTGTGTGGCCTCAGCAAAGAACCATTTAAGTGGTTCTTCAGCTTCCTTATTGCCTGTGCCTCAGCTTCCTTATTTCCAAAATGAGGGAGTTGAATTAATGCTCATTTGTTTCAAGTTCTGTTAATGTTCTGAATTGTTCACACTCAAAGAAAATGTTGTTCTCACTGCATCTATTCCTGTTCTCTGATTTCCCTTTCTTATCAATATACCATGTCTTGGTCACTCACCCCATATGCTTTCCATTACCATTCTTTATTCTGAACAAATCCTGAAAGCCATCATTAAAAGACGGCAGGTTATGTGAATTTCAAATATTCTGATGCATTTCAAATATTTTCTGTCAATTTCAATTTTTATTAAAATTATTGATGTTTGATGATTTAGTAAACATTTATTTTTGAATTGTATGAATAATTTAATTTCTCAATAATGATGTTAGTCAAATTTTGGTATCCATATACTGTAAATTTCTCATATGAATAAAACTGTTAATTTTTTTCTTTTCATTGGATGAGGTATCTTCGGTCAGTATTTAATATTTCCAAATAATCCAAAATGTAATGCCAAATTTTGCTAGTCTACAGAATTTAGTATTTACAACCTCAGTTGAGTTTAAAAAATACCTTCAGTATTAAACTATAGGAGTAAAATTCATGAAAAGTTTTGTTTTTCTTGATACTATTTTTTTTGTTGTTGTTATATCATCTGATACAAGACACTTATATTCTCTCCAAGAATCAGCTTCCTTATCTTTAAAATGGGGGGAGAGACTTAACTCACCTTGTTGCTAGGAGGATTAAGTGAGATACTAAGTATGAAAGCACTTGGTAAAACATTACGCACAAAGTGAGTATAATTTATTATCTTGAAATAGTTAAATTGAAACTCTTAAGTTTTAATAAATTTTCAGTTCAAAATAATATATTGAGACATAAATTACTTAAACAGAATTACTTATAGGGAGAAGGCAGGCAGCTTTTAGTCATCATGCTCAAAATCTACTGACTATTCTTTTCCCCTTGCTAATTAGGCAGAGGGAGCTCCAGGCTCAGCGTCTCACATGCTGACTGCCTGACACAGTTTGTGACTCCTGCTCTTTGCTTACGATGCTGACTACAAGAGAGTGTTCCAGCCCATTTTGGTCCCTGTAGGCATTCTTCGACATCATGCTTCATATCTGTAAAGCATGCGGCTTTTCCTCTTGTCAGGCTGTGTTCTCGTTGCTGTCAGCCTAAGTGCCATTAATTACCCATTTTCTGAGAGGTGTGAGATCACTGCCCTGGCCTCTGTGAAACTTGGAATGAGCTCATTTTTACTGAAGTTATCCAAGTATAAACTCTGAATCCTTCATCTGCACTGCCAAATATACATTGGATTCTAAGTGATTCCGCTTTCAAGGTACTTTCTTTAAATTATTCAAGAATTGTAAACTGGGTTGAGACCAAGCATATGCTGTTTTAGTAGAAAAAGAAAACCAGGGGAAAAGGTTATTTAAGTAAATACTAGGGATTTATAATGAATTTCTATAATGCACAGCATGCGATTTTCTTTATTTAATTATTTTTTGTTAATGAAACAGCTAGAAATAAATATAATTCCAGTTTCATTCTGAAAGCTTTAAGTTCCAGAATGGAACAGAATGAAATTATTTCTTCTTTCACTCTTTACCATTTGGCTGCAGTTGGGGCTGGGATATAATTAGAACCAAAATTTTAAGAAGGTACTGAAGTGTCCTTAGGTCAAATTACCCAGGACAACCTGTAGACACTATTTATATATACTTTCCTATAAAATTGAATATTTTATTTAGAATAATTCACTCTATTGAAAAATATAGGATAGGCAGAAAAAATAATACTGGTAATCTACCAGCTCTTAACACTTTTGACTATCATCACTTTACATCATATTTGGGAAGAGGAGAAAAAAGCAAGAAGGGAGAGATAGCATGTGTAATCATTTTAAAATATTTATTTGTTGGAGGGGGGTTCCAGTCAAGATGCAGAGTAGGTAAGAACTGTACTCACATGACCTCACATGACCACATCAAAATTACAACTAAATTACAGAACAATCAACCTGGAGAACCATCTAAAGACTAGTTAAACATAAGTCATACAACAAAGGATATTAATAAAAGCCACATACAGGCTTGTAGGAGGGGTGGAGACTCAAAGCAGTCTGGACCACCACACATGTCTGGTGTTTGAGAATCGGGAGGGCTGTCTCATTTACAGAAGTCCTCCCTGAAGAGTGAGGGGTCCCAGCCCCACAATGGGCTCCCCAGCTTGGCGCACCAATGCTGGGAAGAAGAGTTCCCACAATATCTAGCTGTGAAAATCAGTAGGGATTCTGTTAGTATGGGTGAGAGGGAAGGCTGCTAAAAACCCAGACATCCTCTTAAACGGCCCATGCACAAACTCACTCACTCCCAGGCACTCACCCTGGGCTCTGGTGGAGGGACAGCAGCTTAGGGGTCACCAGAGACATACAGGAAAAATTAACTTTGTAGCCTTAGAGCAAGGGCTGGAGGGACAGACACCATTGTCCATGTATTGAGTCCTTCTCCCACATGGTCAAATCTGAATTTTTATTAGCCTTCTGAATATCACTTACTCGACCCTGATGACACCCTGAGACCCTGTCCCACCCAACTCTCATACCCTGGTGGCTCTTTCAGCAGTGGGCCTTTGTTCTAAAAGTGGCCTTTCCCATGTGCCTCTAGGCCAAGCTCATGTACTTACCAACTATGGATCACTTTGTAGCTTCTACCAGGTAGCCCAAGGCCACTCACAGGTAGCAGTTGACCTTGGCCTATATCAATCCACTCCCAAGAGGCCCCCAAACCAACATACCTGATGGTCAGCTTCAGACCACAACAGAGCACCATCCAATTGGTTTAACAAGCAGTATACCCAAAAGGTGGTCTTGGCGGGGACCATAGCCTGCTGGGGCAAATCCTGCTTCATGGAAGCAGTCCCCACACAGCATCTTATAGGTTGTGGTCATGGCCAATCCTCACAACCAGTCAGCCTGAGGGTCAATTCCACCCACTTATGTGCCAGCAGCAATCAATGCACAACTACAAACAGAGGTCACAAACAACCAACACAAGGGGCACTCCTGGAGCACCCAGATCAGGTGATCCGGGAGACTGTGCTACTGGATCCCACATAAGAGCACCCTGCCAAGACTGGGAGATGTAGCAGATCTACCTAACACATAGAAAAAAAAATGCAGAAAGGCAGACAAAATAATAAGACAAGAAAACATGTTCCAAATGAAAGAAGAGGAGAAAACTCCAGAAAAATAAATGAAATGGAGACAGGCAATCTTGTTTAAAATACTGGTTATAAGGATGCTCAAGGAACTTAGTAAAAACTTCAACAAAGAGATTGTAAGCTTAAAAAATACATAGAAACCCTTAAAAAACCACTCAGAAATGAAGAACACACTAGAAAGAACCAATAGCAGATTAGATGAAGGAGAGGATTGAATAAGTGATTTGGAAGACAAGGTAGTAGGAAACACTTAATCAGAACAGAAAAAACAAAACAAAGAATCCAAATAAAAGAGAGAAGAGTTTAAGGGACTGCTGCACAACATCAATCATAACAACATTTGCAAAACTGTTATAATTTGCAGAAGACATGACACAATATATAGAGAACCCTAAAGATTCCACCAAAAATCAATTAGAACTGATAAATGAATGCAATAAAATATCGGGATACAAAATTAATACTCAGAGATCAGTTGCATGTTTTTACACAAATAACAAACTATCAGAAAGAGAAATTAAGAAAACAATGTCATTTACAATGGCATAAAAGAATAAAATACCTGGGAATAGATTTAACCAAGGAAGTAAAAGACATGTACTCAGAAAATTTTAAGACATTGAAGAAGATACAAATAAATGGAAGTATATACTGTGCTCATGAATAGAAAGAATTAACATTGTTAAAATGCCCATACTACCCAAAGCAATCTATAGATTTAATTCAATCCCTATCAAACTACTAATGGCGTTTTTCACAAAACTGGAACAAACAATTCTGAATTTTATATGGAACTACAAAAGAACCCAAATAGCCACAACACTCTTGAGAAAGAACAACAAAGTTGGAAGTATTATGCTACCAGGTATCCAACTACACTATAATATGAGGCTATAGACTCAAAATGGTATGGTAATATCTTAAAAACAGACACATAGATCAATGGAACAGAATAGAGAGCCCAGAAATAAACCCATGCCTATATGGTCAATTAATCTATGACAAAGGAGGCGAGAACATACAGCGGTATAAAGGCAGTCTATTCAATAAATGGTGTTGACAAAAATGGACAGACATATGTAAAAGAATGAAACTGGATCACTTTTTTATTCGATATACAAGAATAAACTCAAAATGGATTAACGACTTAAATGTAAAACTTGAAAGCATAAAAGTCCTAGAAGAAAATGTAGGCAGTAAACACGCTGACATTACTGTTAGTAATTTTTTTTCTTTATACAAGTCTATCTTTATTTGTAAGAAATATTTTTAAATTAAATTTATTGGGGTAACAATGGTTAGTAAAAATACATAGGTTTCAAATCTACAATTCCATAATACATCATCTATGTATCACCCTGTGTGCTCACTAGCTAGAGTCAGTTCTCCACGTATCACCGTATAATTAACTCCCTTTCCCCTCTTCTACCATTCCTTCTCCCCCTACCCTCCGCTAACCACTAAATTGTCGTCTGTGTCTATGAGTTTTTGTTTCTTTATTTGTTTGTCTTGTTCCTTTGTTGCTTTCAGTTTTATATCCCACATATATACAACTAAAGCTAATTTGATTTTTTAAATCAAAGTTCAATTAGTGATAAAGTACATTTTATAATAAAATTGTAGTAAAATACTAACATTTAATAGTTTAAATAAAGTATCATTCATGTAAAAATGATGTTGTTGCATGTAAATTTAATTAGTAAATTCATAGTTCACAAAAGCACATATATTTTATTAATAGCACATGGGAACATTATCATGACTTTACTTAAAGATATAGAACAAAATTCACAGTCAGGCTTGACATTTAGTACTATAAAATTTTATGCTGAATTCACTGATATTTTTGTTAATAAAATATACTTGAAATAATTAATTCAACTACCAATGAATTGACATTTTATTGTATAACCAAGATCTATTGGTTTTACAATATGTCTAGTAATCAATTATTTTACCAATAATTTAAATGAGAGATCTAGTAGTATTTTTTCCTGATCTATCTCCTCGGGAAAAGGAAACAAAGGAAAAATAAACAAATGGAACTACATCAAACTAAAAAAGTTTTTGCACAGCAAAGGAAACCAACAAAAAGAAAAGACAACTCATGTATTGGGAGAAGATATTTGCTAATGATACATCCAATAAGGTGCTAATATCCAAAATTTATAAAGAACTCATATAACTTAACACCAAAAAACCTCCAAATAATCCAATTGAAATACGGGCAGATGACCTGAATGGACATTTCTCCAAAGAGGACATACACATGGCCAATAGGCATATGAAAAGATGCTCAACATCACTGGTCATCAGGGAAATGCAAATTAAAACCACAATGAGATACTACCTCATACCTGCCGGAATGGCAATCAGCAATAAATCAACAAACAAGTGTAGGCAAGATGTGTGGATAAAAGAGAACATTCATGCCTTGTTGGTAGAATTGTGAACTGGTACAGCCACTATGGAAAACATTATGGAGGTTCCTCAAAAAATTAAAAATACAGCTACCTTATAACCCAGCAATTCCACTTCTGAGTGTTTATCTGAAGAAATCCAAAACACTACTTCAAAAAGATATATGCATCCCTATATTCATTGCAGCACTATTTATAATAGCCAGGATATGGAAACAACAGACTGCCTGTCAATAGAAAATTGGATAAAGAAAAAGTGGCACATATATAAAATGGAATACTACTTGGTCATAAAAAATGAATTCTACCCATTTGAAACAACATGGATAGATTAGAGGGTATTATGCTAAGTAAAATAAGTCAGACAGGGAAAGACAAGTACCATATAATTTCACTTACATGTGGAATCTAAAGAACAAAAATAAACAAACAAAACAGAAACAGTCTCCTAGATACAGAGAATAAACTGATGTTTGCTAGATGGGAGGGGATTTGGGGAACTGGGTCAAAAAGGTGAAGGGATTAAAATGTACAAATTGGGAGTTGCAAAATGTCACAGGGATGCATAGGAAATATATTGTGATAACTATGTGTGGTGCCAGATGGTTACTAGACTTATTGGGGGGGATCACTTCTCAAATCATATAAATCTCTAACCACTATGCTCTACACCTGAAATTAAGATAAAATAATAATGAATACCAACAGTAATTGGAAAATAAAAATAAAAAAAATCATTTTTTGATAAATAACAACTTTATAGTGGAGAAATCTAGCAGATATCACTTTGTTTAACTGATCAAAGTTTATATCGATAGTAATGAGAATAAGCAACATCACGTCTCTTGACACGATGCATTGAAAAAGGCACAATGTCACTGCTCTGGCATTTCTACCCAAACTAAATAACCTAAATTTAAACATAAGGAAAAAAAAAATCCTAAAGACCCAAATGGAACGATTTTATACACAATAACTGTACTTTTCAAAAGTGTCAACCATAAAGAAAAAGAAAAGCTGTCTGAGGTTAAAGGAACCTCAAGGGACGTGACAACTGAATGCACTCCATGAATCTGAGTTGGATTCTGGCCCAGAAAAGAAGATTAGGAGCCATGGACAGAAAATGGAATAAGTTCTTCAGATTAATTAATGGTATTGTACTGTATCAATATTACTTTCCTGGTTTTGAAAATTGTAATGTTATGTAAGATTTTGGGAAGCCAGATGAAGATATGTGGGAATTGCTTTGTACTATTTTTGTAACATTTTATAAATCTGAAATGACTTCAAACTGGAATTTTTAAAAATAAAAAAAATTACAAATTGAAAACCACAGGTAATTCTACATGTCCTAAATAACACAGTGATTGGTAAGTGGTGTCCTATTCAGGTCTCCACTCCAGGTCTTTTCATTCCAAGTCAAACTGCTAAGAACACAGAAAAATGCAATCACAGTGTGTTTTAAATAGAACTTTGTATATTATATTGGTACATCTGAATGCCACGTTTATCATTCCATAGAAAAGTCACTGTTAGTCAGTAAAATGGTTACTAACCATTTATTTGAAATGGCTTCTGAATTAAGCCCTATAATTTTATGTGTAGGGGTATAGTGAATTGCCCCTACTGAATTTCCAAAAAATAAAAGTATTTATTCCATTTTTTTTCTTCAAAGTCTACACGATTTCTTTGCAATGTGGGGTAAATTAGGAGGAAAACCACTCTCAAAGAGGGACAATCCCTTTGATGTTTTTCTGTGACTTTCATGAGGATTGCCCCCAATACTTGATGGCCTCAGAATTGATTTGTATCTATTAGCACTCAAGTTAAAAATAACACAAGGTGATTAAACTTGCTGGGTTATATGTTTTTGAGTAAACAAAAGAGAACAATGCTTGGTTTGGTATAAAAATGAGTAAGAGTAAAAACTATTAAGCAGATTTTAAATGACTGATATATTTTTATTTTCACCTACAACAAATCATATATAATTTATTGCCATAGATAGCTAAGCATTAATTACTCTGTTGAAGATGGAAAACCATTTTTTTCCCCATGAATCTTCTCATGTGGAAAACAGTTCTGTTGCGGGCTAGGTATACTGTGAAGGTAAACTAAGCATTAAAACTCACACTTTTCCAAAGGAATAAACCATCCCAAATCAGAACCAAGATCTCCACTATAAATTACCGAAGCTCAAACTCTTTTAACACCAGTTCATCTAAATGTTTATGTCCCAAGATAAAACTATCCCCAAATATGTCTAAAGGTAATGGCTCACAAACTTCTTTGTTCTAAAGATAAGACCACTGACGTTTCCAGCAACTTTCTAGTTTGTACATTCTGACCTATACCTGCCAAGACTGTCCACAAACCTTAAAAGTATATATTTTTCCCACATTATCCATCCTGAGATGCCTTCTCCACTGTCACATGAGGTACAGCCTCCCTTGGTGCAGCAAGTAACAAACTGAACTGTGTTGTCTACAGATGTGTTTCTGGAGGTCTGTGGCTGACGCGCATTGGCAAATGTTATTGTAGAGAGTAATCTTAATTAGTAGAATTTTATTTTGTAATTCTAGGAGCCTTAAGCAGTGATTTTTCTCAGAACTTCTTCAGTGTCTTTGGAAAACAGCTAAGCCCAGAGAGGAAAATGCGTACCTACATAATGCAAGAAACAGAATAAAAATCCCCCATATTGGAAGCTGTGAGGCCCCAAAACACATCCAAAACACTTTATGAGTTTGAGGAATGAAGTACAAGTCTCTCCGAGAGTTGACTCTAAGCAATGGCTCTCAACCTTGGCTGCACATAAAACATTATCTAAGGGGCTTTTAAAAATACAGGTTTCCCAACTGCCTTAGACCAATTCAATTTGAATCTCTAGAAATGGGGCCTAGGAATCTGTATTTTGAAAGCTTCCCACATGATTCAAATGTGTAGCCAGAGAGGAGAATCACTACTTTAGGGTATTCACATACCATCCTACTGTAACACTTATTATAATGTTTATAAAATGCTAATCCACTCAATTACCCATCTGTTTGAAAATCACCTATTGTGTAAGTGTAAATTGGTGTAAATAAATGACCATAGCTTCAAAAAAGAGAGACAGAGTCGAACATTTAAGAAGTTACCTGACATAGGATAAATTTGGTGGAAACACAATAAAATCTGATAGCAAAATCTGAATTTAGAATGGCTGCTACCTGGCACAAAGGATGTTTCTGAGACCTGGAAAGACTGACTTTTTTTTTTTTTTTGAAGATGCAGCTTCTGAATAGATGTATACAGAGCAGAGAAAGAAACAGATCCCCACTTAATAGACACACCAACCTGAAGATAAAATGAGGTGGTAAATCAGGGGCAACTGCTAGGTCCTGCCTCCATGCTCACTTAATATACATTGAGGGAAGGCCAAGGGCTACAATACTGGGAGATAAAGATATGTCTTTCATAAAGTGTTATAAATGATCTCCAGAGCCAAATATGAATGCCTTCTGGATCAATGCTGGTTTTGAACTTATGTATAGTGCTGTTTCCTTCCATGAGTTTAAATGATCAAAGGCTTGACCGTTATAGAAATAAAGTTCAAGAATGACCTAAGCTGGAATGAGTCAACAGCTGACGCACTCCTAGAAGTGTTCCTCAAAGATTTGTCTAAATACAGTTCTTGGAGGCTGTGATGAACACACACATGTCATTGCCACATCTAGAGTCAACAGCTCGTATAACAGTGGGAAGCAAATGCTGTAGTTACAAACTTAATCAAGCTGCATTAAACACTGAAAAGTGCTTTGTTAGAGCATCCTATGTCCAGTAAACACAGGGTGCAAGCAAAGGAGAAGAATGAACAAAACATTCATAGTAACTCAAAAACTGAACATTAATGGCACTATTATATGTGTAATTATAAATAACTTTGTATCTCAAGGAACATCCCTGGAAGTGAAACTATGGGCTATTTCAGTACCAATTAGGCATTTAAAAGCTGTCTTAACACCTAGGAAATGTTTTCACGCTTTAAATTTATAGAAAACATATGTTGTGAAAAATCAAAAAGTATAAAAGTTGAGATAAATGATGCCATGTAATTTGCTAACTATTCTAAAATTTAACTGTCTTAGGTAAATATTAAGATATAAACTATATAAAGTGTTTCTAATGATAATTAAACCTCAAAAGAGTCAGGTTAAACTGGTTGGGTAGTATCCACAAACATCTCAGGAGCTTAATTCAAGAAATGTTTGTTTTTGCTCATGCTATGTGTCCATTATGAGTTGCCAGGGGACCTCTGCCTTGTCGGCTTGTTCTGGGACTTTGGGCCTCTGCCTCTGAGACCACATCCATAGTAGGGAGGGAGCAGGGAGCATCTTGCCCTGGCTCTTCCTGCTTTCTCCTGGAGGAAATACACATCTCGACTACTCACATTTCAGTGCCCAACCAAGCCTGCCTTTCACACCTGACTTCAAAGGAGCAGGTACAAAACACAACAAACAACAAAAGCAAAATAAATACATAAAAACTACTGTATGTCCAGAAGGAAGACTGAGGATTTCTGGAAAACAGGTCTGATGAGTCTCACAAACCTGTATCAGATTCACATTAAAGTAAGAGCATTAGGGGTAGACACTAACTTCTGCTCTGTTTGTGATATTTGTAGTGAACAGAAAGGCTGCGTTCCACTTAGGAAGTTCTGAGTCTTACCTGGAAAGTTAACAGGTACCAAGGTCACTGAGAGAGAATAACTCACAAGAGATAAGCTTATTTGGTATGAGATATTCTAGTATTTGTACACTTTTAAATGACTATCTAAGAGATGATATGAAAAACGAGAGTCAGAAAACTGAGTGGTAGAGACGATGGAGGCTGAGTTTAAATCCTGGCTCTGTCACTCACTAGCAGTACAACTAAGAGGAAGTCACTTATCTTCTCTGTGACTCAGTTTTCTTATTTATAAGTGGCGGCATAATATTAATGCCTCCTTCACAGGGTTTTATGAGGATTAAGTACATATACACACATGTCACCCAGCAAACATTAGTAAATGGTATAAGTGTTTTCTATAATTAATTGGACTGATTATCCACTAGACTAACTCGTTGCAAGGGAGGGATAAGTGAAGGGTCGAGGACCCATTTGGTCTGTGCAGAGAAACAGCCATGCTTCCGCAAAGACAGTCATTGAGACTGAGCATCAGGAACTCCGCCTCCAGCCCTCCTTATGCCCCTATCTAGTTGTGTGGTCTTTAGCAGACCACGTAACATTTTCATGGCATCTCCTTTCTTTCCTCTCCTTGCTTTGTTCTTTCTAAGCTAGGTGAGCTTAATTTAACTTCAAATATATTTACTAGGGATCCTACAGTGTATGCAATGTTAAAACTTTACTATGTGGAAAAGGAGTAATCCCATTAGCAGAATGAGTGAATTAGAAGTAAATTTGACATGAAATATAGAGCAGAAAGAATTTTAGAAGGTGGATAGTGATAGGGTATTCCAGTACAAAGAGCATAGCATGGCAACACCTTAATAATAACAGTAACTACCATTTATTGAATACTTACAAAATGCCTATATATTTAAAAGTATATTTACTTTTATCATGTCTTGTCGTCAAAAAAATCAGAGAGGTGAATTGATCATCCACATTTTGAAAATAAGGAAACTGAGGCTCAGTGAGATCCATGTAACTGGAATCTGGTTTGTCTGCCCCCAGAAACTAGTGATTTTTTCCCCCCATTTATGTAATTCTACAAAGAAAAAAAGAAAGTAAGAGGTTGGATCAGAGAATAGTAAACAATCTGGTTTGCCTGGGCCATTGGGTTTATTTAGGGAGCTAGCAGGGATGCAACTAGAAAATACGTGTTAAAATTGTTTCTATTGTCTAAAACGTAAGCTCAATGATAAGAATATGTGCATCTTGAATGTCTGAAACATCTGCCTGAGGGGCCCCATAGCACTTCATGTAAACATTTATTTGCAACCTTATGACATACCTTAGCTTTTATACATGTATTTATTGGGATAGTTTAAGTTACTATTTGTTTCATACATATATTTATTGGAGCATTTAAAATTACTATTTGTTTATGGATCTATAAGACAGAGAATTTTAAGTTTCTGAAAGGGAGGAACAAGCCATACTTTATTTACCTTCATATCTCTAAGCTCCCATCACAGTAATTGGTAGGCATTAAATAAATATTTATTGAATGAATGAGTGAATGAAGGAACAAATGAATTAATGCTTTTGGATATAGTCTTTGATGTTTGAATATTTTCCTGACTCTTAGCAAGCTGTCTCAGTCATTTGAAATCTGACAAGGTACACATTTTCAGTAAGTACATAAAATATACGAAGACTTATTTTGCTAGAGGTAAATTTTATTTGTAATTACTGTTAGGACCCTGACTCTTCTATTATTTGTTGATTATAGTTTTTTACTTTTAAAAGTTACTTTCTTTCATTTTCATATTGGATGAGATTTTGTACTTGTAATAAACACTAATAGAAACACATGACTTAACATGCCAATATCATACATGCAATTGTTTAAAAATGTTTCTCAGGTATAAATCAAAGTCAACTAATACCGCAGTGACAGAAAGAGTAACATTAGCAAGTAGCACTCATTTCTGCCTCACTAGTTAGAATTTACCACTCTCTAATATTGTGAATTCAATAATATTAAGTGATGTATGTGGGCAAATCTGTTGCTCCACTCTTCATTAGATCAATGATTGGTATAGAGTGTCATCTTTCCTAGTAGTTGTCACTTCAGACCACATTCAGATTATATGATCTCAGAACTGTTAAGATACTAAAAGAATCTTGTTCCACCCTCCTGTTTCTCAGATAGATAAAATAATCTAGGAAGATAGTTTTCTTTCTGTTTTTAAAGGTCTCTGAGAACGAAATGGCATTTTTTCCTCCCCCCAGGTCTCATTTTCATGTTTATCACAATGATAATCAGCAAGTTTGTCCTTAGAGCTCATTGAAATTCTGTCTTTAGTTATGTTGGTTCCTTAAGAATTATTGTTATACTATAAAAATGTCAATGGAAGTAATAATAATATCCCTTAGTAATATAGTACTACTTTAAATTTCATGCTACATGTATAATAATTCTGACAGGTCAGTGATAAGTGAAATATTATCCCTGTTCTATGGATAGGGAAATTTCCTCAATGAGTTTTTCCTGGTAAGCTAGTGGTCTTGAAACTGGGATGAGCTATATTTTATACACAGAGAACTGTTGCTTTGTGTCATTTTCATAAAATTCCACCATATTCTTAAAGGGAGGATGATATTGGTCTTGACTTCTATTCTGTAGGCTAATTACCATAGTCCTCAGCTTTCTTCCTAGGACCACTTTTCTAAAGATTTCTTAATTTTTTTATTCCTTCTTCTCAATCTATCTTAGAACTTTCATGTCCTTTTGGAAGTTTAGCACCTTAAACTGGATACAACATTTCAGTAAAATTATGACGAGTAAATATTTAAGTTTCCTGTAACATAAAATTTATTCTCTGCTCACCTAGGCTGGATGTGCTTCATATCTCATGGCAGGATATCTTGTACACATTTCCCTCTCTTATCTGCTGTAAACATAATTGTGATTTGATGCACTGGAAACATTGTAATTGGCTACAGAATTTAATTTCTCAAATGCTTTAGGCTTTTATATTATCCTCTGGGTACTTCTCTTTTATGCCTATGCCAAAACAATAACACTGTACAATATGACATTTGGGTTACTTTTTGGCAAATGAATTAAAATAATATTGAAAATGAACAAGATAATTTGGGAAGGCTTTGAAGCCCTGACAAGCCTAATGCTTCAAGCTAAATAATTTGCTTCTGTGTTAAATGACTTGTAAAGTATCTGGAGCCTTTTTTCCCCGTCTTTAAAAAATTCCTTTGTGGTGGGAAGTCTTTAATCAGATCCACCTGTTTCCTTTAATCTCATGGTTAGCTTTAAAATATAAGCGAAGACTACGCTACGCCTCAAATAGGCCAGTTATTCACAATCTGCTCTTTCAGCAATAGGCAATTATCGAAGGGGGTGCCAAGACATTGTAATAGCTACCACTCTGTGCCAGGCATTGCTTTTTCTACACAGACATATCTATACCCATCCCCTTGCTCTGCCCCCTTTCCAGTCCTCCTGTCTGCAGCCCTTCAGGAACTCCCACCCATCCTTTCTGTCATTTTTGGGCAGAATCATTCAGGCAGGTTTCCCTGTTCCTCCCTCTTGTTGGGAAGCCTACCAAATGCTGAATGCCAGGACTTCCATTGAGGCCACCACCTCCAACTCAAAAGACAGCTAGAATCCCCTGTCCCTGCTTTCCTTGTTTAAGAGAGCCTCACATTTATTCTATAAAAGGCTTGGAGTCTGTACTGGCTGGAAGCTGGCTCTACTAGTCATGTCAACTGTGCTGTGCTCCCCTAAGGCAATAGAGTCTGCTGCACCCCAGCCTGGAGTTCAAGCCATCCTTCCAAGTCCAAATGGGCGTGTGCAAACTGGCAAGGGCCCTGGAACGGGAACAGGATGGCAAGAACACATTATCCCAGGATCTGGGGCTTCAGATTGTACAGTGAATGTGTGCCAGCCCATCTGCATTATTTTCCTCTGGCTCTGGATCAGAGAGGCCTGGGGATACAGGTGTGCACCTGAGTTTTGCTGGTGGAGTGGGCTCCATGTCCAGAGGAAGGTATTGCAGTGGAATGAGGAGGGTGAGCCAGGTGGCAAAAGACAGTATTGGGCTCAAAGGGAAAATGGTAGAGGTATTTTCACTAAAGTTGAAATAGGGCAAGGAGGCCCACTATCATAACTATTAATAACACTGCATTGGGCTAATAGTTATAATTAACAAGAGAATGAAATTGGATATACTAAAATTGGAAAAAAAAGGGGAAATTATCACCATTTGCAGATAATGTATCCTTGAAAAACCCATAAAAATCAAGTGCAATATAATACAAACATCTAAATAATTTAGTAAAATCCTCTTAATGTATTCTTGAATTTGGTTTGCTAATATTTTGTTGAGGAGTTTTGCATCCAGTTTCATCGGGGATATTGGCCTGTAATTTTCTTTTCTTATAGTGTCCTTGTCTGGCTTTGATATCAGGGTAATGCTGGCCTTGTAGAATGAGTTTGGAAGTGTTCCTTGAATTTTGGAGAAGAGTTTAGGAAGAACTGGTATTAATTCTTTTTTAAATATTTGATAGAATTCTCCAGTGAAACCATGTGGTCCTGAACTTTTCCTTGTTGTGAGATTTTTGATTACTGACTTAATCTCCCTACTAGTAATTGGTCTGTTTGGATTTTATATGTCTTTATGATTCAGTCTTGTTATATTGTATTTTTCTAGGAATTTATCCATTTTTTACTAAGTTATCTAACTTGTTGGTATATAATTTTTCATAGAAGTTTTCTTATGATCCATACTATTTCTGTTATCAGTTGTAATGTTTCTTCCTTCATTTCTGATTTTATTTATTTGAGTCTTCTCTCTTTATTTGTTAGTTTAGCTACAGACTTGTCATTTCGTTTATTAGAAAAAAAATCTTGGTTTTATTTATTTTTCTATTATCTTTCCAGTCTCTATTTCATTTCTTTCCACACTAACTTTAATTCTTCCCTTCTACTAACTTTGGGCTTAGTTTGTTCTTTTTCTAGTTCCTTGAGCTGTCAAGTTAGGTTGTTTATTTGAGATTCTTTTTTTTCTTATTGTGGTATTTATTGTTACAAACCTCCTTAGTATTGCTTTTGATGCATCCTCTAAGTTTTGTTAAGTTGTGTTTCTGTTTTCATTTGTCTCAAGATATTTTTTAAGTTCTTTTTATTTCTTCTTTGACACTTTGTTCAGAAGCATGTTGTTTAAAATCCACATATTTATTAATTTTCCAGTTTTCTTCTTATAATTGATTTTTTATTTCATACCATTGTGACCAGAAAAGATACATATAAATGTTGTTAAATTTGTTAAGACTTGTTTTGGCCTAACATATAATCTATCCTGGAAAAATGTCATGTGTGCTTGGGAAGAAAGTATATTCTGCTGCTCTTGGATGGAATGTCTTATATATACGTGTTAAGTTCACCTGATCTAATGTGTACTTTAAGTCTAATGTTCCCTTATTGATTTAAGTGTGATTTATTTCTTGGATGCAAGAATGGTTCAACATATCCAAATAAATAAATGTGATGTAACCACATATTAACAAACCCATAACTATATGGTTAACTAACCTATGACAAAGGAGGCAAGAAGATACAGGGGATAAACACAGTCTATTTAATAAATGGTGTTGGGAAAACTGAACAGAAACATGCAAAAGAATGAAACTGGAACACTTTTTTTGACCATGACCATGTACAACAATAAACTCAAAAGAGATTAAAGACTTCAATGTAAAACCTGAAACCATAAAACTCCTAGAAGAAAACATAGGCAGTAAACTCACTGACATTATTCTTAGTAATATTTTTTTTTTTGGATATGTCTCCTCGGGCAAAGGAAACAAAAGAAAAACAAATGGGACTTCATAAAGAGTTTTTACAAAGTGAAGGAAACTATTGAAAAAAATGAAAAGACAACCTACTGGATGGGAGACGATATTTGTCAATGATACATCTGATAAGGGATTAACATCCAAAATATATAAGGAACTCATGCAGCTTAACACCAAAAAACACCAAACAATCCAATTAAAAAGTGGGCAGAGGACCTGAATAGACATTTCTCCAAAGAGGACATACAGATGGCCAAGAGGCATATGAAAAGATGCTCAACATCACTAATCATCAGGGAAATGCAAATTAAAACACAATGAGATATCACTTCACACCTGTCAGAATTGCTATCAGCAATAAATCAACAAACAACAAGTGTTGGCAAGAATGTGAAGAAAAGGGAACCCTTGTTGGTGGAATTATAAACTGGTATAGCCACTATGGAAACAGTATGGAGATTACTAAAAAACTTAATATATGACCCAGATATTGCATCTCAGGGTATTCATTTAAAGAAATCTAAAACACTAATTTGAAAATACTTATATACCCCTATGTTCAATGCAGCATTATTTACAATAGCCAAGATATGGAAGCAACCTAAGTGTCCATCGACAAACAAACGATAAAGAAGTGGTACATATATACAATGAAATATTAATCAGTAATAAAAAGATTGAAATCTTGCCATTTGAGACAACATGGATGGACCTAGAGGCTATTATGCTAAGTGAAATAAGTTAGAGAAATACCATATGATGTCACTTATATATGACACTTAAAAACCAAAATTAATGAATAAACAAAACAGAAACCAAATTATAGATATAGAGAACAAATTGATGGTTGCCACATGGGAAGGGAGAATGGGTGAAAAAGGGGAAGGGATTAAGATATACAAATTGCCAGTTATAGTCATCAGGATGTAAATTGCAGCATAAGGATATAGTCAATAATATTGTAATAACTATGTATGCTGTCAGATGGGTATTAGACTTATTGGGGTGATCACTTCGTAAGTTATAGAAGTGTCTAATCACTATGTTGTATACCTAAAATTAATATAATGTTATATGTCAACTGTAATTGAAAAAAACAAATTTAAAGTTGTACTCATAGAAACAGAAAGTAGAATGGAGGTTGCTAGGGGATCTGGATGGAGGGAAATGGGGAGAGGCTAGTAAAAGGGTACAAACATGCAGTTAAAGATGAATAAGATCTGAGGATCTAATGTATAGCACGATCTAATATATAACCCTAGTTGATAATAATGTATTGTAAAATTGATATTTGCTAAGAGTGTGAAACTTAAGTGTTACACACACACAAGGTAAATATGTGAGGTGATGGATGTGTTAATTAACTTGACTGCAGGAATCCTTTCACAATGTATGTGTATACCAAATCATCATGCTGTATACTTTAAATACATTCCAATTTTATTTGTCAATCATAGCTCAGTAAAGCTGAAAAAACAATTTAGTAAGGTACTAATATCAACACACACTAATTAATAATCTCTATTATATATGAAAGATAACTTCTTACAAGATACAAACAGGGGTGGGGAGATGGGTGAAAAAGGTAATGGGAAATAAGAGGCACAAACTTCCAGTTATAAAATAAGTGTCATAAAGGTATAATATACAGCAAAAAGAATATAGTCAATAATATTTTAATAACTTTGTATAGTGACAGATGGTTACTAGATTTATTGTAGTTATCATAAGATATATACATATAAATGCTGAATCACTATGTTGTACCCCTGAGACTAATATAATACTGTGTGTCAACTATACTTTAATAAAAAACGCAGAAAAAATTTCATTTATAACTGCAACAAAGAGCAACTGCTGAAGAGTAAGCATAACAAGAATGAGAAAAACAAATAAAAATATAAAACTGTCCTTAAGAACATGAAAGAAAACATGAGGATAAATGGAATAGCAATTGTCTAGTAGATTAATTCACAAATAAAAGCAACCCCAATAATATTTTGTTTCAGAGCTATACAAGGTTCTTCTAGAGTTTGGAAGAAAAAATAAATAACAATAGCCAAAAAAAGTCTGAAAAAGAAGAGCAGTGGAAGAAGACGGGCCAGCCTTACCAGATTAAAACACATTTTAATGACTCAGTTATGAATAGAAAGAAAGAGTAATGGAACAGAAGAACAAAAAGTACAGAAATCAACCCAAATACACATGGATACTTATTAAGTAAAACTAGTGGCATATGAATAAATGAGGAAAAATAAACTAGGAATTGTTCAGACAATTACAGATCCATTTGGAGAAAAAGACGGTAGATCCAAGCTTCACTTATTAAATCAAAATACATTCCAAATTGATAAAAGATTTAAATGTTAACAAAGTTATGAAAGAGACAGGAGAGAGTTCTTTCTTTCTTTTTTTTTTTTTTTTAACAGGACTTTATTGGGGAACAGTGTGTACCAGGACTTTTTTTTTTCCCCAAGTCGTTTGTCCTTTTTTTTTTTTTCAATCATAGTTGTGGAGGGTGCCGTTCAGCTTCAAGTTGTTGTCCTTTCAGTCTTAGTTGTGGAGGGTGCAGCTCAGCTCCAGGTCCAGTTGCCCGTTGCTAGTTGCAGGGGGCACAGCCCACCATCCCTTGCGGGAGTCGAACTGGCAACCTTGTGGTTGAGAGGATGCACTCCAACCAACTGAGCCATCCGGGAGGCAGCTCAGCTCAAGGTGCCATGTTCAATCTTAGTTGCAGGGGGTGCTGCCCACCATCCCTTGTGGGACTCAAGGAATTGAACTGGCAACCTTGTGGTTGAGAGCCCACTGGCCCATGTGGGAATCGAACTGGCAGCCTTTGGAGTCAGAAGCACGGAGCTCTAACCGCCTGAGCCACCGGGCTGGCCCAGGACAGAATTCTTTACAATCTATTCAACAGTCTTTGAAACATTGACACAAAAATCTATAAACCTATTTGCTAGTATTTTGTTTAGGATTTTTGTGTCTGTATTCATCAAAGATATTGGTTTGCAGTTTTCTTTTTTGTGTTATCCTTACCAGGTTTTGGTATCGGGATAATTTTGGCCTCATAAAATGAGTTAGGAAGTATTGTCTCTTCTTCAATTTTTTGTAAGAGTTTAAGGAGGACTGGTATTAGATCATCTTTGAATGATTGGTAGAATTCATTAGTGAAATCGTCTCATCCTGGACTTTTGCTTTTGGGGAGGTTTTGGATGATTGTTTCAATTTCCTTACTGTTGATAGGTCTATTTAGATTTTCCAGTTCTTTGTGATTCAGTCTAGGGAGGTTATATATTTCTAAGAACTTGTCCATTTCACCTAGGCTATTGAATTTGGTGGCATACAATCTTTCAAAGTACTCTTGTATGATCCTTTGTATTTCTGTGGTATCCGTTAACCATATAACTTCACTCACACGTGTCATATAAAAGCAACAAACGAACAAGACAAACAAACGAAAAATCATAGACACAGATAACAGTTTAATGGTTACCAGAGGTTAAGTGGGGGAGGAGGGCAGATGAGGGTAAAGGGGATCAGATATATATGGTGGTGGAAGGAGAACTGACTCTGGGTGGTAAACACACAATGCAACATACAGATGTTGTATTATAGAATTGTACACTTGAAACCTATATAATTTTGCTAACCAATCTCACCCCAATAAAGTCAATAAAAGTAAAAGGCTGAGTTATTAAAAAGTTCTTGCCATGGCAAAGTTAATGTTAAATAATAAGGATGCATCATTTTTAGAAAACTTAAAAATAATAAAGTAATTCATAATATAATTAAATACTAAAAATATCTAGAAACCATAAAAAGAAATGATTGATGAACCTGGCAACACAAAAGTGTTAAATTTCTTTGTAGAAAATATAATGGAATTAAACTCAAATGATGAAGAAACTAAGAAAAAGTTTTACAATGTATATTATAGACAAAGTGCTATAATCTCCCAAAAACCTAGATGACTTCAAAATGGAGAAGGAAAGGACTAACAATACAGCAACAATAACAAAAATAAATAACAAAGAATATTAAAGTGTTCACAGAAAATGTCATATAAATCATTGGAAAACATATGAAAAGATGTCTAATCTCATTTATAATAAGAGAAGTGAGATATCCCATTACTCCTACAGAAATGGCAAAATTTTTAGAGTTTGATTATTTATAGCAAGGAAATCAGACACTCTTCTACATTGACTTGGAAAGGTGTAAATTGGCGCACCACCTATGAAGGGCAATTTGGTAGTCCCTATCAAAACATATATTTATTAATACATTTATATAATACATACTTGTTATATATACATATGTATGTACATATGAAGTTGGACAATTAAGTTAGCGAACTCATCCTAGAAAAAGTGCTACATACCTCATTGCTGAATATCACTATGGTCACCTAGTGGCCTTGGGAAGGTATGCACCTTAAAAAAACCCTTCAAAGCAATTTTGGAACTCTTTCTCGAATGGCCATCAGAGCTGTCCTCGTATTACCCTTTATGTCCCGAATGTAATCAAAATGTCTTCCTTTCAATGTTTCCTTTATTTTCGGGTAAAGAAATAAGTCATTGGGGGCCAGATCAGGTGAGTAGGGAAGGTGTTCCAATACAGTTATATGTTTACTGGCTGCAAACTCCCTCACAGACAGTGCCGTGTGAGCTGCTGCATTGAATTCATGCAAGAGCCATGGATTATTGGCGAAAAGTTCAGGCTCTCTAACTTTTTCACGCAGCCTTTTCAGCACTTCCACATAGTAAACTTTATTAACTGTTTGTCCAGTTGGTATAAATCCATAATGCATAATCCCTCTGATATCAAAGAAGGTTAGCAAAATCATTGCAACAAGTTCGCAAACGTAATTGTCATACCTCATATATAAATTAGAAGCCCTTAAAAATGGGGCAATTATAGTCATATAGACAGGTATATTTTGTTTTAATGACCTAATTGAAACAGTAACTTTCACATCATTTAATAAGCCTTTTTTTCTGGTTTTCTCTCAGCTTATATGTCTTTCTGAAAACAACTTATTCCTTAAAAATGCTGATAATTGACTCTATGAAAAGGAAACATTTAATAGCAGTATGAGTCATTTGGATCATTTCAACAACAGCCAAGTAGTTTTCCTACTCAGAACAATAAAGAGTTGTTTACTGTTCTTTTTCTTTCGGGTTATATCCATAGTTTTACTGGCTTCCTTTGAAATAATTCATATGAATTAATTTTATATGGTCAAAAACTAGTGCTACACAATTTTAAATGGTACCAGAGGGGGTCTTTTTTTTTTCCCCCTTAAGAAAGCCTTTGCTGCAGATTAATATAACAATGCTACCATGCTTTTCAAAGAATAGGATTTTACATTGGCTATTATCTTGCAAATATTTACTTAAATTTATTTCTTGTCGTGTATTTTACAGGTATATTGGGCCTCCATTTTATAAAACTGACTTTGCCTAATATTTGCATTACTGTTTGTTTTTGCATATCCTATACTCTTGATAATTCATAGAAAAGATAATTAGATACAAAAGGCATGTGTTATTCCAAATATAATTACATGCCAGCCTCTTTGCCAAATGACATCAACCAAATTTACATTTAAGTAGGAAAGCTAAACCTTAAAGGAACAATGGTTCATCACACTGATAAAAACATATGTCACAGTATCTCAACTTTTGAAATTTGGTGATGTCAGTTCGATGTGACATAGTTTTAGTGTTTATTAGCAACATATTGCATGTAGGTCTGTGTTTCAATAGGAAAGATACTTAAAGCAGAATTCTGGGTCATTAAATAAGTAAAATAATCAAACATGACATTTTTATTGTGGTCAAGCCATTATACCTTTGTTTTTTAAACTGGAAAGAAGTAAGATAAATGTGACAAATTATGTTCAATAATATCTAAGTTCTTTCAGCATGTTTCAAAAATATAACCATGAAAGCTTTCTAACTGTCTTGAAAGCTCTACAGATCGGGAAATATTTAATCAGGACTTAAATGTCTATACATCAGGTAAACCTGGGAATAAAAATATTGGGAGAGAAGTTGGAATAGAGGACTATGGCTAAGGAGTAACAATAATATTGAGCACTTACTACATTCCAGGCACATCCTACATTTTATTGCAGTTAATCAGTTTTAGAATTCATGGTTTGATATTTCCCCCATGTAATTTAATATTATGAAGGCAGGGATTTGGTCTATCCTGTTCATCAGAATATTTCTTGGGTCTCATTTTTCTCATTTATAAAATGATTCAATCTTAGAGGGATACTGTGCTTTGAAATGGGTAGAACTAAACAAATAAAATTCATCATTTTTTTAGCCTGGAATTATAAAATCAGGTAAATGGAATCATTTGAGTTTCATTGTTTTACTTTTGCTTAATAATCCCTATCGCATTTTTTTATATTATAACTTTCAAACTTTTTTAGAAACATCTCTTTAAAACAGAATTTTAATACATTGTATGTTTCACTGGGTTTTGTTGAAATTTGAAAAAGAAATATTTGATTTTTGGTAAGTACATATTCATCTTTGTGCATATTAAATGGAATCATCTATTTTTAAAATAGCAATTCTTATAACAGTTCTATCATTGTTTTCTTTAAGAACAATGGGGAAATAATAGAAGTGACTCATTTTTTGCCAAGGATAAGATTTTTGGCTGGAATGACCATGGGTCTCAGTACAGGAATTAATTCATGTGGTCTTATTGATATAACGTCAGAAAATACATGAAACGAAGAAATTAGAGGAACTCAGCTACTTCATTAGTCTGATAAACACTGGATTCTTAAGAATTGCCATCCTGCTCCTCAAATTAATCCAAAAGTTAATGAGGTAGAAGAATGGGTTGGATCACAGAAATAGCTTGATTTTATAAGTAACAATGGAATACATGATCAAAAGGATGGAAATAGTAGCAGTTACTGACCACAGTGACAAGAACACTTTTAGGGCTAATTTCTGTCATAAGGGCTATTCAAACGTTTTGATGCTTCTCCTTTTGGGCACATCAAAGGTAGGATTACACTTCTCTGTCATCTTTGAGTTAGGCTTGGCTATGTGGCTTTCTTTGTCAGGAAGCTTAAGAACCCTTGTGTGATTCACCCCATTTCTTTCCTCCTGAGGCAGGAAGTGTGGAAATATGAGTTGCAATAGAGCCTGCCAGGCTGGGCTCCTCAGTGACTTTGATGAGCAGAGGCCCTCAGGCTGAAAACTGCATTCAATGTGCAGGGTATATGTGTGCGGTTTTTAAGCTACTGAGAATTTAGTGTCATCTCTTATTTCAGTTAGCCCTTCCTGCATGAAACAGCATTTCTTCGAATTCAAGGACTCTTAACCCTCTTCTACATGCATCAATCTTGATTATATGCACAAAGTCCTGATGATTTCTACAAAACTAAAGTAATTTGACTTTCTGATGCATACTGTTTTTTAATTTGTAATATGATAAATTTTATTGTTATAGTTGAAACAAACTGACTATTGCATTCTGTAAAACAATCCCACCCTGAATATTCCAATGTGTAAGATTCAGGTAGCATATACAAACTCTGACACTAGTCATCTTTAAAAATTGCACCCATGAAAAATGACTGTGTTGACTAAGCTTGCAGGTAATTGATTTTATTAACAACATTACTCTATAAGCTTTTCAAAAGCATTAGTTATAAAATTGAATAAAACTCAGAGAAAATTTTCTGTTATTCAGACAAGGCATACGCCATTCTAGTAAAGAGCAAATACAATTTGTTATTAGTGATTAAAATATGATGTTCATTTGGCATGTGAAGGCAACAAGCCTGGATTCTTTCTTACCCAATTTTTTTAAATTTTATTTTAGAAATATTAACATTCAAAGGAGAAAATTGCCAAATCAACACTTTACTTTGGCTAGAAACTTAAAGAAAATGTTAGGATGCCAAATGTTCATGTACTCACTAAATTAAATATTCCATTAAAATGACTAAAATAAAATATCTTCAGCAATCTTTTTTCTATATTATTTTTGTATACTTTTGCTAGCATCACTCTGAATCGTGGATAGTTCAATATCTTCCCAGTTCACAGCAAAGTCTTAGACTTAGAAAATTAGTTTAGAAAATAGAGAAACTTAGCCCCAGCCCCTACTCTCAGCATCTTGTGTTATTACTATCGATTTTCCCTGTGGCATTGAAGTACAGATCCAGAGACAGTCAAGCTGTACTTAGAATACTGAAAAGAGGCAGCCAAAAGCAATATCTCTAATTCACTGTTTATGACCACAAATATGTTAGATCTTTAGACAAACTGAGTACCTGAGATGTTTCTTTAAATGGTCTTCAGTGCTAGTTTATATACATACCAGTTATTGAAAATTATTTACTGAATGAACTGATGTCTAACCAGATTCTTTCCCTTGTTTGGCGAGGACATATTGTGCAAAAATGTCTTTGGGAAGAAACATTATGAGAAAAGGCCTAAAATAAAGAATATCTGAATAAAGAAAATGGCAGAGAAAAATGATAGAAGTTATCAAACATCATTAGTGGTTATAGTCAGTCACTGGCTCCATTCTCATTATAACAAGACTCACACATTTTTTAAATTAATTTAATAAATAACGATTTATCATTTGCCACATCTAGTCCTTTTCCTATTACTATGAATAAAGGGCCAAAAGAGATGATCTTTATGGAACTTACAGCCCACAGTACGCCAATAAATAAAACAAAGGATAACAATTATATCTAACATTTGAGGGTCATTGCCAGCCACTAAAGTACTTTTAGTTTATTAACTCATTTAATCCTCACAATAATTTTATAAAGCAGGTTCTATTACTAGCATTGCCATCTTACAGATGAGAAAATTGAGACACAGGTAGGAGAACTGCTTTTGGGCAAATAACTAGCAAGAGGCAAAGTTCCAAACAAGAGCAGAATGCCTGAACATCTATCTCATGCTCTAATGTCTCTGTCATGAACTGTAATGACTGCAGTACCAAAGGAAACACAGAGATCACTACGCTGTTATGGCAGCCATAACCTAGTCTAGACTTTCATGAAGAATTTGTCATTAATCTGCAACATGATAGAGTTCAACCAATAAGCATTTTATATCATCACTTGTTTCCAATTTGAATAAAAGGGAACATAGCTAAACATGTTTAATGGCAATCTAAATGTTATCTCCAAAACCACTATTAATTTATTGGAAATAATCTTAGATGGATGCCCCCCATCGTTATAGAAGTAACTGCTTGTGAGGTATTTCACATTGGAACAGCATTTCCTCATACATATTTTGGAGAATTTGACTTTTACATACCTGAAAATGGTTTAGAATGAAGCAGATCCCCTCCCCCTAAGCATCTCTTTTTTATGTTAAACGATTAGGGAGCCATGTTTATTCTTTCAAGCTTCTAGGTGACCAATGAGCAGACTGTACTTAAGTGTTGCAGCTTTTAGAAAGCGATGTTCTTAAGATGAAGCCTTCACAATGAAAAGTCAGCACCACTAAAAGCTGACCAGAATATCAATAAGACATAACACGAGAAACACCGTTTGAAGTATATTTGACGCAGGGTCACATAACATTACTGGGAAAGTCCATTATGTGCAACAAAGTGTCTGAGACAACAGAATTATTGGAAGTTTGCTATTGTCAGTCCATTGCTGGCAATCTTACTTTCAAGCTCAGAATCCAGGGACGAAATCAGATAAACTTACACGGTCCATACTGACTAAGCTGATGAAAAAGTAGAAGGTATTTGGGATACTATAACTCATCCTCCTGGTTCTTATCCAATATGTTAGAAGTTTGTTGTTGTTTGGGTAGGCTGTTTAGAAACATATTTTTACTTTTGGGAGAGGAAGGTTTAGAGTAGAGAGGAATGAAAGGTGCTTATAGCTAATTCTACCCCCATGACTGAGAAATACAAGAGTAAACAAATAGTTTGTTTCAGTTAAATTCTCCCGATTCAGTCTGGCCTTTTGACATAAACCAGCGTTATTACAGGGAAAGGAATCAGAGAAGCATTTAAATACTTATAAATAGGAATATTTATTATTTAAATTCATTTAATATATACATTTTCTCCTTCGTTAAGACAATAAGGCATGTATTAAGCATCTGCCTTATACCAGGCACCAGGTTTAATTAGCAAAGCAATGTTTGTTAATATGCAGGAAAAGTAAAGAGCTATATTGTTAATACCTTTATTGTCAAATAATTTAAAATGATTATAACATACCTCTTTAACAGAACAGTGAGCTTAAGTTGAATGGCTAATTAGAATTAGGAAACTCAATTTGCTTCACTGTGACTCAGTTTTGCCATCTTTAAAATAGACCTAATATAATAATATTGTCTTTCCCAACCCACAGACTGAGTGAAATGTTTTAGATACAAAAAATACTATTGCTTTTGTTTATTTTATAAAATAATATTTCATAATATCAATCACTCCCAAATGAACTAGATTACATTGTAATCTGGGGGTTTTCATTTAACATGAAAAAGAGTAAATGAACTCAAAATCTTATGAAGTAATGCATAATAACTATTTTCAATTACTAGAGAAGAATTTAGCATTTCTTGAAATATTCATACAATGAAACAGTCTATTTATTGATTACCTATTTCCATGAAAAATATCTCAGGCAGAAAAGCAACTAAGGCAACCGATTTCAGTGATTAAGCAAGTTCTGGACCCAGTCATGTTTAAATTTCAACTATGCAACTTATATTAACCATATGGCTGAACAAGTCCCTTAATATAAACTGGTTTTCTATTCTATAAAACAGAGATGATAATGAAATCTGCTTTGTAAACCTTTTGAAGTTTAAGTATTTCTATAAATAAAGTAAAAATCTAAGAGAGTTTTAGATGAGAAGATACTAGCCAAGTTGGTCTCCTTGTTTTTAGTACACTAATTTCTGGCTGATTCATAAGTTTTCTTCTCTATCTATGTTGCTCCATCAGAATGTCTAACAAATAGATCAGTGATTCTCAAATTTTTTTCTGTTTTGGACACATTTTGCTTAATAGAATTTTAGAGGCACATTTGTATATTTTCCAAAAGATATAAAATATCCCAGGGTCCCATGGAGTTTTAATTTACTTGACTGTCCATCAGCATTATTTATTGCTCAGAGAGTGATCCCCCATACACTGAGAAAGCTCGAGGTTTCTTGGGTATCACTTTTAAGTTATGCTATATTACTTGCCACTTCCTTTTCATAATGTACAGCAAAGTCAACACCCGGTCGCATGAAATTCCATCTGGTGATCCATCATTTGGCAGCTGTTCTACACACTTGAATGCTCTATACACATGGCACAAGCTGTGAGCCACTTACTAAAGGCTGTATGTTCCAAATCCTACTACATAGAAAATTTTTAAATACTCATAGACACAGCAAAGGCTTAAGAAAATCATGTTTCCTTCTCATATCTCTTTCTGGGTGGAACCTAAAGAAGGGAAAGCCAGATTTTACTGATTTCCCCCTACCAGCTGTTTGGTTTTCTCTAAGCCGACATTATTACCACGTACTCCCGAAAATAAGACCAGGTCTTATATTAATTTTTGCTCCAAAAGAGGCATTAGGGCTTATGTTTAGGGGATATCGTCCTGAAAAATCATGCTGGGGCTTATTTTCCGGTTTGGTGTTATTTTCGGGGAAACATGATATCTGGGGGAATATAGTGGGGTCCTGAGACATTTCCCAGGTGAGGAATTTGGAGATTGGTTGGAAGGCTGTGTGAACATGTCAGGTGGAAATTCAATACAATAAATGAGCTGACATCTACCCTTGCCTTTCCCATTTTCTAATTCATTAAAATGCCAAGCTGCACAGGCCAAGAGGACTTCTCAAAGTGAATATTCATCTAAAATGAGATAAACAAGGTTATTTCCAGGTTTGTTTGTTTGGTTGTTCCTGTTGCCCCCTACCTAAGATACTGTGGCAGCAATAGGACAAAGATAAAACAAAATAAGATTGAAGACCGCTTATTTCTGAAAACTTTCCGCAGCTAATTTGTAATTTTCCCATACCAGAATCTTACAAGCAATTCCTTAACGGTCTACCCATACTCGTATTTCACTACACAAATGCCAAACTTTCTTTCCTCAACTACTTTAAAACTGTCTCCATAACCTGAAAACTCCATAACGTAAAACTGTGGTCTCTATTACTTCACTGTAACAATCCCAATGGTAAAAGTAGCCATTTATTGAATTCCTATTATGTGCCAGCTCCTCTAATCTTCTCAACGACCCTGAGGAATAACAGTGCCTGACCACAGAACAGATTCAATAGAAAGTTCCAAGAGGTGGAATGGTAGGAACTAAGAAGAGAAAGTGGAGGGTTAGACAGATGAAATAATTTATCCAAGGTTACTCAGCTAATAAAATCCTTTAAAACTCAAGACTCTACCTTAAATGACTTGGCTCACTACTCCTCTATTCTAATATAACAATATATTCCTGTAAATCTTAAAATCACCTTTATCTGTTCCTATTTCAGACCTAGCTTAATGCAAGGACAAAGAAGGCATCTTATTTAAAGCGTTTTTAGCATAAAATCACTCTATGCAAAAAGCTAACCCTAAGTACACACTTTTTACATGATGGTTTAGTTGGAGAAATGAATTTTTATGACCTCTAATAATATATTATTTTATCTGGAGATTAGCATAGGGGAAAGGTTGAAGTGGTCTCTAATACAGTTTTGCTGACGTGAAAGGGGTGGTATGGAATACCACCATTCTCCCCCTCCCTACTCTACCTGCTAAGGAAGATGAGCTTCCATCCCCATCCAGAGTAGCAATAGGGTGTCTATTTCATTCAATAGTATAATTCTTTAGACTCTACACCTGCACTTGTATGCTTAGCCCAACTAAATTTAGACATCAGATTTAGTGAGAGAGGCTGTTCTCTATTCAAATGGCTACTTTCCTCAGCAACATGTTAAGAGGAAAATATTTAGGAATTTAGAAATATTTTATGGTATCTGGAATGGCAGGTAGTGTATTGTTATAAAATTGCCAACTTTTAAGAATTTTCTTAGTTCATGTAACATTTATCAAGATATTTTAACACCTGTGCCAATCAAATAATACCGGAAACTTCACTTTTGTTGATAATGCTTCTCATGAAGCCAACTTTTAAATTAATTCACAATTAATTGTCTAAGAGGCATTTTCATTAGCCAAACACACAATTTCCTTCCAATTTCACTTGCATTAGCAAATACAAACTCCGTTTATATTTCAAATGACAACTTCCTAGTTTGATTTTTTCTAAATCTTTGTGTTTCTATTTCTTCAAGGTCAAGTATAGAAAAGGATACAGTTTAGGACCCTTATCTGACCCTGTTTTCTGTATTTTGATCCATTTCTCACAGGAGGCAGAACATTCAATCTTTATCAAATACACAAAGCTCCAAGCAAGTCATACTTAAGCATGCTGAGAACAGTTTCTGGCAGAGCCAGCTCTCTTTCTGGTGAGCTCAAATCTCAGACATTATCTCACAACAGCTTTGTCTGTTTTCAGAGACCTTCAACAAGCAGTCACAAACATCTTGGGGAAGGGGCATGGTTTCTCATCTATTCTGTATTGTCACCATCACCTATGGGTGTTCCCATTCTCAATAAAATTTTCGGATCACATCATTTAAAAAATATTCTTTCATTATTTTGTAGTCAAGTTTTCTTTTGCTTTCTCATGAGTAAGAGTTTTATCTATTTGGACTTTCCTCTCTCTTCCTCTTGCATAAGAGATTTTCTAGCATTTTATGCTATGTGCGGAAAGAATCCTTACTGATTTTTATTTCTTTACTCTGTAATCCCCTGCAATTTTAAAACTTTCCATTTCATATTCAAATTAGTCTCATTTTCTTCTTCAGCAGTGCCCTGTATTTTGGTTCTTTAGAAGCACAGACCCCACCCATTGATCGCCCTGTTACTGCAGCCAATGATTGGATGCCCTGTCACATTCAGCTCTGTAACTGCCTCAGAGCACCTGGCAGTGAGCCTGGAAGCTCATTGCTTTCTACTGGTACACTCTGCAGTTTACTTCCGAGACTACATTTCGGCCACTAAAACAACAAAAAACAAGATAAAACAAACAAACAAACAAAATCTTTTCTGTACAATTCCACCTCACATCCAATTTCTTTATGTAGGCCCAAATCTATCCAAGACCTTGTTGGGAGAGTCTGTAATGTTAGAGTGCCACTTCTGCAGTCATATCACAATGTTCTTTACCTTTTGTACGTTACACTGAATATATCATTTTCATTCCGTGGCTGCTTAACAGTTTTTCTGCAAATGCCCCCCAGCCATTTTGTGCCTTTCTTATACTTATTTTAACATTTGTCATGTATCATTCCATCCCAAAAGGTTAAATCAAATTATTTCTTGCCAGTAGTTTCAATTGCAGTAAACATACCTTTCAACACAGGTCCCAATGAATTATTGATGCCCATATTGTCTCTTGTGAGGGTATTACTTCTTGTCATCTGTGTATCTTATACTGACATGAAATTGTTGTTTCCAAGGTTGTGTGATTTTTTTTCTCCTTCAGAGACTCACATGCTTTCCCTTATTCCCCTATTTCACTTTTTTCTATGCCAGGCCACCATCAGCTTTATCCTTTGCTTTCTCTAATGCTGTATCTATGCAGTTCGCTGCTTGAAAACAGCTTAGTTTTATGCTTTTGTATCTTATTCTGAATTATTCTAAAAGTCATTAGTTTCTACACTGCTGCTGAATTTTAACGTTAATTCTCCCAACAATCCTCTTCCTTTTATTTCCCCAGTTACCTTTAATGCTTATTACCTCAGCCTGGTCCTTTCCTCATGAGAAATAATTGAATTAAGGTTTAAACCAAAAGAAGTAGCATGTAAATGTGGAATTCAGACCATCTGAGACATGATCCTGTTATATACCATGTTTCCCCGAAAATAAGATCTAGCTGGACAATCAGCTCTAATGTGTCTTTTGGAGCAAAAATTAAGATAAGACCCATTCTTATTTTACTGTAATATAAGACCGGATAATATAATACAATATAATATAATAAATATAATACCGGGTCTTACATTAATTTTTACTCCAAAGGATGCATTAGAGCTAATTGTCCGGTTAGGTCTTATTTTTGGGGAAACAGGGTACAAGCTATGTGAGCTTAAAATGTTCAGAATAACAACATCTTTTCAGTAAAACAATAAAATTAGGATAATTATAAAGACCTTGTGGGTTTACTGAATTTAATGTTATTTTCTCTGAGTACCTACTCCACACCTCCTCCTCAGTTTGATTAAATCTATCACTCCCTCCTCTACGCTGCTCTACATCTCTTAAGTTTTCTAGACCCACACTGAGAAAATTGTACTGTAACTATTTCTCCAGAGACAGTGAAGAAATGAATAAATGAGTTTTACTCATTTATTTGTCACTTGCAGCAAGCATATTGCATAGAATAAGTGCTCAGTTAATGTCTAATAAATTGGAATAAGTTGAGTAAGGCACGCTTGTTGGTTCACGTAAGGCAACTGACAAATGTCTGTTTTCCCTGTGACAAGGTTTATTGACTTCCTGTAGTATAAGTGAACCCTATTATCCTGATCTGGAGAGTTTAGCACAGAAAAGCTGTGTGTATTCATTAGCCCATGAACTGGAATTCAGGTGTACCGAAATTGGGTGTTTCCAATGGCAGGCTAAGATATGCTACTTCAGGAACTGACCATGGGTCTTGAGTTCACAGCTCTTCCTAGTCTCACATCTTGGCTAATGGTTAATACTTCTCTTTGAAGATGTTTTCATGTGATTTATTCTGGCTCTGTGAGCCAAGACACAGCATGGGCTGTGGCTTGCAGTTCCAAGTGTATCTGAGATCACTTGAGGTTCCAATCTATTTCTAAATCAAAGACTAATGACACATCATTGAATAAAAAAAGTAAGTCCTAGGTAGGTAGAGATAGATAGATAGATAGATAGATAGATAGATAGATAGATAGATAGATAGATAGATAGCTCAAACAACTTGCTTTTGCTCCTATCCACAATTTTAGAAGCTTGGAAAAACTCAAAGAATTGCATTAACCACATTCCACATTAACCCCTCTCCATGACGTCTATCACAGATTAAATAATTTATTGTTAATATTGTTACTTAAACTACATACTTGTGGTCCAACTTTTCTAGATAACAAATCCTTGCCTGGCTTCCTGGCATTAAAAGGAAGCCTAATAAACCAAAATCAAGTACTCATTTCAAAATCTTTCTTATATTACGACTTCTGTTTTGTAAAAAGAAGCAGGTAAAGGGGAAGGAAGAGAAAAGATTGTTGGAAAAATGGATAATAGAGTAAAACATCCAGTGAATGATGACAGGTACTACGTTTGAACAGCCTCCTGGAAGTGCTGACTAAAATGAAAATCGCTTCTTGATTGGTATCATAATTTTCAGGAAGTATGAATTTTAATCTTATTGCCATTCTAACAGAAGAGCAAATAGGTAAGAAAAATAAACTTGTGTTAGAAAAAAACCTTCTGGGAAATCAAATCTTCTCTTGCTATTTTGTGTTTATTACTTCACTTGGGTTTGATTAAGCAGCAAGCCACAGAACAAATGAATGGATGTTGACTTTGCAGTAAGAGAGCGACCAAGCCTTCCCGAATATCATAAGGGTATGAATTACTTCAATGTGCATTATTGCAGCATGGCTTACGCTATTATTAAAATGGAAACTTCTGAAGAAAGGTCATATGAGTACAACAACTGGAAATTATTGGAACTTATATGACAACACTGGTAGATAATCAGAAAACTCAGTGGGTGTCCAACCATCTAGGTCTATCTCAGTGAGTGTTGAACAATATAAGGCACTGGAATTTTTGCAGGGAAGCTCCACAACGCTGTGTTGTTATACGAACCACTTGCTGAGACATAAGGTTCATGGACCATAGAGGTTGTTGCTTTATAGGCACTTTATGTGGCTTCATAGGGAAATGTGCCCAGTTTTTATCAGTGTCTTAGATAGGGGACTGTTTTAAATGAAGAATAAATTGACGTACAAAACCAGTCTAAAATCCTCTTTAGATTTCAAAGAAACCATATTCTTGTGGCATTGTACTATTTAGTTAAGAAGAAACAGGCTTTACCATCATCAGGACCTATGACACTACTTGTTACATTTACTTCAGTCCAGACCTAGTTGTCTGTACACTTTGTGACACTGCTTTTTATTTAGATGGTTATGCCATGTAGAAACACTGCAACGGCGAGTGGCAAAAGCTATTTAGTTTCTTCTGGATTTCAAAGAGTCTGTTGTTTTAGACAGAAAAATGCTTTCCCTATGTTTCTGAGTAATAAAAAGCAGATTAAAGGCAGATGGCTTTCAAATATTATAAATAGAAATAGGTCAGTATTTTGTCTATCTGTTCCTTTATTAGAATGCTTCTTTTATATTTATTTTAACTTTTTCTCATCTCTAATGGAAAAAAATATATAGTTGAGCTTCCCCATCCCTAAGGAAGAGAAAAAAAATTGTTTCTGTAAAGAAGTTATTCAATGCAGAGTCCTTGTGAAAAATGATACTTTTATAGCTTTTAATATAATTGGGTTTTGTAAGTTTCATAATTGAACTCTAAGGTACATACTAGTTAAAATGGTAATATAAAATAATATTATGTACCTATAAAATATAAAATTAAATAGTAAAAATAAAGTAAACATTTGTTTCCAAGTAGAACATTTTAACAGTCAGAAGAGCAAGCAATTACAATTCCAGTTCTATAGCTCAGTTAAGATTTTTCAGAAATTTTTGTTTCTGTGCGACTATGTGATGGTGCATTTTTAAGGTAAACTGGAAGGACTATTCATCAGGAAAAAATCAAATAGCATTTTTTATGAGCATATAAGAAGCCTGTGTTCTGTTGACCTCATCATCTAATTACCCTAGCAGTGATGGATGACCAACCAAACTTTTGTCCATCCATGATTAATGATACTGCAATGGGATGAATACAAAGTGGAACCCACCTTCCACCCCCGGCTAAGATTCTAGGTTCAAGACACTTGATGTATTAGATTGAATAAAAAACATGCATATTGAGCTCTCTAACAGTAATCAAGTAAGCAGTACTAGATGGTACAGAAGATATGAAGATGACAAAAGATAGCCCCTGCCTCCAACTCATATACAGTCTCACAACTGATGTCAAATGACTCACACAAAAAAAGTAAGTGCTATGGGAACTATCACTATAAGATGAGCTTTCAGAGGAGGAAAAACGGAAATGATATAAAGCATATCAGGAAAGGATTTGTAAAAGTGAAAGAATGTGAAGAATGCACTGCTTTTTGGCAGACTGAAATGTAGAGATCAAGGCAAGGGTGCTGAAGATGGATGGAAGGCTCAAACATGAGACAGTTGATTCAGCACAGGGTATGAGGACAGCCCCCAGATAGGTGGTTTGGTTTAAGATTTGTTTCTTCCAAAATGAAAATCATTGGTGTTGTGTTTGTGTTTTAATGAATATTGTATCTCATAGCAAAATATATTAAAATAACGTACGATCTTTTGATACAAAATATGGAAACTCAAGAGAATTAATGAATAAACGAGATAGTGAGATTGGGTGGCAAATCCAAGATTAAGCTAATGACATCAAAAGCTGCCCTGTAGGTCAATAATAACCAGATAGAAAATATAATGAAAATTGCATTTGTGTAAACAACACTGTTGCTAGATATGAGTCTAATAACAGTGTCCAAAGCTTCGATGGAAAAAATTATAAACCATTAATGAAGGATGTAAGAAAAATTATATACTTGGAAATATATAAATATATATACGACTATGTGATGGTGCATTTATATATATATATATGTGCATATATATATATATATATACATACATATATATATTTCTGAATGTAAAGATTCAACATTTTAATGACCCCTAAAATGTGTAAATTTAATGCAGGTAAGTAAAAATATCAATTAATAATAGTAAGTGCCTTAGAAATTCTTAGCTGTTACTGGAGAATAGCCATAAACATTTTGAAAAAAGACTAATATGGGAGGACATACCTAAAGAGAGATCAAAATGCTATACACTATAATACATAGGAATGTATAGCACTGGCAAAAGTCTTAGCAAAGATTGTCAGAAATATATTGTAAATCCAAAAAAGACTAACATATATATATTGGAATGTAAAATGGTATTACCCTAGAAGAAATGATCCATCACTAGAGAAAGTATGAATAACAAACTCACTGTTGTAACAAGGAAAATTTGTACATTTGAGGGCAAAAATTTGACAATATTCTCTTAATTTAACTGTTCATACCTTTAGATGTAGCAATTCCACATAGATATATCAATGATGATTTAATTATGACACTACATACGATGAAAAAAAAAAGACTGGGAACAATCTAAATATGTACCAACAGGAGATTAAAGAAATTGCCTTATTCTAATACTCTAGAGTATTACACATTCATTAGAAAAAAATTATCGGCAAGGAAAATGCTGATCATATTCTCAAATTGAAATAGGAAAATTGCAGAATGTTGTTTACAGCATAGTTTTAATTGGTTGAGGCCAGCATGAAGAAAAGCAGGAATCAAAGACAATTCAAAAATACCCATTCAACTTCCGATGAATGGGAAAATGTGGAGTTATTAAAAGAAAGAGACAGAGGAGTGAGGAGTTGGTTTGGTGGAGATGGTAAACTAATATTTGAAATGTCAACATCTTAGATTGATGAATTTGTTAAGCAGGCAATTGCAAGAGAATCTCAGTCAGGAATTTGAGAGAGACAAATATTTGGTGTCATGTACATGAAGATGAGAGTTGACTCAGTGGATGGGTTTGCAGTGGTGGTAGAGAAGGGGGAAAAAAATAGACTGTCCCAAGGCAAAACATTGGTAATACTGGTGTTTAGGCAGGAAGAGAAGGGCAGAAAAGAACAGAGAAGGAGAATCAGAGATGATGGAGGAAAACTTGGTTTGCTTGATGCCATTGGCTGACATACGAGAGTCTAAGAAGGGTAACCCACGTCACATGCTAATAAAAGACATCTACCAGAAGCAAACCTGAACAAAGGTGACTGCCACTGAAGTTATTGATAACCTTTGAGAAAACAAGCTAGGGAATGAGTGATAAGAGATTAATTGCAAGGAAGTGGGTAATAGCACCCCAATTATATATTTGACATATCTCCATTTGCTTTGTAACCTTCCTAATTATTTCATCAGTGAGGCAGCAGAAGTGAATTGGATATAAAGGAATAAAACAGCAATGACAGTAAAATTATTTCTGGTGACTAAAAAGGCACCTGCAGGCCCACCAATAAAATTTCCAATTTGTTCACTAGACACTTCAATATACCACTTAGCAGGGTAAACTGCTTCCCGTTCTTAAGGGACCCAGTTGGATGGAGCTGAGAGGTGGAGGGTAAGGCAGAGGATGACAATATTTTAAATTGCACTGCAGGGCCTATATTTATTTTCTCTATCTAGTAAAGAACATAAATGAAACGAGACACATTTCTCTAATCTATCTGAAACCTTTGGTTTCCTTTTTCACCAAAAGCCAACTGACTTTGTAAAGAACCATTTATTTGCTTTGGATTTTCATCAAAATAACCTACTTCAAAATAACAGTTTGACAACGAAATCAATGTGATCACAAAAAATGCAGGCAGACTGTGACTATGAAGAAGATTAAGTTGATTCTAAGGAGAGGAGAAATCTTCCTGGTTGAATAAAAGGAAAGGGCCTAAAACAATTTAACTCCCCAGGAAGATGAATCTGCCAGTCCTCTTAAAGTTGGTAGCTTAATGCCTTAATATGTGGGAGACTCCTCCTGAGTAGCTGAATAAGCTAATAAGAAGACCCTCTCATAACAGGGTGATTTGGTAACAGGAGGGTCTGGGCGTGATGACGTTAAGTTTGCGTCTGACAAGAGCAATGGCGTTGTCGCCTTTTTATTAAACATATGTGTCCACTTAATCAAATTTCATTGACGATTGTATACTGGCTACAGAATAGTCAATATGCTGCTATTAATAATGAAAGATTTTAACCTTTTCTCTGGATATCTTCCACTTAATGCTTTTGTTTACATTTCTATGTTTAGTGGCAAGTATGTTTTTTATATATATAATCCTAAACAAGTGATCAAAAACTAAGGAAAGGGGTTTAAGAAAGAACACTACCATTTCCCCTCCACATATCTATCAGGATTTTACCAATATTACCTTCTTTTCTCTTCCTTCACAAGTCGGAAAGATAGTCAAAACGTTTGTAGTGATCGTCTAGTTAAATGTTTCCATCTTCTAGAAACTGAGTCTCTGACAGGTGACTTGCCTGGGGTCACATAGCTTGTTAGTAGAAAAGGCAGAGCTAAAAATCCTGTCAGTTTACTGTCTGTCTTTGCTTTTTTTACATATATGATAAAGTGAAGTTGCTTAGCTTGTTGGTGGTTAATGGCACATAGTTTAAAATTGCTTATTAAATATTCATGAAGGTTTGGTATGTTTGAGCAAGGCTGGACAGAACAATGCAAAGAAAGCTTAAAATCAGGCAAGGAAGACAAATTCTAATGACCACTTCCATTTTCTTTCATCACAGGTAGAAATAATTTCCCTTTTCCTCTGCTGACCCCTATTAATCATCCATTGTGTGTTGTCTCAGCCTGTAGCCCCCTCAGACCCCTGCCAGTTCTCTACTGCCTACTAATAACCATCTGCATAATCAACACTCACACACCATGCTTGTGGGTTGTAAATGTGCATAGATATGGAATTCAATGTGATTTCCAGCATTCTTAACCAGAAGACAGGAAGCTCTCGGTGATCAAATGTTCGTATTGTTTTTAGAATTCAATCTCACAATATCAATTTGTACGTAGTTCCCCCTCACCTGAAAGGGATATATTCCAAGACCCCCAGGGGATGCCTGAGACTGCAGATAGTACCAAACGCTATATAATATACAATATTCTTTTCTATACATACATACCTGTGATAAATTTAATTTATAAATTAGGCACAATAAGAGAGTAACAACAAAACTAATAATAAAATAGAACAATGATTACAATATAGTGTAATAAAAGTTATGTGAATGTGGTCTCTCTCTCTCAAAATATCTTATTATACTGCACTCATCCTTCTTCTGTGATAATGTGAGATGATTCAATGCCTACATGATGAGATGAAGTGAGGTGAATAACACAGGCATTTTGACAGTGTGCGGCTACTATAAGGGTTACTGGAACACAAGCATGGGATGCTGCAACAGTCAATCTGATCACAGAGTCAAGTACTAAGTGACTAAAGGGCAGGAGCATATATGCCTGTGGATCCACTGGACAAAGGGATGATTCACGTCCAGGGGGTGGGAGCAGAGTGGGACGGTATAAGACTTTATCATGATACTCAGAACAGCATATAAGTTAAAAGTTATGAGTTGTTTATTTCTGGGATTTTCCATTTAATATTTTTGGGCTATGGTTGCCAGTGGGTAATTGAAACCACGGAAAGTGAAACTGCAGATAAGGGGGAACTACTGTACGTGCTTATGTATGAACTTGTAAATTATCTGCATGTATCCTTCAGCAGAAACTAAAATCTCTAAGCAGAAGAACCGTGATGACTCACCTTGTTTTCATCCATTTTCCTTACAAGTCAGTACAGCGTATATAGTAAGGGGTCCAGAAGCCCCTTAATAAATTCCAGTAGCATTTTTAGACTATGGTAATTCGGTGATTTCCAGTAAAAATGTCCTCCTACTTTTCTTTATAAAAGAATGATAAATGTGAATTAGAGGTTTTACTGCTAGATCAACATGAAATCATTCATCTGGACCTCAGACTTTTCATTTAGAAAGTGAGGCAGAGGCCCTTCCTGTTCTGGCATATAATGGGTTGATGTCAGAATCCTGAAGCTTGAGGATGAGATCAGGGAATGGAATGATTGCATTTTCTAAAAATGACTCTGAGTGCTACTATGGGAGGAGCGATGCTGAACTTTAAAAGCTGACTGCTTACACCATAAACTATGTGTTATTTTTAAAAATGGTGCAGCAGTTTAGCCACATAAGATTTTTTTTTTTTTTTTTTTTGGTCAACCTAGCCCATGATGGATGGATTTTTGCTCCTCCAGCCCTGATCAAAGAAGCTGTGTTGGAGTAAGCACCACTTCCATTCAGTGGCCTGACGGACCACATTTGATTAACTAGCCAATGAGGCCACCTTTCCTATTAATGCTGAGAGTGCTTGCAGATAACATGGGGGACTATATTGGAGAAGTGCTTTGTGATACTTTTGTGATCTTTTCATGGGGATTGCCATTACTCATAATTTTAGCTTTGCCTTGACCTTGTGGGTATTCTCATGCTATAGTTGATATTTCAAATCCCAAGAAGATGGTATATCTCAATTTTCCTTGTCTGTATAAGTGAAAACATCAGAAATCTACTCTCTAGGAAGCACAATAATAATAGCTTTTGATATTGAAAGTAAACATCTCTAGCTGGGCACAAGTTTTCTCTGCTGTATAGTGTGTGCTTTCAACTTTTTGTGCCCTAATCATGAATCCATAGGAGAATGCTGACTTTAGAAGACAATCCTTGAGGTTTTACGCATCAAAGGGAAATTATTAACACCTCACATTGTACTCTCAAGGACTCTTGATAATACATATTCTCAGCGAGTTGAGGTGTAAGAGTTTCTCAAAATACCTGCACGGCCCTTCGTTCTAGCAGGAGAGCCCTGGATTCTAGCCACTGTGCTAGTGGTGAAGCCGTGCTTGCTGCACCAGAGCTCTGCCGAGTTGAGCATGTGTGGGTAATGAATGTCAGTATCCATTATCCATACAATTGCTCGGGATCCTGCTGACATCCTCATGTCTACATGCTCAGCTCATCAGAATTCGGACTGTAACAAGGTGGTCATGGTAGAGTGACCATTGCAAGGTGAGTGTAAGGAACGTTTCAAGGAAATGTTAAAGAATATCTTTGAATAGAGGCTGTGCTGTGAAATTCTCAGAAAATAGCACCAGATGGGCCAAGCTGGCATACAGTTATCAGAAACAGCAAAAAATATTTTAAGCAAAAAGCACTGGGGCAGCCTGCAAAGCAAAGAGAAAACGACAGCGTTTTTAACATCACTTAGTAAAGAGGGTGTGGGTTTTAACCTCAGACTTGTTTTTAAATCCCAGGTATTTAATTTACTAGCCTATTTTAGGGAACTACTTAGCAACTTTGAGTCTTAATTTTAAAGAATCTATAAAAACGGAGATGGTAGTGTTTTTCTTACAGAGTTATTGGAAATGCACACCCTAGTGCCCAGTACATACCAGATAATAAATATATAATAAGTGTAAATAAACACCGATACCAATATAGCAAACCTACGATAGTCTTCATGTGCACAAAGTGTAGAAAGAAATTTTGGCTTCAAAGCCTGTGCTTCCAGTTACACTTACAACATCAAGATCTTAAACACAAAGATTAATAAATTAAGTAAAATGTGAAAGAATGATTCTCACCTTAAGTGGAAAATTGAAACACTTTCAAATTTTCCACATAATCTTGAAATATTCAGAAAGTGAACAATGTCTCAATAGTTTCTCTTCTAAGTTTCCAGGGCAAGTTCAGCCAACATTTTCTTCATGATGTGCAAACTGTCCCTAAGCCAGTGAGTCACAATTGACTCACAGACCACAACTCAATGGAAAAGGGCCATGCACTGTGCCAATGGTGGCTTTCTTGGAGAAAGGACACCCATCCAGTGTCTGCTAAGCCCTGCACAAGAAGTGAAGCTTACTTCTTATTACGTATTAGAAGAATAGAGCTGTTCAGTAGTAGGTCACTGGAATCAGGGACCACAGGAACACAGCCAGTTTCAATGCAGGAATCCTTCCAGTCGATGGAATCCTGAAAGAGTGGCTGTGAGACTGAAGGAGGGAGAGGATCAGCTGACGAGACCAAGGTAGTCATAGACTTAGCTAAAGGAAGGTAAAATGCACAGAGACAGTTTAAAGAGTTCAGGCCATTAAAGGCATTTCTTGCTGTGAGCAAAATAATACAAAGCTAAAAGAGATTCTGTGTTTATCTTCTCATTAGTAGATATGGTTTCTAGTAAAATTCAAGTTATAGTTAATGGGAAGGAATGGAGTTGCTAGACATGCCATGATAGGAAAAGAAATGGCCACGGAACCTTTGGAAGGAGATGATGGGCAATTCTCTCTCTATATGGAGCAGCAGTGGGGCCTGGAAAGTTCAAGCTGTCAGGAGAATGGTATTCTGGCAAGGGACTTGCTGTTACATTTTCTGACATTGAGTAACTTATATGCCTCCTTTATAACTGTCAATTTTCCATCTGGACCATGAGGACTCTGTGGTTTCTCCTTTCTGCATAATTCTTCTCCCAAAAGGAAAAAAAAAGTCATCAGTTTCTTTGCAAATTTCAACTGGGCAGATTTCATTATTCTGTGTGTTCCACCTTGGCAGTAAGGCAGAGCAAGGTGGGGACTGAGGAGGAGTGATGACAGCTGGAATGTTTTTTTTTGGTTTGCTCTCCAGATAAACAGAGAGGTTAAGCTTCTGACTTAGCCTGGCACTTCTCAAGGTCTGGACATTATCTGCAAGTGCTACATTCTAGTCAGTGAACAACCTGACGCACTTTGAGTGATGGGGGTATTCCCAAGGGGATTGCCTAACCTGCCTGAAATAGATGATGTCTAGGACGTCCATAGGGCTGAGGATCATTTGTCTCAACCCTTCCCTCTGGGTTTGCAAACCGTAATTAAAAAAAATAATTAAAACAAAGAAAAAAAAAACAGGAAATAGGGTGGTATTAAAATTGCCAGAATATTTATAATGCTGTGAAGGCAAAGATGATGATAAATAAGATGATAGGGCTGGTTTCCATGGACTGCAGGTTGAAGTCATGAGGGGAAGCAAAGGTCATTTAGTCCTGCAAAGGGTCCTACACTGGCCTTTCCATTTTTGCTTGAACATTCCAGTGACAAGAAATATGCTTTGTGCTAAGAAACCCATTTCTGCTTTTAACGGTTGGATTGTTAGAACACTTTTACTTATTTTGAGCCCCCAGATTATATTTTGTTGTATTCTCAAAATTATCATATGGAAAATTAACATTTAAAATATTAAATATTATTTTAATACAATATTATTTTATTTTTTTAAATTAAAGTTTATTGGGGTGACGATTATTAGTAAAGTTACATTGGTTTCATGTGTGCAATTCTGTAGATGATGTATTTTAATTTTTATTAAGTATTATTTTTAAAATCCCCTAGCAATTATTCTGAAAATGCTTATTTTGCAAATGTTTTAGTTTTCTTTTTGGTTTAACAGTTATTGAGCATTTACTATACAGACACTGTGGCAAACATTTTACATCAACTATCTCACTTCACCTACATACAAATGGTATGAAATAGGCACTATTATGTCCATTTTACAGATTAAGATACTTGAGTTCTCTGAACTTTCTCTCAAACAATATCTATGGTTAATTTATGGAAGTGGGATATGAACACAGATCATAAAGTTATTATTGTCATTTTCTAGCTTGTTTTGCTTTAAGTAAGATTCTTATGTATATATAGATTCTTCATTGTTATTTCTAAGTACAGACATTTTATAATTCAAAAATGTCGATGATCTTGTATAACTTTAACCAAAGAAAAAAGCAGGGGAGAGACAATTTTCTCCTCAACAAGAAACTGAGAATTAAATTCCTGTTATATAACCATGCTGCATTACCTTTCAAGAGGTTGATGGTAGAATAACATACAGGGAGCCATTGTCTTGTTTTATATAATGGAATAACAAATTAAGTGGTAAAATACATGACATGAAAGGAAAAGAAACAATGGCTCTAGCTATGTGGTGGAATTAGAAAGAAGGAAATCTAAACTGCAGTAGGAAATGAAAATCAAGTTTATATCAGTAACACTGAGAAACGGGGACAGACTTAGTCTGAGACCTGATCATTTTTTTTTTTTTTTCCCGTATCTAAATCTAGGAGGGATCTTTTGAACAATCTATTTGAATGTGCGGTACCTCAGTCAATACAATGGCGGTGCCAGAAAGATCTGTATTCCCGTGATAACTACAGAGTCTCTCACAGTAATGCCTTTATTGCCTTTTCTGGCTCCTCATTTGGTCTAATGTGCTGTCCTTTCCAGCACTGTTGCCTGCGCGTGTGTAATATCTCATCTGTCACCCTTCTTTCTAGAGCACTTGTCACTGTAGCATTTATGAGCTATAAACGAGGACTGCACAGTTTATACCCACGGAGCTAACATATGAACATAATCCCTCATTAAGAAAGCTTTCTTTTTTCCTTTCATTAATTAAGTCAACTCATGCCTACCCATCACCGACCCTTACATTTATAATGTTTGGCTCTACAAACCATACATTTCTTTTCACGAGAAAGAAGCAAAAATTTAGAAAATCTTCCTTCTGCTGCTCAAGACTGCCATCTCATCTAGCAGTGGGAGATTCCGTTTTCGTGAACACAAGATTCTCTCCCTTTGAGATTGTAATGAGTGTAGCATTACATAAAATGTGTCTATTTTATTTCAAGTAATTTCGTGTGGTTTATAAAAATTCTACTTGGCAAACTGATCACATATTTGGTGAATTGTGGTGACAATTAACTTAGAAAAATTCACAAAACAGTGGATTTAGGTTCATGAGTATATCTTTTTCCCAGCTATCATCTTGGTATTTCCTTTGTCAACATGTAAGGACTCCAAGCCCTTGGTCAGTCTCTTCCCACTGTCAATCCTGTCACCTCACTGGTTTGGCTGTTTGACAGAAGAGCGTTCTCATACCTTGGAGTTTACCACCAGCTTTTCCAGGCCTAGTGATGTTTACCAAGTGCTGCCTTTGAACTTGATAGTCTCACTGTGTGTGGAAATCAAAAGAAGAGCAAGACCCCACGAATTTACATTTTAAATTTGCCAAAATGTAAAAATCACCTTCATTATTTTCTTGAAGTTATGTTTCATGAGGAGGGTGATGAGAGAAGAATTGAATCCCCCACCCTCCAAAAGATATGTTGCTGTCAAACTCTGGTGACCTTGTTTGGACATGGGGTCTTTGCAGATGTAATCAAGTTTAGATGAGTTCATTCTGAATTAAGATGTGTCCTAGGTCCAAGGACTGATCTCGTTTTAAGAGGGCCGTGTGAAGACAAAGGCACACAGATACACACAAAGGGACTGCCACGTGATTCCAAGGAACACCAGGCATTGCTGGCAACTACCAGAAGCTCGGAGAGAGCCGTGGAACGGGTTCTCCATCAGGACTTTGAGGAGGAGTCAACTTTACTGACACCTTGATTTCATACTTCTAGCCTCCAGGACCATGAGGAAATAAATGTTTGTTGTTTTAAGCTACACAGTTTGTGGTAATTTGTTACTACAGCCCTAGAAAACAAATATAGAAGGCAAGAGGTACAAGATGGCAGAGCAATATTAAGCTCAACATACTGGTATGTATCATCTTATTCATAAAGCACCAGGCAATCTCTCCACTTTTAGAAGTCACAACTTACAAATTCATATGAAAATGAACTAACAGATATTGAATATTTGCAATTAAAGATGGAGGAAAGCAGGTGTAATAGGAGAAAGGCAGTCAGCAGCATAATTCATCTACTTTAGTTCAGAACATTTCAGTTTTTTGCTAAATGGATCCAGAAAACAAGTAATAATGCAAGTCAGCAAGTCTGCTGCAAAATTGTCCTACAAATATCTTCTCATCAGTCTATTCTCCCTGTGTAATCCTGACATATTGTGATCTTGATATTTACAGAGCAAGAACAGAGATGCTGCAATTGTGGGCAGGTTTCTCAGTGTTCGTTCCTTCAAGATTAAGTGTTCTGAACAAGGCATTTTCTATAAATATGACAAGAGATGGGAAAAAACAGATGGGAACATTTCAATCCCCACTCACTTATTATTGATGCTACCTTTGTTCTCATCTTAATAGCATCAACTTTATGGATGAAAGAGCACTATTGTTTTACCCCGAGGCTTCTTACACATAGCAAAGTTTCAGGAAACAAAATGTCTTATTTCATTTCATTTCCATCGTCTAAGCTTTGATGTAAGAATTAACCTTGACTCACCTCCAACCTCTCCATTTTACCTGCTTAAATAGGTGTGGGGCGCCCTCTATTGGTGCAGATGTGGGCAAAAGGCCTTGCCTAGACGCTTTCACCGGCCACTAATCATTACTGTAATTTTTGTTCTTTTTCTCTGGTTGTCAGTTCATCAAAAATAAACAAACAAAATAAAACAAAACAAAACCCCAAACAAACAAAACAAACAAAAAACGTCAAAATTATTGATTTGATTTTAATTATACGCTGAAATCACCTGGCCTGAATGGGATGTGAAAGAGTAGAAATGTGTGAGGAGTACAGGCTTGGCATCAAGTCCTGGATATTTGAAAATCTACTTTAACTGTGAAAAAGTTTATTAACAGCTCTTGTCCCACTTTGCTAGTATGATAACACAAAACTGCCTACCTGCCTCAAAGATTTGCTGTGCCCAACGCCTGGCATTTATATATCTGACAAATATTTACTGAGTATCGATTATGTGTCAATATTTTAGATGCTGGAGATATGACAGTAACCCAAACAAATTTCTGTCTTCAGATACAAGGATGTTTTACTAAATTATAAGCATATACTAAACACTCAATAAGTGATATTTATTTTTATTACTGTTTTAATTTTAAATACTACAGAATTATTAAGCACGAATATCCTTTTTTTTTAAGTCTTATTTTCTATTTAGATCTGAGATCCTATTGTATACATGGACAGTTTTTGTCCTGAGGAAAATCTACTCTGAAGATAAACACAGATAATCACAGTAATTAGAATATTACTAGTACACATACAAAGGCAGGCATACTTAGACATAATATACTCCAGTACTTTGGGTCATTTATTTATTTCAATTATAGATAAAAGCCACAAGTATCTGACCTAGCAACTAGACAGTTATTAAGAAGCATCCATCAGGTACTCACTTTGTTCCAGAGGGAAATGTACTAAAACACCACATGACAATTCACTTGCTACAGCTGAGCACAGAAATGATCATTACAGTTTTATATTTTCTCACTTATGGGCATTTATCTATTATTATTTTGTTTTATAAATGTTATGGACTTTGAGTATAAAGACTACAAAACAAAAAAAATTTTTTGGTATTAATAGTTATTTAATTTTGGCGAGATCGCTGAAGGAAAATTACAGCATATGTTTATAAGTTTGTTTCTATTGCTTTGTATGCAATTTAATAACTATCCTTAGTTTCCACATCAAGAGACTACAGTAAAAATTATACGTATCCTCTTGTACTTGAATTTTTAAGAGCAAAAACAATATTATTTAAAAAATGTGTCTAAACCAGCTTTTTGTTTGTTTCCTCCTTATAGTCTATAAATATCTGTATTACATAAGTGAATAAATCTAAGTATTTGTTTTTCTTATAAAGGGATACTCTAAGCTAATATATTTCAAATTTCAAATGGCAAAAATAATAATGTTATAGATTTGTTCAAGGAAATGTAGAATGACAATGCAGTTGTAAAATACTTCAACTTAAGATGTTACCTGTTAAAGCAAAAGAAAACTTTCAGTTAACTCTAACTTTTGTGTGTAACTTGGTGTTTGCCCTAAAGTTTATAAAAATAGTTCTTGGAAAATAGAAAAATAACACTATTACTGAATAAAATTATTCATTTTTATAAAAACACATTTCTTATGCTTTGTTAAAAAAAGTCTTCTTTATTCTTAACCAAATTGTAGGTTAGAATCAGTTTTCTAAAATAATCTCTTCATCTTTAAATAGTTCTGGATTTAAAGAAAATTTGTGAAGATATTAGTTTCCCCTGTAATTAAGAGATTACATTAATATGGTACATTTATTTGACTAGTGAACCAATACTGATAATATTACTATTAATTAAACTCTATTTTCTATTCAGATTCAGATTTCCTTAGTTTTTACCTAATATCCTTCTTTTTGTTCCAAGACCCCATCCAAGATAGTACATTGCATTTAGTTGTCATGTCTCCTTAGGCTCCTCTTGACTGTGACAGTTTTTCAGACTGTTCTTGTTTTTGATGATTACTCAGAGTTAGAGATTACTGGTCAGGTGTTTTGTAGCATGCCCCTCAAGAGGGACTTATCTAATGATTAGATTAGATCAGATTAGATTAGATGGACTTATCTCATGATTAAACTGAGGTTATGGGTTTGGGGGAGGAAGACCACAGAGGTGAAATGCCTATCTCATCACATGACATGACATCACATGACATCACATCACATGACATCACATTACATCAATGGTACAGACTGTCCACAGGACTCACCACTGTTGCTATCCTTGATCACCTGTCTGGTGCAGTGATCTCCACTCTAAAGCATCCCCACCCCCACTTCACACTGTAGTTTGGGGAAAGAAGTCACTATGTGCTGCCCACACTTTAGGGGTACAGATTTAGCATTTTTTTAAACTTTAAATTTGATATGTGTTTTTAAAGAAAGAGCAAGAATGTTTATGCATAGGACAAAGGCCTCCTCCCTACTGAAGCACTCACCTGGGGGTGATATTCCAAATGGTGACAGGACTAATTGGAAAATTTTTAGCCTCAAGAATTCTACCTGCTTAGGCCCCAGTTTCTCTTTAAATCTGCAGAATCCCAGGATTTCACAAAGAGTTTCACATGCATCCTGTAGTACCTCTTACTCTACTCTTTTAACTTTTACCCACAGCACACATTACAACAATTATTTTCCTTAATTTAATTGTCATTGCCTCTTGTGTGTGGACTATATACTTCAGTTACTACTGAAAGAAACTAGAAAGAGCATAATGATGGAAAATCTCCATCAGTGGGTCCAACCAATCATATCTTTCATCACCTTCTTTCATCAGTCAGCTCATCTAGAAGCAAGGCACCTGGCAGTTCTAACAATGCCAGGAATAATATTTCTTAGGTTCTCCTTTGCACAGGCACACACACCCCTTACTTCCTTAAATGAAATTGAATTTAAAGGTGTCCCTGCTCGTGGTTTAATTAATAAGATGCTCTGGAGACAATCAAATCATAGATAGGTCAAGGATTCTCTCATGAGGTATAATTTTGCTCTTTATTTTCCCCCAGAATTTCACTTTGATAAGCTACATAAACTTCTTGATAACAGAAATTCAGGTTCAGTTTCAAATAACATTGAGTACTGTGTATGGAAGACACTCCAATAAGCATTTTCATATATGCTATATTTTGAAACCTACGTACCGATTGATGTATTTATTGTTTCTATTATCTAGATAAGAACATGGAGGAACGCCTTCATCCCCCATACCAAGGGATAATCCTGTTCTCAGTTGTTCAATATGTTAATCCAGAGTTTAACACGTATTCTGATAAATAATAAAATAATGGGTTTTGTGGAAATCTTACTTGTCAGGAACTATACTAAGAACTTTATGTGAAATATCTCATTCAATGTCCCCTACAATGTTATGTAGTAGGTTCTACTAGTATTTTTAATTTACATTTGAGGAAACAGAGGCTTAGAGAGTGTTCAATTTATTATATTATGGTTCTAATTAACAGCCTCCCTGTGTTCATGTCATTTGCCTTCTAACATAACTTCATAGTCCCCTCCCTTACTGACTCTGCCCTTGTGACTTGGTTTGGCCAAGGGCCAGTGGCAAACTTGATGCAAGCAGAGGCTTGAAAAGGAACTTGCGTGTCTCTACTTTCTTTGTCATTTTTCATCACGGAAACATGCCCAGGTTGGCCTGAGAAGACAGCTGGTCCAACCTGCTGGGAAGACTCATGAGACACATGCATGATATGAGACGACATGGGATAGGGCTAAACCATCCCAGTCAAGAGCATCTTAAGCAAGCCGAGCTGTTAGCTGACCACAGACTCATGAGTGAGTTCAAGCCTCAGTGACAGGGCCAGGAAGAGGGTAAAGCCAGCGAGGCACTTGCATTGGGTGCAAATTTTAAGGGGGCACCAAAAAACTCAGAAACTAAGGAATAACATTTAAATGTGAAGGTTCACAAAATCAGAATAATGCAAAAAATCCAAGATAAAGACAATATCAAAACTTTAAATAAAGACAGGATCAATATTACTGAGTTTCCCTTTTGCCTCAGGTACCCATATAGCGTGATATAGCACTGTTCAGCAGAACCTCTCAGGCGAGCCAAGAATTATGAAAAATAACAAACGCTTATTGCTTTAAGCTACTACATTTTGGTGGTTGTTTCTTACATATCAATAACATATTGATAGGAATTAATTTCAAGGTCATACAGATAATACTTGGGGAACCTGTATTCAAATAAAAGCACCTTGACCATAAAGCTCACTTTCTCATCCTTACATTAACCAAACATACTCGCATATTTCATAGAAAAAAATTCTGATCTTGAGAGACGTGATAATGAGTGAGTGCTGTCCTGATTAATAGTATAAACTCTAAAGTCATATGGATCTAGGCTTGAATTCACACTTTGAACCTACTAGCTGTGTTATCTTGGAAAGTTATTAACATAGAATTCCCATGTTGAAAATGTGAATAGTACATTATATGCCATCATTTTTATTAGAATTATTTGAGAATATTCATATTATAAGGTTTAATATGATTTAGAATCTAATTTGTAGAAAGTGCTAAATAAATGTTAAATGTTTTATTTTGAATATATTATTAGCATGTATTTCCATTCCCCTTATACTACTTATACCCTCTACTTCCAAGCTTAAACTGTTCCGAGGCTTATCCTACAGGGAAAGTAATGGTGGGGCCAGAACAAGGTTTTTGTTGAGCCTTCATTTTCAAAGCCATATTTTCTTGAAATAGAAAAAAGATTTCTAAAATGCATTGGCTCCTATTATTACATCTGAAGGCAGGCCTGGTGGATTTGATCATGGAGTGTTATACAAATAAAATCCCATTGAGACTGAAAGAGAAATGGGAAAACCTGCTTTTCTAGACTTGGAAGTTGTGGTCGGAAGGAAGACAGATATAGAGTGCACAGATGAGACGCCACCTTCCCTGCCCCTTTGGAGCCACAGTCCCTTAGAGGGCTGGATGTAGCATCCTGGTATGAAGAAGCCTAAGAACGTCAAGACCCCTAGGATAACCCCAATCTTCTTTCTGGTACCTGACTGTTGTGCTTTTGGAACTCTGGTGGTATGAAGTTTCTTGATAGATGAGTCTGAAATAGCCTCAGTTACTGAGGCCATTTTAGACACAAATAAGGGGCTAGGGGGAAAGCATGAAAAACAGCCATACAACAGAGACTGACTTTCCAAAAATGATTGCTTTGAAATTGAACTGTACTGAATTTATTAGAGCATAATAAATTATCCCCCTCCTCACTCTTTGGGATGAGGGACTGTGAAGAAGATAGAATCTAAACCAAATGTTTTATTGGTGCATCTGAGTGTCAGTTGTGAAACTTTTTAACGTGTTATATTATTACATCACCTCTGGAGAGAGGAAGTTCCCATTCACAGGGCAATTCTTCTGAGGGTGGTGCCCAGGCCAGGGAAAGGGATTGGGGGTAGGGCAGAAATAGTACAGGCTCAAGTAGTTTTGGGTGTCAGTCTGGTTGTTCTCCCCCAAATTACTGCAATGTTAAGATTTTTATCATGTTCCTCTTTTGTACAGCTATGCTCTCACTCTGCCCTTTTCCTTGCAAAACACTGGTGACAGGAATGCTTAAAAACCAAGTACATTTTGATTAAAGTACTAAATAATACACATTCATTGTTTTATTTAATGTACTGCATTGCAGTGTGAAATTAATAACAAATTTACCACAGTTAAGATTATTTCTAGGGTCTAACACATAGTAAGTATATAAAAATGTTTAAAAATGAATGGATAATTCTGAGAAGGAAAGGACTGCTGCCTGGAAGAACATCTGTCTATGAATTTATATCAGTGCCAGGAGATTTTCAAGAATTTACAGAAATGGAGGAATAACTTCTCCAAAAATATTTTATATCATTGATTCTTTTGATGTAATGGAAGATAATGATAAGTAAACATGAGAAAATTTAGAATTCTTATGGCAATAACATGTCATGAGATAGGGGTGAAAGATGATTTATGAGAGCAAAGTTCAGAAGAATTATTCAGTAGAATAGATGTTAAGCATGATTATAATTATTTCCTGTGAATGCATGGATTCAATTTCATAATTTACATTTTCATGGTTTATGGGTTGAATTAATGAATCACAAGGAATAAATCTGCAAACACTAAATCTAAAATGTACATGGAAAGATAATGTAAAATATTGCCACCTGGAGCTTTCATGAATCAGACTGCAAGCATCTGTGCTTCTTCTTGAACCTGACAGACACCTTGAATAAATTCATTAAATGTAGCCTTCAGTTAAGTTTTCTATTCCCAGACTCTCGTGGGAACACAAAGGCTCACACACTGATTAATCTCCTGCGAGATGGAGGGTGTTACTCCTGGATATGTTGAGGATTAGAATACATAATACATATTTGCAGTGTCTTCAACCACAAACCTCAGTCTCACTGCCCTGAAACCAGCTCTCAGTTTTTGCAGGTTTCATATTAGAATACATCTACTTTGAGTGAACAGTCAAACCCTAATGAATATTCAGAAGTTACTGAGATATTGAGTTTAGGACACATTTGTCCAACAGCAAATACTTGTCAAATTGAAAGCGTGTTGGAGGCACGCTCAGTACTCAGGTGGAGTATGATGCTGCATGTCTGTCCTGTAAAGGGCTGGGACAATTTTTAATGTTTCCTTGGGAAAACACTTAGAATGGAGGAGGCTGAAAGTCTCCTGCCTCCTGCCCCTTCTTTTTCCTTTTTTTTTTCTTTTTAGTGTAAGAAGAGAGTAAATATCCCCATATAGAAAATTTGAAATATGATGGCAAACCTATAATATCTCATGAAGTAAACTTCTTTGAGCAAACTTCCTCCAAAGCAACATTCCTTGTAAATGTTGATTTTTTTTTGGTGTCGCCTTTATGCCAACTAAGACACTGATATTCAGGAATTTGGATTCAAGTCAGTGGCGAAAGAAAAGTTCAGTAAGACGGGCCTGCTTGGATCTATAAGAATAAGATCTATAACAACACACTACAAGATTTCCAAGCTGATCTCAATTCATTCATCAACACTTGATCATTTTTTTTAGCAAGTGAAGAAGCTACCTACCTGCTTCATTTTTCAGGGTTTGCTTCTCTATCTCATCCAAAATACAAACATAGAAAGAAAGAAAGAAAAGCACAAACTTACAAAATCTCGACTAACCTATTAAGATTATCAAAAAAGAATGTGCATTATTTTGCATTTCTGATATTATTAAGAATAATGACTTCATTATTCTGATATTATTGAGAGTAATGCCTTTTCTCTCCTAAATAGTCATAGATCACACTGCTGTCTAGAGAAGTCACTGGGGATTGGTTTCATATTGTTATTCTGTAGGGTTAAGGTTATACCTTTCCTCTACTTCTGGAAAATCAAGATATTTGCCAAACTTGGCACCTCTGGAATTTACAGGATTTCTCTAAGGTTACCAAGCGTGGTCTCTTTAATGACCAGTCATGTAATATGACTGCACTTTGGATTCATTTAAAAGAGTGAGATGGTCTTTAATCCCTTCTGGTTTGCAAATCCTTGTGGGTTATTTTATGTGTTTGCTTGATTGTTTGTTTTGTGGGTTTTTAAATTTTTTCTTTATATGTTGTTTTGACTTTTCTAGTTTGAATATGCTTCACTTCAGAGGAGATGGAAACCAAAGGTCTCTGCATTTTGTTGTCTGCTAATATTAGAGCAACTACTCCAAGCTGAGTACCTGGCCCTTCTTTACTCTTCTAAGTTTAAGCATAGGTAAAGAATTTCCTCCGCTTGACTTGACTATTTTCCCCAAAGATAGGCTTAATTAATGCAACTTAGCAAATTCTTCAGAGCATCTCCAGGTGCCAAACACACGGAGGTGCATACACAGACTCACGCCACCTTTATACTTTTTTGGCAATTTCCTAGAGCCATTCTTTTACCTACTACGAAGCCAGACCTTCAGGCTCAAGGAGCTGATACTAATTAACAGGCAAGGTTCAAGAGAACATGATTCTTGTTTCACCAAAACCTTTAGGATAAAACATCTGCCCAGTGTATATAAACAGTCTAATAAAAACTTTGGGTAATTTCAGTTTATATGCTGAGAAGCTGAAGTAGCCTTATGAGAAGAAAAACTTTAAAATGAGCTCATAGTGTAGATACCATTTGCACTAGGTTCTTTAGACGTGGTACTAAATATTACTTCAAACAGGAGGTATCATTTGGTCAGAACCTATTACATATTTCATTTAATTGGGAATGATTATTTGAATAATTGAATTATTTGAATAATTATTTGAATAACTATATACAAGAAATTTTGTGGCCTGGCAATGTAAACATGGCAGAAAGGTCAAAAAGCCCTCAAAGCTGAGAACTTTAGACCATTCAGGGACTGACAAAAGAGATTTGAATCTGTAGAGCAAATTAGGAGTTAACATGGGTGATTTTTTTTTTCTTTTCTTTTTTTTAATTAAAAAAATTTTTCCTATTGACGCCTTCACCTATTTCTCCCAACCTCCATCCCCCTCTTCTGGCAACCACCAATCTGTTCTCCACATCTGTGAGCTTGGTTTTGGTTTTTGTTTGTTTTGGGTTTTTTGTAGATTTCACATCAAATAGAGGACATTGGCCATATTGGTGTGGTCACCTCTCCTTTGATCTTCTCTACATGTTCTTTCTAAATATGAGCTCTTCAGAGAAATTACTGTGAAACTCTATTTACTTCTTTATAAAATCCCCTCTCCATGTTTTGTTATTTTGATTGAAAAGTTAAAATTGTATTGGTTTATTATTGCATTAGGTTTATTATTTGCCTGTGATTATTGTTATTATTTAATAATCCAAAATTAAGTTTTCTTATTACTATTAGTTAGTTCAACCTTCTGAGAGATGAATTTTGTGCAGGGTAAGGGAAAAATGTATTGCACTTTTAAAGGAACAGGCTCCCACTATAGGAGGGGATAAACGTAGTCCCCTCCTAATATGTCTTGTGCTTTTGCCAGTTTTAAATACTCACTAGGACACCATAATCCACATTTTTCTAACTGGGGGATATAGAGCCTATGTTCTGATGTCATCAGATCTCTATCCTCCTTTATGTTTGCCCAAGTATGTTTCAATAAGCTGCAACTTTCAGTTTCTTCATTTTCATTCATCTATTTAACAAATTACACTGAACGTTTTCTTTGTGCCAGGCACTATTCTAAATGCTCAGGATAAAATAGTGAACAAAATAGAGCAGAATTATTATGGCACTCGTAGACATTATAGGATAATTGAGGGAAACAATCAATCAACATAAGAAAAATTTCCAGAAATGCTGCTAGGTGATATGCACTAAGGAAAAAAAAGCCCAGTGGAGTAAGAGTATCAGAAATACAAATGTAGTGAAGAAGGCAGGGTAATTTAAAATGTTACCCACCTTTCTTCCATTGCCATTTCATTCATGTATCTTATCCAGTATAATCTTTCTCAGTTTTGAAATTCTTATTTGTTTGAATGTGGCAGAATTTGACATTTGGTCTTGATTTTATATTATTATAACCTCTGCTCTATGCATTCTATTAACATGGCCATACGACTCTAACTTACTTTCCTTAAAAATCACTGGGGGCCTCTTCTTCTACCACTGAAGTTTGCTATGAGAAATAAACATCACCCCTAGTATCTTCCATGTCCACTTGGATGGCAGAGTTTGGTAGATTGTGGGAGGCAGCCAAATACACAAATACAAAAATACCAAATGAGGACAGGAAGCTATGAGAACAGAAAAGGTGAAAGAGATTAAAACAGGGAAGCAGTCACTAATTAGACTAGATTGCTGTACTCTTGCCCAAAATATTCTTGTCCTAAAATATCTAAAACATTCTGGCCTCTAAATACCCTTTCTGCTTTACTGTTTTGTCTTCCTGTTTTTTCCTTACCCTACAAATATCAGACAGATTACAGTAGTTTTGAATTGACACTGGGTGTACGAGTATCTGCTCTGAATATTTTTTTCTCAGAATTCATAAGATATCTCATCCATCCCTAGCTTATGAGTATTATGTTATCACACAGTGAAGCAAGGAAACTAAAGTCTGTTCTTTGAAGTCTTTAGTGTATTGATTAGTTCACTTCTCATATTTGACTTATTTCTTTTCCAAAGTCACAACTTCAACTAGGGGAGGAGATAGAAATGACACACGGGCTCCCAAATGCTTCTGCTTCCTAGTTAGAAAAAAGAATTGCATGCAGATAAGACAATGCTGTTTTGATTACCTCAAAATGAGGAGTTATCAAATGAGAAAAAGTTTATAAAAATGTGAGGTACTATACAAGTATAACATTTTTGTCCTCTTATTACTTCTGCTCAACATTCCTCATAAAACCTAGTACAACGCTAGTGAATGGAAGGTACAAAAGGTTCCTCAAAAACTGAAAAGTAGCACAAAAATATTGACAAAATGTCCTCTTCTGAGCTGAGTAAGAACATTTAGCCCACACAACTCACTCTGGTATTAAATTTCTAGTTGTTTTTTTTGTTGGTGGTAGTGGTTCATGAATTCTGTTGATTCATGGTTCACCAAATAATTTTTGACTTGAAAGAATTAATCTTTCCAGTACAAATTCTATATCATTTAAGGAAAGACGTGTGTTTTTTCTGTAAAACTGAGATAATAATACCTCATCAGTTTGTTTTGAACAGTAAATAAAGTGGCATGTACCGAGTGCATGGTGCAGTACCTTAGACATCGTAGGGATGCAAGAAATATTTACCTCTCCTGCCCCCAAAACAAAGTTTATAATAATAATCTACACAATGATAAAGGAAAAAAATAATGATTATCAATCACAGACACAGCCTATCCAATGCCAACTCAAGTTAAATTCATTTGGCCATAATAAAAATCATTTTAAACTATGAATAAAGCAAGTTACTCATGAACCATCACAGAATTATACATAATTTTTCCCAAAGTGCTTTTGATTTAATCAAAATGAGAAAGTCCCTTAGTACAAATATCAACAGCCCTGCACCTCAACCTCAAACGCTAGAGGAGAGGTATAATAAAGACGCCTTCTGAGAACTCAGGTAAAACTTTTCCATCTACAGTCGACCCTTGAATAACGCTGGGGTTAGGGGAGCCCACCGCCATACAGCCTAAAATTCAAGTATAACTTAAGTCAGCCCTTCAAATAATGTGGATTCCCAGCCATGCATTGAAAATACCACAAGTTTGCCCCACTCTTTAGAAAACTGAAGCATCATTTTAGCAAATACATGATACCTGAGTACTAGCATCCATTTGAAATGATTTCATTTTTGACCCACACTGGCTGCTTCACAACCCCTCTCCTTCATACAGGTTTCTTTTCCTTCTCCGGAGTTCTTGAATCATTATGAATAACTAAAGTGCTTTGAGGGAGAATAAGGAGTTATGGGAAACATGACTGGGGATGCTTAAGCTGAGATAGGAACGGTGGAAGCTGGCCAAGAGCAAAGGGTTGTCCAATGTTTCAGGAAATAGGTGCAAAGGTCCTAGGAACCTTCCCTAAGGAAAAGGAGATTATGGCTGAGGGAAAGAGGGGAGAACAGGGAAAATGCAACTTTGTCCACTATTGTTTTACTCTTTTGCAAACCTTGTAAACAGTGAATTCTCAGGCAAATACCATGTCTTATGCTTCTCATGCAGTTTTTCCAATAAAGTAAAATGTATTGATTGATACATTAACTATAAGGAAAACCAGTATATTGAGAAGTCTCAAATAAGTTAGGGTCTACGCACACACACGGGTGCACATACAAGCGCAGGCGCGCGCGCGCGCACACACACACACACACACAGACTCTCTCTCTCACACACACACTCTTATTGACTATCTAAAAATACCAGGCATTATTTTAAGAAAATTTCACATATTAATTTATTTAATGTTCTTATTATTATCATTTTACAGAGGACACTAAAGCCCAAAGAAATTAAGTTACTTTCTCCAAATTAACACTAATAAAAAGCATTCCAAACCAGAAAAGCAGGTAGTACTGCTTCAGAACTTGAGCCTTTAATTACTGTGCTGTGAAAAAAATTTTTTTCTATTGTTTTAAAGTATGCTCTGTTACAGTCATCTTTCCCATTCCTGCTATCTCCACTATCTTCACCATCCCAGTATCCATAGTCTAGACATTTTGCCTGAAAGTTAGGTCTAGGTGCAAACTTACTACTAATGTCTAAAGTGAAATATAAAACAAGAACTTCGGTTCAACCTGTCTTTGTCCCAAACTGAACCAATATTTCCCTCTCAGGTCCTCTTTCCCCATTTTTCACATACCAGTTAAGAGTCCCACCATTTACCTAGGCACTTAAGCCAGAAACTTCCTGCTTCCCCTATCCCAATATCGATTCAGTCACCATGACCCGTTGTCCTGTCACCTTAATGCCTCCTCATTAGACTACTTCCTCCTTCCCCTCTGTCTATCTCATCTCAGCTCCCCATCATTCATCTAATTGATCCCTTTGCATCTGATGTTTCCTTATCACACATTCTCCACTGTGTGGCCAGAACATTCTTTATAAACCTTGATGACTATCACTCTTTTGCCCAAACGCCTTAATATACTCTATTGTCCCAGGGACTAAGTATTAATTTGTTAATAATATTGACTTTAAGCTCACCTCTCTAACCTTTTCTTCCTGCAAATAGTCCTGTGACATGCCACATATTTACTTGAATGTTGTTAAAGGTCCTTCCTTGAAGTTTTTCAAATAAATCATATTCTCTCTCACTTCTAGCCTCTGCTTATCCCAATCTTTATGCCTAGAAAGTCCCTTCTTTACTTTTTCTCTTGGTTAACCCCTATTGGTTCATTGGAAATCAATTTAGAGGCTGGATGGCGTTTCTGAGTTGTTGGAGGATACCTTATTAACAATACTTACCACATTTATTATAACCACAACAGACTGTCATATCACAGAAGGCAGGATCTATTTCATTAATATTTGTATCCTTAAGGTATGCCACAGTACCAGCACCCAGGTCAATATTCAGTAAATATTTGTTGAATGAAAGAATTTATTTTTAACAGACACAGCATCTCAAATGCTTAAAAGATGATACTTCTGTATTTTTCTGCCTTCTTTTTTTTTTACCTGCCTGCATTTTACCTCCTATGTCTAAGTATAGAATTATCTACAAAGTCTGATTTTAGATTAACACTTTAAGTTACGGAATTATAAGAATGAGCGTTGTAAAGTGGTTAGGACTTCTTTTGTAAAGAATGAGCTCCTTTTTTCTCTGTATAGGAACTTCAATATGTAAAACAATTTCAGAATTCTTTTTAGCTTGCACATTTATTTGTTTTCCATAAGAGAGCAATGTAGAGATGTGCTCATGGTTGTTCCACTTATTTCACTCAATTCCAGCATTCCAGCTCAGCCTTTAGCATAAGACAGTCTACAAAGAAATTTGGGCCTCTTGAGCTCTCTGAGAAAGAACAGGCTCAAGCTGGCCAACAGTCCATGTCCTCTCGCATGGTGTATTAGCGGTGTTCCCCACTATGGTAATGAAGAGGCCTGCCTGATGACACAGAGGTTTCAGTGTGCATGAAAGGAGGCTCTGAGGCTGAGGAGTGACAGAAATTGGATGAAATGACTTTGGCTGATGCAGCTGCAGAATCACTTAGGCTGAATAGAGTCTCTGGTTGCCAATTTTAGTAATAGCAGAAAAATGAAAACGCTGAGGCTGGTAGTCACCCAGATGTTTAGCGTTGCTGACTGGCACATCAGTGTTCATTCTTCCGGATCTCTTTTTGGTTCTTGGGCATACCTCATAACATAAATAAGTAGTGCTCTTACTCTCACATAAAAGCCAATTACTGGAGGGGTTCAAAATAGGAAAGCAAAAGCCATACACTATTGTTACATTTTTCTCGTCTTAGGAGTCTCACCCACTCCACATCAGGACTGTCAGTAACAATACCATGTAAAATGTGGAGGAAAAACAACTCCAAAGAAATCCTGGAGAAATAATAGCAATACTACTTCAAGCGTCAAAATTTGAAGTAAAATGAAAACCTTAATTTTATTAGAAAACAAATGTATAGCTATCACCTTAAATATAAATATGTATTTGATATATATAACCTATGTATAGCTTTATCAACTTTATCACAGAGGGTGCCAAAAAATGTATACACCTTTTAAAAAAGGGAAAAAAAACCTATTAAAATTGTAATACTCAATATATACTGATAACAATATATGAATACAAGTCATGTTTGACTTCTGCAGTTACAAGAGGTGCTCAAAGTGGTTACCGACAGCATCCAGACACTTCTGATTACAGCAAACTACTGCTTGAGCAACGCTGACTGAAGTGTCCACTTGTATACATTTTGTGGCACCCCCAGTGTATCATATATCTACAGAGACATCTACATCTAGACAATTAGCACACTTTGAATCCTGGCTTTACACACAGTCCCATGGCCCCACTTTGTGCTTCTGATGAATGAAGGATACGGGCCTCCATGGCAACATTCCCATATTCATTATTCAGAACTGGCAGTTCTTCTTTATACAGGTTTCCACAACAGTCAAAGTAACTCAGATAAGAAGGAAAAGTCTTTTATTCAAGACTAAGATTGTTGGAAATCTCAGTAACCCTGAGGATGACCTCAGTTGAAATTGAATGAGAAACATATCTTTCTTTGGTTTGTCAGCAGAGATGGCCTAGAAGGAATGCTAAACCAGAATCAATGGCTGCACCCCAATCTTGATTTCAATACCATTTTTCAATAAGAGGAGCCAGAGTTCCTTGATAAATGGCTGATACTAGGATATAAGCAGGAAACATAAAAGATAATATATAAAAATATAGTGCCAGAAAGTAAATAAGTGTTAAAACACACACACACACACACACACACACACACACACACACACACACAGACACACACTGATGGGTATATCAAGGAGACAAAGAAGTCAACTGAAACATCTTCCAATGGCCAAAGCTTGAACAATTTGAGCAACAAAATTAAGTAGTATAATATTATATACTACTTTATAATCCAAAGTGTAAGATAAACATCCATGAGTCCTTACTGATATAAATAAACTATTGCATAAGAGAAATAAGTGGGAGAGAATAGGCAATCCTCCTGTGCAGGATTCTGTCTACTTTACGTGAATGATGCACCCCCAAGGAGGTGGTGCGTAGACAGCTGGCTGTGTCCCTGGGGTGCACTGCTACTGCACCGTGACTCTGACCGGAGTGGGAGACTTTGGCAAGGATTGGGGTTTGTAAAAAAGAATGTGGATCATACACATTTACTCTTTAAGTATGGACTGTGCATAGTGTTTTTCTTCCAAAGAGGACAGTGTGAGGTGGGCATGCAGAGTACTTCACAGCAGGGAAACTGACAAACACTGCCTCAGCCAGGAGATGAAGAGTAACAGTGGTGAGTCCTGTGGACAGTATACCAGCGATGTGATGCAATGTGATGAGATGTGACGCGATGTGATGAGATAGGCATTCCACCTCTGAGGTCTTCGTCCCCCAAATCCATAATCTCAACCTAATCATGAGATAAATATTAGATAAGTCCCTCTTGAGGGACATTCTACAAACATATGACCAGCAATCTTTAACACTGAGTAATCATCAAAAACAAGGACCATCTGAATAACTGTCACAGTCAAGAGGAGCCTAAGGAGACATGACAATTAAATGAAATGTACTATACTGAATGGGATAGAAAAAGGGATATCTTGGAATAGAAAAATGATTGTTAGGTAAAAACTAAGGAAACTTAGAAGTCTGATAAAGTGTGTGCTTTAGTTAATGGTAATACATCAATATTGGTTTATTAATTGGGACAAATATACATTAATAATGATGGGTGATGATAGATAAAACTGAGTAGGTAGTATATGGAAAGCACACTATTTCCATAACTTTTCTTTAAATCTAAAAGTATTCCAAAATATAAGGTTTACTTAAAACAGACAAACAAACAAAACAAAAACAACAACAATAAAATGACTTTACAATCATTTGTTTTTATACCTGGAAAAGTTAAGGGAAAAGTCCCTGCCATTGCAGTATTTAATATAAAAAACGTCAGTTATTCTCATTACATTTATTTATCTAGAGAGATAAGAAATAATAATAATTGCAGAGGAAGGAAACCTGAAAGAACAAATCTCTTAGGGCAATAAATGAGGAAATAAATTAGAGTGAGTAGACAACAGATGAACGAGCTCTATGTAGTTTGGTTTATGAATGTATCCAACAGTCAATAGGGAAGCTAGGAGTTGAATTTGCTCTTGTTCAAGTTAATTGTGTCATTTGGAGGCTATTTGAGTAGCACCACAGAAGCCAACTTGTTAGAGGAAATTGGTTTTAGTGATTTTAGTGTTATTTTTGAAAATTACTTTCTTATTGCTGTATTTTATCTTTGCATGTGACTTCAGAATATCTGCACACATTTAAAATTATTTTTATTAAAATGTATTAGTCTGAAGTTTGATTTATCTTGAGTGCCCACAGCTGTTGTGCAAAACATGTGACAGAGATAGTTCCCACAAAATATTCCACATGTTCTACACTTCTCAGAATCTCTTGTAGTTGGGTTGGGGCCATGTGACTGGTTTAGGCCAGTGATTTGTGAGAGGAAGTGATATCACTCACTTCTGGGCAGAGGCCTGTAAGAGCCCAGGTCTCTAAACATCCATCTTTCTATTCCCCTGCCATTGAACTTCAGAAACCATTTTTCCAGGTGCTGCTGCTATAAGATATTATAGCATCCAATAGTCTATGTTTCTGAGTTATTGCCTGGTGTAGATTTCCCTCCCCAAACCCTGACAACCTACGTTGAATGTGTTCTATATATTATATACTGTATTATGCCATAAGACACTGGAGTTTTCCTATTGCTATATTTAGTGTTAATTACCCTACTATAAGTAGCAAGAAAAATGCCATATATTATAAGAAATCAATTTTACATGTTAGGCTACCTTGTTATAGGTAGTCAGAAGTAGCTTTTAAGATTACTATAAGGTTTACTTGCCACAGTTCCCAAAATCATAGTGCCTTATACCACAAAGGAATATTGTAAATTTTAAAAGGTAGCAGGTCTAGAAATTATCAGTAGGGTCAGAGGCCCTTGTAGAACCCATTTGGAAAGGAAAGTGACTATCAAGCCAGGCAAAAATGACATATATTCAAACTTCAGAAAGAATGGGTATTTTGGCAAAAGATTAAGATTTTATTGCATGATATTTCAAGGAAGGATACATATCAGGTAGAGAGGGTAGGTAAGTAGTACCTACTGCTTGGTCTGATTTTCAGAAACATGGGATAAGGAAACTTAGGCCATGTTATTGCTGGAGGTAGGGAGAGATGGGTGTCGACCGGATATAGTTTAAAGTATTTTGGTGACTGACAATAAGATGCTGCATGTAATTTTTATAAAACATTTTATAAAATGAACGGGAGCACATTCACGCTGTACATTCAAAAGTCTCACAGACCAGCTTTCGAATATAGTGTTGTTAGTCATTAGTCAATATAGGGAATGGGTTTTATGGACTGAGGTTCCCTAAGAGCTATTTACCATTCACTTAATCATGCCTGATGTATGTGTTTCAGGTTTGTTTTTGTTTATTCCTGGTAATTAAACTTCTTACTATGACTGTAGTAAGAGGGTTTGTTCCATGTTTCATATATTCCCTAGGACCTTCCCTAAACTAATTACTTGAGGGAAATATGACAGGATCTGTCAATTATGTTAACCATATATGAGATTTTTCAATGGCACTTGATGATAAACTCAATAATAAATGTATTGAATTGAAGGAAAGTCCCTCCCCCTTCTTTATCTTGATAAATACTTTTAAAAATTGAAATAGATATCTTCTCAAAAAGTAGATTATGGGTCATGGGTTAAGGCATTGATGGTATATTTCTCTTCAGTCAGCTAATAAGTAGTCCCAGTGCCCGACTAATGAGCCAAATTTATTTTGCATGAGATTAACAGCCTACAGAAAGATTTACATTTCAATTTACATCCACAAGGCAATTTTCTGACACAGCTGTTTTCCTGATTGACTCCTTAAGAACTTTTCTTACAACTTTTTCATTGCTTTGCTTTTAGAATTGCAGCGTGGGTGTTCAATTTTACTATGTTAATTTATATAATCTGCCTTCTTCAACTTTAGACAGATTTTTAATGCAGTAAAAATAAATGAAGATCCTTGTCCTCATAGTACTTATATTCTCAGTGGGGGAAGGGGCAGAGGGAGGCAGATAATAAACACTGTCAGGTAGTATTTCAGAAAGTGATAAGTGCTATGGGAAAAACGAAAAGTAGAGCAGGATAGGGGAGAATTGGAATGCCAGGCGAAGGAAGGACTGAGGTTGGTAATTTTAATTAGAGTAGTCAGGGTAGTCTTCATTGAGACGACATTTCAGCAAGTTCCTAAAGAAGGTGAGGGAGTTATACACAGTTCTGATTATGAAAGAAGTAGGTTAGCACTGCCCATAAAATGTGTGGACAATAAGAATTTGTGACACTTGTGAAAATATATAAAATTTGGAAGAAGTTCCCCAAGCAAAGTTGTTGTAAAATGGTATTATGACATCAGTGCTGTCACAGTGGTGCTTGTTATGGTGCTACATATGGATTCTTCAAGTTATTGATGGATTGTTCTAATAGTCTGTAGAGGAGTTATTAGTTTTGTTTTGTTATTTAGTTGTTTTTAAGTTATGACCATAAGGCAACTGACTACATCAGTCAGGAAGGTTTCTTAACTCTTGATTGTCTTGTTTTGATAGATAGGACATTTTAAAATCTCTTAATAAACCTAAAACGAAGCAGTAGCTCTAGTTTCTAGAATTCACCTGGGATGTTTGTGATGGAGGCTCTCCCTGCTCAAATTTTCTTTCATTTCCATCAAAGAGATCAAGAGTTCCTCCTTCAAAGATTACCATCCTCAAGTCATTTCTCCTTTACTCCTCCCAACTGTCTGTTTCCGATTGTAGCCTGGCAGCGTATCACACATACAGCTCAATTTAATCATCTAGTTACTACTGGGTAGAGAGATATTGAAGCAAGTAAGTTGTAGGACCACAAAGTTGTTTCAAAAGGCTCAGAATACCCTTAACACTCCTAATGAAGGTTTTCCTAATTCACTCTGGAAAACTTCATCATGATTAATGCTCATACATGCTTGGATCTTCCTTCTAGCAATAAGAGATCTCATCGCCTGTGCCCATGGTTCTGCCTTGCCTCTTGGCTTCACCTTTACACTGGACAGCTTGCTGGTGGCATGCTGGCCCTAAGGCAAGGTGCGCAATATTTATGTGGTTGCAGCGAGACACACTTTCAGACAGTAGGTTTTTGGCAGCAAACTGGAACGGATAAAAAGACTCAAATCACTCTAAACAAGCCAACAATGATTACAAGAGAATCCTAACTGCTGAATAACAGTGTCTCACAGAGTTTATAAAAGTGTCCACAGTCATGGCATTATCCATTTGGTAACCTCTCAACACTGTAATGAGGTCTGAGTAGAATCGTTTTTTGCCCTGACCAAATTTCCACTAAACTTGTAAGGCAGAACTGTCACTCTTTTCAATAAATATTTGACCTTCCATTGGTACAGAATTTATGTTACTTCCTTACTGTTATTTTTTGCAATAAGTTATTTTTGTCTCTGTATTACATTGTGCTATTTGGCTCAGTATTCTTTTTGACAATCATCACTATAACATTATATATGCTAAATGTTTTAAAATATGTGTGGATAAAAATTGGATGATATACTTGTGAAGATATTGCAACACAACAGTGAGAACTGCTGCCCTGGGAAACACTTGCCTTCTTTATTAGGGTACAGTTAAAACAACCTCTGGTATTAGACTGAAGGTACTGATGCTACAGACATATAAACTTTGCACCTCTTTAATATCCTTTTTTTGCCCCACAGACTTATTTTCTCTGACTAAGAAATGACTTCCAGTGGGTGTTCTCATGTTTAACTTTTTTTTTCTTAACTGACTCTCCTCTGATCATTGAATATACTACCAGTTATGCCAACACAAAGAACACTTTAAATCTTGCTTATATTAGTTTCCCCAAATAATCTCCCTTTCCATAGACCTATCCCTACCATGGACCACTGTTTTTGACTTCACAATAGCCACTTGCTAATTATTAATAATTAGTATGTGGAGAATTCATGTTTGCATTTGAAAGGTAGCAGGGTTTCAGTGTAACTAATTCATACCATAAATTGTGGAGGCAAGAATAATTTTCAGGGTACATTCTCCAAATGATATTATGGTATCTTCACATCATAGGCCATTTCAAAATCACAGAAAAAAACACCATAATATTAGAAAGCCCTATGTAAACCTCTTTACCAGATCCATTTTAATGATTATTCCCATTACATAACTTTATACTTAGTCTTATCCTGTAATTTTTTCCCGTCCATTATATCTTGTTTCCTATCTACCTTCAAGGAGAAGACTTACCTCTATTTGAAAAGAAACACCTCTATACTCTACCTCCATCTAATACATGTATATATTTCCTAGAAGAATGGGTGGTCTCATCTTATTTCTTCTTCTATATATGTAAAAATGTTACTGACACAGAGGAGAGAGAACTGATTAAAGTAGGAAACAGCCATTTAATTACAACCATTTAATTACAACAACAGCTGTAATTTCAACTTTGGTTTTACTTTCACAAGCCGTTCAAACTGTGCTCAATGGTGATGATGGTGGTAATACTAGTTGTGTCTCAGAAAATGGCAGCCCACCACTTTTTGACATACCACAGTTTATTAAAATGTTTAACATATATTTAATAAAATAGAATTAAAACTGGACAACTAATCTGAAACTGTAAAAAGAGTTTTCTTAGAAAAGTGCAAATTCTATTCATAACTTCATAGTCAATGGAGCTGAGAGAAATTTTATGAACATGTAGTGTTAAATTTATTAAAAAGGAGGCCATTAGACTAAGGTGGCTCTATGCTATGGTGTCTACATTTGGCAGCCAAAATGCAAGTCTGTAAGTGCCTCATGGGTACCAATCAAAACCTAAGGACAACCAATAACAGACGGCCAACTAGGCTTTAAGTCCTTGGTTGCCTTCTGCCTTGCCTTGTCTCTATAAAAGTCTTTCCCCCAACTTCTGTCAGTGGAGTGCTCCTAGCAACTTCTGGTTTGGTGCTGCCCAATTCAAATTGATTTTTTGTTCAAATAAACCCTTGAAAAAAAAATTTTTTTTTTCCCCCACAGAAACAGTATTGCATTTATTTTATGGCGGAGACAAGTGGATTATAACATCTGCTCTTAACATTTTTTTTTAAATTTATTTTTTAAATTTATTGGGGTGACAATTGTTAATAAAATTACATAGATTTCAGGTGTACAATTCTGTATTACATCATCTATAAATCCCATTGTGTGTTCACCACCCAGAGTCATTTCTCCTTCCATCACCATATATTTGATCCCCCTTACCCTCATCTCCCACCCCCCACCCCCCTTACCCTCTGGTAACCACTAAACTATTGTTTGTGTCTATGAGTTTCTGTTTCTCATTTGTTTGTCTTGTTCTTTTGTTGGTTTTGGTTTAGAAAAATTTTAATATTCTTCAGTTTATCTCTGAACAAGACACGTATACAGAAATATTCACACATTTATAAAAACGTATGGGATATGGCCACTGTTTCAATTTTATTTGATATATTTACTTGCCAAAAGGTTAAGGAAATCAGAGAGAATATGAGGAAAAAAAATGAATTCTGTGTTTACTGAGGTTAGCGTGTGATTAGCTGAAAATTGTTTGCTAGTATTTAAGAAAGGTTCTCGCATGCTGGACAGAAAATTCCTCATCTACTGATATTCAGTATAACTTTTTTAGGCATTAAAATAGGTTCCCCTATTTTCCCAAACATCTCATAAGAGGTACTTGAAAACCACTAATATCCTAAACAAATTGCATTATCTTTTAAGGGAACATTTCAACCATTTCTCATGATATTTTCCCCCAAATTTTTTAGTTAATTGTCCTGAATTGTTATGGATTTTCATTGCTTCACCTGTGGCCCATCTTTCTGCCTTATGGGGCTCTGTGTATCTTTCCCTTAATCTCTAGCACTCCAGCCCTCTCTCCCCATATGAAGGACTCAATACCTGGTTACAGCCCAAAAAGCAAACTGCAACATGATAGAATTAATCTAGCACACAGATTTGCTCATCTTGATTTGTACCATTGAGTAGTTCAAAAAAAAAGAAAAAGGAAAAAGAAGAAGTGATTTAAAATCGTATTAGTACTTGTATTAGTCAGGATTCCTCAGAGAAACAGAACCAAGGATGTACACATATATAGAAAAAAAATATTATAAGGAATTGGCTCACACGGCAATGGAGGCTGGTGAGCCCCAAGATCTGCAGAGTGGGTCAGTAAGCTGGAAGCCCAGGAGAACCAACGATGCCGTTCCAGTCTGAGTCTGAAGGCCTAAAAGCCAGGAGAGCCGATGGTGTAGCTCCATTTCAAAGGCCCGGAGGCTTGAGACCCAGAAAGTACTGATATTTCATTCTGACTCCAAAATCAGGAAAAAGCTGAGGTCCCAGTTCAAAGGAGTCAGTCTTTTCGTTGTATTTAGGCCTTCAGCTGATTGGGTGAAGCCCACGCTCATTAGGAAGGGCAATACGCTTTACCCAGTCTATCCATTCAAATGTTATTAAGTGGAGGCTTATATTTATAATACATATGAGATGATCATAGTGTGGCAAATTTCTATCCTTTTTTATAACTAGATTTCAACTGAATTTTATTTCTTTAATTAAAAATATTCACAGCATTTGTCACTTTCTGAAATTACCATGTTTGCTTATTTACTATCTCTCCACAACCAACAAGAACGTAAGCGTCATGAAGGGCAATAAACATTGACTAAATGTTGAAAAATGCCAATCTCCACTGCTAAAATTTTTCTGGGAATTGAAGACCTCTGTTGACTTAATAAGTAGAAGGCAAACTAAAACAAAGCATAATAAATAAATTCATTCCCTAATATACTGTTACAATATAACCTGTTTAAAAAAAATGTGACGACTAGTATTTCTTATATTTACTTCAGGAGCCATATCCTAAATAGGAAACAAAAAATTCATATGGAATATTCATGTGTCACATGTATTTAATTTAAAAAGTCTGTTAAAATAATTCATTCACAAAGTGACTGAAATATTAAAATACGTTTGTGGGAAAGTTTAAAAATTATGATAATAACATTAAATACATTGATAAAATATATATGAACATCCTTTATAAATTCCAAAGGCCTTTTATGTATATAATTTGAAACTTACAACATTCTGATATTTAATGAAGTAGATTGCAGAGAGAAATAAAAGTACTGAGTTTTCTCATTTCTCCTTCTGTCTCTAAAAACCCTATGATATCACATACAGAATGAGTGCTTAAGAAATATTTGGGAATAATTATGATGATAATAATATAGTGGCGAGGTTGACATTCTCTTTCGGGGCATTATATGGACATAAGGTTGAATGTCAAGGAAAGAACACATAAGAAGATTGGAGGTGAGGCCTTGGCTCACTCAGTGAGTATTTATCATTAAATTTAGATCACTCTGGCTCCCTGTGTGCTGATACAAAATTCATTCCCTTTCTCTTCCACTCTTATAGTTTATGCTAAAATGAGAAGAATCACTTGAATCATTACAAAATTCGTGCAGTGAGAGTCTGAAGTTAGCAGGTTCTTAATATTTTTAAGGCTAGTCATCTATTTTGAAGGTCATTTGACGAAGATTCTGGCTCCACAGTTCACTAACTTGCCAACATTTGAGCCTCAGTGTTCCAAAATGTAAAACAAGTAGCAGTTCCTCATAGATTAGTGGAGAACATGCAATGAGGGAATGTGCAGAAAGCTCCTAGCTCAACCTATTATATAATAGGTCCTCAACAAACAATCTAACTCCAATCCCTCCCCACTCCTACAGTATTGCTGTAATGAAGCTGCAAGCTTGTTCAGCAACGCGGCCCAATACTGCTGTAATGAGCCAGATTGCTCAGATAATTGACAGGCTCCCACCAAATGCAAGATTGATAGATTCAATATAAGTGTATGCAGTTACCCATTCTTGTAATAGAGAGTTCTCATTAAGGAAATGGATTAACTGGCTTACTGATGTTTTAGTGAGAGCCAGATCTGAATAAGTGGACTCTGCGGTCCTGAGAAAAGCAAATTAAACAGTAATAAAGGGAGAAATGTGCTTGCTTTGGCTGAAGTCTCAGCCATAGGCTGAAATCAGGGCTTTGAGTTTAACATCTGTCAGTGTGAGTGGACATTTATGTCTGACAGATGAAAATGCTCTGATTTTTCCCCTGACAGTTCACTTTCTCTCTCAAGATACTCATATCAGTTGGAGGCTGCATGTATGTCTCCTCCCCTAGAAGACTTTCATCAGGGATTCCTAACGTCTTGTTAGGAAATCTGTGTCTGATATAGAACCGTGCTTCACGCTTTTCCCCCAATAAACAGCCAATAAGACATATTTGGGACAAACTACATCGCAATAGAATTTTCATCGGCATTGTTTCCAAAGTATCACCGAGGTCATGCTTCACTTGAAATTTTATTTTAATCTCTCTTCTCCCAGTGAATCACTGGTCCATCTTTTCAATACGGGTATTTGGAAAGACATTTTACTATGATTAGTTTTTAAAGACAAATATATAAATACACACATATAAATATACATCCACATATTATTCATGTCAACATCTTTCTTATCCTGTTAAACAGATACAAAAGTCTTTGGCCGGTGCCTTTTCTCTTTACCAGAACCATTCATTTTTTTCTATTGGTCATTTCCATTACCTTATAAGTAAGTAATTGCTCAATCTTTAAAAAAAAAAAAGGAAGGGAAAAAAACACCTCTATTGACCTCATGTTCCCTACTAGCTATTATTACAATATCTTTTCTTTGCTTATCTTTACAGTAAAACACCCTAGAAAATTGCTCTATATTTGTTATTCCGCAATTCTACTTCTCTTTCTCTCATTTGACCCTCTAATCATGTGAAGACTTTGTCACCTCTCCCACACCTCTGACCGCACCCCTGCCCTCAGCACACTTTAGACAAACAGTTCTTGAGGGCCACATTGCTAAATCCAAAGGTTGATTCTCTGTCCTTACCTTAATTAACCTGTCAGTAGCATTTGAGACAGTTGACCACTACCTCCTCTGTGATTTTTTTTTTCCACTTGGCTTCCAGGTCAGTAGATTTCCTGATGTCTCTACCCACCTCAAAAGCTGTACACCTGAAGCTGAACAATTATGAATGTCAGCTACAATTATGTATGTGTGTGTGTGTGTGTGTGTGTATGTATGTATGTATATATATATATATATATATATATATATATATATATATATATATATATATATATATTTAAAAGAGGTGGAGTACAGCATTAGGAATAGAGACAGTGGAAATGTAATGGATGTGTGCAATGTCAGAGGGATAGTAGATGGGGAGAGGGGGATTATCACTGTGTGAGGGATATAAATGATAAATATCTAACTAAAAAAAAAATTTCCTCCAAGGAAAAAAATAAAAGCTGTTTGCTCATTTTTCATCTTTTTTGCTTGTATCCCATATCACCTCAACCTATCGCCTTTGGAAAATCTACTAGGCATTTCAAATATGATATGTTCAAAACCAAAGTACTATTCATTTTTCCCAGCAAACCTGTTCTTCATACAATCCCTCACCTCAATATATAGCAATTCATTCCTTCCACTGATTCTATTACAATCATTCGAGACTTCAGTAACTACTCACTTTTGTTCATATCTCATCACCAGAGAATCAGTCAATCTGTTGGCTCTCTTGTAAAATACCAGCGTATTTCAAATATGACCACTTCTCACTTTCTCTGACGCTGTCACCTCAGTGTAAGCTATTATCATTTTATCATCTCTCCTCTGGATTACTGGAATAGTCTTCAATCAGTTCCCATTCCTCCCACCCTTGTTCTGTACAGTCTGTTGTAGCCAGAGAGTTAAATCACAACCTGCCTCTCTTCAGAATTCTCTAATGGTTTTCTTTCTCTAAAATTCTCAACTGTGTTCTGTAAGGACCTAGAGATTCTGGCTTTTGTTACCTTTCTGACCCTGTCTCTTCTATTCTCTTTCCCCCCATTCAGTGTTTCAGTAACATGGGCCAACTTGCTCTTTTTTGGACGTGCCAGGAGCATTCACCTCAGGACCTTTACATTTGCTGCGCTGTTTTCTCTTATTGGAAGAGTTTCTTCCCAGATATCTACATGGATTTCATAGCTTTCAGGTCATTACCAAAAGGATGTCTTCTCAGTAAGAAGTCTAATGACTCATTTCAAAATTGCACCCCCCCCCAACTCTTCCCATAACCACCTTACACAAGGTGGTCTTTCTTACACCTTCTTGGCCTTAAATACTAATGTCCACATGACACATTATATGTCTTAATTATTTATTTGTTTATAGTCTTTTCTTAGATTTGAGTTTGAGTTCCATGATGGCAGGAATTTTAGTCTGGTTTTGAATTCCAGTGTTGAGAACAATACCTGGCATCTAGCAGGTACTCCATAAATATTTGTTGGAACAATCAATAAATTGATTTGCTAAACTGTTAGGTTGGTGCAAAAGTAACTGCGGCTTAAAAGGTTTTTCAAAAATTGCAAAAACCACAATTACTTTTGCACCAACCTAACAAAATTGATTTTCTGGCTCAAGTGAGAATTGATTAATTTATGTAAAACAAATTAAAAATTTACCCTTCAACTGGTACCATCTATTTTCTTTTTATACTGTGTTTTTAGAGGCAAAATAAGTCAGACAGACTCTTTCTCACATCCATATGTACATCACAAGGAAGGTGTTCCTACATAAGGAGAAATGAAGAATTCGTATTGCTTGGCTCAGAGCAATGATATTTGATGAATATTCATTATACACATACACACATATAGCATACATACATATGGACAGATAGATAGTGCTACACTTTTCTTATATGTAATCTGACCTTGGAGAGGCCTTTACATAGATTTAAAGTAGAAACCATACCATGATACCAGTAGAAAAGTAAATACCAAATCTACATTGGATTATATTAATACCCTTTTCTATCTTCAAGCATCAAGAATGACTGAAATTCAAAGCCAATTAATAGAGAAGAATTTCTAAGACTTATATTTCCCACTGAAATTTTAATTAATTTTCCTTTGCATACTTTCATTCTGAAAGCATAAAGCCATTGTATTTATTTCATGAAGTCCACTTTCTAAATCTATGGTGTCAATACCTATTGCTCTAATTAACATCAGTGATTAATTTTGCACTCATTGAAACTGCATTTCCTTTTGACCAACAGGCATGTAAGTGACAGCTCTAGGCTATTCTGTTCTACACAAGCTAATTGGTTTGAAAGAAGCCAGGGAAAAACAAAACAACTCAAGTTTGGAAGGTTTCTGAGAAATCAGAAGTCTAAAGATTATTAAAATTTAGGACTCCAAGGGACACAGAGACAATTTAAACAACATAATGCAGGGATGTGACCCTTGTTAGGAAACTGTACACTGTCAGCATGTGAAGAAAATAAATCAAAGATAATGAATTATCTGTTCAGAATGAGATGCTGTGTCAATTTTGAAAAAAATTTAATGATGTATTAATGTTCTGTACTGAACAGGAACTGTAAACACATATGTATTGTTTCCCTCTATAACTTTCATGAATTGCCTTGTTACATGTGGGTATTCAATTAATTTTAACTTAATAAGCATTAAAAATCACTACCTACTGAGCCAATAGTTAATCAAAATAATATTGTTGCTTGTTCTTATATAGGATGGCTGCAGTCCAGCCACCTATGGCATTTGGACTAAAGATAAGAGTAGAAATATTGTAAATTCTTCTGAATACTCATTTGCTGTGACTGAACTTGCTATCCCAGCTGTTTTCCATATACTCAGAGATTAGGACAGTGGGAGATGAGCCTAAATTATAGACTGAGGGGCTAACTGTGGGTATAAAAACTATTTTCCCAAAACTGAGGATGAATAGATTTTGAAATAAGCATTGCAAGATAAATCTCATTTAGGAATGAAATTATGACATCTCAAAAGGCTAAGATTTTTCTTTGCCTGGGATGATGAGGTGTTACTTCTCAGGGTTCAGCTGTTGCTAAGACAAAGTGCTCTCTAGCGTTTATCAAGAGTCATTAATTCTTAGAACAACTGCTTTAACAATAAAGTATTTAAAAACATATTGATTACACAATTGGTGTAAAAAAATTACTTCACAATTATGAAGTAAAGGAGAGAAAACAGATCTTGGAATAAAAAGAATGACAGATATCTTTATTCTAAGAAATGTGTGTGTACCCTTTTTTATAACAAGATAGCATTTCTGATGTAGAAAACCTGAATCATGGAGATAATACACTGTACGTATTCCAAAAACTGGAAACATAAAACATGCTGTATAATATTATCACAAAATTTTGTCTTTGTTGGAGTTTTAACTAGTGCTAATTTCACCTAGGGTGATGTAAATTGATACGACAATAATTTGTTTAAGTGTTTGAGTTGGAAAAAGTACCACTGAAGAACCATTCCGATATTTTACTCATCCCATTTTTCCCAGTGGTACTTGCACTCTATTGTCCCCCAAAATGGTTATACTCCCCTGGAGATTATCTGGGTATTATCCTCACTTTGTTGCTTATGTTTCCTTCTGTGTGGAGGCAGAGTAAGAAATAAGAACCCAGGAAAAAAAATTAGGGTTTTATCATGTGTATCTGTAAAGAGAAATATACAGATACTGTTAGCTCTTCTAGGAACTTTATGAAAATATGAATAATTTATTATGTAGCAACACAGTGAGAAAACAGCAGCTGTGACATCTGTGAATAGTTCTTACTGTGAATTACAAATGGGGTTTTTGCTTGACTCTGTTAAACCAAACTAACACCATTTTAGGGAAACATTATTTTAAGCAGTTGACTGGGCTTAGTGTCCAGGAGAAATGTCTTCCCTAATGGTTCTTCTATTGATGTACAAACTAAGGATAGTTTTCTCAATTAGTAATTTACAGTTGATTATATAAATTTGGAAAATCACTATCACATTTTCTCCTGTTTGAATTAAGCTGTGTCCTATATGTTGCATCAAATATGTAACCTGTGAGAGAACATACAAAGAAATAATTAAAAAATCAAGTATTTTCTCAGTATAACTGAGTAGGCAGAAATACTGTGTTTCCCCAAAAATAAGACCAGGTCTTATATTAATTTTTGCTCCAAAAGATGCATTAGGGCTTATATTGAGGGGATGTCATCCTGAAAAATCATGCTAGGGCTTATTTTCTGGTTAGGTCTTATTTTCGGGGAAACACGGTAACACAGATACCTGCCTTACCCATTTCTTCTATTTTACAAATGTCTTTCTTTCTCTCATTTTGCCCACCCATTCTTCTTTATTCTCTTTTTCTCATACATTTTTTTTATCTGACTTTAGACCTCAATGGGCACATTTTAGGCAAGCTCCAAAATCAAAACAATGAGAATTTTTGTTGTGACGTATTTGCAATTTCTAAAACAAGATATTTATACACAAATTTAATGAATACTTAGTTAATGTTGGTATCATGTGTATCAAGCAACCCATCAATCGATTGTGTTTCCTTACATTCATCTTTGGAAATTTAAATAAATAAATTTAAATTACTCAAAACCTGTTATTTAGGTAGGATGCTCTCATATTCTAACTACTCATATTCTAGAAATTTTAGAGTAAGAGATTCCTTAATCTTTTCTACTAATAATGGATGTCTCCATGCTCTGGCTTCGTTTTTATATGTGCAAGTTCTGGATGGTAGCACCCTTCTCTAGCACTCCCAGTTCCAGACAGTGTTGACCTTTTCCTAGATTTCCACACAGACACCATTCACAGACCACCTCTATGTCAATAGAAATTTTACTAAATGTTTAGGGCTATGGAGGAAGTTTTGCTGCAGCAATAACCTTGGCACTAATCTTCCCCAACAATGATCAACACTTTTACCTCCAAACGCTCCCCTAAAACAGGATTTACTTCTCTTCTTCTTAGGAAAAATTCCATGTTATTTTAATTATTCCAATTATGACACTGCCTTCCATTTAGGGGTCTTTTAATATTTGGGGTCTTTTAATAACTGTTTTGCAAATTTTTATGTTCATCTATTTAATTATCTGATGGGACCTAGCTATTGCTTTAATCGTCGTAAACAAGTTCTGCACCAATGAGACTTTCTTTTGCCTGAGGTACTTTGCTCATTTAATACACTTTCACCAAAGGACTTCAGCCTTAAGTATTCATGACTTAGGAAGAGAGATTATTGTACATTTTTTCTTTTTACCTAGAAATATTCTTTTTCCATTAAATGAAAATGCAATTGTAATCTGGAGATGAATGCATGTGGTTCTCTACAAATCCCATAACTGTTTTTTTTCCAGGCAAGTCTTCTCATTCCAACCAGAAATGCCTACAGGCTGCTCCATTAGACATTGTTTCATTTAAATACAATATGCTATAATACAGGATAAAATACTAATTTGCTTCTTACATAATTTTTTGAGGGAAAAAATTCTTCTATATTTGTTACCCCAAATCACCTTTTAAAATCAAAATAGTGAAACAAAAATATTTAAAGTCCCAATTTAAATATATTTCCCAATTGAATTGAAGCCCTTTCACACATGTAGGAACAGCATTTTCTCCACTTTGGTTTCTGGGCGCCAATGTTTACAATCATATTTTTTTCCATATAAGATTCAATAGAGTTACAGATATATTTGTGTATTACCAGAATATAAATATGGAAGATGAATAATGACAGATTATACTTCAATGATATTCAATTTTAAGGAAGACAGGAAAAACCTTACTTTTAAAAAGCACTAAATGGAAAATAGTTGGGCTTAGATGAGAAATACAGCTCTGCCAGATTAGTGCATAACCCCAAACAAATGGCAGTCTTTGAAGTACCGATCTGTAAAATGGCGGTAAAAACACCCAATTCACACAGATAAGTATAAAGTATACAGTGTGAAAGCACCAAGCACAACACTTCACACAGAACACTCAACAATAGCTAGCTTTCTTTCTCTTCCTGTCTTGAATCAGATCTATATGAAACAAAAAGAATGTACTTAAACTGAATAAATTTTAAAATGCCTTTCAGGTAATGTTATAGAAACAAGGGCGCTAATCTCAAGGATTCTAAATCAGTAGACTTAATATGAACAGCCAATTCATAATTTCATAGCAAATGTTCACAATCAGGAAAAGTCAGAACAAACTCCATTCTGATCTTAGATAGTTTCATAGTTGTGTATTCCCATGTGAATGTTCTTTAAGACTTGCTCAAAACCTACTGTGTTCATAATCCCACTACTCAGGATCACAGATTTAAATCATTCACAGTAATTATGCTATTAGTCAGGAAATGCAATAGATAGTATTCTCATGCTCAGTAATTGGTCACTGGCTACAGAATTTATTAAATGGACAATAACATTTATGAAACAAAATTGTTTACTTCTCTTATATTTACAAGAGAAGTATTTAATCTCTTTCTATAACTTGTCATTAGCAATACAATAACAAGCACATATTATATCATTTATTTGCTATATAAATGCCTAATTTTGCCAGGACAGATATTTCAAAAATTAGAAAACTGGCAAATCTAGATATTCTATCTCAAAGAAAATAAATTGTAGTAAGAAAATATTAAAATAAAATCACAAAATAGCTCTAGATATTTAGATAAATGATGGGAAAATGAGTTGGAGAATGTTTTAATGCGTTGTGTTGGCCTAAATCTAGTTCTTATGGATAAGAGAAAAGTTGTTTGTGGAAGATTTGGAGAGAATTTCAAAAAGATTAAGAGTGTGTACTGACACTAAAACGTGGAATATTTGCCAAGATCAAAACCACTTGTACCATAATAATAAAGAACTTCAAATGTCTCTTTCACTAGTGGTAAGTTCCTGGAAGCTACCAGATTTGTTCGTTTGTTTGTTTAATGTTTCTTCTATCTGAATTTTAGGTTCTCATAGTCACTTCTCTTAAACAACTATAGGAAAATAACATTTATTTCTGACTGAGGAAAGAGTGAAGAAATAAAATGGAATCAGTATAATCAATCTGCTGAATATTAAAATCAAGTAGGCTGAGGTATAAGGAAACAATTCTATTCTTGCTTTAACTAGCCTGAGAACGTGAACTTGTGAAGTTTTCAGTTGTACATAAATTCCTGGAGATTTCAATAACTGTGTGAAGAACCACCTGACATCCATTATCCAGACTGCTGGTCATCAAGTAGATTACTATCTCAGACCAATCCAGAGGCTAAGAATGCAGGACTGATTCTTCTCAAGAATGTACTTTTACTATAAGAACTCAGATTTTCTTTCTTCTTTGGAACACTCTGGGTTTGCCTAGCTGTGATTCTAATTTGCAAACCCTAAAACCCTTGAATAATTCTTTGCCATTTATTTCTAGGCAAAGCCTCCTGACTCTTTGTGTTTAGTCGACATGATCTTGGTTGAACTTATCCAATTAATGCTTTTACAATTTTTTTCTTAGGAGAAGAGTCTTTGCCATTGTTATTATTCAACAAATATTTATTATCTACAACCTGAAAGACATTATGCTACGTACTATGTAGAATATGGAATAAACAAAGCATGGTACTTGCCTCTAGGAACTGAGAATTTGACAGAATCAACACTGATTGACTAATTCATTTTAACACATATGTAATAAACCCATAGTATTTGCCAAAAACTGTGTTAGGTACTAGGGATATTATCGTAAATGAGATACAATTTACCTTGCCTTCATGGATTTCATAATCTATTGGAGAGACAGACATGAAAGACAAACAAACAAACAAAAATGTAATAACTAAATAAAAAGAAAGAAAGAAAAACTAAACAAAAACTTCACCAGGATTTACTTAAACCATAAAGAGTTCCAAATAAGAAAGCGTCCTTCAAGACTAAATAACACAACAATACATAATAACACTTAATATTTATTGAGTACTCATTATTTGCCAGATTGTTGTACATGTTTTACATGTATTTACATTTAATTATCATAACAATACTATGAACAAAGGTGTTTATCTATCTCCTTTTTACAGCTGAGAAAACTGAAGCATAGAGAAATTAAGTGAAGGTACATGGCTAGAAAATAGCAGAGCCAATGTTTAGACCCAGACAAAGTGGCTCTAGAGCATATACTCTCAGCCTCTTTCTCACAATTTTCCTAGATTATGCTAAAATTTGCAATGGAGATTAGAGGTGTGTGGTGGAGATACCTATAGTGTGTATCTATATGAAAGTTTCCTGGAATAGATGGAGTGTGAACTGAGCTTCGGGCATGATTAAGAGATCAGGATATTTTACTTAGAAGGAAGGGAGTTCTAGGTTAAGGTAATAGCCTGAAATAACATAATGGAAGAAGGACAAACAGACTTTGGTGAATGAGGTGTGCAATTAAAGATGAGGCTAAAATGGCAGGCTGGGCTATGCTGTGGTGGGTCCTCCATAGGCAGCCTGATATGGGATGGTTTGATGCTATGAAGATTGGGAAGGAAGACCTGTTAGCAGGCATTTTCTGACCAAAAGAGAGAAAATGAGGTATAAACTAAGGGAGCCACAGAGAAAATAAAAAAGAGAACAGATGCAATAGATTATGTGTAAGTAGACCTGTTAAGATATGGTGACCAAATTGATGGTCTGGATGGGGGTATGTGAGGGAGAGGGAGGCTATGAGATGGGTTCAAGGTTTAGTTGGACACATTTTTAGCTGAGTGACTTACTTCATCTCTATAAGTCTATTCCCTCATACAAAAAACGGGAAATAGTAAACTCATATATATGTTGGAAAGCTTAAATGAGATTGTGGAATTAGAGTATTATGCATAGGGTTTGCTACATAGTCTCCATAATAATATTTGTGATTATAAAAATTGAAAATGACTTTCAAAGTTTACGCCAAGTCAGTAAGCAGATGATTATGCCATTAACCGGAATGAGGGAAAAGAATCATCTGGGTATGTTGAAATCTAGATGCTTGTAATATATCCATGTGGATACACACAGCTTGTAAACTGAAACTGGCATCTTCAGTCAGGAGAAATGTCCAGATTAAAGAAAATGATTTATTTTTAGTTATCAATCATAAGAGAAGATATGTAGAAATAACCTTAGCTGATGGGGTAAGAGAAAGAAGTTACCAAAGGGTCACTGGAGATTTACGAAGAGGGAAGGGTCAGGGAAACCAGAGCCAAAGCTTGAGCCAAAGGATATCTGAGAGGAATCCAATAGATCTGACACATGGTAGATTATTCATGGCCTTTGACAGAGCATCTTCAGTAATGGGCTGAATGCAAAGCTTTGATTGTTACGAGGCAAGAAATGAGTGAAATGAAGAGACAGCTAATATAGACCATCCTTTTAGTTAATTTGGGCATTGAAAAAGAGAGTTAAGAGAAAGCAGGGTTGTTGTTGTTGTTGTGTGTGTGTGTGATGGATTTGAGCATGTTTATTCAGAGAAGAGTAAGTTTAATGGGAGAGATTAATGATGCAAAGGAAAGAGACGGTATGATTGATGGTGAATTCTAAAGTTGGTATGAATAACAATAAATCAAAAGAAAATAAGGTGAAGGCAATATTATTTATTATGGTCCACTATATATTTAATGCTTTGACATTTATTTCATCAAGTCCTAAAAACCCTGTAAGGAATTATTTTTCCGATTTGTAGTTAAGGAAACTGAAGCTGAGAGAAAATAAAGAGGTTGCTAGAGGAAGTAAATTTGGTGAAGTCAGGATCCAAATCCAGACCTGGCTGAACCCCAAGGCCCAATGCGTAAAGGAAAATCGAAAATTTGACAAAGAAGAAAGGATAATTAAAGGAGTTTAACAGGATGTTTAGAGCTGCAGTTAGGGTATCAAAACTGGGTTTGAGGACTTGGGGAAGGGTAAAATCTGTAATTGCCACTATGTTGCATTCAATAGGATTTTAGAGATGGCTAAGTAACTCCAAAAGCATAACAGAGACATGAATTTGTAATGCATACAGTCAAGTGCTGTTATGTGACTTATTCCCGTTTCTTCAGTTCTAACAGAACATCAATATTGGACAAAGGCCAGACTTCTAAAATTCATTGTAAGCCGGTCTATTAAAAATATATGCTGAAGAAAGCAGTTGGACTATTTGTCTATGAATTCTCTAAAACTAAACTTTAAAAAATTTGAATATAGAGAGAATATGACCAACTATTTTATTTAAATTATGAGAGCTAGTTAAGGATATTATTGGGTAAGTGAGATCAAGTAAGTCCTTAATTTGACACTTGCTTTCTACCACATCAGTGAGTAAACACATGCAGAGCACGTCCTGTGCACTGGATGGTGGGAGGGAGGGCAGCCCACTACCTATGATCAGCTTCTAGAATTAATAAGGGAGAAAAACTACATAGGTAAAGCAGGGCATGCTGCCCTTTAGATGCAATTAGTATATACTAATATATACTAAATAAAATGGAACAAAATAATATATAAAGTACCAAATGAGCAATGCTAACAATGAGAGAAATGAAGGGCCAAGAAGAATAGTGAATATTCACTGTCCTAAACATACAGCTTTCTCCCGAGTAATTGGTTCTCTACACCAATCAGTCAGTCATTGTTTTATATTGACAAACACATCAACGTCTACCCTCTACATATCAACATCTACCCTCTGTATCTTCCTTCCAAACCTTTGACCACTTGAAAAAAAGATCATGGTCATTGTCAGCCAGACAGTAGAGCACAACAGAATCAATCACTCTTTTTTCTCTCTCTCTGTCTCTCTCTCTCTCCCACACACACACACACACACACACACACACACACACACTCACACTCACACATACCAGCCCACTGTCTACAGAGACAAACAGAGTGTCAGGGTAAGTCAAAGAGAACAAGATGTCACAGGATTCCCATCACCTACGTGAGCAATAGGAACATTCCTAGTCAGAAGTTCTAAAAAATCAGCTAGAGAAAGTTCATGGAAGTCTGGTTTTCCATTTCTTGAATTCAATTGAAGATTATTTATGACTAAGATCTCTTTACCTAACATACACACCAAACTATATGAGTGAACACTGTGGTGGGAGAAAAAAGATACCATCTGTATTGTTCCTAGGATAAGTAAACATCTGTTGATTTTGCAATTCTATAGGGGCCCAACAAAGATGTATTTTTCTGTCTACTTACACATGGAAGTAACCATTTTCTTAAGTCTTCTAAACTGATGGAGATGGAGTAACATGCTCAAGATGATACAAGGAAATATATTATTTTGCTTAAAATGCATTCTAATTTTTGCAGTACACTTTTATCTTCAATCACAAAGTATTTCTTAATCTGTGGCCACATTCCAGCTCATTTTCAATATTTCAGGTGTTTATGGTTGAAAAGATAAGTTTTCATAGGACTGAATTAATTATCAATATGACTATTTGTTATTTGAAATAGTCTGGGATTTCTTCAAGAATTCTGTGAAGCAAATTGTGGTTCCCAACCCTTTTGCTCTTTGCCTAGCCCCCTTTCATACTAATGATCCCAGGGGGACATTGTCAGAAACTGAAAATTGAGTAGTTTATTTGAAACACTTTATGGATTATAGGAATATGTGGCATTATTATCTACAGCAGTACTAAAACATGAAAGAAATGTAGGTGTTAATTAGATAACTTTATCGAAACACAAAAGTTACTCATTCACAATGAAGAGGGACTCTTCATAGACTGTATAAGTTATTAACCTCTCAAAGGAAAAAGGTAACAAAGAAATGTAAGAATGTGATTTGAGTCTCCTTCTTCTTTCTCATCCTTCTTCACATAGTTAACGTGAACGTATAGATGGCACTTGTTCATTTACAGATATTTACTAATGATTCTCTTTTTTTTTCCTGTATTTTAAAAAAATCATGAGTGGCTTTTTCCTTCTACCCACTTTATTCAGTAATGATCAAATTCACTGTGTTGTAACTCCTTGTGAGATCCTAAAATGAACAATGTTTCACTGATGGGAGATTAGGAAGAATTCAGCAAATCTGTAAATCAGTTGGGGGCAAAATATGTTTTAATTTACAAATATGTATTTCTTCAATACAGAAGTATGGTCCATTAGTGGATTATAAACCTCAAACATGAAAAAATATCTACTCCTTTCAACAATTCTGAAACAATAGTTCATGGAAAATTTGCACGCATATATGATAATCTTAGATTTATCAGAATGTAATTATAACATTAAAGCTACATAAGTGTTATTAAAGAAACAATGATGAGATTGCACATTTTTTCTCTATCAGGTTTAGATATGCCCTTAGAAAGACATAGCTACCATAATTTAGAATACGAAATTTCAGTATATGATTATTTGGCATACTTCAACATGTGATTATCTGGCATACTAAGAAGATATGACTTTTGGATTTACTTTAAATAAAATTGATAATTAGAAGAATAAACCAACAGGAAACATATTTTCATGTGTGTCACAACCTAATACAGGTTACCATTTCCTTAACCGCACATTTGCAAAAGGCCTTTGGTAGCTTGCAAAATTATTGTACCTAAAATTATCCATAAAATACCATTCTAAAGCTGCTGTCCCTTGCAACAGCTATTGTTATTTCCTTGCAGACAGCAAAACATTCACAAAATAATTATCTAGCCTACCTACAATGGCAATGGCTACTATACACATTCTGGCAAAATGTAACAGCTCACAAAGAGGTGGAAGATATATAAAATCATTTAACAAATTTCTTAGAATAATTATCAAGCATAACTCTGCAAAATTAGAATGCAGCCACTATAAGAGTGAATTGGCACCTAAAGAAAATGATAGCAATAACTTGTATCAGTGCTATTATTGCAGAAGCAGAAGTATAATTACCCACAGGATGTGAGGGAAAAAAAATATTTCCCCCATCCATCAAATCCTACACTGGTAATTACTGTCAAATCTACTGTCATTATTCTGTAGTATTATGTTATTTATGGAGCATGTGCAGTTTGCATGGGGCTGCATCTGTTAAACACTGAGTCCTCACTGGAGAACTGGAAGTGGAAGGATAACTCTTTGAAAATCAGAGTTGATCTCAGACAGTAACCCTGGATGTTGAAGACTTTTAGGGAAAATTTTAGTATAAGTCCCCCAGTGGTCAACAATTCAAGAATAGGGTTGTAGAGAATTGAGACAGATACCCAGAATGTACTGAATAACAGTATTATGAACAAATACACAAGACTGAATTGATGCATTGACTTACCTGAGACAGATACCATGTTGCACTGATCAATGGTGACATACAGTGTCTAATTACTAAAATGATTGCACTTACCAGATACGTAAGAATTCCTACCTAAATTCTTTGCAGGAATAAAAATAATGCTTATTCCAAATTTGAAAGACATAAAATAAAACTAGTAATTTATTAATTTTATTACAAAGCATCATGCTCTGTATTTATTTTAAACACAGGCAAAAGATATCTTATTATAATTCCAGATAGTGGATGGTATCTGTGCTCTTCTGATAATTATTGTGCTATTTATTAAAAGTGGGGGGGAAGGTTACATTGGTTGATAGTTTACTTTCTAGAAATCACAAATAATTTTCAGAAGTCCAATATTACATTGACTTAATCTATCAGACTAAAGCTAAAATAACCAGAACCTATTTATAGTGTTTCAATATTCTATACTAACTGTTCATGGGTAATACAATTGTTTATCTTCTGAGAACCCAAGGGCAAATTTTGACATATTCACCAATCACCAACACAATCATTTTCCTATTTATATTTTCCTAAGAGTATCGGAACTATTCATTTTTTTTTTTTTTAACAAAATGTGCATACCTTTGTTACAAACAGAAAATTATAGCTTTTCTAAAGTTAATTAAGGAAACACAAAGTGTGTTTTATGCATTAAGGTAGTATCCCCTCCTTCAAAATCTTCCCTTGGTTGCATTCTTATAAAACTAGTATCCTTCAAAGAGTTTTCTCAGATTTGGAGGTTCAACTTATATAATAAGGAACTGGGACTTCACACAGAAAGAAAAATATCACATATGAGAAACAAATTTTAGCAACATGAATTGACTTTTTGTTAGGTAGACTTTTTGAATGATCATCAAAATTTATGCCTTTAACCTAATAATTATTGATATCATTTTATGTGCCTAATAGTATCTTAGACTTTTGAACAAAAGAGTAAGGTAATAACTTTTTATTTTCTTCTCACCAAATCCTCTCCTGTATGGGACAGGCTATTTAGAAGCCAGAAAGACCGGATAAGTTTCAAAACAGGTTATTTAGGTGTGGGAGTGTAGACTCAGAGCTGGCGTATGGCAATACTGAAACAAGTTGACTAATCCTGCAAAATGTTTTTTAAGACAATGAATGACCCAGGACCGACAGACAATACTGTAGCATCATTTTCAAAAGAGCAATGTGGGTGCACACATACGTGCACGTGCACACACACACACACACACACAATCATTTTATAAAAATAATTTTAGAGAAAAAATGGGGGGAAAAATCACTTACTGAAAAGTCTTCAAAGATTCTCTTGAGTTCTTTGTGACCATGCCTTTCAGCAATATGTGCTGGATCAGAGCCCTCCAAATTTTTCATCTTAGATGCCCAGGTTGCTCCTGAACATTGAAGCAAATAAACAGCCAAGTTCTTCAAGCCAAATTTTGCTGCACAGTGCAGAAGAGTTGGAAGTTCTTTGAAATGAGTATCTGTAAGCATAAGAAGTAATAGAATGTAGTATGTTTTTATCATATCTACAATCCTATAAGAAAGGATTGAACATAATCTACTCCTAAAATAATTCCCACAAAACACAACAGACTTTTAGTGTGATTTTGCATACAAGAAATGGTTTTAGCAACAATGTACTAAAAAGATTATTCATCACGACCAAGTGGGGTTCATCCGAGGGGCACAAGCGTGGTTCAACATACGCAAATCCATCAATGTGATACACCACATAAACAAAATAAAGGACAAAAATCATATGATTATATCAATAGATGCAGAAAAAGCATTTGACAAGATACAACATCCATTCATAATTATAACATTTAATAAATGTGTACAGAAGAAAAATGTCTTAACATAATAAAGTCATATACGAAAAATTCTCAGCTACTATCATAATTAACCGTGAAAAACTGAAGCCCTTTGCTCTACGTTCAGGAACATGACAGGGCTGTCCCCTATCACCTCTGCTTTTCAACATAGTATTGGAAGTCCAAGACAGAGCAATCAGGCAAGAGAAAGAAACAACAGGCATCCAAATTGGGAATGAAGAAGTTAAATTGTCACTCTTTGCAGATGACATGATGCTATATATAGAAAACCCTAAAGAATCCACAAAAAAGTTATTAGAAACAATAAATGAATACAGTAAAGTTGCTAGCTACAAAATCAATGTACAAAAGTCCATTGCATTCCTATATACTAACAATGAAATATCAGAAAAACAAATAAAAAAGTAAAAGAATTCCTTTTGCAATAGCAACAAAAAGAATACCTAGGAATGAACTTAACCAAGAATGTGAAAGACCTATACACTGAAAACTATAAGACATTTTTAAAACAAATTGAAGAAGACACAAAGAAATGAAAAACATTCCATGTCCATGGATTGGAAGAATCAACATAGTTAAAATGGCTATATTACCCAAAGCAATATACAGATTTAATACAATCCCCATCAAAATCCCAATGGCATTTTTTAAAGAAATAGGACAAAACATCATCAGATTTGTATGGAACCACAAAAGACCTTGAATAGCCAAAGCAATCTAAGAAAAAAGAACAATGCTGGAGGTATCACACTCCTTGACTTCAGCTTGTACTACAGGGCAACAATAATCAAACCAGTGTGGTACTGGCAGAAAAACAGATACACAGACCAATGGAATAGACTTGAGAACCCAGAAATAAACCCACATAAATATGGACAGAAAATTTTTGACAAAGCAAAAAACATACAATGGAGAAAAGACAGCCTCTTCAATAAATGGTGCTGGGAGAATTGGAAAGCCACATGCAAAAGAATGAAACTAGACTGCTATCTGTCACCATGTACCAAAATTAATTCCAAATCGATCAAAGACCTAAACCTAAGACCTGAAACAATAAACTGCATAGAAGAAAACATAGGTACTAAACTTATGGACCTGGGGTTCAAAGAGCATTTTATGAATTTGACTACAAAGACAAGAGAAGTAAAAGCTAAAATAAATGAATGGGACTATATCAAACTAAAAAGCTTCTGCATGGCAAAAGAAACCATCGACGAAATAAAGAGGGAACCAACTGGATGGGAGAAGATTTTTGCAAACAATGCCTCTGATAAGCGGCTAATATCTAAAATATATAAGGAACTCATACAACTCAACGACAACAAAAACAAACAAACAATCCAATTAAAAAAAAGAGCAGGGGACCCTGAAGAGATATTTCTCCAAAGAGGACATATAAATGGCCAATAGACATATGAAAAAATGCTCAACATCACTAATCATCAGAGAAATGCAAATAAAAACCACAATGAGATATCACCTCACCCCAGTCAGAATGGCTATCATCAACAAGACAAATAGTACCAAGTGTTGGAGAGGCTGTGGAGAAAAAGGAACCCTCATACACTGTTGGTGGGAATGCAGATTGGTGCAGCCGATATGGAAGGCAGTGTGGAGGTTCCTCAAAAAATTAAGAATAGAATTACCATATGACCCAGCAATCCCTCTCCTGGGTATCTACTCAAAAAAATCTGAAAACATTTATCCATAAAGACATATGTGATCCAATGTTCATTACAGCTTTATTTACGGTGGCCAAGACATGGAAACAACCAAAATGTCCTTTAATACATTAGTGGATAAAGAAGTTGTGGTATACATACACCATGGAATACTATTCTGCCATAAGAAAAGATGAAATACGTAGTACCATTTGTGGCAACATGGACGGATCTTGAGATTATAATGCTAAGCGAAATAAGTAAGACAGAAAAAGTAAAGAACCATATGATTTCACAGATATGTGGTATAAAAAACTGAAAACAACAAAAGAACAAGACAAACAAATGAAGACATAAAAACTCATAGACATAGACAATAGTTTAGTGGTTACCAGAGGGTAAGGGGGTTCTAGAAGAGGGTAAACAGGGTCAAATATATGGTGATAGAAGGAGAACTGACTCTGGGTGGTGAACACATAATGTGAGATATAGATACTGTATTACAGAATTGTACACCTGTAACTTTACTAAGTTACTAATGTGTAACTTTACTAACAGTTGTCACCCCAATAAACTTTAATTAAAAGGAAAAAGAAGAAATGGTTTTAGCAATCTGTCCCTATTTCCCATCTTAAAATATATATAAACTAATATTCTATTAGCATTAATGCCTACTTTTACTTGCGGGGTAAGTTTAAAGACACAGCAATCTCTTAAATGTAAACAAAACAAAACAAAAATATTATAAATTCCCTTTGAATGTACTTTGACATTAGCCAAACACTAAATAACAAAATTAAATAAGCTCGCCTGTAAAACCTTTCTGTGTTTTCTACTGCCGTGCCTAGTTTGCTTCCTTCTGAAACTGAAATGAACATGAAATTCCTGGACGGATTATACTACATTTCTGTGTGAGATTTTTCTTTCAAAAAGCAACAGAAAATACAGGTAAGTACTTTTATAAATATCTCCAGTTTGGAGATTTCCATTTCTATTTTACAGCATTTATATCAATGTTTTGGAGTTTGAATTTCATAGTTACTTATTAGTTATCAATTAGAAGACAGATATTAATTATACATAATTACAAAATGATAAATATAAACTGCTATCCCAATGACCACACACACACACACACACACACACACACCACACACTGATGAATGATGATTTGTTAATTCTTCTACACTTTCACACCTAGATGGAAAAAAATGTGTTATAGAAATGACACACAAGCTTCCTTTAATAGCTGTGGCATCAGCAGAAATAAGCAATGTGAAGGCTTACAGCAACAGAAACAAAGACCTCAAAGCAAAAGTCAATTCTGTTTCAGCAAAATTTTAAAGCAATGAAAACAGCCACCCTGTGTTTTTGCAAACTGAATCTAGCCTTACCTCTTTGCTATTTTGCAGACAAAAATAAAGGAAATTAAACCTTGAGCTTTCAATTCACTTGGGTGTTTCAGGGTTGAATAAATTTAGTTTGTTGGTTGATATGTTTTAATAGAAAACAAAAAACAAACAAAAACTCTCAGTACACATCAAGAACTTACTGTAGGGAAATATTTTACCTTTCAAAATATATTAGAAATAAATGGCTGTAGGTAAATTTATGGTCATATCTTAATGATAAATGCATTGGTTCCTTCTTACATGATGTGCAGTGGGTCAAAATTATCAAATATTTTATGAAGATAGGCTTATGAAAACTGAAATTGTCTAAGGCAGGTACCAATTTTCATAATGAAAATGATGTATTTTCTTTAAAATGTATTAAGATGTAATTTTCTGTTTCATTTTCATTAAACTGCATTATAAACTATAACTGTCTACTGTAATTAAATAAAGTTAATAAGAAAAATATTTGCATGACAATATCTGATTTTTACATGCCCTTAGTCATCTCTCTTTGTCACACTGTACAATATACAAAAAAAAAAAAGTCATTATCTGCCAATCAGTGTTTTATGCACTGTTCCTATACATTGCTCTTCTATTAATAGTAAAAAAAATGTTATTTTCCTTCAATAAGTGTTTAATTATTATAGGAATACTTTTACCTTTTAACCTCACCAACTTCCTCTATCCGTAAATTCATCAAGATTAAGTTAGTATAACATTAAAAACAACCACTTCATTACGAATCTCACTACTTTTGCACACCAAAAAGAGTAAAAAGGACTGTGACAAGTGGTGATGTTTTTCAGGGTATATTTCTTAACAGTCTTGATGCTTTCAATGTGTTTTCTGACATGAAAGGAAGTTCTGCTAATTTAAGATTATACCGCTGATACTAACCGGGACCACAGGTTTGAAGGTTGGCTTCTTTATTTCCCATTTCTTCATTTTTAGTGGTCGCTTAAAAGCCATTAAACTACTAGAATGACATGAAAGAGCTTTGGAGAATAACGTTCCCGTTTCCTATCCAGTAAACGAATTAAATTCCTAGAGTCTTATGAGAGATGATCTAAGTACTGCTAGCATATCTCTAATGACAGAGTATTCTTTACTTCCTAAGGCAAGAACCTCTAATGATGCTTTCTTGGTTAGACACTTATTGTGTCTGCTAAGTGAAATGTATTCCTTCTAAATCCCTGTCTCTTCATATCCTTTGGGAAATACAGAATGGCAGGTACAAAAGCACAGGCTTAGAGTCAGTAGGCTCTGCCATGTATTCACTACGTGAACTCCAGCCAGCTAATGGTTATCTGCACCGAGGCTTCTCATCCAAATTTGTAAGGCTATTGAAATAATTAAATGATTTAACATATAAAAAGTGCCCGGCAAGGTGTTTGGAACAATAACATTCAATAATTATTAGTTTCCTTCCCTTTCTCTGCATCAAATAGTTTGAAGTATCCTTGTCCTAAACCATCTTTGCCCCAACCTTATGATCTCTAATCATTTTCATTTTTCCAAAGTACCTACCATCCTGAGAGCTTGACCCCATAAATGGTTAGACTTTTATAAAGTGAATCAGTTTCAAACCTGCCCAAATGGTCATTTACAGCAAATCTTTTCATTGTCTTGAATGGGGTTATTTTACCTACTCATGTTCATTAAGTAAGAAATGCTCAGCCTGCTAATGTACGTGATCAGTAAGTAGAAAATTTCTAATTTAAGGTGTGTTTTTTTTTTAATATGACAGAGTTAACCTTTCAAAGAATTTGAAATGATTCACAGGAGCTATATTAGTTATTCTAATGTTAATTAAATCATGATCTCTGGCATTATTTTTGCAGAATATCAAATTAAATATACTTGGTATGAGCATATAATATTGTATTTATATATATATATATATATATATATATATATATATATACATACATATATTCATATATATGTATTCATCTCAACAAAGTATGATTATGCTAAGAACTAGTTTGGATGTTTAAGTGTTGTACATTTTATACGATTGCATGTTTTGTATTTTAACCTTGATTTGGTTATTACGAGAATTTGAGATAGCAATGAATCCCTTTGTATTTGGAACAGGCATGCTTGTAACAACATAAGATGAGGACGTCCTTTATCTTAAAAAAAGCTTTCTGGGGAGACTAGCTCCTATCCCAACCACTGATTCATTGTCAGAGAATGAGTGTCGATCAAATAATGTGCCTGTGACTCGGGAGAATTACATGCTGTCCCTATTCTTCAGCACTTAATTTAACTCGAGAGCACATGATCACTAATGTTTTTACTTAAATATATTTATCTTTCTATTGGCTTTTCAAAAAATTATAGAAGTGTAATTTACACTTAAAAATGCACTAATCTTGTGTTTGATGACTTTTGACAATTGTTTATATCCATGTAACCACCACCCTAAACAAGCTAAAGAAAGCTTTATCACCACAGCAAATTCCTTCATGATCCGTCTGTTCTAGTCAATTCCCACTTCAGAGGCAACTGCTTTCTAATTTTGTCAACATACATTAGTTTTATGTGTTCTTGGATTTCATGTAAATGGACTCATCTAGTTTATACTCTTGTATGCCATTTTCTTCTGGCCTCAATTTCTGATGAGAAGTCAGATGTCATTCTTACAATTGTTTCCCTGTATGGAATGTGCTTTCCACGATACACCCTCCCTTCTTCCCTCCCCAACAGCTTTTAAGGTTTTCTCTTAACTTTTGATTTTCAGCTGTTTAACTATGGTGTGTTTAGGTATAATATTTTTTGTATTTGTTTTGCTTGGGAGTTGCCATTATTTCTTCAAATATTTTTCTGCCTCATTCTCTCTCACCTCTCCTTAGGGAATTCAAAAACCTATATGTTATATCATTTAATATTATTTTACAGAGCTTGGATCAGACCTGAATACAAGTAGTATATAGATGAGCAGAGTTTATTTTTTTCTATGGCTTTATTTAGATTCTGAAGTTATCCTGTATTTTTCAGTTTGAATAATTTATTTGACTGTCTTTAACTTTACTGATTCGTTCTCTTCTATGTTGTTTCTATAATTAAAACCATCTTGTATTTAAATTCTGATATTGTATATTTCTGGGATTTTATTTTGTTTTTATTATAATTTCCATTGCTTTGATGAAATTTCCATCTTTTTACACACGTTGCCCAACTTTTACAATAGATTCTATAACATGTTAATCATAGTTATTTTAATGTCCCTACTTCATAACTTCAACATTTGGAGCATTTCTGTTGCTGCTTCTATTTGACTGCCCCTCTTCTGGATCGTGAATGACCTTTTATTCCTTCTTCATGTTTCCTGTAATTTTTTATTGTATGTTGAGCATCGTATTAAAGAACTGAAGTAAATAATATTTACCCCCAGCAAAGGCATACTCTTTCTTTAATTAGACAACTACACTCAGGAGCTGAGTCAAGTTAATCTGTAGATGAGCTGAGCTTGGTTATTTTGCTGTCTTTACTTACATTCAGTTAACCACTGGCCTCAGATATTTTGAGGGCAGGATCATAACTATCAACAGCACAGTTTGGGATTGAGCCCTGGTAAGACTCAGGAAATCTCTGTTGCTCTACAGACTGACTGCCAGCTTTTGGGTCACTGAATGGTTCTTTCTACTCTCCAGTCCTGCCTCCAGATTTATTCACATAAGAATATCTCTCTCAGATTTTGTGCAGCCTGTGTAGTACACTCAGTTAAGGCAGAGCCCTTCCCATCCCAATAGCTGGTGGCATTTCTTCTACATTTATGCCTCTCTGCACTGAGAACCCTATGCCACAGCTCTCCCTATGGTAAAAGTTTTAATGGGTGTCTCAGCAATCCTTTCCCACTCCCACTCTTTAGCAGCCAGGAGCTGGCCCTTAAGGATGCCTCAGAATGCTTTTTAAGGATCTCTCTCAGCTTTCCTGTCCCCCTCAGCCATTGGTATGCTAGTTCTGTGCACTTATGACAGCCTACCAAAGGGAGTTTGTGGGTGATACAGACCTACTTTGTAACTGGGGCGCTTTGTGATTTTTATCCATCACACTAGCCTAAATATACCGCTTAAAAGCTTGCTAAATGTTTAGTTGGTTTGTCTTTACTCCTCATCTCTAGTGAGTTCTGTCTTGTCCTATAAGGGATGAAGGAAATCATGAATTTTTTCTGTCTTGTCAAAGACTTGTCCCTTTCTGTAATTTAGTTCATTTGGGTTTTTTTTTTTTATCACCTATTTCTTCTGGGTTAAAAAATAAATAAACTGTGATTTTGAAGATAATCTTGCTTGTTCTTGTTGTCACAATGAAAACAATAGACTCTTATAATGTTGTACATCCTAATCAGGAGCAGAAATCTTATTAGTCATACATCATTTGTTAGCTCATACATCATTTAGTTATTTTCTTAAACTCATGGCATTTATTTTACAGTTTATAATCTTCCTTATTTGATTAAAATAATAGATTCCTCAAGAAGATATTAAAAAAAGCTTTAAGAATGTGCTTAATCTGCAGTGTACATCTGCTTCAATTCATGGCAATTTTCATTTAATTAATCAAGATTCATTACATCTGTTTTTATTCCCAAGGTGTAAATAAAGAAGCCATACTTCACAGTAAGGTCTAGCCAATTTGCTATTGACTTTTTTTCTGGATAAAATAAATTTTCAGTTTTCAGTTGTTTTGGCCAATGTCTGTCAAATGGTAATTTCAGAAGAACAGAATGAAATGTCTGGGAGAAATTTTTCAAGGAAAATACACATTGATTCGTTTTTCAAATAAAAATACACAGATGAGTTGGCCCACAATAAAGAAATTGAGCCACATATTTGTTTGTGCTGAGCCATTTCTAACAGTTCAAGGTAATCCCTATAGAGGATGGCTAATGATTAGATAAAGTAATCAAACCAAAGCTTTCAAAAGATTAACCTAGTTCCCCAGAATAATAAAATGAGAATATACGCAAGGTTAGAATTACAGCTTAAAAAAAATTTTAAAGTAAGATGAGTATGCAAACTGTACACACATGACCATGTAATGTATTCGTTCTCATAAATCACTATCTAGAATCATAAATATTTTTCCATTCAAAGTAGAATGACCAGATGGCCATTTTAGGACAAAATAACGAAGCACACAATAAACAGAAGATACAAAGTCAGGATATATGCATTCTAATCCCAGCTCAGCCACTAAATCTGTGGCATTTGAGAAAGTTCCTTCATTTCCCTGGACTTCACTTTATTTGTTTTTAGAATAGAGGGCTGGGTTCAGAATTACATGACTTCTGTTAGTCTTCTGAGCTAGAGGGTATGCCACAGATGGTTTTAAGGTAATTTCCCTGGATGTTTGTCAGACGCTAATTAAAGGCGTCAGGATGATATTTGCAAAGGTTGAAGAAAGGTAATGATCTTCATTCCTTTCCTCATAGGATTGGGAGTTGGATGAAATGTTAGTATTTCTGTGGATCTATAAAGCAGAACATTGCTGGGTTTATGAATCTGATTGCTCTGTGACAGGGGGAACGCATAGTATACAGTAATCCTACTTAGAATTTCTGTTTAAGAAGAAACAAAACATACTGCCAAGGTTATCATATTTCTAAAACTTGACAATATAAATTACATGCAAAAGGGAACCTATGCTCCCTCAAAGCCCTTTGCTGGAGTTTTTTTGTCTTCCATATTACAGAAGAGTAGGAACTACGTAGATATACACATCAGTATTAACCTCAGTTTTGTATTTGTATTTACCTCATTAATCCATTCTTGTTACTAAAACATTTTCTTGAATATTTAAGAAAAGAAGTAAAACTTGTATTCATTTTTATGTCCCCTGTTATCTCAAGAAACTTCATACCAGATATTCTTTTTTTCAAATGTTTTAGTTAAATGGTTAAATGCCTAATCAGCATTATATTCCAATGAATCCTGTTTCATCTTAATAAAATTCAACATAACGCCGTTTATTATTTTAAACCCTAAAATTTTAAAACTTAATATTTATTTCTTTTGAGAGGCAATGTTGTGTAGTTAGTGCTTAAATATTAGGGCTTTGGAACCAGACTGCATGAATGGAATCCAACCTCCAGCTAACAGTGTGATTTGGACAAGCTACTTGAACTTTCTGTGTCTCCTTTTCTCAGCCATTAAATGAGGATAAAAACAGCTATTCAACCAGATATTAAAACCTAGGTCAAATGAATCTTTCCATACAAATAAGTACAGAGGATCCTCATTATTCAGGGATTCCGTATTTGCAAATTTGCCTACTGATGAAAATTTTTGTACCCCCCGAATCAAAACTTGTGGCACTTCCCCTGTCCTTTGTGAACATGTGCAAAGCAATGAAAAGTTTGTCACCTGAAGTGCACATTCCCAGCTGAAGCCAAACAAGGCAACACTCTGCCTTCTCCTTTTAGCTCTCATACTGTAAACAAGTGTCCTTCTGGTGGCCTATGTAGAGACACATTTTTCACATTTTTGTGCTTTTGTTGGAAATTTCGTTGTTTAAAGTGGCCCTGTGGCACAGGGCTGAAGTGATGTTTAGTGTCCCTAAGCATGGGAAGGCTTTGACGTGCTTTATGGAGACAGTGTATTAGATAAGCTTCATTCAGGCATGAATTATAACGTTATTGGTGCTGAGTTCAATGGTAATGAATCAAAAGTATATATTACGTAATGTTTCTTTAAACAGAAACACACATAAAACAAGGTTATGTATTGATCGATTGACAAAAATGTGAGGAGAGGCTTGCAGGAACGTAACGCTGTATTTCTCCTGGGAGCAATGGTTCAGTATTCTCTTATTCAGTGATTTTATAGAACATAAGTACTGTGAATGATGAGAATCAACTGCATTTTAAGCAAACCAGAGGCCCCTTTTCCCTTTTGGAGAGGGAGTTTAGAATTGGTTTCCCATTGCAATATGGCCAGGCATTTTCACAAGTGGAGGCCTTCTGTCCTTTCTTCCACACAGTTAGGGAGGCTCTGAGTCCAATTCTCTGGATTCCTCCTCAGGATGAGGCAGAAAAGGGGTGGGTCTGGAGGAGGAAGCTGTCAAAGTCCAAGATGGTGGTTTCCAAGCCTGTGTGTATTTGGGGCCTACCAAGATAACATCCAGACTAGGCCTGGTCAGAGTGCTCCCTGGCAACCACCCTGGAGGTAGAAAGAACAGCCCTGGGACCTTGATGCTGTCTTGTTTATTTCCCTTCCTATCAGGCATAGGCAAAACCATAGGAAAAATGTGGGATGAAAGTGAACTGCACCCTTACTCCGTTGTTCTTAGGTAATATAGGTCCCTTTTAATGACCTATATCTTTTTAATTTGCGTGAAAATTCTGTCTTTTGTGAGTTTCGTAAAACTATAAAAATAAACTTGTGGAAGACTGATGTTCTGGATATGCAAATGTGTGACTGATGAATCGACAGGGAGCGTGAGAAATGAGTGGAACATGTAACGTTGAATCCAGAAAGAGTTCATTGTTCACTGAATACCCTAGTAGATAGAATCTACCACAAAATTTGCAGCAGTCATAATAAGAAGAGAAGAAAAGGGGGAAAAGGAAGAGAAAGGGAAGGAAATGGGATGGCTAATAAATGGGGTTGAGAGGCAGGGACTTTAGGCAGCTCATGTCGGAATGAGTAATAGCAGAGCCGCAGAACATGTAAATGGCAGGTTGGTTCAAGACGGTCTGATCCCAGAGAAGGAGTATTTGAGGACATGATGTGAAATGCCTTCTTATCCAGCGCTGTGGGCCAGGAATAACCAGGGAGTAATATGGCAACATGCAGACTGAAGCAGGCCACGAGGCCACAGTGAACAGCCTGGGAGCTGGAGGTCCATGTCTGGAGGTAATGTGAGGAAGAAAAGGGAGCTATGCAGTTCTTATCAGCAATCAGAATTGACAGCAATTAAATTTAAATCTACAGCATTAAAATGAAATCTATAGCATTGAATCTCACACTTTTTTTTATTACCCACTTTCCACTGTCAAATCCAGACAGTGATAAAGTAATGAAGAGTGGAGCTGCTCTGTGATTAACCAGCCCAGCCAATCTGTGGTTAACCTCAGGTTAAAATAAGAAATCTCTAGTGATTTCATGTCTATAAAAATGTGATCATATTCTGTTCCTCTCTGTTCTTTTGAAAAATCATTTTGAAATTTACCAACTTTGTCTAGGCTGAATCTTGACAGCAAAGGAACCAAAAACCTAGAACGAAACAAGGAAAGAGCCTAGAAAGAGGCAGGAAATCAGGAACAACAAAAGTGTGGAAACCAGATGAGCTGGAGTGGCCATGCCTTACAGGTAGAAAGCCATCCACTGGCCTTTGTGTGGGTCTCAAATGGATATCCAAGGAATGTGCACAAAAAGCAATAAATCAACCTAGCAGGCAAGGATGCTTGATTTCATTGGTAGGGTGCATTTTTTTGGACTTCTTGTAGTCTGGATTTAGTCTTTAAAAATATTACATAATTTTGGTAATAAAAATGAACTAAGGCAAGGAGGAAAATCTAGGCCGTTCTTTGGGCAATAAAGTGACTGGAGAGAGCTTAAGATGCCTTTGGGATTGGAAAGAAAAGTGAAACATGTTAGAAAAACCTGCTAGGGGAATTTTTCAGAAGGAAGGAGATAATTGATGGTCTACGTTAGAGTGATGGCAGGGAAAATAAACAAGAAAGGACAGAGATGTCAGACATTTAAAAAAGTTAACAGGACTTCGTGATTGACAGCATAGGCTCTGAAGGGAAGAATTGGATTCAAGATAACATTCAGGTTCATGACTACAAAATTACAAGGTAGAAAGAGAACGAATATTCATTAGAAAAGGTGACAAGGATTACTGACATGGAGAAGTACAAGTGTGGGTGTTAATAGGGTAGCTGCTGGCAGTGCAATCATGCAGGAGTAAATCAAATTAGAAACATGTGTCTTTAAGGAGAGGATATTAGTTATAAACTAGACTCCTGTGTAACCACTGATAATCACCACAGAACATTTGTTTTGTGAAAGAGGAAGTATTCTGACACAGGGCCCCGGACAAAGTCTCATGTGCCTTATAAGGTAACACTCACAGATCCGGGGATTGGGATGTGAATATCTTTAAGGAACAATTATCTAGTTTACTAGCAGTGCACTGAGTAAGAGATGTTAACACAAAAGGCACTCACATGAAATGGGAAGATAGTCATTGCTTTATAACTCAGCATGTCTTAACACTATAAGCAATACCTACTTTTCAATGGCCAAGAGTTTACATTATATACATGACCAAAACTATATCTGTTACCATAAAATGAACACATCCTCAGGCTCTAAACGGGTGGGATATTTTGGGAGATTTTGGAGTACTAGAACCACTAGGTTATAGTTGCTTTACAAATCTATTAACCAGCATGTTTCAAAGTGGTTGTTGGATAGCCCGAAAAGTGTGTGAATAAATTATAGTTGTTCAGAGCTGCCCACCTCTGCTAAGATGATGGTAAGTGTCATGGTTAATTGTATATGTCAACTTGGCTAGGCTACGGTATCAGTTGTTTGGTCAAACACCAGTTTAGATGTTACTGTGAAGGTAGTCTTTACTGTGATTAATATTTAAATCAGTAGATTTTGAGTAAAGTAGATTACCCTCCGTAATAGGGCTGAGCCCCCTTCTATCAGATTGAAAGCCCTAGGAGAAAAGACCCAATTCACCAAAGAGAAAGGAATTCTGCCTCCAGGCTACCTGTGAAGTGAAGACTGCACCATCAACTTCTGCTGGGATTTCCAGCCAGCTGGCCTGCCCTGCAGATATCAGAATTCTCAGCCTACTACAACCATGTAGGCCAATTCCTTAAAGTAAATCTCTCTCTCCCCCCTCCCCCCCATCCTATCAGTTCTGTTTCTCTGGAGAACCTTGCCTAATTCAGGGAGGAAAAAAACACATCTTATCCATACATGACATAAAAATAAGTTCTCCTACATCTTTGTGTTCCTATCCTTCTCAGAGTAACACAATGAGCCTTTAAACCATCAGTGACATTACAAAGAGCTATAACTATTTGTTAATGACAGAAACCAGAGGGCAAATGAGTCCTTTTAGGACGCAGAAGGTGTGTTTGGAGTGGGTTAGTAATAGGATACTACAAAGAGTTTCTGAACTTGTCAGGAAGTTCAGAAAACAAAAACTCAAGGTTTGGGAATCATTACTTAACAACAGCTACAAAAGTAAGCATGTGTGTTGGGGGGGTTCCCTAAGTGGTAACTTATTCAATCTGTTAATAAAAGAGTCCATTTCCTTTGTGTGTGTGTGTATGTGTGTGTGGTGAGGGAGATGGTTTGTGTGCACGTGCATGTGTGTATAATTCAGGCCAATCATGCATGCATTTTCCTTAGTAAGATGAATGGATACTAGAGAGTCAATTTCCTGCCATCAGTTGCTAATAGACAGTATCTATGGGGGGGGTGTTGTAACCCTATGATAAACTTATAGACGTTTATTACTCTTGACCCTGAAAAACCTATTTTTGTGTGTGTTAGCCCAGTGAAGACGAACATATGTGTCTGGTTACTTGAACAGACAGTTCAGTGCAGCACATTCAGAAGGCACATATGCCAATTTTTCATTCTCCTAATGGAAGACGCCTTGGATAAGAGGTAGAAAAGACAAAACAATGACATTATAAATAGCTGCCTTATGTTCTTATAAACAACTCTTTTGTTTTTGTAGCTCAAATATTATTAGTCTGTACCTCTGTACCTATTGCTGTACAGGGTCTTATGGATTTTAGTGTGTGGCTAACTTTGTTGCCATCAACTAGATAACTAGTGTAATAAACATTACTGAGTGCTAGAAACTCTTCTAGGCACTGGGAATAAATCCATGAACAAAACAGGGCCCCTTACTAAAGGATAGCATTTGTCCATAGTGGCAAATGGGTGATTTGAAGAAACTCATACACTATGAAACAAAAATCACTCAGTTTCTAGGATTGCAAAATAATATAAAGAGCATCTGAGACCATTTTAAACTTGCCTCTATATATAATATTATTCATTAAAGTTATAATTTTAAATAATTTAACAGAAGCAATTCATAGCCTTTTCTTTAAATTAAGATCATCTCCCTGGGAAGCGCCTCCTGACCTTTTTCTCTGGGATCCAATGACACCCTGGAGCTGCCGCTCAATGCAATATATGGGACGCAGTTGCTGAGAGTTTAATAATGTTGTCACTTTAGCTGGGCTGCCTGGGTCCAAGTCCCAGCTCTGTCACTATTTGGGCAAGTGATGTTAATTCTCAAGGCCTCACTTGTAAAGCTGAGATTAAAATACTACCTACCTCAGGATTGTTGTGTGGAATTAAATAAGTTCAAGTATGTTAAAGCACTTAAATTTTTCTTGATACAGAGTACTCGTATGCAAAATTCAAGTGTGCTCTTATGAATAGAACACACACTATAGTGGTGGCACTCTGTCTTGGTTGCCCTCTGAGTGTGTGGGTTGTGTTTTATTATTCTTACATCATGCTACCTTCCCTTAGTACTGTGTTTCCCCGAAAATAAGACCTAGCCAGACCATTAGCTCTAATGCGTCTTTTGGAGCAAAAATTAATACAAGACCCAGTCTTCTTTTACTTTAAGACCAGGTCTTATATAATAATATAACATATAACATAACATAATATATATATATAATACCCGGTCTTATATTAATTTTTGTTCCAAAAGACACATTACAGCTGGTGGTCCAGCCAGGTCTTATTTTCAGGGAAACATGGTATCTAGAAAAGTACCTAGTACAAAGCAGAGTGCTTTAAACTTTGTCTAAGAACTCATGAGAGTTACATTAAAAAAATAATACACACAAAAAAATTTTGAGATAAACAATCACTCTAACAATCACTTCATTCTGCACCCATGATTTTAATCCTGGGATGTAGAATGATACAGAAAAAAATATCTGCTCTCTTGACTTGAATTTCTTTCACATCAATTTTATATATGTACATGACATATTAACGGTACTGCCCATTACTGCTATGTTCACTCCGTGGTTCTCATTGGTGATTCACAGACCAGTAGCATTGGTATCGTCTATGAATTTGTGAGAAATGTAAAATCCTTGGGCCCTTCCAGATCTCCTGCATCAGAATTCTGAGTGCGGTCCAGCAATCTGAATTTTAACAAACCTTCCAAGCGATTCTGATATCCTCTAAAGTCTGCAAGCAAAAGTATTAAGGACAAGAACAAATGGGGCTTTGCTTGAATAATCAAGCAAGAGTGGATAATCAAGAAAATTGAAGTTAAACACATAGTACGCTAAATAAAACTGAAAAGCATACGAAATATGTTTCATGTAAACTTTCCATTCTATTCACAGTTTCTCTAAGAGTTTCTCTCTTCTGTCATTGTTTACTTATTTAAAAATATCTTCTCATGCATAGTTGATGGAAAACACTATAATGGAGGGGAAAATTGCATGCGAAAAGGTATTTATCTTAATTTATTTCTTAGAGTACTACACAATCTTACAGCACTTTAAGAAATAAAGTATTGTTAGAAGCACTGTTTCAAATAAACATCACACAGTATATTCTTACAGAAGTAAACTCCATCCATAACCTGCACATAATGATCACAGAGGATATAATTTCTTATAGTCAGTCAGATATCATGGGTAGAGGTCATGGTTATTTCCCAGGTTTCTATTATTTCAAGAGTTGCTCCTGTATACATGTTACTCTCACCTTTCCAGCTCACCTTTCTGGTTTCCAGGATGACCCTAATCAGAAACTGGTTTTCAGCTGAAAAGCAATGGTATGAAATCAGCTGGAGATAATGCAGCTAACAGCTTTCAGGCCTCACTTGGTCTTTATCGTATCCTGTTAACACTACTGTTGACACACAGTTTGGATTCTCAGTCTAATCTGTTACTTTTTTGTCTTTTTTCATTCATCTGCAATCCTGACCCTTGCATTTATACTGCCCTGTTCATAAGTTATCCTGTAGGTTCATATTCATACCTTATCTCAATATCTGTATATCTCAACTCAGTCTTCAATTTCAGAGATGCTTAAAATGGAGGAAAGATGTATACCACATGAAATTTAGGTTCACGGCAATGGAAAATGAGCCCAAGGGGCAGTAAATTAAAACTTTACATAATCCTCTTCTCTGTTTCTTCTGGATGTTAGGTCTCTGAATGTTAGAGAGCTTGACTTAATGTTAGGTTTCTGAATGTCAGGTCTCAGAGACCTTGACTTACAGACAGAGCCATGTCTGCAAGAAAACAACAAAATGTCTGTTGGCCTACACCTGCAGACAGAGCCAAACTTGCAATAACAGAAAACACCACAAAACAGCTACTGGCTTGTAGGCAGTCAGCATTTTCTGTTCAAACAATGCTACCCTGTCAGCACAGCCCCTATAAAACCCTCCTTACCCCCTCCTTCGGGGCTGCAAGTCTCCTTTAGATGTGCAGCCCGGGCTGTAGCCATCTTTGTTCAGCCCAATAGACTTTCTCTTAATAAAACAGACTTTCTCTTAATAAACTTTCTTAACTTGCCTGACTGTGAGCGTTCCTTTATCAGCCGACCTATCACTGGGTAGTGCTTTTCTCACTCGTTAACATCTTGCACTCTCCGAATCAGTCTGAATTTCCAACTACTTTTAGATATTTTGCAGAATTTTGGGGGTCCTAAGTACTGAGGAGTAGTTAATCAGAACTGTAATTCTTTTTTTTTTTTGCTATATAGACACTAATATTTGCTCTATAGACACTACTGTATCTGAAAGATAGACTTTCAGAAGAAACCATCAGATCTACGTGATATTCTTGGTACAAATATTTGGGGAATACCTGGATTTTGGGGGGACTTTTTGGCATTAATGAATGGTTTGGTAAATCACAAATTATTTTATGTTGTTTTCCCACTCCTGCTCTCTGCAGCAGCATATGACATAGTTGATTACTTCCTTCTCTCAGAAACATTTTCTTCATTACTTCTACTTCAGTGGTTACTCCTTCTCAATCTCCTTTTATGGAAACTTCTCCTCTAGACCTCTAAAGTTTGTACTGCCCAGGACTCAGACCTTTGCTCTGAACTACACTCTCTACAGAATGATCTCATCTAGGTAATGGCTTGTGAATACAAGTTAACTCCTTCCTGCGCTTTTGACAATCTGTCAGCAAGTTCCACCACCTTTACTTTCAAATATTTAACAAGTAAAAGCAAGTCTCAAGACCTCCACTGTCGTTAGCAGGAGATAACCACCAGCATGTCTCCCTAAGACCACTAGAATGTTTTTCTATCTAGTTCACGCTTCCAGCTTCCATTCTTACATACCTATAATCTCTTCTCCGCATAGCAGCAAGATAATAGCCTCAAAGTAACCTAGTTCCCTTTGTCTTAAACTAACTGCCACTTATGGTGATTGAACCAGCAACTGTAGCCTCTTTTAAAAACAAGCTGAACTATTTATTTTTCCTCTCCATGGCAAGGGATTCTCTGCATTACCCAGCCTTTGTAGGGTTCTGAAGAGAAGTTAGGGAAATTCATATACAGGCTGCAGTAAAACTTAACAAGACTGCAGAAGATATTCTGAAACTCAGAATAAGGGAGTTACAGAGGTACTAAAGCAATTGTTTTTCACCAGGTGTGCAGTTCTGCCTCACCACCATACCAAGGCAGAGACATTCCACTGATGTCATATATAAATCTACAACCAAAACGGAAATTGCTCAAAATGATACTTACTTTTACTAAGGAATATACTCAGCTATTTTCTATTCTAGTATCTTATACACCAGTAAAAAAAAAAAAAAAAAAAAAAATTTCCTGTCATTCCCTTATATTAATTCCACAGTTGCTGATGATTCACACACTAGAAAGATGTTCACGAATTATTTCTATGACTGTTGTATTCAAAAGTCCTACATTACATTAGTATATCAAGTTTATTTGAAAACCTTTTATTATTCCACTCCCAGGGAGAACTTTTTTCTATGGGAAATTCTTATCAATAGAAAATGTTATTTTAAAATCAATAATGAAGCATTACAAGGGAAGATAATACTAAAGAAGATTTGACTTCTTATACACTTTCTATCTTATCACTGCAACTCCTCTGCCCCCCAACTTTGCCTGCCTAGGGGGAAAAAGTCAAATGAGAAAGCTTGTTGGCTAGACAGGAGTAAAAATCACCAAAACATATGGTGTGGAGTAGCATTTTACTTATTATAAACAAAGTAACAAGGAACTGACTTCAGAATTTACCAGACACAACTTAGAAAAGAAAAGAGGATGGGGCAATAATAAGACAAACAGTTTTGAACATTTAGCTCCAAACTTTTAAAGAACCTTTGGCATCTGTGAATAATTTCATGGCTCATCCTTAGGGTAGGTCAATACTCAAGGCATATTCTGTCAATTCCTTATGACTACCTTCCCCATCATCTCCTAACCTCCAATTTATTTCAGCTCACATATGCCGTACTATTAACAAATAACAAATGATTAGTAAACAAAACATTTCACCAAATAATCGGAGAACTCTCCTGAGGGATGGGCATCTGGAATTCCACCTCATCTTTGTTTGCTGAATTTACCTCTCAGACTATCTCTAGTGGTTCTACAGAAACTCCTCAACAACCTACCACTTCTTTCCTAAACCCTCTCCCTCAATTTCACTTTATGTATCAAGGCATCTCAAACCTTATCAGCAATTCAACTTGAAAATTATGAAGATGCAGGTGCAAAGCCTTAAAGACCAGATAAGCTGAAGCTGACATTGACCCAAGATTACAGGGTCAAGAAGGCAAGCAAACCATGAGTTCAGTTGTTGTGCGAGGCGGCCTGCGGGGTCTCTGGTCCTGCTCCCCACATAAGAACGCAGGATGTGGTGAGGCCAAAAAGGAACACCCACGGAGCCATAGATGGGGGAGTCATACCGCTATAGTCTCGCTGGCGGCATCCGCCTCTCTGCAATCCGCTCTTGCTAGCTCAGCCACCGTCTTCTTGCTAGCCCCCATTTTTCTGCTAGCGTAGCCACAGCAGTTATATTAGTGGCCAATGGATCACTGGTTACAGCTGACGGCCAACTAGCCACAGCTGATGGCCATCCAATCACAGTTGATGGCCATTTACTACCTGAGCCAGCACCTGTCTATGTGAGGCCGAGAGCCTGGAAACTACTTTCTGGGGCTCTGTCCCCACATCAGTCATATTCACGTCTATCTTGTATGTTTTTAGTATGTAGTTTGTATTGTGTTATTTTGTACCTCAACAAGGAATTAGAGCTTCACGTTCTGAGGGTTGTTATAGGCTTCACAGCATCTGTCATCTAGCAGTATCCAAATAAAGTTTCTGAATGAATTACTTAGGTTACATTGAACTTTCCATTTTTAACTTCTGTTAAAAAAATGTAATTGTTTTATAAAATAAATCTTTGTCAGATACAGCATATCTTTAAATTCTAGCAATGGTTCAAAACTTTCATATGCTACAAACTTTCTAACCTTTGTAAAGACAGAGTAATATTTCCTCTATGTCAAAGATCAGTGTGAGGATGAATTATTTGGCTGGTCTCTAATACATTGAAGCAATTACGGGCTGGTAAACTTGGCTGCCAATTGGAATCACCGAGAAAGTTTGAAAAATACTGATCGCTGGGCCCCACTCCCCCAGACTCACTAGTTGGGATGTGGTGTAGCTTAGGCATGGGGTATTTTAAAGGTCCACAGCTGATTGTAATATGCAGCCAAGGCTGAGAACCACTGCTCTAAACCCTTCACGTTCAGGGAGCGGTCCGAGAACTGGCGGCATCAGCTTTACCTGGGAGCTTGTTGAAAACCACAAGCTTAGATTGTACCCCAGACCTACTGAATCAGATCCATATTTTCAGGGGCTCTGATTTAACCCATCCAGAATTCTTTTTCCATAAAAATAAGGGACCAAGCTAATCCATCCTTTCCCACTCTAAAATTGTTATTCCATAACCAAAAATACACTGAGAAGCACTTTTAAATTTATCTAGATTTCTTTACCTATAAAAATGAAAGACTAAATTCATTCTATCCTCTCCAATCCTACAACTCTTATTTCACAAACCTAAATAAGTAAAATTCTAAGGGAATTTGTAAAAATTGTATTATAATTCCATATTCATACCTTTGCAGGCATTTTCTCCTGCCTAGAATTCCTGTTTGTTTTCTTTTCCCCTCATTAGAACCCTACTCATCATTTAAGACCTAGGTAAATCCCACTCTTTTATGAAGCAGGCCTTGAAAAATAAGGTGTCTTATCTCTAAAATTCTATTGTCAATATAGTCAATTCCACAAAGTTTATCACACTGTTTCTTTCTATTATAACATATATATTATCTCGTTTTCCCAATTAAAGTATGTGTCTTCAGTGAGGAATTATGTCATGTTCCTTTTCTATCCTAATAAAATGTCTAAACTTTGTAAGTGAATTATATCTTGTTAAAATATATGGGGAACAAAAATAAATTTCACTAATCTCACAAGATTGCTTATACAAATGCAGCATGTCATCGTCGTTCCCCTATAATGGACGCTCACCAAGCATAATACAGGTTCTCGCACATCTAGGTGAATCGCAAATGGCTGGGCCTTGGGATACCCATTCTTTTCTTGCTGTTGTCCTGAGGCCTGCCAGCCTGACGATAAAACTGTTTCAAGTTGCACAGAGACTAAACAGACAAAAACCTCTGCTCATTAGTCCTCCATATGCCTACAGCAGACCTCTCATATTCTTTAACTCTATTCCTGTTTTACTGAACATTACATCTCTATCATAGTGTTTGGCACATACTGGGCATATAGGTGAATTACAAACTGTATGTCACAAACTATGCAGGACCAAACAATTTCAAATATATATTACTGAGCTCATGATAACATTTAGAAGTATGATTTTTTTGGCAGTCTCTACTATTTATACTTTTCTTGATACTTATATTATTTTTCTTTTCATTATACAGATAATACATAGGCAGTGTAGAAAACACAGATTAAGTACAATAAAAAAAAAATGTAATCCCTGAAATTTCACAACCCCAAACATAACTACTGTTAACAGGTGTATGTCTGTCCAGATCATCAATTTATAGATTTTAAAAAAATGTTATTAAACATATGTACTTTTCTAAAGAGGATCGCATTTACCTACTGCTACTACATACTTTGCTTTTATTAAATTAAGTATATATCAAAGCATCACCACAGCCAGCTAATCAATTTAAAATAAAATTTATTCTTATGGTTGCTTTAATGGATGTAACAAATTTTATTTAGCTCATTTCCTATCTTGGGAAAATTAAGTTATTTCCATTTTTGGTAATTATAAACAACGCCATGTTTTTTTTCTTTTTTTCTTTTTTTTTAAATAGCATTGTGCAGTGTACAAATAATAAGCTTGAAGAAAGTGAACACACCCAAAACAAAAATTAGAAGCTTTCTTTGTATTCCTTCTCATCACTATCCTGCTTCCTCCAAGGAAACAGTATTCTGAATTGAAAAAAAAAAAAAAGAAACACCACCACCAACAGCAAAAAACAATGCCATGATGAACTATCTCCATCATAAATATACTTGTCTAAACATTTTCTTAGAATAAAAATCAGAAAGTTTTATGATTTAAAAATTTATGTGGGGTGGCTGGTTGGCTCAGTTGGTTAGAGCAGAGTGTTCATAATACCACGTCCCCGGTTCAATTCCCTCATGGACCAGTGAGCTGCACCCTCCACAACTAGATTGAAAACAGTGAGTTGACTTGGAGCTGATGGGTCCTGGAAAAACACACTGTTCCCCAATATTCACTAATATAAATTTTAAAAAATAATAAAATAAATAAATTTGTTCACAGTTTTAGGGCTTGTGATTAAAAAAAAAAAAATTACCAAATGAACCTTTAAAAGTTTGCACTAGTGTGGTCTCTCACAAAAGGATGGAAATTGTCTAAAATATTTAATCAGCAATTCAACTATATTATTGGCTATAATATTTATTAAAGGCTTACATACAGTGAAATATGACATAAAAATAATTGATACAATTGGTAAATACTCACATTCTTTTTGAGAGTAGATTTCAGTTTGGAGAGATCGGAACTCATAACATGGTATCTCTTGTTTGAATATGGATGTGAGTATATCGTCAAGTTCTTCAATGTCATTCTGTTTTCAAACAGAAATAAAACTTTTTATAAGTTCAATCATTTACATAGAAATTAATCTCAGTGCAATATAATAAAAATTATTAGCTGGAGTAACTATAGCATAATCTTTAATAATACTATTACCATATTTTAGATACCAATACAAAATATTAGGGGTTTGCTTAAAAATCAATTATTAAAGTAATAGAAAAATAGATGCAAGAAATAAAAGTCTTTGCTTTTGGATGGGTAACTTTAATTAAATACTTAACTAATTGTAAAATAGCATTGTAGCAGGTCAATAATAACCCTGAAATTTGTTTTAATAATAAATTTTGGTAAAATATATATTACATTTTAATAAATGAAATAATAAAATAATGAACCTGGTTCTTCAACTTAAGGGTTAGAAATGGGATATTCACATAGATTATTTTATTTCTGTGCTGAAGTGAGAAAGAACATTCATCCCAGTCTTTTTTTTTCCTCCTTGCAGATACAGAGTAAGTAACTATATGTCTACACAATTGCCCTAATGTGAGCATTTTAGGAGGAGGTTAGTAGAATTCAAGAGTTGTTGTACTGATGGCCTAACATATTACAAAAAACAGCATTCTTTTAAAATCGTGTTTTGTGAAGCTTATTGACAGGGTAGGTAGGCAGATCGAAATGAGCAGGAGAAGGAAAGGCAATCCCTGTTAGAAAGCCTCTTGCTATAGCTTCTACTTGCATCAAGACCCATTGCAGCTGCCCAGCAGAATTCCAGGCTTACACATACTTCTAAATCAAAGAAATGCATTGTTAAATGCCAGAGAAGGGAGGACTAGACCCCTCATGGGGGAAGAATGAGAGATAAGAGAAGGGAGAGGGGGAGGCAATTCTATCCATAGAGATAAAAACCCTCACTCAATACGGAGAGGCTGCTTCCCTCTCTTTGATCAGCCGGCTCCATGGCTCGCAGCGTACTCACTTTTACTACTTAATTTCTTGCTGTACTATTGCTGTGCGCGTACACACACACACACACACACACACACACACACACACAGTCTCTTGATTGAATTCTTTCCTTCAAGAAGATGAAGAACCCAGATAAGTCATTCTCAGTAACATTATGACTGGTACCAAATTGACTTGAGATATAGATGGTTATAGCTGAGGATGTAGGCCAATCAACAAAGCCATGGGGTGGAGGGAAGACCGTGGAACAAAGGTTCCTGATTAAAACTTTTGTAATGATTTCCAAATAAAATCAGACATACTGCCAATACATAATCATAGAAACTAAATGGCTGAATTGAAAAAAAAAAAGATATTTTGTACTCTATTTTTAAATTTTTCTATAATCTGAGTGCCTCAAATAGACAAGTGGTTCAGGGCTCAATGGCTTTTCTGTGTCCTGCTGAGAAGTTGGGAGAGGGATTGTGTGGTGAACACAATGTTTAGACATAAACGTGTTGAATCACTATGTTGTATACCTTAAACTAGTATAATATTGTATGCCAACTATACTTAACTAAAAAAAAAGTAGTTGGGAGAGAGGATGAAAGTCCTTTTCTCAACCTATCGCTATATAATGTAGACCAAAACCCAACATTAATCTACTTAATACTATGGACTATGTGGAACCTTCAGCCCTGGAATGTAAAAGAAAAAAAAAAAAGAAAAAGAAAAAAGGGAGAGGAGAGAGGACAATAACTACCTTCAAGAAATTCACAGTCATGTAATTACATATGGGCAATAAATTGACGTCTAGGTACAACGAGGTATGACAATTAAGTTTGCGAACTTGCTGCAATGATGTTGCTAAACTTTTTTGATACCAGAGGAATTATTCATTATGAATTTGTACCAACTGAATAAACAGTTAACCAAGTTTACTATCTGTAAGTGCTGAAAAGACTGCGTGAAAAAGTTACATGAAAACGACCCGAACTTTTAGCCAAAAATTCAGGGCTCTTGCATCACGACAATGCACCAGCTCACACAGCACTGTCTGTGAGGGAGTTTTTAGCCAGTAAACAAATAACTGTATTGGAACACCCTTCCTACTCACCTGATTTGGCCCCCAATGACTTCTTTCTTTACCCAAAGATAAAGGAAATAGTGAAAGAAAGGCGTTTTGATGACATTCAGGACATCAATGGAAATACGACAGCAGCTCTGATGGCCATTCCAGAAAAAGAGTTCCAAAATTGCTTTGAAGGGTGGACTAGGTACTGGCATTGGTACATAGCATCCTAAGGGGAGTACTTCGAAGGTGACCATAGTGATATTCAGCAATGAGGTATGCAGCACTTTTTCTAGGATGAGTTCGCAAACTTAATTGTTGGACCTCGTATGATGGAAAGTCCCTATGGGTTAGGTACAGAGTAGGCAAAAGGGAGATGGCTCAAATGCACAGAGGAAGGAATGGCCAGGAAGTGCTTGATGGAAGAAATGACCAAAACTGAGATTTCCATGCATACAAGGAACATTCTGGACTAACTGAACAAATTGCTTACAGTCATAGAGACATTATGAAACATGACCTGGTTAAGTACTTTAGAAATTTCTATAAGACTAGAACAGAATAAGAGAGAAGGAAGTTGTCATGTCAAAATGTGCCTTGTATGCCTGATAAAAAGTTTATAATTCATCCTGTAAGCACTGTGGATTTGCCTACAGCCTATGATGCTTAACATGAAAATGTTTATGCAGATTAAATTATATTTATTTAAGTTGCAGCACGATTGATCGTTATGTGGTTGAATATTGATATTGAATGAAACCTAGTCTATAAATAAAGATGTGACAACTTTATATTTGTTAGTAATTACCCTTTTTAAATTGGGGTATAATTGACATATAACATTATATTAGTTTTAGGTATACAATGTAATGATTTAGTTGTTGTATATATTGATATATCGAAATGATCACCACAATAAGTCTAGTTAACATCAATCACCATACATAATTAAATTGTATTTTCTTGTGATGAGAGCTTTTAAGATTTACTCTTTTAGCAACTTTCAATTATACAATAAAGTATCATTAGCTATAGTCACCATGCTGTGCATTATATCCCTAGCACTTATTTATTTTGTAACTGGAATTTTGTAGCTTTTGACTACCTTCACCCATTTCTCCCACTCCCTACTCCCTGCCTCTGGCTATCATCAGTCTGTTTTCTGTATCTGTGAACCAGGTTTGGGGCTTTCTTTTTTTTTTTTTTGGTTCCGCACATAAGTGAGATCATACAGTATTTGTCTTTCTCTGACTTATTCCCCTTAGCGTAATGCCCTCAAGTTCCATCCATGTTGTCATAAATGGCAAGATTTTATTCTAGACATACCACATTTTCTTTATTCAATCATCCATTGGTGGACATGTAGGCTCTTTCTATGTCTTGGCTATTGTAAATAAAGCTTTAGTGATCATGGGGGTACATATATCTTTTTAAGTTAGTGTTTTCATTTTCTTCAGACCAATACCCAAAAATGGAATTACAAGATCATATAGTAGCTCTATTTTTAATTTTTTGAGGAAACTTTATACTGTTTCCCATAGTGGTTGCACAAAGTTGCATTCCCACCAACAATGCATAAGGGTTCCCTTTTCTCAACATCTTTGCCAGCACTTGTTATTTCTTGTTTTTAATAATTTCCATCCTAACAGCTGTAAAGTGATACCTCATTGTGGTTACCCTATTAATTTTCCATGAAGTCTTTGACAGGAGCAATGTAGCAAAACATTATTGGCAACATGTTTGCATTTTCTTTATACTAAACCTCAAAATGAATATGTTTTAGCTAATCAGCTAATAAAAAGAATTAAGAAAACATAAAAATCCTAACATTCATTTATAAGTTTGTATAAAATTTGTGTCAATGGCCATGAGAGTTCTGCATAGCCTATTATCTTAGTCATTGGTATTTTTACATGAGGAGATAAACTTACTATTTCTTTCCAAAACTATATAATATTTAGTGGGTAGAGATTGGTGTGTCATAGAGTTACTACATTCATGTATAAGTTAGTCATAAGAAACCCTCTGGGCTACCTTCCAGCTCTGAGATTCTGAGTCACAGATGAGAACTCAAAAGAGAAAGAGTTCCCACTAAGACCCTGAGAACTACCATTTTGCACACAGAGGCACCATGAAACCTCAACTTGAGAAATGCTATAACTTACAGCATTGTGTTTTTTTTAAATGAAGTAACAGTGTTCTTAGAAAGAAAAAAGAAAAAACACACCTTACAATGTAGATGAAGACATTTAATTAATTAGGAAATAATACAGATAGCCGTTCAATATTCTAGTCTACCATAACTAGCTGAATCACTTCTATTTTCAATTTAATAATCATATTATTATTATTATGCCTGTATATTGATGAATAGTATAGAAAACAAAAAATGTGAAAAAACACAGAAATAGCTACTAAAAGTAATCTTCAAAGTATTTCTCCCTAGAAGATATCCACTAGAAAAATGCTGATTTGAGTAGTTATGCTATATTAATATTAGATAAAGTAGACATCAGAGCAATGGAAATTACCAGAGACAGAAAGGAACATTATATAGTGATAAAAGAGAAGCTCCACCAAGAAGACATAGTAATCCTTAATGCGTATGTATCAAAGCTGAAAAACACGCGAGGTAAAGACTGACAGTACTGATAAGAGAAATGGATAAATCCATAACTATAGTTGGGAATTTAAATACCTCTTTTTCAAAAATCAATAGAAAAGTTCACAGAAAACCTGCAAAGATATGAAAAAAACTCAAACACACCATCTCATTATCCAATGATCTAACTAACAAGGATTAATCAAATGTATAGAACATTCCATCTAACAATAGCAGAATAAAGATTCTCACCATGCTCCCATGTAACAAACACCAAGACAGACCATATCCTGGGACATAAACAAATGCCAACAAATGTAAAATAATTTAATTTACGCTGACTATGTTTTCCAACCACATGGAATCAAACTAGAAATCCAAAACAGAAAGATAACAGGTCTCCAAATATTTGAAAACCAAACAACACAATTCTAAATAATCCATGAATCAAAAGGGGGGAAGTCTCAAAGGAAATTTAAAAAAATACATTAAACTGAATGAAAATGAAATACACATACCAAAATTTGTGGAACATAGCTAAAGCAGGGCGGAGAGAAAATTTTAGAGCACATACATGTACTGAAAAAGAGGAAACGTCTCAAGCTGGTCATCTAGGCTCCCACTTCAAGGACTTAGAAAAAGAGCATAATAAACTTAAAGCAAGTAGAAAGAAGAAAATAATAAATATAATGCAAAATCAATGAAACTGAAAATATAAAAATAGTAGAAAACATCAATGTAACAAGGAGATGATTTTTTAAAAAGATCAATAAAATTGACAGACTTTATTTAGCCAGACTGACAAAAAACAAAAGAACAAAATACAAATGACAAATGAAACAAGAGATATCACTACAGACCCTGCAGACATCAAAAGAATAATAACGCCATACTATGAACAATTCTATCCACACAAATTTGACAAGTTAGATGAAATGTACCAATTCCTTAAAAAAACACAAACTATCAAACACACAATCTTTCCCTATTATTTCTTACTAATACATGTGAATCTACAATTTGTAATAATTAAAAGTTTAATTAAATATTAACAAACCAGAAAAAAAGAAGATATTCATTACACAAAACGGAATTTCTTGAGATAAATAGTTTTTTACATAGCAGCACCCCTTCAATGTTTGATTTGCTTCTTGGATGAGCAGTGTGAACACAATTTGGGTATAATGGCATTGAGAGACTGTCTTTCAAAGGATTTTACGACAATTTCATATAAGAAATTGGGAGAAACTTTAGATACATGGAATGATATGAAAAGTTATATGTTGTAGGTGTTAAGGTAGTCTATACAATGAGACAGACTCTAAGAGATTAAGTAGTAATAATAACTATCACATGTTGGCCACTTATAATGTGCTAGGCTTTATATCATTTATTTACAATTTTTAAAACATTCCTGCAAGGTAGATTATTCTTTTTAAAATGGCTATTTTTATAGATGTAACATTATGGTCCAAAAATCAGTAATACTCAAAAATCTCAGAACCAATAAGTAGTAGAATAAGGATTTTAATTTATACCTTCATATTCTAAATACATTGCATTTAATACTATGTTTTAGCTGTGGAAGGGAGAACAAAATCTGAAGTACAATTTGAGTAAGGTAAAGAATAATTATGGTTTCATGATGGACACTGTGATTTCAATCATCATATCCATGTTTAGGCATGCATGGAGGAGGGGGCAGGAAAGGTGCCTATTGGCAACCAAGATCTATTCTTTTCATTTTTTAATTAGAAAAGCAAAAGCTCCAAAAATGTTCCCTTTTGTCCCATTGGCTAAAACAAGGGTGGTTAAAAATGTGAGAATGTGGCTTTCCCATCTTCAATAGTAGAGATAGGCAAGGAAAAGTGGTTGTGGTTGGGTGAAGAAACCTATAAATTGACTAGACTATTAACGTAACTTTAAAAATCTGTTAGAGAAAGACAGTAACGGTCTTGATTACCAACAGAAACAATTTCAGTGACATAACCATCGGAGGGTTGTGAAATATTCATAATAGGAGACAAAAATCTATCAAATAGTGGCAACATTTTACTCTTTGCCTTTAGATATCTAAAAGGGAATTCAATAGTTGAGCGAAAAACATCTTGTTCTTCTTACTATAACAAATTGCTATGCTTGTTTAAGTTTCAATAGTAAAAGAAAGGTCACTTTGTTTGTTGCATTGTTCATAATGTGTGCTGCGAAAGTGAGCCAAAACAGCCATTTAAAGGGGAATTGGATAGTTTACAGAACATACCTGAACAAAATTTTGTACTGAAACTTGTGAAAAAAATCATAGGTGAAAGAGCAAAGCAAATACTTTTTACGATTACATAAAGCCTCTTCCTTCCTTCCTTCCTTCCTTCCTTCCCTCCCTCCCTCTCTCCCTCCCTCCCTTCCTCCCTCCTTTCCTTCTTTCCTTCTTTCCTTCTTTCTTTCCTTCCTTCCTTCCTTCCTTCCTTCCTTCCTTCCTTCCTTCCTTCCTTCCGTTCCTTCCGTTCCTTTTTTTTTTTTTCTTTATGAGTCAAAGCAGTTAATTTAAGAGAGTAATCTAAACTAAATAAGCAGATAGGACTAAGACAGAAGAGATATTTCTTTTGCCAAATTAATTTTTCTATGTTTTCAGTGAGTTGGTTCTTAGAATTTCAACATGTCTGTGACTACATATGCAAAAATAAATATAGAACATAAAATTGAATGCAATTTAAGGCTTCCTGCATATATTTTATATTTATTATTGATAGGTCTTCATATTGTTGTAGAATCTCTTTAAATAACTTGGATATTCTAACAAGAAGAAAATGTTTTGAGATCTGAGTAACCTGTGTTGAAATGTCTGCTCCAAGACTCATCATTTATGGACCTTAATAATACTTACCTGACAAAATTGCTTACGACTTGAAATGAGTATGTACGTAAAATCTCCAGTAAATATTAATCCCCGTTTCTCTAAATACTATGATGTAAGCTTTCAGATATAACAAATTACTAAAATAACTGTGATTCAAAAAATGTGTACAAATCTATCATGAGGAGAGTTTGCTCCTTAACTTTAATTTTGCATCAACAGAACAAATAATTTAGTTTGATTTTTTTCTTCTAAATTCTTAAATAATACACATCTTTTAAATTATTTAGAATGAAGTTTTTGCTATTGCAATAGCATAATGCATAAGGCCAGTGGCTTAAACAAGATGGATCTCTATTTCTCTTTAAAATAAAAGCCTGCAATTAGGCAGTCCAGGGTTCCCTGATTAGATCGGGCCCCTATGATGATGATGATGATGATGATGATGATGATGATGATGATGATGATGATATTGATGATTTTCTGCTATATGACATCTTCATGGTCCTAGCTGGTTCATCCGTCATCATTCCCTTGTTGGATAGTCAAAGGAAAAAGTCAGTGAAGGGGAGAGCATAGCTCTACCCTTTTTTTAAGGAGATGATCAGAAATATGCACATATGACTTTTAGTGACATGCTATTGGCTGTAGTTATGTGGCTATACATAGCTACCAGAGAGTCAGGAAAGGTAATATATACTTGGCCAGCCATATGCCCAGATTAAAGCTATATTACTATGTAAGAAAGAAAAGAGAAATACTGGGGGACAGCTAGCAGTTTCTACCATCTTCATCAATCATGTAAAATGATAAACATCATAATTTATGCAAAGGCAATCTGATAAAAGTTTTAAAAATATATTATTAGATCATTCATTGATTGAAGATTGTGCTGAATTTTTCAATTTGACCCCCTTTACATAATATCGGAAAGTCTCAAAACTTTAATTTGACCGAACTTGAACAAACTCATTAAAGGAGATATTTAATGACAACACTGATGAAACAAACAAAAAGCCAGAGTTGTTCTACGCTAGGCATTAGATAAGGCAGTTTCAAGAACCATGTCTTAGCTCAGCCTTAGCTCCCTTTAACAATCATTTTGTAACAACTTCCTGTTAAATGTGTACTTAGACAGAAGTTTTAAAACCAGCACTAACATAGTCAAAGAAATGTCTTTCAAACAAGGCTTTTTCAACTGAGACGATAATTTCCTGAAAATTTTCTGGAATTATTTTGGGTTGCTTTAGGCTCTCGTTTCCAAGCTAGACAACACAGAATTGGTCTCAATGTTTTCTCTTCATCTGATTTTTGTTGTCGTCCTTCCTTTGCCTTGCTCTTTCTACTTCAGTCAGAAGCAGCACTGCTTCAGCCAACAGTTCAATAACCTTCTCGAAAAGGGCTGTCCCTGTGCTTTCAGGAAGCCAGCGGCTTTGTGGGAACCAGAGGCACATATAGGTGGGCCACCTGAGGTTGGGTGGGAAACAATGTATAAAATTCTTCTGCCCTGTCATTATTTGACCCAACAAAATATATAGTGAACAGCTATGTGTCTGGCAATGTACTTGTTTCTGGAGATGAAACAGGGAACCAAACAGCACCTCTGCTCTTATTAACCTTGGAGTCTAATGAGAGGCAGACATTAATTTGAGAAATATCACACACATTGGTATCAAATTAGAATGCAATCAGTGTTACAAAGAGATACATAGGGAGATGTGTGGGGTCAGGAAAGTTTCACTAAGGAAGAGATGTTGAAATTAAAATTTGGAGGATAAATTTGAATTAACTAGGTGAAGATAATGAGGGGAAAGGGGGACTGCAAAAGTTTTGTTAGTTAGAGAAGAGCGTATATAAAGAACATGCGATAGGAGATCAGGTACTAATCATCCAGGAACTAAAAACAGGCCAGTGTGCCCAGAATGCAGAGGGAGAGAAATTTAGAATAAGCGGGAAAGAAAGAGAAGGGACAATCGCTACAGGGCCATAGTGTTCATGTTAAAGATATTTTGTTTTTCAGTCTATACAACTGGAATCTACTGAAATGTTTGAGCAGAGAAGCACACGATGAGCTCTTTCTTTTTAAAAGAACCTCTCAGAACATAGACTTAAGTAGGTCCTGTGCAAAAAAAACCCATGGTGGGGACCAGTTAGGAGGCTATCACAGTAGTTTAGGCAAGAGGAAAAAGTGGCTGGAGAGATGTGTAGAGAAGTGAGCAATATTTAGTAAGTACAATTGACATGGCTTAGTGATAAATTGAATTTGTAGGGTGAGGGAGTAGAAGGTATTGAGGAGACTCTTGTGTCTCAAGCTTTTAAACTGGATTGATGATAATGATGCCTGTGCTGAGTTAAAAAGACTGGGACTTAAAGAAAAAACACATTTGGAATATATCTTATAAGTTAATGAGATAACCTGCAGAGGGAATATTTATCAAGTAAGGAAGAGTACCAAAACTTGGTAAATTCAAAATTTTAAGTTCTAGAAAGTAGAGATTACAAAGGATATTGAGAAGGAAAAGCTAAGAACCTAGAAGGAAACCCAGGAAGATATGGCTTCATGGGAGCTCAGAAAAGAAAATTTATCAAGAAAATGAGTTTGATCAATGGTGTTAATTGCTGCTGAAAATTCAAGTTAAATTGAACAAGAAAAATGTCCACTGGACTCGTTGGGAGAGACTTGAGCATAATTGATATATACTCGTATATTTATGTGTTGATACTTAAGGTAATAAGGTTGATGAGACTAAATGGCTGAACTCTAGGGGAGGGGAATTCTTAGAAGTTGAATTTTCCTTATCTTATCAAAGAGTTCTTTTACTTAATTTCCTGTGTCATTATGCAGTTTACTGTAGAAGCCTAATTCATGAATGCTAAACACAATTTAGAGTTCCCAAATTACATATCCACTTTATTTCTTTATCTTATTGTTGATACTGAAACTGTTCTTAATAAAGAGGCCCCCAAGAATGTATAATTACTTTTAAAATGGTAAACAAACACATTTTTGTCACAATCATTTTCTCAGTCTTCTAATTTCCAAAGGGTTACTAATGATTTGGGGTTTGTTCCTATAAGAGGCAGATTCTCTAATTTTCTCTAATTATCTTGCTATGAATAATAGCTATAAAGGCACATTACTAACTGTGTTTGGTTTGTGCTGTGTTTTCTGGGTTATTTTAAAACATTCCTTATGGCTGAAGATCTCAACCCTCTAAATAACTAGGTGGTAAAAGCAGAAGCCCACTCTCTAATGGGGTGGGTTACAGGCAACACTCATACAAGCACAGTGATGTGCTCTGAAAAGGGCCGTCAAAGCCAGGGAGAAGAGAGCGGGTGTAAGAAATAAGAGAGATGCATTAGTTTGGGAGAAATAAAAAATGGAGGGTGTATTTATTTCCACTGAGTAAGCAGAAACTACAAGTTAAGAAGTCATTAATAAAATATATTCTAAATAGTAGTTAAACATAAGCTAAAATATCCGGGGCTAATAACTATGAAAATGGGCTGAGATGGCTTACAAGATAAAGAATTGTGGAGAGCCCACAGTATAGTTGTGCTAATGGCTAAGCAACCAAACTCAGAAATATTTATTTTTCCTTATAATACTGCTCTATCTGCTGCTAAAACTAACCAATTTACTTGTTTTGCTCTAAATAAATGGATGAGCACACTAAGTAGAATATTGCTGTTTGATTCAATGATTTGTAATTGAGGTGAGGTTAATCGTTAGGTGTGAACTACGTTAATCATGTATCATTAGCCTTCGCTTGACCATTACCACAGGTGGAGATGTAGCACAAAGGAAATGCCACTTAATTTGTCAGGACAATACAAACTCCAATAGATATGCCTTCTTCTTATTGATCCATTCTTATAAGGGACACAAACACTATGAAAAAATGAATCCAGAAATAAATTTCCAGATTGCATTTTTATTGTTCTTTACTCATTTTAAATCTTTCATCAGAAATGTGAAACAAGTAATAAAACTGATGGAAGATACATGAAACCCAAATTATTTCCTTCTTTTCTGGAGGGGGAATTAGGAAGGAGTGCAAATAAAAGTGAAACAAAGGCTACGTGGAGAGCCCACATAGATGTAAGTCAATCCTCTTTAATGGAGAGTGGTCATAATTTCCAATTTAAGTATTAATATTTTTTTCTTGGCATAAAATTATGGAATACTTGAGTTGGAAGTGACCTTGAGATCATATACTCTAGCTTCTTCATTGTACACAGGAGAAAATTCGTGCACTAGGAAAACTGAGCTCTCATGAAGTGATTACTGATTCAGTATAAAAAGCTACTTTCTGCTCCTGCCTCATAGGAGAACTAATTTTCTAGTGTTGTGCTGCCACTTGCCAGGAAATGAAAAGATAATATTCAGCCTTTTGAATAAGAGGTAAGATCTTAGGCATTTTTGAGTAGCACATTTCCTCAGTATTCAAAGGAAAGCAACACTGGAATTTAGAATTGAATGGCTGTTAAAAGTCAGTACCTCACTGCTGAAGTAGAACATGAAGAAAAGTTTATAGCACAAATTCTTCATTTTTCTAGTATCATGGACCTCTGAGAGTTCCTCACTTTCAAAGTGTAAGAGTCATTTATTCACTTTTCTAAATAAATAAGAGTGTGAAAAGGGTAGTTCCATTTCTCTTCCTTTTCTATTCACATCCCTGTACCATAGTTTTTCACTTATTTTTCAAATGTGGCTAGAAAAAAAGCAATCACTTGTGTTTTCCTATAATTTAAGCAATCAATATCAAGTGTGTCCCATGTACCGGAACAATTTGTGTGAAATAAACTGGCTACACAAAGAAGAAAGGCAGGGCCCCTACCTTTAAGAAGGTGGATGTGGGGGGCAGGAATAGCACACCGTGTTTCCCCAAAATAAGACCTAGACAGACCGTCAGCTCTAATGCATCTTTTGGAGCAAAAATTAATATTATATTATATTATATCTGGTACTATAAGATGAATATAATATAATATAATATAATATAATATAATATAATATAATATAATATAATATAATATAATATAATACCAGGTCTTATATTAATTTTTGCTCCAAAAGAAGCATTAGAGCTGATGCTCCGGCTAGGTCTTATTTCGGGGAAACACGGTAATATGTTCTAAAAGAGTTAGCAATCCTGATGGCTAGAACATAGGAATTACAGAGTTAAGAAGACATGGAGAGTGTGTTGTGGTAGGAGTTGAGTTCGAAAAGATTTGTGACTGCACAGCCTTGTGTGCCATTCAAAGGAGTTTCAACCTTCTATAGCGAGCCACTGAAAGTTTGTAGCAAGGGAGTGTCTTAGATAACATTGGTGCTATGGTGAAGAGACTAGATGCATTTGTACCTCTCACAAACAGGAACAGATGAAAAAGAGGAAGAAATGTGTCCATCAACCTTTTGAGGGACACACGGACCTAAATAAAATTACTGAAATGCCTGGTAGTTTCCAGTATCTCTCAGTGGAAAGAATCTCCTGGAGATTCTTTAAGGGAGACAACTGTTAACAACACCTGAGTTTTAACTTAATGTGGGAACTAACCTTTAAGGGAACTAGTCACAACTGGGAAATTCCTCGTGATACGAGGAATTTGTACCTTTTCTCAACCCAACCACATCTGGTTTCATACCATATTAAACATTTGCAGGTTGCAAACCGAAGATTGAATAATATATACAATTTAACAAAAACTGGAAATGAAGTGTGCCTAATAGGAAGATGAAAACATTTTAATAAGTATAAATTAAAACATGCAAAATGATAAATACATGCAACACAAAGATACCATTTTACCAATAAGAAATATAACTAAGAAGAATTATTTTAATACCATTTCAAAATCTCTTTTAACAAATAGGATCCTAATGCTTTGATTAATAATTCTATGTTCTTTCAGCATTTCTACTTATTTTGGTTTTTACATTGTTCCAACACAAAGTTAACTTTATTGCTCCCCTAGACACTTTTGTAAATAGTATGAAAGTCTCAAAGGTTTTAATTATCTCAGTTAAATAGGAGTTACTAGTATTTCTAACACTGGTACTTGAATTCTAATCATCTTCCCAAATTGGGCTGTGGATTTTTCCATTGAATCTCTCTTGAATTAACTGTTTTAGGCGAAGTTTTGGATATTGTATCTCTATGAGATTACGTGCTGGGATTTAGTATCTATTCAAAACAGACGAAATGATTTTAGGGAGCAGTTATTAGATAATTAAGCTGATTTTGGTAAAGTATTCGAAAACCTAATGGACATCATTAAAAATAAACTAAGAAAATCAAATTTCTTATTATCATTTCTTTTTTCAAATTCACAGAATGGTCATTTTGCTACATGCCCAACAGCTTTTAAACGATAATATAAAATCTCTTATTACAAATTCTAGGCTTACTGAAAAATAAAACCCACAGATTTCTCATTATTATTCCTTCCCTCAAATTCAGAGAATGTTCATGTTATTATATGCCCAATAGTTTTTAAATGATTATGAGGCATATTATACTACTAATTTTTAGGATTACTTAAGTGCACAGCTACCATTAGCATTTATAGGAAAACTCAGAATAGCTCTTTCAATATGCCGTTTCAGCTAAGTAGGTAGGATATTGAAAAAATTGAAATCTGCTGGTATATGTTCTTACAGACCCACAGTAACCATGGTGAACAAAATTACAACGTATATTGTTCTTTGAATAGAGATGTTTAGTGGCCTATTTTGCAAAATATCCAAATTTCCCAATTAAATGATAGAGTAGCAAGCACATGAAATAAACAATTACTGCAATATTCTATACTGGAAAGAAAAACCAAAGGTTTTTACACAATTAAAAAAAATATAATCTGTGTGGGAGGGAAGTCCAATGTCAAAAATACAATCTATGTGGGAGAAAATCCAAATGCCAGCAAGGAGAAGCAGAGTGTGTTGGGATATCTCCTCTGAGGCCAAACATCCCTAAAATACACAAAGGAAATGCCCCTGTCGGCCACTCACCATCTTAATGAATTCATCCCAGGGATAACATATGTGGTTCAAACCCCCTGTTATGCCTGATCAAAGATGTGATGGAGTCTGACTGAATGGCAGCCTTTTCCTTCTTTTAGGTGTGTGATAGTATAGCTTGGTCTGCTCTGAGGTCTGTCTCAGAATTTGTTTGATCTAATCCTACAACACGTCTAGGTCCCCTGAAGATAGGAGCGAAATGTCTAAGCCTATCTATTTTAAATTGTATATATTAAGCCTAATCTCTTAATGTCTCTTCTTACACTGTGGTCTGCTGTCGCCAAGCCAGAATAATTCTACCCCTCAGTACTCTCACCTTGGGTTTAAGCAGCTATTTCCTGATAGTAAAAGCCTGAATCAAGCTGTGACTATCCAACATTCTTCCTTTCACTAGACTGCCAGGGCTTGGTGGAGGGGAGAAATCTTAAGATGCAATCATAACACTTATTCGCTTCTCATTTCTGACATTGAGGGTGAAAATGAAACTGAGCATTTTCTAGTTATCTAAAAGCTATGCAAAACAGTTTTTATTCACTCAAATCTGTAGAAAAAAAAATAACTTCTATATTACAGCATTCTGAAAAACTGTCCAAGAGTCAAGAATTACATTTAATTTTCACTCTATAGAGAGGGCTTTTTCCTCTTTAAAGGGAATACCAACACAGCAATGTGTTTCGGGGACCACTTTACTTCTATGCTGACTATATTCATAATGCAATATATCATTTTTATTAATTTTTTTGTAATAGAAGTTTTTAAATAGAAAATAAGGTAGACTTGTCACCAGAAAATGAAATATTTTCTGTATGTCAGGCTATTTCTTTTGTTCTTGCTTTGCAATTACAGAATAGACATATTGTCAAATGTCCAAACTTCTTGGTTTGACAAATGGATATTTTACTCCCTGTAAGACATTTTTACTGTTTTCATTGTTCGAAAATATGCCATTCCGAAAGGAGAACTCTAACAGAAAAATGTCTCACACAAAATAAATAACAAAACCTCCAATTCCAAACTAGGTTAAATATGTAAGGCTTCATGAAAACCCATCAACTTCACTATCAGTGATGGTTTTGTTACAAGTTCTTATAGAGGATTTTGCCGTGGCTTTGAAGACCACATTGTTCATTCAGTCGACTACCTCTTTATTTGTCTCTACCCTCTTTACCCTCTCCCTTTCTCATCTCACTCACACACACACAAAGGCAATTAAGCAAGGTTATAATTCTAATTATCAAGTAGCTATAAAAAGAAATGTCTATTTCGCTCTGAAAATTTGATGGAATAAGCACACAAAGGGTGAAATTTCCACATCAGCTAAGCTTTCTCTTTAATGAAAATGGGTCGGGTAACAAAAAGACAAAATCAAATGCAGAAATTAAACTAATGGCATAAGATTAATCACAATGCAATTGTTATTGTTGTTGTTACATTCTAATTCCATGAGGGTAGGGTATTCACAGCATGTACATGCACTAGAAAATGTCTCAACAAGGGCTCTTCGAGACGACCACAAACTCCTCTCCAAGTCGTCATTGCTGAAGAATTAGTTCGTCACACTCAAGAGAGAAGCAACTTGGGCTTAAAAATGCCTCTCTGCATACTTCCCAGAAAAATTTTAACCTTCTGGATTTCCTAATAAACACTGTTAATTTAAAGCAATAATTTTCACTATCAGATAATAGTGATATGTGAAACTAAGAAAAACATTCACTGAGCTTGGAAATTTCCACATGTCAATAACAATTTCTAGAGTAACACAACATGCTCCCTTTTTGGTGGTATTCTCAGTTTGTCTGACTCTGTAATTTCAAAGCACCAGATAACCTGACTTATATTTTGTGTTTTCCAGATCTAGATAAAAGGTAAAATAATTCTTAGGACTTTAATTCTTCTGTCTTTTTTTATCTACTCTGTAACAGCTTTAACATGAGCCTATTACAATAACTATTCTGGGTAATCTGTCTCTCAGTGACATTATCTGGAATGCCTGATTTAAGCAAACTAATTCATCTGCATCTCTGCACCACAGAGGTCAGTTTCTTCCCTTCCTATTGATCAGAAATTCATTTTCATTCAACCAACATACAGACTCCATATGAAAGCATGCATTCGTTTATCCCACATTAGCTTTTTTAGCTCATTATCAACTTCACGGAAAGATCACCTTACCTGGCATACACCATCTCCTGGACCTGCCACTCCCAGGCACTCCATTGCCTTTTCTGTTGTGTGGTATTTAATCTCAGTTGTGGCCTTAATGACTCCATCACAGTAGACACTGACATTAACAGAGCCAGCAGGAAAATCTTATAAAACACAAACAAGAGTTAGGAGCTCAGTATACAATGTGTGTCTCATATTATTATATCTCTTAGAGAATGTGAAGGAAGGCTTTAAGAATTCATAACAATCGTACCAACTTCTAGCACTTAAATGTTTTATTTTTTATCCTTAGAAATTAGAAACCACAAAGAGAAGGTATAATTTTAGGGTTATTAAAGAAAAAAAATTACAAGATATAAACACATGGTAAAATTATGGTAAAAGCAAAGCACTAAGTCCTTTCTTCTCAACTCCCTAGGTGTTTTTTTTTCTTAATAATCTATAATCATTTTTATATAATACTTTAGAATTCAGAACAATAAAGCTATTTATTAAAAAGTTAGGCATTTGTTACTATTCTTATGAAGAATATTTCCACAAATTATAGGCAAGTTCCTCAAAACTATGTTTGGAAAGAGAAAGAGTAGAGTTGATTGAAATTATAGAACTTTATTCAATTGGTTATAATGAAAAACCCTTGGGAAGGCAAGGTTTAATGCCCTATTATTTAAGTACTAGTTACACCATACATTTATCCAAAGCCTTTTTGTGAACAAGCTGTTTAAAGTAACTGATATACTGCATTGTGAATTCTGCTCAAACATACCAAGAGTTAAAGTCACTTAAGAATGTTGGGCTCTCCATTCTCCAATAAAAGAATAACAATTAACATTTATTTCAATGGAAAAGTCGTGTTTTATTGTAACAAACAAAATTGAGCTCTTTAAATTCATTTTCAGAACATATTTTAAAAACTTTCAATCTTTGTTATGGAGACATTTCCCAAATTCTCCTGGAAAATTGTCACCCAGACATCCGGGGTTTGGTATAAGCCATTAAGTATAACATTAAGTATAAGATCAAAAAGCCAGTTCTAACCTCAGCCGCCTAATGAAGCTTTGAATATTTAAACATTCTTAGGGTGTAAGCATTAATTTTACTTTATCTCCTGCAGAGGTTAAAGGACCTCTTACGATATTGCTCAGGGAAATTTAAAGCCAACAAAAGCTATCTTAAGCTTAACTAGATGAAGAGGCTGAAATTTCCTCTTACCATATTGCTTGACTAGGCACTTAACCTGTATTATAAGGGAAATATATGTATAAAAGTTGTCTTCCCAAAGTAAGTATCTATCCACAACAAAAAACCTGAAAGTTGTAAAGCAGGTCTCCTCAGCTACCACTGTGCACACATGGTAAAGGGAGGACCTGGAGTTACTGGAGTCAAATGAAATCAACTTCAGTAAATTTCATAAAGATGATTTTGAAAGAAGATATTCATATTGCCTATCAGAAAAGAGATTAGGAGTATTATAATGGAGTGTTAACTTCCTGAAAGTCAGGTGGTGAATCACGAGAGATATATGGTGAGGTTTGCTTGCTGGTTCTTTCATATAAATTACATAAAATCTAATTTCTTTAGAATCTAACACACAAATGAGCTAATTTATTTCTGATATCTTCAGTCATTAGTTGACTCAAAACTTTGCCATTAATTCGATCTATTGATGATAATGTTGATTTTAGAAAAGTCCTTCAAAGAGATGCCCTTTGAAGTACTGTCTTTTTGTGTGTGCGTACATTTTCATATCTATTGAATGTTGGTTATTAAATTAAGACCTAATTTCTGTTTCCACCAATATCAAGATGGACTCCGTATGGATCTATCTGTTTGGGAGGCCCTCCTTCATAATATATTATTGAATTGGCCTTTTTGTGAATAATAGCCAGTGTGACTTGAGCATTATTTTGCTTTAACTATGGTTACTGTGATGTCTACATTTTATAGCTGTTCAATAAAAATAAAACCGATTACTTTAAGGATTCAAACAGAAGAGAGAAAAAGTGAATTCTGTCATATATTATCTAGACTAAAGTAGGCCAGTCATGTTTAATACTGGAAGGACATACAAATGCGGGTCAAAAATCACCGAACCAATCAAGGGTTGATAAGCCTTTATGAAAAAGAAAAAAGGTTTATAATGGAAGAAAAAAAATGGAACTTCTGGTCCCCATCATACATAGATACACAACAAAATATTAGGTCAGTGCAAAAGCAATTGTGGGTTTTGCAATTATTTTTAATCTTATAAACCGCAATTACTTTTGCACCAACCTAATACATTTGCAAAGGAGCAATCGTAGAAAGGAATTCTATTAAATTTCGTGTCTCAAGTTCTAGGCTCTTCAAGTATCTTTGTCAGCCTTCCCTGCCTCTATGATTTAAGTGGTCTGTCTTTTCAGATGAGGGACAGACCAAAGTGGTTTATGGAAAATATAATCCAAGTGTATTTCTGAAGAGTTCAAACTACATTCACTAATTCCATATAAAAAGATATTTCAGAAATCCATTAATTTAAGAGCTTTTTAGTTTCTGTATTTCCATTGTCTGAGAAGCTGTGTTTCTTTATGAACAAATTTTAGCTCTTTACCACATGGTAAACGTTAAATGAACCCACCTAATGTTTCCATGGGAACTGAAATCAACATGACTCTTTTGATTAGAACATTATTATGAAATAAATATTATTAGTTTCAAAACCTTGGTCATGCCTAAAAATGAATATCAATTTTTATATACGTTAAAATTACCTTCCTGAATTACAATATTTAGAAAAGTTTCTTACTGTTATTTTTAAGCATGTTCAGCAAAATACTTGGCACATCTTAAAGTATTTTTCATGCTCTTTCAATGACATATGAAGTTATAATTTACATTATTCAGAACATAGTTTCCTAATTAATAAAGAGATTCTACATCTTTGCGGATTCATTTCACATTCTTTTCAACTTTTAATTGGTTGTCCCCCTGCTGTGTAAAATATTTGAGCTTCAGGTACCAGAGGAATACCTTCTTCCGTCTGAGAAAAATTAGTGAATTTTTCTAGTTTAAAGCCTTCAAAAGTATTTTTATAAATCTTGGCATGAACTGGCACTATGGTAACTTTCAATTCCTTTAGCACAAAGTAGTCTCTGTCAGAGACAAACCTGTGGATGCCATCAGGAAGGTGTGATTTTTTAGAAAGCAAAGTAATTATAAATGTATCAAGTTATTGAGCTGAAAGAAAGGGGAGAAGGCAAACTTAGAGGATATTTTCTCAAATTAAAAAAAATCAGGTTAATATTTGGAAGTGTGTCAAAAGGGAAAGGAGAAGAGCAGATAGAGAGCATCTTAGGATTTCTTCTCTGTTTGGTATAATTGCACTTTAACATAATTTTGTTATTCTTCGAATTGTTACTAAATTAAAAAGGAATATACATTTTAAAAGAACATTAATATAGTACCATGCTTGGATGGAGAGAAATCTGAGTTCTTTCTGAGAACTATAAGACGGAGATTTAAGAGTATTTGATAGACCTTAAAATTGAGAGACTACACACTCACACACTTAAATGGTTAGGAGGAGGTATCCAAATAAAGAATTAGAGTAGTTGGACTTAGAAGTATACCATTCTCTAACAGAAAATTCTAGTTGCGTACCCCAATGTGTATTCTGTTCTTCCTTTTAGAAACAGATTTTGACTTGTTGTTGGGCACATTTCTATCCAACTAAAAAGATTAGGATTTTCCATTCTTTCCTTCAGCTAGATAGGACACGTGGAGTAAATTCTGACCAATGAGATACCTGCAGATGTGTCTTACAGAAACCTTCTTACTTACTGAGGCCTCCATTTCTTTATCCCAGTTGTGTGTTGATAAACTGCCTCTCCAGAAAGATAAAAAAGAGCCCTGATTTATAGTTTTTGTCAGTTTCTGTGGTGTAAATATTCCCACCATGGCTGATTTCAAGCTATTTCAAGCTACCAAAGTGTTATGGACTCAATTCCATCCTCCTCAAATTCGTATGTTGAAGCCCTAACTTGTAATGTATTGTATTTGGAGATGAGGCCTTATCTAATAGGTTTGGCATCCTTATAAGAAGAGGAAGAGACACCAGAAGTGCAGGTGCACAGAGAAAGGCCATGTGAGGACAGAGAGAAGGTGGCTGTGTGCAAGCCAAGGAAAGAAGCTCTGCCATAAGCCAACTTCTGGTTCCTTGATCTTAGACTCCCAGCTCCCAGAACTGAGAAAATAGGTATTTGTTGTTTAAGTCATCCAATCTGTGGTATTTTGTTATGACAGCCTGAGAAGTTTACTACACAAAGTGCTATCATTGAATATGAAGTAGGGAAGAGATGCACAGAATTGGCTCTTTCAATCCAGTATGAGGTGCGTCCAGCACACCACAGGCTTCATCACATTTCTTGGAGGACAGGTGTGATGTCAAAAGTCTTAGGAGCCATCTGGTTCCATGATGAATATGGCCACATGCTAGGAAGTATGGAATGGTGACTAGAAATAAACCAGGGATCTGAACAAATTATGAAGCTGCCATACCAGTCCTCAACACCAGCCAGTCTTAGTATAGGGAAGTCTGGTTACAGCACAAGAGAACACTTTACAGGGAGCAAACCACATTTTAAGTCATGTTCCTGATTAAGTCATGAGTCAGATGATCACAAATCAAGTTACATGAGCAATTTTTCCAGACTGAAAAGAGACTGGACAGATGGAGGTCTCCTCCTGAACTTTATGTGTTAATATTTTCCCAAAGAATTCTGAGAGTGGGGAAGGGTTGCTGGTATGCTTCTATTTTAGGTTTTTAAAATATTTATTTATTTCAGTTGCAGTTGACGTTCAATACTATTTTATGTTAGTTTCAGGTATACAGAATAGTGGTGAGACATTTACATAATTTATGCAATGATCCTTCCAATTAGTCTAATTGTGTGGGCACAATTAATCTAGTGCCCACCTGGCACTATACATAGTTGCTGCAATATCATTCAGTACATTCTCTACACTGGTTACATCCCTGTGACTATTTTGCAACTACCGATTTGTATTTCTTAATCCACTTTAGTTGCTGATTCCTCCATTTTAACTTGGCATTCAAAAAAGTACAGAAGAATGTTTTAAAGACATAAATCTGCATGGACTATTATTAGATGATGTGGGATACTGATGGACATTATTTCTTGCCCTTCGAAGTCACCAGTTGGTACAGGTATTCTATATAAGATGACATAGAGTTGGGAGCTCTCCTGAGCATGATTCCTCACGAGTAAAAGGGGACAAACAAATTTGGTGGCTTTTATATCAAAAGACATAAACAGAGGACTAAGAAAAGAGAGGGATAATACAAGGAGTACAATATTTATAATGAAAGATAGTCCCCTCAATTCATTTCCCTGTAGGGAAGAGAGGGAAGTTTTTAAATGGTTTACCATACCCTGTCCAGAAGCTGAAGATGGGTTATTCCAGAAAAAAACCACTCCTTATGTTTAGTAGAATTCCTAGAGGGAGAGACTGACATTTTGTTCCTCAGTTGGATGTCTATTTAAGTGTTGTCTTGTATCTTATTTCCCTTGTCTCCAAACATCCTATAAGTGAGTACTTGAAATGTAACTAGAGAAGTTATTTTATCAAAAAGAAAATCGAGGCTCAGGATGATCAAGAGACTTGTCTGAAGTTACCCAGTAACTGGCTCCACACAGAATTAAAAGGGAGCTCTTGGTCATTATTAAGTGTTTCCTCGGCTACTCACCAATTCTGGACAGAGCACAAACCTTTAAGCGTGCGCTGGGCACTCTCTCTTATTCCATAATTGGTGTGGAGAAAAAGGAAGTCTATTGTACAGTCAGTGGTACTGAATTGAACTTTCTGAGACGATGGGTTATGTTCTAATAAATCACTTTAAATATGGTTAGTTCCACTGAGAAAGTGAATTTTAAATTTTGTTTAATTGAAATAAACTTTCAGTAACCAGATATGTGACCACAATATACACCATGATGTAGGCCAGTGCAGCTGCAAAACATAATTTCTCTAGCTGTGGTTGGTGACTCACTAGGATATCATGATTTCAATTTAGTAGGTTTTGACTAGCATTGAAAAAAATTGAAAAGAAGTAAAATTTCTACCTCTCTGCTTACATTACCCATATGTTCTTGCACGTGGTCTACTTTCGCATTACAGCCCTTAATATACAAATGAGAGTTATTTAAAATTCCATGTCTGATAATTCCAACATCCATGTCACATCTAAACCTGGACTGATGATTCCTTTAACTCTTCAGACATTTTCTTTTCTTGGCTTTTGGCATGATTTGTAATTTCTGGTTAAAAACCAGACATATTGTGTCAGGTAGGAGAAGTAAAGTTAGTAGGAATGTAGTGAGAATTTATAGTAATCTGGCTAGAAGTTCGGCTGCATTTAATGTTTGCTGTAGTTACAGGTACCACAAGCTTCAAATTCCTCTGTTATCTTTGTTTTTTCCTTCCCTCTTGACCTTTGCTTCCCTACGTACTCCTCCCCATAAAGATTCTGCATCTTGCAGTATTTTCAGCTGTAATCCACCACCGTTATACTGAATCCTGTGATGGTGCTGGTGGTCAGGCTGGGGCGATGGGAAGCATTCTGGTCTTATGATTAAGTCTCAGTCTCTTAATGGGCCTATGACTCCTGATTGGGGCCTTCATAAGCGTTTCTGCTGTGGTTTAGCTTTCCCCTCTCCACCTTAAGTGAGACAGGAAGACTAGAGAGGGACACAGTTGATGGATTCCCTTGGGATGAAACTCTGGTAAAGTGGTTTGTCCTGGAGAGTAGCCTCTGTTATGGAGAACATACTGGGAGTATTTCACCACGACTACTTTTCCCCTTACCTGGCAGAGCATCCCGAAGATCTTTCTCAGATCTTCACTTTGAGAACCTGGTGAAGTTCCTGGAGGGAAATCCCACAAAATTATAGGTGCCTCATACGACTACGGTTCCCAGGAGATTCTTACTCTCAAGCTAGTCCATACTCAGCAATTCGTCAAAAGTGCCATTTCAGTCCTCCTGACTAGTTTCTGGCTCTAGTGATGTCTGCTCCAACTAAGCAGATCTTGGCTGTCACTCTCTTGATTTACGTTTCACTCCAGATTTGGGGATGGTGATTGGCCCTGCAACCTTAGTTCTCTGATGAGTGCAAGAAAAGTCATTGATTTTCAGTATGTTCAACTTTTTCTTGCTGGAAGAACAGGAGTAACAACATTCAAGCTTTTTACATGACAGGGATGAAACTGGTAGTCTAACTATTGATTTTAAAATCTTTGTTTTAATTACGTACATATGCACATGTACTGGGTCATGATATAAAATGTATTTCTTGCTAGGACTCAAAAAATTTCAAGGAACAGGGCCCTGAAACAGATAAAATAAGACCCTCGGGCTATTTCTGCTGAGGCTTGCCCCATCCATATTCCCATGTGCATAGCAGACAACATTTCATAAGAAAATCTCTCATTAAATTACAGAACACACCAGTTGAAACAACAACTTGGAGAGGTTTAATTATCACCACTGGTAAACAGTGATTTATTTATTTACTATAAATTTTCTATTCATTCATATAGACAGTATTATGGTTTGGTACATCTTGGAAAATATGAAATACTAGTTTCCTGCTTTTGTGAAAAAAATTGGAACTTTGCCATATTTCATTCTTTACACTGGTCTTAGCTACTAGGTAAATTGAACATCAAATCTTAATGTGAATAATTTTATTTGACATTTTGTTCTGCTATTTGAGACATATTATCTAAGTACTTCTTAATTTGCAATGTTAATTTTTCTGTAGTGATTTTAGTTTAACTGGATGTAGTTTAAACTCCAAAACTAATTAGTTTATTGTTCATTAAATCATTTTAAAATGTGGCATAAGAAAGTAGGGGGCTTTGCAAGAGAAAGAAAAGAGACAGAGAGAGATTTTTCTCATCTCACTTTTGTATATCCTTGTCCATGACAAGGTATGAAATGTTTATAAATGCTTAGTGTAGAGTCTTTCCTTTTTATAATCCAGCTCTGACCTCAGCTGTACAAGAAAATCCAGAGAGCGAACACTGCTTTGCATAACATAATAGAAAGGTGTGTAGATACTCTGTAAACAGACTAACCTCATAATAGCTACATTCTAAAAGGGTAAAAGGCTCAGGATGTATTTGACATATTCTTTAATTTTAAATATTTTCACTACATTTCCAAATTCTTAGCAAGATTACCTGTCTTTTATTTTAAAATGTTTTATGAAGTTCACATTTATGAAGTTTTATAAGGTACTTTTGTTCTGTGATTGTAAAAAATATCATGAATTCAAAAACCAAGTAGTCCTACATTTATATCAAAACATTCAGAAATTAATATATTAGATTTTGATTTTAGTACAATTATTGTGGCAAGTGTGGATATTCCATCTGGAATTTTCAATCTGATAGTTTGTCACGCTGCAAGCAAAGTTGGATAGAGAAATAGCTAGCTTCATAAAGTAAATAAGGGAAAGATTGTGTATAGAAATGGTACCATGATGATAAAAATAGTGAAAAAGATTTATGCTTTCCATAACAACCAAAAATATGCTCAGGAGCATGGAGAGAGAGAGAGAGAGAGAGAGAGAGAGAGAGAGAGAGAGAGAGAGAGAGAGAGAGAGAGAGGAAAAAATTTCAAAGTTCAATAATAAAAATCCAAATATCTGCTAATCTTGCTACCATAAAGCTAATAATCTTAGTTCCATATTTAATAGCTGACATATATTAAAGTGGTCTCTGCTGACACATATAAAAACATGAGATGTTGCCGGCTGTTGTTTCACCACATGGTACAAATTAATTTCTCATAATTTACACATTCGTACATTCACGAATCCAGATTAATAATAACAACCTTGGGTATGTGAAAGTTAAGCGCAGGAAACACCTGCAGAACAATGTTAGTTTCTGTAGGGAAGTAAAACCATTTATCATAAATTTATTGAGAGAAACTCAGGATGATGTTGTATATTTATTAAAGCCTAAAACAGTTCTTACCTAAAGCTTTCATGCTCCAGACGGTCTTATTCCAAAGGGCTGGCTGTGCTCTAATGCATTTATTATTTGACATAAATTCAACCTCCACAGTCCCACCAATTACTTCATCTCTCAAAATAATAAATATTTCACCAGGATTCTGCAAGATAAAAAACATAACCCATTAAGCATTTGAAAATGTTTACAGTAACCAAATAACCCATTACATTTATTAATGATAAAGTGTGTACACGATCATTGTATGTCTCCTATCATGTCCATATTTTCAACCATGCTTAGAAATAAAATATGTAAATGTGATTCTCACTACATTTTGAGTTTACCAATTTGATGTCTATTGAATTTTTTTTCCAATACCATATTTTGCCACTGAACAAACAGTGAGGACACAGTTGTTCCCTTTTTCACTTGCGTCTTCCCTGTATGTGAGGCTCCCTAACTCACAGTAATGAGCACCCCTCATTGCTCACCAAATCCTTTTTGCAAATGCTTTTCCTCCACCTTTGTAGGATTAGGTGTGTCTATCTATAAATGAAAGGACTGAACAGGCTTAACTTTATAATCTCTTGAAATTTACATGTGATGAATTTTTTTAAAGTCCAATCGTTTTAAATCTTACCTAATGGAGATTCTTTGGTTATTCGATTTATGATGAGTATCTGTGAAGTTTACTGAGTTGATTAAGGATTATAAATCTCAGTTTCAAGATTTATTAAGGTGGAAAATCTAAATCTATGTACAGAAGGCAATAAGAGTTATTGGAAACCTTTTTGAAAAAGATTTCAATTAGAGATAAGAAGATTGAAATTAGTACAGAGAAAGGAAAAGAATGAACATTTATTGAGCATTTGTTTTATACTAAAATTTATTCTAAGCACTTTTATATAAAGATATATAGTTTAATCCTAACCAACACACACACACACACACACACATGCAAACGTGCACACCAAAACGGAAGACTGTTATTTTTCCTTTTTATGAATAAAGTAAGACACAGAATTATATCTGAAAATGAATCAGAACTACCTAAATTCGAAATCAGCACTGTTTATTACATCATGTCATTTAACTCTTCAAAATAACTAGAACAAAATACTATTTTAGGACCATCTCAGATATCGCCCTTCAAAGGATTTCTTCAGAGTCAAACTAAATTTCAGTCTTTCACAAAATAAACAGGAGCCTCATTTATATGCTCTTATAAAATCATGATTACCCAAAGGTCATTAATGTCAAAGTTCTCGTATTTAAATGTTATCTCCCTAAGCAAAAATCACCCACCAATAAAGCTTACATCTTTAATGTTCCGTACCAAAGAGTTATTACAAATACATTAATGTTACAAAATCATCTCAGCTGAAACACATCCACTTTGGAGAGTTTTCCACCAGGGTTCAGGGCTCCCCAATATTTGTCCACAGGGTACTTTGAAGTAAATTTCTCCTCACCAATTAAAACTGCACATCGAGGAAGGACCCCATCTCAAGGGAACAACCACTGTTCTCCCCCTTGCTCTTGACCCTCACATCCAACATGTCAAAAACACTTTCCTATTACCTGCCCTGTACCTTCCCTAATGCACCGCTTCATCTAAATCCTGAAGGTCAGGACCGGGAGCCCCTTCTGCTCTTTTGATCTGCAACCTTGGCATCACAGGACCTCAGCTCTAGCACAGTTCTTTAGTTCCTACATGGCTCATTGCCTGTCACCTCACTTCAAATCTTTAATGACTTTCTATGTCACTTGGTTCAGATGCCCAATCCTCTGCTTCAAAGTTCTTCAGAGTTCACTTCGATGTGAACATCACTTCTTGTTCGACCTTGACCTCTCCCCTCCTGATCTTAGTAAGCCTAAGCATCCTCTCCAATGTTTTATTCACCCAGTCAACTCATTCTCACTCACGAGTGTTCATACAGGCTGCTTCTTAGGCATCAGATTCCCTCCTTCAGAGAGGGCATTGCTCCAACTTTCAACCATTTCTAGAGAGAAGTTCTAAACAAAACACAAGCACACTGACCACACTTAATGAGGCAGTTACATGTTCATTTGTACGTGGGGCCAGCTTCATGGGCATGCAACCTCTGCAGCTGCACAGGGTCCTGTGCTTACAAGGACCCTGCACTTATTGTAACATTCTGCTGTCACTGCCTTGGAGTGCTAAATAATATGAACAAGGACTCCACGTTTTCATTTTGATTTGGGCCTGGCTGATTACGCAGTGGGTCCTGTTTGTACATAATGTTGGCATGCCATTTAGTTCCTTATCTTCCTCCATCTTCCCATACTTATCCTCTCCAAGGCCCATCTCAGGTTTCGCCAGCTCCACATATTCTTCCAACAACTGAAGCCAATGAGGAGTTTTATGACTTCCAAAGGAATCCCAGAGCATTGCATAACCACACTGCTCATTTGACCCTTTCTGAGTCATGCCCTCTGAAGTAACAAGAGTAAAATGTTCAGGCTAACACATGAGAGAACTTCAGCTGGTAGAGTCTGTGCATCTCCATGCAGGAAGTGACCTGTTCAGCTCTGGGAAGGAAGACCTGCACCTATACAGCCCTATCCCTAACTATTGTGGACGTCATAATTAAAGATGGGATTGTATGGATCTAGTCAATTCCATGGAGAAAATGCAAGGATACGCAAATGGTCATCAATTTAGCTTTATCAGTTATGAAGTTGTTATTTTGCTCTCAGTCTTTTCTCTGTTTATCCCTTATTTAGGTGCTGAGAGTTCAGAGAGAGAAAGGGCTACGAAAATTATCACTTCCAAACACTAATGTTTTGCTGCATTAGTCAAAAACCTTGTGAGACCTAAACAAAAGGAACTTGGTCTACAAAGTTTCTGGTTCTGTCAGGGTAGGTGTCTTGAGGCTTTAATGATTTATGAAGCACAGGCAACAAAGGGTTTTGATCCTAGTAGATCATCATATCAGATTACTATGACGTTTGTACACATACCAGTGGCTCTTTCTCTATGTTCATGACCACTTTAGTAGCCACCAGCTTAACAAGCATACATGCATGGGCCTTACTAAGCCTGGACTATGCAGGTTCCCACAGCTGTCGTGGATCTGACACATGACAGCAAAGCAAGGATCAGGTTATGACCATGGTTGCAAATTTACCTACTAATTCTCACCTTCAGAATCATCTGGGAAGATTTTAAAACTCTCAATGTCCAGGCCATAACCCAGACCATTTATATCTGAATCACTGGGTATAGAATTCAAATATTATTATTTTTTCAAAAACCTTCACTCGTAGTCCCTATATGCATCTTAGTTTGAGAACAACTTGGTTAAAGCAAAAACACATCTGTTGGTCATTGTAAAACCTCACCATCAACGTAGCACTTTACAGCATAGACTTTTTTGGCAATAATACACACAATACTTTTTTTGCTACTTTTATTGTGTTTTTCAATTAAATCACAGAATCAGACTTTAGATTCAGGATGGTTACCAAGAACAAATGTGTGATTTGGTGTCAGAAATAAGTAGGCAGTGCTATTAGCTTCTGTATATTGTTTTACTCTGGATTCAGGGCTAAAGGATAAATAGGTAGGAGGTAACCTCTGAGATTCTTGTGGCTTGCCCATGGGACACTATGAGTCACACCCATTCATACCATGTTTCCCCGAAAATAAGACCTAGTCAGACAATCAGCTGTAATGCGTCTTTTGGAGAAAAAATCAATATAAGACCCAGTCTTATTTTACTATAATATAAGACTGAGTCTTTAATATAATACACTATAATATAATATAATATAATACAATACAATACAATACAATACAATACAATACAATACAATACAATACAATACAATATAATATACATAATAATGTAATGTTATATAACCGGGTCTTATATTAATTTTTGCTCCAAAAGACGCGTTAGAGCTGATTGTCAGGCTAGGTCTTATTTTTGGGGAAACAGGGTATAGTCAGTCTCAGGGTTTCTCTAGATTTGTTAATTACATAGTGTGCGGTCTATACTATGGGTCTGGAGACTCATGTGGCTGTAGCCATAGAAGTATGTCAATGAACAGGTCCAATAAAGTGAAGGTCTTTATTAGGGAATAGGCCGTGTTCTAAGATTCAGCTAGAAAGGCAGTTCAGTGAAATTAATATAGATCTAAATGGTGATAAAGCCACTTTAAGAGGCTTTAGTGATTATACTATAAGTTTAAGAATTAAATTTGCTCAAGAAATCAACGAGTGACTGGACTGGTTTTAAAAATATGCTTGTTTTATCATTAGAACAGCTGCACCAGTAGAATAAAATAAAAATAAAGAAACATCTGTTATATTAAAGGAAGAGATTTGGGCAGGGGGGCAGGGAGAAAAGCTGAGATTGCTGTGAACAGATTCTGCCAAAAGGAAGGGAAAATGATAAATTAAAGATCTGCTTACACAGATAAAACAAGGTAAAGAAAATACGCTCACTCTTAACTCCTCTTTGGGCCAGTGCTACTAAAGAAGAACTGTAGAGGTTATTACTTAACCTGTGATAGGGGCTCACAGAAATAACAGGAGAGGCAAGAGGCATCAGAGAGCAAACTACAGTACTTCTGAGCAGGCCCATCGAGGAAAACTTTTAGAGGCTCTCTCTTAAAGCTGCAGGTAAAATCCATAAAAGAGTAACTGGAATCATTACTTACAGACTACACAGCTCTAGTAAGTGATGATAGAACAACTGTGTGGATTGCAGAGAAGTCTCTGAGTGAGCACTGAATGTTTGATGCCATTATTAGGTGATGTGATGGTTACTTATTATTGTAAAGGGTATAAATGTATTTCCTATCCTCTGAGACAGGATTAAACCTTGGGACTATTGACATTTTTGGACCAGAAAAGTCACTGCTGTAAGGTCTACCCTGAGCATTATAGGATATTTAGCAGCATCCCTGGTTTCTAACTGTTAGATGCCAATAGCAGCCTCCCCGCCACCCTATACCCTCCCACAGTTGTGACAATAAAAACTGTCTGCACGCTTTGCCAAATATCCCTTAGGGGAAGGGAGCAAAATCACTCCCAGATGAAAACCACTCCTTTGAGGGAATTTGCCACCAAAAAAAAAAAAAAAAAAATGAAATTAAGACTTCAGAGTAGTACACAGCACAGCGATGAGAAGCTAGCAAATAACAGACCAGGTCCAGTTTTGGCCTATTTTGATGTTATTCCCATAGTAGAATGCCTCCCAGGTGGGATTTGTGTCATGGGTATAAAAAAGTTGGCTAACATTCATGTGAATAATGGATGCATGTGGCAGACTTCAAACTCACTGACTTTTTATCTCTCATAATTGATTACCCCACAAGGCAAAATCAAGAGGAATATGCTAGAAAAACAAATTACCAAAAATAAAACAAAAAAATGCTGATCTTAGAAATGGTAAAAGATGAGGCCAAACTAAGTAGTAGATTTAACCTGTTAAAACTCATCTAGGTACTTCTCAAAGAGACAGGGAATAATATATACATAGAGCACTGGAGGTATATCTTCACCAGGGCATGACAAAAATATGTTGAAGAAAAAGTATTTTCTGTTTTACGAGCGACACAAGATTTCCAAGGCGCAGGAAATGGAAAGTCCCTGCAAAGGCGCGGTGCTGGGAAAGATGACAGGCAGAAGGAGCAATATCCCCAGGCTCCTGGCTTCAAAAGCAGCAGCAGCAGCATCACCCGCTGCCTCAGTTAAATAAGCTTCTAAAGCTGATTCTCCAGAATAGACGAGGGAACAGGGAGGACACTTCTCTGGAGGCAGGTCCCCAGATCGGAGCAATTCTGCAGCAAGAGGCAGCAGCAAGACAGATCCCAACTAAATCCCTGTTCATCAGAGAGATGAAGGTTATGCCACTAGCGAGAACTCAGTCAGCTCTGTGTTGGCACGTTGGAAATACCGCACTCTAAGGGGAGAGTAATACAATTTTGAAGACACTGGGTGTGAAAGACACTGGCTGTCAAATAAGACCTGGTGCCTGGCAACAACAGTGTTGTAAATTTCTAGATTTTGTAAGATGGCAGGCAAGTCAAATATCACTTCCTGGGAGAGGAGGCCATCTTCTTCAGGGGTCTTTATTCACCCACTAATTGGAAAATATCTCAGAAATGAGCAAGTTCAAAGCTTGTGCTTTCACACAACTGTCATACGTGTAGACTGAATGTTATCCTGGCAAATTTGGAACATGCTTTTCACTCATTTGGATACACATGATTTTTCCCGTGGTGCTTGGCAATTGTCATATAGATTTAGATTGTACTAAGATGTAGGTTCTGAAAACACAAGATTTTGACTGGAATAACTATTTTTGGCCCAGGGATTAGTTTATTTTGAATGTTTAGGCTGTGGGGCAGTTGCTAAAATATTCTTATGTGACCTTGTATGACCTTAGGATTGCTTAAAAAGTAGGGTATCCAAAGTAAATCTGAAAATGAAATCATTTAACTTCAGAGGGTCTGAAAGAATTACATCCATGTCAATAAAAGATAGCCCATGATGCTGCCATTGAAGGAACCCTGATCCTAACCAGCCATCTGAGTGAGCGATCTCTGCCTGGAGGGCAGTGGGGTTTAATTTTTAGATATTTATTTCTCTGCAGATTTAATAATGGGAAGGTTTGATATTGTTCAAGATTTACTGTTACAGACATTTTTTAAAGCAGCCATTTAGACTCATTGCATAATTCCTGATGAGCTATTTTTAGTTCCAGAGGGTTTTTGTTTGTTTTAGTTTTTTTTTGTTTTTTTTTTTTGCTTTTTCTGGTTTGATTTTACCTACTTGAGTACTTGAGAACTGTTCTCATTTCTCTTTTATTATGGTCTCTTCTATTTATCTTTCTCTTCCATTATTTCTGACTCAATAGAAGCCACCCATTCTGATTCTTTAGCTTGATCTTCCTCCCTTGAGCTCTTGAGTCCTTTAAGTAGGTTGCAATTTTTCTTTGCCTGACTGTGCCAGTTCCCTTAAACCTGTACCGTTCAGGCTTCTCGGGTCTCTAACATACTGTCAAGAGTTCTTGTTCCTCTGAAACTGATAGCGTAATAGATTACACCAGCATTTCTTCTGCTTACCCCTGGAGTCTGGGGGTGGGCGAATTAAATTTTGCCCCATTGCACAGAATGTGCAGCAGCACCAGGACTGCTGGTAGCAGCAGCTTCAGGAGCGTCCATGCCCAAACACATCCCAGCAAGCAGACCATGCAGCCCCTGGCACCCAGTGGGGTAAATCCACTGGCTTCTATCAAAAGGAGCCTCACATGCAACCTCCCAAGGCTTTCCTGAACCTTTGGCTCCTCCCTCTCAAAGACATCACAGACACTGAGAGCCAGCATTCAGGTCTAGTCTAGAGGTTACATAGCCTGAGATTAGGGTCAAGCTCTACCAGGAGCCTTATTTCAGTTGTTCATTTCAAGGAAGATACGAGAGAAAAAATGTCAGCAACATGTGCTCAAATAGTCACCTTCAGAAACCCACCTTCCCCTTTATTATACTTTTATTTCCAAAATGACCAGCTCTTATAACTCTGACAATGTTTCCACTTAGCAATGTAGACCTCTGATACATGTTTTATGATCGAAAAATTGGTGATCCTGAAACCAAGTATTTTCAAATTCTATTAAAGAATATTTTTTCCTTTATGAAAATAAAATCTTTAATCTGGTTAATATGAATCCAACTTTCTTTGAAGTATCTTGATACTTCTTCAAAGTATCTTGATTGTAAATCTGTTTGCAATGCATTAACAGTTGATAAAAATTAAGCTCTCATATATTCTCCAGTAGCTAATTATTCAACAATTATGTATCAAATGCCTACTAATCGCCAGACATTGTTTTCAGTTCTGAGGACACAGCCATGAACAAAGTAGACAAAAATGCCAGTAACAATGGAGTTTACATTCTAGTGAATGCAAACATTCATGAATGTAGATTATAAAATAGCTAAGTGAAAAGCATTATCCATTAAAATAATAGAGCCACATAAATAACAAGGAATCTTTACTGACCTCACACGGAATTTCAGTGGGAAGCACCATTGCTAGTGGTACACCGCTTCTTGAAGTTTCTGATAATTCTTCAATTTCCTTTCTCTCACTTACTTCCCCAGAATGTTCCACTCTTAGGTCTGCTGGAATACTGACCTGAAGGTAGTCCTGAGAACCTAAATAAAAGTTCACAAACATAAATTATAATATAGCTAAGACCATATTGTTTCCTCCATTATAAAGACTAAATGCTGAACAATTGATGTGATTAATATACAGAATAATTGTACTGAGTTGAAGTTAGCTGAAATAATTGAACCAAAGTTTATAATTACAATAATGCTTCACAATTTAACTAGTGTTATACCCATAGTAACTAAACTAAAGCAACTGTATAATATGTTCATCTACTAGTTAAAAATTTTCTCCAAAAAATGCAACTACCATTTAACATTTTCTCTTATTATTAAAACAGTAAATCTGAAAAACATGTAACTCTTTTCAATAACTGTTGTTAAGAAAATTTATTTCATTTTAAATTGGAACATTTTAAATCAGAACAATTATTTATCCTTTACATATATTTCCTGTTTTTAAAAACAAAAAGCTTAACTAGGACACATCACTAAGTAATCTAATATTTCTACACTAGTTTAATAGTGGAATATTAGTGTTCATCAAAATGTTAATGTGTTCTGTGAAAAGTGTTCCACATCAAATACGTTTGATTACTTTATGGCAGTGTTACTAATAATATTGAAATATGCTAATGTGAATTTTGAATCTCAGAGAAGGAGAAATAGTATTTATTTATTTATTTATTTACATTTTAACATTTAGTAATTTAGCATTTGGTCTCAATCATTCAAACATGTTTCTGTATTTAAGAAAAAAAATGTGTTCAGAGTGATAATAACATTTTTATTACTCAATGTTTCAAAGCCCAAAACATTTAATTAGGGCACAGAACCAATGAGGCTGAAATCAAGGTTCTCACAACGAGATAACATCTGTAAACTCTTAGGCCAACCCCCAAAATATCACTCCAATTCCCAAAGAAGGGAATTGGGAAAAAGGAAAGACGCCCCTGATAGCTAGAAATGGGCCAGATACAGTGTAAAGGCCATGGTGTCGCTAAGAGCTTGCCTGGTACTTACATCTAGACCTTGGTGTTCTCCTATTGAACATCAACAATTTCACAGAATATCAATGCCAGATAAGGCCCCTCTGTCACCATGATGCATCAAGTTAGAGATGAGACCATTCTATAATCATGTCTGAATCTAGGCAAAAACGTGATCATTGACCACACCGCAAAAAATGACCAATATTCCAAATCCTAAATCCTGGGAGTGAAGTTCCGTCTTCACCAATTCCAGCCTTAGCCTCTTTTCATTTCTCTTGCCTTCTGGACAGGGTAACCAACCCCTCCCAGTTGGCCTGAGAGTTTCCTGGTTTGGGCACTGAAAATGCTATGCCCCAGGAAACCCTTCAGCCTCAAGCATCCTGGGATAGCTGGTCACCCTACTTCTTGATAAAAGTCATGAATGTACCAAATCATAAAATTATACCTGCTTTCTGACATAAGCAATTGATAGCCATGCTTCCTTGAACTTTCCCTCAAATCACTTCACACAAGCCTAAATTTTACAATAAATCTTTTCTAATACCCTCTTACTGAGATACCCTATGGTCTCCATGGTGTGCCCTCTACTCACTGGAAATAGTAAAATATCCAAATATTTCAAGTGCAGGTGTGTTCCTAGTGGTCTTTGGCTAAAGGATATTGACAGGATAAAAAGGAAGAAGAGCCCAAGGTAATATAGATGGAAACAGGTAGAATTTTGGTCTCATTGTATCCAAAAAAAAAAAAAAAAAAGTGAAGCCATCAGGTTCATAAGGTAATTCCATCAGAAAAGCAGAGAAATAAATGAGGTACCCTCTACAAAGAAGCTGTCTCCATGCTACATCCAAATAGAATTTTTTTTCCTGCCTTATGAAATTTATAGAATAAAAGCACAAAAGCACTGGGGATTTCCAGATTTCTCCTAGTACTAGTCTCGCTTGAAATGAAAAAAAACACACATGTAAACATGTATTTCTCTAACAATTTAAAACACTTTCATTAAAAAATCTCCTCTCTCTCTCTCTCTCTCTCTCTCTCTCTCTCACACACACACACACACACACACACACATCAAACCAGTAAAAGGTTATACAGAATTGGCTCAATCATTTTGTGAATTGAAGAAAGAACAAGAAAGCTGATTGTATTTAATACACCTTAAAAGGAGGTGTAAATTATTCCACCATGGAAGTATCTAATGTTTTCTGCTAATTTCTCTGTGGTATTAGATTAAGAACATTCACCCTGAGGACATAATCATAGATGTACAAAATGATTTATCTCTATGAATGCAGTTTATAATGCAGAAAATGGGAAGCAGTCTTAACAATAAAGGCACTGTTAGAAATATGTAATGTGATAAAGGATATTGCCATTAATAAAAATCTGACCAAAGAATATTTAACAAGAAAGAAGTTTGTGATACAATTAAGAAAATTCAAGTTACAAAATTGCTGATTTAGTAGGTTCCCATTTTAGGAAAGAAAAAAAAATAGGACCTCTGGTTTCAGGTTTTACGTGTAAGGACTGTTGGAAGTCTCCACATCATCCTAACAAACAGTAAGCTAAACAGACTGAAACATCAACAACTCTTTTTTCATCCTTTAGAAAAGGATGGACCCAGCACAAGTGCTGACCTCAAAGCTGGAGAGACAGGCAGGCAAATACAGGTAGTCTCAGCCTGCCAGACCAGAGACTCTGCAGTGGAAACCACCCAGGAACCAGTTCCAGGAGGGAAAACTGAAATGATGCTGATGCTCAGTATGGACAAGTCTGAGCATTAAAACCTAAAGGAATCAAGCAAAAGTGGGGATGGGAGAGGAAGGGGGCCACATTATTTTGAAATTTATATCCTCCAGGAGTTTGACCAGATTCCCATAGTAAATATTGGAGAAAAGGAACCATTTTAAAATACACCAGATACTTCTTCTTCTTTTTTTTTTTTTTAATTTATTGGGGTGACAATGGTTAGTAAAGTTACATAGATTTCAGGTGTACAATTCTGTATTACATCATCTATATATCACATTGTGTGTTCACCACCCAGAGTCAGTTCTCCTTCCATCACCATATATTTGAACAGAGATACTTCTTCTTAACATGACCTCCCCTCAAGGGAAACCAGTTAATCAGAGCCTAACCTACTGAGGTTATTGAAGTGTAACCGACATGGGGAAGGGAAATACCCAACTATATCCCATTGTAACCACCCAGTCCCACCTTAAGTGAAGCAACAAACTTAGAAACTCTTGTGAGGTTCATAGTCCAGAAGCATAGGCTCACTAAACAATGAAGATCTAATTATAGAACAATAGAAAGCTTCCCCTCCCCCACACCTCACTACTATGAGACATTACTAACGACCTTCTACGTCAGTTTCTTTTACCCAGCATATCATGTTTGACTATTGAAAAAAATGATAAGGCATACCAAAATGCAAAAAATGGAATTTGAAGAGACAGATTAAGAATCAGACCCAGACATGGCAGGGATGTTGGAATTATCAGACTAGAAAGTTAAAACAACTCATTAATATCCAAAGGGCTCTAATGGATAAAGTAGACAACATGCAAAAACAGATGGCTAATGTAAGCAGAGAGATGGAAATCCTAAGAAGTAATCAAAAAGAAATGTTAGAGATCAAACACACTGTAACAGAAATGAAGAACGCCTTTGATGGGTTTATTAGGAGACTGAACATGACAGGGAAGAATCTCTGAGCTAGAGGATATATCTATAGAATTTTTGAGAACTGAAAAGCAAATAGAAAAAAGACTGAAAAAGAAAAATCCAAACCATAATGGAATACCCAAGGACTGTGAGAAAATTACAAAAGTTGTAAATGTATATTGCAAACTTTAGGAAAACCACTAAAAAAGTAGAAAAAATAGTATAACTGATATGCCAAGAAAGAAGAGGAAATGGAATCATATAAAATGCTCAATCAAAGTCACAAATGGCAGAAAAAGAGTAGAAGACAAAAACTGGAACACAGAATAACAGCAATAAAAAAGAAAACATTAATGAATATGGTAGATATTAATCCAACTATATCAATAATCACTTTGAATGTCAATGGTCTAAATGCATTAAATAAAAGACAGAGATTGAAAGAGTTGATCAGAAAATAAGACCCAACTATATGTTTTCTAAAAGAAACTCACTTTAAACATAAAAACACATAACGATTAAAAGTAAATGGATGGAGAAAAATATACCATACTAATACCAATCAAAGGAAAGCAGAAGTAGCTACCATGTTTCCCCGAAAATAAAACCAGCTGGACATTCAGCTCTAATGCATCTTTTGGAGAAAGATTAACATAAGACTGGGTCTTATATTATATTAGAGCTGATTGTCCAGTTTGGTCTTATTTTCAGGGAAACAGGGTATACTAATTTCGAATAGAGCTTGTTTCAAAGTAAGAAAATTTATCACAGATAAAAGAAGGCATTACATAGTAATAGATAGATCAATTCTCTCAGAACACATAACAATCATTAATATACATGTGCCTCTACAGCAGAGTTAAACTCTGTGAGGCAAAAACTGATAGAACTGCAATGAAAAATAGACAAGTCCACTATCACAGTTAGAGACTTCAATACCACTGTATCAGAAACGGACAGATCTAGCAGGCAGAAAATCTGTAAGAACACAATTAAACTGAACAACACCATTTATCAACTGGATATAATTGATATCTATAGACTTCATCCAACAACAGCAGATTACACATTCTTTTCAAGGTCGCATGGAACATTCACCAAAATAGACCACAACCTGGGACGTAAAACATACCTTAACAAGTTTAAATAAGTAGAAATTATGCAATGCCTACTCTCAGACCACAGTGGAATTAAATTAGAAATCAATAACAGAAAAATTGCTTGAAAATCGCACAACATGTGGAGATTAAGCAACACATATCTAAATAACACATGGGGCAACAGAGAGATCTCAAAAGAAATTACAAAAACATTTTGAACGGAGTAAAAACGAAAACACAATTTATTAAAATATGTGGGATGCAACAAAAGTGTTTAGAGGGAAATTTATAGCATTGAATGCATATGTTAGAAAGGAAGAAGGATATAAAATCAAATCTAAGTTTCCACCTAAGGAAACTAAAGAAACGAAGAGCAAATTAAATCTAAAATAAGCAGAAGAAATGAAATAATAAGAATTAGAGCAGAAATCAATGGCACTGGAAACAAAAAGTCAATAGAAATAATCAATGAAACCAAATGTTTGTTTTATAAAAATATCAATGAAATTGATAAGCCTCTAGCCAAGCTATCTAAGAAAAAAGAGAGAGCTGACAAAAATTACTACTATGAAAAATGAAAGAGGGGACATCACTCTAGATGCCATGAACACTAAAAGGACAATAAAGAAATACTACGAACAACTCCATGCCCACAAATTTGATAACATACATGAAAAGGACAAATTCTTTGAAAGACACAAGTTCCCAAAACTTACACAAGAAGAAGTAGACAATGTGAACAGGTCTATGACCTATGTTTATTAAATAAGTTGAATCAATAACTAATAAACTTCCCAAACAGAAAATATCAGGCTCAGATGGGTTCACTGGTAAATTCTACCAAATATTTAAGGAAAAAAATTACACCAATTCTCTACAATCTTTTTTAGAGAATAGAAGCAGACGGAATACTTCTTAACTCATTGTATATGAGAGAAGCATTACCCCAATACCAAAAAAAAAAAAAACAAACAAAAAAACAAACAAAGATATTACACGAAAAGAAAACTACAGAACAATAGCTCTCATAAACAGATGTAAAAATTCTCAACCAGATATTAGCAAATCAAATCCAAAAAAGAATAAAAAGAATTATGCACCATGACCAAGTGGGATTTATCTCAGTTATGCAATGCTTGTAACACATTCAAAAATGAATTACCATAATCCATCACATTAACAGACTAAAAAAGAATATCACATGATCATATCAATTGATGCAGAAAAAGCATCTGACAAAATCCAACACCAAATCATAATAAAAATTCTCAGTAAACTAGGAATGGAGCAAATATTCTCAACTTCATAAACATTATCTACAAAAACCTACAGCTAACATCATTTTTAGCTGTAGAGACTCAAAGTTTTCCCACCAAGATCATGCACAAGGCAAGGATGTCCCCCCTCTTACTATTCCTTTTTATCATCACACTGGAAGTTCTTGCTAATGCAGTTAAGAAAACAATAGAAAATAAAATGTACGGAGACTGGGAAGGAAGACATAAAACTGTGATGTTGGGAGATGACATAACGTCTATGTAAGTAATCCAAAATCATGAACAAAGAAATTACTATAACTAATAAGCAATTAGAGCAAGGTTGAAACATACAAGGGTGATAAACAAAATGTCATTGCTTTCCTATATACCAACAATAAACAAGTGGAATTTGAAATTAAAAATGCAATATCATCTACATTAGCACTCCCCGAAAAGTGAAACACTTAGGTATAATATAAATCTAATAAAAAATGGACAAGATCTATATGACAAAAACTACAAAACTCTGATGAACAAAATCAAATAAGAAATCAATAAACAAAGAAATATTCTATGTTCATGAAGAGGAAGACTCAATATTATCAGTTCTTCCCAACTAGATCTATAGATTCAGTGCAATCTCAATCAAAATCCCAGCAAGTTATTTTACAGGTAAGGACAAACTTATTTTAAAGTTTATATTGAGAAGCAACAGACCCAGAATTACCCACTCAATATTGAAGAAGAGCAAAGTTGGAGAACTGACACTACTGAATGAAATTCAAGACTTACCATAAAGCAACAGTAATGAAGCCTGTGTGCTTTTGGCAAAAGAATAGCAAATGGATCAGTGGAACAGACTAAAGAGCCAAGAAATAGAACCACACATAAACAAAGTCTTTGACAAAGGAGTAAAGGCAATGCAATAGAGCAAAGATAGGCTCTTCAACAATCAGTGCTGGAACAACTGGGAATCCATAATTAAAAAACAAAACAAAAAATAAAATGAATCTAGACACAGATATTACATCCTTCATAAAAACTAACTCAAAATAGATACAGACTTAAATGCATAATGCAAAACTAAAAAATTCCAAGAAGATAACAGAAAACCTAGATAACCTTGGGTATGGTGATGTCTTTTTAGATATAACATCAGAGACATGAACAATGAAAGAAATACTAATAGATAAGTATGACTTCATTAAAATTAAAATCAACTGCTCTGCAAAAGACAATATCCAAAGAATTATAATAGAAGATAAACCATAGATGGGGGCAAAAATGTTTTCAAGATGCATCTAATAAATAACTGTTCTAAAAATATACAAAGGAGTCTTCAATTCAACAATAAGAAAATTACAAACCAATTAACAAATAGGCAAAAGACCTGAAGAGACACCCCACCAAACAAGACATACAGATGGCAAAAAAAGCATATGAAACGTTGTTTCACACTGCGATGTCATCAGGGATATGCAAATTAAATCAACAATGAGATACCACTACACACCAATTAGAATGGCCAAAATCTGAAGCACTGACAACATCAAATGCTAGGGAGGATGTGGAGCAATAAGAACTCTCATCCATTGCTGGGAGGAATGCAAAACGGTACAGCCATTTTGGAAAACAGTTTAGTAGTTAATGACAAAACGAAACATACCCTTACATTGTGATCCAGAAATCACGCTCCTTGGTATTTGCCCAAAGGAGTTGAAAACTTATGTCCACACAAAAACATGCACATAGATGTTTATATGGCTTTACTCATAATTGCCAAAACTTGGGAGCAACCAAGATGTACCTCAGCAGGTGAATAGATAAACTGTGGTACATCCAAACAATGGAATATTATTTAATAATGCTAAAATGAAATGAGCTATTAAGCCATGAAAAGACATAGAAGAACTTAAAAGTGTATTACTAACTGATAGAAGCCAGCCTGAGAAGGCTACATAGTGTATAACTCTAACTATATGTGGTCAGACAATTAAGTTCACTAACTCAACCTAGAAAAAGTGCTACATACTTCATTGCTGAATATCACTATGGTCACCTTCAAAGTACTCCCTTTGGGAAGCTATGCATTGACACCAGCGCCTAGACCACCCTTCAAAGCAATTTTGGAACTGTTTTTTTGGAATGGCTATCAGAGCTGTTGTCGTTTTACCCTTGATGTCCTGAATGTCATCAAAATTTTTTTCAATATTTCCTTTATCTCCGGGTAAAGAAAAAAGTCACTGGGGGCCAGATCAGCTGAGTAGGGAGGTTATTCCAATAAAGTTATTTGTTTACTAGCTAAAAACTCCCTCACAGACAAGTGCCGTGTGGGTTGGTGTATTGTCATGATGCAAGAGCCATGAATTGTTGGAGAAAAGTTCAGGTTGTCTCACTTTTTCATGCAGCCTTTTCAGCACTTCCAAATAGTAAACTTGGTTAACTGTTTGTCCAGTTGGTCCAAATTTATAATGAATAATCCCTCTGATGTCAAATAAAAGGTTAACAGCATCATTGCAACAAGTACACGAACTTAATTGTCAGACCGTGTGTGTGTGTGTGTGTGTGTGTGTGTGTGTGTGTGTGTGTATTCTTTTTTCTAGGAAAATATATTTATTTTATAGATTGAACTACAATCTTCAGTTAGAGAAATTAATTAATCAAGATTACAGATTGAGCACATATATCTTTTCCTCTTCTCTACAACATGTAAATGAAATATGAGAAAAGATTTTTTTTTATGTGTCATGACATAAAAATAAGAAGGAACACTATTTTGTAGATAGTATATAAAATAAATCAGCTTATCACAAATTACCTTCATGTTAAGGTGATACAAGCAATTTCAAAAGATATTACATGGAATAAAAACAATTTTACTCTTTTAAAATGAATAATATTTGTGGAAAATAATAATATATATACCCTAAGGTGAATATTCTTTTAGCAATCCATAATATTACATTTTAAACTAGTAACATAGTAATACATTATAAAATGGTAAAGCACTAAAAAATAAATTTCCTTTATGAATTAAGTTGCAAAAACTGGTATATTTAATTTTTAAAGATTTCCATATGCTTTTCAAAATAGAAACTTTTCAATATTATTTTTTTGAAAAAACATAATTTTTAGTGTAGATTTTTAAATATTGTGTTCCCATTTATTTGTCAAATGATTAAATCCTCATTTCTCATGAGGCCATGAGGACAGATTTTCTGATAATTAACAAAACTAGGTGAATATTGGAAAAAAGCGGAATCTTTTATTTCTATCACATTTGAACTTCTTTAGTTATAGTGATTTGATGAAAAAAAGTTATTCCTTGATACTCAATGACTTCAAATCTAACAATAGTTGAAGACAAAAGCTTCATTTTTCATCACACATAACTAAGAAACAAACAAACAAAAAACAGAAATACTAATCTAGAAGAAATATGCTTAATTCTAAAAAAAATAACAAAAACCCTCTCGTCTTCTAATTTAAACTTCGTGAAATAACTATGCACTGTAAGCTTCAATTTCCTCAATTATGTAATTGGGTAAATAGTGATTGCCTTGTTGGATCATTTTGATTACATTTAATAATATGTATAATGTGTCAGGTCTAGAGTCGGTACTCAATGTTAGTTTCCTTCTTTGTTTTCTAATTTCTGATATCAAAGTGAAAAAAAGCAATGGTTTTCTTTTCTTTTTTTTTTTTCAAAATAGTCTAAATTAATCTTTCTCAGTTTGAATAGCCAACTACAACTTAGAAAGGAGGGCCACATTTCGCTGGAATTTCAATACTGAACATCATTGTTTTTGTCAAATTTATAATCTTGGTAAATGATTCTATAATATAAAATTTCTGCTGATTTTATTAAGTATGCTTATTATGGTACAGATTCTAGAGTGCCTTTCTGGACTTTTAATGTCACACTGAAGTCTACTATACTCTCCACCACTCAAATAAGTAAATGGACATTTCTCCCCCTCAAAAAAGGAAACAAGTGGACTGTACAAGGACATTAATTTTTACCAATCTATTGGTCTAGTCCTCAGCATTCTTAAACAATCTTTGTTGTCTGTGGTGCATTATAATGGACACAAAATAAGAACTATTTCATTCAAGGCTACCTCCAAGCAAACATAATAACGACAATAATAAAACTTCTTACCTACCAAGTATATAAAAAAGGAATGTGCTCAATCAAGCCAAGCAAATGTTGGTTTCCAAAAGTAAGAAAATAAACTTATTTTGATTTAAATGCTCTTTTTTTTTTTCTTGGCACTCTAACTGCACAGACTCTACCAGCTGAGGTTCTCTCATATGTTAGCCTGAATGTATATTTATATTTTACTCTTGGTACTTCAGTCTTCTAATTTTAGTTCATAACATGCAGGGTACTTCTAAGGCAAAATATATGTAAGGAGAAGCTGTCTTTGGTACCTGTGCGTTTCATTTCACCTGCATTGCCATTCCATTCTGTTTATTACATTTTTCTCCTTTTTCCTCCCCATTCTCTCTCCTTCTCCTATTCCATCATTCACTACTCACTCTTCCTTTAAGGTACCTTTTCCTTCTCACCTCTTAGTCAAGCTTGCTACACAGAAATAGTACTATACCTTGTGACTCAGAGTGGTCATCAGACCAACAGCCAATTAGAAATGCAAATCCCCAGCCTCCAACCCAGACTACTGAATCAGAATGTTGCATTTTAAAAGAATCCCCACTGATTTGAATGCACATTAAAGATTTAGAAGCAATGTGCAGAAACAATTTATACCTTTGTGTGATATCTTTCCGTAACATTATCATAGTATAAGCCATCAACTGAAATTACATCATGTATTTAATCTGTTTCTTTGTCTATCCATCTACAATGCAAGCTGCTGAGTACATGCAATTAGTTCTTTTTCTTCACCTTTGTATATCTCCAGCACATACAGTAGGGTCTTTCACATAGTAGATGCTTAATATTTGTATAAATACCAGGGGTGCCAAAAAATGTATACCAGTGGACACTTTCATCAATGTTGCTCAAGCAGTAGTTAGCCATAATCAGAAGTGTCTGGATGCTAATGGTAACCACTTTGAGCACCTTGTAATTGCAGAAGTCAAATGTGACTTGTACGAGGTCTGACCATTAAGTTTGCAAACTTGCTGCAATGATGTTGCTAACCTTTTTTGATATCAGAAGGATTATGCATTATAAATTTGTACCAACTGGATAAACAGTTAACCAAGTTTACTATTTGGAAGTGCTGAAAGGCTGTGTGAAAAAGTTAGACGACCTGAACTTTTCTCCAACAATTCATGTCTCTTGCATCATGACAATGCACCAGCTTACACAGCGCTGTCTGTGAGGGAGTTTTAGCCAGTAAAAAAATAACTGTATTGGAACACCCTCCCTACTCAACTGATTTGGCCCCCAATAACTTCTTTCTTTACCCGAAGATAAAATAAATATTGAAAGGAAGACATTTTGATGATATTTAGAACATCGAGGGTAATATGACAACAGCTCTGATGGCCATTCCAGAAAAAGAGTTCCAAAATTGCTTTGAAGGGTGGACTAGGAGTTGGTGTTGGTGCATAGCTTCTACCCAAAGGGAGTACTTTGAAGGTGACCATAGTGATATTCAGCAATGAGGTATGTAGCACTTTTTCTAGGATGATTTCATGAACTTAATTGTCCAACCTCATGTGTGTGTGTTTATACACACATGTATAAACACACACTCAGAAGGTGCCAAAAAATGTATATACATTTTAAGAAAGGAAAAAACTGTATTAAAATTTTAATACTCAATATATACCGATAACAAAAGATGAATAAAAGTCACTTTTGACTTCTGTAGTTAGACGTGCTCAAAGTGGTTACCATCAGCATAATTTTAGTACAATTTTTTTCTTCCTTTCTTAAAGTGTGTTTACATTTTTTTGGCATCCTCTGTATATGAATGTATATATATATGTTCCTCCCTTGTATATTGTTCCCCCCATACAGTGTGTATACAAATACACACACGCGCACACACACACACACACACACACACACACACACAAATACTCTGTGTATATGAGACAAGAAAAATATGATCATTATCTTAACAGTGATTATTTATGAGAGGTGGGAATAAAATTCGTTTAAAATTTTTTCTTCTTTATCCTTTTCATATACACTAGACTTTCAACAACCATAAATATTACTTTTCCAGTCAGTCAGACAAAATGTATATCATCAAGAAATTATTTATCTGTTATTGAATGAGAGGATGGCAGCAATTCCATTTTAATAATCAAATTTATGTGTTTTATTTAATAAATATTCATTATTTATAATTTAGAACACACAGATAAAGACAAAGAAGAAAATAAAATCACCTACATTTCTATTTCCTAGAGATAAACATAGCTAATATTTTGATATATACCCTCATAGTCTTTGTTTAAATAATGCAAATGCATATTTTTGAAAAATTAAAATGGGACAATCTTAAGTGCATTTATACTATTAGGTATAATAGTACTTTATATTCTAATGGCTCTCTGAAATCAAAATTTTCACATACATGAACTTTACTTTGAATACACACTTAAAACTATAATCCCTGTTCAATGCTAGAATACTGAATTTCTGTCAACCATTTAAAACTATTTATAGATAGTTCTTAAATTCTGAGAGTCAAAAACTGTTCTTCCCCCATTTGTTATTCAGCTAAATAGGGTCTTTTAGTCCTCTTCTAATAAGTTTTTAAAAATGTGAAGACAACACAGTACTTTGTATCAGACAGTGTTAAAAAATTTAAAAAAGACATACAATTAACTCAGGAATAAGGTAAAAGGGCCATATGTAGTAAATTCAGCAACAAAATCTTAAATTTTGCAAAGTAAATGATGAAGAACTTCTGGTCTGAATAAGTAAATTTCAGTATTATTTAAAAAATGATTTGATACTCTTTAAATAGTTTAATTAGGGAGATATATACATGCCCCCCCTTTCTACATATATATACATGCATATACATATATACATATATGTGCATATATTTTTATATGTATATATGTGTGTGTATGTGTGTATTATACATATGTGTCTGTATATATATGTATATGTGTGTGTGTGTGTATATATATATATATATATATATATATATATATATATATATTCTATATTCTAATTAAGAGCAGTAACACCAAGTGTTAGTTGTTAGGATAAAGTGAGTATTAGGGGTTCAGGTTGGCTTTCTCAGAAGTAGGCCTTAAATGTAAAATGGTGAAAAGGAAAGAGGGAGAGCATTCAAATCATTGGAACCATTACACTTTTGTTCAGTTTCCAGAAGATTGAGGAATTGATTATCTTGTTCATTGTTGAGTACATGATAGGTGCTCAATAATTATTCATATAATGAAAGAACTAATGTATTACAATAAAAAATGCTTGAAAAGGAAGCTGGGGGAAGTGGATTAAAGGAGGGAAACACCAACCTCCGTTTGCAAACGGTCGATCTAAAATTGTCTTCTCTTTGAGACTCAGGGAACCATCCCTACTCATGACAATTTTAATGTTTCTGTTTTTGGTATTGCCTTCAATACAGGTATGAACACACAGCTACAGATCCTAGTGGACAGACCTCAGGAGAATACATAGGGGTAAGCACAGGGAAGCAAGAAAAGGCCTGTGTGTCTAATCTGACCTCAACGACTCCACAGGGGAGGGCATGATCCTGTGCAGTAGCTAGACTTGGAGAATGACTCAGTGGCTGAAAGGGAAAGGAGGAAGATAATAGAAGGACAAGAACAGGATTGCAGAAAGACAGACCACAAAGAGAGAGGAAGGCACATCCTTCTGTAGACTAAAAGTTAGAGAGGATCCTGCCCTTAAAAAGAGTAAGAAATATAGCCTGTACATGTAAGTTACCTAGATTCAAGTTACAACAGAGTTGCTTTTTTCCCCTCCCATGAATAAATGAATTAGATTAGATAATAAACTCATGAAAGAAATCAAAAAAAGTATATTCCCTTTTACTTCAAATTCCATGCCCTTGTCACTGGACTTGAGTTTGTCTTCTATCCTCAGTGAGTGACTACATTATCCTAGCAAGTGGTTCTAACTCCAACCTTTCCCCTCCCAATGTAGCAGGATCAGCCCTGAGTTACTGTAAGGAAGCTAGAATGTTTTTAATGATGGTGTCATAGCTTAGCAAGTGAAAGGGAAGCTAAGATCAATTCATTGCCTAAAAGGAAAACAATTTTAAATAGAGATCTGTTCTAAAATGAATACCCATTATTTTATCAACTAACTTCCCCAGAAATGTTAACAGCTACCAACTACTGAATATTTACTCTGTGCTCAGTGCTGTTCTTTGTGTTTTGCATGTATTATTAATAACACACAATACTCTACAACGCCATGAGGCAGGTGATAATATTACCTGCATCTTATAGATTAGTTTTTTATTCTTTAACAAACATTTATGAAGCACCAGCTATATACCAAGTGCCATACAGAATGCTGAGGTGAGCCTTCCTCCCCAAGCCTTGCCATCGAAAGTGGTGGAGACAAACAGTACTGAAGTCAAATACCTAGTGGAGCACAAGCTGGGGAGTGTTGGAGAAAAAATTAAAGCTATAAATAATAAATGTCTAACTATTACATTGTTTTGTACACCTGAAACTAATAAAAAGAAAAAAAAAAGAAATGCAGGACCTTCAATATGGGAAATGGCACGTGGAACAGTATGTGACAAGTTTCAACTTGTTCCGTGCAGCCAGTCAGGTGTGAGCTATGGTCGAGAGAAGGAGCGTTTTAAAGTGTGCTGTAAATCATCCTCCATCATGACAACACTCCGTGTCACACATCGCTTCTGGTATACAGCAACTTCTATCAAACAAGAACATTACAGTGTGTCCTCATTCGCCTTATTCACAGGATGTGGCACTGTGCGGCTTCTGGCTCTTCCCCAAAGTCAAAATGATTCAGGACATCGAGGCAGCCACAACAATGCAACTAAAGACACTCGTGAAAGAGAGCTTCCAGAACTGCTTCAGAAAGTGCCAAGAACAATGGGATAAGTGTGTTCAAATCGAGGGGGAGTATTCTGAAGGGGGTTAATGGCAATGTGGTTTTTACTGTAATAAATTTTAAATGTAAACATTAACAAAAAATTAAACCTGGGAAGGCTGACAGGGAGTTCAAGGAGATACAGGGTTGAGGGTCCTATTACAACTGACTCTGAGTACTAAGTTAACTCTTCCAAAGCCACATAGCTAGCTACTGCTGAAGTGAAAGAGGAACTAGCTAGGTGGACCTCAGAGACCCCCAATCTCTACACTACACTGTTTCCCCACTCACAGCTCAACCCATCATATGACAGCCAGTTACTACAGGAATATGATAGAATCAAAGACACAAAAGTTTCAGAGCTGTTAAAATCAACATATGGCCCAAATTTCCAGTGAAAACATCTAAGGAGTTAATTCTTACAATAACATGAGGTCACATTCCATGTGACACTAAATTGATGTTCTAGTTAGGATTGTTAGTTGACACAGAAATGGCAGTGTATGTGTGTGTGTTTACCAGTCTTATTGCTCACCAAATTCTCTCACAAGAATGTTGTATTTTACAAAGAATTACCAGGGGTGGTTTGTATGTTGTTGGATTGACTCTTGCTGCTGAAGAAAAGGACTCTTCTTATAGAGCCGAACTGGTGGAATTGCTATCAGTCGTAGGCAATGAGGATTTAAGTCTAAAGGTGACTTGAAGGAGACTGATACATTTCTGATTTTTTTTCCTTCAAGTATCTTCAAATTCTTTACAATTATCTAAGAGTAGAACTTGAACTTAGACAACAGACTTAATTTTGTACGTTTTTTTTTTTAAATGTCCACCAGCATTTTATACATTTTAAATAGTAATCAACATCTTAAACTGATATATCTAAGAATATTTCCATACAATATCAGGAATCTGTACCTGAGGCTTTTATTTTAACTTCCAAATTAAATAAATAAAAAATGCTTCAGTGCCCTGTGTATGTAAATAATTTTAGGATGTTATAGTTTTTAGTTTCATATTTTCATGTGACTAGACAAAATTACTTTGAAATTGCCTGCTTCTAAATAAAAGCAGTCTTTTAAAGAATACTTTCATTTCCTTTCACTTTCTCAGAAATATTATATTTAAGTATAACCTTACCTTAACTTGAATGAAAATTACAGAGACTGAATCTACCTATTTTGGAGGCAGAAATTGGTTTTCCTTCTTGTCTCATTGATTCAGTGAGATATATTAAAATAAGAAAGGACTCATGGCAGTTAGGCCTAGCGAAATTTTCCTCGGGGCTTACCTTGTTGGTAGAGAGACCCTTAAGTCTGTTTGTGTTGGGGTAAAAATAAGACGTGAAACTTTGAGTTTGGATTAAGTCTCAAATACCCTATGTAGAGGTTTATATACATTACTACGTTTAATCCTTACAATTATCCTACCATGTTTCCTGGAAAATAAGACCTAGCTGGACCAGCTCTAATGCGTCTTTTGGAGAAAAGTTAATATAAGACCCGGTCTCATTTATAAGACTGGGTATTATACAATATAATGTAATAAAATAAAATAAAATGTAATATAATATAATGTAATATAATATAATGTAATATAATACCAGGTCTTATATTAATTTTTGCTCCAAAAGACGCATTAGAGCTGATGGTCCACCTAGGTCTTATTTTCGGGGAAACACAGTAAGAGATGCATACTGTTACTTTCTGATTTTACTGATAAAGAAATGAGTTTTTAAAAATTTCAAAAATTATCATAGGTCATAGAGCTGGACTCGAATCCAGGACGATCTAACACCAAACCCTGCACTCTTGGCTGCAGTGTTATACTTTTTTTCAATAAAAGTAAAGGAGCGTTCCTTGGCTGCTTCATATATCTCTTGCTTCACACACAAGCAGACTTGCTTCTGTTAAGAGTGAAAAGAGCCCTAATGACCCACTTTGTTTGCTTCATCTTTGACAAAGTTCTACTCTCTTCGTAGCTATTCCAATCTCCCAGTTCCTGAGCATAAAGATCATCTTTCATTCTTTTGTGAAAGATGCAGAAGTAGCCAAGATAAAAACCAATGAATCACCTACATAGTAATTGGTAAAAATTTATTGTGCATACACCAAAACAACAGTTTGCAAGCCCAGAGTACTCAAACCAATTCAAGAAATGAGGCTCTGGGGTATACTGTTACAAAGCAGCTTATATAGTGAGAGAGCAGTGTTTTCACAGTGACTGGTAATTAAGCTAAATTAATAACTAAACTGGTTTTGTCTGCTCAGGTAAACTTCAAGGCTAGTCTCCGTTTGCTTTTGATTTTAACAATTTCCTGTATGCTCTTCTTTTTTTGCCTACTGTGCCTAGTCCCATTTTTCCTCCTAACTAATTTTCAACATTTTCATCAATGTTTGCTTCCAGTGTAAGACCTTTCCCAGTGTCCCTACATGCATAGCTCTAGGGTACAAACATAGATCATATTATTTACATACTTTTTCCTGTTGGTTTCATTAGATAGTCACCTCTTGATATCCGTAACTGATAATCTTTGTTTCTATCTTAACTCCAAGTAACTACCAAAGGCCTGCCACATAGGAGAAGCTCAATAAATGTCAGTTGGCTAAAACCATTATTTAGTAGAAAATCAACCAAGCCAAAGGGGAAAATAGGTTTTTGAAAGAAAGGTAATTGTTTCTTATAGCCAATACATATATTTCAAAGACAAACTATGAAAAGTTGAGTAATGAGTAAAAACAAATTATTCAGACATAGCAATAACTAGTATGGGAAGTGGGAAAACACATTAGACATAGACAACATAAATTTTCTGGGTTATGGAAAAAGCCTTCCTAATATTTAAATGAGTTCCAGGATTATGAAATAAAAGCATTCAAAATATCAAAATGTATGTTAAGAGGAACCTGCAAAATGCTTGATTGTAACACTTCAATTAAGAATAAGAAAATATATCCTAGAGATCAAAAGACTAATATGAAGAAATGTTGAGGTCAGACAATGAAGTTTGAGAACTCACCCTAGAAAAAATCCTATATACCTCACTGCTGAATATCACTACGGTCACCTTTGAAGTACCTCCCCTTCGGAAGCTATGCACTGACACCAGCACCTAATCCATCCTTCAAAGCAATTTTGGAAATATTTTTCTGGAATGGCTATCAGAGCTGTCATTGTATTATCCTTGATGTCCTGAATGTCATCAAAGTGTTTTCCTTTCAGTATTTCCTTTATCTCCAGGTAAAGAAAGAAGTCATTGGGAGCCAGTTCAGGTGAGTAGGTACGGTGTTCCAATACAGTTATTTGTTTACTGGTTAAAAACTGACAGGGCCATGTGAGCTGGTGCATTGGTGTGATGCAAGAGCCATGAATTGTTGGTGAAAAGTTCAGGTTGTCTCACTTTTTCTCACAGCCTTTTCAACGCTTCCAAATAGTAAACTTAGTTAACTGTTTGTCTAGTTGGTACAAATTCATAATGAATAGTCCCTATGATATAAAAAGTGGTTAGCAAAATTGTTGCAACATGTTCGAGAACTTAATTGTCAGGTCTTGCATATAAATTCATGAAAATCAGAGTAACATGGTATGATTAATATGCTGATAAAAAGGACACTGTGGAGTACTATTTTATATTACTAGATCAAGGTTAATATGATAGAATATTTATCATAAAAAGTATAAAATAGAAAAGTAATATTGACAAGGAAACATGAAAACAAATCTTACTATAATGAAATGAGAACCATGAGAGGAGGATGAATATCGATAGACCAGGAAAAGCAGATAATACTTTTTTTTTGAAATTTTGAAATATGATAAAGAATACAACTTGGATTTTTAAGAAAGGAAATGTTTCAAATGGAAAAATGAGAAATTTATTTACTTTTAAAGTTTAAAAGAATTGTTATACTATTGCAGACAGGAAAACTTTCTGAAGCTCATTTAGCTCATGAAAAAGATAACTGAAATAGAAAGACTATATAATATTATATTCAAATAAAACATATCATGAACTTGCTATATGTTTTATTTGAATACACTATTATGTACATTTGCCTCAGCAAAGCTCATTCTAATTATTGCCACCTCAGGTTTTCATGCCAGACTTTGAAATATAAAATTCTTGACAATTTTAGGGACATTCTCATTAGACTTAAGTATGCATACATCTGAGAAGTTAAAAAGGTCTGGTACCCCCAAAGTACCCTAAAAATTATTTTCAAATCAAACCAAAATTTTTCCAGTAGTAGTGTATTTATTTAAAATGTGGATGCTGAAAGTATCTGATCCACCTTCCAGCCCTGCCTTTTTCTAGTTGCCTACCCTCCTATGTTTGTATTTTTAGTTGAAAATCACAATGGTACTAGCACCCAAATTCCATTGCTTTGATGAGGATTAAAGTTAAAATGTGCATAAAGTTCTTATAATAATAGTTGGCTCATAGAAATTCATAAATGCATGTTAGAAAGTAGTATTTTTTTTTAACGTTCAGAACAAAGGAATGGATCAATCATGAACAAATAATGAGAGAGAGTAATATGTTTTCTCATACAAGCACTACTCCATGTGAGCGCTGGACTTGGGAAATGAGGAGCTAATGTTCTAACTCCACATGGTGTTTCCCAGATTACTCCCCACTTCTGAGACTCTGGGTTTCACACAAATAATGCAACGTTTCAGGGTCTCAATCACCTCATTTGTCAAATAAGAATGCTGTAGAAGATATTATTTGAGATAACTTTTAGATCTAGAACTAGTCTATGATTTATTTATAAAAAGAGTTTTTTAGAAATAATTATTCATATCAAGTACCAGAAAAATTATCATTATAAATTTATATCTTCTTCCATTTTTCATAATAGTTCATTTGTTTGTAGCTCATCTCTGAAATGATATCTTTTGCTTCTCCCTACATCAATATTTTGCACAATTCTGTGTAATTAAGATTATAATTACCATTTAAATCTATGCATCCATATATTAATATTTGTTTTATTATTTTGAACTATTTGTCCCAAACTAGAATCATTCATTATAGTGCAACGTTGATTGTGGTGAGATTTTCATTTTCTCATGGAATAGTTGTTAATATACCATTCCTGAGCCAAAGGCAAAATTTGATATCCTGGCCTATCATTTTACATTAAAAAAAAATGTTATTCCCATATATGTTCAGTACGATAGTCTTAACTTGCCACTTATTCTTTGCCCTTTTTCTCAAACATATTATAATTTTGTTTTAAATGATCCCATGTACATATTTGGCAAGTGATCTCTTAGCTTTTAGATAGCCTACATTTTACATTGTAATAACTTATCTTTGGAATGAAATATGCCAAAATGTTAACAGTGATTGCCTGTAGGTATAAGTCATTCTGAGTGACATTTTTTCCCCTGCTTATGTTTTCTATACTATTCAGTTTCTTTACAATGAACATACATTATTTTTATAATTAGAAAAAATAAATGTAAAATTTTAATTATTTTTCTTTGGATTTAAAATTCATATCCATAATTCAAAGTTGGTGTCATATATTTGTTGAGATCAAATAAACTATAAAATTAAATATTTCAGGTTATATAGTATCTTTCTTAAGAAGGAAAGTAGAAAAATAATAATTGTATAACTCCTTTTCCTAACTTCTAAACAGCTTTGAAACACTAAGAAACAATCACAGATTTAGACATAAACTGCAATTACTCATATTTTTAAAAGAATTTCAATGAATTGAAAAAAAGAAATCACTGTATGTGGTTCTAGTCATGTGCCTAATGGAACAATTATTGAGAAAAATCCCCCTTGCCTAAGAAGCTCCAAACTAGAGACTGGGATGTTAGGGGATTGGGTGGCATTCAAATAGTGTTGAAAAAACACATGTTCTCAATTACCATAATGTTTGTCAAATTGAATTCTTGTTGAAATACTAAAATAAAAGGAAGTTTTGAATAAAAGCTAAGCTTTCTCATATGGGAAGTCATGAAAGAGATTGATGAGCATTACGTGCATCCCTACAAATACATTTTATAGCATTATAAAACTATTAACAGTCCAAAAAAGTACAAATATAGGATGAACTTAAGAAGATGACTTGTGTTGATTTCCATCTGCCCCAGAACTCCTATTATCATCGAAAGGGAAATCATAATCGCCTAGTAAAGAGTCCAACTATAAAAAATTAATGGATAAATATATTTCCTGGGAACACATGCAATTCTAATTCTGCTATTATGCAATGTCTAAATGGGCATTAAAATTTTTTTCAGCTTTCCCATTACATAAGAATATTAAGATACTAATAAAAGTAACTTGAAATATCTCATGCAAACTTAAGGTGAAAAATACATATCTTCAATATATGAGAGTAAATGAAGTCCCATTTGGTGGTATCATAAAATGTCTGACTTTTAAAATCTATTTTTATTTCTCAGCATAATTTAAACTATCTATTTTGTTTCTGAGTGAAGAATTAAGTTAAAATATAAGGGCTTTTAACTTCATTCCCTATGTGAAATATAAAAATATTGCAAATAAATGTTAAATACACCATTTTGTATCAAGTTGTTAGTAGATCTGATACAATCCTGTTTTACTTTCCAGCATAAACCTAAGTGTGAATGAGAAAATGTTACTGATGTTAAGAAAATAAAAGTTTAGAGTGTCTGTCTAGAAAAATAATTACTGAGACTAGCAAATGCTTGGTTGCCAGCTAGAATAAGGTGTGTTCAGTTAAACACAGCTCATATGTAAAATTCTCTTCCAATGGCTCGCTCACCACTTGAGGGTGGAGTTCAACGGGCCTTAGATTACAGATCTGTAGGCTTCAGGATATGGACTATTTTGACATCGATTTCAGAACTAGATAATTTATTCAGAGACAGTAATATTTTGCTTTTTTGCTCTGCATAGTATCTTTCCTTTAACACTAGAGTTAATGTTCAGAGAAGCCTTAAAATTGGGCTGTTAATACAGCAGATGACCATTTCCTATGTGGCAATGAAACATAAAAAAGAAGGCAAGTGTTTAGCAAAAATAAGAGAAAATCATCCAAAGAAAATGGGATCTTTGGAGGAAAAAGGAGTAATACAAGCTAGCTATTATGTAGTTAATAGCACAATGATCTTGGGTAATAAGAAATTGTTTTGATTCAAAAAGGGAGGGTAGCAGAAATTTGAAATAGAGACCACTACGTTGATAATATGAATATGGTGAAAGCTACCCAGAGTAGTGTTCAAAATGCTATTACTAACAGAACTGAATAATATCCTGGCCAGATGCCTTCATTTTATTAGCAATAAATAACTTGTAACTATACTCTAGGTGTCTAGGACTAATAAGCTATTAACAATTTTGGTGTTTTGAGTTTCATTCCTCAATATATATAATAATGACCCAAAAAGACATTAGGGAACTGTACAAAAATATAAAATAATGAAAAATAGAATTCAAAAATATAAACTAATTAAACTGAAAAAGATAACGTCTTCAAATAGAAGTTGAATACGTATTATAAATGGAAGAAAACACCTTAAAACCTCAGTCTCTGCAGTCTCAGAAATAATTGGAGCTACTTTATTAAATCATGCAAGCCAGAGAAGCTCTCTGGGAGAAAATAAAACCTGTGAACAGCATCTCATACCTGAACTCACATTTATAATTCAGACTTTTTGAGCAATATACTTTTCCAACAATCCATCATTTTAATTGGAATTCTGAAGTTATAATGAACTATTAGTTTCTAAGAGAAAGAAAAAAGAACAGATATTCAATCCTTGAATCTAAAAGTTGTCAGCTAATAATTTTTCAAACCTTAATACATTCTAGAAGTACAAAAACAGTTCTATGGCCTTTGTGCTAAATGTACTAAGTTATCATTATGCATTTACTATTAGAATTTATTAATAATTATCTACATTACTGACCAATCAATGTAGGTGTTTTAAATCATATTGTTAATTTTTAAAAATATTTTACATAATATTTGATTATGAACACCTTGTCTGCTGCTCTAAGGCACTTTAACTTTATTCTGTAGGTGATGTATAGCCCATAATTGAGTGTGTGTTTGAGAAAGATAGAGAGGGAAGAGACAGACCATCAGAAGTGAACTGGAAAAGGAAAGATGATGTTCCAGGTCAAAGAGAATGGAGAGTGGAAAAGCAGAAACTTCTAAGCCAGGGAAATTAATTGAATGTGGAAGTGAAAGAGGTCTCTGTGACAGTGCTGGGTGATGGGGCTAGTAATGATAACTTTAATTAAGACAGGGAAACACATGGGGCTATTTGTCGTCTGTATGGAGGGAGGGAAAAGGAAAATGATTTTACCAAATTTGAAGGTGGAACATAAATAATGTGATGTCTCGGGAGACAGTGATTCAAGAAGTCCATGAGGTCATAACAATTTGCATAGTAGTACCGTACTAAGATGTAACCTGCCTGTGGTGGTGCAAAAGCAATAGAGAGTAAAACAACTGTTACCTATGCATTAATAATAAAAAACAGTGGCACCAAATTGCAGTATTAAAACTATGCACTTGTGGTCAAAATAAATATTAATGTTGCTTAAAAACACACACAAGAATATACCATTACACAACTATTAGAATGGCTGAAATTAAAAAGACAGATAAAGTGCTGGTGAGGTTGTTGAGCAATTTGGAACTCTCAACGCTGCTGGTGGGAACATAAAATGGTATAACCACTTTGGAAAACAGCTTTTAGGTTGTGTTGCAATAACTACTGACATTGAGGATCTTTTCATGTGTTTACTTGGGTATCTTTTTTTTTGGTGAAGTATGTCTTTAGATCTTTTGCCCAGTTTTTTCATTGGATTGTTTTCTTGTGTTTTGAGAGTTCTCTATATATTCTGGATACAAGTCTTTTAAGACTGATTTTTCTTCTGATTATGCATAAAAATTTCCTGCTTCTTTGCATCCTGGATAATTTTTGATTTGCTGTTCGACATTACGAACTTTACCTTCTTAGGTGCTGTATTACTGTAGATATTCTGGAGTCTTGTTCTGGGATGCAGTTATGTTACTTGAAAACAGTTTGATATTTTTAAGGCTTGCTTTTAAATTTTATTAGGTGTGACCAGAACAGTCTTTAAGGATACTTTTGCCCCCACTATCCAGGCAGTACCTTTCTAAGTATCCTACCTAATATTAATAGTTCTTAGATTATAAGGTTATTCCACCCTTATTGGTGGGAACAAGAACTGTTCCGAGCCCTGAGTGAGCTCCTGAGATTGTCCCTCTGCTCCATAATACCCCCTCTGTGTAACTCTGTCCTCTCCAGCACTGTGCAGTGAGAACTCCAGTTGCCTTAGCCTTCCTGAACTCCCACCTTCATCTCCTGAACTCTCAGAAAGTGCTGATGCCCACTTGGTTACCTCTTCCTGTATTATGGCCTTGAAATTCTCTCCAGGTAGGAAGCTGGGGCAACAATAGGACTTATCTATTTCCCCTCAGGGATGATGTTCCTAAACTGGCTCATGTCCAACACCTGCAAACGGTTGTTTCATATATATATTGTCCATTTTGTTTAGCTGTACTGTATTCTAATTATACCACTTTGGCAAAAAGGAGAAGCCCAGTACATGTCTTTTTAATATGCTATGTGGCAAAATTTATACAGCACTGCTGCTACTTATTGAAGTTCAATAATTATCTTAATGAAAAGCACCTGTGCAATTCTTTGCATTGTGGCTAAAAATAGCCTATCATTACACTCTACTGAGTTTGAATGTGGTTTTAAAGAAGAATGTGCCTCCTTTTTCTAACTACATATCGGGGTGAGGCAAGATGTTATTCACGTACCACATGTTGCTGAAGCCAGTATGAGAATCTCACTTCTATTAATCCCGACATTAAAAAGTTTTGCAAAAATGTAAAGTAATGATACTTGTCTCACCAGTTGATTTCAGTTTTTGAAAATATAGTCCTTTTACATAGAAATACGTTATTTATGTTAACATGTAATTGATTTATTATTTTAAGTGAATTAATAAATGTTTCTTAAAAATTCTACATTTTAATTTCTGATAATAAAATAATCAATAGATTTAACTAACATAAATAAAAGCTCTAGGGCGTTCTCAAAAAATTTAAGAACATACAGTTATCTTTAGAGCAAAATGTTTAAGAATTGCTAGCCTAGAATTACAGATTTGAAAGTCTTAAACTTAGAGAAAATCTTTTTAGCCACATTTAGAGAGAACCAGTCAGAATGAAAGGACTAAGGGCAGAAACCCAAGAGATATGCTCACCTTCCTCCAGTTCTACCTCCGTACATTCAATCTGTCCTTAAGACCTGTTTATTTTATCCGTTAAGCATCTTTTTAAATTGTCTTCTAGTATACATCTCCCTGTTACTTCTTTAATTCAGGCCCTCATCATTTTTATCCTATACCATTGCAATATCTTCCTTATCCAGTCATTGTAGCCATTATCTTTATAGCACACCTTCAGAGAAACCCTTATATTAACCCTCTATAACTGTGCCTCGTTATGTCTTATCCATATCTGAAAGGCTTTGAAATCAGTGCCATGTAGTTAAAATTCAAACTCCATAGAAGGAAGAAAAATTCTTCAGATTGTGTCTAGCTCAGGCTAGTTCTCTAGCCTCTTTATACAAGAACACCTATACACAAATTATTGTCATTCAAAGTCACATGTAGTTTTCTCAATGAAATAGATTTACCCTGGCCTCAAAAAAGTTGTTCATTTTGCCCCATACCCCCAAATTAGAATAGTTTAAATAAATAACAACAAGTAATTGAACTTTCATTTTCACCCTCTATTTATGAGTAACAGATATTACTATAAATAGGTGACTAGACAAACCACTAAAAGTTTCCTTTCTAATCTGGTAGACAATTATGCAACAATAGAATTGATCAGAAATTTCCTGGAAAGGATGTTTAAATGGCTGAAAACAATCACCTTATGTAAGGTCTACACATTCTGCTCATTGCAATTGACTGAAGATTTAAAGGAAGTTGCAATGGATGGTGGTAACAAACTTCATTGTTACTATTTATGCAATCTACTTATAACCTAAGAGTTTATGAACTGATCTGCAACATGTTTTTTTAGCTATACTATCAACATAGTATAACCTTTCCTGTGCAAACCCCTTCATAACTCACTATAAATAGGAGGCAAGGACATTAGAAGGAAGAACATTCAGTAAAGCTCAAAGTAAACTTAACTTTTGAAACAAGATTTTATGCCACATTTTCCCCAAACACATCCAACCAAAGGCCAGACACAAAAGCACAGTTATGAAACATCCTTTCCAAGGGAGTTTATTACTGGGAATACAAAATGCCACAGTTTCACATATACGACTAATACGCTTCCCCAAAAGGTATCCCCACAAAGGCAATTTGCAAAAGAACCATAACACAAATGTTGCAATTTAATTCACGTGACCTACCACATTTATTTCTAATCTGCTGTTATTATAATCATAAATCAATAATTTTCTTATACTATAAAGCCTATTATGAGAAAACTAGTCTTTTCTTTGACTTGACTAAATTCAACTATCAAATGCAGTGTTATGTATGCCAACAACAGATGAAAATTAATTAAATCACGTCATTCCAGCAATGAAATGGGCTGACTTATTATATTTGGTAACTGATAGATGATGGGAAAAATAGAACACAGTTATCATTTATTAAAATAATTTGTTTTTTCAGTTAAAGAACACTGGATGGTTTATTTTGAAAAAGTGATGAAATACCAACTCTAAGGAATCCTTTTCTCACATAAATTTAAGTATAACTTCCTGTTTTACTGGAATTTTTAAAAATAATTTTTACTTGCAACATTTTAGAATCACTTTAAAATGTGTTTCTTCTTAAATTGGAATGTCTTCATATTTCACACTATCAGCCCACTGAAGCTTTATGGATGTTTTATTTCAGGGGTGAATTGTGACAATTAAAATGATACATCTGAATGTAAAACAAAGAGAAAAGACTGGTTTAGTTGTTTGGTTCAAAGGCTCGGGGAGGCCATGTCTCAAGATGCATAAAAGAGACCTAAATTAGTTGAAATTCCTAATTGTTCAGGGTCCTTGTTATAGTCGTAACTGAAAATATCTTTTTTTAATTAAAAAAAAAAGTTTACCTAGTTATCTGTTTACAAAAATTAACAGACTAGAGATTCAGAAGTGTCAAACTCTTTACATCTTATACCTGAAAAACTGTCAAAAAACTGCAAGCCAAAAATTTAGTTTAAAGTGTCCCAGGTGGAAATTTAAGTTCCTGGCAGAAACAGACCTAAATCTGTTCTTTAGCAAAATACATTAAAATCAGGCCTCAAAGGCTTTTCATAAAATTCCACATTACATCAATTGGGATTTTAAAAATATTTATTAGAAACCATCAACAAAATGAAAAGACATCCTACTAAATGGGAGAAGATATTCACTAATGACACATCTGACAAGGGCTTATATCCAAAATTTATAAAGAACTCATAAAACTCAACAAAAAAATAGTCTAATTAAAAAATGGGCAGAAGACCTAAATAGACATTTATCCAAAGAGGACATACAGATGGCCAATAAACACATGAAAAGATGCTCAATGTCACTAATCATCAGAGAAATGCAAATTAATACCACAATGAGATATTACCTCACACATGTCGGAATGGCCATCATCAGTACATCAACAAACAACAAATGTTGGCGAAGATGTGAAAAAAAAGGAAACCTTGTCAGTGGGATTGCAAATTGGTGCAGCCACTATAAAAAACAGTCTGGAGGCTCCTCAAGAAATTCAAAACAGAACTACCTGATGACCCAACAATTCCACTTCTGGGTATTTATCCAAAGAAAACCAAAACACTAATTCAAAAAGATATATGCACCCCTGTGTGCACTGCAGCGCTGTTTAAAATAGCCAAGATATGGAAGCAACTGAAATGTCCATCAATAGACGACTGGATAAAGAAGAGTTGGTACATATATACAATAGAATATTACTCTGCCGTAAAAAGTATGAAAGCTTACCATTTGTGACAACATGGATGGATCTGGAGGGTATTATGCTAAGTGAAATAAGTCAGACTGAGAGAGACAAATACCATATGATCTCACTTATATTTCACTTGTATGTGGAATATAAATAACAAAATAAATGAGCAAACAAAACAGAAACAGAGTCATAGATACAGAAAACAAACTTATGGTTACCAGATGGAAGGAGGGTTGGGAGGCTGGATGAGAAAGGTGAAAGGATCAAGAAGTACAAATAGGTAGCTACAAAATAGTCACAGAGATGTAAAGTACAATATGGGGAATATAGTTAATAATATTGCAAAAACTACGTATTGTGTCAGTTGAGTACCTGACTTATTGGGGGAAACTCTTTATACACAATAGTTAAGTGGTTACCAGAGGGTAAGGAGGGAGGAGGGTGGTAGATGAGGGTAAACAGGATCAAATATATGGTGATGGAAGGAGAACTGACTCTGGGTGGTGAACACATAGTGTGATATATATATGGACGATGTATTACAGAACTATACACTTGAAACCTATGTAACTTTACTAACCATTGTCACCCAAATAAAATTTAATAAAAATAAAAAACCTCATAAATTATAAAAATGTCTAACAACTATGCTCTACACCTGAAACTAATATAAAATAATATTGAATGTCAACTATAATTGAAATAAAATAGTCACAGAGATATATAGTACTGCATAGGGAATATAGTCAATAATATTGTAATAACTATATACGGTGCCATATGGGCTTATTGCGGTTGTCACTTTGTGAAGTATATAAATGTCTAATCACTATGTTGTTTTCTACACCTGGAACTAATATAATATAATATTGTATGTCAATGGTAATTTAAGAATAAATTTTAAAAAATACTTAATAAACAAAAAGTCTAAGAGAACCCAGCCATCAATCCACATATTACTATTTTCAGAAAAAGAACATAAATAGATGTTAATATTATGAAAGAAATAAAAAAAGAAAAGAAGGTTCTGAAGAAGTCAAAGACTATTAAAAGGGGCAGTCTTTGATAAGACACCAAAATAGAACTCTAGAAATGAAAAATGTAATAGTGTGTAATAACTGAAATTAGAGACTCAATGAAGATTTTCAAAGGCAGATGAAAAACACCTGAGTAATCTGAGGACAGATGTGAAAGGGTGGTTAAGAGACATGCAGAGAGAATGAGAAAGTCATTCATGTGTTTAAATCAGAGTTCCAGGAGATAGTTAGAGAAATGGAGAAGAGAGAAGATATTGGAAGGCATAATGGCTGAACATATTTCAAATTATGGAAAGACATGGAATCTCAGATCTAAGAAGATCAAATAATTATTTACATGACAAATTAAAAAATAAATATCTAAACACATCATTATAAAACTGAAGAAACCCCAGTACAAGATCTAACAGCTGCTAAGAGAAAAATAAATTGCCTGCAGAAGATATGGTTGTCATATAACTAAGTTCTCAAAAGCAACATGGACATAAGAAGACAGTAGAATAATATTTTCAAGGGCTGAGAGAAAATAACTGAACTTCTGTATCCAGTAATGATGCAGATAATGACATTTTTGCACAAATGGAAACAGAGCTCACCAAAATGAATTTTTAAAGATATACTTTATGCAAAAAGAAAATGATCTCAGGAAGAGAGTTTAGATGCAAGTAAGAACAGCATATGAAGAATATAGTAAATTTATGGTGTAAGCTAAACAAATACTGATTCTCTAAATATCAAAACCATGGAAAAAAATAAGAATAATTATCCTGTAAGTTTGGAAAAGGAGATGATTAGAGTTAAAGCACTACAAAAGGACTTCATATTTTTTTTCAGGAGAAAGGAAAAATAATTAAATATAATTAACAATTAAAGATTAATAATAGTAATTTAATGGCTAAGTATACATCTTGAAATTTCTAGGATATCACTGAAATACAGTAGTAAGCAAATGGAATGGGGAGGGACTCAATCCAAAAGAAGGCAAGAAAAGTTTAAAGGAATAAAACAAGAAAATTGGAACAAAACAGGGACCAATAAATAAATGGTAGAATTGAATCCATATACATCAACAATGATATTCAATATATATTAATAAAATGGTATACAAAAAGACTAAGATTTTAAGACTGAATATTTAAAATACAGCAATATACCACTTATAAATATATACGTAATACATCAAGATGGAGCAAATATATAATGATAGTTCAAAATAAAAGAATGTAAAAAGATACATAATATAAATAACGAGCTTTATCTAATGGCCTAAATAGCACATACCAAATATGGAGATAAGTGTTTTCTTCAAGCACACATGGAATATTTTAAAAATCAGTTAAGTAGAACTCAATAAATTTCAAACTACCTGAATAATATAGACCACATTTTCTGACCATAAAACAAAATTTAGAAATCAATGACAAAAAGATAAATTAATGCCCATTCTTTTGTTCATATATAGTATTTCTAAAGGAGAAATCAAAACAAAATTAGAAACTATGGAAATGGATAATAATGGAAAAAGTTGTAAGAACTTGTTAAACATAGAGAAGTACTTAGTAATTATAGCCTTCAATGTTGACTGTAAAAAGATAAAACAAAAAGGTACATATTCAAGAGTTAAGGTTTTTAAAAATTCAGAAAAATTAAAAGGAAATAAATGTTAAGTGTAATACAGAGTCACTTTTCAGATAACGTCATAAAAATGGCAGCATGAGGTGAGCCTCTTGAAATCTCCCCTGGAATTTACAACAAATTGAACAACTATAACTCCAAAAAGGACTCCCTGTGCAGCAGAGAGGCAAGACTAAGAGGCGCACTACTGAAATCATCTAAAGGTGGGCAAACTACGTGAGCGGGGTGGAGCGGGGAGGGAAGGGAGAAGTGCAATGGGGTTGCATGGGTGCCAGACGCAGACTAGCTCAGTGCTCTGAGCTCACTGCATTCAGGAACTATCACAGCTGCAGGAGAGGGAAGAACTCGGACTGCTAGGGCTCCGTTTATGGCCCACAGGGCTGAGGGGGCAGCATATAACATGGCTGAACCCAACATTCATGGCAGAGACCTCAGAGAAAAGGCTGAGGGAAGAAGGCTGAAAATGGTGGTTTAAGCCCCCACTGCCGAGCAGAGAATGGAAGCCTTAGGCACCGATCCCAGCTGCCCCTTCCCTATACTCCTAGAGGTCACCCTGCTCCCACCTGCCCAGTGCTACGAACAGAAAAGTAGCAGTGTCAGATAGAAAAAAAAAACAAAAACAACAACAACAGAATATTTGCAGTTCTGAGAACTGTGGTCGGCAGACACGGACTTGCAGCTCAACTAGTTCTGGCAAAGGGGAGGGAGCCATGGAAGGACTGGCTGTAATGGTGGTCACCACCATTGCTCTGGGCCATTTCTCACAACGCACCCCACCCTTGTCCCCACCTATCTGGGAGGATCCCTGCAGGAGTAAACAGAGCTGCTAAAACACACAGGCTCTAAATCTGGTGGAGGAAGAGCTTTGGAACTACAGAAGTTCTCCACATACCCCACAGAGGCGGTGTCCTATGACCCAGGCAAAATGTTCACAGAGGAGAAGCCCGCCTTCCCAGAAATTCCCCCATTCGTGAAAAGCCAGAAAGTGCAGAGAAAATATAACATTACAGTGTGAAAGAGAATAAAAGACTGCAGTCAGAGAGAAAATAAAATAGTCTATCAACACCTACTGGAAAACAAAAGAAAGACCTCTTTCTATCAACCTGTTGCAGAACCCACTCCTGTAGATGTCTAGGAAAACAAATAATAAATCATTAATAACCATGAATAACCAAGGTAACAAGATAGCTCAGAAAGAAAATGAAAATCTCCAGAAAATGAATAGTTTCCAGAAAATGAACTTAAAGAAATGGAAATATGTGACTTAAATGGCAGAGAATTCAAGATTGCAATTCTAAAAACCTCAAGGAGACACAAGAAAACACAGACAGGCAGTTCAATGAATTCAGAAACACAATCAAAGAACAAAATGAACATTTTACCAAAGAGATTGAAATTTAAAAAAAGAACCAAAAGAATTTCAGGAGATTAAGAACTCAATAAAAGAAATGAAGAATGAAATAGCCAGTTTACGTAGTAGAGTTGACCAGATGGAGGAAAGAATCAGTGACATCGAAGATAGAAATCTGGAAATGAAAAAGATGAAGAAAGAAAGAGACATGAGACTTAAAAGAAATGAAAGAACTCTACAAGAACTTTCTGACTCCATCAGAAAGAGCAATATAAGAATAATGGGCATACCAGAAGGAGAAGAAAGAGAGAAGGGAACAGAGAATATATTCAAACAAATTGTCAATGAGAACTTCCCAAACTTGTGGAAAGAATTGGATCCTCGAATCCAAGAAGCAAATAGAACACCTAATTGTCTCAATCCCAACAGGCCTTCTCCAAGGCACATTGTATTGAAGCTGTCAAAAATTAACAAGAAAGAAAGAATCCTCAAGGAAGCCAAGGAAAAGAAGACAGTAACCTACAAAGGAAAGCCCATTAGATTATAATCAGATTTTTCAGCAGAAACTCTACAAGCCAGGAGGGAATGGACTCAAATATTCAAACCATTGAAAGAGAGAAATTATGAGCCAAGAATAATATATCCAGCAAAGATATACTTTAGATATGAAGGCGGAATAAAGACATTTCCAGACATACAGAAGCTGAGGAAATTTTCTAACACACAACCTGCACTACAAGAAACACTGAAGGAGGCTATTTGACCAGCATAAGTAGGGATAATTTGTGCTAATCAAAACATAAAAGGGGGAGAATAAAGGCCTAAACTGGAATATGGGAATGGAGAAAGTAAGCGTGCTGAAGAAAATGGAATACTCTAAATATCAAACTTTCTTTTACATAAACTTAACAGTAACCACTTAAAAAAAATCCAGAAATAAATATACCATAATAAAAGATGAAACAGAGGGAAAAATCATAGAATACCACCACACAGAAATAATAGGCAACAACAAAGAGGCAAAGAAACAATGGAGACACAATCTTACCAGAAAATTAAAGATAGAATGACAGGAAATCCTCACATATCAATAATCACCCTAAAGATAAATGGACTGAACTCACCAATAAAAAGGCACAGAGTAGCAGATTGGATCAAAAAACTAAACCCAACCATATACTATCTCCAAGAGACACATCTCAGCTATAAGGACAAATATAGACTCACAGTGAAAGGGTGGAAATTGACACTCCAAGCAAATGTTATCCAGAGAAAAATCATGTGTAGTTATATCGATATCAGATGAAACAGACTTCAGGGTGAAAAGGGTAACAAGAGACAAAGATGGACATTTCATAATGATAAAGGGGACTATACAACAAGAAGACATAACAGTCATCAATATTTATGCCCCCAATCAGGGAGCACTGAAATATACCAAGCGACTACTAACAGAACGAAAGGGACAAATTGACCAAACCACAATTATACTAGGGGACCTAAAAACATCATTGACAGCTAAGGATAGATCATCCAACAGAAAATAAATAAATAAATATCAGCCCTAAATGACACATTAGATGAAATGGACATAATTGACATTTATAGAGCCCTTCACCCTAGAACTCAGACTACATATTTTTTCCTAGTGTAGATGGAACATTCTCAAGAATAGACCATATATTAGGACATAAAGCTAGCCTCAGCAAATTGAAGAAGATTGAAATCATACCAAGCATATTTTCTGATCTCAAGGCTTTGAAATTGGATATCAACTGCAAAAAAAGAGCAGGAAAAAAAACAAATATGTGGAGATTAAACAACATACTTCTAATGAACGACCAGGTCAAAGAAGAAATTAGAGGAGAGATCAAAAGATACATAGAAACAAATGACAATGAAAATATATCCTACCAAAATTTTTGGGATGCAGCAAAAGTAGTTTTAAGAGGGAAATTTATATCATTACACGCCTATCTCAAGAAACAAGAAAAATCCCAGATAAATAACTTCACGTTACATCTCAAAGAACTAGAAAAAGAAGAAAAAATGAAACCCAAGGTCAGCAAAAGAAAGGAAACAATAAAAATCAGAGCAGAATTAAATGAAATAGAGAACAAAAAGACAATTGAAAAAAATAATGCGACAAAGAGCTGGTGTTTGAAAAGATTAATAAAATTCACAAACCCTTGGCTAGACTCACTAAGATAAAAAGAGAAAAGACACTAATAAACAAAATCAGAAATGAAAGAAGGGAAGTTACCATGGATGTCACAGAAATACAAAGGTTCATCCAAGAATACTATGAAGGACTGTACGCCACCAACTTCAATAAGCTAGAAGAAATAGACAAGTTCTTAGAAACATATAGCCTTCCTAGGCTGAATCATGAAGAATTGGAAAATTTAAATAGACCCGTCACCAGTAAGGAAATTGAATCAGTCATCTGAAACCTTCCCAAAAGCAAACGTCCGGGACCAAATGTCTTCACTAGTTTATTCTACCAAACCTTCAAAGAGGATCGAATACCTGTCCTACCCAAACTCTTCCAAAATATTGAGGAAGAGACAATACTCCCTAACTCATTTCATGTGGTCAACATTACTCTGATACCAAAACTTGGTAAGTTTGGTAAGGATAACACAAAAAAAGAAAATCACAGACTTATATCTCTGATGAATACAGACACCAAAATCCTAAACAAAATTCGAGCAAATCGAATGCAACAATGCATTAAAAAGATTATTCATCACAACCAAGTGGGGTTCATCCCAGGGACACAAGGATGTTTCAACATATGTAAATACATTAATGTGACACATCACATAAACAAAATAAAGGACAAAAATCATATGATTATATCAATTGATGCAGAAAAAGCGTTGGACAAGATACAACATCCATTTATGATTAAAACACTTAATAAAATAGGTATATAAGGAAAATATCTTAACATAATAAAGGCCATATGACAAACCCTCAGCTACTATCATAATTAACAGTGAAAAATTTTTGCTCTACTTTCAGAAACATGACATTGTTGTCCCCTATCACCTATGCTTTTCAACATAGTGTTGGAAGTCCTCACCAAGCAATCAGGCAAGAGAAAGAAATAAAATGCATCGAGATTGGGAATGAAGAAGTTAAATTGTCACTCTGCAGATGACATGATGCTATATATAGAAAACCCTAAAGACTCCACAAAAAAGCTATTGGAAACAATAACCAAATACAGTAAAGTTGCCAGCTACAAAATCAATTACAAAAGTCCATTGCACTCCTACATACTAACAATGAAATCTCAGAAAAATAAGTGAAAAAAAAACAACAACAAAAAAAAACACAATTCCTGTTGTAGTTACAACAAAAAGAATGAAATAACTAGGAATAAACTTAACAAAGGATGTGAAAAACCTATATGCTGAAAACTATAAGACATTTTTAAAAGAAATTGAAGACAACACAAAGAAATGAAAAGATACTCTGTGCTCATGGATATGGAAGAATCAACATAGTTAAAATGGCCATTTTACCCAAAGCAATATACAGATATAATGCAATCTCCATCAAAATCTCAATGGCATTTTTTGAAGAAGTAGAACAAAAAATCATCAGATTTGTATGGAACCACAAAAGACCCCGAATAGCCAAAGCAATCCTAAGAAAAAAGAATAATGCTGGAGGTATCACACTCCCTGACTTTAGCTTGTACTACAGGGCAACAATAATCAAAACAGCATGGTATTGGCAGAAAAACAGACACACAGTTCAATGGAATAGAATTGAGAACCAGAAATAAACCCACATAAAATTGAACAGAAAATTTTTGACAAAGTAAAAAGCATACAATGGAGAAAAGTCAGCCTCTTCAATAAGTGGTGCTGGGAGAATTGGAAAGCCACGTGCAAAGGAGTGAAACTGGACTGCTATCTGTCACTATGTACCAAAATTAATTCAAAATCGATCAAAGACCTAAACATAAGACCTGAAACAATAAACTGCATAGAAGAAAACATAGGTACTAAACTTATTAACCTTGGGTTCAAAGAGAATTTTATGAATTTGACTGCAAAGGCAGGAGAAGTAAAAGCTAAAATAAATGAATGGGACTACATAAAACTAAAAAGCTTCTGCACAGCAAAGGAAACCATTGACAAAATAAAGAGGCAACCGACTGAATGGGAGAAGATCTTTGCAAACAGTGCCTCCGATAAGGGGCTAATATCCAAAATATACAAGGAACTCATGCAACTCAACAACAAAAATCAAAGAACCCAATTGAAAACTGGGCAGACTACCTGAAGTGATATTTCTCCAAAGAGAACATATAAATGGCCAATAGACATATGAAAAAATGCTCAACATCACTAATCATCAGAGAAATGCAAATAAAAACCACAATGAGATATCACCTCACCCCAGTCAGAATGGCTATCATCAACAAGACAAATAGAAACAAGTGTTGGAGAGGCTGTGGAGAAAATGGAACCTTCATACACTATTGGTGGGAACGCAGATTGGTGTAGCCACTATGGAAAGCACTGTGGAGGTTCCTCAAAAAATTACGAATAGAATTACCATATGACCCAGCAATACCTCTCCTGGGTATCTAGCCAGAAAATCTGAAAACATTTATCCATAAAAACATGTGTGCTCCAATGTTCATTACAGCTTTATTTATGGTGGCCAAGACATGGAAACAACCAAAATGTCCTTCAATAGATGAATGGATAAAGAAGTTGTGGTATATATACACAATGGAATACTATTCGGCGGTAAGAAAATATGAAATAGACCATTTGTGACAACAGTTATGGATCTTGAGATTCTAATGCTAAGCGAAATAAGTCAGACAGAAAAAGTAGAGAACCATATAAATTCACTGATTTGTGGTATATAAAACTAAAAACAACAAAAGAACAAGACAAACAAATGTGGAAACAGAAACTCATAGACATAGACGACAGTTTAAGGGTTATTAGGAGGTAAGAGGAGGGGGGCTCTAGAAGAGGGTAAACGGGGTCTAATATATGGTGATGGAAAGAGAACTGACTCTGGGTAGTGAACACACAGTGTGAGATATAGATAATGTATATCAGAATTGTACACCTGAAATCTATGTAACTTTACTAACAGTTGTCATCCCTATAAACTTTAATTTTAAAAAAAGTAATACAAAACAATTAAAATAGTAAATTATACAATAGAAAAAACATTTTTTTTAAAAAATTCAAAGGTTGTCCTTTGAAAAGACAAGTGGAATTGACAAATTTCTGGGAAGATTAATTGATGCAAAAAAGAAGACACAAATTATCTTAGAAATAAAAAAAGAGCACACAATTTTGTATACAGCTGATATAAAAATAAAGAAATGCTATGTAGAATTTTATGTTAACAAATTTGAAAACAATTGAAATTAGCAAATTCCTAGAAAAATAAAACAACAAAATGACTCAAATAGAAAATCTGAATGGGTCCAAAACCTTAAATATATTCACCTGAAACAAAGAACATTTCATTCACAATGGAAAAAATAATCTGGAGTCTAAACTCAATGTACACAGAATTAATTCCAGATGGATGTCATACTTTAATGAGAAAGTCAAAAGTTTCAAATTTTAGAATATATATATATATATATATATCTCCTAAGAGAGACAAGATTTCTTAGACAGGCTATATAAATAGTAAACTAAAAGAAAAAAAAATATATATATATATATATATAATTAAATGAGCTTTTGCTTACCAAAATTTTAAACTATAGCCTTATTTCCTAGTCCAGCATCCAATTCAGGATTATATGTCGTATGCAGTTTTTAGAACTTTAGATTTCTTTAATCTGGAACAATAACTCATCCTTTCTTTTAGTTTCTTGACTTTAATGCTTTTTAAGGGTACAAAAATTTATGTTGTAGAATCCCCTTTAGCTTAGGTTTGTCTGATATTCCCTCGTGATTAGATTAAGGTTGTGTATACTTGGCAAGAATAACACAGTAAACCTTCCCATGATTAACAATGTGAAAAGCCAGCACTTAAAACCACAATGTGTAGTCTTCGTTATTTTTTTTGGATATTCAGAATGCTGAAATGTTCTAGAAATAAAGCTACCAGCCTTACACTTTTAACATACAAAGTGATAGGGAAAAGAAAATGAATTGTCAAAAATAATTACAAGGAATGTAATGAGAATCATAAGTAAAAAATAAAATGTAATAAGAATTAGAGATGAGAAAAATATTTTTCAAGCAGAAAGGATCTGAGATGAATTCAATGATAAAGCAGCTTTTCAGGTGATCTTGAAGGATAGCTGGGATTTTGACTGAAAATATGGGGAAGGGTACTTCAGATAAAGAGGGCAGCATCTTACCAATAGTGTGAAGGGAGACTGTTTGCTCAGTGGGAGGTGATACCATTACCCTAGTTTGCGGCACGTGCCTACACTAATGACAGACACAGCTTAGGCATCTATGCTGGAGCCATGTTTCTGAGGAGCTGAAGGACCATGAAAAAAAGATGGACTGCATTTGAAAGGCCATAAGATCTCATCGGCCTGAGAACCAGAGTTCCTACAGCAGTACATGGCTCAGATGGGAAGAAAGAAAAACACATGCTTCTGCATAGTTTGTTCCCGCTGTTTTGTTGTTGTTTACCTTGCTTTGCTTTTCCAATAACTCTACTGTTACATTTTTGTTTTTTATTTTAGGCTTCTTTTAGGCTTAATGAAGCCAAAAATTTGAAATCCTTTGTTTGGTAATATGAAAACACAACAAAACTGTTAACGTTTTCTATGAAAAAATTAGCAGTTTCCCCACTACCATTAACTTGACAATAAAGAAAATACAAAAAAATATGAAATATCGAGATATGAAATAAATATGAAATATAAATATATTTTCATATAACTATGAGAATATAAAATAAAGCTTGGAGAGAGCTGACTCAACTGTTGAGAGCAAACCAGAGTGCCTAAAATGGTCCTAAAGCAGAAGGCACAAGAATACAGAACAAAGCGCAAAGGAGGAAGGAAACCCAGCACATGTCACCTGATCACAGAAACTGGTAAAGTTTCTTTTTAAGGGGAGGATATATAAATTGCAAAGTACACAATGGTAACATTCAGAAATCTTGGTTGTTTTTACCTAAATTTGAGCTAAGATAATTTATATTATATATAAACAATGCTGTATGAAAACTTTATATATGGATATACTAGAAGGAGAAAATGAGCGGAAGACCCAAAAAGAAAGAAAGAAGACAGAAAAGGGAAGAAATATAGTCAAAATGGTTAAACCACACAGAGAAAGGTGGAAAACACATATAGGTTTATATTACTCTTAATTTGGAAATTAAGGAGACTGGAAATATAGCTTTCCTGATTCCTAAAAAGGAAATAAAATACTCAAAAACAAAACTAAAAATAATTCGGTTAAACATGAATTGCTGTATCTTTTTAAATCCTTTTTTTAATATTGAAAACTTTTCTCTAGAAACTTTATTCATTGTAAAATATATTCCTCTTTCATTAAGTTTTATAAAGTTTATCCTGATTTTTCTTTCTTATGTGAATTATTAGAACATTTAATTATTTCCATGAATTTCCTGGCATTTTTATTATTCTGTATCATATCAAACTTATTTCTGAGTAATATGTTTCATTTCCTCTGTGTATAATTTCTCTATGGAATAGAAGAAAAGTAACAAAAGGACAATAAAATTGAATTCCACATCTTTCATTCTATTTCACCCATTTTTGGAAAACTAGTCTTTGTGTATTCTACACAAATGGAATATGAAATATAAAACAATTCAGCAGACCACTTAAGCTGTTTATTAAAACAAAATTTTTATTGCTTAGACTGTAACAATTAGTACCGATTTTGGCAAGGGACATAACCCATACATAAAAGTTATTTTATGCATGGTTTGCAAACTGCTTAAAGATATACATTCTGAGTGCATACTACTAGTTCAGACAAATTTATCACCTTTGAATATCTCTTCCCAAGCACATTATTGTATTTTCCATTTGTTAGGTGCATCTAAGTTTCTCTAAGAAATCAGAGTCTAAAACTTGAATGTGGGAAGCTGAGAGCTAACAATGTCTTCAAAATAATCCTATGTTTTCCATACAGTGTAAGATTTTGTCACTAGGAATACAATTTAAAGATGTAGCAAAGTACTATTGACATATCTACCCAAAGGTATTTGTCAAAACAAAAACAAAAAACAAAACAAAAAAGAAAAGGTGTTCCTTGAGTATTTTTACATAATAGTGACATCGTAATTTAAGTGGCCAAAACAACTTGAGTTCTTCACAGAAATATAAATGATGGGTTTGGAGAAGCACTCAAAATTTTGCCACCAATTTATGGTGCTCCTTTGTCTCAGGGGAGGAAATTATCATACAATTATTTGTGCTTTATGTTCATTTTATTATAATATTTTCATAATTTTCAATTGTAACATTTTTCCAAAAAAAAGAAAAAAACTTAATGTACTGAGAATGTTAAACAAACAAACAAACAAAAACAAAAAAGAAAACAGAGATAATAAGAAACTTGAGGACTGCCAGTTTGAAAATTATAATGTCAAGTGGAATTTTCCCCTTTATATTCCTGGAAATCATCCCAAAGCTTAGAAAATGAGAAACAATTATGCAAATGCCATATTTACTGAAAATAGGAAATAGTGAAATCCTAAACCTCCAGATCAATGGAATGGTTCCAAAATCAGTGAACAATGAGCAAAAGAGTGTGCAGAAGGAAATAGAGAAAAGAAAGTTTGAAGACATTGTTGAAGGGAATGCAGATTGGTGCAGCTTCTATCGAAGGCAGTGTGGAGGTTTCTCAAAAAATGAAGAACAGAATTACCTATGACCCAGCAATCCCTCTCCTGGGTATCTACCCCAAAAAAATCTGAAAACATTTATCCATAAAGATATATGTGCTCTAATGTTCATTGCAGCTTTATTTATGGTCACCAAGACACGAAACAACCAAAGTGTCCTTTGATAGATGAATGAATAAAGAGTTGTGGTATATATACACAATGGAATACTATTCTGCCATAAGAAAAGATGGAATAGCACCATTTGCAAAAACATGGATGGATCTTGAGATTCTAATGCTAAGCGAAATAAGTCAGATAGAAAAAGTAGAGAACCATATGATTTCACTGATATGTGGTATATAAAACTGAAAACAACAAAAGAATAAGACAAACAAATGAAGAAACAAAACTCATAGACACAGACAATAGTTTAGTGGTTATCAGAGGGTAAGGGGGGAGTGGGGTGGTAGATGAGGGTAAAGGGGATCAAACATATTGTAATGGAAAGAGAACTAACTCTGGGTGGTGAACACACAATGTGAGACATAGATGATGTATTACAGAATTGTACACCTGAAAGCTATGTAACTTTACTAACAATTGTCATCCCAATAAACTTTAATTAAAAAAAGAAAAAGAAAAGAAAGAATCCAGGAATTGCAGATTTCAATAAAAGCTAACAAACATACTTTCTTCTAAGGTTAGGGGTCATGCTTTATTATACTGTATACATGATTCAACAGTTTCAGGTAGAAGCATTTGAGGAAGCAGTTTCCAAACAGCAGAGAAAGTGAGGCTAAATGAGGAACTATGCTGAAAAGACATTTTTGTAGAAAGCAGTTTGTATCTCTGGAAACAGAGACGTCTCATTGTTTGGGAGGGGGTGGAGAGAGAGAGAGAGAGAGAGAGAGAGAGAGAGAGAGAGAGAGAGAGAGAGAGAGAGAGAACATAACAAACAGCAAAACCCACATTTCCTATCTCCAGTGGCTAGACCAAGAAAAACTTACTTTGTTCAGTGGTTCGAAAGAAAAACTGGACCAGCACAGGACCTATATAAAGATACTACAAGAAAAAGAGACAGAGACAAAAGAAAACCAATGGCATATCAGGAACACACACTAAAAACATGTTCTGTAAAAGAAGTGGAAAACTGTGACCATTTTACCATGAATTTTCAAAACGTAGTAAATAGTAACCGCCTGTTTGAAGCAATTACATAATGCAGAAATGCAAGGTGTCAGGAAGAGGTTAGGAAGACAAGAACAAGAGAACAACTTGCCAAATAGTGTAAACTCCTGTTGGAAACAAATCTCCCAGTGGATAGTAGAGGGTGTAAATGATTGTAGCTCTGGACAGCTTCAATGAAACCTCATGAGATACCCTGTTCCAGAACTTTCCAAAAAAGCCGTTCCTAGATTCCTCAACCGAAGAAACTGATAGAATCAGTGTGTGTTGTTTTAAGTTGCCAAATGTTACGGTAACTTATTAGGCAACAATAGATAACCAAAACAAGGCTTGAAAGTATGGAATTTGAAGAGGCTGGAATGCTGGAAAATAAGAGAGGAATTTTCTAAGGGGAGTTGTGGATGTGCTGTGAGTCCCACTGTCCCCCCACAGGGGAGACTGAGGGATACCACCATTCTCTCACACAGTGATAAGAGCTTCCAGCAAACCATTTGAGACTGAGGTGTTCTCTGGATTTATAGAACACCGAAACTCGTGCTATACCCATGTTTGGAAGTGACAAAAGGCAAGAGGCTGCGGCTGCATTGCTGCTCTGAGGGCAGGATGTCAGTGGCTACCCTGGGAATGGCTTGCATGTATAGTTTGTCAAGGGCAAAAGACAAAGGAATGGTTTTACGTGAACCAGGTGGGAGAAAGGGCAGCCAGGAGATCCCTCAGAGTGATTTTGATCAAAAGTGATACATGAGGGATCCATAGAAACCAACAGTTAGAATCCATAAGGGTTGGACCACCACAACTAGGAGCTTAGAGGAGAGGCAGCATTCGTCTCATTCAGGATCTGCAGGTGAGACATGCTCAGTGAATGAACGGATCTCCAAAGAATTCAGAAATACACTCCACGAAAAAGAGCCGACACTTAATATCTGATATGGCCAATAGAAAATAAGAACCCCACTTCCTCCTTGTAGGAGAGGAAACCACAACTGGAACACTTGGAGTTGAAGGAATAACGTGGATTGGAAAAACCAAAGAAGGAGCTTACCACAGCACCCTTTCCACACCAAGCCTGAAGCAGAAGAGAACTGGGTGAGGGAGAAGGTTTAACATTAGTCAGCTTCAGAGTTTTGACTATTACATGGAACTAACTAATTAATTAATGAAGGAGACCTTATGTTCTGCTCTTTAGCATAATAGCTATATGATTAAAACTAAATTTGTTATTTGAAATTAATAAAATAACAGTATTTCATACCACAGTAATAGATATCATACAATTATCAACATAACAAAAGTTCTATCATACTAACCCAGAACTTCAGGCAGGTAATATGACATCAAGTCTCACCAGTTAAGTAAGAACCAGCTTCCAGAGCTAAACTGACATACAGCAGCATAACAAACCATTTTTGTTCAATTAAGTATAATTTCATATAGGCTGCCCTAAGGAATATATTTACAAACCATTTTTGAACCACGGATAAGCCTTCATTGGAATATAGCTAAAAACTAAGAACCTTCATGCATTTTGAGGAAAGTGAAACATACTGTTAAATAAAGTTGGGTTTCATTTTCCTTTTTTTTTTTAAATCCTAAAATCAGGTATTCATTGGTTCAAAAAACTTTCTATTTTTAATTATGAAACATCAAAAATAAAAACAGATAAATAAGATTTGGCAACACTACCTCTGAATATGATGCTCTCGATTACAGAGATGTAGTCTTCGGGCCTCTGCTCAGTCGAGATCTCCCATCTGCCTCCAGAGATATTTAATAATTTGTAGAGCTGATCAGAACTCTTCACCCCACACAACAGGGTAACCACACTTTCTGGTGAATGAAGCACCTCTTCCAGAAACTGACATTTCTTTGGAGTTAAGTCTTTAAGCAAGCTATCTGATAATATCAAAAGTTTACATTTGTAAGAGTTTAAACTCAGCAACTCCAAATCCCGAAGAGAGTAATTCTCCAAGCGATACAACAGGATAGCTTCCCTTTTCACTACGTGTAAAAATACTTCCCTCAAGTACAGGGCCCATTCCTCAGCATCTTCTTCATATATCATTATGATGTCTTTTGTATGTTCTGGAAAAAGAAAAAAATAATATATTAATTTTCTTATATTTGAAATACTAACGGAAGATTATATTGCTATTTCTCAAAAAGTTTAATGTCCTCCCTTAGGGATTATATTAATTTGCTTATACGAGAGACTAATAATATAATTCATATCATCCCCATCATATGGGATTAAACTCCCTTCAGATGCAACACAGTCTAAGCTCCGTGCAAGTCCACGCTGTACTCACTATACAAATGTGAATCTAGGAGGCTCAACAGAAGTCAGTGAGAGGCCTGGTGGCAGAATGGAAAGAATAGTCTGTGGATTAGCGCTGCTGGGCTACCAGGCATGGCTCTGCCAGTAACCGCGGTTTTACCTAGATTACAATTTTTAACTCTTTGGAGTCATTGTTTCTTGTATTAAATGAAAGTTTTTACAAAAAAAAAAAAAAAAAAAAAAAAAGCATATTTAATGCATCAGATTATGCTTAGAAGAAATGAGAGAATTTGCATTGGAGAATTTTAAGCTCATTCTTCCAGGTAAAGATGGGTACATAAAGAGAGATTATAGAATTACCATGCCCAGAAAACCAACAAAATAATATTTTTTTAAAGAAATTCAATAGCAAAAAACTAAGCAGGTACTATCTCATGTCATAAATTAAAAAGTTCTGATGAAATAAATAGAAAGTCCTGGTAGGGCAGTACTAATCCTCACTTATTTCCCAGCCTAGAACTAGTATTGATGAAAAAAACTTGAGTCACCAAAACATCCAGGTTTTCTCATGATATGAATATTATCTCTGAGGACAGATGTTTTCCCCTTCAACTCATTGATTCCTGTACAATGCCTAGCACAATTTCTTGAATAGGTATTTGATAAAATTTTTTAAATATAGTTACAAATACAGAATGAGAAAAAAATTGGCAGAAAACATACAGGAATCACACACTATGTGATGAATCATCAGTATAGTTTACTATTCTCTATGTAGTGCCTCACCCAGCCTGAATGCTAAATAAATACTTGTCGAACAAACACAAACATGGTGTCACAATTCAGTATTTTTCTGTTTGAGGAACAGTAGAGGAAGGTTTTCTGTATATTTTAACTAACCAGAGTAACTGCTCTATAGTTTTAATTGCAGTAAGATAAAAAGAAGAATAATTTAAATTATCAAGTGTTTAAAATAAACTAGGACTCTTCATGTTTTGCATATGTTATTCACTTACTTCTCAAAATTACTTTATTAAAGTACTAGTGTTATTTTCGTTTTACAGATGGGAAAATAAAATTGGTATTGGAATTAGGATTCCAACACAGGCAGTCTGACCCTCCGGACAGTTTGTACTTTTAACCTCTAACAACAGAGGACACAATAACATGACTTAAAAGATCAAAATAGATTCTTTGCAGTGATATGAGCTACATTAGTCGATCTGAAGCAGCCTATAAGTTAATCTCAAGTATGCAAAGCACGTGAAAGGTTATTGAGAATCTGGTTTCCTCTTAAAGGAAAGAAGGAAAAGACTGTATGATGCACTCCAAGAGTATGGTTATGTATGAAGAATTTATAGAACTTCCTTCTTTACTCTAAAAATTAAATCAATAAAATTATATGAGGGTATATTAAAGAACAGAATGAAAACTCCCACACTATATGGTTGCGTATCATACTACACTAGAAAGACAATGATAGGAAATCGATTCTAGATATAAGCATAACCTATTTTCCACCAAAACTTCCCAAGAAAATTAGACAAGGTAGTCTTTTTCAGTACTCTATGGCCATTTATTTCTTATGTTCAAATTAAGTTCTCCTGTTAAATTTGCATTTGACTTATACTTAATAATCTCTGTTTGACAGTTTTCAAAAACCTGAAGATGAGCATTAAATGTCATCCCTTCCTTTTTTATAAATTAAATCATTGCAGTCATTTAATCTTGAATTTTCTCAGTCATTATTTACAAAGACTTTCCATGTACCAGGTACGTTGTTAAGCATCTAACAAGCATTAATTACTTCAGTAATATTCATAAAGCTGCACGAAGTTGGACTTGTTGTTCTCATTTTACTAATAATCACACTGAGCCTCTGTGATGTTAGGTATATTGTCAGGGCCATGAAGATAATAACCGGTATTCCTGCTGCCTTCTAATCTTTTTGTATGAAACTGTGTTGAGTCAAAATATTAGGTTGGTGCAAAAGTAATTACCATTTAAAAGGTTAAAAAAAAAAATTGCGAAAACCGCAATTACTTTTGCACCAACCTAATACAAAAGTGAATAAAAGGCTTTTTGATAGCCCTGGTTTTCTTTTTCCTCATCCTACAAAACACAAGCTTGTCGTTGTGTAACATCTGAACTGTAGATCTTTATGAATTCTCAACAGAAGCCTACTCACCTTGCAATGCACTTCCTTTTATAAACTTGAGCTAAATCAAATGTGAATCATTATTCTGCCCATTTAAGGGTGGTTATTGTCATTAAGGTCGGCCTGTTTTTATAGACTGTGAAGTGAAACAATACATGATGAACCTGAAATATAGAAACAAATTTTTCTTTCTTGGAAGCTCCTTCAAAATAAAGGGAAATTGCTACTGAAGATGCAATTAAGGTCAGCAAATAATTTAAAATGTACACCTCCAGTCTAGCAACATAAAGTAAATGACAGCATTATACAACAGTAGGAACAAAACAGAGTTATATTCATTTTTATAAATTTACTATTAAGTGTTCTTTCAGATTCCATAAAGATGTCTTATTTCTTTATCTTGCAAAATGCTATTACAAGTCCTTAAACTCAAAGGTAATTTGTGTCAATAATTGACATCAGTGATTACTTTTGCACTGAGAACAGATTTATACTACACCTTGTGAAAAGAATGAGACTGACTATACGTCAAAATCCTTCTTATTACATATTCACAGGTTTGAATCGCAGATTTTCTTTATTTTGAATGAGATCCCATCTCTTACCCATGCTTGATTCTATATCATGATGAAATACTACACGATGCATCTTTTCAATATTACAGTTTTTCTAACTGGTAACCGAAGTACAGAAGAAAGAAAACAGAAAATTATAAAGAAATGATTTGCAGCCATAATGGATTCAGTAGTGATGATATAATCACACACACAAATGTATGATTACTAAAATTATATAGTGAGTGTAACTGAATTGGTCTAATATTCTAACTTTGTACTCTAATTAGTACAACAGGGGAATGAAACTGGGGATTTTCCATAGGATGGAGGTAGTAAAACACACTATAACTTACGTTCCTCCTCTAGGAAAGTTAGTTAATTTCACTTATTCATGGTGGTAAAAAAGTACCAGGTATTTTCTGTATCTTTATCCGTGTAGTGCATGCAGCTGGTGCACATCCGTATCTTCCTGGGCCACAAGCTACAGATTGACGGTCAGCTGTTAAGCCCACTGACCAATTCCAACCTCTGCTTCGCTGCCTGAGAACTTTCTCTGCAGCTGAGGGAGCTGCCTCAGCCTATGTGCCTGCCTGGCTGCTCAGAAGTGCTGCGGATTTAGTGCATGGAGGCCTGGGGCGGAATGAGGGTGGAGGGTCGCAATCCTCAGTCAGTGAGGGATGGAAATCAATGTGTAAATAACTCAGCTTCATCAAATTCAGTGGGACAAGTCTGAAGTTTGTTTTACACTGCAATGAGAGGGTTCAAAGTGCTACTGAATTGTAATTGTTCATCACATTAGTCTGCCTATTAATTAATATGCACATGATTGGCTTTTCTCCCGTTCTTGTCTCACATTCCCCATTTTTCTCACTAATATTTCATGTGCTAATCTTCTAAATAAAGTACCTGCATTCATGTCAATTTCTCAGAGCCTTCTTCAGGGGAACGCTTTATACATGTGTATGTTAATTAACTTACTTCTTCCTTTCAACACATTTTAAGGTTACGCTTTTTAGCTATGGTAAAGAACGACCAGCAAAAATTATTTTTATACAAATGTAAAACCTTCCCCTTTCTCCTTCCTTTTAAGATGCAAACAAATGCAGAACAACCTTGGAGGAGGAAAATTTTTTTTCTTTTCTCTAAAAAAAGCACAGTGTTAATTGTTACCAGATTATTTTGCAAAGACCTCCTACACCCTCACATATAAACTGCAAATGTTCCAATCACACCTCTCACTTTTTATCAGTAATACAAATTGTTAATAGTTCATTTAAAATGTTACAAACACAAAAGATTGTAGATCTGTGAGGAAGTTTTAAAATGTTTCAAATTTACTTCGTGCAAGTTAGTGGAAGGTCCATCTCCTTTCTCTCCTTTTATTGCCATTGCTCTAGATTATTGAATCTAAGACAACAGTGACCATAAGATAGGCCATTATTTGATATTCCTCTAAGAAAAGAATACTGTGAACAAATAAACTACATTACACATTTTAAGATGAACTCTGATTTCAGAGAATTTGACTAGCCCACCCCCCCAAAAAAAACCCAACATTATCAGAATCGATTAAATATGGTGGTAGCATCATCTCACAGTCTCTTAAATGCTTGCTTCTCAGTCCTCCAGTTCACACTCAAGAACGATCTCCTTAAGACCTGAGTATGTTCTGTGATCTCTCCAGATTGACTCTTACCCTATGGCTTTCATTACCTAAGCTCCCATGCCCACTCCAATGGAAAGCACCAACAGAAAATCAGAAGGTGGGAGAAAGAAACGATAAGGTAACATATTGGCCCTCTCACTCACCACCCCTGTTTCTAGTTTTGACAGTGGCTGCTTTCTTTTGTGGCCCTTCTGTGGCTTTTCTTCCCCGGCTCCAGTGTTCATGCAGCTGTACCAACCATCTTCCTCCCCCTTCCCTCACAGGGGTAGTACAGAATTCCTGCTGTTAGTCTTTGAATGCTTCGCTATTCCTCCTCAGGTGCTTCAGCCCTGAACATCTTAATAAATAACCTCTATATTAATTTTTTTCAGTTAAAATCTTTGAGGATGGTATCTGTTTTCTGCTAGGATCCTGATAAATACAGGTACTAGAGAGGCCACAGGAAACAGACTCTATAAGGTGGAATTTGGGACTAGGTTTTTTCTCACAATTATGGAGAACACAAGCAACCCCTTGCGAAGGGGAAAGAGTACACTGGCAATTTATGGCATACAGAAACGCCATAGTGACTCAAATTTGCACCAGTAATTATGTAGGATGGACTGTCAATGAAGGGGAAAGATTTAGGAGATCAAGTGTCTATGAAATTTAGTTAATAAGCTGGCAACAGGGATTACAGAGATGGGGTGGGGGGTGAGAGTAATGGCTTCTCTGACTGTCCTAGAGAGCATGCCCATGGACAAAGACAGAGTCACAACTCCATTAGCAGGTACAACCCTCCAAGATTCTTACACTAAGGTAAGACCACCATTGAGGAAAGCATGGAATCATAAGACCTAAGAGAGTAAAATTAGGGCAGAGATGAGGCTGAGAACTTCAAAGTCTCAAATGTCCTTGGCTCTTTCTTTACCAAGGGGACCTGTACTTCCTTTAAAAACAAACAAACAAAAACAAAACAAAATCAAAAATAAAAAGTTTTCAAGAATTTCACCCAAGGTAACTGCCTTACAAGAGATACCATTTTTTCTCAGTATCGATGCCCTCTCTGATTGCAGTTAAGATCAATATTTAGAGTTAGATACCTTAAGGGAAAGAAATATTTAAAACGATTTCGTCCATAAAAATTATTACAGGATTTTACCAATATGTAGCAGCATAAGTCTGGAAAGTATGTATGGCATGGATTTTAAGAGTTATTACACCAAGGAAGAAAAACAGAAGATTGAATCTGACTGATTTAATCAAAATGGTTGTATTCATACAGAACTCAGAATTTAATGTGTTATCTCAAGTACCTAGGATGGCATTAACAGCTTATTAGAATAGATAATTAAAGCTTGGACTGTGTGGTAGCCTACAGTCTTCATATCTCTGCTTAACTCACAAGTTTGCCAATATAAAATAACTGTTGATTTTCACAAACATAATCAGGTGTTGATATCAACTACTGTTATACACTTGATATCTTTACTGGATATGAATAGGCACCAGTCCCAAATGAATGACTGCTGCATTACAGCCCCACTCATGGTTATCCCTGAAAGAGAATGGTGAGAGGAAAATTTCTCAGTTGACAGAACTTGGGGCAGCATCTCTAATTGTCCACTTTGCTTTGAAGTAAAAGCCTGAGCTACGGACCTACTTTAAGTAAGAGAAGAAAGAGTGGGAAAGGATATGCTCGTTTCAGAATTAAAATATTAAAAAGTAGGTTACTAATGAAGAAAATGTATCTTTGAAACATGAGCCTACAATTTACTTTTTTCTATGAGTGACATATTTATATTCTTTGTGGCTTATACACAGGCAAGTGAAGTTTGAATTCATGTTTCCCTGTCGTCTTTGTGAGTAACTGGACCTGCATAACAAAGCTATGGCCACATTGGTGATCAAGAAATGCTTCCTTAATATTTGCTAGAATTGCAAGTTAGGCCCCAACAAGATCAAGGTTTGATAGGTTTTTACATGGTTGTAAGAAAATTCATCTTGGAAATACCTTCCCCTGTGGTAAGGCGCTTTCCACAAACATAAAGCTAATTTCAAAGAAAACACATAATTAAACATAGTTAGGATAGTAAAGGTAGAGATCTTGACATGGAACAGAGATACTGCTCTTTAATGATTATATCACTAGGCTAAATTTACATGACTACTGAGTTTGCCAAATGCATAGCAATGTACACTAAAAAAAACAACAAATGTTACTTTATGTAGATTGTATTTGTGACTATCAAAGTAAATCTATTAAAAAACTAACAAAATTACAAAAATTGAAAAAATATACCCAGAGTGGCAAATTCCTAACAGAGTCACCAATAGATTTAAAATATCTTTTAAACTTAATTAAATGTTATGCATCCATGTTACCTAAACCTAAAATATATATGAAATCAGATTTGATACAAATCTATATTAGCTAGTCAATAACAATTTTAGTACATCTCTAATCTAAAAATTATATCTTCTTTGAAAGACCTAGTGGATGTCACTGGGGAACAGAGTACAGGATAAGCTTGCAACCAGCATCCCAATTCTTACCTACTGTGGTTTTGTTAAGCTTCCTTGGTTTGTGGTCTAAGGTCTTCTGTGTTTGAGTGTGTACCTCTAATTTTGAGATTTCACATTGCAAACTCCAATTTCTAACAGATACACACCACATTAGCCAATGTGAACTTCATCAAAGACAACATTTGATTTCCCCTGTGACTTATTCTTTTGTCTTATTTCTCAATTGCTAAACAACTTAAGCATTGAAGTGGGCTATTTATTGTTCCATCCCCACCCCATTCCCAGTACAAGCCCTTGAGTTTTCCTTTACTGAAAAGTGGCTTAACACTTGATTGTGAATGGGACATATACACTGAAATTCCACTCAATAGTAATAATACACAAAGTATATTCACATGAACATTATTGTGTGTTTTTATGCTGCATGCTATAGTTTTAAGAAAGTATTTTGCCTCAATTTAACTCAAAAACAAAAATTTAAACTGAAGACACAAGTTGGAAAGTTTGAGAGACTTGCCCAAGATCATATCAACAGTGAGTCAGGAAGCTGGGCTTAAATTCATAATTCACACCATCTATTGTCAACTCTAGTTTGGGTATCAAGCCACACTGCCAGTAATATCATTGAGAAAATGAAATAAAACTGCAACCCCTTCCCTGAAATTCCCAATGGACAAGAGCATATAATCAGTTGATCAGATTAAAAAGAGAATTTCTGTTCCACTGGCAAATCTAATTTTGCTGTCCTAGTTCTGAGAAAAGAATGTTGGCATTCCCTCAATTCTTTGTTTTCCCTCACTTCCCACTTCCACCTCTTCTTTCCAAAGCACAAGATGGGGCAGGGGTGGAAGAAAAAAAAGAAAGTATGCCTTATCATGGCTTGAGAGCAATGACCAAATAGTTTGATTTTCTTCCTAAACTCCTTTCATGGACTTTAAGCAGATCTAACTGTGGGAATGGATGCTTTTTGGTCTCTATTACTGAAGTATATAAATCCAGGATAAGGTAAATCCACTCCATGTCCTCAAACACTAGTGGAATCTTACAATTCCACTTGATTATCATTTAGAAACCAATGTCTTTCAACAGTTTTCTTATGTGCAGAATATGATGTCACACTATGAGACTATAACTGAGTAAGAGCACACTGTTAGCAAAACCCTCTTGTGGGAAGTTTATCTTACATCCTACTGTGGGGATTGTAAAATAGCTTAGAAATGGTTATATACTAGAAAATATGTACATATTGAAACAAAGAATAGAATGAATTTCTACACATTTGTTGAAAGCAATACCAGGAAGCATGTTACCCCCCACCCCTTCCTGGTATCTGCATCTTCTGCAGCCATTTTTGACCAGAAGGGAAATGGGAGACCTAGCAAAGTGTATCTTACTACTCCCAGAGGTAACCCAACGTCTCCTGGGACCCATGTTCACAGTAAACATGACCTCTGGGGACAGCTCACTATACCCAGTAGCAAATGATCAAACACTGGGTGTCTCTAGAAAAGTCCTCAGCTCTGTTCATCATTTGTTAACAGCTACATTGCCCTATTGTGACTCCATTCTCTTCTTATATTGTGGTCCAGAGCCTACTTGCGTCAGAACCACTTTGGGAGCTTCACAGAATCAGAATTTCCTGTGTTTGGGGCCCAGGAAAGAATTATCCATCATGTAACTAAGCACCTGGCTAATTTTTAAGTTCACTCAATTTTGAGAACTGCTCTAGTTTTTTTATACTGGTAGTATTTCTAGTACCATATTGGATGATTACAGCTACAATTTTTATCTCTCAAGTTTTGCTGATATAAAAAAAGAAAATAAAGATTTTAGGCTTTCTAAATGGGGGGAAAAAAGCCAAATGGTTTATAATGTTATTTATTAAGGAATGAATACATGTGAATAATTCAATTCACTACAGTCATTAACTTGATCGAAATCTCCCTGATTATGTTTGTCATATGAGGGCCAAATTGCCTATTTCCAGGCCAAGAACGCAATAGTTGAAATTATGTATCTAAAATTTAGATTTCAATTCTGAAGTGAATAGTGTGTTTCGATGTTAGCCGAAATGATAAAAATATAGATTGTGATTTGGGGGAGGGGCAGGGAATTTTATAATAAAATATGTGGTTAAATAAATATGTGGTTAAATAAAAGCAATTCTAAGTATTACATTTTATGCTCACTTTAATAAAAGTTGATTTTTTACTATTATTAATTCCCATGCTCCAGGTGTCATATTAAGAAAATTAAGAACCCAGAACTCAGGCACTAATTTGGATACAAAAGCCAAAGTTAAAAAAAATTAATGTTCAATTACTTTACCCATGGCTAATATTTTGTATAGGATTGAATACTAAACTGTTCTGAATTGAAATCATGAAGCATTAGGAATTCCTGATGGGGCTGTGTTCATTAATAATTTGACCTTTCGAAGTATCTAATATAATAAGATCTGTGAATGAATTCTTATAAAAAAGTGAACTTCCAGACAAAGAAATATGAATTTAGAATATGAGGAACCAGGAAGAATTATTACAATTGTCTCTATATTTCTTCTCTCCTATTAAAATGTAAAAGGATACTGTCCATCACAAACTTAAGCTCTAAACCATATAAAAGTTTCAAAGATAAAGCTATGCCAAGAATACATGAAAATAAATGTTTTAAATGTATTCTTAAACAATCTTAGTAATCCATTTTATTTATCGAACCTGATTCTTACAAATTACTCACATTCACACACAGTGTCCAGAAATAGCTATCCAAATATTTAGTTTTCCTATATTTTTTCTCTGAGTTTGTAAATATAAGATACTAATAGTATTTAAAATTTTTACCACTTGAATTTGAGGGATTCCTACATCTTAGTGTAGTTTACAATTGTAAGTAAAGTTGAAAATCAGCAACAGATACTTAAAAGCAGAGATAAATAATACAGTTCATGCACTGGAAATTCTTCATACTTTCAGACAGTCATATTTAACAGATAAATGGCCTAAACGTCTGTGTTCCTGATCCCCACTACTCTAACATTTTATATCTTGTTCTCACTCATCACTTGGATTTTCGGATCAGGTATTTTGAAATTCAACACAATGATTTACTGTAATCATTGATAAGTATCTTAATGTTGATAAAAAATACCTCAATATCAATTCCCTAATCATTTATATATTTTTATGTGTTTACTTAATAATAATCTAGTGATTACTGTAAAAACCAGTTGTTCAGATTTTAACAGCTACAAAGATTATGAGGTACATACAGTTCCTGTCCTTAAAGGGACTTATATATTATAAAAAGAAAATGAACTTTTTAAAATTATCTTAAAAAAAGATAATTTATGTTAATATCTCATTAAGACCTGTGGTTGAAGAGTCTGCTAACCTTATTTATTTTAGGATTAGTGTAAAAGTATTACCTTGGAAATAAAGTATAAATAGATCTTTAAGCGTCAGAAAATGCAGAATTGGCAATTCACAAATCAAAAAGATCTAAATTTTATAAAATGTCCCTATGTGACATAAAAAGAAACCTGAAAACATATTATAAATAAATATTCAATCCACACTGAACATTACAAAACCATATATAGAATGTGAGCTCTTTTATATGTGTACAAACTCACAAATTAAGACAAATATTAATACTTATTTCTGAGTGGAGGACTGTGGTATATCATAATTTTACTCATATTATTGTCTATTTTCAAATGTTCTCTAATTCACATATATTACTTTTATAAGAAAACACCCTTAAAAATTATCCCATATGGTTCTATGCAGGCAAACCAGCCTGACTCCAACCGTATTTTTATCATTAAGAGAAAAGGATCTTAAGATAATTTCCTACCAGGGTTAAAAATGGTTCATGTTCTCAGAGAGTAAAACAAAATGATACTGTAAAATATTAGTGACCTTTTATAGGAAGTACTCATCTAAACCAGTTGTTTCTCAGAATATTTTTGTCCTTTGAGGGGGTGGGATGGAATAGGGCTTTATGTAATGGAAGCAGATGGTGTCTAGCACTAAGCTTAGTAGAAGTTTAGCCAAATATTTCAGGAACAATCCTCACGCCATCATTTAAAAGTTCTTCAACCTGGTTAACTTGTTTCAGTTTCTTTACCTGAGAAAAAGGAGATACTGATCCCTAATTCCTAGAGATAAAATATGAAGCCTGTGTACCAGGTGAGGGGCTGGCACGCATCAATCACTGATATGTATGGCCGTGACGACGATGACAATATGATAATGATAATACAGACTACCAAAATGAAGCAAGAACCTAATATGTACCAATGACTCTTTGGGTGTTTTCCAAGCATTAACGTCTTTAAAACGCATAAAAACCCTGTGCATAAGTGCTCTTTTTATCCCATTTTGCACTCGTGGTGACTGAGGCAGTGAGAAGGTAAACACCTTGCCATAATTGTACTAGTGAGAATTGTAATAGCAGCAGTAGCTAGTAGCATTCATGACAAGGATTACTAAATGTGTAAAACCACTGAATGTGAATACATACCAAATGTGAAAGCCACAAATAATGGGACTTGCTATTTTATTTTGCCTTTAAAACAACAGTGTTTCCAGAGAGATGCTCTAATAATGAGTAAGTATGTATATCTTGCCGAGGATGACTACATAAGGGTAATGTTGATAAGCTCTACGTATTTTATAAGAGCTATTTCTACATGGTAATAGCTCCAGTGTTTTAACTAGACTGATGGTGTATGAATGTCTGATGGATAAGGTCCTCTCTGGGACATTCATGTTATTCTTTGCCCTGTTAAGTACATGTGTGTTTCAAAATCTTTATTAGTTTTCTATTGCTGTTGTAAAATATTACTACAAACTTAGCGGCTTAAAAGCAATTGAAATTTGTTATTTTACAGTTCTGGAAATTAGAAGTCTGAAATGAGTCTCACTAGGCTAACATCAAGACATTGGCAGGGATATGTTCCTTCTGGAGGCCTTAGGGAAGAATCCATTCGCTTGCATTTTCTAGCTTCTAGAAGTCATCCACAGTTCTTAGTTCATGGCCCCATTCCTCCATTTTCAGGCCCGAAACATTGGACTGAGGCCTCCTCATGCTGCCATGTCACTGGTTCTCCCTCTTCTGCCTTCCTCTGTCACTTCTAAGGACCCTTGTCATTACATTGGTCTCCCATAAATAACCCATGATACTCTCTTCATCTCAGAGTAAACTGATTAGCAGTCTTAATTCTATCTGACGCATTAATTCCTCCTTGCCATGTAACGTAACATATTCACACGTTTGGGGATTAGGATGTAGACACATTTGGGGAGCCATTATTCTGTACCACAACACCTGAACACTGCTTTCTGCTCTAGTTCCTGCAATCTTCCTTTCCTAACGCCTGCCGAAGTAAAACAGATGTATGTGCGATATACTTTCTGTTTCTCCTCATGCAGCGTTTGGAGTGTAACCCTGACTAAATAGCTTAAGTGATCACTGTTTAGATTTCTCACTGAGTCAAAGTAAATGATACATTAGAATAATTTTCTAACAGTCAATTAGTAGGGGGTTGAAAATTCCTTTGCAGACGCAATGCATTAGACAGATACAGATTATTAGTCTTGCATTCTTTATTGCAAGCATTTTACAATATATTTTAATCACACCTGTATTATAGCTTTGCTGATTTTTAAATACCCTAATGGCCTTCATTAAAGACACTGTTTTTCTAGCATTTTATTGTAGATATTTCACTTCCCGAAAATATTTTCCCGAAAATAAGACCTAGCCGGACCATCCGCTCTAACGCGTCTTTTGAAGCAAAACTTAATATAAGACCCGGTCTTATTTTAATATAAGAACATTTGTATTAAATGTTATATTCAATATAACATTTAATATATTAATTTAATATAAGAACATTTATAAAAACATTTATATTAAAATAAGACCAGGTATAATATAATATAATATAATATAATATAATATAATATAATACATAATACCTGGTCTTAAATTAATTTTTGCTCCAAAAGATGCATTAGAGCTGATGGTCCAGCTAGGTCTTATTTTCAGGGAAACACGGTATTATTTCATTCACCTCCAAGGAACTTGAAAGTGGCAAACTTTCTAAATTTTATGATTATTAGTGGGAAACTGTGTTTGTTTATTCCCTTGTAAAGAATATTTCTAAGTCAATCTATTAATAGATAATTATATCATCTTTTATGTTTTATATTTACGTTTAATATTTTTCTATTAAAATGACTTCTTTTATACATGGCTCCTTTATTGATTAAAAAAAAAAAATGGAAATGTCCATACGGGAGGAATACCATTCTGGTATACGGGTGTATAAATGTGCTTGTGTGAAATTAAAATGAGTTCATTTCAGAGTCATCTAGTGGTTAAAAAGGCCATGCTTCAGAGTCAGGCTGTCCTGGAGTCCAAATTCAGCAGGCCTCAAGCAGATAATTACTCTCTGTGAGCCTGAAATTCTCACTGCTGACATTTGGATACCACCACTTAAGAAGTCAGTTATGAGATTGAAATGAGACAAAGTATATGTGCAGCATTTACCCTAGTGCTTGACACCTGTAAGTGCTAAATAAAAGTTTGTTTCAATCTTCTGGAAAGTGAAATGTTCCTTTGGAGACAGTGTTTGCCAGTGGGTGGGGTGCAAACTCCTGGAGACACAATGACAGGGAGTCATAACGGGAGAAAACTTCTCCAGTCCTGATACTTCAAGGGTATTGTCTCAGTTTGAAGCTCTCGTGGCTTCATCAACTCCACCTCTATCAAAGAGAGAGTGATCTATGTGCCCAGAGCCCATCCTTAGCTACAATTTTTCAACACTACTTTACTTTTAATCTGTTTAGTTGTATGTTTCCTCTTCTATTTATGGCAAGTGATAACAATTTTTCACTTCTGGTACTAATATAAATGTTCTTTTAAATACATTATATTTAAGCTAAAAGAAAGGTACTTTAAAGGAAAATTTTTCTTAAACAAGAGGATGGTAGCATAGCCAAAAATTGAGGAAGGTCTTATGAGAATGGCTGAAATTTGCAAAACATTGTCCCAGGGGACTGGACTCATGACTGCATTCTGAAATGAGTAGTGACTTTCTGGAACAGCAGTTACGCATCAGGAGTCACCACCAGTACTCAGAGAACACACTCTTAGCTTTTGCTTGCCCCTGCCAACGAGTGCTCACGACTGAATTATTCAGCTCTCAGCAGGCTGAAGTTTTTTGAGTCATCTGATGTTGAATTAGAATGAATCTAAAAAGAAATACAGCCATTCAGATTGTCCCATCCATGTTTTACTTAAATACAGTTCCAGAGGGCTGGAGTCTCCTTTTTGTGTATTCCTTGAATCCAGCACAGGAGATCAAGAATAAGTGTTTGAAGAATGAATGAAGGAAGGATAATTACTCCTGCATATGGCTATAGAGGCATTAGTCCAGTCTTTCTTGATAAACAACCTCATTCTCAAATACTCAGAGGACATAATTTAAATTTTTGCAGTGTTTTCCTTTGAAGATAGAGATATTAATTGAACTACTATTTTGAACCAGTCATTCTCCTGAATAATTAATGTGATTATCAATATACATAACATCCCCTGAGCGTCAGAGAGGTTGTATGGCTTGCAGAGGTTCCTTAGTGAGAGAGCCAGGACTTGACCCTGTAGTTGTTTGCCAAAGCCAATGCTACCCAAAAAACTATTGTCTATGATATTAAATACTATTCAGTCTTAAATACCATCTGATTTCACTTATACGTGGAATCGAAAAAAAACAAAAAAACAAAATAAACAACCAAACAAAACAGAAATAACTCATAGATACAGAGAACAAATTGGTGGTCACCAGATGGGAGGGAGCTGGCAGATGGATGGAAAAGGTGAAAGGGATTAAGAACTACAGTTATATGAATAGTCACAGGGATGTAAACTAATATAATAGTATTTGTCAACTAATTGAAAAATAAATGTAAAAAAATGAAAAGTGAAAAGAACTCTTCAGTCTTTATATTAATTCATACTCTTGTATATAGGATGATCTATTCTTTCATCTAATAAATCACTGTGGATTTTCCTTTTTTGTTTTCTTTTGTTTTTAAACATTCTGTAATAGGTTTATATGCAGAGAGAGCAAAACTGAAATATTTATGAATGACACATCACGAAATGGCCATATTAATGTAATTTTAAAGTGCACAAATACTAAATGTATTAAAACTACAAAGCTGAACAAGTGAAACTCTCAAAGTAGACATAGAAAAATAAAAACTAGGAGTACATACACCACTTTTTTTCTATCTTTTAAAAGTTTTTGTTAGATATTTATGTGCATGTATTATTTTAGGAAACAGAATACTAAAAAGTGATTTAATCTTCTAGACATGGAGGATATTAAATTTCATTTACTTTTAGACTTCAATCACACTTTTGCCCCAGATGATATTTTAATTAGCTAAACATTCTAATTTTATTAAAAGGTTATAGAAATCTAGGTAAAAATAACTAAACTACGTGTCATCAGATTAAAAGCTAATTTAATATTGAAAATGCCTTAACATTACCTTTGTGTAAAAGTTTCCATGAATTTTTAAGATTTTTTTCATTAAAGGAAGCCCTTCTATAAACCAAACAACTAAAAAACAAATACCCAAACCAGGGTGGTTATTGAAGGGTAGATATAGGACTCTGAGAATAAACGTAAAATGATACTCTAATGTCACTCTGAACTAGCTAATTAGCAAGCATCTACCGTGTTTCCCCGAAAATAAGACCGGGTCTAATATTAAGGTTTGCTCCAAAAGACGCATTAGGGCTTATGTTCAAGGAATGTCATCCTGAAAAATCATGCTAGGGCTTATTTTCCAGTGAGGTCTTATTTTCAGGGAAACACGGTATTAATGTGCTTATCTCTGCACATTACCTGGAAGCAATCTGTTTATGACAATGTAGTCAAGTTGCTCTTAATTTTGGAATGTTTTGATTAACGAAATCCTAATAATTAAATAACATGAAGCCACTTACATAGCTTACATGATTATTGACACAGTGGTAAGTTTACATAGTATAATGTGAAAATATCTGTAAAATCATTTGCTCAGTTGAGACGCACACATGCCACTTAAATATCAACTGCATAGACAGACACACTCCAGTATATTCTTACATTAGAATTCCCTGTACACTTTCCTAGTTCAATTTCATTCACACACTGTGCTTTCCCTAACAGATAACCACCTTCTGATTTTCCTCCCACTTTCTCTAGCAGATTCCATGATCAAACCTCCCACCTGAATGGTTGGATTAATCATAAGAGAATTAAAGAGAGAGGCATATTTTATGTTCCCTACTCAGCCTACCAATGCCATTTTCCCTACTCTACATCCCTTTCAGCTTCTATTCCTATTACAAGCCTCCCTGCCTCTCATTTTTTCAAAATGTGGTCATCATCAGTAAAGGATCAGAACTTTACTTACACGATGCTATGAAGAGGAAAACATAGCTAGAAGCAGTGCTACCTATCTCTGGCTGAAAGAACTATGCTCTCGAGAATTATTTGCTGTTTAACAGTGATGATAACTTTGTGCAAAAGAACTTGTTTCTCTATCAGTGTCAGGATGACAACACTCCCATGGTTAAACATATTTGTGAAAAAATGAATTAAAAAAAAATGCCACCCTTCATATGCCATGTCTCACATGGCCACACACCTACTCACATAACAACACCCATGATAACTATCAATTAATTACAGAGCACCTACTATGCTGCAAATATTACTAAATGATCTTGCTTCTTTTCAGTATGAGGTACACAGAGGTCTTGTAACAGAGTTACCTAAAGTCACACAACTAACTATTAAGTGATGCAGCTAGGCTTCAAACTCAGAATGAGGAACCTAAGCCTAGATTTTTATATGCAGCAGATCAGAGAATTATTCTAAAGGACCATATAATACTTGTAATAATACATATGGACATACTTTTTAATGAATCTTCTATGTTTTCCTAAGAAGAAGCAAAAATTAAATGTAATTGCTAATTTCTCAGCAATCTGACCCTGAAAGAAATAGAAAAGTCATCCCTTTCTGTCTATAGTTACAAATATTTTATAATTACCCATAGTTTACTCAGAACTAGAAATATGCTTCGGGGGATCTTTCTGTAATTCTGCTGCCCTGCAAAGATCCAGGTGAGACACTATATAGATTCATACTCTATAGGGAATAAATTGTTCAGACATAATTTAAACAGTTCTGGATATATCACTATAGCTTCACCTTTATCTCAACTATTACTTTTACCTCTATAATGTTATTAGAAATGCTTTTATTACAAAAGTTGAGACTCTGAGTCAACTCCACTGTGATCCAGTTTTTGTCATGAGTTGTTTTTTGTGGCGGGGCAGGGGGATAATATATGATATAGTTGTAGACTAAGTCTCCTTCAAGAACAAACAAATGAAAATTAACCACATTTTTATTTTGAAAAGTATGATGTCTAAAGAGAATTAAATTCTCAAAATGGGGAAAATAAATGTTCTTTACTCATTAACTATTATCCTTGAAGACAACACACAATTTCACATGTAGCACCATGTTATTTGCTTTCATAGCATATCATAGGTTTCATCAAATTCAATTCGTAGTGAGTACCCAGAGAAACATATGTTAGAGATATTATTGTGTTAAATATAGTGATGAGAAAAATTAAACAAAACTGGAAGAACTTTTACATGAGGATCTCAATCCTGAGATTCATATGTACATGACACTAGATAAGCAGAGAATGAGCCATGTAAACACATCCCTTCTAATAAAAGTGACAAGTGAATACCAGCTTATGCTGAAAGTAATAATATTTACCGTTGGCTAAATACCTACTATGAATGCTCCAGGCATTTTACACACAGATTTATATTTAATCATTATTATGTCCCTATTAAACAGGTGAGTTATCCATTTCAGATATAAGGAAATTGGACCCTGGATAAGTACTCTGCTCGAAGTCACACAAGTAAATGGCAGATGCCACAGTTGAGTCAATACAGATAGAGGTATCAGTATAGATGATCAACCCATGAATGCAAACGCAACTTGGAGCGTCAAGTACCTTTTAAAATAACATTTATCAATGTTGAATTGGAAAAAAAAATGTGTAGGAAAACAGGTGAGAGATTAGCAGATTTGTTCGACTGGTCCATAATACAAATAAAAATCTTGACATATTGTAGCCTTCAATTCTATATACATATTGAAAGATCTATTTTAAATTTCTCTTTAAAAGGCATGACCTTTTTTTTTCATTTTAACATCTTAGATGTTTTAATACTAATAAAATATTAGATATTTTCTTTCCATAATCTCAATGCAGAAGTCACATTTTTCTAATTAATAATTCAAGGAACTAATTTTGTGATAAAAAACATTACATGGAAAGACATTTTAAATATAGAAAACAATATTGTGTTACATTCGCTCATAGAACCACATCAGGAAAATTCAACCTTCATGTGATGGTAACACAAGTGGGTGGAAAGTTTCCAACTTTGTCATTTGATTGAAGTAAACCAAGTTACTATATATTTCTTCTGAAACCCAGGACCTTTCACACACAGAATTTCTACATAAGTTAATCCAATGGAAGATTACTAGCATTTAAAGTTGATTCTCCCCAAATCAGTGAATAAATATAATGCAATCTCAATGGAATAAAAGGTATCTATTTTTGTGGTACAGATCCAGCAAATAGGAAATAGTTCATAAGCCAGAAAGTCTTGGGTTCCTAACACCAGTGTGTTCCAGGTGCCAACAGCTGGTTCAGTGCCTTCCTGATTTCCTCACTTCCTTATCGTGATAACAAATTCTCCCCACCCACACACACACACCCTTCCCTACCTAGGGGGCCAGTTAGGAAAACTTCCTGGTGGCCCAGCCTAGAGGTTGCTCCCAAGCCACTTACATCAATTATTTTAAAACCTAATCCCTATATTAAAGTTCTTTCCAGTTAAAACTCCTAGACTACTTTCTATTAAATCCTCTAAAACCATGTGTTCAACAATATCTCAGTTTTTCCATGGGAAGAAAGAGAAGTATATAAAACTATCTAAAATACAAGTGGAAGAATGAAATGACAAATATCTAATAATAGCCAAGAAAATAACAGAAAAGAAGATTTCTTAAGAGAACTTTCTTTAGCAGATATTGGCTTGGGACTAAACAAATACATCAATGGAACAGAACAGAGAATTCAGAATGCAAATTCCAGAACATGTGAAAGCTTGCTATATGGCAATGGAGGTATTTCAGTTCAATAAGAAGAGTAGGGTTCATTTAACAAATGCTGATTTCTCAATTGGCTGACGTGATTTAAACAAATAAAAATTAAGTTGGATTCCAGCCTCATGTTATACACAAAAATAAATTATAGACACACTACAAGCAACTGTAAAAAATTAAAATCTCAAGACATAACCTATATTTACAAAGTTAAATTGTCATTTTTTTGCATATGACATAATTCTTATATAGAAAACCAAAACCTATTAGAAACACTAAATAAATAGAGTGAAGTCTCAGGATACAAAAATCAATGTACAAAAATCCATTGCATTCCTATGTACTAATAATGAAATTTCAGAAAAAGAAATGAAAAAAAAATCCTTTTGCAATTACAATAAAATAACAAAATACCTAGGAATAAAATTAACAAAGGATGTGAAGGATCTATACACTGAAAACTACAAGACATTATTAAAAGAAATTGAAGACACAAAGAAATGGAAAGATAACCTGTTTTTGTGGATTGGAAGTATTAACAGTTAAAATGGCTATATTACCCAAGGCAATGCACAGATTTAATGCAATCCCCATCAAAACCCCAGTGGCGTACAAAAAAAATAAAAAATAAAAAATAAAATCATCAGATTTGTATGGAATCACAAAAGACCCGAAATTGCCAAAGCAATCCTAAGAAAAAAGAACAATGCTAGAGGTATCACATTCCCTGACTTCAAATTATACTACAAAGTGACAATAATCAAAACAGCATGGCATCACAGAAAAACAGATACACAGACTAATGGAACAGTATTGAGAACCCAGAAATGAACACACATATATATGGGCAAATAACTTTTGACACAGGAGTCAAAAACATACGAGGGAGAAAAGACAGCCTCTTCAATAAATGGTGCTGGGAAAACTGGAAAACTACATGCAAAAGAATGAAACTAGAGAGCTGTCACCATGTACCAAAATTAACTCAAAATGGGTCAAAGACCTAAATATCAGACCTGAAACAATAAAATACACAGAAAAAACATAGGTATGGTACTAAAGTTATGGACCTTGGTCTTAGAGAAGATTTTATGAATTTGACCTCAAAGGCAAGGGAAGAAGTAAAAGCAAAAATAAATGAAAGGGACTATATCAAACTAAAAAGCTTCTGCACATCAACAAAACAAAGAGACTTCCAGTCAAGTGGGAGAGTATATTTGCAAACAACACCTCCAATGAGGAGCAAATATCCAAAATATATAAAGAACTCATACAACTGAACAACAAAGAAATAAACAATCTAATTAAAAAATGGGAGAGGAACTGAACAGACTTTTACCAAGAAGACATACAAATGACCAGCATATATGAAAAGATGCTCAACTTCATTAGCTGTTAGGGAAATGCAAATCAAAAACAATGAGATAACCCCTCACACCTGTTAGAATGGCTATTATCAATAAGACAAGTAATAACAAGTGTTGCAGAGGCTGTGGAGAAAAAGGAACCTTCATACACTGCTGGTGGGAATGTAAATTGGTACAGGCACTATGGAAAACAGTATGGAAGTTTCTCAAAAAATTACAAATAGAATTACCATATGACCCAGCAATCCCTCTTTTGAAAACATTTATCCATAAAGGTATGACTGTAATAATAATGCATGGAATCCAATTTGGATAAAAAGGAAGGGATAATCAACAGGAATTAAAACTAAGGAATTATTTATCATTGAAACAAAGTTTCCATAAGAAAAAATATGTTACTCTATTAATATTCAAGCTAAGCGTGAATGCAGGCATGAGGGAAATTAAGAAGAGAAGGGAGGAGAAGGGGAGAAGGTGGAGAAGGCACTCCAGAAGCATGAAAAAATAGAAGGAAAGAAGAAAGGGGGGGAAAGTGAGACATGATACTTAAACACATGAGAAAATCTGTACATTAAAATGTGTTCCTAATGAAATTTATAGAACTTGTCTCTAAAAGTTTTTATAGAAGAAAATCCCCCTTGGTGTGATGCCATCAGCTCTTGAATATAGTTAAATTGCTATAGTAGCGTTGATTTTAAAATAAAAATAAAATGCTTTCCTTGATGCCACATCAAATATATGGTGACAGAAGGAGATCTGACTTTATCCAGTCATCTATGGAAAGATCCTTTTTTGGTTGTTTCCGTGTCTTGACCACTATGAATAATGCTGCAATGAATGATAAAGAAGATGTGGTGTATATACACAATGGAATACTGCTCGGCCATAAGAATAGATGAATTATTGCCATTTTTGAAAACACGAACTGATCTTGAGATTATCATGTTAAGCAAAATAAGTCAGACAGAAAAAGTCGAGAACCACATGATTTTACTCATATGTGCTACAAAAAACTGAAAGCAACAAATGATGCCACATCTTCTCCAGCTACTGCTATCTTTCTATACTCTGGTTGCCAGGCTTTCAAATGTTGTCTACATGGCGACCATATCCTCACCTACCTTCACCATTACAATCTGGCTTCCATTCCCTCTACTACTTATTATAATACTTCTCTCCCTAAGGTCATCTGTACGTTTCATGCCAAACATACTGGGGAAATTTTCAGTCCTCAACTTACCTGACCTCAAAGAATTTGAGCCAGTTCACCACTCTTACCTTTCCAAAACATTTTGTTTTTGAATTCTTGACATCATACTCTTTTGTTTTCCTTTTCTTTCCTTTTTTAGCCACCTCTCAATCACATTGGGTAACTCCTCCTTCTCGAACAACACTTAAGTGTTTTCCGCAGGTCTCTATCCTGAGTCATCTCTTCTTTCTACTTTAAACCCTTTTCTATGTTGTCTTATTTACTGATGCAGTGTTAAATACCGTATTTTCCCCAGTTTTATATCTTCAGCCTGAATTGCGTTTCTGAACTCCAGATCATAATTTCAAATTGCTTACTTGACATCAATACCTGACCTTTTCTCAGGTACTTTAAATATAACCTATTCAAAACTGAAATCGGGGTTTTCTCTTATGCCCTCACTATTTCCTCCTCCTCCTTCAATCTTTTCCATTGGAATGAATTACAACTTCATGATCCTCCCAGTTTTCCGAGTCACAAACCTAAGATTAATTCTTCACCTTTCTTTCCCCTTCGGACTCCATATCTACTATGTCTCTAAAGCGTAATCGTTCTTAATCAATATGTTCACTTTTCCCTGTATTTTACTGGTTGGTAACCTCCTAATTTTTCAACAACTCCCATTGTTGACCTCCTCTAATTCATTTTGCCAACAGCAGCTCATGTGATCTTCTAAAAATAAAATCTAATCAGGTCCTGCCTCTGTTCTAAAACTCTTCAATAACTACTCATTATACTTAAGGGACTTTTTACACAGATTAACACAATTTAGTTTCGGTTTACTTTTCCAGTTTCTCCTGCAACTCTCCCCATCACTCATCATAACACTATGAGTGTATAAGACTTGTAAAATCTTGAAACATTTTTGTCATTCTGAGTCTCATTCCTTCACCTACATCATTACACACAATTGATCACACCTCAACTTCGTTAATTTGTGCCTATCTCTCCAGTTTAGCAAGAGCACACTGAATTCTGATCTTATTTTCCAAGGTGAACATCAATCCTATTATTAATGTAGCATCTGTAACTAACTTAATGAAGATACTGTACCTATACGTTCTACCTTATTACTGAAAAATATGTTGGTCAAGGACCAATTTCTGCAGTACTGTACTGATGACTTCAGACTGATATTAATCCACTGATACTATGTATAAAATATTCACAATTGTCTGTCAGTGAAGATATTTTTCTTCATATACCAGGAGGATTAAGGTAACGGCTAGTAAATTATGCTGCTTTTATATCTCCTCTTCCACTTTTACTAAGATAAATGTCATAAGCATTCTCTCACTTTGTACGCCTCTATTTAAATACATTGTTTTTAATTTGTCAGAAACAATATATTATAAATTTTTCAGATAACTAAAAACATCCTATTAAAAAACATGATAAACACTGCTGTTATAATATTATACTATAATTTTATAACTACATAATTCAAAACTTTGAACTTCTTAACAGTGCTTAGCTCTTATAATATTAACCTTTGAGTGAATTATTTCCTCACAAACTCTAAGGACTTCAAGGCACCCTATTCTCAGTGCAGAAATGGAACTAATTCTGAGATTGTTTAACGTTTGATGGAAAATGCACAGGAGACATCATTTTAACAATAATGATAAATTTCTAAAAGAGAAGAAGCTTATGGGTATAGAAGTAGCAGTGTTTGAGAAATAAAGGTACTCTAACACAAACACTTGTTTTTTCCAAAAAAGAGAAATCCATTCAAACTCACTCATGTAAAGAGATGGTCATTGTAGGGATACCATAGGCTTTTCATAGACAAGATCAGAAAAACAAGTTCAGCTGAGCCTTACATGGCCTAGAAATGAAAAGTCGGAAACTTAGACTATTATTCCCTTTGTCTTTCAGTCTTCCTCAATTCCCTCATCTCATGTTTCTAATTATGCGTCTTGCACATGAGTCAACCTGGCTTTTCCTCTATTGTATATCATCAAACAATGAATTCCACTGACAAGTTCCATCTCATTTGAAAGGAAAGAAGGGCTTTGGTGAGTCCAACAAATCTTCAAAAGCCAGACAACACCCACCATTAAGCAGCCCATGGGCTGGCTGCCTTGGAATCAAGCACCTATTCTTGGCCCACGCGACTGTTTCCGAGAATCTGGGTGATACACGGACTACTCATTTTAAATGGGTATCAACGGACAGGACATGATAAAGAAAGGGTCTCCAATCTACAGATAAGTGCCTGAAGTAGTGAAAATTCTAAAATTTACTGAAAAGCTATGAGAGAATTAAGGAAATTAACTCATTAATTAAAGTCAAGGTAGATTTTTGGCTCAATTTCAACTCATTCACTCTCCCAATAGTGACCTAATAGCTCACTAATTGCACGAAAAGTACAGTTATCTCCTGATACTTTTTAACTATATCAGTCTATTAAATACAAATAAAATGTGATTCACCAGTCTAGAAAATGTGTAAAACTTAGGGGTTCTTCCTACAGTTGCAAGAAATCCTTTGCAATTAGTTACCAGTGACATGATTTTATAGAATAGAATCACACCACTTTAATACGGAGTGTCTCTCCACCCTCCACCCTCCACCCTCCACCCCTCCCCTTAAAAAAGGCATGGTGACACAGAAGTTACATCTTCAACAGTTTAGAAAAGTTTTTGTAGGAAATAAAAGAACACAATGAATTATTAAATATTTGCATGTGATTATACTGAACAATATACCGTCTTGTCCAAAGTAGGTGCTGAACTTTTGATGCTCTCACTTACCAAGGTACTATGACATTCATATAATATGAATTCAAAGTAAGAACACGATAAATGGTAGCTATTAAAAGAAGGCCAAAATTTCAAGTGGTCCTGACACTATGTTATTCTTCTGAAAGTTAGATATGATCCTATGGCTAAAATGGAACAAAAAAAGAATGAGAACATGACCCTGACCAGAGGATGATGTTTAGTCCTTAGCATGGATCATGATCTCCCCCCAAAATGAGGCATACAGTAAATGGGGTTCCAAGTTAGGAACTGTTCTTGTACTTTTCAGTGTGTCTTCCTTATAAATGAAACACATAAAAAATGAAGCAATGGGAATTACTAATATGGAAAAATGTTACAGGAGCTTAAAAGAAGGGAAAATATTACGCATAGTTGAGTATGACAAAACATAACTTATTTTAATGAACTGGATACAAAGGAAATCTTACGAAAGACCACAAGGCATTGATGAATTACTTCTCATGATTACAAAGGGAAGTGGTCTTTCTGGATTATTTCAATGCAGAGCACTTGGAAGCAACAAAGAAATTTCTGTCCAGTGGTAAATGTCTAAAAGGCTCATTATTTTTCTCTGAGTGAAAAATAAATCTAGGAGGGGTATAATTCCATGCAATATCTGATATTTTCACCACCTGGACTATTTCATGTCTGCAATAAAACTTAGATATTATTTTTTTATACTTAAAACAGAGAAGAATTACAAGGCCACATAAGTTATTTTTAAAGAATAACTTCTGGAATGTTTATGCTTCCTATTCTTATTCCATAGCAGTCTCTAAAATTACTCCAAGATAGTCTACTATATATAAAGAAACAAAATAGCTACTATAACTTAGGTGATCAGGTAACAGCCATTTAAATTCTTAAAACTTGATTTATATTTGGCAGGAATATTCTTTATTTCACACTGGATTTTTTTAACCCAGCCACAATATTTTGGTAAAATAAATTCTCCATCTTCTTATAATTTGATGAGGTATCCTACAATTTTCTGTTTGACATATATATATATATATATATACACACACACATATATGTCCAAAAAAATGTATACACATTTTAAGAAAGGAGAAAACTGTATTAAAATTACACTGATGGTAACCACTTTGAGCACCTCTTGAAATTGCAGAAGTCAGACATGATTTGTATTCATCTTTTGTTATCGGTATATATTGAGTATTACAATTTTAATACAGTATTTTCCTTTCTTAAAATGTGTATATATATTTTTTGGCACCGTGTGTGTGTGTGCGTGTGTGTGTGTGTGTGTGTGTGTGTGTGTGTGTGTGTGTAATTGGGTCACAACTGGTACTCTGTGATATGGGAAAATAAAACATGCTCTCATTACGTCCTATTAAATTTCTATTATATTTTTTTCTTGTAACTGCCCTCGCCTATTACCATTTTAATCAACCTGTCCTTAGTTCTTCTCATTGTGGATTTCTTTTTTCCTCTTCTCAGAACAATTAACCACAATATGTCCCAAGGCTATAGCAGTATCTTTCTACAGGAAACTGCATTCCCTATTTTGTTGATGTGGGAGCTTGATGACTTCATTCATTTAAATTTCCCCCCAAGTCAACATGATTAGTTTCTCAATAAGAACTCTATCTTTTATACATAAATATGCCACTATTGACCAATGACCTAAGAATTCAAATAATAGCTAATATGTCTTAAGCACTTACTATTTGCTATGGCATCCTGAAAAGCACTTCACTTGTTTTTTCTCTTTTAATCCTCAAAGCCACTCATTCAAATTAATGTTATTGTTCTCCCCATTTTTGCTTTTTAAATGGACAAATTGAGATAATGACAGATTTAGTTATTTATCCAAAATCATACAGCGGATAAGCAATGAAGCAAGACTGGATGTGAGGCAATCTGTGTCCAGAGGCCATCATAAGTAGGGCATGATCACCATGCGATGTGGCCAGATCAATGTGGCAAAAGAGCTCCCTCTGCTATCTCAAGTAGAACACAGAATACACTGCTGTTCAGCCTTAAATTCTAAGCAATTAAATATTATAAAATTATTTCAAATCAAAGGGAAAGTGCCCTAACAAACTACCCCACATTAAAATCTCAGCAAAGATAATCTTATGAGAACCTTTTCAGCTGGTCTGAAGAAAGCAAGTTTTAACAGCCACCAGAGTAGAACCAGAGTATTTCCTTGGAAGGTGAAATCTGGATTGTTGGCTAGCTTGGAAGATTGTAAGCAGAGTAAAAAGCTTCAAATCTTCAAGAATATCAAGACAGAGGAGAGAGACCTCGACACCATGTTCCTCAAGTTATATGTAACCATGTAGCACATGGTAAGACAGGAGACATGCTTTCTATTTTTAAGCTAATAATTTATTTAACTCTCTTCATATGAGGTACCAAATAGTATTAATAAAAAAATACGAAACTATAGGGTGGGGAATAATCTGAGATTTAATAAATAAATAGTCCTTATTGAAGATAGCAGTTAAAATTAAATTTTAAAATCATTTGTTTTGGAATAAAGCAAAGGAATAATTTCTCTTTTGGACATTGGTGGATAGTATCCATTATAACATAAATCAGAAAATGCAGTCTAAATGGAATTTTTATCCACTGTGCATCTTTTTTACATTGTTTTAGTACTGGATATCACTAAAGGACAAGTTGGATACTCATAGATATCTCTTATGGCAGCATACATGGATCTCATTACAATACACGATATACTTAATGCTAGAAATATAATGTCTTCATAGGCATAAAACTACGTTTACCATTTTAGATTGTGTTTACCATTTTAGACTCATTACTATACAACTCTTATGGAGAGAGAGAAGATTGATGGTGAAGTGATGAGTAGATGATCTTTAAATAATTATTAGTTATGGGACTTTGGGCAAATCACTCCTGCATCTCAGTTCCCTCTTCTCTAAAATGAAACAGTTGGACTGATCCCCAACGTACAACATTAAGCTAAAGTCTACAACGCTATGGAGATGCCCAAAGGAGAAAGTGACACAAAAAAGCTCTCCATTTAATGAAAGGATTAATAAGAACTAGTTCTCTTAGAAAACTACTCATATCTAGGAATGGGCTTAGGTTAATATGAAAAGACAGCTCATTAAGTGAAAAAAAAAATTGTTACTTTGACCAAATAAGGAGGTAAAGAAAGCAAGTGATCAACACCATATTGAGAAGGACCAAAGGAGATGGGGAAAAACACATGGGAGGAACAGGACTAATCCAAATGAGATAAAAATTGGTTCACATCACTCCTGCATTATTCATAACAGTAAGTACCTCCAAGTAGTACTTGAGTATCAAGCAAAATAAAAGTAATTTTATCGCTAAACCTCTCAATCTAGAAGTTTGAAACAAAGTGTAGCCCATTCCATTTAACAAATTGTAGCCCATTCCATTTGTCATTGTTAAGCTGAAAGGACAAAACAGCTCTCCTTGTCAAGGTCCAAAAGACATGGCTGGTTTATTTGCAGATGTTGCCATCCATGAGAGTCTCAGCTTTCAAGAATGTCAATGTTCAATATTTAAAATGTTGACATGTTAAGATATCGTGGGCTCTAACTCCTGTCTCATAATTTTCCATTCACAAATATACTTCCCATTTTAACAGAAAAATCAGTCTTTTGAAATTTATATATTAAAAAAATACACTAGCCAAGAGAAAGCAGCTGAAGTGAAAAAGACATTACCTGAAAAATGCTACATAGTAAGCTATGAGAAATTCTGTTCAGCAAATTCAGAGAATTTCGCTGAGATGCTTCTCACTGTGAGCTTCACCAGTAATCCTAATACCCAAGTCAAGGCTTCTTTTTAAATTACAAAACTGCACACTTTTTGTAATCTATATAAAGTTCACAAATGCATTTGAAATACTTCAAAAAGACCTGACTACAAACGTCTTACTGTCCGTTTGACCTGTAAATCCATTTACGTATTCAACCAAGTTGACCGGTTTTTCCTTTTGACAAGTTAGCGAAATCTGTGGAGTGAGGAGGTTCATGAAGCAACCTGTTAGATAAGCAGGTCTCAATCTGTCCTAGCATTTCCCAGGTTGGAGTTTATAAGGTGGGACAAGTAAATAGGATGCTACAAACAGGAGGTTTTGCTGTAGCATGTGGACAGAATTTTTAGGATTACACATAACTTTAAAACACGTTCCAAGGTGATTTTAGAAACTAAAGGCTCCTGTCCCGGGTACTCTGTAAAGTCCCAGATATTGGGAAGTTGAGGACACCGGCTGCCCGGCCAGAACAGAGCGCTCACACCTGATTATGTTCAGATCCCCCAGCAAAGAGGTTGGATTGCCCGGCGGAGCAGCAGACGCGGGTGAAGGGGGAAGCTCTGGTTCTCTGGACCCCGAGACATACTGGCCTCAGTGGACCTGATGGCTCTCAGTCTCCACCGAGCCCCAAAGCCACGTGGGCCGCCACCCCCTCAGTTGCCCCCAACGCGCGCCCACCCACCTGGGGGCACTGGGCCACCGGGGGACCGCTCCCGGCTCCCGCCCGCACTGCCCGGCGCGGCAGGCAGCATCGCGGCGCTGAAGCCAAGGCGCCTGCAGACAGGTGCCGCTGAGCCCCGGACCCTCTGGACCTGAGGTTCTTCGTGAGATGATCTCCGGGCTCAGCCCTCCGCAGACCGCTCCCCACCTAGGGCAGCTGGGTCCCACGTCTCAGGAAACAGCTGCTCTGGGTTCAGGCCGCAGGGCCGGGCTCGGCTTTGCAGGGCGCCCAGAGGAAGTGAACTTGCTCAGGGGTTTGCACTTGCATACTTTTTAGGTTGGTTTGGTTTCTAACACTCCGTGGCCCTGCTCCCTCCTCACCTTTCCCCCCAGGATATCTTTAGAGCTATATTACCTTTTACTGTAACTCTTCTTGTTCCATTCTAGGTCTTCCACCATGCCCCCACTTCCAGGCAGAAATAGGGATATCAGAAGTAGACATCTGATGGAAAAGGGTAGAAATAGATAGAGATATATAGAAATTGATATATAAAAAAGGATATAGGTGAAGTTATAGATATGTAGTATTGTCTTAATATTTCATTTCGCTCAGAATTTCTAGGCTAGATTTACAAACTGTAAAGTGATTTCAAAGGCCATGTAAAATTTATCTTACTCCTTTTCCAAGTAAGAACTGGGCCCAGTACAAAATTAGATATGAATCTAAATAGGTCTTCCAAACAAGAGTGTTCTTTGTTGGTTTGTTTGCTTTAAGGGCTGAGAAATACAGTTGCCTTAATCCTTAAAATAAATATCCTGTCTTCTTTCAAAGATCTCTAAATTAGTAATGCATCTTATCAAGTAAAATATATGTTGGAGATCAATTTGAAGATTTGGCAATGATCCATGGTTTAATACCCCTCTCCCCTTTTTAGAAAAGAAATCTAAAAGAAACCTTGTGTAGCAACTATTTATCCCACACAAACTCTTTTTCAGGAATAACATAAATATCAAGTATAAAAGTATCAAAATGTTAACTTTTTTCACATAATTGGACTTGTTTTTGGACTTTATAACATAGTGAAGACTACTTGGAGAAATATGTGAAATTCAGCAAATTTTGAAAATTATTATATTTATCTGCTTTCTAAAACTTCCTTTAACATCATTATTAATTTTAAGTTAATCTTCTATGTTTGAAATAATGGAGGGAAAATTTTATCTAATTTAAAAAATGTATTAAGTTTATTGTCTTCTGTAAATGCCTGTTTACGAAGAGACCTCAGTATAATAAGGTAAAGACAGAGGGTTTGGATTGCAGTGTACATATGAACTCTTTGGTCAATATTTTCAGAAATTCAATTCTTAGGAATGCATATGACTTCTTAAACCAACCCACTGGGCAGATGATGTCTCTCTCTATATATATCTTTGGCCAAGATTTTGAGGAAGAAGGAAGAGACATAAACACTCCAGCTTATGCTCCTCAACTAAGCATCCACGTCTTCAAAGGCATCCTAATTTGTTCAATTATGCTCACTTCCCCCATCCACAAAAAATCATTAACAAGGATAGTCTTCAGATAGCAAATTGTATCTGAAACACATATGAGCAGCCTTCCCATGTGAAGAACCCTGGACTGGGAGTCAGAAGGCTGAGGTTACCATCTTGACTCTCCACCTCGTTATATAGGCAACCGAGGTAATTAATATTCTGAGCCTTGTATAATTTTGGCTAAATGAAGCAACTAGAATAACTATATTCAAGTCTTCATCAAGTATACAATTTTGTAACCCTGTGTCCTATAACACACACAGGAACAATAAGATTTAGAATACGCAGAAAAATTAAATACATTTCCAGATGCTCACTTTTACTATTTATATCAGTATGATCCCGGTAAATGGAAAAATGAAAGCAAAAATGTGTTTAAAATTATGTGCTGTTATTTTATAAAACTGTTTAATAAGACTGAGTGAGAAAATCTTTAAAAATCTCCCATTAAGTTAAAACATTATTCTAGCTTTATATTTGTTTCAGGTACTGAATGAGAACACAATTCTTGTTCTGCAGTTATGAGGTAACATTTTAAGCCATTTACTTATTTATTCTTTTGTTTCATTACTATTGCTGTTAACAACAACTGTTTTTTTCTCTGTTTGTTTTCATTTTAAGTATTCAATTTGCCCAGCACTTTATGTCATTTGGTTTTCAAAACAATGTGGCTTTAAACATATTTTATAAATGAGGACTATGGGTTTCGAAAGTTTTAAGTGACAGAGCTGGAATTCAATGCTCAATCTTACTCCATAGCCTGCCCTCTTAATTATAATCCTCCCTTCCTTTTGAGGTCACATGAAGTCATTGCTAAAGGATTTCATGGACATCATAGGCAAGGTTATACCTATATATATATCGAAATTGCTTTTATTTTCCTAACCAATTTCCCACAGAGCAGTAATCCCACAGAAATGAACATCCACAACCTTTAAAATAGGCATGAACTACACTCATAATTCATTGCAATGTTGCTGCTATTTGGTTGAGGATATGTAGACACTGTTTTCACAAAGAAAGAAAAATGTGTGGTGATCTCTCTCTCTCTCTCTCTCTCTCTCTCTCTCTTTCACACACACACACACACACACACACACACACACACACACACACACATATGGTGACCTAAATCTTACATGTATTATAACTTTGCCGATGCATAAATGAAAAGATATTTTAGAAATATTTTCATTAATTTTGGTCGTGTTTCTCAGTGTTAACCTCATCTTTGGTCATACTTGACTTTATTTTTCCCCTGCTTTCACCCTGAAGAAAATGCTACTGTCTGAAATGCTGGGTTGTCTCTTGGTTCTTGTGCTTATGGAGGAGGCACTTAGTAATTCTCACACTGAGATGCTTTTCAGTCAGAATGCCACCAGCAGTGTGTAATTGCAGGTTTCTGATTTTACCTCTATTACAGAGGGACAAAAAAATGCTATCCACAGTTGGTTTCCTGTTTCTCAATATATCAAACTCTTGGATCCATTGACGTCTTCCCTTGCATTCTTTATGCTAGAAGCGTATTGATGACCTCGATATTATTTCCCCACTCTGTGGAGATTGTAAGAGCCTCATGCTGAGTCTATGTTCCAATAAATGGATGGCCAAGGCTGTTCACTGTTGCTCTGCTGCAGTTGCCATGGCTGATTCCTTGGGGCCTTTGTGGACTGGATTCTTTTGTTAATGCTGTTGGCTTTATTTCTACTTTTAGATTCTGGATCCCTTTAAAGAACAAAATTGTTCTTCCTTAAAGTATCAACCTATCATAAAAGTGAAATTACATTTTGCTTCTTCATTGCTATTTATTATTGGAGAATTTTCATCTTGAAGAACTTGTCTAGGTCTTCAGACTCTTAATCACATTATTCTCATAGGGTGTTAATATACTTTTCATTCGCTAGCTCAAAATTAGACCAAATACCGGGAAGGTTTGAAGGAATTTCCTAGCAATAATATTTTGTTGTTATTGTTAGCTTCCTTCATTTTCTTATCCTTTCTCCCAGTTAACTGAATTCTTTAATACTAATCTGTCTAATAGGCTCTCTCAAGATATCCACATCATAACCCCCAGAACCTGTATATATACTACCTTACATTACATGGAAGGTGGAACTAAGTTAAGGATCTAAGATTATTTTAGATTATCCAGGTGGGCCAATGTAATCACAAGGGTACTTATAAGATAGAAGCAGGAAAGTCGGAAAAGAGACATGATGAGGAAGCAGAGATTGGAGTAATATGCTTTGAATATGGAGGAAGGGTCATAGACCAAGGATGCAAGAAACGTCTAGAAGCTGGAAAGGCAAGGAAATGGATTCTCCTGCAGAGCCTCCAGAAAGAGCCACCCTGATGAAACCTCGACTAGACCAGTGAGACTAATTTTGAACTTCTGACCTCCAGAATTGTAATACAATAAATCTGTGTTGTTTTAGACCACTAAGTTTGCAATAATTTGTTACAGCAGCAACAGGAAAGAAACTAACACATGAATTTACGGTGATAAATTGCGTGTTTGGGGAAATTAATTAATGAGGAAATTATTTTACATTCTTCTAAATAAACATATATGAGAGAATACTGAATTCTCTTTAGCATTAATTTTCTAAGTCCCTGTGGAGCAATATTTCACTCTTAATTGGCGGTTGTAACAGCTTTTTGGTATTCCTTCCTGCAGAACTGTCTGTCTGCTTTATGTACGTGCTTCTGTTCTCTAGTGATTGAGTAGATGCGCTGAACCTTCTCTTTTCTATTTGATTGAAGATGACTTGTTGAACTAACCAAGTTTTCTTTATATAATGCAGCTGACTCCACCCGCTCCACACCCTGACCTCTGCTAACAAGTGAAATGAAAAGGAGTTTCCTGGAAGGGAGTTTGCTCGATAAATCTGAGTTTTAACAACTAATTCTATAAAATGTTTGAATGTCAAGAAATCTAAAATGCTCCATTTCTCTTTTTGGTTTTTTGACTTTCTTTGTGAACATGGTTCATTTGCTTCCACTTTTACCTTATAATTATTGATTTGATTAAGATTTCATCCCTAGTCCCACCTGACATATAATGTTTTTCTTAGCACCTAATTCACCACAGCTCTCTTGATATCTGAACCTGTTAGCTCTACTCCTCTACAGGATTGGAAAAATGAAACATTGCTCTTCATGTTTTCATTATCCACTTGTTATTTCATTCAAAAACCATTTTGTAAGTGCCTACCACAGGTAAGACACTGTGCTGGGCACTGGACATACAGTGATGAAAAGATCCAGGCCTTGCTTCCAAAAAAAAAGTCTGCCTATTAGACATCCTGCTTCAGTTTTGGTGGAGAATTGTGTAGGATAAAATAATACTAAATGGAGCTATGGTAACTGAAAAATACCTTTGGACCATTGGATGGATCAAGAATATTCTTGTAAGTAATGTGATTGTTGGGGCAGTTTCCATTATAAATAAATCATAGTAAAGAAACTTAGAAATTGAGAATGTTTGAAACCAGAAGGTAACAACAGGAAGTGGTTGGAGAAAATTTTCAACAGGAAGAGAAACAAAGATAATGTTTCAGCCAGTTGTGTAACTAGCTATTATTGTGCTTAGGGCAGGTTCTAAGAATTGCGCCCCTTGACACAATTCAAAAATTGGAAGATAATATAGAAGGTAGTTTCCACATTTACTAGACAATTTCATAGGACAGTGAGTAGCCTGTTAACAGTTTAGAAGAGAGGAAAATGCAGACATTTATTTGAGGCAAGTGAGGTCCGTTTTCTTCTAAAGTCCACATCCTCTTTGACTATGACCTGAAAAGCAAAAGTCATTGCAGTGGATGTCTGAAACACCCATTCAGAGAAGAAAACAGAGATAGCATAATGGACTCACAAAGACCTTTAAAAAAGGACTGAGAACAGAAAGTGGCAATTTATGGTGACAATTCTCACTAAAAAATAAAAGTTTTCATTTTCCAAAAGCAAATAAATGTTTATAACATGAAAGCAACGCCAAGAGAATAGTACCTCCTGCAGATCTTCTGAGAGTTCATTTTGTGCCTTTCCTGTGGCTAGTTAAGCATACATTCCCCATTTTCTGAGAGACCAGCTGCGTAGGATAAATTTGTGAGTTATCTATGAGATTTCAGGATATGGGGCTGTCAGTGGCACAGGCTCTATACTCTGTTACAGACTTCATGTAGAGCTCATGAGCCTGAGCCTTTGAGGAATGCTGAGGGAAAGCACAGGCCATCCTTTTGGAACCAATGAAAAACAGTATTTCCTCATGAAGATCACCTGGAACCAAAACTGTCATGTGTGCTTTTGAAAGAAAGAGAAGGTATTATTCAGGGGTGAGTTCTTTGTGAGTCTAGGTCAAATATACATAGGAGAGGGATGTTCAAAACTATTTTGAAAAGAGATAAGTTTTTAACTCATGGGTCTAGCTACCTCCTAGGAGGTAGCTTGCACGCCACAAAAATAGAGGAAGTAAGGGTGATAGTGAATTTGTCTAATGGCTAAAGATGTAAGTGGGAGAGCACTACAAGAAATTTGGCTGAGGGCTCTAAGAAATATATTTAATCCTATGAGTGCCACTGAAAATAATTCATATAAATTTTCTCTACATTTCTAAAAAATTATTATTATTATTATTATTTTAATTTATTGGGGTGACAATTGTTAGTAAAATTACATAGATCTCAGGTGTACAATTCTGTATTACATCATCTATAAATCCCATTGTGTGTTTACCACCCAGAGTCAGTTCCCCTTCCATCACCATATATTTGATCCCCCTTACCCTCATCTCCCACCCCCCACCCCCCTTACCCTCTGGTAACCACTAAACTATTGTCTGTGTCTATGAGTTTTTGTTTCTCATTTGTTTGTCTTGTTCTTTTGTTGTTTTTGGTTTATATACTACATATCAGTGAAATCATATGGTTCTCTGCTTTTTCTGTCTGACTTATTTCGCTCAGCATTACACTCTCAAGATCCATCCATGTTGTCACAAATGTTCCTATATCATCTTTTCTTACTGCCAAATAGTATTCCATTGTGTATATATACCACAACTTCTTTATCCATTCATCTATCGAAGGTTTTGTCTCTTGTTATCTTTTTCACCCTGAAGTCTGTTTCATCTGATATCATTATGGCTACACCTGCTTTTCTCGGGGTACCATTTGCTTGGAGTGTCAATTTCCACCCTTTCACTTTGAGTCTATGCTTGTCCTTGTAGCTGAGATGTGTCTCTTGGAGACAGCATATGGTTGGGCTTAGTTTTTTGATCCAATCTGCTACTCTGAGATTTTTTATTGGTGAGTTCAGTCCATTTACATTTAGGGTGATTATTGATATGTGAGGATTTCCTGTCATTCTGTCTTTAGTTTTCTGGTAAGCCTGTGTCTCCATTGTTTCTTTGCCTTTTTGTTGTTGTCTATTATTTCTGTGTGGTGGTATTCCATGATGTTTCCCTCTGTTCTTTTATTACAGTATATATTTCAGTTCTGGATTGTTTTTGAGTGGTTACCCTTAAGTTTATGTAAAAGAAAGTTTGATAATTAGAGTATTCATTTTCTTCAGCTGCTTACTTTCTCCATTCCCATATTCCGGTTCAGGCCTTTACTCTCCCCCTTTTTATGTTTTGGTTGCCACATATTGTCCCTGTTGATGGTGGTCGAATAGCTGCCTTTAGTATTTCTTGTAGTGCAGGTTGTGTATTAGAAAATTCCCTCAGCTTCTGTATGTCTGGAAAAATCTTCATTCCTCCTTCATATCTAAAGGATATCTTTGCTGAAAATATTATTCTTGGCTCATAATTTCTCTCTTTCAATAGTTTGAATATTTGGTTCCACTCCCTCCTGGCTTGTAGAGTTTCTGCTGAAAAATCTGATGATAATCTAATGGGCTTTCCTTTGTAGGTTACCGTCTTCTTTTCTCTGGCTGCCTTGAGGATTCTTTTTTTGTTGTTGATTTTAGACAGCTTCAATACAATGTGCCTAGGAGAAGCTCTGTTGGGATTGAGGTAATTAGGTGTTCTATTTGCTTCTTGGATTTGAGGATCCAGTTCTGTCCACAAATTTGGGAAGTTCTCATCAACAATTTGTTTGAATATATTCTCTGTTCCCTTCTTTCTTTCTTCCCCTTCTGGTATACCCATTATTCTTATATTGCTCTCTCTGATGGAGTCAGAAAGTTCTTGTAGAGTTCTTTCATTTCTTTTAAGTCTCAAGTCTCTTTCTTCTTCCATCTGTGTCATTTCCAGGTTTCTATCTTCGATGTCACTTATTCTTTCCTCCATCTGGTCAACTCTACTACCTAAGCTGGTTATTTCATTCTTAATTTCTTGTATTGAGTTCTTACTCTCCAGAAATTCTATTTGGTTCTTTTTTTAAAATTTCAATCTCTTTCGTAAAATGCTCATGTTGTTCTTTGATTGTGTTTCTGAGTTCATTAAACTGCCTGTCTGTGTTTTCTTGCGTCTCCTTGAGGTTTTTAAGAACTGCAATCTTAATTCTCTGTCATTTAAGTCACATATTTCCATGTCTTTAAGTTCATTTTCTGGAGACTTCACTTTTTTTCTGAGCTGTCTTGTTGCCCTGGTTATTCATGGCAATTGCTGATTTATTATTTCTCTTCCTAGACATCTATAGGAGTGGCTTCTGCAACAGGCTGATAGGAAGAGGTCTTTCTTTTGTTTTCCAGTACGTGTTGGTAGAATGTTTTATTTTCTCTCTGACTGCAGCCTTTTTTCTCTCTCTCACACGGTAGTGCTATGTTTTCTTTGCACTATTCCAGCTTCTCACACAATGGGGGGATTCCCTGGGAGACGGCTTCTCCTCTGTTAATAGTTCACCTGGGTCATAGGGCGCAGTGTCTGTGTGGGTATGCGGAGAGCTTTTGAAGTTCCAAAGCTCTTCCTGCACCAGATTCAGAGCCCATATGTTTCAGCAGTTCTGTTTACTCCTGCAGGGATCCACCCAGATAGGTGGGGCCAGGGGAGGGGTGAGTTGTGAGAGGTGGCCCAGAGCAATAGCGGAGACCACCACCACAACCGGTCCTGCTTCCACAGCTCCCTCCCCTTTGCTGGAACTAGTTGGGCTGCGAATTTGTGTCTGCGGTCCACAGTCCCCAGAACAGCAAATATTCTGTCCTTTTGATTTGACACTGCTACTGTTCCACTTCTAGCACCCGGCAGGTGGGGGCAGGGTGAGCTCTGGGAGGGTAGGGAGGGAGCGGCTAGTCCCAGTGCCTAAGGCTTCCGTTCTCTGCTCGGCAGTGAGGGCTTAAACCACCGTTTTCAGCCCTCTTCCCTCAGTCTTTTCTCCGAGGTCTCTGCCGTGAGCATTGGGTTCAGCCGTGTTATATGCTGCCCCCTCAGCCCTGTGGGCCATAAGTGGAGCCCTAGCAGTCTGAGTTCTTCCCTCTCCCGCAGCTGCGGTAGTTCCGGGATGCAGCGAGCTCAGAGCACTGAGCTAGGTCTGCGTCCTGCGCCTGCGGCTCTGTGTCCGCACTTCTCCCTTCCCTCCTCCCCCACTTGCGCGATTCGCCCACCTTTAGGTGAATTCAGTTGTGGACCTCTTTGTCTTGCCTGTCTGCTGTGCGGGGAGTCCTTTGTGGAGTTACTGTTGTTTGATTAGTTGTAAATTCCAGGGAGCTTTACAGAGGCTCACCTCAGGCTGCCATTTTGATGACGTCTCTTACATTTGTTTCTTACTGAAAAAAAAAAGTCTGCCTTTAATTTTGGAAGAGAGTGAAAGTAATATTGAAAAGGAACCAAAATAGAAGAAAAAATAATTTTAATATAAGATTAAAAAGAAAAGTTATTTTTCACTCTAAAACTATTTATTGATCATCTTCTATGTGTTTAGTATTCTAATAATCATATATGAAGCATGGACATTTCATATGCTACAATATAGAATTCATAAATAGATTTTAATAGTATAATAACTCACAGACAGGGTTAATAAAAATTCAATTTAAAAATTAAAGAATTTTGTTTTATAGACACAATGAATACTTGCCATAAAATAGCACTAATGAATTTGAAAAATAAGTGAATATACAAAAATCTATCATAATGCATTATTACCTAGTCATTCAGCAATTATATATTACATACCTACTATGTGCTATGGTTTCTATTCTTAGTGTTTCCCATAAGACAAATACTTGAAATTGTAATAAAATATTTCTAACAATTCTAAAATATTTCAATATTATAATAGAGAAGGGATAAGACTGTTATAGAGAAGGCATGATATATAATATTGCTATATGAGATATTTAGCAGATTAGGGCAGGGCATAGGAAGCTTCCCGTAGCCCTTCAAGTGAGGAAAACCCTCCCTGAGACTCAATTATCCCTACTCCTGACCAATTTAAACTAATTAAAGTAAATCTCTAATATTGTCTCAATTCAGGAAAAGGCAAGTGCCCCTGGGTACATTGAAACTATTTTCACAATTGCATCCATCCTACACTAAAACAAATAAATGAAACATTATAATAGATCAGGAAAACTATTTTAGTATTGGGGTAAATACCGTGTTTTCCAGAAAATAAGACCTCGCCGGACCATCAGCTCTAATGCATCTTTTGAAGCAGAAATTAATATAAAACCTGGCCTTATTTTACTATAAAACCAGGTTTTATCTAACATAATATAAGATTGGGTCTTGTATTAAATTTTGCTCCAAAAGACACATTAGAACTGATGGTCTGGCTAGGTCTTATTTTCAGGGAAACACGGTATGTCACTTTATTTTCTAACTCTTTACTAGAACTTACTCATTACTGTAATACACTTAACAAGTGGCGATTTTCTTTCAGTCTTCTTCCCTCTGACTGAAGTGGACAGTACCAACTATTTTGAGAGTTCCCCCTTTTATATCTTTCATACTTAGTAAAAAAGGGATCTGATTGCAGTGACTGACTGATAGATTGCAATTTCTATCTTGCTAGCCACTTCTTCTTTTATCAGATACATTGCCTTAAAGAAGAAAGAGAGAAGCTACATGTGAGGGAAGCATATGATTTTTTCACCTTTTGCAGAAGTATGTATTACACAAAGATCTGGGCAGTTCCATCCCACGCAAGCATGACCAATGGGAACAGTGTAATAGGAGTCACTAGGGTCCTTTCTGTTCTCAGGAGGAGGCCCAGCTACATAATTCCTATTCAGACACAAACAGAAGAGATCCACTATCCGACATGTGTCCCAGTGAACTGGAAATTACAATACAGACCAGTTTGAGACTTGTGGCCACTTTGTGAAATGGGCTAATTAGTGGACTTACATATAATGCAGATTGACCCTGATTTAATCATTACATATGTGTGTCAGAAACTGAAGGGCATTTCCTTCTTGGGCTTAAGGGTGGGTTTCCTATCAATCTAAGATTCAATGATCTGAGCAGAATTGACTACGTCTTCTTGTGACCTTTCTGTTCCCTGTACTTATTCTTATTTTCAGTATAACAACACATATATTTTATTCTTATTGATTTAAATATAGCCTTCTCATAATAAGATATAAGGCCCACGAGGGACCTTGTTTATTTTTCTATTCCCAAGTCTGTTATAGTTTCTAGCAAAGAATAGGTGACTAATGTGCAAAAAATTAATACATGTTGAATTAACTACTGTGAGAACTATTAGCGACACAAAGCTGAAAAAGAAAAAATCCTAGATCTCAAAGAGCTTTTAGTCTAAGGGAGAAGGCAGATACGTAAACTAATGATAATTTAATCCATACAAAGTAAACTATAAACAAAAGTGCAGAAGAAATTGGCTAAACCTAACATAGAAGATGTGATGAAACCTCATCAAAGACCCTGCTGAGCAAAGCAAGTTTTGGAGTTTGGTGCTTTAAGATTGAGAATTACTTCCATGGGCAGGCTCATACCACAAAGAGATGATGGAGGTGGAATGCGGGATCAACGCTGAGTTATTTCTGAACTTTGTACTTTTGTTATTTAAATAGCTGCATTGCTGGTAGCATTGTTTATTAAAATTTTAGCAGAAGTCATGTATTAACCTGAACTCGTTTGTCTACACAAGATAGAAACCCAGCTCCAAGTAGCTTATGTAAAATGGGATTTTTTAATGGGTGGTGTAACTAAACTATGGAAGGGGAGTAGTATACCTAGGCATTGTAGAAAACGGAAATAAAGGATCTGCTCTCCTACCTGCACTTATTTATTTTCTTATTGTAGACTAGCTCCCTCAAAAAATTGAAAACATGCCCAGCTGAGGCAAACTGAGTAGTATTAAGAGTTGCTCTTTCCGATATCAAGTTTAAAAAATCATGAGGCACAAATGTTCATGACAGCATTATCCATAATAGTCATAAAGTAGAAACAACCCAAATTTCCATCAGCTGATGAATAAATAAAATTGTGGTATAAACATCCATGGAATATTATCATGCAATAAAAAGAACGAAGCATGGATACATGTTATAACATGGAAATGTTATGCCAAGTTAGAGAAGCCAGTCACAAAAGACTGCATATTGTATCATCCTGTTTATATGAAATGTCCAGAATAGGCAAATCCTTAGGAACAGAAAGTAAATTAGTGATTGTCAAGGATCAGGAGTTAGAGGCAGATGGAGATTGACTGATAATGAGTACAGGCATTTTCTTTAGGGGGATGAAAATATTCTAAAATTCGATAATGGGGTTGATTGTGGGGTACTGAGCTAATAGTGACTGAATTATATATTTTTAAAGGGTGGCTTTTATGGCATGTGGATTATATCTCAATAAAACAATTATAAAAAAATCGTAAAGAAGAGCTTTAATTGACCTAGATTGTTTCAAAAGCTAATCTTTGCAGTTAGGGAAGGAGGTATGGTGCATGCTTATTCATCTGGCTGAGGTCAGGTGTTCATTAGTGGGACAATCAACAATTGTTGGAGGAGGGGTTAAGATACATAGGAAGATGACCACACAAATTTGGAGCACCTGTTTGGATTAGAAGGCAACCATTTTGCGGGAAAATGTGGATGTTATTCCCATCCCAGAAGGAGAAGAGAAGGGGTATGGGTAAATTAAAAAATAGATGTCTACTATAAGAGATGAACTCAAAAAGCCTAGATATGACTTTAGCAGTTGGCTCAAGTCATGTGTGTGGTGGCACATTGCACAGGCACATCTTCTGCTGCACATACCTCTCAGCTCCTGGGAATAGTGGCAAGGGACAGCTCATGATTGTGTTATCTCTAGGAATTGCCCTTGGCAGAAAGAAGCTGCCTTGGTCAAAGATACTCACTGTCCCTACAAGACACCCTGCATCAAGGAGTAGAGCTCCTATGGGAGTTTAATGTAGGAATGCCAGGGCTGCACCCCTTACCCAAGGGGACAACTTTAAAGGGTCACCCAGCATGAAAACTTCCCAAAGTATGGTCTGAGGGCTCTGTAGCAACAGCCTCTATGTTCAAATTATTTCTTTGCCCCATCTTTCTTCCCTTAACCCTCACAGGTGTTCCGAAGAATATTTCTCAACACATCCCCTGTATGTAAATATCAGAATATATGTCCCAGAGAACTTGTGATGATTGGTACTGGGAGTGGCCCTAGGGAGCAGACTCTAAAATGAATTTGGAGCTGGATCCCACTGTGTCCCTGAGGACATCATTCCTGGCACTGATAGCTCCTGACATATGGCTTCAGTGTTATTTCTAAAAATATATTCAGGGGTGAAGTGGGATGGGTTGCCAGGGGAAAGGAGTGAATTGACAGGTGCAGTATCTCAGGCATATGAGAAGTTTGGGGAAAACAGTAATGATAAAGACCATGGGACTGAAGGATGTAGCAAAGGCCATTGGCACATTGAAAGAAGAAAACAAATGGCTGAAGGTGATTAGTCACTGATGTAAAATAAATTGTGAAAGGCAGAGGGCCGCCTAGGCAGCATATAAAGGATAAAGAGATTATTATCCCCTACCCCTGGAGGTCAGAGAAGAATAAGGATAAGGGCCAAGACTTAATTTTATGAACAGCAGAACTGCAGAGAAGTACAAATTCTTAATCCCAACAAATCAGCTATGCCAAGAGCAGGGTCCTAATTGGGAGGGAATGGACCCTGAAACTTGTGGTGGTGATATCTGGGTTTATGGGTCAATGCACTTAAATCTCCAGATCCCTCCATCTGTAGCCAGAGAAGCACACCACTTCCCTATGAAAAAGGTTACCACTTCCTTTTTAATTGACACAAATGCACAAGCTTGTGCCTTAGAAGACAAGACACATCATCTCTCTTCATGATTTATCTCTACCTCCTTTCTTGGCTACCAGATTAATAATCAAGATCCAGCTACAACATGACCAACTAAAGGAAGAGAAGGGGTCCCCAGAAGAAGAAAAGGTGTATACGTCAAAAGAGCTGGAAGACCTAGTCAATATGTGCCAGCAAGATTTGGGACTGGATCCTGAAGGAGATGAATCAAGTCAAGTTATACATAAAAGTTGGATAATGGAGGGTTTTTCAACAGGGGTTCACTTTCCTGTGATACGGTATTTAACATTCTAGCAAGCTTCAAGAGGTGGAGATGGTGCTAATCTGCTGCTTAGCTGGAACTTTGAAGCTTGAAAAATATTGATGGCTCTTGCTACATGAAATGGAGCTGTGGCAAATGGTAGAATAGTGGGATTTAAAGTTTCAGATAGGTCTTCTAGGGAGGACGATAATATTACAGCAGACTGAAAACTCGTAAGATGACTATGCTTTGTGGAGAGACCCAGAGAACACTGTTTATCAAAGTGATCAAGAATGTATTACTGGGGAGTTCCGGAAAAATGGCGGCGTGAGGTGAGCCTCTGTAAAGCTCCCCCGGAATTTACAAAGAATCGAACAACAAAAACTCCACAAAGGACTCCCTGCACAGCAGACAGGCAACATGAAGAGGCCCACTACCGACTGAAATCACCTACAGGTGGGAGATTCGCGCGAGTGGAGGGAGGAGGAGGAAAGGGAGAAGCACGCGGAGACGGAGATGCGCGGGCGGAGGACGCAGACCCAGCTCAGTGCGCCGAGCTCGCTGCTTCCCGGAACTACTGCAGCTGCGGGAGAGGGAAGAACTCGGACTGCTAGGGCTCCGCTTGTGGCCCACAGGGCTGAGGGGACAGCATATACCACGGCTGAACCCAACGCTCACAGCAGAGACCTCGGAGAAAAGACTGAGGGAAAAAGGCTGAAAACGGTGGTTTAAGCCCGCACTGCCGAGCAGAGAACGGAGCCTTAGGCACTGAGACTAGCCGCCCATCCCTCCCCTCCCAGAGCACGCCCCGCCCCCACCTGCCCGGTGCTAGAAGCGAAACAGTAGGAGTGTCAGATCAAAACAACAGAAAATTTGCTGTTTTGAGATCTGTGGACCGCAAACACAAATTCACAGCCCAACTAGTTCCGGCAAAGGGGAGAGAGCTGTGGAAGCAGGACCGGCTGTGGTGGTGGTCGCCGCCATTGCTCTGGGCCACCTCTCACAACTCACCCCGCCCCTGACCCCACCTATCTGGGCGGATCCCTGCAGGAGTAAACAGAACTGCTGAAATATACGGGCTCTGAATCAGCAGCTGGAAGAGCTTTCGAACATCAAAAGCTCTCCGCATACCCACCGGGACACTGTGCCCTGTGACCTAGACGAACTATTAACAGAGGAGAAGCCCGTCTCCCAGGGAATCCCCCATTTGTGTGAGAAGTTGGAATAGTGCAGAGAAAACATAGCATTACTGTGTGGGAGAAGAAAAATAAGTTGCAGTTGGAGAAATAATAAAACATTCTACCAACAAGTACTGGCAAACAAAAGAAAGACCGCTTTCTATCAACCTGTTGCAGAAGTCACTCCTGTAGATGTCTAGGAAGAGAAATAGTAAACCAGTAATCACCATGAATAACCAAGGCAACAAGATAGCTCAGAAAGAAAGTGAAAAATCTCCAGAGAAGGCACTTAAAGATACAGAAATATGTGACTTAAATGACAGAGAATTCAAGATTGCAGTTCTGAAAAAACTCAACGAGATACAAGAAAACACAGATAGGCAGTTAAAGGAACTCAGAAACTCAATCAAAGAACAGCATGAGCATTTTACGAAAGAGATTGAAATCTTAAAAAAGAACCAAATAGAATTTCTGGAGATTAAGAACTCAATAGAAGAAATTAAGAATGAAATAACCAGCTTAGGTAGTAGAGTTGACCAGATGGAGAAAAGAATCAGTGACATCGAAGATAGAAACCTGGAAATGACACAAATTGAAGAAGAAAGAGACTTGAGACTTAAAAGAAATGAAAGAACTCTACAAGAACTTTCTGACTCCATCAGAAAGAGCAATATAAGAATAATGGGCATACCAGTAGGAGAAGAAAGAGAGAAGGGAACAGAGAATATATTCAAACAAATTGTCGATGAGAACTTCCCAAATTTGTGGACAGAACTGGACCCTCGAATCCAAGAAGCAAACAGAACACCTAGTTACCTCAATCCCAACAGACCTTCTCCAAGGCACATTGTATTGAAGCTGTCTAAAATCAACGACAAAGAAAGAATCCTCAAGGCAGCCAGGGAAAAGAAGACGGTAACTTACAAAGGAAAGCCCATTAGATTATCATCAGATTTTTCAGCAGAAACTCTACAAGCCAGGAGGGAGTGGAACCAAATATTCAAACTATTGAAAGAGAGAAACCATGAGCCAAGAATAATATATCCAGCAAAGATATCCTTTAGATATGAAGGAGGAATAAAGACCTTTCCAGACATACAGAAGCTGAGGGAATTTTCTAATACACGACCTGCACTACAAGAAATACTAAAGGAGGCTATTCGACCACCATCAACAGGGACAATTTGTGGCAACCACAACTCAAAAAGGGGGAGAGTAAAGGCCTGAACCGGAATATGGGAATGGAGAAAGTAAGCGTGCTGAAGAAAATGGAATACTCTAAATATCAAACTTTCTTTTACATAAACTTAAGGGTAACCACTCAAAATAAATCCAGAATTGAAATATATACTGAAATAAAAAAAGAAACAGAGGGAAACATCATAGAATACCACCACATAGAAATAATAGACAACAACAAAAAGGCAAAGAAACAATGGAGACACAACCTTACCAGAAAACTAAGGATAGAATGACAGGAAATCCTCACATATCAATAATCACCCTAAATGTAAATGGACTGAACTCACCAATAAAAAGGCACAGAGTAGCAGATTGGATCAAAAAACTAAACCCAACCATATGCTGTCTCCAAGAGACACATCTCAGCTACAAGGACAAGCATAGACTCAAAGTGAAAGGGTGGAAATTGACACTCCAAGCAAATGGTACCCAGAGAAAATCAGGTGTAGCCATAATGATATCAGATGAAACAGACTTCAAGGTGAAAAAGATAACAAGAGACAAAGATGGACATTTCATAATGGTGAAGGGGACTGTACAACAAGAAGACATAACAGTCATCAATATTTATGCCCCCAATCAGGGAGCACCGAAATACACCAAGCAACTACTAACAGAACTAAAGGGAGAAATTGACCAAAACACAATTATACTAGGGGACTTAAATACATCATTGACAGCTATGGATAGATCATCCAAACAGAAAATAAATAACGAAATAGTAGCCCTAAATGACACATTAGATGAAATGGACATAATTGACATTTATAGAGCACTTCATCCTAAAACATCAGACTATACATTTTTTTCTAGTGTACATGGAACATTCTCAAGGATAGACCATATATTGGGACATAAAATCAGTCTCAACAAATTTAAGAAGATTGAAATCATACCAAGCATATTCTCTGATCACAAGGCTTTGAAATTGGATATCAACTGTAAAAAGAAAGCGGGAAAAAACACAAATACATGGAGATTAAATAACATACTTTTAAAGAAGGACTGGGTCAAAGAAGAAATTAGAGGAGAGATCAAAAGATACATAGAAACAAATGACAATGAAAATACATCCTACCAAAATTTTTGGGATGCAGCAAAAACAGTTTTAAGAGGGAAATTTATCTCACTACAGGCCTATCTCAAGAAACAAGAAAACTCCCAAATAAATAACCTCATGTTACACCTTAAAGAACTAGAAAAAGAAGAACAAGTAAAACCCAAGGTCAGCAGAAGAAAGGAAATAACAAAAATTAGAGCAGAACTAAATGAAATAGAGAACAAAAAGACAATAGAAAAAATTAATATGACAAAGAGCTGGTTCTTTGAAAAGATTAACAAAATTGACAAACCCTTGGCTAGACTTACTAAGATAAAAAGAGAGAAGACACTGATTAACAAAATCAGAAACGTAAAAGGGGAAGTTATCACGGACACCACAGAAATACAAAGGATCATCCAAGAATACTATGAAGGACTATATGCCACCAAATTCAACAACCTAGAAGAAATGGACAAGTTCTTAGAAACATATAGCCTTCCAAGGCTGAACCATGAAGAACTGGAAAATCTAAACAGACCGATCACCAGTAACGAAATTGAATCAGTCATCCAAAACCTTCCCAAAAGCAAAAGTCCGGGACCAGATGGCTTCACTAGTGAATTCTACCAAACCTTCAAAGAGGATCTAATACCAATTCTGCACAAACTCTTCCAAAAAATTGAAGAAGAGACAGTACTCCCTAACTCATTCTATGAGGCCAACATTACCCTGATACCAAAACCTGGTAAGGATCACACAAAAAAAGAAAACTACAGACCAATATCTCTAATGAATACCGATGCAAAAATCCTAAATAAAATTCTAGCAAATCGAATACAACAATGCATTAAAAAGATTATTCATCACGACCAAGTGGGGTTCATCCCCGGGGCACAAGGATGGTTCAACATACGCAAATCCATCAGTGTGATACATCATATAAACAAAATAAAGGACAAAAATCATATGATTATATCAATTGATGCAGAAAAAGCATTTGACAAGATACAACATCCATTTATGATTAAAACACTTAATAAAATGGGTATAGAAGGAAAATACCTTAACATAATAAAGGCCATATATGACAAACCCTCTGCTAATCTCATAATTAATGGAGAAAAACTGAAGCCCTTTGCTCTACGTTCAGGAACACGACAGGGATGTCCCCTATCACCTCTGCTTTTCAACATAGTGTTGGAAGTCCTTGCCAGAGCAATCAGGCAAGAGAAAGAAATAAAAGGCATCCAAATTGGGAATGAAGAAGTTAAATTATCACTCTTTGCAGATGACATGATGCTATATATAGAAAACCCTAAAGACTCCACCAAAAAGCTATTAGAAACAATCAACGAATACAGTAAAGTTGCCGGCTACAAAATCAACGCACAAAAGTCCATTGCCTTCCTATATACTAACAATGAAATCTCAGAAAAAGAAATACAAAAAACAATTCCTTTTGCAATTGCAGCAAAAAGAATAAAATACCTAGGAATAAACTTAACCAAGGATGTGAAAGACCTATATGCTGAAAACTATAAGACATTTTTGAAAGAAATTGAAGAAGACACAAAGAAATGGAAAGACATTCCGTGCTCATGGATTGGAAGAATCAACATAGTTAAAATGGCCATATTACCCAAAGCAATATACAGATTCAATGCAATCCCCATCAAAATCCCAATGGCATATTTTAAAGAAATAGAACAAAAAATCATCAGATTTGTTTGGAACCACAAAAGACCCCGAATAGCCAAAGCAATCTTAACGAAAAAGAACAATAATGGAGGTATCACACTTCCTGACTTTGGCTTGTACTACAGGGCTACAATAATCAAAACAGCATGGTATTGGCAGAAAAACAGACACATAGACCAATGGAATAGAATTGAGAACCCAGAAATAAAACCACATAAATATGGACAGATAATTTTTGACAAAGAAGCTAAAAACATACAATGGAGCAAAGACAGCCTCTTCAATAAATGATGCTGGGAGAATTGGATAGCCACGTGCAAAAGAATGAAACTGGACTGCTATTTGTCACCATGTACCAAAGTTAATTCAAAATGGATCAAAGACTTAAGCATAAGACCTGACACAATAAACTGCATAGAAGAAAACATAGGTACTAAACTTATGGACCTTGGGTTCAAAGAGCATTTTATGAACTTGACACCAAAGGCAATGGAAGTAAAAGCTAAAATAAACAAATGGGACTATATGAAACTTAAAAGCTTCTGCACAGCAAAAGAAACCATTGACAAAATAAAGAGGCCACCAACTGAATGGGAGAAGATTTTTGCAAACAGTGCCTCCGTTAAGGGGCTAGTATCCAGAATATACAAGGAACTCATGCAACTCAACAACAAAAAAACAAACAACCCAATTGAAAAATGGGCAGAGGACTTGAAGAGACATTTCTCCAAAGTGGACATACAAATGGCAAATAGACATATGAAAAAATGCTCAACATCACTAATCATCAGAGAAATGCAAATCAAAACCACAATGAGATATCACCTCACCCCAGTCAGAATGGCTATCATCAACAAGACAAATAGCAACAAATGTTGGAGAGGCTGTGGAGAAAAAGGAACCCTCATACACTGTTGGTGGGAATGCAGACTGGTACAGCCGTTATGGAAGGCAGTGTGGAGGTTTCTCAAAGAATTACGAATAGAATTGCCATATGACCCAGCAATCCCTCTTCTGGGTATCTACCCAAAAAATCTGAAAACATTTAGAGATAAAGACACGTGTGCTCCAATGTTCATTGCAGCTTTGTTTACGGTGGCCAAGACATGGAAACAACCAAAATGTCCTTCGATAGATGAATGGATAAAGAAGTTGTGGTATATATACACAATGGAATACTATTCGGCTGTAAGAAAAGATGATATAGGAACATTTGTGACAACATGGATGGATCTTGAGAGAGTAATGCTGAGCAAAACAAGTCAGACAGAAAAAGCAGAGAACCATGCGATTTCACTGATATGTGGTATATAAACCAAAAACAACAAAAGAACAAGACAAACAAATGAGAAACAGAAACTCATAGACACAGACAATAGTTTAGTGGTTGCCAGAGGGTAAGGGGGGTGGGGGGTGGGGGGTGGGAGATGAGGGTAAGGGGGATCGAATATATGGTGATGGAAGGAGAACTGACTCTGGGTGATGAACACACAATGGGATTTATAGATGATGTAATACAGAATTGTACACCTGAAATCTATGTAATTTTACTAACAATTGTCACCCCAATAAATTTAATTTAAAAAAAAAAAAAAAAAAAAAAAAGAATGTATTACTGGGAGGGGAACTAGAATTGTTAAGAAGCCTAGTAGCAGCTGTCATCTGAAGGTCTGTCATCTGAAGAGCATTTACATAAAGAGTATGCCAGGTAATAAAGGGGATAATAGAATCCCCAAATAATGAATCTCGTATTTTAACCACCAGAGAAACAAAATGGGCACAATAACTGTAATTAGAAACAAGGTTGGCATGACAAACAGGGGAGCTTGATCTGCAGAGATCTGTGGAGATGATGCATAGAACCCAGAGCTCCTGGGGACAAAATAACTAGGGAGCTAACAAAGATATTGTTCAATCTATAGATTGTTTCAACTATATTAAATAGCTTTCAGACCTGAGCTATTTCACCCAGTGAATATTTGAAACTCAATGAATGAAAGAGATCACCAGGAGGAAAAACCCTGCATCACCTTATCAAGTTTTCACGGCAATGATTCTCCTAGTCTTTGCCCAAATTGTCCTCCTGCCATGTACTCAGGTGAAATTCCCAGGTGTTCTGTTGAACTCATACAGTGAATTTAAACATGACTTAAATACTACATGTGTTCATCAGGACCTAAATGGAATTTACTCCTTGAATACAAAAGGAGATTTTTCTCTAAGTCTCAGAAGAGGAGAAACTGAAAATATTTGCCCAGCTACATTTCAGAATTGCTATGAACTACTATGTTACATACACACAGCACCACCACCACCATCACCACCACCACTCTTGAATAGAAATATTAATTTAAATCATCCTACTCCTACCTCATAATTTTAAGTTGAGGTTGGAGGATGAAGGCAGCAGATAAATTGATTTTTAATTTAGAGTGCTCTGTACTGAAGACAATATGCTTAAAAAGTTGCAACTGAGGAATTTCACTCCAGGAGCCTCAGCCACACTCAGAGTTGATTTAGATGATGATATTCTGAATATCAGGCCTGAGCTTCAAGCCTATGTCTAAGCTTGTAAGGGAATAAGGTTATGGATTTTAGGAAGAGCTGAATCTATTTTTCATGCTAGGGACACATAAATCATCAGAGGCCAGAGGGAAACCTGTGTCAGTAGTTATATCAGTGGCGCACTTATGCACCAGCCCTCCTGGTATTCATGCCCTCGGGTAGTTCCTTTCCACACTGACACAGGGACTGACCATCTGACTAACTTTGACCAATGGAACATCAACGAGCTGAATACAAAACAAAGGCTTTGCACATTCGGATTTGTATTGTAATGCTCTCTCTTGGAACCTTACTTACAGAGATTCAGCTACCCTGATAGATAGGCCATGTGGATAAAGAGAAATATCCAGCCAGTCCCTAGTTATTCCAGCATCATAGCTGAGGAGTGAGATATGTGAGTAAAAAAGCCATTTTGGATACTCAAGCATCAGCAGTTACCACATGAAACAAAAGAACTACCCAGCTGAGCCCAACTCAGATTGCAGAACAGTGAGAAATAACATACAAATTTTTAGCCACTAAAATTAAGGGAAGTTTCTGCAGCAATAGATAAGTTAAACATTTTTATAAAGATCCATGGATAATACATTAGGCACTGAAAATAATGTAATTGATTATTGACAGACTGGAGTCATTTAAGCATGTACCAAATTCACAGTCTAATTTAAAATACACTGTAGGCTTCCAGGGGACTTAGCTATAAAACGAGAATGTTCCTATGTATAAGAAGATCTCAGCCATTTACCCAATGTCCTGAGTTAAAACTCCATTAAAAAGATAGCATTTGTATTGGCCTGGGGATTGGAATAAAAGAGAAGTTAATTGAATAAATAGGATAATGTGATTATAGAGAACAATAAAATGAGACCATAGAAAAAAATAATTCAATTTTATATTCAATAATTTAACCCACATAACATACACAACCATAAAAACTTAAAGCATATTATTTCAAGGTAGAAACAATAAGAAATGAAATTTTATACTAAAACTAAAGCCCTTAATGTTTTAAGACATTGAAGGAAGGGACTGTGTCTGTCCTTTGATTTCTGTGGCCTTAGCACCTGCTATAGTGCCTAAAATAAAGCAGGTACCCAATAACTATTTTTTGAATTAATGATTGAATATTGAGGAAGAGGCCCTGTTGGACTTTCTGATACAATGTTTCCCCGAAAATAAGACCTAGCTAGACCATGAGCTCTAATGAGACTTTTGGAGCAAAAATTAATATAAGACCCCGTCTTATTTTACTATAATCTATAATCTATATCTATATCTATCTATCTATCTATCTATCTATCTATCTATCTATCTATATATATATATATATAATGATATAATATAATACAATGTAATGTAATGTAATAAAATATCATATAATACAATACCAATACCAGGTCTTATAATAATTTTTGCTCCAAAAGATTCATTAGAGCTGATGGTCCGGCTAGGTCTTATTTTCGGGGAAACAGGGTATGTGCTTGGGCAGATAACTGGCTCCAACACCAAAAAATCATCCTATCCATCACCTCATTCCCACTTCAGTCAATAAAGGAGAGCTGAGAATAAGAACATAGCTGTTTACCTTCCCTTACATTTCCCCATGGGATGCATCTCCTATGAGACATTAAGGGAAAACACTAATCATTTTCATCCACTACTAGGTCAAGGCAAATTTCTATCTCACCTCTGATATTTGGCACACCATTCAACCTACAAAGCAATTAATGCTGCTGGGATGTGCTATAGAAAAAGAGGCATCAGAAGGATGACAGAGTTGAGAAGAGGAGGCAAGGCAGCATCCTCAACTCCCCTTGCTCTTCATACAAGCATATCTACAATTTTGCAAAAGTTGAGTGTTCACTGTGGACCTGGGTGGAGTTGGACCACTGTTCCAGTGCCACTCATGAAAGAGACCTAGGAAGTGATAGACCCTGGTAATCAAGGCTGTGTGGTGGACTACCTGTGGCAGGAGCTAAGGTTAGGGATTTGTGGAAGAGTTCAAGCCAGAGCTAAATCTCCTCATCAGGGACCTGTTTCCTTCAACTTCTAGAGAAATCTTCAAGTGAAAACTTCTTAAGTGAAAGTCATGGATACAACCACAAATCTAAAAAGTTGTATAATAAAAATAATTAAATGTGTCCCCTAAGTTTCCAGACATTTTGATGTCTATGTACGAGGTTTGACAACTAAGTTCATGAACTCAGCCTAGAAAAAGTGCTACATATTTCATTGCTGAATGTCACTACTGTCACCTTTGAAGTACTCCCTTGGGAAGCTATGCACTGAAACCAGCGCCTAGTCCACCCTTCAAAGCAATTTTGGAACTCTTTATCTGGAAGGGCCATCAGAGCTGTCATTGTATTACGAGTATCCTTGATGTCCTGAATGTCTTCAAAATGTCTTCCTTTGAATGTTTCCTTTATCTTAGGGTAAACAAAGAAGTCATTGGGGCCAGATCAGGTGAGTAGGGAGGGTGTTCCAATACAGTTATTTGTTTACTGGCTACAAACTCCCTCACAGACAGTGCCTGTGAGCTGGTGCGTTGTTGTGATGCAAGAGCCATGAGTTGTTGGCAAGAAGTTCAGATCGTATAACTTTTTCCACGCAGCCTTTCAGCACTTCCAAATAGTAAACTTGGTTAATTGTTTGTCCAGTTGGTACAAATTCATAATGCATAACCCTTCTGATATAAAAAAAAAGGTTAGCAACATAGTTGCAACAAGTTCGTGAACATAATTGTCAGACCTACGATATCCTGTGTGTATCCACATAGCTGCATATGCTTTGCTATCAGATGAACACAAGTGTGAACGATTACAAAAACCTTGTAAGTGGTCTTTCTGCTTCCATCCTTGTCTCTTTCAATTCATTCTATACACAACAGCTGAAAACAAACCAATCGTGTCACTCTTTTGCTTAAAAACAAAAGAAACAAACAAAAAACTGCCCATGGCTTCCTATTACAGAGAAAAATCCATAATCCTCCCATGCCTTCAAAGCCCCCTATGATTTGAGTCCTACCATCACCCAAGACTTATCTTTCAACACTCTCTGCTTCCTCCAGCGACACTGTCCTCTTTTCTATGCCTCAAACATATCAAGCCTGCTGCTGTTCTTACGCTCCATCTTTTGCAAGCCTTCATTTTCTTCATCAGTTACATTTCAACTCAAATGTCACTACAGAAGATTATTTTTTTCATTATATCTATTGTTGTTCCCACCTCTGTCACACCCTGGAGTAGCTCATGGGAAGGTCTAATGTACTGGCACCTTAATCGGACCCATGGTACACTAATACATTATGGAATAAAATTCAACATATGTAATCATGAGGCAAAATGAAGTGTATGTTACACTAATAAGGTAAACCCTTGGGTGCTGAAATGCTGTCCATCTCTATCCTGGAATGGTATATAGGTGGCGAGCCTGCCATTCTACAATCCTTAGACCTATTCCCTCATAGCCTCCAGAGCTCTTCAAACAGTGCACACCTCTAAGAGGAACAGAGGGGACATGAAGCACCATATTCACTCAGGACTTCACTTTTTATGGCAATAATCAATTATCTATCTATCTATCTATGAATCTGAATATTGTCTGTCTCCTGTACCAACATATTAGCTCTATGAAGGCAGAGAATTTTTTCTGTTTTTCTCATGGCTCTTTACCCAGTACACAGAACTACATCTAGCACAAATGTAGACTGTTGAATTAATAAATTAAAATTTGGATATAGGGAGGAAAATGAGGTTTTATTCTAAGCCAAGAGTAGTCCAGACATCCCAAATAAATCCACAGGTATCTCAAGCAAGGTGTCTGATAACAATTAAGTGCCCTGGATTTTTGCTTCACTCACATAATCCCTAGGTAACAGTGAGAGCAGGCAGCACAGAATCAAACATTCCTGGTCAACTGACCCCTATAGTGTCTGTTTAATAGCAATATAATCCCACCATCATTTCGAAAAGTCAAGATCATCACACCTTTAATCTCTAAAACTAAAGTAATATTTAATTTTTAATTTGAATATACATCAAAGTGTTTTTTTAATTCTAATAGAAATGTTGGATGAAAATTATCTCAAGGTTATTGAGAAAATTCATTCATATTTATAATGTTTGCAAATATTATCCTAATTGCTAACCTGTCACTTGCTTTGAGACATGTCTCACTAGAAGTTTTGAAATGGAGCAGTGTGTACAGCTTAAACAGCATTGAATTGAAAATCAAGAGATCAGGGATCAATTTTTATTTTGCTGTGTATAATAGGTTTGGTATTAGCTTTGGGAATATAATTTTACTTTAGCCTGCATTTCCCCTTTTTCAAAATGAGTGGCTTAGACCAAAAGTATTCCCTGCTTCCTTTATATTGTATATCTAAGATTAAAATGTAGATCAGACATCCAATTTGAAAGTGATAATGAAAAGTTAACAGTTCCCCCTTTTCCCATTGGACATCAACCAATGCATCAAGTAAAGCAAGAAACAGGCACAACCCAGCTTAAAATAGATTATGTGTCACCAAAACATCAAACTACAAATTAGTAAAAGTTGTGGAGAAAAAAGTAAAGATAAAATATTTATGGCAGTTAGTCTTCAAAAAAACAGTAGATATAGGTTCTAAGGTAAAAGTATATGCTGAATACAAACTACTTTTGTTTCAAACTGTTGGACATAGGAACGAAAGTTGGCAACAAAAATTTCCCTGACATAAATATGTTTGATAAGCAGAAAACACAGATCTAAACAAAAGATTACTTAGAGAAGTCCCGTTAAGAAGAAATAGTCTGTCCACATGGTAAATGAGAGAAGTGATCTACGATTTTTGCATTATAATGAGATCTGCCTTACTTATCTCCTACCTACTGGAATGGGAGTAACATAGTTTACTGCTGTGTCAAATGTAAAATAATCATTAATCTAGATCAAATCACAAGTCCCTCCCCAAGTGAAATTCCTCAAGTATCTGAATAAGAAAAATTACGTAAGATGTGTACATACAAATATATTATGAGTAAAAAAGGAGGAAAAGACTAGAAAGCAAGACAGAGCATGAAAACTCCTCAGAAAAATATTGCCAAGGAAAAATAAAAATTTAAACCAAATGCCTTGCCATTACTATTCCAGAATCTTAATGTTGCAGTTTTTCCTATATATTAAGAATATAAAGCATGGATGCAAGACCTCAAAAGAGATATTAAGAGATAAGGAAAAGATAAAACAGGTTATCTATGCTAAGGAAACAATTAAAAGGAAAAACTGAAATCATAATTGAAATAAAAGTAAAACTGGAAGCAATACAAAAAGATTGAAACTGCTGAAAAATATATAAAGGACATGGAGAAAAGAAATAAGTGAGACAAACGGAATAGAAAGGAAACGAAGAGTTAAAATATAAAAGGAAACATTTAGCTAGGAAAGTCAGAAGAAAAATATTCAATATAGGCATAAGTGGAATCCCAAAAGAATAAAATTAAAATAAATGAACAACTAAATATTTAAAGATATAGTTCAAGAAAATTTTCCAATTATCGAAGAAGTATTGGAAATACATGTTGAAATGACATGCCATAAATGAGAATAATCAAAACTAGATATATTGCAACAAAATTTCTAAACTTCAAGGATGAAAATTATTTCTTTAAAGACTAATATGTGTAAAAGGGAGGAGGGAGTATCAGGCTGCCCTCATACTTTTCCTTAGCAATATTAAACACAAGAAGACAATGGTGCTATGGATTTAATTTTGACCCAAGAATGTCATACACAGCCAAACTGTTTTTCAATATAAATGAAACAAATAAATATTTTTCAAAATAAAAGCACTCATGAAATATCGCTCCATTAACTTGAAGAAACTAGTTGTGGATTCAACTTTAGCCAAATAAGAAATAAGTTGAAATAATAGAGCAATAAGCATCGGTTCTATTTATTGTAGGTCTAACACCAAAACAAAGGGGAATAAGATGTCCAACAATGCACAAATGATATAACTAATGGAAATTTAGAGACAAAGGAGGAGAGAAAGTATGTATTAAATTAAGTTCCCCAAGAAGCAGACTCTGAGACAAAGAATTGAGTACACATAATTTTTTAAAGGAGGTGATCCCAATAAGCACCAGTAGAGAATGAGGAAGTAAAACAGGTAAGGAAATTACCATTAAAGGTACGTCATTGGCCAACAGGCCACTGGGGCTTGATCTAACTGGGCCGCTCTGGGATAGAGTGCAGAGCAAGCATTGGAGTTATCCTAGTCAAGGGTTAGAGCAGCTGGTGTGTCCAACTTTCTTCAGCATTGGTTAAGGACTATTAATTCTCCAGCACATAATGGCAGCCAGACTTTGCCAACAAATCAGAAAAAGTTAGGCAAGGAGTTACATGTGTTTGCTTTTGGCATGTATGTACATGACAAGTGCAAAGCAGAAATGGTCAGGGCAGCAATAATGGCACTACATGGCAGAAGTGTGTGTGTGTATTCGTGTGTGTGTGTGTGTGTGTGTGTGTGTGTATATACTTGTTATTATTTCCTGATTTATAGTACCAGGATGAAATATAATATTATGTAATTTTGATTTTAAAAATGTAAATGTAATAGTACAAAGGTAACCAAAGCCAAAAATAATGTAGTAAACTCAGTTTGTTAAGTTGGGAGAGGGTTGAGAAGGAAGGACATGGAAATTTCTTCATGGTTAATAATACAGAAGTAATGAAATCTAAATACATCAAGTATAAAAGCAATATATATACTTACAATTACAATGAAAATCTTCCAATTTTCATAGAAAATAATGCAAATTCACTAAAAAGTGGGAGAATTCTAAAAAGCTACGTTATATAAATGGAAGGCATAGCATAAAATAATATGACAAATTTAAGTTCAAATCTCTCTAAAATATCAATGAAAGTAAGTAGCTTAACTTATTTAATGTAAAATATTGGAACACAATGAAAAATAAAATTGTGAACTATACACAAGAGACAATGGAAAAACAAAACAAAACAAAACAAAAATCTGGTTTGGATAGGTGAAAAATAATATGTTGGGTAAAGTACAAGTACAAACAAAATCAAAGCAGAAATCATAACAATCTTTAATTCAGGCCAGAAAACAGTCAATGAGACAGACAGATAGAGACAGACAGGGAAGGGGGCTCAATAACCTGAAAACAGAGAATAAAATTTCTTTACAGGCAACACGAAAATACTCATTAAAATTCTTATCTTAGACTGAGAAAAAGCCTCAACAAAGTCCAAAATGTAGATAAAGCTGTGAATACATAGAGCTTTATGTTCAGAAAACAAGCAGAATATGGCTGCTAAGTGGCAAAAAATTAAACATGGATTTCTGTGGTCTCTGCTAAATGCTATGGAGACAAAACTTAGAGTTCGTGGTCTGCCAGAGAGAAGAAGCCATGAGAAACACTTCAGGCTTTCTATTGAGAATCCAGAAAAACTATTCCCTTTAACTAAAGTCAAATTGGAAACAGACTAGCCTTAACTAGATCAAGGTAAGCTGACCTTACTCAATTTGACTACTAAGAAGAAAATTAAATTATACTCATTAGAAGATAATTCCAACCAGAGCTTACAGAATTTTTTATAAGCAATGTCTAGCATTCAATAAACTATAACAGTCTTATCAAGAAATAGGAACAAATGTCCAAAACCAAGAGAAAACTCTCTCTCTCTCTTTTTATCTCTCTTTATCTCTCTCTCTCTCTCTCTCTCTCTCTCTCTCTCTCTCTCTCTCTCTCTCTCTCTCTCTCTCTCTCTGCAATAGGAAAACATGCATGGTTAATCTAGCTTTTTGAGTTATATACCTGGATATTAATGTACCTATAATTAATATGTTTAAAACACAGGTACGTGGAAATTTCTTTAGAATAATGGATGCCACAAAATGAAATTTTAAAAATATTAATGCTGAAAAATACTAAATCCTAAATTTTTAAAATTATCTGAAATTACTAACTAAATAGATTTGTTTAATTACAGATTAAGGTTTCAGCAAATGGGAAGAAAATATGTTTATAGAAATTTCTCTGAAACAAAGAAAAAAAAGGAAGGGACACGGTGATAAGACTTGCCGAAAATCATTGGCATCCTAGGAAGTGACAAAAGAAAGGAAAGAAAATACATAATATTTGAGAAAATAATGATGGTTGAAAAATTCCCAAAACAAATGAAAGATATCAAACCACAAATTCAAGAATGTCTGTAAAACCAACCATAAAAAATAAAGAGAAAATCCCTCATAGCCACGTCATTTGAAAATTGCTGCAAACAAAACACAAAGCAGCCCGCAAGAAAAAAAGACAAGTCGCTTTCAAAGGAACAACTATATTTCAACAGCTGATTATACAACAGAAAATGTGAAAGCCTGGAGATAATGAAATATCATCTTTTAAATTATAATAGAAGACATTTTAAAATCCAAAATAATATCATCAGTAAAAATATCATTCGAAGTAAAGGAAAATAAAGACATGTTAAGGCAAAAAAATAATTGAAGGAATTTGTGACCAGTAGATCCACAATAAAGTAAATACTAAAGGAAGTTCTTTAGGGAGAAGGAAAATTGTCCTAGATAAAACCACAGTAATATAGGAAGGTAAAAGAAAATGACCAGAAAGTGTAATTATTTCTGTAAAGCTAAGTGAATATTTATGTAAAATAGTAATTATAATATCTTTTGAAGTTTCAAATATATATAGAAATAAAACACACTATAAAAATGATACAAGAAACAATAAAAGATAAATAGGATTCAAATGTTCTGGTAACCTTGCCTTGTGCATGGAGTGGTGATAGTAATTTAAGACAGACTAACAATTGAGGGATCATGTGGAAGTCTAGAGGAAGAGTCAGCAGTTTCTGCAAATGGCCTGATAGTAAATATTTCAATATTTGTGTATCAGACAATCTTGGTCAAATTACTCAACTCTCTTTTATAGTGTGAAAACTGTCAGAGACAATGAATAAATGAATTTATTATTAATGAGTAAACAAAAAGACATGACTTGCTGCAATGAAACATTACTTACAAAAGCAGGTGTCAGGCTGGACTTGGACCATGGTTTGCTAACACCTGCTTGAAAACCTTTACAAATGAAATAGCTAAAATTATGTACCATATAACTGCAAATCAAATAAGGGGAGGAAATGGAATATTTTTAAAATCGATTTAAAAAACAGATGGGATGAAAAGAAAATAAGTAATAAAATTTAGATTTAAACACAAATATTTGTGCTTTAAATGTGTTTAAATATAAATTGCATAATATTCCAATGAAATAAAAATGTTAGACTCAATTTTAAAATAACACAATTTTTGGAAATTACAACAGATTCTTCTTACATTTGTGGACACAGGTGAATTGAAAAAGGATGGAAATATATACGATATATATATATATATATATATATATATATATATATATATATATATATATATATGTATATCATGAAAACACTAACAAAAAATGGGGTTTAATCTATAGCACTAATATTTAACGAAGTTGCCATTAAAGAAAGAAGCTTTACAAAAGGTAAAGTGAAATATTTCATAATAATAATAATAGGGTCAATTGAGCAGGAAGATATAACAACCCTAAATTTGTTTGCATGTGATCTTCTAGTTTAAAAATATAATATAAAGCAAAATGGGCAGAACTTAAAGGCCAGATAGTGAAATTTACAAACACAATAGATTTGAGCACATTTTCTGGTTAGTGATGGGACAAGAAAACCAAAAATCACTAAGAATATACAATTTTTTTAAAACACAATTAATGGAAACATAACTTTGACCTCGTTTACATAAATCTAATATAAACCAAAGAGCTGCAGACTACACTGCCTTTTCAAATACACATGAACCATTTACCAAAATAGAGTATATGCTGGCCATAAAACAAATTTCAAAAATAGCAGTGGATTTACATAATTCAGAGAATTTTATCTAACAGTGGAGCTAAGCTAAAAAATAAATGATAGGAAGTAAGCAGAGCAGATCCCCAAATTTTTTTTAAATTTAGCAACACCTATAAATAACACATGGATAAAGAAGAATCATAAAAATCATTAGAAAACATTTTAAACTGAAACAAAATGAATTTATGGTATATCAAAACTTGTGGGATGCAGCTAAACTTTACTTACAAGAAAATGTATAACCTTAAATGTTTATAATAGAAATTAACAAAGGCTGAACTTCAATAATTCAAGCATCTATTTCGAGAAGTAAAAACAGTAAATGAAATCCAAAAAATATATAAAACTAGAAATAACAGTAAGAGCAGAAATCAATTAAGGCAAAAAACAAAATTACAAAAAGAAAACTTCTTAAATTAAAACAAACAAACAAACAAAAAAAGAAACTAGTAAAATTGATAAATTCCTAGCACAGGAAATTATAAAAAAAATTAGAGAACACAAATCGACAACTTCAGGGATAAAAAGAAGGACTATCATTAGAGATTCTATCAATATTTATAGGACAATAAAGGATACTATGAAAACAATTTTGCCAAGAAATATAATCAGGTAAATAAAAATGAACAAATTCTTTGATAAATGATAGCGCATGGCCTCAGATATGGTACTGAGGTGATAGGATTCAGAACACAAGGGATGATCACACACAGAATAGAGAAAACTCTTTTGAGAAAGGAGGAAAAGTAAGAATAATGGGCAAATATATAAATAACTTTGCAGATGACTAAGTGAAGTTGGAGTTTCCCTAATGTTTTCTGTTTCCTCTGTGAGAACGAAGGCAGGATGATATTGAATGAATTGGGTAGGAAAAACCTTGATATAAATTATGAAGGCTTCTAAAGACAATGGAAGGTCATAGACCTAGGGGTAGAAGGGGTGAAAGACTGGCTCACTTTACGGAGAATAATATGGGAAAATACCCGTGCACGTGCACATACACACACACACAACCTTCAAACTGAGCATGCCATTTGTCCACAACTCCCAATTTCAGTAATTTATCCTTAGAAAATATCTATAGCATGTCTACACATTTCAAAGCATTTTTACATTTATGGAAAAATATAAATGCCACAAATAGATGAATACTGCCTGACACAGGAACATGTTTGGGATTGCTAAGAAAAAAAGAAAAAAGCAAACCAGAAAGAGTTGGAAATTATATATGCTATATTACATGACAGAAAATTATCTATGCTGTATGACAAAAAGTGTGATAGAAAAATGGACACACATCGAAATTCCCAATAGTGCACATGAAGGCCATTCAGAGTTTTCTCCTTTTCTCCATTTTTCAGTATTTTCCAAATTTTCTGATTTGAGCACATATTACTTCAGTAATTAAAGGTAAATGTTATTTTGATGGAATAATTTAGATATAGGTTAAGATCTGCTCAAATAAATAAATAACAAAAATTTTAAACATAATGGTATTTTTTTAAAAAGACCTTTTCCCTATGAAACATCAGAGGGCTGACTCACTGTCTGGTCATGTGGGTAAATAAATATACAAATAAATAAGAAAATGCATTTTGGGGGAAAAAACTCTGTATTTTGTTAAATGTCACTTAGGACTTCTTTAACATCCCAAACAGTAATTTATCAACTGCTCCACTGTGGCCTACAATAATTAAGAGAACTATTGCTCTTGTATTTGATTTAAATCTGTAAGAAATGTCATAATAACTGGATGAATACTTCCATTTTGAATTTGATGCCTGCTGTTGCCCAGACAGTGTTAAAAGAAGAGCTTACTCATTGGAAATCTCTCAATCAAAATAATGCTTCCTCTTAATTTTGTAGAAGACATTCAAGATGTTTACTATTACACTTTCTTAAAAGCCTCTGTTCAATAAGCTTTTAAAAAGTAATTACAAGGATTATAAAAGACACTCACATTTTCCTACTTCCTATATTAGAACTAAAGATTTCTTGAATTTCTTTTTGTTCTTATAAATTCTAACCATATGGAGGTAGAATGACAGCCTGGAGACAGGTGGACTGGTGTTTGGTTCAAGGACGAATCCTGAGTGCCTAGAACAGTAACTGGCCCATAGTAGAATTTAAAAAATGCTGTTGAACAAATGACGTGGTTTCAGATATTTAAGGATCAGTACTTGCTAAATTCTTCTTCTCTCTCTCTCAGCATATTTTTCCCATTGTTCTACCGCAGTTTTCAGTTTTATGTTTGTTCCAAATTTAATTTACCTTCTCTAATATTATTGCGAAGTTTTCATAAGAAAAGAAAATAATAACGCTACATGGCTACTGTTTAAAAGAAAGTTACAAGTTATTGAAGAGTCTGGCAGATGCTTTCTTTGTGTATTAACAAAACCAGGTGAGATATTTTTACATTTTAAGTGCTAGTGAAGAAAACTGGAATTCAATTTTTATATGATGTCTTGTTAAAACATTCTTTTCACATTGCACAGTGCTTGGGTAATCACATTAGTTTTCACTGGAAAGTGAAAGTATTTTCCTAACAAATAAGTTAGGAAAATACATTTCTAAAAATGTTTTATTCTTCCTTAATTTAATTCTTATGTGTAGCTCTAAAATGACACATGGACCTGCCTCTTATCTTTAAATAAAAATCTTTAATGTTAAGAAAAAGCCTCTGTACAAAGTCAGTGTGGACATTTACCTGCTGTTAATAGTATACAGGGCATTCATATACTTGGCAGAATTGTGAATTTCATTGCCCCTATTTTCCTTTGCAGGGTATACGATAACATCTTCATACACGTATTTTCTATTGAAAACAAACTTCAAATAAGAGAAATTTTCTTTCTGAATATATTATACACAAATGACTCTGGAAGAGATAACATAAATAATAGATAAGCTCTCAGATATTGCTGCCATGTATTATTAATTAGAAAATAAAGATCAGATCTACATTGAAAAACACATCATGGTATTGAGGCTGTAATGTGTCTAACAGTGGGGATTAAATTTTATGGGCAATGAAGTGGCCTTTTCTTTTCTCACATTCTGGTGACTCAAAGCCTTTGAATATTCCATTCCTCTTCAGTATTACAGATACTTCTTTAAAGACTGGTCTCAAAAGTCACTTTTTCTGGTAATAGTCAACTCACTCTGGTAATATTCCTGGAATAAATCTAACCCAAATTTGTCCACTGTGTGCTCACGAATACAGTAACCCAGTTCCATGGCAGTATTCTCATTGTGGTTATTGCTGCCCCATTACACTGACTCTCATGGTGTGCCATTCTCCCTATACACCTTCAGTCTAAGCATGAATAACTCATATTCAGCACATCTGAAACATTCTGGAATATTCCAAGTAGTTCTAGAAACTCCAAGGGATTACCAAAGGAAAACAAACACAAACAATAGAAGTCAGATTTAACAAAGCACTGGTTGTGATACTAAAGATTTAATTTGCCTCCAAGACTCACATGCCTTTTCGTATTCTATGAAAGCTCTGACAAGCTCTCTGTCCCCAACCCCTTGGGAGAACTTAACAAGACCAAATCTCTTGTTTACTGTAATAGCCTTGGTTGTTATTGTCTATTTCTTTTTCACCTCTCATGAGGCTGGGCTGTGTTTAAATTCTGGAGGCAAATTTACTATTTATTGCTGCACATTTTAATTGATGACTTCAATATCCTGTTGATATACAGTACACAGACTACTCTGGAAAGAAAAACTTGACAATTGAGTCTTATGTCTTACTTGCTTACATAATTAATGAGAAAAATACATGTTTGGCAAAACAGAAACAAACTCATAAATACAGAGAAGAAACTGATGGTTGACAGGTGGGAGCGGGGATGGGGTTATGGGTAAAAAAGGGTAAGGGATTAAAAAAGGACAAATTGGCAGTTGTAAAAAGAGTCATGGAGATGTAAAGTACAGTAGAGGGAATATAATCAATAATATTGTAAGAACTATGTATGGTGTCAGATGGGTACTAGACTTATCACTGTGATAACCTCATAAGTTATATAAACGTCTAATCACTATGTTGTACACCTGAAACTAATATAATGTTGTATGTCAACTGTATTTGAAAAATTTTTAAATTAATTAAAAAATAACATGTTTGGCTGAAGATAAAGATTAATATTTCAGCTCAACAGAGTTGAATTGCCAAATCAAACTTACATAGCGATCTTACCCAGTATTGATACATACATACTAAGCTGTTTTATTCCCTCCTTTAACCCGTCATTATATAAGATGCATAAATAATAGTTAACTTTACATCGCAATATTAAGTTATGCGATATTGAGAAGAAGGAACATCACCCAAGGACTTTACATTCTCTTCTGGGGAATATGTGTTTTTGATTGTATGTAGGATAGTTGTGTCATGTTAAGCAGGACTATGACTTTGTTACTATCTTTATTTGGATATTTTATTGGTTTGAGAGTATGTGAATGGGTGCCAAATGGACAAGGAGTGGACTGTGATTGTCTTATGTACCAGTTTAGGTAGGCTGTAGCACCCAGTTATTTAATCAAATACTAATATAGGTGTTACTGTGAAAGTGTTCTATAGATGTGGTTAACATCTACAATCAGTTGACTTTAAGTAAAGGAAATAACCCTCAAGAGTGTGCGTGGGCCTCCTCCAATCATTGGCAGGCTATTTGGGCAAAATTAAGATTTCCCAGAGCAGAAATCTGCCTCAAGACTGCAGCATTAACTCCTTCTTGAGAGCTTCTACTACCAGCCTGCCCTACAAACTCCAGACATGCCAGCTCCCATAACGTGTGAGCCAATTCCTTGCAATAAATCAATCTCTCTCTGTCTCTGTTTCTGTCTGTCTGTCTGTCTCTGTCTCTGTCTCTGTCTCTCTCTCTCTCTCTCTCTCTCTCTCTCTCTCTCTCTCTCTCTCTCTCTCTCTGGATGTGTACAATACACTGAAAATCTTGTGGTCACAATAGACTTTACCATTAGAAATGAAGGCCTAATGCCTGCAAGAAGATTCAGAAAAGTGTCATTTTTAACCTGTTCTGAACTCCTGGATAAGTTAGCAGCTCATTTTCTTCCACCTATGAACAGAGGCACAGACACTCTATGTGTAAAGGATTTCCTCTACCAGAAGTTTCAGGAAATCTCTCCTAGCACAAATTCATGTTTGCCCTTTTAAAGTCACTCCAATTCTCTCATCTCAGCTGCAAACACTGCTCCTCATTTCTCTTCTTCATTCTTTGTCTATCTTTCTTAGATATGGATTTTTGCATCAATTCCCCTTTATTCCAAAGCCGGCAGGTGCAAATTAATCTCATTTCTTCTCAGAATCAAGCCACAAAATAAAAAAAAAATAAAAAAACCAGAATAAATGCCCCTCCTGTGTGGAAGCTTCTCTCTGAAGTATCCAGAGAATATTCTAACACCCTAAATAAGTACCTCTGTTTCTAAGTCCTTTAGGAAACAATAACATCCAAAATACAACACACTAAGATATTAAATAATACTATAAATTTTGTTGTTACATTAAGCATGTTAAATTATGCTACTTAATTTTTGAAAAATTTGAACAAGTTATTTAAAATTGTAGCTGAAATAATGAGTAAAACGTGATACCTGATTACTGGACAAAAAAGAAAGTCTACAATCTCCTTTTTAGAATAAGATGAGAAATTAATTACATTGTATTTTAATGGTGGAGACATGTAATCATATAATTGTGATGCAATATCAGAAGATCAACAATGAAGTTCTACACATAGTTCTATTAGAGCACGGTGGAGACTTCACTTCTGTGTGACAGGTGATACTTCAACTAGACCAGGGGTATCCAAACTTTTTTCAACGGTTTTTTACCAAGGGCCATATGCGGTAAAATACACAAAGAGCCGGGCCACTCACTTGAGGTGAAGTATGTATTGCCTAACCTGGTTTATTTAACTAAATATATTTTTGGAATTTGCTGCGGGCCAATTAAAAATGGATTGCGGGCTGCAGTTGGCTCGCGGGCCGTGGTTTGGAAACACCTGAACTAGACCTTAAAAGATGATCAGGATTTTTCTAGGCAGTGATAGTGGTAAGAACATTTCAGACAGAGAGAATGCCATGTTCAAAGGCACAGAGACATGAAAATGTACACTCAACAGGGACATGGTCAGAGTATGATGATGTGTGTGCAGCGGGACATTAACTTTATGATTGGATTGTAGGCAAAATTAGTTGTTACAATAAACTTAAGCTTGATCCTGCAGTTAATATGAAGCCATGGAAGCGTTCAATGCAGGGATGAGACACAAAATATGTGATTTACAAAGAGAATACAAGGCTAGAAGAGGGCAAGACTAATTAAGAAATCAGTGCAACAATCCAGATGAAAGCTGATGAGCCAGTATTCACCCTGTACCCCAAACCAGAAAACTGAGTCATCCTCAACTTCTCCTTCTCCCTCATGGAAACAATTCTGTCAAGTGAATCACATGGGGCAAGAGGTAACAATGAGGAAGAAAGGTATCTGTGGAGTCTTGGTGAAGATGTTGTGTGACTAAGCAGTCATGGAAGCAGTGACAAATGGAAAACATGACAGCAGAGAGAAGGCTCAGGAAGTGTCTGGAGAAAGGAAGATAGGAGTACATTTTGAAAATAACTAGCTACATGCAGAAGGGGGATAAGGTAGGAACTTAATCCACAGAGATATTATTTAAGGGGTTGATTGCAGAATTAAAGCAGGAACCCTACTGTTGAATTAGCGGATAAAGTCATAATAACAGTAATATTGGCTTAATATTGAATCATTGGACTATTGATAAAGCCACTTCAAGTGCTTACTGATGAAGATTATAGCTGGGAGAAGCACTGAATATTTGGACAAAAGATACAGAAAAAAATAACAGTATCTCCCAGTATCTAAGAAAACAACTTAATAAGAGATCAATTTTATGAAGAGCATATGTAGGCTTCAGGAGAATAAACACTTACATTTTGTAGAAAGCAAATACCAGTAAGTGGAAAGCAATTTGAAGTTTTTGTCATCTGAATGCATATGTATAAAATATCACCAAGATTATATTGATTTAATGTGCTACATTTTAATGAATATGAATAACACCTGAACACTCTAAATGCTTTCATTTATGATGCCCAATCCCTTACTGTTAATTTTTCTCCATAGATTCTTTTATTTCTCAACTATATGTTTTGCTACCATTGGTGTTATCAGGAATCTGGCCTTTCAAGTTGGGGAAGAAATGAGAATAATTTCAACCAGCATCATTGTCATGCAAAGTCTCAAACAGTTTCATTTACCAAAACCAGGCAGTTCATTTATCTGTGATAACCCTTACTTTCAACCTTTCTTTTTCCCATTAAATCTTTCACTAGCATTTCTTTAAAAAAATATAATTTTTAAGAACAAATAGAAAGTGAGCCCAGGGAATAATGGCAAGGGAAGCATCTAAGGACAGACATGGGCAGGAAAGAGCGAGGTCCATAACGGAAGTTCAATGACCAAAACAGAAGCAAAGATCCAGAGACTTCATGGTCAAACACAGAGACTATGGCCGAGCAATACAGAAAGTCAAAGCATCCATGTAGTCAATAATTATGAGGACGCAGCAGAAGAGGAATACAAAAATTCATTTTAATCATGATTAGAAGCAGTGAAAGTTGATGGTAAAGTAATTTTTACGGGAAACTATACAATTTTTTAAAAGAAATTATTTTTAAATGAAATATTTCATTAAATATGAAGTGAAAAGTTCATTGAACTAGTTACTTTTTTCTAATTAAACAATAGTAAAATATTATTTACGGATTAAGTATTGTACAGGTGTGAGGCAATCAAGGTTTTGATGAATCCTAATAAAATCTAACTATTTGTTAAGCACTGCAAAAAAAATGTTTAAGTTCAACTTGGACAGTAAGTTATCAAATCTCTGGTTTATTAGGAGCTTATTCTCAATAGTTGTCACTCTACTTTTCATTATCAGTTTGGACAAGAAAATATAAATACATTAAATGTTCGTTAGTGGCAAAATGAATTACTATCTACTTTGGGACACTTTGTTTTGTTGATTATCATAATACAACCATAAAATTATGTATAATGGAAGATTTTAAGCCAGAACAATCAAAGATAATTGAAACAGACCTTAAATAAAATGTACCTAATTTGAACACATGTCAAATCGGAAATTCAATACTACATTTTAGTTTAGTAATTTGATAAAGTCAATTGATTATATACCTTTGGATATAGGCATTAATCTAGGATGATCAGTTAACACTTTTAGCCAAGGATAATTTAGAGGAAGCACTGAGTCAAGTACATCAAAAAGGAAAACCAAACACGATCCTGAACACAACAATTTCCCAAAACAGTCAATGTGTGATGTGAAGTCTATGGTTGTTATTTTCTTTTGTGCTTTTATGTGTAATGTACTTTTTTTTCTGGATGCTTTTTGTATTTTATTTTTATCACTAAAAGATAAAGAATTTATCAGAAATTTGATTACAATGTGTTTTGTGTGATCTTTTTTCTGTTTATTTTTCTTGATGTTTATTATATTTCTTGGATCTGTGGGTTTATAGACTTAATACAATTTGGAATATTTTCAGCTGTGCATTATTTTTACAAATACATTTTCTGACTCACTTTCTCCCACTCCTTCTTCTGGGACTCAAAATCCATATCTGGTAGACCACCTGATATTGTCCTATAAGTCACTGAAACACTCTTCCTTTTTTGTTATGTTTCTCTTTGTGCTTGATTTTTTATAGTTTCTACTGCAAAGTTTTCAGAAGTCATAGTTTCCCACCTCCTCTTGGTAGTATCAGGATATGACAATTGCTATATATTGAGATTTGGCTCTTTTCTATACTTACCTACCCCTTTTAATTCATAAAAAAAAGGAATTAAGATTAAATATATGAAAGACCGATAGAAGGTGAAGAAAAGATCATTTTTATATTACAGAGAAAATTGGACAGGATATTTACTCTAATAAGGAGGGAAATATTACATATGGATAAATTGTGTCTGTGCTGCACTGATTGATAACATGATTTATTACTTGTTTGTATTTCTTTGTACTGTGTTTATTGGTAATAGTGGAAGAAAAACAAATGTTTATTCTGCTTCTATTTCTGATACTTTGTCTTTACCGGAATTACAGAGGAAAGCTTGTCATTTGCTTCGGTAATCGAGTTTTTCCATTTTATATCATTAAAGGAATACATTTTGCTGTCTTCAAATAAAGGAAACATAGAAATTTCTAACTTGTTTTTAAAGGAAAGTGTTCATAATCTGATCTTGCTTCATAAATATCAGCATATTCTTCACAAATTTGAGGCATTGAGCTGTTGTCAATTAAATTAGTTTGAATAAAAAAATTAAATTTCCTGAAGAAAAATATTTCAAAGGTATGAAAAGATAACCTGTTGTATTTTTATATTTGTAAATACAATTGTTGAAATGTTTCTTAAGCTTTAGAACTTATTGTAATTCTTGTAATCACATCACAGTAAAGAAAGAAATCTATAACAACCTTTTTTAGTAAAGAAGCAAATAAACTGAAATTAAGGTTTCTGAAGCTTAATAAAATACTGAATATGGAGTATTTGATAAGACCAGTTCAGTTTAAGATAAAGAATTGTAGTTGTTTTTTTTTTAAATCAACTTAATTTATCCTATCACTAAATTAGTAAACTATTTAGTCATTTCAGGACCACTCAATATACTTTCTAAAAACAAAGTTTTTGAAATACCTCTTTTTAGCATGGCAATATGAACCATAAGTAATTGATAACAAAAATCAAGGTAATCCAAAATTTCCTAGAAAAGTAACAGAAATAAGAAGAGATCTCAGTTACTATCCACTACCAAAGCGGGAGAGGGGACCAATTCCTTATAAAGTTACAATAATTACATCTTGGGAAATACGAACATTGGCCTCTAAGGCTGTCCTTGTCACATCCATACAGCAGGAAGCACATCATATTTCAACACAAACAAGTTTCAGTAATGGCCAGTGGTTACTGGCGATTCTGCATAGTATCCCCAGATCAATAATATCTCTCCAATAGTCACTTGGAAAATCAGATTGTGATTTAAGAACAGTCAATATAACACTGTAATCTTTATTGAAAAAAGCCATCTCTCCAGTATTTGCATAACTTCTTCTAAATAGCATTTTAGTATTTGGTATATTATTTAGTACTTTCGATTATTTTGGTCACTTATAAGGTAAGTGTCACACATATTTTTGTAGAATTAGACTCTTAGTGCATAATTTCTGTCTCTATATTGTTCTGTGTAAGACAGGTATACAGTTTTATGGTAAGGGTATGCTGCTGACTGCCCAAAGCTCTGCTAATAAGGAAGGTCAAATTAGGATAATAAACTATTAACAGCTTTTTAAAAGGCATAGTCATAGGCATCCCATGGCAGATAATCTGTAATATGAGTTACGTTTAAGATAGTTTATCTGAGGAGCATAGAAAAGAACCAGTGTCTCTAGAGAAACTTCTAAGAGCTAAGCACTTTATGTATATATTGCAGTTTAGTCCTTCTAATGACCTGGAATACAAATATTGCTAAGGACTTACAGGTAAAGAAGTTCAAGTTCATAAAAGGTACCTCATTCAGGATTATTCAGATAGGAAACAGAAAAGCTGGATCTTAAATCCAGACGTACCTGACTCCAAAGCCAGTGTGCTTCTCATTACTTCATTACTTCTCACTAAAGAAAAATGTCCCATTATACGGTGATGTGCTCCTAGCTAATGTATTTGAGGAAAGAGATTTGGGAGTCAATGTCAATTATTTCTAACATTTAGACAGCAGGTCAAATCTATGCTTATTCCCATCACAACTGTTATCTCATTTTGTAGTATTTTATCTTTTTCATTTGTCACTTCCACAAATTGGGAGTTCTTTGAATGCAGAGACTCTGTCTTTTATCTTTTTAACCACAATACACAGCCCATTCATTCATTCATTCATTCATTCACAAATATTTATAGAGAACCTATTATCAGTGCATGGTCTTTAGGAGAAAGCAAGAAATATTCGTTTCCTATAGGGCAGTATACAGTCTACTTCAGTAGGCATTATAAAAATATTTTAGGTGGGACGCATCCTTAAAGTGCAATTTTTCTTGCATCTCCGTATTGGATTTCTTTTTTTAAAAACTTATTTATTTATTTTTTTTTAGGGAGAGCACAGCTCACAGTGGCCCATGCAGGGTTGAACCGGCAACCTAGCTAACTGGACACACCCCCTCCTTATAGGATTTCTAATTGCCTCATTTCCAGAAAGGCAATGATGAAGGTGAATTTAAAACCCACAACTTAGCATTAGAAGACCTAGCATCTAGTTACAATTTTGCCACTTGGGCCTTGAATCCATCAATTAACCCCTTCAAGCCTTACTTTCTTATTTTCTATTAAGTCAAAGATGTCATTAGCAATATGTAGAAAGCACATATTTTACTATCCCTAAAATAAAAATATCTCCTATAACCAATCAGGAAAACAAATGAATTAACAAAAAAGAAAACAGCTGAAAAATTTGGGAATGATTAGGAAATTAATTTTAAATGTTTGCAAAGGTAGATTGCCTATAAAAAGTAAATGATGCTCAACATTATTAATAATAAAACCACAAGGAAGAAGAAGTAATATTATCTTCTATCAATTGTCAAATCGTAAAATGATTAATAATTCCTAGTATTAGGAAGGGAATCAGAAATACACTAAACACTATTAAGACTTCTGATTTGTGCCTTTCTACAGAGCAATTTGGCAATAGACAACCCAATTTTACACTTACCATCTGACCCAACAATATTGGGATATAGTGAAGAAACAATAGACAAGTGAATAAAGACATATGTATAAATGTTTATACTTATATTTCTTTACATGAAAGAAAAGTTGTACAGAAAAAGCACATGTCTTTCATTAAAGGATTGGTTCAATACATTAAAGTAAATTTCTGCAATAAAATACTAAGCATCCATTTAAAAAGTTGAACAGAAAATTAATATTGACATGGGAAATAAATTGCTAAGTAAAGGTAGATATGTTACAATTAATTACATGTGCTTGTCTTCATTTTGTAGTCACATATTGCATAAAATATAATTAGTTATTAATGTGATATCTGATTAGTGGTAGATTTTACCTCTTAATTTCTGAGTTGTTTAAATATTTTTTTTATAATGAGCCCATATTAAAATATAGATGCTAATTCACACCTATCTTCAGGGATTATGGTTGAAATGAAACAACATAGGATTTATGAAATACAAATAATATACAAATGTAAGGCGTTGATACTGTAAACTGGTACATAAGTCAAACATCCTTAGCACTGGAGTTACACTAGAACATAACGCATAATAATGCATAAAAACTTGGGTAACAGTCTTATATTCACTAGGGAAAGCTAAGTAGCTTAATTAATAAAACTCATACTTTGGTAGCTAAAAGGAGGGGACAAAAAACCACTATATTTCTTTCTCATCTTACAGTCCTGTGTCAGAAGCAGAGGTTCCCAATTCATGGTGTCTCTGCCTCATTGTGGAAGCTCTGACATTTTAAACAAACGGTTTTAAAATATACCCTGGGATTTGTCTCTTGTTAAATCAATCAGAAGAAAAAAGATCATTGACAACTGCCTGTGGGAAGTTATTATAGGACAGGCCAGCAGGTGACATGTATAACTTCTGTTCACATGACCACATGGCGAGGGATGCCAGGAAGGGTCAACTAAGTACATGCTGAAGTAGATGGGGGAAAGATTTTAGCGAACAATAGCAATCTTTGTCATACCTTTAGCCAACACAATCCATGAATGCTCTTCTTTCCACATTTAGAACATATTCATGCTGTCCTGAAGGGGGACAATTCAGAGTCCCACCCAGGCAAAGGTTCAAATTTCTTTACATTTACTGCTTGCCATCAGGTCCAGACATGGATCCCTATGGTATGATAATGGTGGAGTATGGAGGGGATAAACACAGTGAAGATTCCCAATGGAAGAGTGGACCACACATATCAGTCACGTTCCCAAGGCAATGCAGGATTCCTTCTGAGCATTATGGAGAAGATTCCCCACTCCACCCCACATGGTCATTTGGCAGAAAAGTTGAGATGGAAACTCTGCCATCTGCATTTGGTGGCTTTTACTGTTATTTGGTTATTGTCCCCACTGGCTGCCAGAGGGAAGAAAGAACATAGAGGAGGTCCTATGGAAATATTTTTATTGGTGACGCCTAGAGGTTGTAGATACTGCTTTTGCTCATGCTACAGAAACTAGGACTCAGTTACATGGCCATAATGACTGTGAAGGAGGCTAGAAACCTTGGCCTAGCTCTGTGTAGAAGAGAAAAGGATTTTGGCGTTACAGAGCACGTCTACCATTAGCAAAAAACAAAAGAAAAAAAAGTGGTGTCTAACTTTCTTTTAGTCTTTTTTTGTTTTGTTTTGTTTTGAGTTCACAGTTATTTGTTCTTAATCTGTGGAAACCCCTGGAGTTGACACTGGAGATGCTTTCCTCCAAAACCATTTGACTTTACTGTTTTTGATAGCCAGAGCACACTGTTGCCTTTCCTTTCCTGGCAGATCCGGCTTAATGGGAGTCGGGGGAGTTCCTCACCTTGCTCTGCTTAGTGCTTCGCCTGAGAGCAAGCATGGTTTTAGCTCACAGGAATGTTTTGGGGATGAGCACAGAGATTGCCTTTTCTTCTTATATTCTGAACAAAACCCTAAGAAGTATGTTTTATTCAGGAGGAGGTGGCTCTGTAGTGGGAGGAAGTTACAATTAAATCCAGCCACTGTACAGATGAAAATGTAGCACCAAGACAGAATTTTGTTTTAACTTCCATATTTAAAGTTTTTTTTTTTTGGCCTATTCTATCCTTAACTTCTCAAATAATTTTGAAATTACTTCTTTTCAGATAATAAAAAAACACAGCACATCTCCAGCTTTTGAAAACAATAATTAATTAGTTTATTCACTTAAATATATTTTTGTAAAACTAAGTACTTGATAAAAAAAATATACAATGAACTCAAATTTGAAAACTAGTGTCAAAAAGTATTCAATTCAACAGTCACCTCTTTGTACAAATTCCAGGGAATTCTGATGACATTTGATTAAAGCTTTTTAAAATAAACTACTTACTTGCCCATATACGAGATGTGATTAAGCAATACGGTAAATATTTAAATAAAATAAAAAATTATTATGCTAAAAGATGCATTGCCATTAATCCCTCTCGCTTCAAATGCACTTATCCCATTATTCTTGCCACTTTCTGAAGCAGTTCTGGCAGTCTTCTTTTCTGAGTGTTTTAGTTGTGCTTGTCATGGCTGCCTCAATGTCCTGAATCATTCTGACTTTTGGGGAAGAGCCAGAAGTCGCACAGTGCCAGATCAAATGAATAAAGTGGATGAGGACACATTGTAATGTTTTTATTTGACAGAAATTGCCATATACCAGAAGCAATATGTGACATGGAGCATTGTCATGATGGAGGATGATTTATGGCACACTTTAAAACACACCTTCTCTAAACTGTAGCTCACACCCGACTGCACCAAACAAACTGAAACTTGTCACACACTGTTACTAAGGTTTAATGTGCTGCTTCCTGTATTGAAGATTCCTGCCTTTCCGTTGGATGGCACTTGGCAGCAGCATTCACAATATTTTGGGATCACAACAGAAAGGCTCACAACACGGTGACAACACTTCGCTTCTGGTATGGCAATTTCTGTCAAAAATGTTATGGTGTGTCCTCATCCACTTTATTCACTGGATCTGGCACCATGTGACTTCTGGCTCTTCCCAAAAGTCATAATGACCAGAAAAGGTAAACGTTTTGAATTGATTCAGGACATCAAGGCAGCCATGACACTGCAACTAAAGACACTCATGAAAGAGGTCTTCCAGAACTGCTTCAGAAAGTGGCAAGAATGATGGGATAAGTGTGCTTGAAGAGAGAGGGAGTATTTTGAGAGGGATGAATGACAATGTGTCTTTTACTGTAATAATTTTTTTTATTTAAACAGTCACTGTATTGTTTGATTACACCTTATATATATAGTCATGGAATATAAAGTACAGCATAGGGAATGTAGTCAACGGTATTTTAACAGTTATATACAGTGTCAGATGGGTAGTAGACCTGTTGGGGTTATCACTTTGTGAGGTGTGTAAATGTCTAAACACTATGTTGTTTTGTACATTTGAAACTAAAAATTAACAAAAAGTAAAATAAATAAATTTGTACAGCCACTATGGAAAACAGTATGAAGGCTTCCTCAAAACTTAAGAATAGAATTACCATACACAACCCAACAATCCCTCTTCTGGGTATCTATCAAAAAAATCTAAGAACATTTATCCATAAAGATATATGTACCCCTATGCTCCTTACAGCACTATTCACAGTAGCCAAGACATGGAAACAACCTTTGTCCTTCAACAGGTGATTGGATAAAGAAGATGTGGTACATATACACAATGGAATATAACTCAGCCATAAGAAAAGATGAAATACCACCATTTGCAACAAAATGGATGGATCTTGAGATTATTATGCTAAGCAAAATAAGTCAGACAGAAAAAGTGAAGAACCGTATGATTTCACTCATATGTGGGATATAAAACTGAAAGCAATAAAAGAACAAGACAAACAAGCAAAAACTCATAGACACAGACAACAGTTGAATGGTTACCAGAGGGTAAGGTGGGGGTGGAAGTGGTAGAAGAGATTAAAGGGGGTCTAATATATGGTGACAAAAGGAGATTTGACTTTAGGTGGTGAACACACAACGTAATATATAGATGATGTATTACAGAATTGTACGCTTGAAGCCTATATAATTATATTTACCAATGTCACCAGAATAAATTTAATAAAATATGAAATAAATTACTTAGAGTTCTGCATGTCATGCTTTTTCTTACTTCACAAATGTTTTGAATTTTTTCTATCTTATTTTAGATGGAAGAATGTTGTGCAAGGTATTGACAGCAATGAGACTGTCTCAGGATTTTTTTATTTCTTACCAAATCTTAATTGTTTTCAAGCTGTGTCCTAGAAACCACAGTGTCCCACTGAGCATATTAATAGGTATCCCATAGCAAAATGGTTCTATGGTCAAATAAATCTGGGATACTCTTTCTATTATGGCTGTCCTTTGGAGATTAATAATATGCATTAGCCTAGTGAAGTATATTTCTACACTCTCAGTGAAATATACGTTTTGACATCTTTTTGAAGAGGAATTTGGCATTATCTCTTGACTCGAAAAAATGTATACATGTTAGCAACAAAATATCGCATGGACTTTTTTGCCACAATTTTAAAATAATGGTATTTTAAAAGAAGGCAACCACAATTGATGGCTGCAATATTAAGCAAATGAAGCAGATAAATACATTTGTGCAACAAACCATGATACAAAGCCCAGTAGGAGTCAACATGAACCAACCAGAAGTTGCAGCGTGGAGGGCCAAATGGCAGTATGGTGCAGGTCACATGAGTGAAATATCCTAGGTTAGTGATTGCTTACAAAGTGCTCCTTAGCATGTTTTGTTTTGTTTTCCATCCTGATGGAATGTGGTTTTGGCCTATGAAAAAATAGAACTCTGGCTTAAATCATACAATACATGTTGATGAATTCAGTATTTTTGGCTGATTTTGATAGTTTTAGTCTTAGAGTTGCAAATAAATTTAGGAATGAATGGAGGGGCATACAATTGTTTTATCATATCTAATGAAATAAATTAATTATATTGGGAATGAATCATTTTAAAACATGGAAAAAAACACAAGTCAGAAAGGCAAAATTGGAGTGCACTTTTAAGCACCATGCAAATAACATAGTACCCTGGCCCAAGGGCTAACGGAACACAGATCTGCCCTGTGGAGGTGGATGTAGCTCTCACTGCCTTACACCAGGCTTTCTCAGCCACAGGACTACTGACATTTTAGACTGGATAATACTTCCTTGATGGGGATGTCCTATGCATTGTAGGTTGTTTAACAGCATTCCAGGCCTCTGCCTACTAGATGCCAATAGCAAACCAGTTCCATTTGTGACAATCAAAAATGTCTCTAGATGTTTCAAATGTCCTCTGGGGGCAAAATCTCTCATGGTTGAGAACCAACTGTCACTAGTTGGTTGTTTGTACCAATCACTAAAGAGGTAAATCCGATATCTAAACATTTGTTCTGCGTCTGTGTTTACCAAGCCATCTACTGAAGCACTATTAAAGAGTGGGTAAAACCAGATTACCTGGGTTCACAACCCAGATATGTCATTTGTTAGATGTCTGGCCATGGTCAAGTTTCTTTGACTTCTCTGTGCTTTAGCTTCCTTATTTTTAAAACAGGGTGAATGAATGATAGTATGTACCTTACAGGATTGTTGAAAAGATTAGACGACAACTTTTGTAAAGTACATCAATCACTGCCTGGCACATAATGTTTTATTAATAATTTTAATTAATTATTATTACTACCTTCACTTATACTCTCTAAAAGATCAATCATTCTTTCTAGTCCACTTGACAGTTACATTTCTCTTTATTAATTAATACAGTGACATTCAGGTTTCTACTTGAGTCTTCTGTAATTTTGGCAGGTGTAACCAGAAGCTCTGAATTTAGTCAACTATTTGACGCAATTGCAGCATTGAGATTCTGCAAGCTGAGAAGAAGATTGTTTATTGCCATAAATTAATTAAAGAAAATAGAGGGAGGTCTCTGGGTAGCCATTCCATCAAACTTCCCTGATGACAACTTTATCACACTACCTGCCATCTCCCCATTTTAACAAGTTATTGTTTAATTATATATTAAGTTATTGTTTAATTATAAAGTTATTGTTTAATTACAACCATACTACTTGTAATAAAAATAACTCAGTGCCCTCCCCTCACATGTAGTTCAGTGGTCATGTACATACCAATTCACCTTATTTATGAAATGAGACTACTGTGGAGCTAAAGAGCCTCTAAGCTCCCTTACAGCACTAACATAACCATGAATATAAATATTCATTAGTAATGTTCTTAACAGGTTACTGAGCCTGATGTACAGAAGAGGGAGGCTTCGGGAATTGGGAAATGACAACGGTCAGTTTTGATTGGGTGGGAAATAAGCCTGAGTGGGTCTTTGCCAGGAGGAACACAGGACCATGCAGCATTAGGAATACAAGGAAACAATCCTGAAGATAAGCTTCTACTTCACAACTTTGTACAGGTTACCACTGTTCACAGACATCTCTTCATAGCTTTGTCATCGCCTTACCCAGCATAGAGAAAGAGATGAGTGAACATGACTAACGTCACACCCCACCAACAGAATGTGAAAAAAATCACTCTTCCTGACAAAGTGAGGGTTAAGCTTTCATTTTCTGACAGAACTTGTAGTGTTTGAGTTCACTCCTAAAGTGAAGCTTACTTTTACTGACAACACGGCATGGATGCTCTTTCTTCCAACCTGTGAACAGTGCCTTAACTCTGAGAGCCCCATTTTGATTCTCTGCAGCTTCAGAAGAAGGGGAGAAGGATGGGTGTACACTGCCCATTCCAGCTGTTGTTCTGCTCACTCCCATCCTATATGCTCTGATGTCCGCTGCCCAGATTGTGTCACATCATCCATGGTTCCATTTACATGGTGCAATGCACTCTTAATACCAAGCTGCCATAAAACTGTTCATGGAACAAGGTAGCACATAAATAAACAACACTATTGTAAAGAGGGATGTTTTCCTATGTAATTGTGGGTGCTTTCTCTCATTAAAGTAAAAAGAATTGTGTGAGGTGACTCTAGCCTTGGGAGGCAAAAGAAATTTAAAAATTTGAATAAGAAATACTGAAATTATTGGAAATGCTGATACAGTCTGGGCATGGTAAAGTTAGCTTTAAGAGCAATACTTATCTTCTACATATACAATCTTCCTTCAACAAAAACATGAAAATAATCATTAGCATGCTCTGATATGTGTAATGAAATCAATTTTCCTTCCTGGACTGGTAGGCCTTGTTTGATCTGGGATTAAAATGGCACTCAAAGGGTTGATCTTTTTAATTTTTAACTATGACTATCTCTTAAGTTTGTCCCTATCAGCCACTTTAAAATGAGTTGGCTTCAAGTTTCTGAAATTCAATGTTAAACTCATTTGTTGTGAATGATCGTATATTTTACTTTTACATCTAAATGTAAGTGGGAGGTATAAATTCCCATGGATGTCCACCACTTTACAAATTCAGTGTTCATTATTATTTTTAGTCTGTATACATGGAAATCTTTTTCTTTTTTTTCCCTGTCCCTAGACTCTGAAGGGACTACAAGAAGGAACTGCAGTGTTAGAGAGGGCTTACTCTAAAATGCTTTTAACACTTAGTATACGCGCCTGGATTTTAAGTGTGTTTAATCATGAAAGAAGTAAAGTAGTGTGTCTAACTTACTCTCAAATGGAAAAGAGATTGTTTTATAAATCTGTAGCACACTCTGAGCACACACTCCATGCTCAATGAATGTGTGGTCAATCATTACTTGAACACCTGAAATTTCTTCATTATTAAATTCTTCTTAATTTTATTTAGAAAGAAAAACCATGATTCCATTCTCTGACAGGCTAAATTCAGAACATAATAGTAACCAAAATTAGAAAAAAACCTTAATAATCCACTTAAGTGGATTTAAATAAATGAAGTTTGCTTTATAACTATGAAAGAGAGTCCTTCTGCTGCCTAATAATGGCAATTCTCTTAATCTCCTCTCTGCTCATGCCCCTAAACTCTCTATGGAATTTTTCATATGGAAATCAGTTGCAACCTGTTTTTCCTGAAAACAGTTGAATGAGTGGCTCACCTCTCACTGAGAACTTGAATCTGTGTAAATGAGGATGACCGGGCAGTGGGTGCAGGGTCATGACAGGAAGGTATGTTTAAACTGTAGCAAAATTATGAAGTAGGACAGTGGAGTTACTGATTTTGCCTAATATAACATGCAACTGATTCTCTGATGCAGCCCTTAACCTCAAGTAAGACTTAAAGAAAGTCCTGAAACTCATCATGACCCATAAAAAGCCCTTGTGCATTGAGAAGCTCTTGAAGAGAGATAAGTCCAAGGGTCAACACTTAACATATCTAGGCAGGACCCAAATACTTCCAGTTTGGGGATTAAAAAGACAAACAAACAAACAAAAAACATCCCTAATATTTTGCCGTCATGAAATATTAAAACTTTTTAAAAAAAATTTGATAAGTAATAAAATCTTCCTTGCCTTCTTTTGGTCAAAATATCTTTCTTTCCTAAATAAAATGCTTTAATTTATATTTTATTAACTATGCTTTTCAGATCCATGAATGTTTCAGTACACCAGATTCAAAAAGTTCATAAGTAAAGAGTTTATGCTAATTTTCAAAACCTGTCCAATATCATATTTTTTCATGCCTTACTTTCAGGTTTTCCTCCAGAAAGTATAAGACAGTTACTTTGTTACTTTTGCATTATTTAGAATGTAGTTGGCTTCAAATAATGAAAGACCCAAGAAAACACTTAAGCCTAAAAACATAAACACAGCAAGAAATACAAAAGTTAGGCAATTGCAGGATTCATTAATGTAATGATGACGCAATTTCATCATTTGACCTCTCTGTTCCGCTGTCTTAAACAATATCTAATTCCTCCTTGGTTACAAGAAAATTGTAGCAATTTGAGCTAGCAGCTCCTTGCACAATAATTTCTCAAGGCCAGGAGAAAGGATTATTTTCCTTTAGTCCCTTTTTAGTTGGTTAAGAAAACCTTCCAGAAAACTCTCAACGCACTTCTCTCCATATTTCACTGAACAGAACTACATTCTACTCACTTGTCTACTCCTAAACCAGTCACTGGAAAGAAGAAAAGGATTACTGTGAAATTGCTGTGATTGTTAGGCCTAATGCAGACCCACACTCCGAACACCGTCCTCATCCCAGCCTTCCCTGAAGGACACAGGCCTACAGTACATGAACAAAATTGAGATTCTGTGTGCGAAGGAGATAGGATCCAAATGAAAAAGGGATGAGATTCTGTATAATGCAGGAGCTGGAAAATGACAAGATACTCACCCTTCTGGGCATGCATAACTTTACATCTATTGGAGCATTTTCCACAAGGATTCAGATTTCTCTACTGAAATGTGATCAATTTGTGCCCTAGAGCTGTGGAACTGAAGTTTTGACTCAATGAAGGAATTTAACACTACATGCTTATAAGAAACCTGGGTTTTAGACTATTGACTCTTATCCCCCCTCTTTTTTTCAAATCTGGCGTTCAAGGAGAAATTTCTTCTGTTTCTCCTGCAGTTCAGAGATCTATATCTCACTTGAACTCCAACTGTCACTAAAAATACCAGTCTCTCACTCCCTAGGGCCTGATTTGAAAAGGTTTCTGTGTCATTTAAAATAAAAACACAATCAAACCTTGAGTCTGATTCCATTAGAAATAAGTATCAGTAATAGTTGATAAAGACTTTATAAATTTTAAGGTATATTTTTATAAATGTCTGTATCTCTTGAAAGAGAAAAAGCAAAAACTTAGCTACAATCACATCATGTGGAGGCAGGAGTACAGCCAATTGATTAGGCAATAAACGCATATTTAGAGTCATAGTAACAGAGCATAAATCTGGTGAGTGAAATGATTAGAATCTAGAGGCCATTGATATCGATAGGCTCAGCACTCCATAAACCAAGGCAATTTTGTAAACTCCCAACTGTTTCCAGTAAGTTTCTCACACTATGCAACTGACAAAAGAAAAAAAAACAAAAACATTTGAATAAACAACCAAGAAAAGCTGCCTCCCACCCCCCAGAAATGATCTAGGGTCATTTTAAATATTGGAATCTACTGAATGTTATGTTAACCTCTGCTTACTTTTTACGTATGGATTTGCCTAACTACACCCAAATCATAATTGATTACAAATATCCTTACTTACGAATGTCATGTTATTCCAACAAGTAATGTTTTCTCAGCAGTTAGATTTCATAGAAAAGATCTCCAGCGAAATGAAAATTTCTATATGATAAAACAGGGCATGTTTTCTTCTCTCTTTTAAAAAACTTATTGTTTAATGATCACTTTAGAATAAGACACACACACACACACACACACACACACACACACACACACACACCAGGAAAAATTGAAAAGCATACTTTGTAGTAAAATATGATGTCCTATTACTACTAAATAGGAGTGGCCTTATGTTTGCCAACTGATTTTGCTCATTTATCACACCTAGAATGAAAATATCAATCAATTATTCTAAAAGTAAAATTATGTCTGTAGATGTTCCCCAAGTTAGAACTGATCTGTAACTTATATAATATGTACTATGTACTATGCACAGATCATGCATTTTCCATATATTTACTAATTTTATCTTCACAGCAAGTTCCCAAGTTTGGCACTACTATTCTGTTTTTCAGTTGAGGAACTGGGGTATAGAGGGTAATTAAATTGCTAAGGTCAAAATGTTAGTGAAAGAGCAAAGGAAATTCTATAACCAAGCTTTCTCATTTATATATCATGATGTCTATTTCACATTTTATCTTGATGCATAATCCAGACATGATAATGTACAAATCTAGTTATAGGAATGCTTTATATAAATTTTATTCTTTTCTGAAGTAAATGCATTGTAATAATGCCTTACCATATTATCAAGATAAAAGTATTTTAGCAACTTTTGTTAACAGTCCCTCAGTGATATATAGGTAATATCGTGTTTAACTGGAGTCCCAGAAAAAAGAAGAAAAAGAGGAAAGAAAAAGATATCAAAGAAATTATTATCTAAATTCCCCAAATTTTGTCAAAAGACATATCTTAAATACCCAAGAAACAAAGTGAACTCCAAAAACAATAAATACAAAAATCACCATAAATCGACAAACCACAATAAAACTCCTAAAAACAAAATTGCTATAATTTTGATACTGTAGCAGTCAGCAAATAATGACACATTACATAAACGGGATCAGTGATAATAATGGGAAATGTTAGCATGCTTAAATAAAAAATAAAAATAAATAAAACATCTGCTGGTCAAAAATTATGTATCTAGCAAAATATACTTTAAAAATAATGGCAAAATAAAGGTATTTTTAGATAAAAATAGAGGGAATGCATTGCCATGCAAGACAGCAAGTGGTATTTACAGAAAGTGGTATCTGAACAAATATAGGGAAATGAACTATCTTTTCTTCTCTTTATTCATTACCCTTTAAATTATGTCATTGAGTTGTGGGACTTAAAACACAAGGACGTAATATATCGTGTTTCCCCAAAAATAAGACCTATCTGGAAAATAAGCCCTAGCATGATTTTTCAGGATGACATCCCCTGAACTTAAGCCCTAAAGCGTCTTTTGAAGCAAAAATTAATATAAGACCCAGTCTTATTTTCGAGGAAACACAGTGTATGACAATAGTAGCACAAAACAGAGATAGCGGGATTTTATTGTTGAAAGTGTTACATGTTGTGTGAAGGGGAATATTAACACTAGTTAGACTGTGACTTAGTATAAATTTATAATAATCAATCTGCACGATGCGAGTGACGTCATAGGAATGGCGGCAGCAAGGAGGACTTCTTGAGTTCTCCTCCGGATTTTACCACAAACAGAATATCTCTAACCCATCAAAGGACTCTCTGCTCATCACACAGAACAGCTAAGAGACTCGTACAAGGATTACTTGAAGGTGAGCAAATTGGGCGAGCAGGGGAAGAGGGAAGGGAGCGGAGTGGAGACGTGGCCCGCATCCATGGCTGCAGAGCCGCAGGGGATCCCAGGACAGAACAGGGACTACAAAAGCCAGGGGGTGGGCTCTTTCCCTACGTCCCACAGCTGATCTCTTCGGCCAAGAGGGCAGCATATCCAGCATTTGAGGCAGTAACCTCAGCTGATACCTCCAGCTGGGCCCTAAGTCTGACAAACGACATAAATTCCATACCTGAGCCCTTTCCCCCACTCTCCCAAACCTACACCCACTGTTCCAGAGACTTAAACTGGCCCCTGAACTGAGGAGTAGTGTCAGATTACAGAGGAGCCATAGAGCTCAGGCTCTGGGAAGACCGGCCTGAAGCTGTGACCCAGGGAAGAGGCTGGGAAGAGTGTGATATTGCTGGGCTGAGAGAGAGAAGACCCCTCCATCCCCAGCACCCACCCTTTCTGGCCTGCCAAAGGCAGGGCAATTACAACAGCGGAGACACACCCAGGGGTCAGCAGTAGGCAGAAGACTCAGCTTTGGGCTTTCAGCAGCTCAGAAATCTTCCGCCCACTACACACACACACACACTCACACACACACACACATGAGTGCCCTAAGACTCAGGAGAACTGGGCACAGCGCTGGTGGTGCTACTCCCAGTGCGCATATGTGCAGGCAAGAGCAGAAACTACACTGACTTTGTAGAAAACCATGCAGACCCCTTAGCCCCACTCAAATAAATCTGCAGTCCCAAGGTCACTCTGGGCACCAGGTGACTGGCTTTGCCTGCACAATACGCAGAGGAATCTTTGGTACAGCAGAGGACAACCTGGAGATTACTTGGTGGGCTTAAGCCAAGACTGGTGCTGCTTTTTTAATTTTGTTTTTATATCTTTGATATCTTTGCCTGTGTTGAGTGTGGGTTATTGGTTGTTTTTACATGTGAATGTATTTGGTTTTTTCTTTGTTGTTGTTGTGCTTGGTGATTTGCTTTGTACTGAAATTGCCCTACACCAGGGCTCAGCTTAAGAGGCACAAGATTCAACACACCCAGAGGCCAACTCCAGACCAAACAAGAGTACTACAAGGTTTGACCTACAAGTGACACACCCAGAGGGAATTCTCTACAGGCACAAGAGCCCATAGAGGCCAAACCTCATTTAAGCGGTCAACCCTCACACAGTAGAATATCCTGCTGTGGGCGGAGCCCATTCTCACAACTAGTCAGCCTTGGAGTCAATCCCACTTACTCACAAGCTAAAAGCAATTAAAGATCAACTTTAACAGGACAATATACACAACACAAGAGTCACCTTTGGAGCACACGCAGAGGAGAAGAAGGAAGTGGTGTAAGTCAAATATAAAGTACACATACTACATAAGACAAACCAGCAGGAACTAAGAACCCTAGGAGATCTACCTAATACATCAAAGCAAACACAGAGTCAGCCAGAATGGGGGAACAAAGAAACATGTCCCAAATCAAAGAACAGAAGAAACTTCCTGAATTGGAACCAAATGAAATAGAGGTAACCAACCTATCAGAGACAGAGTTCAGAACACTGATGATAAGAATGTTTAAGGAGCTTTGTGATGACATAAAGAAGGATAGAGAAATCATAATGAACAACCAGTTAGAACTAAAGAATACAATAACTGAAATAAAGAACACACTTAAAGGAATTACCAGCAGGTTAGATGAAGCAGAGGATCAAATCTCAGCCACTTAGAACACAAGTTAGCAGAGATCACCCAAACGGAACAATAAAAAGAAAAAAGAATGAAAAACAATGAAGATGGTTTAAGAGACCTCTGGTATAAAATCAAGCACAACAACATGTGCATCATAGGCATACCAGAAGGTGAAGAGAGGAAGCAAGGGATCGAGAACATATTTGAAGTAATAATGTCTGAAAACTTCCCTAACCTGGTGAAGGAAACCGACATACAAGCCCAGGAAGTGCAGACAGTTCCAACCAGGATAAACCCAAAAAGGTCCACACCAAGACACATTATAGCTAAAATGTCAAAGGTTAAAGACAAAGAGAGAATCCTAAAAGCAGCAAGAGAAAGACAGAGGGTTACATACAAGGGAACTCCTATAAGACTATCAAATGACTCATCTACAGAAACAAGGCAGGCCAGGAGGGAGTGGCAGGAGATACTCAAAGTGATGAAAAACAAAGGCCTACAACCTAGATTGCTTTATCCAGCAAGGCAGACATTTAAAATCGAAGGAGAGATAAAGAGACTCTCAGAAAAGAATAAGCTAAAGGAACTTATTACCACCAAGCCAGCATTGCAGAAAATATTAAAAGGGCTTCTGTAAACAGAAGAAAGATGAAAACAATCTAACTACAAATTTTAAAAATGGCAATAACTATGTACCTATCAATAATCACTTTAAATATAAATGGATTAAATGCTTCAATCAAAAGACATAGGGTGGCTGAGTGGATAAGAAAGCAAGACCCTTATATATACTGTATACAAGAGACTCACCTCAGATCAAAAGACAACACAGGCTGAGAGTAAAGGGTTGGAGTAAGATATTTCATGCAAATGGGATTGAGAAAAAAGCTGGAGTTGCAATACTTATGTCTGACAAAATAGATTTTAAAATGTAGAATATATTAAAAGACAAAGATGGGCACTATATAATAATAAAGGAATATATCCGACAAGAGGACATAACCCTAGTAAACATCTATGCACCCAACATAGGAGCACCTAAATATATAAAACAGATATTGACTGACATAAAGACAGAGATCAACAGTAACACTATCACAGTAGGGAACTTCAACACATGTCTGACAACAAGGGACAGGTCTTCCAGACAGAAAATCAATATGGAAACAACGGCCTTAAATGACACATTGGACCACTTAGATTTAATCGATATTTTCAGAGCATTTCACCCCAAAGCTGCAGAATACACGTTCTTCTCAAGTGCACATGGAACATTTTCCAAGATAGACCACATGTTTGGCCACAAAACAAGTTTTGATAAATTTAAGAAAATTGAAATCATACCAGTTGTCTTCTCTGACCACAGTGCTATGAAATTAGAAATGAACTACAGGAAAAAAACTGGAAGACACACCAATTCATGGAGACTGAATAACATGTTACTAAATAATGAATGGGTCAACCATGATATCAAGGAAGAAATCAAAAAAATATCTTGAGACAAAAGAAAATGAAAGCACGACGACCCAAAATCTATGGGATGCAGCGAAAGCAGTCCTAAGAGGGAAATTCATAGCATTGCAAGCCTACATAAAGAAACATGAAAAATCACTAATCAACTGTTTATGTTCACTCTTAAGGGATTTGGAAAAAAAACAGCAAAATAAGCCCAATGGGAGTACAAGGAAGGAGATAAGAAAGATCAGAGTGGAAATAAATGAAATAGAAACCAGAAAAAGAATACAAAAGATCAATGAATCCAAGAGTTGGTTTTTAGAGAAGATAAACAAAATCGAAGAGTCTTTAGCCAAACTCATCAAAAAATGGAGAGAGAGGACCAAATTAATAAAATCAAAAATTAAAGAGGAGAAGTGACAATAGATACCCCAGAAATACAAAAAAATTTAAGAAATTACTATGAGCAACTATATGCCAACAAATTTGACAATCTGGAAGAAATGGACAAATACCATATGATCTCACTTATATGTGGAATCTAAAGAAAAGAATAAATGAATGACCTAATCAGAAACAGTTTCAGGGACATAGAGAAAAAACTGAGGGTTGCTAGATGGGAGGGGGCCTGGGGATAAAGGGGAAGATGAGGAGATTAGAAAGCACACAGTCAGTAACCACAAGATTGCCACGGGGTTACGAAAGTTAATTTTAGGAATGTAATCAACAATGTTGTAAAGATTCTGTAGGGTATCCGATGGACACATGTCTCGTTATGGAGACCGCCTCAGGGAAGATGTAGATACCTGATCACTGCACTGTACACTTGAAGCTGAAGCTGAACAATAATGAATGTCAACTACAAGTTTATGTGTGTGTGTGTGTGTGTGTGTGTGTGTGTGTGTGTGTGTGTGTGTAGTTACAAGAAGCGGAGTATAGAATTAGGAATAGAGACAGTGGAAATGTAATGGCTGTGTGCGGTGTCAGAGGGACAGTGGATGGGAGGAGGGAGGTTGACACAGTGCAAGGGATATAAATGATAAATGCCTTACTATTACATTGTTTTGCGCACTGGAAACTAACAAAAAATAATAAATAAAAAAAACTGCATGATGATATTGTCATAAGAACAGAACAAATTGATTAATAAAACCTAAGAGGGAGACTCCAGGGAGAGACCCTCACTTACATGGTCAATGTATTTTTGATAGATACCAAAGGAATTGAAAGACAAGACTTTTCAGTAACTGTTGCTGGTACAACTTGATATCAATATCAAAAAAACAACAACAGTGAACTTCAATGTCTACGTCATACCGTACAAAAAAATAATTTGAAATGGAATATAGACCTAGACATAAAAATCTGAACATAAAAATGAAACTTTAAACCTACTAGAAGACAGACATCAGAAAATACTTTCATGACCTAAGTGTAAGCAAATTCTTAAAAGGTAAACAGAAAGCAATAAACATAAGGGAAGAAAATGATAAATTAAATTTCATCAAAATTAAAAACTTCTTCCAATCAGTAGATATTATTAAGAAAAAATGCCCACAACTCCATAATAAAAAACAAAATTAAATATGGCAAAACATTTGAACAGAGACTTCATAACAGAAGATACTAAAAAGTCAGTAATAAGCTCATGAAAAAGTATTCACATCATAAGTCATCAGAAAAATGCAAATTAAAACCCAACAAAAGATTAATATGTGTTTACTGGAATGGTTAAAATTAAAGATGGACAATTCCAAATACGGGTGAGAATACAGGACAACTGAAACTCTCATACACTGATAGGAGTGTAAAATGGTACAATCTTTTTGGGAAAAGTTTTGACAATTTATTTTGTTTAATGTTAAACATGTACCTACTCTAGAACTGATCAATTCTACTACTAGGTGTCCATACAAGACAAATAAAACATATATCCATAAAAAGACGTGCATGAGAATGTCCATAGAAACTTATGTTACCAAGACACTAAAACAAACTCAAATGCCTATCAACATGAGAATGAATAAACAAATTGTGACATATTCTTGTTCTGAAACAACACTCATTAATAAAAATAAATTACTGATGAATGCAACAAGATGGATGAATCTCACAATATTATACTTAATGAAAGAAGCCAGGTTGTATATATTCTTTTATATGGAGGATACATCAGCCATCTTGGAAGGGATATTTATATTTACACTCAGTAAAACTGTCTTGTACGAACTTTACACTAGAAACATATATTCAGTAAAACTATTTCATTCTTTAAGAATGAGAGAATTATAAAGACATTTTGAGAAAAATGGCATCGACTCTGTGAATTTGAACATGATTAAATGAACTTTCCAAGGGAAAAAGCTTAGCATAATCCATAGCACGTACTAGCCACCATTACCAGCTTCCTTAGAATTAGAATAACTTTTATTATTATTATCTTATGTAAGAGTATTGATCTCCCTTCTATTCCCTAAAAGAAATCAGTTTGGTCCTTGACTCCTTGGCAAAATAAGTAGCAAAGCTCAGTGTTAAAAGAAAAATTTGCGATTATGATTATGATAAAACTTAATTTATCTAAATGTCCCGTACCCAATATGTACAACTACCCGTGTGAAGCCCATCAAGTGAAATTTCTTGAGCAGCCGATATTGATTTAATTGAATCTATGCATTAAACCCACGTAGTTATCATAGGAAAGTCTCTTCCACATCTTTCAGATTATCTTAACTCATTTTGTGTCATTTTTAAAAAGGTGTACTTTTCCTAACTATTGGGGGCTACAGTCAGATTCATATGATAGGAGTGAAAAGTGAAACAGCAGCTTTATAGTAGACAAAGTAAACAAAAATTCAGCATTCTGGGAAAACAAAGTCAGGTGCAAAATGCCAACTCAGCTCAGTGGTCTCAGCAGATATTCCTGAATCATATAATTACAGATTTTCACAACGGTGAGTGTTGTCCACATAAGTCTATTCAATTTTGTAAAGGTTTACATCTAAAGGAATTAATTTTTTAAATTGTCTTTTAAAGGAATACACCTCACTTAGTAGAAAATCACTTGTTAGAATAATACGTGTTTAACTTACCTTAAATAAAGGAACTGTCAGTCTAGAAGGGTGGGGATGCATTTTGATAATACTACCTGGGAGAGATAATATAATCACCTCTGTTCTTTGCACCAGAGTTAATGGCTTTCCATTTAAATATGAATCTTGTCAAGCTAGCTGCGTGTCTTGAAAAGGAGGCTGATGCAGCTTTCAGACTGATTATTTTGTAAGGCTTCTGTGCCTGAACTGCCATTGCCTCTACTTGTCTGTATCAAATTCTGATGACAGACACCAGCACCTGACGTTTGTGCATATCTGTGTGTGGGGGGATGTATAGATACAGAAATAGATACAGGTATAGATGCAGACAGAGATACAGAGAAAGAGATGTACATGTACATATGCGTGTACACATACATAAATGCATGTAGTTTTTAAACCCCAGTGCTGTGCTGCATATCCCCAGCATGGTACTTACTCATAGTTTCTGCTCAAACATTTGTTAAGTGAGCAGAACAGGAACATAGAATAATTTCTTATCTGTATTTTCCAAGGATTACTGGGTTTTTGTTTTTGTTTGTTTAAAATTTCTTTGTGAGAGAAACAGTGTTCAAGACGACTTACATCAAGGACATAAGCCCTCCTGAAATATCTCCGTATGTTAAGCCAGTTACCCAAGCTAGTTCACCGCCTCTTTTGCCCCTATATTTAACAGTATCCTTCACCAAATAAGCAAGATGTAACAGCCTTGCCTTTGTCTTCCCATTCACAGAAGCATGTTTACTGAGTTTCTTACTGCAAGAAACCTACTTAGAAACAGTTCTATAAAGTTGTTGTCACTGCATTTATTTTAAGAACACCATTGAGAATGCTGGTTATTACTCCCAACAATGTCCTCTTTATGAAGAACCTCAAGAGAAACCTTTGTCAGCTCTTAGCTGACACCAAGAACGGATACCCAGTATTGCCCCTGAGCAAATGCATTGTGTAACTAACCAGGTCTCTTTTGGATGTGAGTTCCAGAAAGTTAGAGCTACATTTGAGGCCTACATTTAAGTTGTGCATAGGCACTTCTAGTTTTCATCTTGGTTTATTTTTTTAATCTTTTTCACTGCAGTTTAACGTATGCTTTTTTTCTGTCCTGTTTTATGCATCACAGTAAAGCATAATTTTGTTTTGGAAGAAAGTTGACAATAAATATTCCCTTATTTTACACAATGGTTGCTATTTCAACAAATATGTGATAGGCATCCAGTTTGTTCTAGGAATAATGATACATAGTATCCTATTTTATCCACTAAAAGGATGCTGTAATTTAGGTATCATTTTAAAGTGAAGAAATTGAGGGTCAGAGATGTAATTTGCCTAGAAAGCACAATTGTATCCTTGGTGAGCAGAATCTCAAAGTCCAATGCTCTTGTCACTAAATCCACAGCTGCTTTTAGAAATAATTCAGGTTTATTTTACATTTACATAATAAAATCAGGCTTATTACAGGAATACTGATGTTTTGAGGATCTTTTAGATTATGGATAACTCAGCATCCATTCCTCTAGCATCTAGTCACAATTATCAACCCTGTTGCTTGACTAAGTAATGTGACTAAAATAATACTTAATCTACCTTTTAGTTTCCAATATGCTTTTATGCTGATTCTTCCACATTTTCTCTATATTGCCTTGAATAAAGTCAAACAAGTAGCCATTATGTCAAAAAAATGATAGCTATAAATATCCATGCTTATTCTATACTGACTGTCCCTCGATCACTAGGATACAAAGTAACAACTCACAGTGAACTCACTAATGTAGTGAATTTGGACCTTCGCCACTTTTTAATCACCAAACTTCCCATGTCTTTGTTCATTTACACTTATTCTGCAGATTAGAAATAGAAAATAGGAGCTATCTTTTGTTTCCTAAATGATGGCATTACTGAACATGATTCATATTTAACACAATCAGCAGGTGGTCACTGTCTGTTATTATTATAAATCAAATTATTTCATTTTGTTTACTTGCTGATTTGCCATTATTATGTGTAGAACATTAAATCTTTGTAAATAATGTTAAACCATAAAAATGAACTTAATCTTTATACAGTCTCTTTAAGATCTGGACATTTTATATTGGAGTTTTGTTGGGTTTTGTTCATGTTGTAAGGCCATCAAGTCTAAAGGAAGCATTTATGCCAAGTTAAACTGAAGAACAGTAATTGTGTATTTTAAAGACTCCACTCAAATGCTAATATAGGTGTGAACCATTATAAGCGTGGTATAAAACTGTGTTCAGCCCCAAGACAACCTGAGTATTGCAGGTTGGCTTCTCTGGGAGCCTATACTGAGTTGCTAAGATCTATGTTCAGAAAGCTTTTTGTAGAGCTCTATGAGGAAAAAATGGAAATCGGATTGGGCAAAGTGAGAAATGGGGATGAGATGCAATTGCAACAGCAGTTTCCGTCAATGCCACACGGAGCTCAGAAGCTGAGATGATTCTTCAGAGGTAGCTCAAATTTAAAGTCCCAAAATCTTAATAAGGTCTTTGTCTTACTCAAGAAGTATATAAAGATACTTACAAACTTTAGATTTGAGTGGAAAAAATATAAATTTAAATATTTATATTTTAAAAGTTAGGGGTAACTATTTAAAGATTAAAAATATTATGTATAATTTCTCAAACAGAAGAGGAGAAACAAAGAGAATAAAGAGAAAACATAGCAAATATAAAACACAAAATAAAATTGCAGAGATAAATCTCAATATATCAATAACACTAAATTCACATGGGCTAAAATCCCCAATTAAAAGTGGCAACTCTAAGGCTAAATAAAAAGAGTAAAATCCAGCTGTGTCTATTTGTAAGCGACAAATATAAAACAACGATTGACTAACAAAGGATAGGGAGATAGATATAGGTATAGATATAGATATAGATATAGATATAGATATAGATATAGATGTAGATATAGATGTAGATATATAAATTATATGTTATGCTATATATTATATCGATATTATATAGGTTATATAATAGACTTAATATATAATAGATATGTTATATTTAATACTAATTAATACAAAATAACAAATTAAATAGACTTAAAATGAAAAGAGATATTTCATACCAATAAAAAAGATAACCCATGAAGAATTTGTTTCAGCTTCATTAAGATATAATTGACATATAACATTGTGTAAGTTTAAGGTAGATAATGTGAAGGTTTAATTTAATTTAATTTAATATATGTATAACCTCTGTCACTATCAAAATTTCCCATCAGAGTAGTACATTTTTCCCAACTAATGAACCTACACTGACACATCATTATGACCCAAAGTCCACAGTTTACATTAATTTACTTCCTCATAGTGCACTACAAAAAACCTTCTGAACATATATCTTAGCAATTCAGTATATGCTCCTGGAGAAGCCAACCCGCAATACTTAGGTTGTACAAGGTCTGAACACAGTTTGGTACCATGCTTATCACTAATTTAATTAATTTAATTTAATTTAAAAAATTTGTCGTAAACATGAAGTTACATAATCCCAAATAACATAGTCTGGCAATCTCTTATAAAGGGAAAATGAGCTGAAGGCATGGACCAATCTATAATCATAGTACAATAATTTAACACTTTGTCTATTAAAAGTATAGTGTTAGTGCAAGAGAAAAAAAGAAAATGAATAACAAGAGTAGAGAGGTGTTTGACCTCATAGATCCATACGGCTTTTGACTATTTCCAAAAAATCACATTACTCATATACTCTAAAGCTGTAAATTCACCCCACTGAAAATATTCACAATGTGTCAATTTTCTGAAGGAAGTTCCAAAAGAAGAGTTCCTAAAATGGTTTGAGCAATAGCAGCATTTCAGGGATAAATCTGTAATTTCTCCAGACTCCCCCTTGATGGGAACAGTACTCGTTAGACTGTATCAGTTTTGTATGTGTGTCAGTATCCTGCTGCTTTATATGCGTGCACTCATTTTCTAAACCCAATTAAACAGTAAAACGGTGTATAGCAAAGATTGTGTTACTGTGCACTTTATTATCTGTATGACACACAGTAGGTGTTCATACAATGTTTATATGCAGAATAAATGAATGAATGCCCAAGATTCTCCTTTTGAGAACGTACTATTTTTAAGACCTTTCTACAAACTATTTTAGGTGCACAGCAAAATGAACGGGAAGGTACAAAGATTTCCCCTATATCTCCTGCCCCTCTATGTCAAAATTCCCCACTAGGGTGGTACATTTTTCACAACTAATGAACTGACACTGATACATCATTATCATCCAAAGTCCACAGTTTACATTAAGTTTGGATAAATGTTCCATGACACATGCGTCTGTCATTATGGTATCACACAGAGTATTTTCACTGCCCTAAAAATATGTGATCCATCCCCAACTCCTGATGTTTTTACTGTCTCTATAGTTTGTCTTTTCCAGAATGTTACATAGTTGGAATCACACAATATGTAGGCTTTTATATTGGCTTTTTTCACTTAATATGCATGTAAGTTTCCTCAATGTCTTTCATGACTTAATAGCCCATTTCTTGTTAGCACTGAATAATATTCCATTGTCTGGATGGGCCACAGTTTATCCATTTACCTACTGCAGGACATCTCGGTTACTTCCAACTCTTAGCAATTATGACTAAAGCTGTTATAAATATCCATGCGCAGGTTTTTCTGTGGAAATAAAGTGTCAACACCTTTGGGCAAATACCAAGGAACATGATTGTTGGATTGTCTGGTAAGAGTGTTTGGTTTTGTAAGAAACTGCCGAACTGTCTTCCAAAGTGGCTGTACCATTTTGCATTCCCAGCAAGGAGAGTTCCTGTCATTCCACAGTCTCACGAGCATTGGTGTTGTCAGCACTGTGGATCCGGGCTGTACTGGTGAATTTTGTGTGTACTGGTATCTTGTTGTTTTAATTGCAATTGCCTGAAGATATATGATATGGAGCATCTTGTGCTTATTTTCCATTTGCATATCTTCTTTTGTGAGATATCTATTCAGGTCTTTTGCCCATTTTTTTAAATTGGGTTGTTTTCTTATTGTTGAGTTTTAAGAGTTCTTCACATATTTTAGATAACAGTCCTTTGTCTGAGGTGTCTTTTGCAAATATTTTCTCTGGGGCTTGTCTTCTCAATCTCTTGACAATGTCACCCACAGAGTAAAAGTTTTAAATTTTAATAAAGTCCAGCTTACCAATTATTTCTTTGATGCTTTGATGGTGTATCTAAGACGTCATTGCCATACCCAAAGTCGTCTAGCTTTTCTCCTATGGAACTTTTCTAGCAATTTTATAATCTTGTATTTTACTTTTACGTCTATGATCCATTTTGAATTAATTTCTGTGAAGGATAGAAGGTCTGTGTCTAGGTACATTTTTTTACATGTGGACATCCAGTTTTTCTAGAATGATTTGTTGACACCATATGTTGTTTTAAAAGCTAAATACTTATACCATATAAGAAAATGAAATTCCAGATTAAAAATCTAAGTTAGAAAATAGCAAATATTTGAATGAAATATAGGAGGACAGTTACATATACTGTGAGTAGAGGTGGACTTCCTAAATAAAACAGAATATCCATGTGCCATAAATAGGAAAAAAAATAGAGAAATTTGACTGTGCCAGCCACAGAAAATATCTGTGAAGAACATATTAATAAGCAATGAAAAGTATATGGAAATTTCATTTTAAATAGAAAGAGTTGATATTTGTACTTTACCGTGTGTCCCTACATATTAATAAGAAGAAATAAAAAAGGAACTCCCTAAAAAAACACGCACACACACACACAAAAAAAAACAACAACAACAGAAATTCATGAAGAAGTAGGAGGAAAAGGAACAAGAGTAGGAACAGAAGAAAAACATATGCTCTGTCAGAGTAATAATCAGGAATATGCAAATATAAATAAGAATGAGACATTTTCTTCCACTTATCAGATTGGCAAGAGATAAAAAAGGTTTCAGAACATCACGTTAAGACAAGGGGGTAGGCCCTCTAATATGTTATTTGTGAGAATGCAAATTGATTTAATCTTTTAAAATGTAATTTTAAATTAACATTTAAAATGTACATATATTCGACTAAGCAGTTTTACCTTTATATATCCATCCTCATCTGTTGGAGATATACGTTTAAGAGTGTTTATTCAGTGCACTTTGTTCATCTGTGGGAAAACAATAAACTAAATTATGCTGCAACTGCAGTGTTGGAACACTACGCATTCATTTAGAATAATTGGGTAGCCTTGTTGGCGCTAAGCTGGAAAAATGATCATAATAGAATGTCAAGTCTAAGAAGTAAATAGCAAAACTGTATATTTTCACAAATACATATATATAGGAGAGTACATATAATGCACAAACATATATTTGTGTAAATACAGAGAAAATAGAATGCTACACCCAAAACCCTTATAGTAATTATTCTGGTGATAACACTGGATAGTGGGATAGAGAAGCTTCAGCCTTTTCCTTCCTATGGTCATTTGTCAAAATGTTGTAAGATTATAGGTGGTTTTCCTTTGTGTGTGTAGAGAACTATTATTAATTTTCATATATAAAAATGTTCTGAAAAGAAACTACAAAGAGTTTTTGAGATGGACATTGGGACAGAAATGTAACATGTTAGTGGAAAAGAAAAAGCTGTGGAAGCTTTAGGAATAGTAGTAATAATAGTGAAAGTTGTGCGGGTCCAAAAATCTATCATCCAAAATGTCTTTTAGAACTCAGATTTTTCTTCTTCAGATTTTATGAAGGTAATACTGTGTGTGTACCTATTAGGGATGGAAGAGGAGAGGAAGAGAGAGGAGGAGAGGAGGGGAGGGAAAGGTTGGGGAGGAGAGGAGAGGGAATGAACAGTAAAGAAAAAGAAAGTGGAGTGAATGGGGGTAGGGTGGGTTGGCACAAAGAAGAGCCATTATTGTGATACCACCAGCATTCTTTGGAAGTAAATTGTGGCCCTGAATTGTGAACCAGCTCCTATAAATGCGTTACAATCTGGCGGACCTTTGCAATACGAGCTAGTAACACCAGAAATTGGAGTTAGGGACAATCACTAGGGAGTCTGTAGTGATGGACATGTGAAATGATCAGAAACAGAACTAAGGTGGAAGCATGAAAAGTTGAGAGAAAATTGTGAATTTGTACTCTCATCATATACTTCAAGATATTACTGAATCAAAGTGATATTGCCATGTTCCATAACAATTCTGATGTATGATGAAGCTAATAATATTTTCTGGTCTTGCAATGGCTCCATCTCAATATTGCATGGCAGTTTCTCATCTTTATTTAGCCTCCAAGCTGAGGACAGCTCAGCACAAGCTTGCCCAGGAGGCCTGTGTGCCACCCACTCACACCTACACATCCCAGTGCATGCCACTCACAGATGGCCAATTTCCCCCACAAATATGATTGTGTCAATCATCTGTGAATTAAGCCCAGAGAGTCTTCTTATGAAACTTTTGTCCTGAAGGGACTTGCTTAGGAACACACAGTAAGTGCAAGATGGATGGATTGAACCCAGCTCTCCGTTTGGTAGAGCCCTTCTCCAAACAAGGACAACACTGGGAGCCTAAATGAGAAGAGGAACATGGGAAAAGCTCTCTAACATAAGGCACTGAGCTCAAAAAGTGTTCCATTTTTGCTTTTTATTCCTTGTTTTAAATATTTTTCTTCGGCTTGGCATATAATTTCACTGTTTAGGAGGTCGTCTTTGAATCAGTAATAGAAAAGCAAGTCAATTCTGCACAGCTGTCATTCACTGTGAAGATAATGGCTACAGATCTGAAAGATTACTGCTTGAGGAGCTAGGTACTTACTGTCCATTAGGGAAACTGAGTGGGAAACAGGAGCTATACATATAAATCTTTTTCAAACCAAAATGAGAGAAAGGAAACAGAACTGACACTTCACACAAAGGCTGTGGCTTACTATTGTTTTGAGAGTTGACTGGGGATCTACAGTGTCTCGGAATAAGATTAGAAGCTGACTAAACAATTCAAATGGAGGAAGTGGCAATGCAAACAACATTAAATCTATTGCTCATTCTTTTATAGTCTCAGTATTTCCAGATTCCTAAAACATTCTGTGATTTTTTTTCCTGCATTGCACAAAAACTGACAAATAACCTTTACAGAAGCACGATTACAAATAAAGTTTGCATTCAACCATAATAATATTATTTGTTGGTTTAAGCCAATTCTTAAGAACCCGGTGTTACAGCTTGGTATTTTTATTTTGTTTCAAGTTTTTGAGTAAACAAATGTGTTGCCATGAATAAGATGATTAAACAAAAGCTATTAAGCTTTTGGAAGGGTCTTGAGACAGTCTCACCATTCAGACTTCTGCCTATTTAGTTCCACAGGGGGTCTTACAAACCTGTTGCTACTTGACACACTTTCTTTCAAAATCTTATAAAGACTGAAGTGATGAAATAATAATCACTTTGCTGAGAATTTAAATTGTGTTGCAATTTAGACTGAAGGCTCAAGGCCTTCAATCCTTGTCTTCAAGTTTTCCCTATGTCTTTTTTAGAAAATGTCATCACAATGTGTCATATTCATTGTCACGGTCACAAAGCTACCTTGAAGGTATTCATAAAGAGATAATTAGCAGTAAGAACTACGGGTGGAAGTTGCAAAACCAACTTGACCTTGCTTTAGTTAAAAAGAAAGTGGGAATTTGTAACAATATAGAAAGGGTTCATGAAAAGTTATTATAGAAATGGCTGGAAATATGAACGGGAAATCCATTAGACACTCTCTGCTTTTCGTCTCTGCAGTTCTCTGAATAGCTTTGTGCTCTCCTCTCTGCAGATCTTTATTCTGGCATCTCATTCCTTGTGACAGAAGATGATCAAATCACAGGTCCTAAGATTACAGCATCTCTCACAGCAATACTGAGCTACAGTCTGTGAAACCAAAATCAAAAATAAGGGGAAGAATTTAACTGGCCTGGCTTGAATCAGATATCTACCCCTTATCCAATCAGTTATGGTCAGAGAGAATTACTGTTAGAAACCCACCACTATGGATGGAACATGAGGGTGGGAAGGCCCACTTAATAACATCATTTTAACATACACTCTGAGATGTGGTTACTAAAGCATCTCCCTTAGATCTTCCACAGAAAAACACACCTTCTTCCCACACATGCAGTTTGAAAGATGCCTTCACATAACGATGCAGACTGACTTCTAAGATGGTCCCCAGTGAGTTCCACCTCCCAATATACGAGATCTGACAATTAAGTTCACGAACTTGTTGCAGTGATGTTGCTAATCTTTTTTGATATCAGAGGGATTATTCATTAATCCAAGTTTACTATTTGGAAGTGCTGAAAAAGCTACATGAAAAAGGTAGATGAAAACGACCTGAACTTTTCACCAACATTTCATGGCTCTTGTATCATGACAATGCACCAGCTCACATAGCTCTGTCTGTGAGGGAGTTTTTAGCCAGGAAACAAATAACTGTATTGGAACACCCTCCCTACTCACCTGATCTGACCCCCAATGGCTTCTTTCATTACACGAAGATAAAGGGAATATTGAAGGAAGACATTTTGATGACATTCAGGACATCAAGGGTAATACGATGACAGCTCTGATGACCATTCCAGAAAGAGTTCCAAAATTGCTTTGAAGGGTGGACTAGATGCTGGCATTGGTGCATAGCTTCCCAGGGGAGTATTAGGAAGGTGACCGTAGTGATATTCAGCAATGAGATATGTAGTGCTTTTTCTAGGATGACTTCACAAACTTAAGTGTCTGACCTCATACATGTTCTTATATAATCCTTCCCCTTAAGTATAGGCTGAACCTAGTGACTTGCTTCTAATGAATAAAATATGGCAAAGATGATGATATATCACTTCTATGATTAGATTACAAATGATTTTGACTTTCAGATGATCAGGAGATTCATTCTATTGTCTTCTTGATTTGCATGCTTTGAGGAAGCAAGTTGCCATCCTGGAGAGGCCCCCATGGCAAGAAATTGAGGATAAGTTCTGGCCGATAGCCTGCAAGTAACTGATGTGCTCAGTCCAATGACCCATAAGAAACTGAAACCTGCCAACTGTCACATGATCATTTGCTTGGAAGCACAGATCATTCCCCAGCCAAGCTTTGGGATGAGTACAGCTTGGCAATACCTTGACTGTAGCCTGTGAGAGACCAGAGAGAGAGGACCCAACTAAGCTTTGTCCATATTCCTAACTCACAGAAGTTATGAGATAATAAACGTGTGTTGTTTTAGGTTGCTCTGTTTTGGGGCAACGTAGTATGCATTGATAACAAATCCACACGACAAGGTCCCATCCACAACTGCAAATGTGCTCATCCCCAACCTTATCAGGTGCCCACCCAAAGTCAGGAACTGATTCTTCATCCAGAGGTAATCTCTTTGAGCCCTTTTGCTCCCAGTTTAAAATCTCTGGATGACATCCATTCTTTCTCTGATTTAATCTTTACTTAGTCCATGGTTACTTCTCTCTACATGACAAACTAACAATTGATTCAAGAAACATTTATTGAGAACCTATTACTTGCCAAGCATGTATCTATGCACCTGGAACATATCAGTAAATAAAACATAAAGAAATGTAGTGTCTGGTGTTACTAGCCATTATAAACTTATATCCTGGCACAGGGAGATGGAGGGAAAAAAAACTAGACATAATAAACATGCATTTTTTTAACTTTGAGTTGGAAATTTTTTCACATTTCAGCATCTATAAAATCTGGGCTCATCTAACAATTGATGGCATGTCATAATTTGATTAGCAGTTTTTCCTTTTAGTTGCTCCTAAAATAATTGTTGATTTTAGGTTTGCTAAAATGCTGTAAGTGAATTACATAGTGTGTGAGAAGATGTCAATTTTACGAAGAAGAGAGCTGAGTAAAGTAAAGGAGATCAGGGCTGGGGATATATGGGAGGGAGCTGATGGTAGTATTAAATACTGTGGTCTGAGTAGGCCTTGCCCTGATTGTTACAAAGGTGACATTTGAAGAAAGCCTTGAAGGTGTGAGGGAGGTAGCTAAGCATGTACCTTAAAAGGAACATTGCAGCCAGATAGAACAGCTAGTGGAGAGGCACTAAGACAGAAACACACCTGGCATTTTCTGGAGTAGCTCACTGATCCCTAGGGCTGGAGCATACCTAGCAAGAGGGAGCGAGAGAGGAAGACAGGGGACTAACGGGAGTCTGCTCAGGTGGGGCCTTTGAACTTCATGTGAAGAACAGCTTTTACTCTAGATAAAGCCAGAAGAGCCACTAATGGATGTAAGATGAGTGAGAAAATCTGACTTAAGTTTTAAAGAGTCCTTCTGGCTGCTGTGGTGACATTGGGGTAGATTTGAGCAAAGGTTCTGCTATTATTTACCATTTGCATTTAACACTAAAAATATTGTAAGATGGGTTCCTCTTTCTTTTGGTTCACCTCACTCCAGCATTGGTGAGAAATAAAAAAAAAAGTTGTGTTTCCTGTTCATGGTTGATGTCACTAGACCTAAGTTTTTACTTTGATTAGATATATTTTGTTACAAAGAAATGAAAGATATTGAAGTTTTATCTTTTTCTGTTTTTATTGAATACTTATCGGATGTGAGAGTAAAAACCCCATATGTTTTCTTTCCCTAGTGTATGTAAATGATTTATGTAGCATGAATTGCATACTATAACAAACTTCTGTTTGCACACTAGCAGTATTCAGCATTACCTGTCAATAATTCTATATGAAGGCATAAAATCTAATTAAGTTCTTTCTTGTTAGGGTCTGATCTGCATTCCTCTTCCCTCACTTCTCATGGTGCAATTGAACACGTGCTTGTAACCACCTCCTGCATCCTGAGCACTCCCCAATCAACCTCTCCATCCAGAGTCACATTTCAACTGCCCACCAAATACCCGCACCAGTAAATTTCAGAGAAACCACAAACACAATGTATTGAGAACTAATTCAGCACCTTCTACTCACAAACCTGCTCTGTACACTGTTATTATACACACACTTCTTTCCCACTCTTATTACTTTGTTTAGGCCATTAACCTTCTTTAGGTAGACAAAGCTGTCTCGGAAAGATCTGGTTTGATTTCCAGCTCTTCCTCTTAATATTTTAAAAACAAAACAAAGAACTATTTGGCCTGATACCTCATTCTGCAAAAGAGAAATAAAGTAGAAACTTCATAGAGATTTTCGAAAAGCTGCTTTCATGGTGCTTGGTACCTAGTAAGGGTTCAATAATAATTGCTACATAATTATATGTATCATTACTGCTATAATAATAGTTATTATTTTTTAAATAAAAGTAGATTTGAAACAGTGTCTTCAGATTATAGAAGTAGAAATGATTTATTTCTTTACAAAATGAACTTGTATTACATTGTTATCAAAAAATAATCTTCTAAACATTCCAGGCAAATCAGTGCTTGCCTCCACTTTTATTAAAATTAAGTTCTTAATCATAAGAGAAAGAATAGATTCCTAGTGAAATATTTGCTTCCTCAAATAATCATTAAGCTTTCTCCTTTAAATGTTTACCATAACTTTTGTTGTCTTCTGAAAATGTAACAAATAACATGTTCAAAATGCTCAGCTACTTGATAAAACATTAATTAATGACTATCTATACCACAGTCTCTGCTAGCCTATATGGATATTATTGAATACATTGATATCTCCTATCCTTCAAGGTTTTCCCTAGAATTGCACTGGGCACTGAGATAAAGAAGAGTGGTACCTTCATGATGCTTGTGGTAAATTAGCTAAGGACAGAGAGATGCCATGGGGAGTACCAGTACAGTGTAGGGGCTAAGAGGTCAGATCGCTGCATCGCATGCATTCCCTCCAAAATCACAGCTTTATTATTACCAACTGGTGACTACGAAAATTAATCAACTCATTTCTGCATATGTGAAATGGAGTTAACACTACCTAATGCCGGGGTGGTTGTGAATATTAAACGGTCAATAAATATTAAATATTTTTATCACATTTGGGAGAAACACAGGGGACATCAGTATGTTAAAGACTGAATTCCTGCAGTAAAAAGAATATTCCTATTATTGACCTCAGTGTTTCCCAAAATTGCTTCATTACCCTTTTCAATAATACCTCTGAACATACCAAATATTGGGTGTTCCATGGATTAAAATATAAATTTCCTGTGTAAAGAGGATATACTTGGGTCCAGAAAGGCGGGCTATGTAATCTCAGCATGACTACTTCTACACATACCTCTGGGAGAGTTGAGCTTTCCTTGTAGGTTGATTCTTATTGAATATAATAATTGATGCAAATTTTAAGTGGTAAAATATGTACAGCATTCAGCACAGATCCTGCTACATTGTACCAGTCAATAAGTGTTCTTTCCCTTCCATCTGTCAAATCTTCATTCACGCTTTAAGAAATATTCAAGAAGGACTTGCCAGAATGGAGAAAAAGGCATCCAAGCATTTCCTAAGTTAGATTAACTTCTAGGGTCCCTTCCAACTCTGACATACTGTGAACCTATGATTCTAATTCCAGATGTACTGGTCCACAAGCCCCCACACCTGATATTGAGCAATGCTAGAGTTTTGATGAAAACCTAAACATGTCACAGAGATTCTGATAACCTCAAATTCCTATCTTGCTGATCACATCTTATGCTCCAATAGTCTTAAGGGAAGAGAGATCAAGGATTCTCTCTGCTTCTAGCCCTGAGGGTAATCATAGTTAGGTGCTAATGGCACTTTGTTGAGCACAGTATTATACTATAGATAGGAGCAAGTCTGTAGGGGACAAATGTTTCTTTCCAGCTGTTTGAATGTTCTTCCTTCCAGAAGGGTAGAACTCCAGCATCTGAAAAGAAAATGACAGTTGAGACAAGTGCTAGTATCTCTGTCCCAGCTCTCTTGCACTTCTTGGGGCTTCTGTCTTGCTACTGCTTTCATCTTTGTAGGCCTTTCTAGACCAGCTTTTCCTCACAGCTGGAATATGAAAAGCCAAGATTCAGAATGAGCTTAAGAAAGACACAAAGGAATCCCTTTTAAGAAATTTGATTTTAGATTAAAAAAGCATCTCTATCAAAGCAATGAGAAGTTTCCACATAGTTCAACCTAACTTTTTAGGAAATTAAATTGGGGTTTGGGCTAATATCCCACTTATTACTCTTGTCTTGCTTCATCTTTTGCACATATCTTTCAACTGTGAGGATGCACAGTGTGGTATGTGGTTAGCCAAGGACAGAGACCTGATACTCAAGTGTCTGTATCTCAGGATCTATGTCCCTCTGTCTAGATTTCCAATATCCTTTACTGAGAAAGAGGAGTTCCAAGAATAAGTAATGCTGTCCAAAAAGGACAACGTGTGGCTCTATTCAGAATGTGCTGTCCTCTTCCTCAATTCCGGAAATTAAAATCACAAATTTAAAAAATGGAGAAAATGATCATCAAATTTCAGAATTCTCTGATTTGATTCTAATGCTCGATTTGCATTTTCCCAAACGGGTTTGGATGACAGCTCTGCAGCAAACTATCTGTCTAACACAAAGCTTTAGAGAACAGACGCAAAAGAGATTAGACTTTGCCTTAAAACAACTTGTCATTTGCATTTGGGAATTGTTAAGGGGGAGGATTAACTTCTGGCATTGGCCCTTATAATACCCATTTGGTTTCTCTTGAGATTTATTTCCATTTGCTCTGCTCTAGTACAATCCTTGCTATTTCAATAAATGGTTAATCTTATTCTCTATTAAGGTGAGTCCAGTTAGAAGTACACTAATACATCTGCCAACAATATTTAAATAATGCAAACATTACAAATGGACTGATTAACTTTAAAAGTGCATTTTATGGATTCTCGCTATTCTGTACTTGTATACATTCATTTTGATAACTCATGCTCCACATTCTCACTGCAAACAGTGGAATGATTTCACCTATTTACATTCCTACGTACAACACAGGGACAGGAACAACACTAAACAATATAGCCGACAGTTAATCACTATTTTATAATGATGGTACTGAAATTTTTAATTGAAAATGAACAAGTAACAGTACCCCATGAATACCACTACTCGAAAATAAGCATAAATGTAGAGTTTATAATTGTAATAAAATTACACTGCAACTAAGTTAATAGAGCACATTTTTTTGAACCTGCCATTCTTGCTCTGCTCCAGTAGGCCAACCTTGAAACTGTCACTTAGTCCAATGGGGCCTCATTTTCTTCATCTGTAAAATGAGGAATTGACTTAAATGATCCACAAGGTCCCATTCAGATCTGTAAGTAGGATTCTTAATGTACATGTCTTGCTATATCATAACAAGGTACAACGAGTTACTATAAATAGCTATAATTGGTATTAATTTTGTGTAACTACTATAGATTAAAGATCTTTCTTTAATATTTATTCTTCCAGCATCACCCATTACTGTCAACATCAATAATGAATTGCCATTACCATCCTTCCATTGACATCCTCTCACGGTGAAAAGTAAAAGCCTGGCCATAGTGAAATACCTCCAGCTCCTGCCAATTTGTTCACTGGCTCCCACTGACTCACCCATGGGTCTTCGCATGTGCTCTTCCCTTTGCACGGGTCAGTACTGCTCAGGATCCTCCTGACCAAGCCCCTGCTTTTCCTGGCTAGCTCTAACTCATGCTCAATGACTCATTTCTAGTCAACCTCCATAGCACTCTGCCCTTAGCCCTGTTGTTCTACGACACATTATAAATACCTAGTTATGTCTCCTATTATGCTGTCAATTTCAAGAGGGCTGGGACCAAACTGTGTGTTTTGTCCTTACACCTGCCAATGCTCAGCACTGTGCCTGAAGCAAGATTCTAGTGAGTAAGTGCTGCTAGATGTCTGGAATAAAAAAATGGAAAGGCGTGGGTGCATGTCAGGGTATATAGGGAGGTAAAGAGATAACAGAAGGGCAAGTCTGGTTAAAACATTACACACTTGATGCTGAGATATATTCCTGCGTATCTATCAGCTCTGAGAAACGGGCCAGATACTACCCCATCAGGGGGCCGTCATTCCCTGGGAAGCAGTTGGGGATGAGGAGTGAGAAAGGTCTCAGAGAACATCACTCACCCCCTGCAGCTGCCAATAAAACTAAAGCAAAAGAAAATAGAATCTGCCTTTTCCCAAAAACTATGCAAACATTTAGGTCCTCAAATTTCAGAGGGTGGTGAGGAAGAAAACTCTTTATTTGGATGTATACAGTTTGCTGGCTTTTGAAAAAAATTTACAAAGTTGCATTATTTATTTAGTTAGTTAGTTACTTAGTTATTTTAAAAAGAGGATAGTTTATTGAAAGCAAAGTGTCAGAGCTCCTGAGCAGGACGGGGTCCCAAATGGGAGTGCCCAGTGACTGAGGCAAAAGCTCTTACTTTTATACCTTCCCTGCCTGCTTGGGGAAGGGGAGCTGGCGCCTTCTAATGGAATTCATCTATCAGGTTTGTCCTGTTTGCCCATCCTGGAAGGCATTAAGGAAACAACCCATTCCTATCTATCAGATCTGTTCCTTTGTTTGGCTGAAAGGGATTTGAGATAATTTATTAATCTCATAGCCTATTCTCATATCTCTGTCCTGGAGTGAAGGAGACATTCCAGAACCTGGAGTTTCAGGATATGGCTGCCTTTTGCTTATTTCCACCAGGGACCTTCCTGTCTACCTAATGACATGCTAACTAATCTGTCTCAATCTCCCCTTTGAAGATGTAACCCTAACTGCCATTAGGGAATAGGGGTGATGACCGCTCTGGCTACTTCAGGCTGAGGAGGGGTGTAGAAAGAGACTGGCAGCTAGGGCTTGTCCGGAGATCTATCTAAGGATCCCCTGTAGATGAGTGAATCCAGGTGAGGATGTTGTTGTCTTGTAGGCCATGCCATGAGACAAGAGTCAGGACAGGTCAGAGAAACAGTTCTCAAAAACAGAGCTGCCATAGTATGGAATTTTTCTGGAATTCAAAAGTAAAAGTTTAAATTAAGGCAAATATTCAAGGGTAATTTTATTGTATGGTGTTTGTGTGTGACAACCAAAGTGTGGATGTCCATTTGATTGGAAGGAAAGACTGGCAGCAGGTGGTACAAAGGGGGTGGGTGGGTGTGCCACAGATGAGTCAAAGAGGCAGACAATGGACAAATATCAACTTTTGTGCAGTTCTAACAAGGGCCTGCCAAGTTACCCAAATATTCATCTGTACAAAACCAAACAGATGCTTCGAGCAGAAATATCAACCCTACCCCCACTCCCTGATCCCTGGCTGAGCACGTAAGCCTATTAACAGGAAAAATAGAGGGTGAGAAATGTGATGAGGATGATACAATGGGCCTTCCACCTTTGCCTAGCCATCTGCTGGTAGTGAAGAGCTTCTAATGCTTAGTGATAGTTAAAGAAGGTTTATTTCATTTGTTTTTAATCTTGTGTGCCTCTGGCTATTTGAGGTAGATATATTAAAAATCTGGGGTGCTAAAAGCTGAAAATACTGATTTGTTTAATAAAAAAGCCCTGCGATCAACAAATATCTATTCTTTTCAGGTGTTAGATATATCTTAGATTTTTCAAGTATTCTCCAGAGGAATTTGATCGAAAAAGCATTATCATTGGGTCAGTTAAATGAATTAACTGAAAATCAAGCACAATCAATTTCAAATGAATGTGTGTAGTATGTAAATATAAGTATTCAAACACATAATTGCATAGCATTTTCATAACTGTATAACATTTCCTAAAACACAGTAACAGCAAGCGTGAGTTTATCGGGGAAATATTCTGCCATCATGCCAAAAAATGGGTTACCCTTATGCAGAATAATGTAGTAAGATAGGCCATGTTGAAAATTACAACTTAAATAATATTGCAAGTTTAAATCCTTATGGACTCACTCAAAAATTCAGTGATAAATGTGAGACCCCAGTTCTTACTCCAAATATATCACTAGTGTCTCAGCATACCACTAGACATTTCATAACCTCTGTGCATTCAAAGTTGATGCTTGGGGCAGTTACTGTTTTCCTCAAGTTCTTCCTCATACTGATGCCCAGTTTTCTAACAGAAAAAAAATAGGGAGACAAAGAAATCTAGCCTGTAATGAACTCTACGTGCTAAATAAAACTGAGATACAGTGGAAGTGGTTTCCTTGGCAACAGTAGCTACAAAAGTAATTTTCAAAGTTGGAAAACTCTTTGTGTATTTTTGTTTACTGTTATATTCAACTGGCACAAGTAATAAAGTCAAGAGTAAAATGGGGGAAATAAGGGAAGATTCAAGCCCCTAAAGGTGGATAGTTTGGTTAAAGCAGAGCAAACTGGGAGTAGAATAACAGGTTACATGTTATAAAAAGCTGAAATGGGGCAGAAATGAATTATTTAGCTTGGTTCAAGGGAATAGAGGTAGATATGAAATTCAGAAAAGAAAATTTAGTCTGTCAGGAGAAATATCCCAAAGAGAGAAAAAATGAGTAAGTAGTTCAGATACTATATTCCAGAATAATGTTTGTAAAGAAGTTAGGCAACTCTGTCCCCCAGGACAATGGAAAAGTGAATCATTACAAAACATTAAAGGTAATACTAGAGCAAGCCATACTATTCTAAAAGTGAAGACTTACTCTCTTCCAGCCTTTAACTATTATGACTTTTTGGCTCACATGATCTGTAATCATTATTTTTAATAAAAAAGACAAAAATATTGTAACTGTAACCTAATGTGTAGCCTCTCTCTAAAGAGAAAATAAATAATAATGAGCTGGTTTTCATTCTTAAAAGCCAAATGAGTAGGATTCTGCAACTTCTCAAAACGGCATATTTTCTGAGCTTGTGAAAGTGGTGAGCAGCCTAATTACTGTAACAGAAGTGTTCCCTGCCCGAGCCTAACAGGGCTCCAGCACCTACCTAATTGGAAACATGGCTGGGACAGCTGTGGCTTAAGGCTGACAATGGCAGATTAAGCATTTCAACAGATCCTTAAACATCTCTGAGAATATGTCAAGAGTCACAGGGTCACTTATTCCATTGAGAGTGTCTCCATTTATGCTAACGCTTGGTTCAACAGTAGACACAGAAGTTTCCAAGACAAGTTTCTACACGCTCTCAGGGGAGAGGGAAAATCTGTTTTTAATGCAGCTTTAGTTCAATTGTCTCTCACACTCTCCACTAAATATGGAAATATCATTTCTGATAACAGAGGAACCATCACCTATGGATTAAATTATAGAAATAGTTTACGTGTTTTGATTTCCTACAGTGCATTATCATCAATCTTCTCAACGATGATATTTGTCCTCCTCTCTCCTCTCTCCTCTCTCCTCTCTCCTCTCTCCTCTCTCCTCTCTCCTCTCTCTCCTCTCTCTCCTCTCTCTCCTCTCTCTCCTCTCTCTCCTCTCTCTCCTCTCTCTCCTCTCCTCACCTCCTCTCTCCTCCCCTCCCCTGATTGATATTTGCCTTCCTTTACCAATCTGGACACTGACTGCAGCTCAGGAATGTTCCTCTCTTCGACCCTCTTCTTTCCTCCCCTCCCCTCCCCTTCTCTCTCTCTTTCTTTCTCCTTCCCTCCCTCTCTCTCCTCTTTTCTAGTAGGGGGGTTTGTTTGCTCTAGTCTTAAATAGTAAGAGCCTAAACCAGGATTCAAACAAAGCTATGCATATCTCCAGAGCTCTGTTTTATTTTGCTATGCTTCTAAATCTTATTATCTGTATTCAAGGCCTTTCACAATCTAATCCCAATGTATATTGTTACTCATTTTTTCTTGACACTGTATTATATGCTCTACATCTAAGATGGAATGAACCTCTTACTTGTCTACATATATTTTTGTTTTTTCCTGTATAGTATTTACGTATTTGCACATACTAATCATTCCCAATCCATTTCCTTAGGTCAAATCCTAATTGTTGAAGATCTCACTCAAATACTTCTCTATACAATTGTCCCTAATCCCCTATTCAGAAACATCTTTTCCTTTGATGTCTTTTCATAGCATAATATTTCTTCTTGTTTAAGTAATACTTATCACTATGTTTTTAAATTTGGATACCTTTTATTTCTTTTATTCAATTATAGTTGATGTACAATATTACTTTAGTGTCAGGTGTAACACTTATTACTCTTATCCTGGTTTAAGCTATTTGTAATGTTCTTATCTGTGTGATTAGCCTCTATGTAGTGTTTCTATCTACATCTGATTTCATTTAGTTTCCTAAAAAAAAAAAAAATTACACATAACCAGTGATGAAAATACTTTTGCTGTGTGGTTTGATTAATGAATAAACCCAAAATGATCCATTTAGAAATTAGTCTCAGGTCATCATTATCATCAACATTATTGCAGAGATGGCATGTGTAATAAAAACTGCTTGAGTACTATATGAAAAATATACTTTGTAGATGGTTATAAATGTCTATAGGGAAATTTATTAAAAGTTCTATAGTATTAAAATATCTTCTCTCCCCAAATTATTACACATATCTCTCCTTTGAAATAGCACAATATCTTAAGACGGTCAAGTTGAAAACTGTCAGAAACAGTGACATCTGGTGGTCTAATGAAGGGGTTGTTTTGTGAAGGAGTTTGTTAAAGAGATCACAGAAGGCGGGAAACCCTCTCATCTCGAAAATCCCCTTAGCTGAAAATTAAGGAAACAAGAAAGTAATTCAAATAACAATAAGGTAATAATAGAATAATTGACAACATTTATTGGCTCCATACCCTATACCACTGTGTTATAACTTTGCATGCATTAATGCATTAATCTTCACAAAATGCTGCTAGCTATTATTGTTATTCCAATTTGTGAATGAGAAAACTGAGATTCCCCCAAAGTCACTGTGCTAGTTGGATGAGCAGTGATTTGTGTCCAGGCAGTCTGACTCCCAAGACACGGCTCTATTCTACACTTGCTGTAACTTACAAGTGAAAACACAAAACATGTAACATTGGCTCAGCATTAAACTACTAAGAGTATAAAACCAGGGTTCAAATGAACACATTGTTCCTGTTATTCTAGTCCCATCTAGAATGGTCTTCACTGATCTTTGAATTGCAAGTGCTCTAGAATATCTGGACTATCTGGCATTCAGAATTTAGGAAGACAGCATTTGTTGACTCAGCCAAGAGGCAACCATCCTTCTGGATTTTTATCTAATGGTTTGTTTGATTATAGTAGTTGGAGTTTCTAATTGGAGAATCTATACAATGAAAATCTATACAACAAAAGGAATACAGTGTTAGAGCTGAGTAGGGCTTATGGATATATTTTTTCATCCTCAGATTAGGCAACTGAGAAACAGAGTGACTTGTCATCATCTATAACTTTAACTAGATGTGCTCCTTGTTCAGCAGTGTATTATTAGAAAATATATATTAAATAACAAGTGGGTTTTTGCTTATCCTATTGAAAAATATTCCTTAAATATTTACCATATGCTAGATGCTGCACTGGTTTCTAGAGTTACAATAATAAGCAAAATGCAATCTCTATACTAAAGGTGGTCTAGAGCTTGGCTTCTTATTTCTGCGAGTTTTCAGCCACTTATTTTCATGTTGCTCTCTCTGACTCACATTTCTTCTTGGGACATGATGCCTTAGATCAGCCCACATTAAACCAAGTGTGAAGCCCAGGCTCTATATTTAATCCTGCTCTCAAAAAATCACCTCAAGTATTTTGTAATTTCATTTTGAATTTAGTAATTTGATATAATAACATAAGGGAAGGATCAAAGACATCACATAGAGGCTGCCCTTTTACTATCTCATTAACTCCCTTCCTACTCGTCTTTCTTCTGGAATACCAAGTAAACCATTCCCCTGGGTTCAAACAAAAGAGTTCAGTCCATATGAAAGCCCTGTAAGTTCAGCTTCTACCTGGAGGTGGGTTACTAAAACATCTTCTCAGCAATGTTGTGGTCTCAGCAATGCTCTTTCATACTTTCTACTGAGAAAATATCTTTTCTCTACATCTTCACAACTAGGAAGTTTAAAAAGAAGTGTTAAGAATGCGAATTTACCTTCAAATACCATTCTACCTTTAGAAATGCCAGATCTTTACACATTCCCATGAATTGTGATCATGTTTACCAACACTAGCCACATCGACCCTCTTATAGGACTTAACTTTCTGTACTTCATGCTCTTCTTCCTATATTTCTAGTCTGAGACTGTCTTCACACCTTGACATTGAACAGACTAGACCAGTTCTTAATTCCCAAATAGAAAGGTTAATTTTGGTTGGCCTAAGGAGGAGAGAAAAGATGTTGTTCAGTTAAAGTATAAGAGTGGAAAACCCTGAGGGTACAAAGTCAACCTAAAAATACTAGTATTACAGGGTAGACAAACTACAAAGCAAGAGAATGAAGGCACTGGTTATAAACTTCATCAGTCTTAACAGAGCTCTTGACATTGATCTTGTCCCCCAGGAAATACAATATCCAGATTCTGTTAAAACTAAATAAAAATAGGAAATAAATTCAAAATGGGCAATGATTTTCTTACTGAATTTACTTTTTCAATTTTGATTGAAAGAGTATCCTAATCAAACAAAAGAATGAGTAGGTCTTTTCCTATTTTTCATTTCATCCTAGCGACATAGGGAACTTCTTATTTTCATAGCAACAAAAACTATCATTTATGTAGTAATTTCTAAATTGTATAGTTCTGATATACATTATTCTGCCTAAAATAATTTTGTGAGTCCTAAATACACAGAGAAAGAAAAAGAAATTCAGAGAGGGCCAAAACACACATCTTCTGACCTCAAACTTCCTTTCCTTTTGCTATTAATTGCAAAGTCTAATTGATCACAATGAGGTGTCCTTTCTCAGGGAGAACGTGCCTTTTCACTGTCACATGTATTTGCCAACCAGGATCAGTTGTAAAGAAATATAAGATTAAAGTGCTACCAAAGCATAGATTTTTGTCTTTGAATATTTGGCCTTTAAAGCCATGAAAATGAATCAGAAAAAAGTGCAAAAAAAAAAGTGGGAGGGTAAAGAAATAATATCCTAAGTAGCAGAACCTTATTTCAAGGGAATTGAGACAGTCTATTTTTAAAGAATGAGCCTCCTACTTATGAGCCTTACGAACTTCATAATCACAATGTTGAAGTTTTGGAAATGTATTTCATGGCGAATTTATCAAAATTCTTGACAAAAATGAATGCCCCTACTGGTTCAATCCTTTCAACATTACCTCTCAAGGGGCCATTTTCTCCACTGATCTATAGCATTACATTTTACAGACCGATAACTGATGCAAAGTTTCTTCCCAAGAAACTTTGCATCAGTTATTGGCCTGTAAGATCTTCCTTGGGAAAAGATATTCCCAAGAGGATCTTAGGGCCTCTCCTAATAGTAGGTGTGCTTTTAGAGATTGCATGAAGTCAAAGATCATTATAAACACAGATCCATGTAAGAGAGACTACACCATATTATACAAATACTGGAGGTATAACATGTAGTGTGTCCCCGACACACAAACATGCACAGACATGGCATTTTTCTCCAAGTTACCACATTGTGCCTGCCTCACCCACATGATATTATTACACATTATATTATTATAATTATACATATATTGCAGGTTGAGCCTTGAACAACTCTCGGGGCACCAGCTGCCCCCTCCCAGCCCAGTCAAAATCAACATATAACTTTTGATTCTACAGTCAGTCCTTTACATCCACAGATTCAACCAAGAACAGAATGGAAAACAGTATTTTCCACCCATGGTTGGGAATCCATGGTTGGGGATGCAAAAATACTATTTTGTATCTGTGATTAGTTGAACCCCAAATATGAAATCCCCTGATATGAAGGGCAATAGTAATTATTGAAAAAAATCTGGGTATAAGTGGACCCGCACAGTTCAAAACTGTTGTTCAAGGGTCAACTGTATATCATATATTATATTATGTTATATTATATTATATTGTATTATATTATATATTATAATATGTCATACCTGTGTCCCAAAAGAGCATCATAATGTATAACAAAATACATGGCTAAATAAGGGAAATGTAATGACATGTGAAATCAGATACATAATGTAAAAGCTGAAGCTTTATTTGTTCTGCACCAAGGTTAAAAAAAAGTCTCAGTATTTTGTCAACATAAAAACTGAAAGGAATTCTGAGTGCCATTTTTTATCAATGTTTTTAGTAAAAAGAGACAGAAACTGACTAATAATAAATTTATTGATCAGACAGACTTCCAAAACAATTTGCATGGCTAGAGAAACAGGCTTGAAAAATATGTGGCAAATGCAGGCTAGACAGCGAGACTGGAGAACAGTAGCCACCTTCCTACTATAGAAGTGGCCTGGGGAGGACGCTGTTTTCCCACTGCTAGCCACTAGACAGCTAGTACTGTACTACATCTGCAAACAAATCTCTCTCACCAAGACACAGATGGTAAAGAAGTTCCCAACATAGATGGGGAATTCAAATGCCAAATAAGAAAATATAAAACAAACAAAACAAAACAAAAGTTCATCTGTAATTATGAAATCATATTATTCCCTATCGCATCCCCCATGCCCCCAAAATTTCAGCTGAGGTTTGTTCCCATGCTAAACCTAGGCTGGGAAGAATACGATATAGGATAACAGACCAGAATAATAAAACTCAAAAAATAATCACTGTGCTTAGCAAAGAATACTAGCATACAAAAATATTTAATACACACTCACAGACCTTACCTCAGGATAAAATATTATTATATACAAAAAGTAAATTTAAACTCAAAAAATTGAGAAAATGGGATGAACTAGATAGATTTCAACTTGCTTTTATAAGCATTCTAAAACAATTAATTTTTCCTGAAACTTGGTGTATTTTAAAACATGGATAATGCTTCTCAATGTAAAATACTTCAGCTCAATTTTTCTCCTTTTGCCTGCATTTGTAAAGTGTTCTCTTTGTATTTGTTTACAGTACTTTACCACCTGTATAAGTCAGGGTGGGTTAGGTTATGCTGCAATTAAAAACAACTCCAAATTTTAGTGCTATTATACAACAAAAGTTTAATTTTTCGCATGCAAACCTGCAGATCTGGGCAACGCCCCAGACAGCTGTGTTGTGTCGGTTCCTATTTCTGGGCTGCATGAAACTCAAGGTAGCTGCAAATCATTCTGTTTCTATGGGCACCAGGACAAGGGAGAGTCTCAAAGACCAGAACATTAGCCATTAAGTGCTGCTGCCTGGAAGTGACACACATCACTCCTATTCACATTTCACTGGCTAAAGCAAGTCACTCTGCCTGGCATAAATTTAAGACGTGAAGTCTTCCATAACCAGGATATGGAAGAGGAGTTGACATTAGTGAATGCCTACCACACCATCATACGCTGAGTAGTCACTGTAGTGGATTTCTAAACAATATGCAAAATGCAGATTTTTTTTTTTAAAAGAGAGATCACTAAGTTCACTGCACTGAAAATAATTTAGTTTATTTTTTTAAATTCCTTTGTAGTCGTTGATCATAAATATTAAACAGTTTCATGAATTTTAAGGAGTGGAATGTTTCTGCTCTTTCACAATTATGTTTCCATGAAAACTGTACCAATTGTTTCTACATTAATCCGGGTAAACTTCTCTCTTTCCCTCCTAAATGGTGCTATTTTGTGCCACTGCTTTTATAACAAATATCCACAGAACTCCTCCCATACACATTAAATTCTACAAACACCAAACTAACCAAGACCAAAAAATAGACAACATGTACATACCTATATTTAAAGCTATCTACTTATTTTATTTTATTTAAATTGTTAGAGGCATAAGAGCATTCTAAACCCACTGTTTTTACTGTGTTCAACACACTAAATGTTTTTAGTTCAACACATTTTAGTTGAGTATATCGTACAGAATGTTTTTCAATAAGTATCCAGTTTTGCACTAGAGATCTTCAGACATGAAGCTGCATTACTTTTCCATACAGATGCAGGTCAAAAGGCAAACTATGCAGTTCCAGTAGTAGCAGTACCTTAGCCCAAAGAGAAAATAAAATAAATCTGTGTTTGTGTGTGTGCGTGTTTGTGTCTGTGTGTATGTGTGTGTTGCAGCAAAGAAACAATCACTGAAATACATGGGGAGTTAATGAAACACAAATAAATAATAATAATTCCAGAACTACTGGTACAAAGGAAGTGACTCAGATTAAATACCTGCTCTACAATATGATTTAGTTTTTAATGTGAAGGTGGAAAAAAGAAATACAGCATATCAAAATTAAATGTCAAGGAGCTTTTCTGTCAAGTTAAATATGTAGCTATATATCTGAAATGCAGCTCACTACAAAATATCTAAAATCGGTGTACAAAATATTTTCAAGCAATTTTTAGTGCATATCTGAACTACAAATGTGAAAGAAAATGAGGAAAATTCCTTCTCAAAGGCCAAAAATGAAGCAGGCTTATAAGTCTAGAGAGAAAAGGAGACACTAAAGCCAGCAGCTTTCGTGGAATTACCTATCAATCAATCTTCAACAGCACAGAGTTGTAATTTCAAACACCACGTATGTGATAAAAGACAAGGCATTTGAATAGCTGCTGTATTGGAGACCCACTCATAAATCTGGGAGCCTTAATGTGCTACATCTACCATGAAATGATGACTAGCAAAACCTGCTTTGCAAGAGAAGTCAGCAAGGAAACCTGTCTGGGGTAACCTTGCCTCTGGGTGTGTGAGGTGGGGAGTGAAGTGGGGTTGAATTGGTTAAAATAGTCCCTGGAAATTTATAAGTAGAAGTCAGTCATCTTGTGCTAATTGCAGGTCTGAAATTACAGTACTTGCAGGATGCAAAAAAAAAAAAAAAAAAAGGCAACCAAATAAACAAATTAAGGCGGCCCAATTCTAGCATGGATTCAGTGTGGCTGGCAGAAATGAAAGCAAATCATCTTTGCAGGAATATCCCTGCATTGTATATCAGTGGCTTATCACTGATTGCTTATCACTCCATTATATATCAGTGGAAAATGGATAAATAAATTATGCTGAGACAATTGTGGTATTCATATGAAAAAATAAGTAAATTTGAGTCCTATTTCATACATACACAAAATCAATTCCCTGTCATTAATAGACTTAAATCTATATTTATATAATGGCTTAACATCCTTGGGACAGGAAAGATGTTTGTGCACAACAAACAAGGAACATGTTTACAAACATGTTTGCAAAAAACTAAATTTAAAGAACACATAAAATGTGCGAACCTTGGGGGAAAAGAATGATAACTTCAACCATATTAAATTAAGGACTTATGCCCATTAGTTTTGACTTTGTCAGCTGTTGTTGTAATAATGAAGTGTAACAAATCATGTCAAAATTGAATGTCTTATGGAAATAACGAAAGTTTTCTTTGATAGATGACTGGATAAAAATGAGGTGATATATAGAGATAGATAGACAGACAGATAGATAGACAGACAGACAGACAGACAGACAGACAGACAGACAGACAGATAGATAGATAGATATAGATAGACATAAGCGATAGATAGCTAGATATATAGATAATCTATGTGTGTGTGTGTGTGTATAATGGAATATTATTAAGCCATAAGAAAAGATGAAATACTGTCATTTGCAACATAGATGGTCCTTGAAATTATCATACTAAGTTAAAATAAGTCAGACAGAAAAAGTTGAGAACCATATGACTTCACTCATATGTGGGATACAAAACTGAAAGAAACAAATAAACAAAAACTCATAAACACAGACAACAGTGTAGTAGTTACCAGAGGGGAGGGGAAGTGGTAGAAGAGGATAAAGGTGTCCAAATACATGGTGACAAAAGATTTGACTTTGGGTGGTGAACACACAACGCAATATATAGATAATATATTATAGAATTGTACACTTGAAACCTATGTAGTTTTATTAACCAATGTCACCTCAATAAATTTAATTTTAAAAAGAAAAAAACAATAAATTGTGCTTTTTAAAAACTTGAATGTCTTACAACCACAAGCATTATTTTTCTTGTTCCTTGTTTGCAGGTGGGCTACAAGTCAGTTGGGCTTAGTTCCAGATTGGGTTTGGGTTGAAGCTGCTCTAATAGCTGTCTTCCTTTTACCTGTGACTAACCAGCACATGCTCTTATTATTGAGAATGGCAGGAGCACCAGGTGGCAAGCTGAAATTCACAAGCAACTTTTAATGTTTCTGCTTGCATCACATCTGCTCATATCACATTGGCCAAGGCAAGATTTTTGGCCAAGCCCAAAATTAAGGTGGCAGGGTGTCCTAATCCTACTACTCTGGAGGTGGGTCACTATGGCTACATGGCAAAAGGTGTGAACGAATTACCCTGTTATAGGGAGTGAAGAACTGGCACCAACATTCCTATCAACCACAGATACCTTAACCATATGAAAACCAAGCCAAAATGTGGGTGGAGATATTTATCACATATATAACTGACAATGAAGTATTCTTCCAAGTATAAAAACATATTTTATGAACCAATAAGAAGACAAACAGTATGATTAAAATTAGGCAAAAGATAGGAAGAAGCACTTGAAAATACATGAAAATCATGAAAATACAATTAAAAACCAATGTCTCAATTTATTGCAGACAAAGAAACCAAAATAAGACAGCATGTCACAACATCACATTTGCAAAATTTAAAATGTCTCCTAGTAGGAAGGGTGGGTAAGATGTAGAGTAATTGGAAGTTTTGCACTACTTATGGGAGTGTAAATTAGTATATTCATTTTGGAAAGCAATTTACATTATCTTGTAGCCACAAAGATATTTAATTTCATTGACCTAGGAATTCTACTCCAAAAACTATTGCCCAAGTGTTCCAAAATACATGTACATTGCAACATCTTTGTGAAAACAAACAGGTAGGGGAAAAAAATAGTGAATAGGAAGTAGGATAGTCATAAAATAAAACATTTACAGCAGTAATAATAAATGAACTACCTCTCTACATACCCACATGGATGAATGTTAAAAACATAATGCTGATTTTTAACAAAAAACAAGTCTCAGAAAAATACAGAGAGCAGTTCAAATAAAAGTACAACCAAACAATTATGTTGCTTAGGGGTTATTAATATATTATAAATTTATAAAGAAAAGCAACAGAATGATAAACACAAAATTCAGTGACAGGCATATATAGGTGTCAAACAGCAATGCATGTTTTATTTTTTAAAATGTATTGTAGGTACATGGATGCTTGTCTCACTATTCTTTACACCATATACATATATAACATATATGTATATATGTATCTATCTGCATTATATATATTATTTTGTCCATATGAACTGTTTTATAGTTCAGCAAAGTAAAAGATTATCAAAATAATTAGCAGAATTTTATTTTTCTTCCTGAGCTTCTAGAATATTATCTCTTCACAAACTAGTATTTATTCATCTGCATATTGCAAGTTTTAATAATGGTCAATTCCGTAACTTTCTGATGTTTCCTATCTATTTAGTGTTTCCTATCTAGACATTTTCACTAAAATATCACTGTCTACTATTTTGAATTAGAATGAGAAACACTAAGCATGTGTTCAATTAATGGGGAATACTGACACCTTTAGCTGGTTAAATTTAGTGGTTAAATTTAGAAAAATTCCAAGATCAGCTGGTTGGAGGGCAATCAAGAGAACATTTTGAAAACAGCATCAGCAGTTGTTAAACATTTTCTCTAGGCCAGACAGTGTGATAAGTCATTTACCCTGAAATAACTCAGCAAGTGCCCACAACAGTGCTATGGACTAGGTTCTATTAGCAGCCTCATTTTACAGAACTGAGGCACAGTTGTTACGCAATTTCCCAAAGTCACACGGCTGTTAAGTGATGATACTGCTTCACATTCCTACTCTAATCCATGAGACCATACAAACTTAAATGCTAAAACAAAATCACAGAGCAATCAACTTAACTGTCAATGCACAAAACGTGTACTGATTATCATTTGTAAAATACAAATCCAGCATTTAAAAACAATCTGTGAATTAACTGAATAAATTATGCACAGGATGGTACCATTGGTACTTTGCTGTGTATGTCCATGTGTCTTCTCCCATTCCTTTTGACTACTCATTTTTGTGCCTCACTTCCTTTTTACCTTTTTTCCTTCTCCAGGAACATCTTTGCTTATTTCCATCCTCAAAATGTCTCTAATAAATTTTCCACAATTTTGTACAGTTTAAGTTGCTTTTTTGTATTGAAATGAGAGGTAAAATTTAATAAAGGAAGGAGATAATTCTAAGTAGTCCAAATTACTTTAGTTTGAAGTAACATGCTCTCAAAATAACCGGTTTATTTTAGCTCTTCAATTTATCTAATAAAGTTCAAAAATTTGAAGTTTTGAACTCTGCCAATTTCAGGTAAGTGTGTCTCAAACCTAGGTCTCCAAGTCTCACCCTAATTTTGGAGGACTGTTTTTAAAGTTCCTTAGTTCAGCTGAACTCACCCCATAGCATTTAAGCCATTTACTTAAATTTATTAAGTACTAAGACTCTTATAAGTTAAGCAGGCCAAATAAAATGACATTATAATAATTCACTTCACATTCCCATGCAGAGTATATTTTTCCCACTAAACTCATGATTTCAGCCTCTGCCTTTGCCCCGCTGAACCATGCAACAGCACCTCCCTATCTTTGACCACTACTTGGAAAATTTCTACACACACAAGAAGGCTCATAGGTCAGTTTGTACGGAGCCACAGAAAACTGCAAATCTGTGACCAGCAAGCTGTGACATCAGGCAGAAGCCATCAGGAGGCACACATACTTTGCCTTAAGTCACTCATGAACAATCTAGTCCAGCTGTGATCATGTTCACCGACCCACAGTCAAGCCCAAAGCCATCACACCATAGCCTACCTGTTGGCAGTTTCCCTCTCCCATGTCTCGCTACTACATCAGTGCATCTTCCTGGGAAGTGATTTTGCCTCGTCCTCCTACTTGCCCAAGGACAGCTGGTTATCACAACTTAGGGCGAAGGAGGTTGCTATTGGCATCCACCGAGTAGAGACCAGAGGTACTGCTAAATACCCTACATTGCACAGGACAACCCCCACAATAAAGAAATATCTACCAAAATGGCAATAGTGCCAGGATTGAGAAACCCTGCAGTAGATCATTCTATTCCTCTTTATTAAACTGAGTACAATGGAAATTGAACTTGTGGCTTGCCACATGTCATCCTACATAATATCCATGCACCCTTTCTTCCTGACAAAAGAACCCTTTCCTAAATATTAGACAAGCTTCAGTGGGTTCTGGATCCTCTGATTAGTCTGAGCCAATGATGCCCATTCTTTTTCTCTGGCTCTAATTTAGGACTGGAGGAAAAAGAAAATTCTGTCAAATGAGATGTGAGAGTGTAAATGCTGAAAAGCATCTAGGAAACCTCCCTCACTCTAAAAACAAAAACAAACAAACAAAAAAACCATGCACTGTCTTCGCTTCTGGCCTATGGATACTGTTGCACAGGGTATGATACCCGAGCTGGTGCAACTACATTGCAGCAATGAAGGAAGCAGATGATATGCTAAAAATTACAGAGCAAAAAAATGAAAAAACCAAAAACCTGCCTCTTTGATATTGTCACTATGCTGCTGAATGAACCAAAATGAACAATGCCAGAGCCTAAACCTTCTATGTCATGGTCGATTTTCCTTTTTGTTTCCTTATTTTTACATGGATTTCCTGTTATTTACAGTTGATAAAATCATACTACATGTCCTATGTCCCACTCTGTCATTCGAAGAAAGAAAGCTGGAACACGTAATATTGTTAGTTTTCTTGGGATTGTAGAATTCAAATGAAATATCTGATTGAGAGGCAACTATGGGCTGAAATTTAACTATGTCCCCAAGACTCATCATAATAGACCCCCAACATGTCTCATTAGGAAAAACCTATGAAACTTTGTTTTTTCTGGGCTTCATGGGATGTGGAGTTGTCTACCTTAGCCAGTCTCTTTAAGAGCCACAACTCTATGAATGACATTAGGGCCACTAAAATGGAACCCTTAAACAAATGATAAAATTTCACAGAAATAGCTCCAGAAATTTTCTTGAGCTCTTTGTTGTATGTACCTTCCTATTCCTGTCATCACATTGCTTAACTTTAGTCATACCGTGCATCTACTCATGCCTAAGAATGATGATGAAGCTACGCTAGGGACGTCCCTCCAATTAAAAATAAAATAAAATAAAACTGGCAGCGTGAGGTGAGCCTCTTGAAATATCTCCTGGAATTTACAACAAATTGAACAACTGTAATTCCACAAAGGACTCCCTGTGCAGCAGACAGGCAAGACTAAGAGGCGTGCAACTGAAATGATCTAAAGGTGGGCAAATTGGGCCAGCGGGGGAGGAGGGAAGTGGGAAGTGTGGAGACACAGGCCGCACAGGTGCAGGACGCAGACCTAGCTCGGTGCTTTGAGCTCGCTGCATTCCAGAGTTACTGCAGTCATGAGAGAGGGAAGAATTCAGACTGCTAGTGTTCCCTTCATGGCCCACAATCCCACCTGAGGGATCAGCATATAACACGGCTGAACCCAATGCTCACGGCAGAGACCTAGGAGCAAAGACTGAGGGAATAAGGGTGAAAATGGTGGTTTAAGCCCTCACTGCTAAACAGAGGACTGAAGGCTTAGGCACTGAGCCTAGCCAACCCCTCCACATCTTCCCAGGGCTCGCCCCACCTCACCTGCCTGTGCTTGAAGTGGAATAGTAGCAGTGTCAAATGAAAAGAACAGACTATTTGCAGTTCTGAGAACTGCGGGGCTCCAGCCATGGACTCACAGCCCAACTAGTTCCGGTGAAGGGGAGGAAGCCTTGGGTGCAGGACTGGATGTGCTGTGGTTGCCGCCATAGCTCTAGGACACCTCTCACAAAATCCCCTGCCCCTGTCCTCATCTATCTGGGTGGATCCCTACAGGAATAAACAATGCTGCTGAAACACCAGGCTCTTAAAATGGTGCAGGAAGAGCTTTGGAACTTCAGAAACTCTCCACATCCCCCAGGGAGGCAATACTCTGTGACTCAGGTGAACTGATAACAGAAGAGAAGGCCGTCTTTCAGAGAATCCCCTAACTGTATTCTCACACAGCTGGTACAGTGCAGAGAAAATATAGCGTGAGAGAGAATGAAAGGCTGCAGTCAGAGAGAAAATAAAACGTTCTACCAACACTCATTGGAAAACAAAAGAAAGACCTCTTCCTATCAATCTGTTGAAGAACCCACTCCTGTAGATGCCTAGGAGGAGAAATAATAATTCATCAATTGCCATGAATCACCAAGGTAACAAGACAGCTCAGAAAGAAAATGAAAATTCTCCAGAAAATGAACTTAAAAACATGGAAATATGTGATTTAAATGACACAGAATTCAAGATTGCAGTTCTTAAAAAACTCAATGAGATGACAGAAAACACAGACAGGCAGTTTATTGAACTCAGAAACACACTCAAAAAACAAAATGAACATTTACCAAAGAGATTGAAATTTTAAAAAAGAACCAAATAGAATTTCTGGAGATTAAGAACTCAATAAAAGAAACGAATGATGAAATAGTCAGCTTACATAATAGAGCTGACCAGATGGAGGAAAGAATAAGTGACATTGAAGATAGAAATCTGGAAATGACACAGATGGAAGAAGAGAGAAACTTGAGAGTTAAAAGAAATGAAAGAACTCTACAAGAAGTTTCTGACTCCATCAGAAAGAGCAATATAAGAATAATGGGTATACCAGAATGAGAAGAAAGAGAGAAGGGAACAGAGAGTATATTCAAACAGTCAATGAGAACTTCCCTAACTTGTGGAAAGAACTGGATCCTCGAATCCAAGAAGCTAGTAGAACGCCTAATTACCGCAATTCAAACAGGCCTTCTCCAAAGCACAATGTAATGAAGCTGTCAAAAATTAACAACAAAGAAAGAATCCTCAAGGCAGCCAGGGAAAAGAAGACAGTAACCTACAAAGGAAAGCGCTTTAGATTATCATCAGATTTTTCAGCAGAAACTCTGAAAAGCCAGGAGGGAGTGGACACAAATATTCAAACCATTGAAAGAGAGAAACTATGAGCCAAGAATAATATATCCAGAAAAGATATCCTTTCGATATGAAGGAGGAATAAAAACCTTTCCAGACATACAGAAGCTGAGGGAATTTTCTAACACACGACCTGCACTACAAAAAATACTGAAGGAGGCTATTCGACCTGAAACCAAAAGCAAAAGAATACAAAACTATGAGTAGTATTACAAACAGACAGAAGCAGGAAATGGCAACCCCTACACCAAATAGGACACTATATACTTAAATAAAACATACAGGGTAAAGAAAGTAAAACAAACAAACAAACAAATCTTTAAAAAAAGAGGAAAAAGACAGTTTGCTACTGCAGCACAGAAATCAACTCAAAGCATAAATAGGGATAATTTGTGACAAGAAAAACATAAAAGACAAGAGAGTAAAAGTCTGAACTGGCAGAAGGGAATGGAGAAAGTAAGCATACTGAAGAAAATAGAATACTCTAAATAAAAAACATTCTTTTACATAAACTTAATGGTAATCATTCAAAAAAAAAAAAAAATCAGGACTGAAATATATAACATAAAAAAGAAGAAATAGAGGGAAAACATAAAATACCACCACACTGAAATAATAGACAGCAACCAAAAGGCAGAGAAATAATGGAGACACAGTCTACCAGAAACCAAAGATAGAATGACAGGAAATTCTCATATATCAATAATCACCCGAAATATAAATGGACTGAACTCCCCAATAAAAAGGCACGAAGCAGGAGATTCGTTCAAAAAACTAAACCCAACCATATGCTGCCTCCAAAAGACAAATCTCAGCTAAATGGACAAATATAGATTCAAAGTGAAAGGGTGGAAACTGACACTCCAAGCAAATGGTATTCAGAGAAAAGCAGGTGTAACCAGACTAATATGAGATGAAACAGACTTCAGGATAAAAAAGATAACAAGAGGCAAAAATGGACATTTCATAATGATAAAGGGGACTATACAACAAAAAGACATCATCAATATTTATGACCCCAATCAGGGAGCACTGAAATATACCAAGCAACTACTAACAGAACTAAAGGGAGAAATTGACCAAAACACAATTATAGCAGGGGACCTAAATACATCATTGACAGCTATGGATAGATCATCCAAACAGAAAATAAATAAAGAAATATCAGCTCTAAATGATACATTAAATGAAACGGACACATTGACGTTTATAGAACAATTCATCCTAGAACATCAGGCTACACATTTCTTTCTAGTGCACATGGAACATTCTCAAGGATAGACCATATATTGGGACGTAAAACTAGCCTCAGCAAATTTAAGAAGATTGAAAATCATACCAAGCATATCTCTGATCATAAGTCTTTGAAATTGGATATCAACTGCGAAAAGAAAGCAGGAAAACCCACAAATATATGGAGATTGAACAACATACTTTTAAAGAATGATGGGGTCAAAGAAGAAATAAGAGGAGAGATCAAAAGATACATAGAAACAAATGACAATGAAAATACATCCTACCAAAATTTTTGGTATGCAGCAAAAGCAGTTTTAAGAGGGAAATTTATATCATTACAGGCCTATCTCAAGAAAGAAGAAAAATCCTAGATAAATAACCACACATTACACCTTAAAGAACTAGAAAAAGAAGAACTAATGAAACCCAAGGTCAAAAGGAGGAAGTAAATAATAAAAATCAGAGCAGAACTAAATGAAATAGAAAACAAAAAGACAATAGAAAAAAATTAATGCAACAAAGAGCTGGTTATTTGAAAAGATTAATAAAATTGACAAACCGCTGGCTAGACTAAGATAAAAAGAGAAAATAAACAAATAAACAACTTTTGTTTATTTTGAAAATAAACAAAATCAGAAATGAAAGAGGGGAAGTTACCATGGACGCCACAGAAATACAAAGGATCATCCAAGAATATTATGAAGGATTATGTGCCACCAAATTAAAAAACCTAGAAGAAATGGAAACGTTCTTAGAAACATATAGACTTCCTATGCTGAATCATGAAGAATTGGAAAATCTAAATACAGGCAACTCCTATATAACATGGTTCTTCTATAACACACTTTCGCTCTAACACGGTTCGAGAATTTGGGAAAACCCTCATACAACATGACACCCTAGAGACACGGTTTCACTCTAACACTGTTTGAGAATTAGAGAAATCCCCTAACAACATGGAGTGTAATTAGAGCTTTTAAGAGCAAAAGATATCTCATTTGAAATTTTTCATTCAATCATGGATGTCATATCAGAGTTGACTACAGAACTTTAAAATTTATTAAAATTTTAAATCCACAAAGTTTAGTAAAGAACTTCACAAGTACTTAGCATCCTATAACGAAATTTATAAAGAACTCTCAGCTAAAAGCAAGCAATCTAAAATAACAGATTTTGGGGAAAAAGTAAAGAATAGAAGTCAAGATAATGCTTAAGAAAGTTCACAGGATGAAGATATCTTGTCAGAAAGAAAACAACCTCGGTTAATGGTGCTTAGTAGTGATGACAGAGAAAACATTTAATATATATTAATGTTACACTTTTGGTGAATATTGCTTTAATAAAGATATTTCTCTTAATTATAAAAATATAGTAGTTTTTTTTTTTAATTTTTGGAAACTAACCTCCTTTTTTGTACTAGTTCTTTGTTTCGAATAACACGGATTTGCATAAGACAGCATTTTTAGGAACCTAACAACCATGTTATACAGGGGTTACCTTTACACGGATCACCAGTAGGAAAATTGAATCAGTCATTTGAAACCTTCCCAAAAGCAAAACTCCATGACCAGATGGCTTCACTCGTGAATTCAACCAAATATTGAAAGAGAATCTAATACCTGTCGTATTCAAACAATTCCAAAAAAAATGAAGAAGAGAGAGTCCCTAACTCATTTTATGAGGCCAACATTACCCTGATACCAAAACCTTGTAGGATAACACAAAAAAAGAAAATTACAGACCAATATCTCTGATGAATACAGATGCAAAAATCTTAAACAAAATTATAGCAAATCGAGTGCAACAATGCATTAAAAAGATTATACATCATGACCAAGTGGGGTTCATCGCAGGGGCCCAAGGATGGTTCAACATACACAAATCCATCAATGTGATACACCACATAAATAAAATAAAGGACAAAAATCATATATCAATAGATGCAGAAAAGCATTTGACAGCTACAACATCCATCTATGATTCAAACACTTATGAAAATGTGTATAGAAGAAAAATACCTCAAAATAATAAAGGCCATATATGACAAACCCTCAGCTAATCTCATAATTAATGGTGAAAAACTGAAGCCCTTTGCTCTACGTTCAGGAACATGACAGAGCTGTCCCCTATCACCTCTGCTTTTCAACATAGTATTGGAAGTTCTTGCCAGAGCAATCAGGCAAGAGAAAGAAATAAAAGACAAACAAATTGGGAATGAAGAAGTTAAATTGTCACTTTTTGTAGATGACATGATGCTATATATAGAAAACCCTAGACTCCACCAAAAAGTTATTAGAAACAATAAACAAATACAGTAAAGTTGCTGGCTACAAAATCAATGTACAAAAGTCCATTACATTCCTATATACTAACAATGATATCTCGGAAAAAGAAATAAAAACAATTCTTTGCAATGGAAAAAAAAAAAAAAAGAATAAAATACCTAGGAATAAACTTCACCAAGGATGTGAAAGACCTATATGCTGAAAACTGTAAGACATTTTTAAAACAAATTGAAGAAGACACAAAGAAATAAAAGACATTCTGTGTTCATGGATTGGAAGAATCAACATAGTTAATATGGCCATATTACCTAAAGCAATATACAGATTTAATGCAATCCCCATGGTATTTTTTAAAGAAATAAAACAAAAAATAATCAGATTTGTATGGAACCACAAAAACTCCAAATAGCCAAAGCAATTTTAAGAAAAAAGAACAACGCTGGAGGAATCACACTCCCTGACTTCAGCTTGTACTACAGGGCAACAATAATCAAAACAGTATGGTATTGGAAGAAAATCAGACACACAACCAATGGAATAGAATTGAAACTCAGAAATAACCCATATAAATATGGACAGATAATTTTCGACAAAGAAGCCAAAACCATACAACGGAGAAAAGACAGCCTCGTCAATAGATGGTGCTGGGAGAATTGGAAAACCACATGCAAAAGAATGAAACTGGACTGCTATCTGTCACCATGTACCAAAATTAACTCAAAATGGATCAAAGATCTAATCATAAAACCTGAAACAATAAACTGCATAGAAGAAAACATAGGTACTAAACTTATGGACCTTGGGTTCAAAGAGCATTTTATGAATTTGACCCCAAAATCAAGGGAAGTAAAAGCTAAAATAAATGAATGGGACTATATCAAACTAAAAAGCTTCTGCACAGCAAAAGTAACCATCAACAAAATAAAGAGGCAATCAACCAAATGGGAGAAGATTTTTGCAAACAACACCTCTGGTAAGGGGCTAATATACAAAATATAGAAGGAACACACATAACTCAACAACAACAAAAAAACAAACAATCCAATTGAAAAATGGGCAGAGGACCTGAATAGACATTTCTCCAGGGAAGACATACAAATGGCAAAGAGACATATGAAAAAATGCTCAACATCACTAATCATCAGAGAAATGCAAATAAAAACCACAATGAGCTATCACTTCACCCCAGTTAGAATGGTTATCATCAACAAGACAAATAGTAACAAATGTTGGAGAGGCTGTGGAGAAAAAGGAACCCTTATACAGTGTTGGTGGGAATGCAGATTGGTGCAGCCATTATGGAAGGCAGTGTGGAGGTTCCTCAAAAAATTAAGAATAGAATTACCATATGACCCAGCAATCCCTCTCCAGGGTACCTACACAAAAAATTCTGAAAACATTTATCCATAAAGACATGTGCTCCAATGTTCATTGTAACTTTATTTACAGTGGCCAAGACATGGAAACAACCAAAGTGTCCTTCGATAGATGAATGGATAAAGAAGTTGTGGTATATATACACAATGGAATAGTATTCTGACATAAGAAAAGATGAAATAGTACCATATGTGACAACATGGATAGACTTTGAGATTATTACGCGAGTGAAATAAATCAGACGGAAAAAGTGGAGAACCATATGATTTCACTGATACGTGGCATATAAAACTGAAAACAACAAAAGAACAAGACAAACAAATGAAGAAACAAAAACTCATAGACACAGACAATAGTTTAGTGGTCACCAGCGGGTAAGGAAGGGGGAGGGGATTCGTATATGAGGGTAAAGGGGATCCAATATATGGTGATGAAAAGAGAACTGACTCTGGGTGGGGAACACACAATGTGATATATAGATGATGTATTACAGAACTGTACACCTGAAATCTATGTAACTTTATTAACAGTTGTCACTCCAATAAACTTTAATTTTAAAAAAAGACTTCTCTCCAATTGGATTCGCCATTTGATTATCTAAACACCATCTCTTTTCCATGGCCATTCAGCAAACTACATAATGGCACAGTCATAAGGTCTCCAAATTCTCTGCATTATACTCATCCCATGAGCAGTATCAAGTCACAGACAGATGTCTTAGTATATTTTGAAATAGCAGAAATTCTGTCAGATTCAAGTCTTCAATGCTAAACTCATTGTTCAGTCAACTTTATTTTTAATTATCAAGCAAATATCTTTATATAAAGAGACAGTACTATTAAAATCAACTAGATTTATTTACTAGGAAAAAAATGATTCGTTTGGTTTTAGAAAAAAACTTTGTTCAAAACAGAAGTCTAAGGAAGCTAGATTTCTATATTCCCAGGGAATAGAAATTTGGTTATCATGGCCATCTTTGCAAAATACTGTGCTGTACTCTCTCAACACAATTTTATTTCACTTGTAACCTATGAGTTATAGAACAGATTACTGGCATTACTATTTGCATGACCCAATAAACACCAATATTTCTATTTTTCAATATTTCAGGGAAGTTCATAACAGAGTTATCACTGAGTTCAGCTGTCTAAAACCATCTTTTAAATCCCGGTTTACTAATATATATAAGATCTGATTAAAAGTCCCAATGGGACATACAAAAGTTGAGAAATCTAATTCTAATGGATTGATTTCTAACAATATTAAAGCTGATAATTCCTCCTCCCACTAATTAATAACATCAAAGTTCTCCTTCTCTTTCTAAGGGTGGGATTTCTGAAAAAAAATTCCATAATAATCTGACCCTGCTTTAAAGGATACCATTAACCAAGCAAACATTTTCACAATGCTGAACAATTAAATCTGCTACATTGCAGCTGACATTCAGAGACATGCTGGAAGAAGTTGCTCAGTAGAAATTCATTCAGTGAACTCTTGGCACACATCTCCTGAGCCTATCTTTTGAAAAGCAGAATGTGGTGCTAATGGGTCTATTATAGCAGTCATTTCAAGGAAAGGACAGAGCAGCATTACATTACTTGAAATGGTTTTCAGCTACCACATCCTTAGGGATTTATAGGAATGAATAAGAAGCTATCGTTATTGCAAACTGGAATTTTATGAGTATCTGTGCTAGTCATTTGCCCACGTACCATGTGTAATGTCGTTAGAACATTGTGTAATTGATAGTCCTGTTTTTACCATGTTGAATTCACATTTTCAGGACATTATAAATTTATGCAAGCATATTGATGGAACATAACCACTCTATCTAGAAGCAAACATTCAGATTGAATAAAATTTTATTAAAGGTAATTAAAACTGTTCTAAAGAGTTTCAACCCCAGACACTTGGATGGGTAAGCATAAGTAAATTTCATCCCTGATAGGTATTCATAGACAAATGTAACCTTTAAGAATATTGGGACATTACTTATCTTTGATGCTGGGATCGGGGGGAAAGGTAGAAGGCTCGCTCTCTGATCATTTATGTTCTTATTATGTTATGTGTCCAAATGGAGAGTAACTTAAAATGAGAATAGACACAGAAGACAGACCCTGTGGCTTTTATTGCTTTACTCTGAACATTAACTAATAGGTCAATAAATATTCTGATTTGTGGGTGGAGACTGAGTGACCGAGCCAGTTGTAAATATTTTACAGAATTTGGAGACGAACTAAAAAACCCCTTAGAATATATTTTATGTCTAAATGTCAAAAGATGTTTTTAAGAGAAAATTGTGTATGGAATTTGAGTGTCTTTTTCACATTTTATAAAAGGATATAATTTTCAGAACTGGAAAGGAATGTTATCCTGTCTAGAGGAATACTCACACTGAGATCCCATAGCCTTTTATTTAGACATTTGGACATGAGTATAACTGTCAAAGTTAAGGACTATTTATCAGAGGTTTTGTCAAGAAACAAGGCTCAACATGTATTTAGAGCAGGCTCACTTTTGAGAGTTCAGAGTACCTAAATGCCAGACAGACTCTGGAAAATCACAAGAGAGTCAAACAAACATACAGACCCTAAGCGGGTGGAGAAGAGAGTGCACTCCCGTGTCTAAGGAAAGACTAGGCGGCCTATGTGGCTGGAATAGAAAAGGTAGAGAGAGAACTGTAAGGGGGCTTCACAGGCTGTGATAAAGGCATATATTTTATTCTGGGTGGAATGGGAAGTCATCAAAGGATTTTGAAGAGTGAGATAATCTGACTTAAAATATAATATATATATGTATATATATGCATATATATGTGTGTGTATATGTATATATATATATATAAAATATTCAAAATAATAATAATTATTTACTACCTGAGTAAAAAAATATAAGCTTTCTCTCACTTAAGTCACTTACACAATAAAAATTAATTTATTTTTATTTTTTTATTGAGGTAACATTATATAAGCTTAGTAATATTATATAAATTTCAGATGCACACCATTAGTTTAGTTTGGCTGCTTTGGGTATGAAAACCTTCCTTGCATTTATCTTGAAGGAGAACGTAGAACAAAAAAAGTATAAGTGTGGGGTGAGGGAGACAAGGGCATGAAGAGTCAAGAGAACATTCGAACAATAACAAGAAGTTAGGCAGAAGTGCAGAAGGTGTGGCAGTCGGAAAGAAAATAGGCCCAGCAATATGGTAGGAGGCTGTGGTCAGCAGATCCCTTAGTAGTAGGAATCCCTGCAGAAATCTTTTAAGAAAAACTTACACCCTAAATTGTTTTCTCTGCGATGTAATGGATGCATCCATTAGCACCTGTCCCTACCTCTATAAATAACCTTCGAACAATACCTGCTGCTACTCTGTGTCTTGGATGCGCAGAGGGAATCACAGAACAGAGCCTGTGGTTCATGTTCGTGCTGTCCTTGGATGGAGAGATCAACCTAGCCGCAGAAGGACATATTAATCAGGATGAGACGGGAATTGAGAATTGGACTGGGATGCATAAATCCTTGAAACTTTCCAGAAATAATAGCAAATGTACCAGCCTTCCAATGATGTATGGAATGGAACCATGACTGATAAATTTTACAAATATTAAAGAAAAGTTTGACCCTACAATGGTGACTCAATCTGATCATAGAATTCTAGGTAACAATTTCTAGAGTAGAAATTACTCCTTATAGAAATCATATTTAAAAATTCGTATTTATGCAAGTAGGCACTAAGCTTTCAAAATTCACTAGAAATAAATCTTGGTTACTTACAATCTAATAGATTTATTTCTTTGAGCGTGAACTATTGATAGTCCTTTTTTTTTTGCTTTGAAATCTTGAAATTCAAGAGTTACCTTATTTGAACCGTCCTTGGACTCAATTTCTTATTTCTTCAATTTTCAATTTCCACTTCTACGATCAAACTCATTAACCAAAAGAGTAAATAGGGCAGCCTAATCATACCCATCAGCCTTCCAGGGTTTATCACTGTGTCACCGAAACTCAGTAGGGGCCAATCCTCTGTCACAAAGGCCAATAGATGAGCATAGAAGGCAGACATTCCTAGTAGTTAGAGAATTAAAATGTTTTATCTACCCCATTGCACTCAAATTACTTATCAGATGACCAGAAAGAGTGATTTCGTATCACACAGCCATTGAGAGTCTGGACTCCTGGCCCAGTGCTCTTTCCCAGTGTAACATGCTTCCAGGGCTGCACAACATATCCATCTGACTCCAGCTCCATGTTCCCTAGGAAGTATGCCTGGCCCCCGGGGGCAGTGCAGAGCTCTCAGATACACATCACAAAGCAGGTTTTGTTTCATAGTTGGCATTTCTGCATATAGCATTGTGCCACTCTTCTGGAAATCGATATTTCAAGGAAATACGTATGTCTCAAATACAATTAAATAATGCCAAATAAACATGACTCTTTTCAAAGACTCCATTTCATCCTATTATAGGTAGAAATACAGTATATATAATTATCAAATTCATCTTTGTAGATAATTTATTTATACCATAATATGGTTCAGAAAAATTACTTAACTATTCATAGTAGCCACACTCCATGATGGCTCCCAACGATCCCCACTGCCTGGTATTCACACGCTAGTGTCGTTCCTTCCTGTGCTGTGCACGGATGGTCTGTGTCACCCATACAATAAGGCAGAAGTGATAATATATCAATTCTGAGATTAGGTCATAAAAGACCCTGTGGCTTTCCTCTTGGTGGCTTTCTCTTACACTCTTTCACTCTTGGATCACTTGCTCTGGAGGATGCCACACAATAAACAGCCTTAAGAGAGACTCACTTAGCAAGGAACTGAAACTCCTGCCAATGACCACTTGAATGAGCTTGGAAGCAGATCCTCCAGCCCTAGTTAAAGTCTTCAGAGATGGCAGTCAATACCAGCAGCTTGCGAGGCCTTAGACACAACCACCCTGCTAAGGTACTCCCAGATTCCTGACCTCCAGAAACTGCTGCCATAATAAGTATTTGTTGGTTCAAGCTGCTAAGCCTTGACGTAATTTGTTACATAGCAAAAAGTAACAAATACACTTCTTATGTCCTTTCTTTGGCAAGTACATGCTAGGACTAAATGAAGCTTTGGCTGGGGTCTAGTATGTTACAACTCTAGGGGCAGGTATGGGGGCAGGGCACTGCTAACCTACCATTCCAAGATGTGGTCTCAAGAAACAGTATCTTGAAGAAGTTATAGATGAAAACAAAGACAATTTGAAATCAAGATGCTACTATCAAACAGGAATGGCAAAGACATAGGATAAAGGACAAAATTCAAAAGGAATGGGTGAAGGAGCCTGGGATACCTCTTTTGAGACTCTGGGATTGCCTTATGTGGTTTCTGTGCCTTTGAAAAGGGCATGCTGGAAATACTTAAAGAGGTTGCTCTGAGCAGATATTAATGTGATATTCGAGGGTTGCCATAGTCAGGACCAATCTTATCATTTCTCTTTACCACTAATACCATCTCTCAGCTTCAAATAACCGTGATGATTTCTTAACTCTATGTTTTTATGGAAGCTATGACATCCAAAAGAAATTCCCTGTCTCCTTCTATTCACATGACTCCTTGGATTGTACCTTTTTTGGGGGAGCCTGTCTGATTCCTTTTCTTCTTTGCACTCTTCCCTCAACAACACAACTCACAGGGATTGTTCCCTCCCCTTATTAAGAAATCGGCACCTGTGTCATTCACATACTGACTTCATTGTTCATGCCTATTTGCACATAAACAATTTCTAGAGAGCAGAGCCTTCCCTAATACATTATTGTTTTTCTACAAAGATCCTAATGTAGTACCATTTATTTGACAGTAGTGTGATAAATATTCATTAAATGACTAATTTAAGTTTTCTTATTGCAAAATGGGGACCTGTTTTTTGGTGGATAGTTTTAAAAAGTCAATCAAAAAAAGAAAAAAACAAAACAAAACAATTCACCACCCAACAATAACCACTCAGTATTTTTGGTGGTATAGTCTTTTGCAGATATGTGTGTGTGTTACATGCTGAGCATGTGAAATAGACTCAATATGATTATGTACATGCTTTTTGGACAATGAATAACAAAACTTTTTACTGAATGTACTATTTCTGGACTTGGAGCAAAGTCTTGGGATGTAATTTTTTTGTAGCTCCCCATTAACACCAGGTGCTCTTTGCCTATAAAAGCAATGTGTCATTTATTTCAGACCCTTTATGGGTTATTTCTATTACAAGTATAATTATGATTATAAGCAACATTCTTAGTCAGTATGAATTTCAATGTCATGTCATAAACAATACCATCTAATATAAAGGAAATAAACAGCTATCAAACTATTTCAGTGAGATTTAAATAAAGTGGTTAAAAAAGTTAAGTGGAACTCAACATCCATGCTTAACTCACCTAATTTTTCAATATTGATCATGAAAGGGTTTCTGCCCTCAGAAAATCAGTCTGCTTTCATTTTAAACACGGCTCTGTAAAGGACAGGAAATGACAGAATTTCCACTCACTTTCACTTCTAATTTTCTTTGTTTTCGTCTTTCCTTTTCTATAGTTAAAAAAAAAAAATACTCATGTGATTTACTTATTAAGTTTCCTAATCTATGAAATGGAAAAGATAATACACTCACCTAACAATATCTGGCAAATAATAAACACTTAAAAATGTTACTACATATTATATCTGTTTTGTTTTTTCACCCTAGTTGCCACACTTTTGCACGCATGCATGTGTGTGCATTTACACACATACACACACACTCACACACACACTTTCTTTAAACCAAGGAACAGAATCTTATAGGTTCCTTGATGTGTGAATTTTATCTGTGTCTAATTCTTGATTACACCAAACAAGGGTTAAGTTAAATAATTAATTAAGCAGGTAAGTATGAACTTCTCACAAATAAAGCCAACAGACTGTTGCTGTTTAATAGTAAAATGTTCATTATTTAAAAGAAAGTATAGATTAATGACCACTAAAAGTAAACAACTTAAATTGTTTAGATACTGGGTATTAATGCACGGTCAAACACTTCTAATTAATATCAGAGATACTTCTTTTGTTATTGAGAGTGAATAGTTGGGATTTATACCTTCATAATCTATAGCCGGAAACTGTATTAAAAGCCCTGACATTTGATCTTAATATTCTCCTCGTACTCTTAATAAGTGTTAAATGTGCCATGATCCTGGTCACGCATTATGACTATAAATCCCATCCGAAAATCTAAAGTCCTAATCTCTCAGTAGATTTATTACTGTCTCAGGAATCCCACAGACCATGCGACAGTTTGGACATGACTATCTTCGCCAGTCACAGCTGCAGCCAAACCGTAAATCCCCGACCATTCTCACAACTGAACATGGCGGCAGCAACTTTAGAAGTCCCAGCTGCATCTCAGTCATAAAGCTGACCTCAGACCAGCAGGGTGAGCTCTGGGAAGAACTTGGGAATCACCACTTTGGTCCTCTCTTCTCTCCTTTCTTTGCCACTTTCTTCCTTCAACGTGCCCTCTCCCAAACACACTTCTACCTCCAGAATCCTCAGGCTCTCTTTCCTCTTTTTACACTAACGTACAAAAGACAAAGCATTTTTGTAGTATTAGTTCTCCAGGTATTTACATTCATTTTGGGCCAAGCTTTAAGCAGTGGAACACATCTAGGAAAGTTAAAATTTAAGCATCAGAAATTAAAAAAAAATTTAAGCATCAGTATTAAATTACTGGTATTTTGGGGACCAAAATTCTTTGAAAACACAGCACCTAGTCCCTTAATGAGGGCATCTTATTGGCCAATATTGAATTTGAGAATGCAGTGATACGAGTCCGGTATTCTGTCTTGCATCAGCTGAATCACTCTTACAATTACAGCAGTTAGGTCAGCTTTTGTATCACTAGAGATTGGCCATAAGGACAGAAACAACTCAGGTGAGGAAACAGGTGGAGATATAAAGAAGATACAGGGTTTTCATAACAATGTCATTTCACCAATTGATGTTTAAGAAGTTACTTATTTTATAAATATAACATTCATTTAAAAAATGAGTAATTTTACCAACAATCTCACCACTCCAATACACCATTGTTTCTTGTTTCATGTATATTAATATTCACTCATCAATGTTTATTGAGAATCTTCTATGTCCCAGGTGATTTGTCATGCTCGCTTCTAATCTTTTTCATCCTTGCTTATGCAGAATTTTAAATAATCTGTAACTATAGTATACATAGATTTTTTTCCACTTACTATATTATTAGCATTTTTATGAGCTACTATTTAGAGATATGACTTAAATTTGACACACTTTTCAAAAAATAACTTTTCTTGAGATTAACCAAATGAGAGTAACCAAGTGATAGCTGGAAAATATGCCTTTCCTGGAATTAATGGGAGGCATTAAGAATGCCATAAAAGCCCTTCCCATAATTCCAAACTAGTTTACCTGGAAAATTTCCAAGGGACATCATCATTTGTTCCCAGTGCAAAGAAGAAGGCAGCTTTTATTGGATTGGAGAGACGCTAATAGCTCTCTGAGAACTTATTAGGTATAATTTATTTACATACTAGACATTAGTTATGTGTTCACAAGGTGTTTTTCAGACTTCTTTTCACAAAAGAAGGCTCTAGTGAGAAACCGTGGTTTGTTTCCAATAAAGCCTCTGGGGTTTTGCAGTCTTCCCTGTCAAGGTTCTGGTGAGTTTGATGGATTTCCTAGGCCAAACCCCTCCTTTTCTCCCCGCCCCCCACCCCACAGTCATGAGTTACTAAAGACTGAGCTGCAGTAAATGAAAGCATGCTGCATAAAGACACAGCGTTGGGAGGACTGTGAAGTGAGCAGAGGGGGAGCAAGGTACAAAGAAATAGAGAATATTAAACTTAGGAATATCCTAAGTTTACGAATCAGCCATCTTCCTATCTGTCTAAAATAAATATGATTCACAAAAGAAAGTTGTAAAATAGTATTAAAGCTCTCTTCATCCATCCTTACAATTATGAGTGAAGATAACCCAAATTTTCCTAAACGAGGCCCTGGAAACAAGGCAAAAGTGATGTGCTGGGACAGGGTGAAGAAGGAAAGCAGCGTAATCTACAACGTGAATGTCTTAGCTGCCTTTAAATACGTTTGTCAAGAAGAAGGGCAAGAGTGTGTGAATTTGTGTGCATGATGGGGTAAAGGCATAAATAGAAGAGTGGTTTAGAACGGAAGTATTTTTTCATTCTTTTTTGTTTTTTTTTGATGGCGAGGTTGTTTTGCGATAAAAGTCCATCAGTAATGAATTCTGGTTTCTTCATTATTTTGCTCAGCACTGATCTGAACACCCACCCACCGTTCTCTTTCCACAGTTCTAGCTAATGCCTCTACCTGTCCCAGTTATAGTAAGGGGACCCAGCCCCTGATATGGCTAGTGAGGGGACCCCTCAGTAGTCACAGAGAGGTACCCCGGCACAGAGTGTTCAACCCCCACTTCCTAGTCCTCCTCTTGGCCTCCACTCCTACTAGTAGCAGAATGGGCCTTAGAACAGAGGGCTTAATAACAGTTATTTATGGAAAGCTGTGATGTGCCACTCTTAGGTCCATCTAATTCTAAATGTCCTGCTCTTGCTCTTGAATTGCATATACTAGTTTTGGTCACTATTTTCTTACAGGTTACAGATTTTAAAAAAATAAATAAGGGGGGGGTAGTAAGAATTAAAGATATTTCTTTACTCAAGAATTCTTCAGCCACTTAAACTGTGGTATGCATATTTGCATATCGAAGAGAAAAGTTGTAAGGAGGGTGCCCCAAATTCCTGGACCATGCTACTTCTCCATTCTTTCCAATCCTTCCCCATCCTCTCTCCTACCTTTCCCATCCCTTTCCCCTTTCTCTTTCTCTCTCCCTCCCTCCCTCCCTCCTTAACTCTCTCTCTTTTCCTCCCTTCCTTCTCTCTCTCTCTCTCTCTTTCTCTCTCTCTCTCTCTCTCTCCTTCACTACCTCCCTCTCTCTCTTTCTCCCCCCCCCAACCCCCAGGCTCTTGAAGCACTACTAACACAAAGAACATGCCAAATACATTAAAAAAAATAGAAGTGATTTATATCAGTCTAGTACATACAAAAGACAGTAAAACCATATGAAAAATGTCTAAGGCCTATATTTTATGCCCCCTCAATGAGTTAAAACAGATAATTACATTTTAAAGTTCTTACCGAACAAAAAAGCATATTTAAAAAGAAAGAGAAAAACGACCGATCATTTCCTCATGTGGCCAAACAGGCTAAATCACTACCATTAGAAAAAGCAAAATTGATTAAGGAAATAAAAGACAGACATCTACCTTGACATATTATAAATTCATGTTATCTAATTTCAACTGAGCTTTCACTGCTACTTGGCAAACCTCCCTTTGTTGATTTCATAACACATTCTTCAGAGCAGCTGTTACAACCCTTCTGCTTTCCTGAGGTCCTGCCCTGCTTCTCCACCTCTCCCCACCTCGGTCCAACTCTCAGCAGATGATTTGCCTCCTACTCCACCCAAGAGATGAAGGGGACGTATCCAGCATAAATGCCCTCATTTGCTCTTCTTACTCCCTCATGCTCTCTCTAATTCCTAATTGACCGGCTCCTCCCTAATTTAGACCATTCTGAGCCCGCATTTCACTCCTCCTCAGGAGCCATCTCCAGCTTTTCTTTATCCTTGTGCTTTTTGCCTTTCTTTTTGCCTTCAATAGAGTCATACTTTATTCCTATATCCTCCCACTCTCTTTTTTCACTTCTGGGGAAAAAAAATATCAAGACCCTAAGTTATAATGTAAAAAATCTTTGCTTAAAGCATCCACTAGATTTTGCTGTTTACTTTTAATAGTGACCGGTTCGGGCTTCTATGTAGTGGATGTAAACAGTTGGGAAAAGGAGATTTCCCCATTTCCATATTTATGAACATCGAGAGTTTTCAACGAAGCAGAGATATAGAAATGTATCATATTTACAAGCTCAATTCAAAATTTAATTGTACAAAAAATTCGATGTCTGGTTCAACAAGTCCCTGACATTCATCCCAGCCCCATGAAATTCCTTTCTAGCAGGGTTGTCTCTGTGTTCGGGGCAGTGGGGGAAATCAGACCATCATTACCACTTTCTGAGATGTCCACCATCCAGTGTGGACTTCAGTGATTGCTTCACATGAGTCACAGCTGCAATCTTCCTCCTCCCCACCCACAGTTGGGCTCTCCTCACAGTCTCTTTCTCTCACACACACCCCATTCTGTATCTGCTGATCCCTTTGGGAGTCTGACATCCATTCTGCTCCTGCCTCATCCTGCAATATGGACAACTCATGGTTATATGACACACATCTGCCTAGACAAACCACTCAAGTTTTTCTTCGCAGGGCTCTTGTCAACTCCTTGGGTCTACCTGAAAAAGAGGCACAAGTATCTTCTGCTATAGCATCCCCCCAAATTTTTCTGGGGTTTGGTCATCCCTGCTGAACCTCAGCTTGCATGGAGCAGGGAACAGTGCTCTCCTTTCTCAGACACCCCCAGTGACGACCCTTCTCATTTGCCTTTGCCTCTTCTCCGCACCCCCAAACCTGAAGCTTCAGGAAGTTGAAAGACTTGTTCTGACTCATCAAATATCCTTTCTGCCCTAAGTTCTCTTAGGGGATAGAAATTCTGAAATTTCACTGAGCTTTTGCTGCAACATTCCTTCCCTAAGGCAATCGATACTGCAAATCTTGGATGACTAAATTACTTATTAATCTGTATAAAACACATCCTCCCACAATGTCTTTTCCCATTTACTCTAAAACCATCCATACTGATACTAGGCCTCACCTCTTGTGTTGGAGTCACCCAGTGTACAGCCCAAGGCCATTGCCACACTACTATCCAGGCTTTCCTACAGCATCACCCACCACCTTCCTGTTGAATGATACACGATTCCATGGGGCTGTACCAATATTCCTGCTTCCTGTAGTCACCACTGCTCTGCTCCCTGACACCAGCTGCTATAGAGGCTGTTTGGCACTGGAGGTGCTGCTACCATTGTTGCTCATAGAGGTGGCTTTTCAGGACTCCAAATGGGGTGGTTGCAGTGTTTCCTGCAAGTTGTAGCTCTTGCTCAAGCAGAACAGGTTTCTCACTGACACTGAATGGCCTGACCTATAAGATACTATCAAGAAAGCTTAGTTAGTATGGTGGATAACTTCCTCAATAGAAAGGAACAATGCCTTCCTAAGAGATCACTCTACTACTGCTCTTAACCCCACTGCATACTCTTCCTCCCCCACCGCCCCAAAGGTGTATTCCCATCTCGTAGTGCAAGACTTTAAAAATATGTTTTCAAAGCATGATGCTCATCTGTTCAAAGCTTTCCAATACCTCCCTACACGATTGAGAGTAAAAGCCAAATCCTCATCAAGGTCTACACAGTCCTGTGCGATCTGGTTTCCAATGATCTCTCCCAATACTCTTGCTTTTTGCTTGCTCTGCTGTAGTCTTTCTGTCTTTAACCCTGGTCCTGGAACACACTAGCATGCTCCCAACTCACAGTCTTGGTAAAGAGATTGTCTCCTTTCCCTACAATACCCTACATTCTGATGATCTGCCTGGCTCATTCCCATATTTCTTTCAAATATTTGCTCAGAGGAGATATTCTCACTGAAGCCGACCCTGGCCACTCCACTTAAAGCTGCAACCTCCAGCATTCCTTACCCTCTTCTCAGATTTATTCTTCTCTTTAGCACTTATCACCTTCCAACATACCTCATGCATTAATTATTGACCACGTTTATTGTCTGTATTCACTACAATGTAAGTTCCATAATGGCAGTGATTTTTATCAATTGTCTTTTCACTTCTTTATTTTCATTCCTCAAAATAATGCCTGGTATGTAGTACTTATACAATAAATATTTGTGCAATCAGTGATTGATGAAGTTTCTCTGGAGCTGGCTGAGAGGCAAAGAAGGTGGCATGCTTCCACTTGGTATCAGCAGAGCTCCTTCACTAAATCCTCCCAAGGAAAACACAAATCTCTGCATCTATTTTACCTCAGCAGGGATATCCCTGATTATCAATTCAGTCTGCAAAGGAACTGGTAAATGTTCATCCCCTTTTATTTCTGTGAGGGATTTGGACTGGGATTTTTCTGCCCCACAGATCTTTCATAATTTGGCTCAGTAAGCCCAGACATCCAAGCAAATCAAAGCCGTGATGTTCTTTTCTAAATTCTTAGTGTTTCCAGATGAACAGCGTCCTCCTAAGAACATTAGTGTAATAATAGGAATAAACGCCTTTCATGGAGCATCCTCTCTGTCAGTTACTACACTGGGCCCTTTATATATGTTCAATTTAATACATAGACCCACCATGTTATCTCCATGTTACATGTAAACATCAGGCTCAGAGAAGAAAATTCCATAGTTCGCAAAGCTAAGGATCCCACAGCTCAAAAACATTTCAGAAGCTTTGTGACCCCTGCAAGCTCCATGAAGACCTCTATGTTGAAAACAGAAAAGTCTTATGTCCTCACTCATTTCTATACTCTAGCAAGTTCACAAGGGCTATGGGGTGTGTCTTCAGCATCTGTCATGTACCTGCCATGTATTCCTTGTTAAATAAATACTATTAATTTCAATGAAATCAAACGTCATACCATGCAGGAACATGATATTTTGACTCAATGTAATCTACAAAGGTAATTTATTAGATGCCTAAATATGTCTTGGAATGATAAGTGATTACGGAAAATTTAGACACAAGATAATCCCCAAGAAAGTCATAAAGAAAGTTTAGATAAACTATTATAATTTGAGATGTGCCATTGTGTCATCACTGATTTTCAGCAAATAGCAAGAACCACAAAAACCCATAATTTTTTTTTATCAGCCTTGGAAAAACAGTTCATAGCAATAGATTAGAAAGTAATATCCCCATGGAAATAGTCAATATTTCAATATTTTGTTACTGCTGTTACTAATGCTCTCTGAAATAATGAGCTCATCCCAGGGGGCATGAGTGAAGAAATTATTATATTGCTATAGAATCCACTTGAATTATAGTTGACCAAGTGTTGATGTGGCTGATGTTTTTCATACTTATGTTACTTGACAATGTCTGTTGCATAATGCTGCTTTTGTCATAGTATAGCTATATCATGCCTATTTACTATATTTCTGCACCATATTCGGACATACTAGAGGTCCTGAAACATTCTGAATTTCTGGAATACAACAAAATCCTAGTAAACTCCCTGCTATAAATTTAGTTTTACCTCTGCAGTGAGCTGAATGATTTCCATGCTGGCCATCTGGATCTATGACTAGGCTTAAAATGGTTTTTAAGTAAAAATACCACACTAGCTAAAATATTTCTAAGACCCATTTTCTACTTGCTTAGAAAACAAATGCACTCAACCTAAAAGGAAAGAGATTAATTGAGTTACCACTTAATCCCTAACATTTCATTGTATTACTTACTCTTTTACATGTCCAAATGGAACTATTGTCCATCTCTGGGGAATTGTTTCTGCTAGGTATGGGACTTGGGAAGGCAGGATTCCAGGACTACTCAGCTACCCTGCATTATTAGAGAAACACAGCATTTGTGCTGGTCTCCCATTATGTATGCTAAGCCTTTTTATTTCTATTAGGGAAACTGCATTGTACTCTCAAAGAGAATCCTATCAAAGTTACTTGCATAGAGATGGAATTTTCAAATATCTAAATGACAATATCCTGCTTCCTTACCAGAAAGCTCTACTAAAGCAATTGTAATAATATACATTATTAGAGAAACTAAAACTGGATTACCATACTCTGATAAACATGCAGAGTAGTGAGGCAAAGTACCTCATCCATCAACTCCAAAGGACCTAAACATGGAGTTTGTTATTTGTTATCATACCAGCATAAGAAACAAATAATTGAACAAAATAGCTGGCAAAACAATTCTAGGTTAATACAGTTAAATGTGATACCCCAGATATCAAACTATCTCATTTTCTAACATGTTTTTATAATTGACAACTTTTAGAATTAATTTCAGAAGTCTGCATTTGCAGACCAAGATTAACTAGAAAAAGAGGTAACTACTATCTTGGCCTCAAACATCTTAGAAAGTTCAAAGCCAAGAAAGTGAATTGAAAACACAATAACTTCTCTTCGCGATAAGAAAAGTGTTATATCTCCTTATTTGTACGTGTCTATTTTAAATAAGACAGACTCAACATGGACGAATTCCAGATTAAGTCTGCCTTGCCTGAAAGTGACAGCAATGCAAACACATCCAGATCTCATTCCAGTGAGACACTTCCAGGAAGAACGAGATCCCCCCCACCAAGAGAAGCACAGTCTCTTCAAGTTTAGCAGATGAATGTAGTCCTTTCTGCCACTAGGTTTTTGGAAGGAGAGCATGTCACAAAACCTTTTGGCATTCTAACCAAGAAGCCAGCTTTCAAACAGCATTTCTTTCTTACAGTTGTTGAAAGGTGCTACTCCCCAAGCAGTAAATATCAGTGATTCATTAGCATAATGGCAAAGAAAAACAGATGACCAAGAACTGTGTGAATGGATTATTCTATTGCTGGGAGTTGCGGTAATGAATCACCATTTCCACTCAGTACTCCTCCCTTCTTCTTATGTTGGGTAGCTTCCCTTCTTGAAGGAAGACATTATGAGGAAGAGACTTTATAAGCCAGAATTGGGAAATGATGTCCTTCAGCTCTGACTCAGAAAGTTGACTTAAGAAATTTTACTACCCATACCGATATTTCAAAGTCGAGTTCAATATTTTAATTAACACTGAATGATCTATGTTTTTCTACTTCATTTTCACACAGAATATAAAGAACTAAAATTACACACACACACACACACACACACACACACACACACAGATGGTTAAGGCTAGGATGACCAGAGGTCCCTTTCATAAAATATTTTCCCTTAAAAAACACATTTTGAGACAAAGCATAAATATCTGTTTTTTGAAAATCAAACTTTTCCTTCCTTTGAAAATACATGGGCAGGAATTTCTGTTAATTAACTGGAGTAGGATGGAAGACTTTCTCCTGATCAATGATTTAAAAGCTACGTATAGCAAAGGAAAGGGAGGAAGAGAACCAAGGCTCTCCGAGATCTTAGAGAAAGAGGAGAACCTAATCCATTTAAAAACTTTCTCAGAGCCATAGCATACACCTGTATTTGCATGCCTGAAATTCCTAATTTATAGGTTTGGGGAAGGGCAACTACTAGATCAACTTCAAGACCTACATCTCCACTAATTTCACTCATGTTCTCATCCAGTAGACAATAGTATAAAGAAAGAGGAGAGTAGGAAAAATATTTTCTGTGAATGAGACGAAGTTATTGTTTTAGTTTCTGGCTTTTTTCTTTTTAACATAAAAGTTTGCACCAAGTCAAATCTAGATGTAGCATAACAGCTGGGAAGAGAGCTGAGAGGCATCAGGAACTGTACTGGAGTGAGAATCAGGAGGGTTCTATCTTACCTCAATTCTCCCCATAACTGGCTGTGCAAATTTGGCAAGGGGTTGCAGAGTCCTACTCCTTCATTCCAATTCCTACATTGGGAGGATTTGGACAAACTGAGCCAGTTCCAGTAAGTTTCCCCATTGTATGCAATTTCTACCGTGTTTCCCTGAAAATAAGATGTAGCCAGATAATCAGCTCTAATGCGTCTTTTGGAGCAAAAATTAATATAAGACCCAGTATTATATTATATTATATTGCCCTTATTTTACTATAAGACAGGGTCATATAATATAATATAATATAATATAATATAATATAATATAATATAATATAAGTCCCTGGTCTTACATTAATTTTTGCTCCAAAAGACGCATTAGAGCTGATTGTCTGGCTAGGTCTTATTTTCGGGGAAACACAGTAGCTAAATAAGACAAAGCTAAGATGAGGACACAGTGCATTCTCTCTTATCTTTCTTCACAGAAAGGAGCCAAGAAATCTGTGTTGGGGAAAACAGTTCTGGGGTTTGGTCCTGTTAGTAGCATCACTATATTCTGCCATGAGGCTTCTTATACACTTGGGAAAGAAAAAAAGGGGGGAAAGCTGTGAAGTTGATTCAAGTGAAAATGTTCCCTCCGTTAGGTACAAACACTCAAATACAGACTCATGGTGTGGTTAGTCAAAGTAAATTCTAATCACGGATTATACATTAGAATGACAATCATGATAAATTGGTAAACGTTAGCCAAGTTTTGAGATAACCAATTTTTTTTCAGTTTTCTTTAAAAGCTTTACAAATCATCACAGTTTTAACTGTAACCTTGAACAATATAGCTAAGAGCCACTATCGTAATCCCCAACATGCTTTCAGTCATTGCAATGTGTCAGGTTTTAAAAGCACTGTTCAATTTATTCTTGGTAATAACTATATAGATATCCAATAGGTAGTATCATTGTTTTCATTTTATGGATAAGGAACAAGATTCATAAACAAGAAGGACTTCGCGATTGCACAGTCATTAAAGAAAGCGCTGGCACCTGAACAGAACCACAGCCCGTCCTCTCAGAAACGGTGCTTTACTGCCTCACTCTTTATGTACAATTTCTCTGGTTCAAGTTACAGGTCTGTTTTTCAAGAACAGGAACTATTCGTACCCATTTTATGAAAAGTCATGCCTACCATATAAGCCTCTTTCATTAGTTATTTAAGACTACCTCATGCAGGGACAGCTATCAGAATTAAATAGCAAAAATTATGGCTTGCAAGGGAACAACAAATTTTATAAGTGCAAGGATAATGAACCTATAAGATTTCTCCGTGGCAAATTTTTCAAAATGCTTCACCAAACCTGAAGAGTTACATTTTGCTCATTTTCTATAAGACAGTAAAAATAGAGTAAAAAGGATGGTGTTTTAAAAGTGAACGAAAATGGGTAAATATTTTTATTTATTACTGCTTGCATGCAGTTTATGTTTAGGGTTCAGAATAATGTTGTGTTTGGTCTGTACACTCCTTTTGAGAAAATACTGTCATGCATATCAGCAGCCTCAGACCTAGATTCATCATAAAGCTTATTTAGGATCATTAGTTCCTTCTCTTCTTTTGATAATTCTCTTGGAAAATAATTTCTCTGTCTTGCATATCTGTCCTACCTTATTAGGGACCTGCTAAAACTGTTACAACTTAAAACAGTCCTGCATACTTAGTCACGCTGCTAACTGTATGAAAGACAGTAGCAGGTTAAAATCAAGCAAATATTTAAAGTATGTCCAATTTGAAGTTCTTTTGATCCTGAAATTTGGTGTGCTCAGAATTGTGGTCTGTGCAAAGCAAAGCTATTAGCTGACAAAATGAAGATGTTCAAGCATATGTTTCTATTCTCATGTTAAAATTAGAAGTGGAATTGCAGTAACTCTTTAGGCACTATCAGTTAAAGTAAACAGATGTCATTAATATGAAAAAACAATTCAATGTTTTTCTTCAGCAATATAATGAAAGTAGAACAGGATTTGAATTCATAATATACTAGCTCTAAAGAGAAAGTGTGATAGAAAAAAAGAACATGAGCTCTGGAATAACACAAGTCTGGTCTGAGCTAAAAAATATCCTAACTGGGAAAACCTATCAATCTGTTTTGTTAATATTGTTACATAACTTTTCCAAGTCTTAGTTTCCACATCTATAAAATGGGACCCATACAATTTAACCTGCAGAATATTTATAGAAATTACAGATATTGAATATGAAATGTAGCTAATTAAGTCACAACATCAATTTCCTTACCGTTCTTGTGCCTATTCAAAACAAATATGGTTAATGTCAAAAAACTAATTCGTTATGGACCAACTTTGTAAGTTCTAAAATGCTGGCAATGATAGCTGCGGAAGAGAGCCCTTGGCTAGAGTTTTTAGCTGCTATCACATTAAACACATGATTAAGTATTTAGTGCTTTCCCCTGAGAGAAACATCGATGTCTGAGATGCTTTCCCAATCCTAGGTTTCTCGCTCACTTACACCTTTTTTACATTTTCCTATTTTCCAAAATATGTGAATCTTTGATCACTAAACACCTGTTACTTTTCTCCCATCTGAGGGTGAATACTTGCAAGAGGAAATTTAAATTTCTATAGAAGAAAAATTGAAAAATGTGGTTTACATTTGTGGGCAAGTGGATTACCTGCAATGGACATCCAGGATAAGATAGACATGCCCACCCAGTCCCCTGGCACTGGTACTGACTAGACCTCCCCATGTGCGGGGCTACCACAGGATCTATATCCAACATGGGTGAGGAAAGGAAACTGCATGATCCTTGCATGCAGCTATGTCCCAGCAAGAAGAACTGGGGGAGAAATTGATTATACAATTCCTGCGACCAAACTCACCCATCAAACTAAATCTTTAAATCATCCTCTGTGGAGCAAAGTGTGCAAGGAAGTAGAGAAAGACCAGGAGAATTCCACTGCTAAAGACCCCTCCACATGAAAAGAAATCATCAAGAGTAGGAAAGAAGCACTCCCTCACCCAACATTGATAAATTTACTAACTCCTTGTTGGGACACACATTTTAGTTGAAGAACACAGACCTAAGTTACATTAAAAAAAAAAAATGACCTATTCAACTAAAAACATTTACCAGCTATGGGAACTAGGAAGTTATTCAGCATGGTAGGTGAATGACATGGTGTTAGAATGAACCATAACAACAATGGTCAGCATGACAATCACCGCTAGTACATATCGAGTCAGGAACTAAGCTCTATCTATCTTCTATCCATATTACTTAGTAAAGTATCTCAGAGCAAGCATTACTTTTCTCATTTCGTCTCTCATAGCATTTAAATAATCCACACAAAATTATACAACTTATTACAGAGTAGAGCTAGAACTTAAATCATAGTTTGTCAAAACAAAGCCTGTGGTCTAAATATCACGTATATGCAAACTTTCTGTTGTAACAGGACAAAGTCCTGGATCTTTGTTCCATTTCTCCAGGATGGGATACAAAATCAGTTCACAACTCTGATGTTCAATATATAAAAACATGGCTTCTATATGTCCAAACTGACAGGAAGAATATCTTTCTCTGAGTTTTCCTCTCCAAGGAGTCATAAAGACCCCCTAAATTAATCAATTGAACAGATTCTTCTAAGGTTACCTATTGCACTAAATCAGAAATGTCCCTTATGACCCATCTCTGTTAGAGCTGACATTTAAGCGGCACCCCCTGTTGGCCTACCTCAGTTTCTCACAATGAAGTTCTAATACTTGTAAAGAGTAGGGCCTGGTGCCATTGCTAAAACTAGCCCAGTCCAGCAGTTCGGTGCAGGACCCTGTTAGTGCAACTGCTGGCCTTGCAGTGTTTCCTCAGATGCAAAGGAGGATACAACTGTCTTTAATTTTATGCTCAGCAACAAGTGTCCATAAGTTTACCTTGTTACTGGTGTTTCTAAGTTGGATGTTTACTTACTCATTGGCATGGTTCCTCCTTAGGACATAAGGTTGCCAACAGGACAGTTGGGTCGAAGTGGACTCCAGTGGAAGCCACCTATAGAACCTTCATCTTTCCAACTCTTACTTAGTTCAGATACTGGTCCATTGTTCCTCTTTCTGTCTCTTACCCTGTTTCCCCAAAAATAAGACCTAGTTGGACAATCAGCTCTAATCGTCTTTTGGAGCAAAAATTAATATAAGACCTGGTATCATATCATATCATATCATATCATATCATATCATATCATATCATATCATATCATATCATTTCAGACCCGGTCTTATATTATAGTAAAATAAGACTGGGTCTTATACTAAGTTTTGCTCCAAAAGACGCATTAGAGCTGATTGTCCAAGTAGGTCTTATGTTGGGGGAAACACGGTATTTCAGCACCCTTGTTACTTTCTTTACCATACAACCTTTTTAAAAGATTCCTGGTCTATCCAAAACTTTTTGATAACTTACACTTCACAACAAAGTACTTCAGGTCTTGACCCCTTCCTTCCCAAAAGACCTCTGTACTCATAAAACAAATCTTTGTAGCTTTTCACCAAGAACTCCCAGGTTCCCATAGCAATGAGTAGGAAGACAGGGCATGGGGTCACCTCTCCATACTGATTGACTTAATACATCCAGACACACTCTTGCTATAAAACACTCTCTTCTTTCCCACCTCTTCTCATCTCCCAAACACTGCATCACTCCAAAATAAGTGTGTGTTCTACATTATCTAAATGGAATCTACGTATTTGTTCTCTGATATCATATACATAGTATATGTCTTCAATATATAAATTTGTATTGATCATCTTACCTTTCCATCTAGTTTGAAAGGTAATATCTTTTCTCTAAAATTAATCCTACTATCTAGATCCTGCTCTTTCCTAATTGCTGAGGGAACTCACTTCTTCTTTCTCTAATTGAATGCACTCCTTCAAAGATCCTTTTCTTGTTTGCATTTTTAATAGCATGCTTGTATTTAACATCATCTCCCATATTCACATCCATGCCCTATCATTTCTCTGTCATGTTTCTAGAAGGCATTGTCTCCATCTACACTTACTTGTATTGATTTTATGTCTTCATTTTTCCATTTCTTCTGAACTTATTTGCAATCTACTTCCTCTAAATGAACCTCTATCTCTAAGGTTAAGAATGGCTTTCTTCTCACCAAATCTAATATTCTTTCCCCAGCACTTTTCTTCTGTCCCTCCTTATAACTGATATTTATTCTTTAACTTCCACAACTGATGTGGCCTTGAACTTTGTCATTTGCTCTTATTTTCTGTACTATTTCCATGAGAAACATTACCCACTTCATAGATTGAATGATGCCTGATTCTCAAATCTCTATCAAGGCTCTTATGTCTCTGGCAACTTTGAGCCTTTTCTCCCCAGCATCCATCTCACAATTTGAATGCTCCATGAACTCAGTATGTCTAAATTAGATTCACTTCTATCCCCTTTCCACCTCTATACCCCAAACTCCTCATTTCAGAGATGACATTAAAAATCTTAGATTTATATTTTATTCTTATCTTCATTTCATGTCTCATAATCAATCAGTCATCAAATTCTGTAAACATATTCATCAAAATGTCTAAGTTGCATCCTTTCATTTTAATCCAAACACTCACAGCTTTTTGCCAGACTTAGTGCCATTACTTCACAACTGGTCGATCTAATTTCGGTCTTCCTTTCTTCTACATCCTGAACACTGCATTCAGTTCAGTTTTCTAATACATGACAGTCATATTTCACACTTATAAAATAAAATAAAATAAAATAAAATAAAATAAAATAAATTTTCTTATCCTGGCTCTTTAGCTTATGAAAAAGTGATTGCACTTACTTCTTCCAATATCTATTGTTTTGAAGTGCAAAATTCTCTCCAGTTATGTTTTCTTACCACTTTCCCCAATTTTTGCCTAATATTCCCCTCCCACCACCATCATAAACAAATATTTCATGTTCAATGTCGTCCCAAGTTTTTGTAATTATTTTACCAAAATTGGAAATAGTATATCAAAACGTTATTCAAAACAAACCTCTCCTTCAAACCATTTTTACCTCTATTGCCTCATCCCCTAACTTGTTTAACAGTTGTCAGTCACACCATAAGCTTTGTGCCCATACCAGGGTGGTTATTCACTGAAAAAAATAAAACTGTGTTTCTTCTTAATTTATAATATTTAGATCACTGTCCATTTAATTCACAGTCTTCCCGACTTAAAATTTTATTTTAGTTACTCAGATGAAATCATGACTTGCCTCACTGAAGCACCTCGAGAATTCATTCATCTCTCTTTAACTTGTTTATGCTAAAGCACCCTTATTACAAAACTATAAGGGCAGTCATTGGGAAGAGGGAAGCAAAGCATGAAATGAGGCAGCATATGGTAACTACTTGAATCGTAAACCTCAGAATCAACACGACTATGTTTAAATACACAGGGCTATAGAATTTTACAGAATGAAGGGAAGCAATTCAGCAGGAATTTCCTGGGCATGTACTATGTGAAGTAGTCTACAATTTTTAGTGACACAAGGTCCTTGGCTTTGTGGAATGAATAGTTAAATACATGGATTTATTTCTTTTGCAATGACACACACATCATCAATATTTTAAAAATTATCTAAAACTTGAAATAAGTCAAATATAATTAATAATGTTGTGAAGATTTTGTAGGGTGTCAGATGGGCATTTGTCTTATTAGGGAGACCACTTCATGGATGGTGTAGATGCCTGACTACTGCACTGTACATCTAAAGCTGAATAATTTTGAATGTCAACTATAATTTATATATAATTTACATGTATAATTATAATATATATGTATAATATATATAGTCACAGGATGTAGAGTACAACATAGGGAATAGAGTCAATGGTATTGTAATAGCTATATGTGATATCAGAGGGGTAGTAGATTGGGGGAAGAGGTTTATCACTTTGTGAGGGGTATAAATGTCTAACTATTACATTGTCTTGTATATCTGAAACTAATAAAAAACAGTTAACAAAAAAACTTGAATAAGTCATGTAGAAGGGGGGACACCCTGTTAATGTCACACTAGAACACATTTAAAGGTGCAATCAAGAATTATTTAATTGTCTAGGTTAAACTTGCTATTTGTCTTTGTTTAACTTGCTATTATATGTGAATAAAAGTCAGTTGTTGTGAAGGTACATGATTTCTGTCCTGTAGCAAGGATACCCACAGAGGTTAGTTTTACTGTCCTGTAGGACATTAGCCATTTTTTGTAGCTAACCTAGCAATCTTATTTTAACTTAATCTCCTTTAAATGTTCTTATAATTAGTTATTCCCATGAACAAATATGTTCATTCCATATCTGTATGACAGTGACAACTAAAACCAACATAATTTCCTGCCTCTCCTTTCCTTAAACACAAGGAAAAGGTGTTTATTCTGTACGTGTTAACACTGTGACCAAGTTTAAAAAAAAAAAATTCTGTATGCTCAATGAAACATATACACTCCCAGAAGATAAGAAACTGTAAACCACTGAAAAGAGTATATGTATTAAAGCTAATAGCTGGCTTATCAAGATTTTCTTCAAAATCTTTGCTTTGCTGTCTTCCCCAATCCAAAATTATTACATATAAACTCTGCACAATCCTAGGCAGTTCCCTGCCTTATAAACTTCATCCTAAAATTACCCTTCTCAGGATATAAAACCTTAAAAATACTCTTACTTAATTTTCCCTATTTTGAGATCCTACTGTTGAATTCTCCAAAATGGCACCAAACAATAAATTAATGAAGCAAAGTTTATTAAAACTATAGTAAAGCAGTATATCATGTTAGCAGTGTCCCAGAAGAGGGGATTTAGGGGGAGAGGTGTATAGATTTTTGACTTCTGAGTTCAACTGGTTTAATTAAGGTGGGTCTTTCAAGGTTTTTTAAGAAGAGTAAAAAATGCAAAGGGAATAAGTAAAGTTTGTAATAGTTTGGGGTTGGTGGATGCCGTGAGATAAAGGTCTTGAAGTGAATCATCATTAAGTAAATTGCTATTTGAAAAGTGAGCTGTTCACCCAGATGAGCGGACTAGTATCTCAGAAAATTTGATTTACATGAATTTCCTGAAGCAAACAGTGGAAGTATTTATTGATTTTTGGTCTTATCTTTCCAGAGCAAAGATTTCTTGGAACAACAGCATATTGGCACAGGTCATCTCAGTACTGAGTGCTAACAGCTGTGTCTTGATGTCGACGGTCTCCTTTCTCCCTCAGACTTGGTCAAGTTGGTATTCACTATAACTACAATAAGTCTAATAAATCAAGCTTTGTTAGCTCAATTAATGTACTATTCTTTTTGTCTCGGAGAAATTAACAGTCAACAAGAGCTATATTTTTAACTCAAAGAAAGTTAATGCTTTCAAATCTAGGTCAAATTTAAAGTCTATCTTTAAATAGGTGACCAACAAACAATTGCTGAAAGAAAAGACATTTTATGACATAAAATATAATAAAATTATTCTATTAAAAAGTGAGGAAGCTATATATTTTTATTTGGTTCTCTAAAGATATCATTACTGAAATACTTCTATCATTTTAATGGCAAAGTTTAGCTCCTACACACACACACACACACACACACACACACACACACACATAGTATATGCTGGTAGCTTACAAAGAAATTCCTTAAGTATTATGTGTCATTAGAAAAGAGTTCCACTGTTGTGATGGTTTGGTTAATTGTATGTGTCAACTTAACTGGGTTGAAGGATGCCCAGATAGGTGGTAAAACATTATTTCTAGATGTGTCTGTGAGGATCTTTCTAGAAGAGATTACCATTTCAATCCACAGACTGAGTAGAGAAGGTCTCCCTCATCAACACAGCTAAGTACCATCCAATCCATTGAAGGCTAAAGAGAACAAAAAGGCAGAGGAAGGACAAATTTGCTCTCTGCATGAGCTGGAACATCCATCTGCTCCAGTCCTCAGACACTGGACTCCTGGTCCTCAGGCCTTCAGATGCAGACTGCTCCTTAACCCATAGGACAAGTACCAGGCCTTGGGACACTCCAAAATTATGTCTGATGTCCCATCATTGGCTCACCTGATTCTCAGGCCTTTGGGTTTGGACTGCAACACCACCATCAGCTTTCCTGGGCCTCCAGCTTGCAAATTGCAGAACATGGGACTTCTCAGCCTCCATAATTGTGTAAGCAAATCCCTCATAATAAATCTCCATATATATCCTACTGATTCTGTTTCTTCGGAGAACCCTAATACAATTGTCAAACAAATTTGAGAAATGATCATTCTATTGTAGACCCACAGTTCACAATGCTATATAAAAAGAACTGAGAAGCTTTGTATTAAAGGACCAGTTCAACTTTTACACAGCATTTCCAAAATTTGGCCACAGAACTCTTCATTTTTATCAACTTTAACGGTCTAGAGGACTGGGTTCAAATAACATTTAGGTGAAATACCTGGTGATCTTGAACTTGTTCTTATTTCTGTTATGAGCTCAGAGGCACAGAAATAGTCAAAGTTGTTATTGCCAGCCACACATATAATACTTAAATACTTGATGATAATTATGATTATTTTAATAAGTAATTAACTCAGAAATATGGCTATCCTCTAAAATATGTACAATACCATAAATCCAATTATTTTAATAATTTTCATCATTACTGGTTTACTTCAGCTCAGTTTTTACACAAAGTTCTACCTACAGCTTGTGTTTATAAGATTCAAGGGAGAATATTTTAGGGTCAATCATTTTTGGAAGTAAATTGGTTTTCTGAAATAGCTACTAAATAGCCATTTTCTACTACTTGCTATTGAATTATATCTTGCTAAAACTTGCGGACTAAAAGCTATACATGAGTGGCCAGCAGCCAGCATGAGCAGCCATGGGCTGCTGTGGGAAGCTGACCAATGACCGGCGACCGACTGCCTCAGCAAGGGGGGGGGGGGCACAAGGCTCATAATACCAGCATGGGCCAGGGAGCTTTGTCCTACACAACTAGACTGAGAAACAACAGCTTGAACCAGAGTTGGGGGTGGGTGGAGGCGGAAGAAGGGGAAATAAATAAATACTATAAAGTGCATTGAAGAATAAAACTAGTGGCCTTTCTTTACAAATTGTTGCAGCAAAAATAATCAAGATGTTTTATAATTTGGGGATAATCAATACTCTGCAATTATTTTTAATGGTTCCCAATAATGTAAAATAAAATTGGAACTGTAGCTCCCATTCGTTATTCCATAGAATACCAAAGCAGTATGAATTTTTCAAACTTTAAAAAAATTATTCCAAATTTTGGAGATGCTGAGGCATTGATGTTGCCATTTTATAATATGCCCATGAACATAGTTTTCAAAAATACTATTAATGCAGTCCTTTGAATTATTTGTAGGGAAGCACGAGTCTTGCTAATGGAAATAACTTCATGAGGATAACAAGTAGGTTTTACTGGCAGTTTGAATTTGAGAATGATTTTTTTTTTTTTTTATATAGGATCAGGCCTCTTTCTGTCTTTTTAGAGAGGGTTAATATTCTAATGCTCTATGAGTACTTTCAATTGTACTCTAGGAGAAAAGGGTGAAAATAATAGATAGACGGAGCTAAAATCTGAGCAAAGATGAGAGTCAATTCCTTGGGCCTCCCCCCTCAGCACCACCTTGAGAACAAAAGTAAGATTTTCAGCTAAGTTTGCCTACATCCTGGCAGAAGTCTCCTCATAAATGCTGATAACATTGCTACCCGTTTCTCAAAAGGACCTGTGGATCATCTTTCCAAGAAAGCAGTTGTGCAAAATACAAAATGGAAAGAAAGCTAGTTGATTCTGTTACCCTACTGGAATTACATGTAAAATGAGAGAAACACACCCAGATACACACACACACACACACACACACACACACACACACACACACACTCCCAGTATTACTGTGCCTTATGAACTTTAAGTACAAATTGAATATTCAAAGGAAAAAGACTCAAACGTTTTTAATTGTTCTAATTTTTTCTTGCATATTGTACCCATGGATAGTAGGGTATGGATGCATTTTAGCTTATCTAAAAGTCTCCAAGTACCTGGGGAGGATTTTTTTTTTCCCAGTTGGTTGGTTTGGTTTTGCTTTTGCCTTTTTCACTTGAAATATCTAGGCAGTGATTAATAGAGAAGGAGATTTCACTGGAATTTGGATGAGGTTTTCAAAAAGGCACATAGACACTTCAGAATTTATAAAAGCCCAAAGTGTGGCAATGTCCCTCCAGGCTTAAGGGTAACTCATAATTAGTCAACTATTAATCATAAAGGAGACCTCATTCTCTCCCTAAATGAGCTTTACACTTTAGGCTCTGTTTTCTTGCCTGTAAAGAAATGTGGGAGTCAAGGCCCAAAAGGGCAGCAAAGGATGCAGCATATTCTTACTGAGACACGAATCACTTTAGTATGTCCTTTAAAGCAATGGACTTAAAGCATTATAAAGCACTGTATCAAGTTACAGCAAAGGTTAGAAGATATTAAACTGAGTAAAACAATGACAGAAGGTACATAAATGTGAAGTTGCTAAAAGTAAAATGGCTTAGCAGGGATTACAGGTTGATTGTAAATATAGGTAGTGATACAACAGCAAAAATTTCCACTTCTCACTGGAATCGCGCTGCACTCCCTATTTGAAATGGTCTTTTAGGGCAGAAAGAGGTCAATGACAATGGTTACTTGGTATTAAACAGCAGCATCTTCAAATCCAGGACCTCACAAAAGTATAAACTTCTCTTAAAATAAGCTCCAAGAGAAAATCTATTTTATGTTCACCCAATGTGAGAAAATGAGTGCTAGCAAGATAAGTTTGAATTCATGGTCTCTATGTCATTTAAAGTCAGTTAATGAATATTGAGACAGGTTACAAAACAACAGTCGCTGTTTGTTTTTAAGGATGAAATACTGCATATAAAAACTCACTTATCTTGCATAGTCAGAGATTAGATTTTCCAAATAAGCAGATTTCACAATAGTTTTTGAGTCAAGCTTTTAATTATTCTTCACAAAATTTAGTGGGAAATACTTTTAAAATGGTTACACTTTCCCTGTCTTACTAAACAAATAAACATAACAATCTTTTGTGGGTGGCTCAGGTTCATTAAAAGCAACAATTGTAATGCAGTGCTGGAATACTGCTACTACCCTCGGTACTACTGAGGTAGGCAAGATCATTACTCTTAAACTAACTGTGTCAAGATTGATTCACTTTCATTTACTGTGACTATTTTAACCGTTTTTTTTTTTAATCCTTCTTGTCAGTCTATTAGCTCTCACTCTAACAATCCCCTTTACTCTTTTTCTCCCTGAGTTTGCCCCATCGAATCTGTAGCTAATCAAAACTGTCACAATGTTGTCTGTGTTGAAAAAAAAATGACCTGTATTTTATGAATGAAAGGCTAGGGAGTTCCTCTATGAATAAAGTAAAAAGGTCCATGAGCTTAAACTGAAGTACATATCTTTTATCCCTTGCAGGTCTTTTTTTAATTTCTTTTTAATTCCATCTGGTTTTACATCTGTGTTCACTGGTTAAGTAATGTACCAGGTAAGTTACTTTCAGTCTCATGAGTTATTATTATCTCTATTTTTAAAAAAGCAGAATCTTACATACTCATTGCATTATATAACTTATTTTTTTCTTGATCTCTTATCAGAGAAGATCAGACATCTCTTAGAAAAAAAAATGTGGTTTACCTGGTTTATAGTAGACTCTATAAATACGATACTGAATGAATGCATGGTATGCTGATATTTTACATATGTGTGTGTGTGTGTGTGTGTGTGTATTGCTTGTCATGAGTGGGCAATTTTAACTAGAATGTAAACATGGGAATTCCTATTATTATTATGTCATTCATATTAAGCATAATACAAAACCAGGATTTTCCCCCATTTAATTCTTTTTTGTCAAAGATTAGAGATATCTTTCTTTCTGCCTTACGTTTTCTGAATTCTCATCTCTATTTTCTTTCTAAGCAAACTCTTCATCCTAACCTTCCATGCCTGTGTCCCTTCACCAAATGTTTTCTGCTATAAAAAAAAAAAAAAAAAGCCTTAAAATGACCCTAGTGTTTGAATGTAGGCCCAAAACATACCATGTGGTAACTCAAGAGGATGTGACAATTTCTTCCCCATGCCCAACTGCCCTCGTCTCCAGACACCGAGGAGGCTGACTGTAATAGCACCTCCGTGTAGGTGGTGGTGTCTATTAAGACATCACATGGAGAACAGGTGGTTACAAGCTAATCTGCCATGACTGCTCAGCGTGACTTTGTCATCACCAGCTACACGGGGTCATTAATCTTACTTTGGGAACCAACTGCAAAGCATCCCATTCCTGGGACTGTCACTTAGTGAATTTCTCAGAGTTCCTCAGAAGAAAATAATCAGATTCAATCAATAATGGGGACTTGAAAAAAATAAAAAAACCTGAAGCTTAGAGATTCCTGTATTATATCAGAATCAGAACTGATAAACGATTGCCCTATCTTTATTTCATTGGGCAATCATCAATGGGTCTATAAAAAAAAAAAGTTCAATCAGAGATGTTCCTCAGAATTAGAGAAAGGGAAGAACACATTCTCCATATTTAGAAATATATTAATCTCACCCATTTCTTTCTGATTACTTATTAGAAAAAAAACTATTTTACCTGACATATAGGAAGTACCCAAAATAGTTATTGAATGAATGAATGATATGCTGATACCTGATCGAAATTTTAAGAAGCTGTATTTGCACTTGGATAGTGCCAAAGAATTTCTCACAATCAGAGACTGGTGCTCTGGTATCGCTATGGTAAGGCTTAATTCCATTATGAAATAATCACCAGCATAGCTGACAGATCAACTCCATTTTACCTTAATTGGCTTTTCTCTGACAAGGCTTTAAATCTCCACTTAAAAACTTTAAAATTTATTCTTTCTAAATTCAGGGAGTGGGGGTTAGGATGCTGCAATAAAAATCAGAGAGACAGAGAGACAGAAAGAGAATGAGAGACACAGACAGAGACAGAAACAGAGACAGAGACAGAGAGAGACTCCATGCTCCTAGAGTTTGACTCAGTTGCTGTTCCAAGGGGTGAAAATGAAGAGGAGGCCAGGGGAGTGCTGCGCTCAAGAGTCTCTCCCTCCATGTTGTGTGCAAATCGTTCACCATGGTACAAATTAAAACAAAGGTAATTGATTCTATTTCTATCAGTATTTATTAACCCTCAAATATTTGTCAAGCATTTCATCAGCTTTTCAAAGTCTAGATCATCTCAAGTAAGCCTGTTTCTCCCAGCACATAATTCTTTCATCTTTTAGAATGGCTATCCACCTGGATGACTTGCTCCTTGTTTTTTGACTTCCTATATTTAAACAAGAGGGAGGAAATAGGAAAAGTGAATCCATTTCCTTTTCTTTTACCCAAGTATTCTGTTCTTCTTTAGAATCCTGCTTCAAAAATATCTCTTGACTCTTAAGATTTTTTTCTTCTAGAAAGGAAAGGTATCTCATGTTTATTTGGTTAAACAATTGGAGCAGAATGTACATACTGTACTCAGACTAACCATCTCTCAGATGGGAAAATTTAGTTTCTGTAAAACAACCTAAGATAAGCCCCATTTGGCTCTCTCCTCCAGGTTAGATTATCCACTGATGGTAAAGAAGAGAGATCATAGGAGAGCTTAAAATGGTAATTACTAGTCAAATAACTTTAATCCAGATGAGAAATGTCTTCCCTCTCCACTCAGTTCTGAAGGAAACTTTAAGGTTTATTCAGGTATACATAAAAATCATACTTTCAGATACTATCATATTTATCTTTTCCCTCCACAAATGAGGGTAGAACGGTCTATGAGAGAAGGCATTTATCTTTGGTAAAGAGTTATTTGCAGTGATCAATAATTAGTGACTTATGATTTAGTAAACATCAGCCATCAGCTAGAAATGTTTGCAACAGCCCATATTCTGCTCAGTCGGTCATTATTCTGTATTCTCTTTCTCCAAAGAATCAGTTTAATCACAGTGGTGTGATGATGCTAAGGAATAGTTTAAGACCATTAGAGACTGTATTTATTGTACAGAGAACACACCCCACACATATATAAGCCATGCCCAGCACTAAACCGTAAAATTAGTGTTAGGAATTGCAACAAGTTTCTGATTTTTCCCATAGAGACTTTTAAAAAAATATATCATATATAAAATTATATTCAGAAAAGATGTGGTGTTCTCATTGGCTGAGCCTTATCCACAGACTTTACCAGCCTCTTGGGTGTTCCAGAATGACAATGTCTCATACATTAATATGGCAGTAGCACCAGACTTTAGCATGTAATCTGTTTCCTTTCTTCCCATCTTCTTGAATATTTCAATTAGCAATTATTTTAATAGACACATCGGAACCACCTAATAGAAGCATACTCTGGCAATACATATGGAAAGGAACTGTGTGCCACTGAATAAAGACACTCAAACACACCGGGGAAACTGCTTCCGCTCGCCCTTTCTGCCATTCTACTGCTGCTTTGGAAACCAGTAGAGAGGAGAGTCAGCTTCAGGTTGCACTGAAGTCACAGCAAAGCAGCAGTCCTTCCATGTTAGCAATTCTCCTGATGCCAGTGGCACGAGTAATGGTGCCACTGCCTGCATAGGTGTATCCCTAAAATCTCTCAGAAACAAATTTTGGGTGGGTGGCTACAGTTCACTTCCCTACAGCAAAAACTGCCTGCTGCTGTGTTTATTTGGTATGTGGGATCACAGAATATTATTTTCAGGAAGGACCTGAAAGTTCATTTTGCCCAACCTGTATTTTTATTTTGCAGAAAATTTATGTTATTATTCAAGTAATACATTTATACTGTAGAAAGATTATGTCATCAAGCAAAAAGAAAAAAAAGTAAAGTCACCCTAAATTCAACTCTTAAATATATATATAGATGTGTGTGTCTACACACACACACACACACACACAGTCCAAAAGAAAATTCAGAGAGTTTTACTTGATATGAATATTTTGAGCAAGAAACAAATTGTCCGTGATCAAGGAATCTTCCAACTCAGTATGAAGCTCAGAGGCCTGATGTTATAAGATGGTTTATATAAAGAGAGAATGATTAACCTTAACAATGGCTGATTATTACAATGGGGGTTTCCAGGCAGCAGGGGATTGGTGAAAAGTGATTATCTACCATGTTTCTCCGAAAATAAGACTTAGCCAGACCATCAGCTCTCACGCGTTTTTTGGAGGAAAAATTAATATAAGACCCGGTATTATATTATATTATATTATATTATATTATATTATATTATATTATATTATATTATATTACATAAGACCGGGTCTTATAGTAAAATAAGACCGGGTCTTATATTAATTTTAGCTCTAAAAGACACATTCAAGCTGATGGTCCGGCTAGGTCTTATTTTCGGGGAAAAGGGTAGTACCATTTTAGGAAGACAACTTAGGCTTCATTTATGATTATCAGAGGCATTTGTAAGGAATAATATAAGTTAAATTTCACTTACATTCATAAAATAAACTAGATTAAATTTTGCTTATGTGGCTTAACTGGTTTTGTCTGCTCAGGGGATCTTCAAGCCTAGTCTCCATTTTATTATATTTTAACAACCCCTCCCTTTCGGTCACTCTCTAGACAGTGATCAAATAGTAAAGCATTACTCCTGGGTGCCACTGGTGATGTAGTTGCTGGGACGGATGGTCATGTAGTCACTGTTACTAAGGCATTGTCATGCAGAGACTCTGGTCTTGCTCCCCAAACAAGAACGAAGGACATGGTGAGACCAAAAAGGAACACCAACGGATCCACAGATAGGGGAGTCATAGCAATATATTCTCGCTGGCGGCTGGGATGGAGACACAGGAAGCAGGAGCCACACGATCCGCAATCCACCATCCGTTTCTCTGCTAACCAACCAACAACCAACCCCCTAACATAGCCACAGCAGTTATATTAGTGGCTAATGGCTAACCAGTAACAGATGATGGCCACCCAGCCACAGTGGATGGTCATCTGATTACAGATGATGGCCATCTAATAACCGAGCCAACACCTTTCCATGTGAGGCTGAGAGCCTGGAAACTGCTCCCTGGGACTCTGTCCCCACAGGCGTATTCTTCAAAATATCTCTATATATGTAGATATATATAGATATATAATAGAGTTTATATATAAACTACATTTATATGTAAATGTAGTTTATATATGTATGTGTATCTAGAGACACACACACACACACACATATATATATGTAAAATACACTTTATTTTCAAAAAAATAGGATCATATCACATACTTACTTTTAACCCACTTAATCCCAGCTCTCCCACTTACTAGCTATGCGTCATTACCTAACCATTCTGTCTTAATTTCTTCATCTATAAAAAGGGCATTGAAAAATAATCCTTATAGTATCGTAGGCTTGTTAGAAAGATTTAATGAATTGACACATGTGAAACACTTAAAAAAAGTAACCCATAAACAAACTAGCCAATAAATGTTAGTTATTATTATATGACAACTTATTGAACACTACCTTATTATTTTTTATGTAAGCTATAGCCAGTTAATCCCTTCATTATGCCAGATGAGAACTCTAAACCCAAAGAGGTTAACTGCTGTGACAACTTGACATTGTCAGGCAGAACCAGGATGCCAGGACTCATCTCAGTACTGCCCCCTTCCTACGAACAACAGGACAGTTTGTAGCAAGAACTAACATGGAGAGTGCTTCCAAGATGCAAGGTCCTGTGCTGGGAACTTTGCATCCATTAATTCATGCAGTCCTTACAAACAACGTTTAAAAAGGCAATTGCTATTATGATTCTAATCTTATCCATGAAGAAACTGGAACACATACAAATTACAAGTTGCCAAATTTCCCAAGGTGTCACAATTAGCAAGTGGTAAAGACCCATGTGAATTCAGGTCTTCTGACTCCAAAGTCCTTGCCTTGAAACTCTATCTGGTGATGTATCACATGAGAATTTCTTCATACTATTGGTGATACGCCCTTAAATCTCTACAGGTTATTAGGATTACAAAGGTCATTAAGACAGCATATTTCCCTAATGACCTAACTCATTTTAAAGGGACTTAAGCACCACAAAGAATCCAGCGGCCTGACATTCAAAGATGTAACTCAATTCACCAAGGGTACTTACATTTCTACTCTCCGCCTCACAGTTTCTCAGGCACATTTACAGCATGAAAATCCCCCTCTGTGCTGGTATCCCACTCAGTATACCTGTCTTCCTTATGAAAAAAAAACAAAAAAACAAAAAAACAAACAGTTGTTTTCAGGTGGGTTTTGAAAACTGCTTCAGTAACAAGAGTAGAACGTTGAGATCGCCAAGTTCTCCTTCAATGTTTCAGAAGCCAAGTTCTCCTTCAATGTTTCAGAAGGCATTACGGTGTATGTCAGGATTAACCTGGCTATGTTCTCCCAAGGGTATGGAATACATTTGCAACAATGTAGAAAAGAACAGACATGCTGAAAATATTGAATGGATTTGTTTATGAGCCAGGACAGAAAGTCATATTTCCCCTTTTGAATAAGGAAAGTTCCTAGGAAATCTTTTGTGTTTTAACATGAAATTATCCATCCTTTCAACTTTTTGCTGCTCTCACATATTCCTCACTTGTATTTAATAGTGAGTCATGCCTGCAGCAATCTAAGTTTTGTCTTGCTTCATTGTAACCACCTGTTTTCTCATCAGCTCAATTGACAAAAAAAACTTCAAGTCGAACTACAGTATAAGTTTTTACTGATTTTTGTATCCAGACAAAAGCCTTGAAATGAATGTTGGAAAACTATAGCCACATATTTCACCCCAACATAAAGGAAACCTAGGTTTGAACATTCAAAAGGAAAACTCTGTACGTAAATGTAGAATTCCATACGTTCATTTCATAGGTCATTTACAAAAAGTTTACAGAATATTTTATCTTTATATACCGACAGATGTTTCCCTTTTTTAGGAGAATATATGCTTTTGCTTGGGGGTTTTACTGAGAGAAGATGCCACTTACAGTAAATGATGACTCCAAGGAAGAAAACGAAATAATCAGGATTTGTAAAGTAAAATAACAGCCATTCTGCTCATCAATTCACCCAATTAACTCTAGAATCTACCAGCAATAGCTCTGAGGGTTAAGAGGTTAAGAGTATGCTGGAGCCTATCAGGTAGGCAAGTCAGATTCATCAGAGCTGGGTAATATTACTTCTTCCAACTGGGAAGACTAAATAAATGCAGTTATGTATTTAAATGCATAAATAGTGCTGCACATAGTAGATGCCAAATAAAAGTTAATTAACTTTTCCCAAAAATTTTATCTTAAAGGGATTCACAGAATTTTTTGTAAAGCTAGTAAATGATGTGGATATTCTTTTCAGAATATACCTAGAAGTACTTGCATCTCAAAACTTTACCATGGAAGGGGTAGGAGACACAGACCTCCCAAACGTGTCCAAGCAACAGTGAGTACAACTTCCAGAGTCCACAGATAAGAAGGAACAAACCACTCCCTTTAGGAAGCCTTCCCCCAAATAATGCTATTCTTTCCATATCCCTATCATGGGAATTAACATTCTCATTCCACACTGCAAACATTCTCTATAGTCTATTGAACAATTAGAAACACTGAAATGTGCTAACAAAGTTGCTGCATTAAGTTTAAAATGCCATTTGAGTTTCAATTAAATTCAAGAAATAGCAATTGGGTATCACTAATAAAATTGTACTTGGGGGTCTTCTCAAAATTCTTTTAGTCCAAGATTCTGAGATATATATATATATATATATATATATATATATATATATATATATATATGAAACCTTAAACAATTAGCCAGATATTTCTCCAGCAAAACAGATTTATTCAGGAACGACAAAGAATTGCAATATGGGACACATGATCTAATGGCAAACCACGCACAAGCCCAGAAACATAAAGAAGGGGAATGCTCTTTTATAGACTCAGGAAGGGGTATTGTAACAAAAAGTCCATTGGAGTAAACTGAAAGTTTGAAGTATACTGACTTTTCAGTGGCTGAGCTATAGCAGTCTCCCATTGGGTGAGCTGTTACTGGGCAAGGAGAAGTCATTTTTTCCTTCCCCTGAGGTAGTAATGTAGTATCATTTCCTGTCAAAGATGCAATGTAAATCTTTTCCTGTTGGGGTCAGCAATGCATATTGAGTTACTCACGTGTGAGACTTCTCTCTTACCTGACTCAATTTTAAATGAGGTTTCTGGTTATTAATTTGTGCATCTTTATTTTATATATATTTACAAATGTGTCTTGCTGGTCTTAGATATTATCTCTTTTCATTATAATTTGTTTAAGCATGTAAGATGTTGAAAATTCAGATCTAGCTCATTAGCTCTTTTTTTATCATTAGATCTAATAGATCACATGAGTTTAAAAACAACTAAATTCACAAATATGTGTAGTGTCAGGTGGGTACTAGATTAATCAGGGGGATCAATGCATAAATTATATAAATGTCTAACCACTATGCTGTACATCTGTAACTAATATAAAATAATACTGAATGTCAACTACAACTGAAAAGAAAAACAAAAATAAAATTAAAAAACTAAACTCAAGAGACATATGAGTATATGGAGCAGCACTGCAATTTTTACTTGAGTCTGGACATGTACATTAGTGCTTATAAAAAGTTAACTTGGAACTCTTCAACTCTCAAATACTTAGAATTGCCAGTGAATCAAACAAAAAAATCTCAGCAAGCTTATGTAGGATTTCCCATAATGAAGAGCAGGAATACAGGTTTTGAACACAAATATGTTTTTGGCTTGGTTGGGAACATAAGGTCAAGTTGAGTCTACACCACTGTAGGGGTACTTGGCATATTTGAATAATTGGAAGAATTTTATAATTAGAAAGTTGTTTTCCCAAAAAGGAGCTAAGAATCAAGAGGTTGAGTCTAGTCTCAGCCCTGAAACTAATTTTGTGATACCAAGTAAATCCCTTACCCTCTCTAGACATTTATTCTCTCATCTGCAAAGTAAGAAAGTTTTAAAGGAAGCCTCCATTCCCTTTTATCTCTAAATTACGGTTACTTTATATAGGTAGCTCAGTGATCAGCCATTTAAAGGAAATAAACTGAGGATGATTGCCACAGTTTACAATTTGTAATGTAGTTGACCACATCAGCGATGTCCTGATAAAGTGACTAGGATGCCAGAGGAGGGAAGCTCTGGTGTGCAGCATTTGCCAATTTCCATGGTATAAATAGTACCCCCCCCCACACCCGCTTTGCCAATTTCAAGCTGCCTATGTAATGTCACTGAATACAAAGTTGGGAAGAAAAGCACATGTTCAGGTCTCAGGAACTGGTACAAGCAAGTTTCAGCACACTTCTGACTTCATTCTCCAGATTGAAATCTTAGTCTCAAGCTATAGATGACAAACATCCATTATCACTTTAATAACCAAACCAAAGCTTTCCTGAAGAACATTTTCCTATTTGGATGAAAAGATACACAGTACCCATTTGTTTTGGCCTTGGGGAAATAAAAGTGCAAACTAATATCCCTAAATGAAATGCACAAAACACATTTCAGTTTCATTTTGCACTAAAGTAGGTTGCAAGTCTGCAAATTCTCTCAATACAGGAACTCAAGTGAATCCTTTCACTCAGATAAGCTGGAAATATATCTCTTAACATGTTACATTCACACAAAATAAAGTTAAATAGCTTAAAGTTGAAGAAGTTTCAATTGAATAATTCAGTTGAACACACTTAGGTATCTACTGAAGATAGTTCTTCCTCTCCTGAAGACATTACTCAGAAATATCTTCCATATTGAAAGGTCTTACCAGACTGTCACCATTTATAGCATCATCCATGTTTACAGTATGCATACTTTGAAGAACATATATATATTTTACCTTGAGAACTCATCAGAAAGCAGACTCAGAAAAAAAGGCTTACACATAGGTAGTTTATTTCTGGAAATGATCTCAGGGAACCGGAGTAGGGGATGGGGAAAAATGTAACAGGGAAAGAAGGAAAACCACTATTGAGATATACAAGTATTATCAAACTGGCCAATGCTCTGGGCAACTGGACCTCAGAACTCTCAGTGTGTGGAATGAGCCTCAGAATTTTCTCCCCTGTGGTTAGAACTGGGGTGCATTTACTCACCACCTCTTCTATCACATTGGTCAAAGTTTGTCCTGTAGAAATTTTTTTAATTTTAATATTTTGAGATAAGTACATAATTTCATACCCATGAAACTTTCACCACAATCATCACTTTAAATATTTCCATTGTACCAAAAATTTCTTCATGTCTTTTCAGTTCATCCTTCTCTTTACCTGTGTCACCAGGCAAACACTGACCTATTTAGTTCAATGTGGTTTGTTTGCATTTTCTAAAATTTTATATAGATGGAATCATAGAGTATATACTGTTTTTGTCTAGCTTCTTTCAATCAGCTTAATCATTTTTAGATGTATCATTTTTGTTGCATATATCAGTTTTTTTTCCATTTTAATTAATAAATGGTGTTATATTGTTTATATCCTATATTTTCTTTATCTATATATTTGTCTATGGACATTTGAATTATTTCCCATTTGAGGCAATTACAAATAAAGCTGCTATGAATGTTCAAGTACAAGTCATTTCAGAGACATATACTTTCATTGATTTTAAGTTGTTTAGTAGATATATGTTTAACTTCTTAAGAAAATGACAATTGTTTTCCAAAGTGATTGTACCATTTCACATTCCCCCACCAGTAGCATATGACAGCTGCAATTGTTCCATATCCTTGTAAACACTTGGTATGGTAAGCCTTTTTCTTTTTTTTTTTAAAGTTTATTGGGGTGACAATTGTTAGTAAAGTTACATTGCAATGGAATACTTTTATGCCATAAGAAAAGATCAAATAGTACTATTTGCGACAATGTGAATGGATCTTGAGATTATAATACTAAGCGAAATAAATCAGACAGAAAAAGTCAAGAACCATATGATTTCACTGACATGGTGTATAAAACTGAAAACAACAAAGGACCAAGACAAACAAATGAAGAAACAAAAACTCATAGACACAGACAATAGTTTAGTGGTTACTAGAGGGTAAGGGGGAGGTGGGTGGCAGATGAGGGTAAAAGGGATCAAATATATGGTCAACCTTTTAAATTTTAGTCATTCTAAAGGGTGTGTAATGCTATTTCATTATGGCTTTAAATTGCATTTCCCAAATGACTAATTCTTTCAAGTGCTTACTGGCTATTATAATTTGATTACATGTCTCTTCAAACATTTTGCCAATATTACTATATTTAGGTTGTTTGTCTTCCTATAATTACCTATAAGGCTTTTTCACATATTCTGAATATAAGTCCTTTGTCTGATACATATTTTGTGAGTGTTTTCTACCAATTTGTTTTTTACCTTTTGTTTCCTTAATGATGTCTTTTGAAGAACAAAATGTTTACTTTTGATGAATTTCAATTTAACAACAACAACAAAATATTGCATCCTGTTTTCTGTGTCCCATTTAAGAGACCTTTGCACATACACCTAGGTCACAAAGATTTTCTCCTAAGGTTTTCCTCTAGTCTAGAATTTTTATAGTTTTAGGTTTTCATTTAAGTCTCTGTTCTACTCCAAGGTAACTTTTGTGTGTGCTTTGAAGTGTGGATTTCCATTCATTTTTGTTCATATTGATATCCAGTTATCTAGTCTTTAGTAAAAAGACTCCTTTTCTCATTGAACTGCCTCATCATCTTAAAGTTGAAATACTTATACATAATTAATATTTTCCTAATTTTCTGTTTTTTTCTGTAACTTGATATCTATTATTCAGATAACTTGGGTTAGTTTAACTTTTCACTGTATTCAGTTTGATTATGATTCCTATATATTCAATGGCTTATTAATTTTCTTCCTTATTCTTATATACCTTTTTGTACTCTAAGCTTCTCAAATATACTATCTTTGAAACTTGACTAGACTTTCTGCTTATGGATGTTTTTAATACTCTATTAGAGCTATCTTTACATTAGGGTTTCTCAACAAATGTCAATAGTGGCACTATTGACATTTTGGACTGGATAATCGTTTGTTATGGGGAGCTGTGGATTGTAGGATGTTTAACAGCATCCTTGGCCTCTACCATATATATGCCAGGAGCACTTCCCAAGTCATGGCAATTAAAAATGTCTTCTAAGGGGCAAAATTGGCCTTGGTTGGATACTACTGCTTTACATCCATGTTTACACCCATGGATTATTATAGTCAAATATGTATATGATTTGCCTAAAATTTCGGGGCAAAACAGTCCTTAAAATATGTCATTTTTGAAGCTGGTATATTCAGCCCTCAATTTTAGCAAGTAACTAAGCTTTTCTATGCATGTGGATTAGCGTATAATATTGCAAGGGTTGCCTATATAATGCCTTGTCTCTTCACCTAATAAAATTTGTTGTCCTCCAAGAACAATAATAGCATCTTAAACGTGACTTTTACCTTAAAGACTGGTATTTGAAGGGAAGTCATACATGCTACTATTCAAATTTATTTCACTTTTTATTTTACTTGCACTCTGAGGCAATTGACTAGATGGTTCAATAAACAAAAAAATTTGTTCAGTTGATTAAAGCTCATTTAGGTAATTTTAAAAGCAGTTTTAATAGAAAATAACTATTCTAGAGGAACATATCTTCTGAGATATTAGTAGAAAAACTTACATAGGCCACACATTTGAATACTTTTAAAAGTAGTTCTTCAAAGGGAAGGAGTTATTCTGCACACATACGTATGGTGATAGCGATCTTGCTGAATGTTATAAAGACAAATTAAAAGATTTCAAGTAAAGGTTGTTCTCTGTTAGGTTTGAAATTTCAATTGAGAATAAATCAATGTTCATAATTTTTGTTCATAGGTTTTTTTGAGTTAAGTGAATATGCATTAACCAATTTGGTTCTTTCTGTATCTTAATTGTTCTTGCAGCTAAGGATTTCTGAGACTGATAATAGAGATACCACAATTTTTAAAAAAATCTCTGAACATGTGTATGACTATATGTACTTGACATATTTAAGACTCTAAACTAAATTATCTTGCTGCTATCAGCTTGCCTCTCTACATATCAAGGAAAGTCACAGGCACACACTTTAGAAATTAAGGTCTAAAATGGTACTGTCAAAGTGGGTATATTTGTGGCGAGAAAGAAAACTAAAAAGCAAAGAATTGAAAGATAATTAATAATTTAAGCTATAGCTATCATATCAACATATCTTCTATCTTCTAATTAAAGATCCAGAAGTTTATATCAGAATTTTTAAAAATTAAGTATAGTTCAGGAAACACTAAAAAAAAAAATATTTTTAAAAATGTCTATAATTTGTACCATCTAAAAAAACTGACTTGTTTTTCATAAAAGAGAAATACTTTGTAGTCATATTTAGCCAATATTCTCTAGTGTATAAATTGTTTCTTGTGCAGCTTGGCTTTCTTGGTAGACTATCCTAGAACATTTCCAAAAGGATAAACAGTAAGTAGAAATTAAAGCAACTATAGCTCACAAGTTTTATATGTATTCTTCTTATTGCTGATAGACAATTGAGAATGCTAACTATAAAAAGCACTGTAAAATTATTGTTGTATGAAGAAATTGAGACTATAAACCAGCTGTGTGGCATTTTGGAGGCTTTAAACATTCAGCTTTGAAAACAGGTAGACCTGGATTTAAATCCTTGTTCTATGCTTTCCTACCTATGTGACCATGGAGAGGTTTCTTAATTTCCATGAGCTTCCATTTCCACATACATAAAATAATGGCATCAGTATGTTCCTTACAGGTTTGCCAGGATATTCAGTAAAATGACTAAGGCCCCAGAGAGCAATGTATTGTGCTGATATTATTGTTGGTTGTTATTTTTGCTGCTGTTGTTTTATTATTATTCATAGTAGTACTGAAACTTTTCCACTTGAAGTGGGGAGATTCAGTTTAATAAAATGAAAAACATTTTTAAATTAAAGCCCCAAGTGACTTTTATCAAAGTTAATATATGAAAAATATATGGCAGGATGCAGAACTTGGGTGAATCTTAAGCCGATCTATCTCTGGCATCCTGAGACAGCTAAGCCAGGACCTCCCACTCAATGTCTTCCCTTATCTCTCCCTGAACGTTCTTGATACTTGCTGACATCCATCCACATATCATCCTTCATCATAAACTTCCTACTCACTCCTGGGATTACACCCTTTTCTTTATTCATAAGCCTTCAAAATTCATGAAAACCCCAGGAAAATCTTTTGTCTGTTTTTAGCAGAAGATATCAATTTTCTTGCAATAAATACTTTTAAGAACGTATGTTTTTATATGTATTTCTAAGAAGAAAGAGTTAATTTACATAGTCAACATCTTTATGAAGTAGATAAATATTACAATTCCGTTATCCAGAATGCTAATATGGTGAACATAAGAACATGAATGTTTTACCCAGGTAAAATGGCCTCTCCAGATTGGTAGGTGGCAATTTTAATGAGCAAGGGGCCTTACATGTAAGGCTTGTCTTGGGCAACCACAAGACAAGTAGATCTCCACACATACCCACCAGAATCATAAAAGTTTATATAGTAGCCTTAATGCCATTCAGTCACATATACTGCCCAGATGGTTTCAACAATACATTGCTCTCTCAAGGCTGCGTCCTTGAAAACAGTTCCCACTTTAGGAATGGTGGGCAGAACACATGGGTCCAGGATGAGTCCAGCTAGTGGGTCAACTGAAAGACATGTTCTCTTGATGACCTCCTCCAACAAATGATTTGTTCAATTTGCATTTGAACCCAGGTTTGTTTGAGTCATGAATTTACTTGCCACTGTATTAATTTGCCAAATTAGGGGTTGTTCATTAGTGCCTCATTTTTGATTAACAGATAGCAATGATCTTGAGAAATGTTCCTTTTACTTTAATGATTTTTTTTCTCTCTTCAAGGTAAGGACGTAAAGGGCTATCAAAGCATCTCATAGGAAATGCAAACATATTTCCTGCCCCCAAACCTGGATGCCTGGAATTAATGCTAGCTTTAGGTTTGAAATGGAAACCCAAGTGGGATCTCTCTTTTCGTCTAGGCTAAGAGTATTTCCATGGACCCTAATATCAGATACCATATGGTACCAGAGCAGAGAGATGCACTGGGAGTCAAATAAAAGGGTAAGGTAAGTAGAACATTCATTAAAAGATCCTAAATTGCAAGGAAATTGAAGAGTTTTATTTGTTCTGAAGAAACACAGGAGAATCATTTTTAATATGTTTATTTCTATCTTAAGCTCAGAAATAACTTTCTGTCTCTTGATGGATAAGATGGGGAAAAAATCATCATGAAACTTTTGATTAAACAGATACATGTTCCAAAATAATCACTGTATTTGTATTTAAAAGATGACATCATAAGCTTACACTTTGAGGCTTTTGCTACACTCTAAACAACTAGCAATAATGGATATAAAGTAAAATCTAAACATTAAAATGTAGCAAAACTAAAACTAAATGAAACAAACAGATAAATATGTATCAATGAAGATTCTAGAAGGAAACAGATGTCAATTTCCAATGGGTTTAAACTGTAAAGAATTAAATGAGGGGACCATATGTAGTCAGGATTAAGGGATTCAATAAATGATGAGAGTCACCCAGGGGTCAGGTAACTGGGGGAAGAATCATGAAGGAAGAAAATAATAACACCAGGTGTGAGTGAGAACCAAAACTTTCTTTAAAATAAACTCATCAACACTGACCAACTTTGTCAAAATTAGACAAATTATATTATTCATTTTTAAACTCAATATTGCAGGTACTATAAACCAAGATAAATAAGCTGCACTTTACCTCAGATATTCTAAATTTTACTGTAGAGTTTCAATTTGTTTTAGTCTATTGCCTTTCACATTCTCTCACAACCAACCTTTTACTTCTTTACCCTGTTTTTCCCTTCAAAGACAAAACTTACACCCACTATTCTCCATACACATTTATATTTCTTTGAGACTTTTGAATTTATTAGAGGCTCAATCACCAGTGTTAGTTTCAACTCATAAATGAAGTTATAGGCCAAACTCTAACTTCTGTTACAGACCAAAAAATATTATATGAGGGAATAAACCAAGAGCTGTCTGTCATATACAAACATGTTAGCAGAGCGGCAGAGTTCTAGAAACAACTGCACACCATTATATACCTCTACATCAGGCGACTAAATTATTGGTCCCAATTCTTCACAGCTTTGTTGTAATATTTTACTTTCACACATTTGCCATGGCCTCATGGTGGGTGAAGTGTATTTCTTCACCCCCTGACTTGGGATTGGCCACATGCCTGGCTTTGGTCTTTGGGATATTAGTGTACATGAGGCAAACAGAGGCTTGAAATGTTCTTTCACGAAAGGGCATGCCCTCTTACACTCCAGTGATCTGGTTATCCCAGAACCATGCCCTATGTAGTCAATACCCCTCAGTCCGTACTCCAGAACAAATACACTTGCATCATGCAGCCTGGAGACTAAATCCCAGAGTCAAGCCCAGATCAAAAAATGGCAGACTACCTGCAGACATATGAGCAAGGAAGTAAATATTTATTATTTTAATCCACTGAGTTTTGGGATATTTAAATATGCAACACTTCTGTGGCAATACTTGTCTGAATCACAGTATTGTTACATATATGCCTTTTTTTTGGTAAAGGTTAATAATAAACATATACACCAATACAAAATATTTTATATCCCTTTCAACTAACTGATAGCCACTTTTTATTGTATAACATTTTTACCTGGGCAGTGTATTTAGAAAAATTAGTCCTATTGATTTGTAGCATAAGAAGTTTAAATATGAAACCATTTCAGTAAATATTGTTATTATAATTTAGTTTAGTTTTATATTTAACATTTTATAATATCATAAGTTATTGGAGTCATAAAATCAGTGTATGAAATTAGAAGTGGCGGAAGAATTAAGCTTTTTATGAATAAACATATCTTACATGAACTAAAACATTATAAAATATATAATAAAACAAACCTATTCTTTTTTTCACATTGTAGTAAAATCAAGGAGATGGCATACATTGTTTTAAATCAAAATTATTAAAGCAGCATAATTTGTTCAAAGATTCACTTGGAATAGGAATATTGTCTTACATCTTTTCAACATTTGTATACTAAATATATTTTCAAATTCTATTTTTTTGTTTTTTTTCTAATGTGATTTTCTGTTTTCCTTTTTTATTTTAACAAATGTTAAACCTACCAAAAAATTGAAAGGATTGGCCAGTCAATATCCATATATAACTATTGCCTAGGTTTACCAATTATTAACGTTTTGCCACATTTCGTTTATCTCTCTCTAAATATACATTTTTAAAACTAAACTTTTTTAGTTTGGAATAGTTTTAGATTTACAGAAAAGTTACATCTATTGTACAAATTTCCTATACATTTTAGCAGGTATCTTTTTCTAGGATTGTAGAAAAAATATAAGATTTCAAATTTATTGACTAAGTGTTCATAACATCCTCTACCTTTTCATATTCTACACATTTGTTTTCTTCTTCATTCCTAATATTTTAAGAAATATTTTTCTGCCTTCATTTTTAAAAATCTATCTTCCCAGGAAGATTATTAACTTTTTTTTTTTTTTAGGTTTTGCTGCTCCTTTCTGTTATATGTTTTTTCCTTCATTAATTTCAGATCCTATATTTATTATCTTCCTTATGATTTTTATATTAATTTTTAACTCCTTAGGTTAGATGCTTAGCTCATTAATTCCAAACTTTCTTCTTTTCTAATATTCTTTTCACTCAGTTTCCCCTAATGTTAACATCTTACAGTGTGGTTCAGTTGTCAAAACTAAATTAACATTGGTATATTTATTAACTAACTTATAGATTTTATTTGGAGTTCACTTTTTCAGTGTACTTAAAAGTACTGAAGTTCTTAGTTTTTTTTTTTTTTTTTTTCCTTGCTCTTTGTCTAATATCAATTGTATTTCTGTGCTTCCTATCTTATAACCTAGCAATCAAGGTCATTATTTTAAAGTTCCCTTTTTTTCCTTGAGTTATAGCCCAAGAAGAATTTTAAGCTTTTTTTTCCTGTTTATGGAAATTTATTAATTCTCTCATTTTAAATTTATGCAACTCTTTACTAGTCTCAATAACCCCCCAAAAACACACACACACACACACACACAAAAAACAAGAGCTCGATTCAATTTGACAGAATTTATAACTTAATTCATCAATTTTCTTTGGAGATAGGCAATTATATATCATTCTGTTTGTTTACAAAATATTTTAAATCGCATAATGGTATATTGTTATCAAACTCTCAGGTAGGCTAGGGAACTCTGTTGGGATTTATAGTTTTATTTCTGCCTAACACATTTCGTGTTGCATTTGGCAAAAGTTTGGTCAGACTGGAGGGCCATGCTTTTTAAAATTTAAAGTAAAATGGCACCATTTTGTTTGCATGTGGAACTTTTCCTCACATCTTGACCAGAATCATTTGTATATTTCTCTGGGACTTCCGTATTTGTAAGGAAAAAAAGAGAAATGTCATATATTAAAAATCTGCTGATTTCTTAGAAACTAATGGAAACAAGCTGGAAGGCATATATTTAATCTAAAAACACTCGGTACTATTTTTTAAATTTAGATCCAAAAAGAGCAAAACTCTCTCTCAGAAACTATCTTTTCCAACCCATCCAAGCACATGAAAAATTATTCAGCCTTATTATTTATGAGGGAAATGCAAATTAAAACTCGAATGGAATACCAGTTGTCACACACTCTAATGGCTACAATTAAGAAGACTGGCAACATTCAAAGTTACTGATGCAAATGGAGCATCTGAGACTCTCATACATTCCTAGTGTGAGTGTAAAAGGGTAGAAGCGCTTTGGAAAATAGTTTGGAAGCTTCCTATAATAACCAAGGTACACGCACCCACTGTACAGTAATTCTACTTCAAACTTACTTACACAAGTAATGTTTAAAATATGTCCACAAAAAGCTGTGGATAAGAATGCTCATGTCATTTTTTAACAACCTCAAACCGGAAACAGTCTGAGATTCCATCAACAGGAAAATATATGAACAAAAACTGATATTTTTATATACTGGAATATTGATCAGCAATAAAAAGGAATGAACTACTACTGTGTTTCCCCAAAAATAAGACCTAGCAGTACCATCAGCTCTAATGTGTCTTCTAGAGCAAAAATTAATATAAGACCTGGTCTTATTTTAATGTAAGACCAGGTATAATATAATATAATTATATAATATTACATAATATAATATAATATAATACCAGGTCTTGTATTAATTTTTGCTCCAAAAGATGCATTAGAGCTGATGATCTAGCTGGGTCTTATTATTGAGGAAACAGGGTAAGACAAGATGGACAGATCTCAAAAGACGCGCACACACACGAATACATGCTATGTAAGTCCATTGATATAAAGGACAAGAACAAACAAAACTAACCTTTGGTGATAGAAATCAGAAAAGTAGAGAACAGTGGTTGTCTTGGTGGCAGGAGGGGGAAGTATTCTTTATCTTATTTACATTTGTGTAGTTATTTGTCGCAATGCATTAAGATCTGTGCATTTTACTAAATGCCTCCATTTTTAAAGACTTGATTATAAAAAAAATGCAAAATTCAGGGAACTATTTACCTCTGGGAGAGGCAGCAGGACGAAATAGAGAAGGAGCAATCAGTGGCAACAGTACTGGAACATTTTAAAGGTTTAAATGAAGTGATGTGTATGCAGATGTTTACTTTATTACTATGCTATATAATATACATAAATTACATACGTAAATTCTAAATTATGTACAGTTAACCCTTGAACAACACGGGTGAGGAGCTCTGATCCCTAGCTAGTAATCCACCTACAACTTTTGACTTCCCAAAACACCACTAATAACCTACTATTGACCTGAAGAATTGCCACTAACATAAACAGTTAACACATATTTTGTATGTTATATGTATAATATACTGTATTGTTACAATAAAATAAGCTGGAGAAAATAAAATATTATTTAAAAAATCATAAGAGAAAATACATTCATAGTATATATTGAAAAAAATCAGTGTAAGAGTGGACCTGCGCAGCCCAATCCCATGCTGTTCAAGAGCCAACTGTATGTTGTTTTGCATTTATTAGCTATTATAATATTAGACAAAATTCCCTCTTTTTCACTTGTATGAAAGAGTTTAATATTGGAATTGTATCTTCAAAGTTTGGTAGAAACCTCTTATAAAACCAACCCTATCCTTGAGTTTGCTTTGGGAGAGGATTTTTAACTGGTGATTTAACTTCATTGCTTGAACTCATTTTAGCAGGTATCTTTTTCTAGGATTGTAGAAAAAATATAAGATTTCAAATTTATTGACATAAGTATTCATAACATCCCCTACCTTTTCATATTCTACACATTTGTTTTCTTCTTCATTCCTAATATTTTAAGAAATATTTTTCTGCCTTCATTTTTAAAAATCTATCTTCCCAGGAAGATTATTAACTTTTTTTTTTTTTTAGGTTTTGCTGCTCCTTTCTGTTATATGTTTTCTCCTTCATGAATTTCAGATCCCATATTTATTATCTTCCTTATGATTTTTATATTAATTTTTAACTCCTTATGTTAGATGCTTAGCTCATTAATCCCAAATTTTCTTCTTTTCCAATATAAGTGCTAAGACGTTATATTTCCCTCTAAGTATTGCTTTGGTTGTATAGCATACTTACTTTTTTTTCAATACATGACTTTTATTGCATATGTAAAATATCACAAATAAGTCTGAGGAATCACTCGACATCTTGATGTTTCTGTAGCTGTACAACTTAGATCTTATTCATCAGCCTGCTGAACTGTTCCTTTTTCAGAAACATAGATACCATCCAAAAATTTTCTGATATCCTTGTTTCTAACTGTGGGGCTTGTTGAATCAAAGCAGCTGAATTTGATACAAATGCAGTATCATTTCCTTCAAGAATTAACTGACCTTTCTGGGCTTGAGATACTACTGAACAAGCAATACCTGACCTCATCCTAACCCTGCGGATGTATTTTTCACCCAAGAAATTTCGATAGCCCAGTGTAACACCCTTATCCTGTTTTGTACGTGACTACAGAAAGTGTAGCCAGTTCCTTTCTACTTCCCCACCATCGGTTAACCAGGAGCCTCCTTTTCATTTCCAAAGAGACTGGTTCTACATTGATGAGACTGAAGTCCCACCGCAGTGTGCCTCTGGGCGCTTGACAGTAACTGCGCCCTTTCAGAGTGACGTCCACATTTTCTGGAATGTCCATCGTCTGACTTCCAAGAATGGTCTTCATCTTTGCAGTAGATGCAGCAAAAGCCCATACATTTTTGTATATATCTTTTTCATTATTATATACTTATAAATATTTTCTAACTTACATTATGATTTTTTTTTCTCACAAGTAAAAGCTTTTCTTAATTTTAAAGATAACTTTTTTCTGGTTACATTCTGTGGTTATTTTAAAGTGAATTTTAGTGTGATCATATAGTGTGGTTTGGATGTTCCTAATCATTTGAAATTCATGAGACAATTTTGCAGAAGTTTCATGTATTCTACAGATTTGCTTCTATATATACCCACTTATGCAAAGCTTAATACTTTCGTTGCTCATTTCTTTTTAATTTTTGAGTTAATATATATGAGATAATATACTGACTCCTGAGATAAATGCACAAATAACATTTTTAATTTATTCAATTAATTACTACTTACCTGTGAGATATTAATAAGTATTCAGTTAGTTCCTACTATATAATTCAAACTATGCTTAATGATCAGGGCCATAGACATTCAATATCGTAAATACTTACTAACACTTTTGCCTGGTATTCTAATGTGGGAGGCAATAATACAAATAAATATAATATTTGATAACTGATACAAATGTAAATTCATTTAATGAGATAAAAAAGGTGGGACTAAAAATTTCAGTAATTAAAGGAGGTCTTCCCGAAAGAGGTAATAGTTGAACTAGACCTTAAATAATGAATGCAGAAATACTATACTGGTCCTCAATCCACTTTTTAAATTAGATTGTTTTTTGATGTTTGGTTGTATGAGTTTCTTATATTTTTTGGTTATTAAACACTTATTGGATATATTATTTGAAAATATCTTCTCCCATTCAGTAGGTTGCCTTTTCATCTTGTTGATGGTTTCTTATACTGTACAAAAGCTTCTTAGTTTTATATTGTCCCATGTATTTAGCTTTCCTTTTATTGTCTGTGTCCTAGGAGACATATCCAAAAACATACTGCTAAGATTGATATCAAAGAGATTACTGCGTATATTTTATCTAGGAGTTTTGTGGCTTTAGGTATTACATGATGTCTTTAATTTATTTTGAGTTTATTTTTTTGCATACAGTATAAAAAAGTAGTCTAGTTTTATATTTTTGCATGTATTTGTACAATTTACCCATCATTTATTAAAGATACTATCTTTTCAGCATTTTATATTCTTGCCATTTTTGTTGTAGATTAATTGACCATATAACTTGTGTCAGTTTTTGTGCCAGTACCATACTGTTTTGATTACTATAGCTTTTGAAATTTGGGAGACTGATGCCTCCAATTTTGTTCTTTCTCAAGATTGCTTTGGCTATTTAAATGTTAGGATTATTTGTTCTAGTTCTGTGAAAAATTCCATTGATATTTTGCAAGGAATTGCACAGATTCTACAAATTGCTTTGAGCAATATGGACATTTTAACATTATAAATTTTTCCAGTTCATGAACATGGTATACCCATCCATTTATTTGTGTCATCTACAATTTCTTTCATCAATGTCTTGTAGTTTCCAGAGTACAGGTCTTTTGCCTCCTTTGTTAAATTTATTCCTAGGTATTTCATTTTCTTTGATGCAATTGCAAATGGAATTGTTTTCTTAATTTCTCTTTCTGATAGTTTGTTATTAGTGTATAGAAATGTAACAGATCTCTGAATATTAATTTTGTATTCTACTACTTTCCTGAATTTATTTGTTAGTTCTAACAGTTTTTTGTATGTGTGTGTTTGTTTTTTGTTGGATCCTTGAGAGTTTTCTACATATATCATGTTATCTGCAAATAATGACAAATTCACTTCTTCCTTTCCAATTTGGATACCTTTTATTTCTTTATCTTCTCAGATTTCTATGGCTAGGGCTTCCAACACTGTGTTGAATAAGATGATGAGCGTGTCCATTCTTGTCTTGTTTCTGATCTTGGAGAGAAAGCTTTCAGCTTTTCACCGTTAAGTAGGATATTAACTGTGGGCTTGTCATATATGGCCATAATATGCTGAGGTATGTTCCTTGTATACCCACTTTGTTGAGAGTTATTATCATAACTAGGAACCTTGTGCACTACTGGGGATTGTAAACTAATGCAGCCACTGTGGAAAACTGTAAGGAGTTTCCTGAAACAATTAAAAATAGAACTACCATACACCCACAAATTCCACTTCTGGGTATTTATCTGAAGAAAACAAAAACAATAATTTGAAGAGATATATGGACTCCTACATTTATTGCAGGAGTACATAAAATAGCCAAGATATGGAAGCAACTTAGGTATTCATCAAGAGAAGAATGGATGAAGAGAAAGTAGTATTCATATTACTCAGCCATAAAAAAATGAAATCTTGTTATATGTGACAACATAGGTGGACTTAGAGAGTATTAAGACAAGTGAAATAAGTCAAACAAAGAAAAATAAATACTGTATGATTTCCCTTACAGGTGGAATCTAAAACAAAACAAAACAAAACAGAAATAAACTCATAGATACAGAGAACAATCTGATTGTTGCCAGAGGGGAGGGGTGGGAAGATGGAGAAAAAGGAAGAAGGGGATTAAGAAGTACAAACTTCTAGTGTATGACATAGGGAGTATAATCAATACCATAATAACAACCCCGTCTCATCCTCAGACACATGGTTACTAAATTCATTGTGGTGATCACTTTGTAAGGTATATAATGTTGAATCACTATGTTGTATACCTGAAACTAATATAATATTGCATGTCAACTCTAATTAAAAATAAATTTAAATAAATAAATAAAATTCCAAATATATACAAAGAAAAAGAAAATTTAGCTTCCAAACTGAGATCTGCTGACAGGTGAAATATACACCAGACTTCAAAGACTCAGTACAAAAAAAATTATAAAATATTTAATTAATGCTTTTAAGATATTTTATAAAGTCAGGTTTCCCAAGAAATTCTTATTACAATGTAATCTGCAATATCATTAAAATGTTTTTACCTAATTCAACCCGACCATGAATACTGATAAATGAGCCTTAAATGTTCTTCTCAATTATGGAAGAGTTTCTGAGTGCTTTTAGCCACAGAGAATACTATTGTTTGCAGGCCTTAATATTTTGATTACCAGAAGCCCAAAAGCTCAGAGCAGCAATTTAATATCTGAAAACCAACTACTGTAGATTAAAGAATTAATGTTCCTTTTTTAAAGAGTATCACCAGAACACATTTATAAAGTTATTTGGGTTGAATTTCTGGTGTGCTAATAAATACAGTTGTTAATCACCACCAGTGAAAGGAGAATTAGCTTTTGAATCTAACTCCAACTTTCAGTGTAATTAGATTTGCTAAGTCATTTAGCAAGCTCTTCTCTGTACTTTGCCATTGAAATGTGTTTTAAAAATCTGAACAGAAATCCTAATTTTCAGTTATATAGACGTTTCTAAATATATATAAAAAGATATGGTTGGTCGGTTATATTGGTTTTCTCAAATCTGAAACTCTATTCTCCATTATGCCATTAATTATCTCTGACTGAGTTTTCAGAAGAAATAAAGTAATGCATTTTCACACCTCTCTCTCTCTCTCTCTCTCTCTCTCTCTCTCTCTCTCACACACACACACACACACACACACACACACACACAAATTAGTATTTGAAAAGCTCTGTTTGTGCACTAAACTGCAAAATAGTCTGAAATACAGTTTAACTTTTTCCTAGAAATGCGACATGAGTTGCCAGCCCAAATTCATTACCAAAAAAATTAAACTACATTATGATACAAAATTAATTCATAATGTTTTATGAGGAAAGATTCATTTTGAAAGTAAGAGACTGACTAATTTTTGTCTTCTTTGAAATTTTTCTCCTTGCATTAAATCCAAAACAGTTACCAGAAAGTTCTTTAAGATAAATTAAATTGAGGTAATGCCACCTAGTCTACTTAATTTCACTGAAATCTTATGAGTGCTAAAGCAAATGCCACTGGCTGCCAGATTAATCTTCCTAAACACCATTATATTGTATTCTTTTTTTCTTAAGAACTTGTTTCCCTGCTTCTTCCTGTAGATGTATTATAATCAAACTTCTTTTAAAAATCAGACTGTAATCTACAGGCCACATTTTTCAATGGTCCCCAATGTTCCTACCACATCACCTTCTCCATTTTCAACCCTGTACTTTTCCATAAATTTTATTAGGAAAAACAGACCAAGTATTTGTAATGGAAAATAATAAAAAGTTTGCCAATATTCTGGAGCCCCTGAATTTCCCACAAGCCACCCACTACGGCCACAGACACCCTTCCTATATACTTGTCTGGTCAGCACAGAGATCATAGACAGTCATATTCCCTTACTAACTGGGATTTTCACTCCAACCACCTATTTTTCTGGTGATCTTGCTGGACCATGTGTGGATTATGAAACTTCCTCTGATAGGATAAAGAATGAAGAGGAGGAGATACTTTTTCACCACATAAACTACATGATATCTTTAAAAAATTGGGATATCAAATATGAATAAATGAACAGAATACAAAGGAAAACATGCCTTCAGGTACTATACTTTACCATTGTTTCTCGAGTCACATCAAAAGATTATCTTCCATTCCTAACGCCCAGTTTTCTCTTATTCTTCAAAGAGAAAGTTAAGATAGCCTTTAACACTTTCAAGAAGGAAGTGTGTGTGGGCAACAATTCCTATTTTTCCCTTCAAGGCAAGTTAAAAAAAATATAACCATAATAAGTGAAATTTCTCTTGACGATGTTAATTTATTCACCTAGTAAATATTCATTCAGCACCTACCATGTGGCATGCTTTGTTGTAGGAGTTTCAAGAGAGTAGTGTGGAAATAAACAAAGACCAGGGGAGTGACATCACCAAGATGGTGAGAAAGTTGTTCCTGAATTCACTTTCCCCCTAAAGAAGAACTAACAAGTATGCAAGAACAAGACACCACTGAGAGAATCCTAGAACATGAGGATGAGGCCGAAGCACCCCCTGTACCACCCAAACTAAGACAGATTCTTTTAGAAGGGTTAGAGATGTGGCTACATGTTGACCACATTGTCCTTCCCCAGGATAGCACAGCACCATGCAGAGAGGTCTCCCCTGAGCATTTAGTGGGAAAAGAGAATGCAGAGGGGATCAGCCCCCCTCGGCATCGTGGGTTGCTTTGTGGGAATCCCTGCTCTGATCTCACACCATGGAGACTGCAGGAGAATCTGAAGTGTTCCAACACATGGAATTCAACTGTGATGGATAATGGGAGAGGGGCTTGCGACAACTAGCACAGCAATCTTGGAAGACCAAGTTCATACCAACCAATGGCTTTGCTCATCTGCACAACCAAGTCAGTAGTGCACTCTGACCAGGGAAGTTGGCAGTGTACACAGCTCCCTGATTTGGATCTTTAAATGAAGTTCTTCAAATCTCTGCCCGCCCTAGAGCCCAGCTTTTCCATGTCCACGCAAGGAGCTGAATCACAGTCACATTCACTGTGGAGAGTTCCTTCCAGCTCCATCTGGCCAGAAGGACTGGCAACAACTGGAAGCAGTGCTGCCTGGTGGTGCTCAAGCTGAAAGGTGGGCAGAGCCAGTAGTGTGCAGAGCAAACCAGTAGCCCTGTTCCATCAGGTAACATGGGGTGTCGGTTGGCTTGAGTTAAGACCACAAACAAATAGTTTACTAGCTTTAGAGCTTCTCTGCTGCACCCATGTAAGGAATCTAATTTATATCCCTGATCATCACTGAATACAGCCTTCAGTCTGTCCAGCAAGAGAACCTAACGAAAGCACACAGGAATCTGCATAGTGTATCAAACAAACCTACATACAATGACACTTGAATAGAAAGCACAGACAGTGGCTTCTCCCATCTGCAAAGAAAAACCAGTGGCTTCACCTGACTAGGGACTTCATTGCACATTCTGGACTGATTGATTTCACCAAACAATGAGCTCTATAGGCCTTGGGTCCCATTCTGCTGCCCTGCCAGGGAAGGAAAGCTAATTTATAGCCCCATCTAATACTGAACAAAGTACCCATTCCTGACCTTCTGGTAAGCCTAACCAGAGAATCCAGGCAACCATGGAGCCCATCCTACAGCTTCATTTGGGTAGGAAACCAAGCTAGCAGTCTTATCCAACTGTTCTCAGCCAGTAGCACAACCCCATCTCATCCTCAGACCTGGAACAGTTACCTCACCCAAACATAGACCAAAATAGCAGGCCCCACCTGCCCAAGGACATTACCAGAAAATACACCCAGAAACCCAAACTGAGATAACTGATTTAAAAAAAAACAATACTGTTTCTGCCAATGCAAACCTGTAGTCTGGAAGAGAAGCTCAATTTCTCAAATGTGCAGATACCAATGCAAGGAATCAAAAATCATGAAAAATCAGGTAAATATGATACCATCAATGGAAACTAATAAAGCTCCAATAACTGACCCTAAAGAAATAGAGATCTGTGAACTGTCAGACAAAGAATTCAGGATAATCTTAAGGAAATTTAATGAGATACAAGAAAACACAGACAGACAACTAAACAAAATTAGGAAAACAATTCATGAACAAAATGAGAAGTTTACAAGAAAATAGCAACCATCAAAACAAAAAAACAAATAGCAATCTTAGAGTTGAAAAATACAATAAGTAAACGGAAGAAATTACTAGACTTTCAAAAGTAAACATGACCATGTAGAAGAAACAATTAGTGACCTGGATGATAGGACATTGGGAATTACCCAGTCAAAGGAGAAAAAGAGAAAAAAAGGATGAAAAGAGTGAGGAAAGCGTATGAGACACAATAGAAAGAGACAGTATTTGCATTAAGGGAATTTGAGAAGAAGTGAAAGAGAAAGGGACAGAAAGTATGGTTAAAGCAATAATGATCAAAAACTTCCTAAACCGAGTGAGAAATAGATACCCAGATTTATGAGGCCCAAAAGATCCCAAATAGATTGGACCCTAATAGGTTCAACCCTATTAGGGCTACACCGAGACACATTAAAATTTAAAATTAAATTGTCAAAAGTCAATCACAAAGAAAGAATTTTAAGAGCAGTAAGAGAAGAGATATTAAATAAAAGGGAACCTCCTTAAAACTAGTGATGGATTATTCAACAGAAAACTTTTCAGGCCAGGAGAGAATGGGATGACATATTCAAAATATTGAAAGAAAATAACTGTCAACCAAGAATGCTATACCCTCGAAGCTGTCCTTCAGAAACAAGGGAGGGATAAACTCTTTTCCAAACAAACAAAACTGAGAGAGTTCATTACCACCATACCTGCCTTACAAGAAATACTAAAGGGAATTCTATGAGTGGAAGCAAAAGAACACTAGTTCATATCATAAAACATAAAAAGGTAGTATAAATCTCATGGGTAATGGTAAAAATATATCCTAAATTCTGAAATATGGTAACAGTGGTGCATAATTCACTTAAAATCCTCATTTAAAAGTTTTTCTTTCTTTTTTTTTTTTTTTTTTTTTTTTTAATGAATGCAGTTGTTACTTCCTGCATGGTTTTTAATGTCATTTTCCTATCTTTTTCTGGAAATACTTATTTTTAGCCAGTATAGATTGTAGATTTTAGCCCTACATACAGATATAGCATATTCTCCCAATACACATTTATTTAATATATAGTATGCCAGCCACTGAGCCAAGGACTGGAGAAAAAAAAGGGAACAGGAAAAAAAGTCTGCCCTGAAAAATTCTACACTTTGTTGGTTATGTCATATTCATTTCTGTTTCTCTGACAACTTTCTGTGTGTGTGTGTGTGTGTGTGTGTGTGTGTGTGTGTTGTGTGTGTGTGTGTTGGGGCAGAGGGGGTGCAGTCAGAGAGGAGAAGGAGTGAGGCAGCAACTAATGTAATGTTTACCATGTGCTATGCACTTCATATGTCAACATTAAATTCCACAACATTCTATTATCCTTATTTCACCAATAACAGGTATGAGAATTAGTAAAAATTGATGTCATCTCATAGCTTATAACAAGCAAAATTAAGATTCAGACTAAAAACAATCTGACTCCAAAACCAATGATCTTTCCACTAATTAGGCTTATAGGTACTTAATTACCAAGTTTGTTAAAAGAAAAACTGAAAGAAATAAAGACAATTTTTTAACTGATTCATTATTTACTGATCTTAATTCTTAATTAAGGTCTATTCTCAAACATCCCTTTAAATTTGTCACTTTTTTCACTCAATATGATATCAGCTTTTCTCGATATATGTTCAATAGATTGGTATTTGGAAATGTGACTCATCACAAATCTATTTTAATACTAACCTGAGCATACACACTTAGCAAGGTTAAATAAAAGTAAAATGCAATAGTTAACTAAGCATTAATACCTGAGAATGTTCAGTTTCTCAAAACATTAATATATGACAAGCTCTGTAATGCAAAGACAAGTATTAGACCATATATTAAGAATTTAAAAATCTTCAAAGGTAAATCAAACTTTTTTTCTAACAGTAAAATAATACCAAGCCATTACAGTTTGGTCAACATGGAAAATGGAAACTAGCAGGAGAGTCAGGAGGTGATTAATCCATGGTGGAAACTGGAAGACCAGTATTAGGGCATGTGGAAGAAATACCCAAACATACTGCCAACAGCACACTGAGTGTTGGCCAGACATCAGCAGTGAAGACATCAGTACTGAATTACTGGTGTCTTAGTAACCTGTGATGAAGGAGAGTTTATCGTTTTCATTTTATAGAGGTAGGTTGAGGCATGGAGTAAAGCATAGGTCTCAATCACAAAGCTGAGAGCAAGACTTTCGATGTTTTCTACCAGATCACATAGCCTCCTCCCCTTGATAGTTTTATTAAACTAATTATAATCCAAGCTCTTCATGCTGGGTGACTTCAGATTTTAAATATAGATAAACTTTAATAATAAGGGTAAATGGTTTTAATTACTAAAAGCCAACCCTCGGGTTATTGTACTGGTAAAAGAATGCTTCACAAAATCTTGATCTGTAAGAAAATAGGAAAAATGTATCTTTGTCCTACTCTTTAGAACTCTACAAATCATTTTCCAGCAGTTGCAGTTGGCCACAAATAACTTTTATTGACTTTATTAGTTGAAATCCATCGATAGACCTGTAGCTTCTGATAATTTTTTCTTTACCAAACCACCATGTGAACTCCAGAGTTGTATTACTCTGTCAAAAAATGAATATGTGCTTAGTAGCAGCCACTGAAATTAATGGGTAAACATGATTAGATGTTATTCAAATTTAACTTGTATCATATAACCCAAAAAGCAAAAGCCGTTTATTCTTCAAATAGGTCATTTGATGAGTATTATAATAAGAATATCTCTGAAAGGAAAAATAACATGAGCTCGGTGTCTCTACTTTATGTACATCGCTTTATATAACATGGCTTTATCTGTACTATATTATATTTATGGAAATGTGTATTTTCAGTAGGAAAAGTACTTCCCTTTCTTAAAATTAGAAGAAATTCTATTCCATTGTCAATTCTTTTCAAGTGTTGCTGACATGTCGCCTTCTCTAAAAATAGAAAGAAAGAAAAAAAGAATTACTTAGGATCAAAGAAGGATTTCTTTTGTGAACTCCCAAGCTGACTTAACTGAGTGGGGGAGTTTTTTTTTTAATATAGTTACAGCTGGAAAAAGTCATTAAGTGGAACAAAACGGAACAGGGAAGATACATTTAAACAAAATTAAAAATCTATAGCAGTACAGGTAAGGTATTAGAAAATTTGACTCCACTGAAATTCAATTTATTATTACATACACAATTTAGCCACAAAGAGAATAAGAGATTGCTATTACTTTGAAATAAGTCCTAAATAAGATGTTAGGGTTTTATTTTGTGTCACATATAGGATCTTTTTTCAGTGGCCAGTGGTACATGTCAATGTATACTTGGTAAAATTCCCATTCTAATCTCCTTTTCTTTCCTATTCATGATAAGCAGGTTTCCCTTGCCTTTGTTATCGTGGACTGCATTGTCGTAGGTGCCTGGTGTTTGAAAGAGTGGGCTCTACCTGGAGTCTGAACAAGGGTCAAAACTTATTCCGTCACTTTGCTACAAGTTTGACACTAAATTCTCTGTGTCTCTCTTTCCACATCCTTATTTCACTCTGCTATAGGACTAACTATATGGGTGTGGTGAGGATTACGAGTTAAGATGGATACATCAAGCCCTTAGTATACACAGTTAGTACTCAATACAGGTTATTAGTTATTAATACAAACAAATCCACCCTCTGACATCTCTACGTACAATTCATTAGATGGTTACAGATACTACTCTTCCTTTCACCCTAGGGATTTTTAGAGGTTTTTGATAAGCTGATAATAACCACCTTTCACAGTTTATCAGAATGGAGGTTATTTGATCACTTTCTAGTACTGCTATGACTCAAGATATGCAAGAGGCTTCTGGAACTCTCAAATTTCCTTCTGTCTCCGATAACCCTCTGTGGGCTTAGACCCATCAGTCAGCACCAAATCAAACTACAAGGCTGAGAGCCTCTACTTGAGGATCAGAATTCAGTCTGCAACTTCAAGACACTGTGAGAACTCCTTGAAACCCAGGATTCTGCATCTTCTCTGTCAGTTTCAAGCTGTGCTTGCCTTGGAAGAACTTCTCTTCCCCAAGAAAACCAAGAATCTTTTCAGTCCTGTTATCCCTTCAGGGAGTTTTTAGCTCCACTTTTGGTCAATATTTCCCCTTCAGAATAGGATCTGGATCTTTCCTTTGCCTAAACACAAGTTCCACGAAAATACTTCTTCTCAAACAAAGGAGGAGTTTTCCTGAATGTTAAATTTTGCCAACAGTCTTGGTGCAACAGGTACAGCTGCAGGCAACTTTCAAATGGCACATTTCTGATCCTGATATGAAGTCTTCATGTGCTGTCATCGGAATCCTTACAGAACTGAGGAGAAACCAAAAGGGATCAGTAATCAATTCTAACCTGAGTTCTTGAATTGTGAGTTTAGCCCGCAGACATGGCAAGTAGATACAACTCAGTCCGCTGTGTCTGGAGAATTGCAATCATCTTGGTCCAGAGGGAAAGCAGACTGCAGTGAGGAAAGAGGAACAGGGTAGCAAGAAAGTGCCAGAGATGGATTGTATATGCCATAGTGAAAAATTTGGACTTCATCCAGGAAACATGTCCTTCCAAACTTGGGTGCACATCAAAACCATCAGAGAAGCTTTGCTAAAAAACAGAATTTTCCAAGTCCCACTCTAAACCTACTGAATCAGAATATTTATGAGGAATGCTGCTCTATGGTTTCTTAATCCAGTCAGAACTCTTATTGCTTCCCACATCTCACTGGCACAGAAATCGATATCAAAATAAAAGAGGAAACTTTACTAATTTTCAAAGTCCTGTAATGGAATTTTATACTGAACATGAATTATATGAAAACATATAGCATGTGCAGGCACTAGTTGGTCGATAATTATGTGTTTTATTGAGGCTTTCTTAGCATTTAGATATTATAATAGAATTGTTCTATATTTGTACTTTGTTGATGACTTTCAAATCTCAAATCTTTGTCATGCGGTTATGTCATAATCATACATACATGAAGATCTGTTCTTCCTTATGGCCAAGAAGACTAATAAAAAATAGAGAACGGAGATAGGAGAGTGATTTGGAGAAAAAAAGATTGATATAAAATATAGAATACAATCAAGTATTATAACACAGGTTTCTCATAGTGTATGACAGTGAGAGGTAAAAGTGGTACCATCCCTATGATCTGCTGCTGGAGCATCCCTAAGAGAAAGATGTACGATCCAAAGAGTGCTGTAAAACCGACTTCCATGTTAAAGAGATGGACTTGATCCTAAATGATTAAACCAATTGGGATCGGAATTTCCAGAATATTCACAAACTCCAAAATAAGCCAAAGCACACAGAACTGTGATCTCTCTTCTGCTCTCTGCACATACCATGCGTCATGAGTCTTGATGATGTGTCTCATAACTGTTGTGCTCAGATTCACCTACAGTCCACACCCCCTGCTGCTGACCTAGTTCAGGTTCTCATTTTCTCTTGCTTGCACTCAGGCAATTCTTCTCCCTGTGCATGCAGCCTTCAGCATCTTCCTATTGTAATTTTTTTATACATTACAATGGTATCTACCTGAAAACATGCTGATGCTGGGATGACTTCCAAAATGTAAGGAATCATATTGTTTTTATAATTAAAACTTTTAATTACTCCAATTACTTTTTTGATCAAGTCCAAATTCCTTCACCTGGCATAGAAGTAATAGAAGCTTGTACTAGGCCACGGCCAGTCTCCCTGTCACCCTGATGACTCAATAAAAATGGAAACCTAAAAAACCTAATCAGGCTTCAGCTACGATTGCTTTACAGGGGAGCAAATGAACCCTTGAGAGGTGACTTAGTCTCTCCCCAGTCCAATGTCATAAAAGCTGACAGCCTCTATCTGCGAGTCTGAGGTTTCACTCCATAGGCCACACTGCCTATCGATTTTGGATGGGTCTAGAACCAGAGGCGAGTGACTTATTTGCTTCTCCATCTCATGTATCCTTTGCATGTGTTACTTGCCGATACTGATAATAAATCGAAGTACAAGCACATTTGAACATGATCGGAATGGTGACTCCCATCAGTCGTCAAGTCTAGACCAGCCCTTTCTATTCTGATTGGAGATCTGGAGCCTGCTCACGTTTATAGTCTCTTCTCCTTCCGAGGCTGCCACACCATACATCAGTCCAGGCACCCAAAATAACTCCTAATTCCCTCACAACACAATGTCCATGCAAGCCTCCCTGCTTTGTTCTTATAATCCCCTTTGTCTAAATATAACTCATCTTTTAGGACTCAACTTATGCATAATTCTTCCCACAAGACTTCACAGATGCTCTCCTTCCCCTCCAGACTAGGCTAGGCCTTCTTCCAATCTGCCCCCATAGCATCCTGGGATGTCTCTCAGAGAGCTGAATACAAGCTATTGAATGTCTTTATTTGTTGGAATCCCTTTCTATACCCTAAAATCTTTGAGATTGGGATGCATTTTATGTATCTTTGTATACCCCTGCCTAACACTAAGCCTAGAATATTCATGCTCATGCTCAGTGATTGTGTATTGAACTGAACTAGAAGCAGGTTGCTTTTGAATTTGAGGTCAATGTAATTCCAGTGTCAGGTACGGATGCTCCCTATTAAGATATGTATATACTAGTAGTCGCAATTTTACCCAGATGAAATACTGCTACAAAAAAAAGAGAAAAATTCTATTTTCATTCCCCGTTAACTATAACCATAAACAAAATCTCTGTGGAAGTTTCAGCATATGATAACAACAACAGTAACTAATATTGACTGAGGACTTCTGTTGTCCAGGCTAAGCATTTTCTATACATACCCTTTGTTTTTTCAATCTCAGAACAGTACAGGCATCTACTCTTACTATCCCTATTTCATACCTGTGAAACACAGAGAGATAAAGTATTTGCCCTAACCACACAATGGGCTCTACACAGAAGTCAGAGAATTTTCCAAAACAGTAACCATGATGGAGATTACAAAGCTGAGTACAAAGTTGCTCTTTAAATCACATTTGGACTTTAGTGAAAAAAATCCTACTGTGTTTGTTGGCTGTACAATCCAAAAGCCTGTATCATTTACATATGAGTATCTCTTACTTGTGAGTACACTGGGTCCTTGTTGAAGGCACGAAGCATGCAGGGACTATTGTATTCCCCCCATTGAACCCATCACCGTCATGAGCACACAGATTCTCGAGATACATTTGTTGGCTAAGGACTTTTAGTGGAGGTCTCAAGTTCTTCATGTATGTCTCACCTATGAAGCATATGTATTACTTTCATTCACTGAAGGGTGCGGTATGAACACATTTAACACATTTTTCTCTTCTAATTTTTTACTTACTCTTCTGTTTACACAGGTCCCTTGGTGTGCAGAACAAGCATCATTACTTGATTTTTCCATCTACCTCTTGTATTTCCTCTTCAACACTATCATTTCTCTCAGAGAAGAGAGGATTTTTCCAATTAAGAGCTGGACAAATTAGCAGTATATTTTACATAAGCCACTAAAACTGGGTTATACTTAGCTGCATTCGGCCACCTTGGTCCTAGAGGAACTTCACAGTACTGCAAAATATTGCCTCCTCTTCCTAATTTTCTAACCATTCTGTAGAGTTTACACCTAAACATTACAAAGCTTTGGAACAGTGTTAACAACTTATCTAGGTCTCAGAAATCATTTGAGACATTGAAAAAAAAAAAAGAGAAAGGCTAATGTTTTAACCTCTTTCCTCAATGAAGCAGATTCTAATTTTATTCCTGGCTGTACAACATCTGAAAAACTCTCCTTCCTCATCTCATTCACCCAGGGACTAACATTGTATCTAATTGCAGATACTAAAGAATATCTAAACCTTGTGGATTCTGCTCTGGTCCCAAGTAAGTCATGTCAGTTTAATTCGTGTTACAGGACAGTTATATGGTATTCATTTCTTGTTTTGTGTTCAAAAAGAAAATGCCTTTTGCATGTTGGATATATAATTGTCGATGTCTACTTCCATTTGAAAACAAGCACAATGAATTTCCCTTTGGACTAATTGTCATAAATAATAAGACCAAATTGTATGTGCCTTAAGATGTAGAATTAGGCTATACTACAATCTAGTATGGTCTATAATTACATTTGTTTAACAGAGTTTATTTAAACTATACCAAATCAAAACTTTGTATTTTCATAGGGGTTTGGGAAAAAGGAAAGTTGAACTTTAGGTCCCTTCTTACATTAGACACCTCACTGCTGATTAACCAGGAAAATTGCAAACTTATCAAATAATTTGTATATATGAGTAACACTATTTAGCTACTATAATTTAGTGTGCTTATTATGTGACCTTGGACAAGTCAACTAACCTCTCTGTGCTTTGATTTTCTCATCTGTAAAATTGGATATTGAATTAGTCTATACAAATATCCTTCTACTGATTCCAGTTAGAATTCAAAAGCAGATGGATAGTTGGGACATAAAAAGGAAATTTTCAAACATCAAAGTTTTCTTTGGAGAGGTAGAGCTGTATAGTGGGAACAGCACAGATTTTGTCACTTGACAACATGAATTTGATTCCCAAAGATGAAATTTACTAGCTATATGATCTTGACCTCACTATACAATGAGGAAATAAGCTATTTATACTGCATATTTGTCATAACTTTTAAACACAGCATGTAGAAACTGCTACTATATAATAGGTGTTCAATAATTAGAACTATTTTGGGGGCATAACAGGGTCCTCGTCCCCAAAACTCCTTCATTCTTTCATATTTTCATCTATCGTTGCAAAGTGCTTTTTCACATAAGAGTTCATGGCTGCTGTGGGATGAGAAGTGATGGATATTAATTAAAAAATGGTGCATTCCTGCTCTAGATGTCACTCATGAAAATTTTAAACAGCCCAAGCCAACTCTCACTAACCGCCAGTTACCGTACCATGAGAGGTTACGATTGAGTCAGGATGTTTGTCTTCTGGTTGTGACCTCCCAGAGTCAGCTTTGACACAATGACTTTGACCACATAAATGAGATCCAAAAAGCAGATAAATAAAATGGAAAGAACAGAGAAGACTAACAAAAAGGGAAGGGCCTCTAGAACCACTTGTGAGGCCATTTCTGTCGGATTAATATGTGAGTTGTTAGTAATTATAATGAATTTCTATACCACCTTCAAGAATTCAAGTATCCATGTGATAAGATTTTCTACTAATAAGATTTTCCTTTCTTCTCTAATGGATGAACTTACAGACCTTCCTAGGTATGCACAGTGACCCATCATTTCTAGAAAGAAAGATTTTATTTGTGATCCTGTACATGCACTAAAACTGACCTTCTGAAAAAGAGCCAATCACCTCTCATGCAGAGAAAAATGGCAAATGGCCTATAATTCTTTGTAAGTTCACTCCATATGTTGCTTTAATTTACATCTACTGTTAGGCCTTTAATGCTAAGTAACCAACTTAGCAAAATCACTTGGAGGTTTAACAGGCAACTCAGAGAACTATTGATTTCCTGTCTCTGCCAAACTTGCCCTACTACTAGTCCGCCTCATTTCATTGAGCAAGGAAAAAACACCTGATTATCTCATCTTGCTCTATTTCCCTCAGATCGTACACCCAACCCAACAGAAGCCGTGTCCACTCCACTTCTAAAATGCATCCTAAATCTTGCACATTTCTCTATCTATATACTGTTTCCAACATAATTCAAACTCTATACTTTCTGGGACTAGTTTATATGCCACATGAGAGTGATCTCTTATAAAAGGAAATCAGACCATACTGCTCCTAATTTATGACATTTCAATAGCTTCTCATCAAAATTCGAATAAACATCAGATTTCTTACCCTGGCCTATGAAGCCCTACGTCATTTGCTCCCTCCTTCCTCACTGACCTCATGTCCTTCATTCTCCTCCCTACCTATGAGGTCTCAATGGCCTTCGTCCTCATTCTAAAAAGTGTCAGGTTTATTTCTGCTGTAAAGGCCTTTCCTTAGTTCCTCATCTGCCAGCTTCACGGGTATGTGACCTGTGTAGTCATGTGTGGCCCTGATATCAAAAGGGCCCCACACTTGGTTTAATGCTCTACTGTTGCCATCCAAAAATTTTTCATAATTTCACGTTTTAATTTGTGCTTTGTAAGTGAAATACAATGGCACGATGGAGCACGTAGGTGAGCGGAAGAAACACATGCAATATTTCCATCATTCATTGCCACCTCATTTGCATGTAGCATTTGCAGTGCCCCATGAGCACAGAGTTCTGATGGACCTACAATATGTAGGAGTTCATCATGACTCAACATGAGTACAAGGAAAGTATGTGGTATCCAGAACTGAGTAAGCAGGGGGCACTGACAAGCTCTGAGAGGCACTGACAGCTCCGCTGAGAACCAGAACTTGCTTCCCAAGTAGAAGGGAAGCAATGGTGTTCTCAGAGAAGTCAATGATCAAAGAGCCCTATCATAACCTTTCTTGCTCATGTAACTTTCCAGCATGAGCTAACCACCTACACCGAAAATAATAAAAAGGAAAGAGAAAGATAGGGCAACCCATAGTTCATTTTCATTTAGTCCTTCCTTACTCAGAAGTTAGATCGTGGTAGAGATTGTGCCTATCAAGAGGTGAAACAAAAACAGTTGAATCAATTTTGTACAATGGTTCTGATAAGAATGAACTTTATATGTATGTACAAGCTATGAAATTCAAAACTGTGTAATTTTAGTGATGCCATCTATGAGTTAAGTGCTCTCATTTTTGCTTTTAAAACTGGCACTACACAATATAAAGATGAATGGTAACTCATTTAATAATTTGAAATTTATTTGCTTAGAATACCATTAATATACTATGTTCATAATATTGAAATATGGCAAATAACAAACACTATGACAAGTCCAGAGAAAGACCACAGAAGAAATGAGAAAGCTTTATATTTGAGTACTTTTAATGGCACTTTTTCTGCTTTTAGAACAAGGGGTCCCACATTTTCTTATTGCAAGGGCCCTGAAAATTATTAGGCCAGTTCTGCCTGCATGGAATGTTCTTCCCCTGCCTCCAACTTCACAAAGCTGATTCCTTCAGGTAATTCATGTCTTTGATCAAATTATCAGCTTCTTTGAGAAGCCAGCCACCAGTCACATACCAATCTAAATCAGTTGCCAACTACTCCCTGGAGCAAACCATCCTATCTCACTACTCTGCATACAGTTATGTATGGGTGTCTGTACATTTCTAGCTGTCTGTCTGTCTCGTCCCTTGTGGGAACAGAATGTTGATTTTCTTGTTGCCCACTTACCTATGGAGCTATGAACAGTAACTGACACATATTAGGCATTCAGTTAGTATTTGTGGAATGAGTAAATGAATGGATATAATAATTAGTATAGTATCCTATTTAAAACAAATCTTTTTAAAGTAACACTGTGATAAAAAAAAAAATCAGTGCTTTCACCATTTAAAAAATTTAAAAGGGAAAAAATAAATTTTGAACTACAGAGAACCATAGATTAATTTGGAAGTGGGCAACATCTAATTTTCAGCATATTTTATACAGTATGGTTATAAAAATAATGGTATTGCAATAATATTTTTCCACTGTCAGTCTATCACATACTTTAAAAGAAGCTTTCATTTCCAAATAATCTTTTGTTTAAATGCTTCCTATGAATGACCAGCTATAAGTTTCAGGTGAAAATTAATAGTGCCATGCTTTTTATTTTATTTTAAAATAAGTTTCCTATCAAACATCTAGGATAGGGAAGGCCAGTGGACTTCATCTTGCATGTAATGGATAGGAAATAGTTGCGTGAAAGATTATGTTAAAAAGGGTAATGATCTTTGCCTTACTTTCTGGAATAGACTGCCCTGGCTGATTTCTGACATCTCCATGGATGCGGAAACCCATTTCTGAATGCCATGTGTCTGCCATCTTCATCCTGAGATACTTATCTAAATGGGCATGACGTAAAGCTAAAAAAAAAAAAAATCAAAAAAAAAAAAAAATCTGCTTTTCTGGTCTAGAATAAAGTGTGCATTTTTGTGCTACCACGGCAACAATTTTGCCTTGGGCAACACTGAAAATAACTGTAAATGATAATAAGAATTCAAAATTCTACAGAACATCAAACCATATCACATTGTGATTTGCTGTAAAATAGAATTTCTGTACAGGCAAAAATACAGCTGCACCTGGTCACTGTAAATACTCAACATATTTTCATATTTTAATAAGATGGGTATAACTTTTTGGAGGGAGATGTTAAGTTGATATATTTGGGCCATTTGGTATACAAAGGTAAAAAGTAAATATGTATGTACTATATATTATAAAAAAAATCTTATTGGTTTTTTTATTTTTTTTATTATTTTTTGTATAAAGGATTAGAATGTACTCTATTAAAATTCTGTGCAAAATACTTCCAGGTGTCAGGAATTGTAAAATTTTTTGCCATATCCAATTTTATGTGACCCCACAAAGCACAATTCATAAAAGAAAAAGTCAATAAGACTTTATCAAAACTAAAAATTTAGCTCTGTGACTCTGTTGAGAGGATGAAAAGCCAAGATACAGATAAGAAAATATTTCTTCCAGTTAGCAGCCAGATATCAAGGTATTTCCTCAATTGATTAGCTATTTCCTCGCTGCTTCCTACTACCCAGATCCTAAAATCCTGCACCAACTCTCATCTACCAAACAGTATCATGTACCTAGAAAGAGAGAAAGAGAAGTCCAGGAAAACAGATCTCTAAGAAATAATCTACTTTCAGATCTTTCAACTACTCAAACACCATTTAGTAACTTTTACCCAAGAATTTGGAAATACACCCTCTTTCAATATATTTCTGTTTATATACTAGGTCTCACCAGTAGGCTGCAGTAACGAAGCCAAGGCAAGGCTTTATTGCATGGACTTTACTACATTTATTGCAATCAAATTAGCAGGCTAAGTAAAGCAACTAGCAGAGAAGCTCATTTGTAGGTTTAGCTGTAAGAAAAATTCCCAATGCAGAGTTGTCCTCGTGTAGTCCTTGCTTATCTTAAATACTCTAGGATGCTTCCAATTATTTTAGGAGATCATCACCAAATGCCACATTCTCAAAACAAAAATAACTGTCAGCTACTTCAATATTTATAAATGCTTTGTGATACATTTAGAATTTCATAAGAAATGACCATAGAGCATCAAAATTTTCCCAACGTGGTAATGTATATCCCTAATACAAGTGTGCGTGTGTATTATATATTTATATGTCCAAAATCAATATATATGTCTATATATCTACATCTATCAATATGTGGATAGAAATAGATGATGATAGAGATAGAGAAAGAGATGATACAGACATATAGATCAATGGTTTGGAAATATTATATGTCATAATCTCATGAAGACATACCATGAATATTTAAATCTACAAGCCATGATAATGCATCATCACTAACATTTTTATTACATATATATGTGTGTGTAATTTATATATCTAAACTTTTTTGAGAAAAATTGAAAAAATAAGAGTTGCTCTCATAGAGTTAAATTTAAAGGAAACATACCTTCTCCTTCTGAAGGAAAACTACTGAACATTATACAAATTATTTCGTATTCTTCATTATCTTCTACGGGCTGCTACCAGGCACTCTCAGGTCCCTAGTTAAATGGTGTTTGGAAAAAAAAAAAAAAGCAACCAATCCTGTATCATCAGGGAAGTCATAAGTTAATGCACAGTGTTAGTTTGTTCCATTGTTCTCCACCAGCTGAGGACTTACTCGTAGTTTCATTGCAAAGACAGACAGTGGGTTCATTTCTAAGCCAACAGGTAAGAGCACAGGGAAAATTTAGAAGTCTTAAAATTAAGGTAGGTGTAGAAAATTGCAACTCTTTCTTGAATCAATCAGTAGAGGCTTTCTTTTTGTATTGTTTATTAGGAAAGATGGCATTTCTCAAAGATATTAAGCATTAGTCTTTGCAGAACAAATTTTGCTCATTTATCCCATTGACAGGTGTGTTAAGATGCTGAAACAAAGTGGTTCCTAACGTAGTGTGGGGCAGATCATTGCTTTCTTCTCAAGAGCTTTACAATCCAACATAGAGACTCTACCCGCCCCCATCCAAAGGCACTTCAGAATTTGGAAGGTGATGCTTTGAAGGAAACCTCTCCAGAAGATTCTAATGGCCCTGCTCTTACTTGAAGAAGAAATTACTTAATTCACTTTCAGTTCTCAATTTTAAGAAGTTAAGAACTCTTCCAATTATTTAGCAGACAGGACCATAAATTTCCTGGTGTGCCTCCAAATTTCTTGGGCAAATAAAAATGCAGATTCCTGGGCTCCATTCCCAGAGATTTTGCTTCTTTTGTCTAGGGAAATCTGCATTTCACAAAGCTGCCCCTCAGCCGGATGGTTTTGGTACAGCTAGACTAAGAAGTCTACCAGTCACTGGATAGTGGTTTCCAAATCTGGAAGCTGATCAGAATTGCCCAGAGTATTTTTTAAAACACAAATAATTTTGCCCATAGCTAAATTTTGTTAACCTGGTTGGTAACAGAGTATAGTGTGTGGCCTTTACCTCTATTTTTCATAAGTTCTTCATATCATTTTAATGTGCAGCCAAGTTTGGGACCACAGCTTAGGAAACCCTAGTGAATTTCATAATGTTGTCAGTTCAATCCTATTATATCTTCTATGTTCTCTTTACAATCAATTTACTTAAAGAATATTTACCAAGTACCTTCAACATATCAGGCATAGAGCTACAGCAATATAGAGATGAAATGAAAATAATGTGGCCCTGGAGATATTGAGAGGGTAGACCCATAGCCAGCCCTCAAATGAACAATTACAAGAGAGTGATACTCGCTTTCATAGAAATATTTGCAAGCTGCTAAATACAGTGACCCTTCATGTTCAAAGATTTATCAGAACATATGAACAATGTAACTGAATATATTTAGAAAAGCACATCCTCCTTGACAAGAGTGAGAAAGACAGGGAACAATTATTGACATTCTACCATATGTTCTGAATTATACTGGCTGCTTTTTCTACTTCATCCCATTTAATCCCAGCAACATCCTTTGAGATAGGTTGTATCATCGTCCCTCTTTTACCAAAGAGGAAGCTGCAGGTCAGAGTGATTTAACCAAGGCTTTTTATCTAGGAAGTGTGTTCTAGCCAGCGTCTAAACCTGAATCTGACTCCAAAGCTCATGCACTTTCCTCTCCGCCTGGCTAATGTTTATGGGGGAATGATAATCTAGTGTGTGCTGTACACAGACGGTTATTTGTTATTGCTTCCCCACCTGTGGATTGCTGATAGTACCTGCAAACTTATGGCTCTTGCCTCTAAGAGAAAATGTGCAAATATTTAGAAAATACACTATTTAAAAAATATTCTAAATAAAGATTTAGGGATAAAAAAATGATGAAACTATTGCTTACAGTGAGATTTGGGGAATATCCATGAATTTCATTAAACCATGTTATTCCTAGCCCTGAAGTATTTCCTGTCTTTATACATTTTACCGTCTATTTTCTCCCTGTGAGAGTAACTCCTAAAAATCAAAAATTAAGTGTGTAGTTGGAACAAGCAAATATATATATACATATATACGTATATATATATATATATATATATATATATATATATATATATAATGTGTGTGTAACTGTACATATATATGTGTAATATATGTATATATGTAATATGTGTGTATGTTTATATACATATAGTATATACACATACTTGTATATTATATACACACATGCACAGAATTGAGGGATTTATATGATTCTGTTTCATTTGCAGTCCTAGATATACAGAGATATAGCAATGAACAAAACACACATGACCCCTTTCCTCAAATGGCTTGTCATCTGAGAATACCATAATAAAGAAATAACGTAATAATAAATAAAAGGAAATATATAGGTATACACATGTAAATGATCAGAACAAGAGTAAAAGATTTAATAGTAAAAGGGAAACGTTCCCTTCCCTAATTTTTACAGAAGTTGTTGAATTGTTGATGAGTGCTGTAGTTATGTTTGATCAGTTCTGGTTATAAAGCAGAACAGTCAACTCTGATTGTAAAACAAATACAATGTATACCATTTTGCCTCTTCTTGAAGTTAATCAGAAAGTATATATCCCCCCAAAATCTAAATAAGATATTAATTCATTTGAAAGCAACAAAAATCCAATATTCTCAGACTAAGAAATATTTATAATCATCAGGAAAAAAATCTATCACTTGGAGCTAGCTCAAGAAACTATAATCCATTAATGAAGAGTTAATTATGAATTTAACTATTTTCTTGACAGAGAAAGCATTTGTTGTCACTTGCAGGATGGCAGTAACTTAGCTAATTTTTGTTATTTGTGTTATAATAATGCACAAAGTTTTGTTAAATTAGCTTAATACTTTAAAGAAAGAACTTGGAGTAAAAATTGCCTAAAGTGCAAAAATGATTTTCTAATAGTGGAAATTCAAGTGTCAGGTAAAAGAGAATGCTATTCTTCAAGTGTTTTTCTTAGTACTCCTCCTTCTCTAAAATCTCTAAAGTGCTAGTATGAGATGGTGTGTGTGTGTGTGTGTGTGTGTGTGTGTGTGTGAGAGAGAGAGAGAGAGAGAGAGAGAGAGAGAGAGAGAGAAACCAATATTGTATGTCTTGTGCATAATTGTTCTAGAGGATCTTATTCTGTGTACTAGATGTATCAGAGTAGTGTGCATTGCCAGATAACATAAAAAGAAACATCTACATGTAAACAACACAACCAACTATCCAAGTGTCGCACTGACTAAAATACCAAATAGACCTTGAACTGTGAAAAAGAGAGAAAAGAACAGATGAAAAAGAGACAAGAAGAAGAGGAGGAGGAGGACGAAGGCAGAGGAGGAAGAGAAAGATGGGGGAAAGAAGAAGAAAAAAAGTAGGAGAAAGAAAGGGAAGGAAGGAGAAAGAAAAATACAAAATAATAGAATGGTCTAATTACGACTGAGCACTCATCGTAATTTTAGCTGGTTACAGTTAATGCTGACCATTTGGAGTGAGATGGAGCCAGCTTCCGCAGAAGTGTGCCACCTGAAGCTGAAACTCCAAGCCTTTTCAACGTCTTTTTCTCTGCATATGACAACCCATCCCATCTTTACACTGAAAAGTAGTAAATATCTATTTTATGAACTCTCTTTATTTATCGAAAGAAAACTTAACTTTTCTTAATTTAGTCTGTTTAAAATCAAAACCAAAGCAAATTGGGCAAGGTTAGGGAGGACATTTTTAAAGGTAGAACCTGAAAAGGCCTTAGGCAGGAGAACTGAGGTGACAGTAGTTTTACGCACATTATCCCTGAGGTCTCAGAGGAAATTTTTATAGCCCCAAAGAGTCTTCTCATTCACTTGATGTTCAACAAAGAAAAAAAAGTGATTGCTTTATTTTAATTATGTTGTAGTAAACTTAGAATTATAGAAACAGAAAATTGTGAGTGACTTTATGTTCATCTAAAATCTGGGGCTGTGTTTTCACATATAACTCTTAACTGAGGAATGAGATTTGAGCCTCCTGGCTTACTGGACATAAAGACAAACAGAAGCTGGCAGGCAGAGATGATCAATGAAATAACAAGAGAAACATCCTATGTTCTAGGTGAGCACTTGCCAAAGTCACACATATACTTTGACCAGTAAATTCAGAATCCATGCCGACAAGGATACGTAGGTTGATGGAAAATTTCTGAAAATGGTTAGCAAAATTCCCAGGTGCAAACTCAGCATTAGATCAGCTACCTGATCTTACCTCACACCTTGTTTGGATAGACTAGTGGTAGAGCTAGGATTACAGCACGAACTCAGGGACACCAAACCAAGACTTCCTCCTACCACCTCATACTTCAGTGCCTAAATTTGATTTTGGGGGATTTCTTAAATTTCTTTATTGACGTATAATTGACAAATAAAAATTGCCTATATTTAAGGTGCATGACTTGATGTGTTGGTATTCATATACGTTGTAAAATAATGGCCAAAATTAATCTAAATAACATCCATCACCTCACGTAGTGAAATGGGGAGACGTTGGTCAAGGGGTACAATGTTCCAGTTATGCAAGAATGAGCTCTAGAGAGCAAATGTACAAAAATGTAAACATAGTTAACAATGCTCTATTGTATTCTTGAAAATTGCTAAGAGAGTCGTTCTTAAGCGGCCTAACCACAAAAAAGGTTGGTTTTAATGTTGTAAGTATATATTTAAATACATATGTAGCTGTTATAATTATTAAAATACAAATTTATTTTAAGTCATTACCAAATTTTTAAGTAGCTTTTATACATTTTGCATTTTCTCAGTAAATGCAGCAAATCTGTGCAATTTGTACAATTCTGTGAGATTTGGAGATGTTATAAATGGATTTTCTTGAGTAAATGAGGTCAGATCATTTTCTTTATGTCTGTTCAGTGCAAAGACGTAGACCCGTAAAATACTAAGTATGGAACTACGTTACAGATACCTTGCTACTAAACTGCTTCTGCTACTGAATTTAAATGATCACAGTGAGGAATGTGAATTCGCAGTGACCTTAGAACAGCATTTTTTCTAGTGACAGAAAAAGGTCTAAATAGACAATACCTTATTTACCTCTTTTTATAGTTTACACCATTGTTTCTGGAGAATATGTTAGGTCTAAAAAACACCTGCATCAGGTTGAGAGAAGATGGTCTCATATCTGTAATGCTTTGTTGATATTTCCCAACATTTTTTTTCTGATTCTTCCTCCAGGAAAGCTCACATTCCAAGTGGATACTTGAGGCAGTGGGAGATCTGCCACACTGATCTCCTTAGCTCAGTTCTCTCTGCTTACTATCTCCTTTGGACTTATTTCTTACAAAATAACCCACCATGGTTTGCCATAGTTTAGGAACTTACTCTTTTTAATCTACTCTATTTTTCTACAGAACCTAAGACATTTGAAAGAAACAAAGACAAAAACAAAAACACCTGAATCTTGATATAACAAAGGAAGAAAACAGAAGAGCATGGATTCCCCACTAAACCCGCTTTCATTCTTGATGACGAAAATAACTACAAAGAAGCCATCAAGCACTGTGGCTTCTCACACCCACCATCATTTCCTCTATCCCCTGTCCCCACCCTTTGCGGCATACTTTCATTGTCTCCACCAATAACTAGAGTAACACCTTTGAAATCTCAATGGTAAGCCAATGCTGATTACCATCTTTTATTTTTTTGCTTATTATAGAATCCCAACAACTATAACACTTTGTGTTGATTCCTCTTATTTGTTGACCCCACCATTTTCCCCTGTCTGTCTCATCCAGTTCTGTGGTTTGATATACCATCTACCTGTTGATGACTCCCAAATTTCTACTTTAATTCTGTGTGGGTGACGGCTGAGGGAGAACACACTGAAGATTCTGAGATGCCCTTTTTTTCTAGATGAGAGAGTCTATTAGGCATTGGCTAAGAAATACCATTTAGCAGAAGGTTCCACAGCCACACACACAATTTGATATTTATCCAAAAGCCTTATTTCATTGAGAATTTTTTTACCAGCTGAGAAAAAGGGAACGGGTGGTGGTTTATATTCCAAGCCATCATGCTCTGTGTCTTCTCTCTGTCTCCTAAATTCTGCCTGCAAACTAACCAGTTCCTTCTAATACATATCTCTCGTCCTATATCTTATCATACACTAAGAGTAGTGGCCCGGTACGTTCAACATTCTGTCTATAGATCCCTTTTGCCAGATCTACAAGTCCATTAGTTATATTCTCTATCTTCAAATTTACAATATTTAGACTAATTGTACTGGAATTACATAGAGTAGCTGCCCCTTCTCCAGCTTCCAATAGCAATTTCCTCAATACTCTTCCAGTGTCCTATAATAATCTGTAGTTCACTCTCTATCATTGATTCATCATTGGTCTCAAAGACAATGCCACAAATTTAGGTCTGTATTATAGCTGTGATCAACCTCTAGGTACCAATTTTGGTCTCAGTTAACCATTAATGCATTAAAAATATCACCCAAAGACTTGGTAGCTTAAAATGACAATTTATTATTGCCCATGACTCTTGGATCAACTGAGGGATTTTCTGTTGGGCTCTCATGTGATTGAGTGGGCTGGTAGCCTGCCAGATGTAAGATGGTCTTTCTCAGATGTCTAGGAACCCAGTGCTTGCTGTCACCTGGGCCACTCTCTTCATGTGATCTCTCATTATTTAATAGGCTACCCCGGGTTTCCTTAAGTAGTGGTGAAAACATTTCAAGAAGATGAAGCCTAAAGCAGCAATGCCTGTCTAGAGGTAGGCTCCACAACTCACACATCTCTGCTTCCACGACATTCTATTAGCTAAGCAAATCACAGGTCCAACTCAGATTCAAGATATGTATAGAAATAAACTCTTCCTGATAGAAGGAGGTACAAAAATTTTGTGGCCATATTTAAACTACTATACTGTATAATGGAAAATATAAGAGTTTATAAGTTTAAAATAGCAAACTAGTTTCAGGTGACAGAGTCCCTTTGGCTTTGGAAAAGCATTGGTTAAATTTAAATTATCACTCAGCCCCTTCTTTCTTCTGTGAATTTGAGCAAGCAACTTTATTGCACTATTTCTCAATTTTGTTATTTGTCAAATAAAGGTATAATATTTACTTCTCTAAATAAAATAGTATATAAAATATTCTTAATGCATTCAGTAGTTAATATACTTATTGGAGAAATTATTAAGAGAATGAAGGAGTAAAATTAATTCCCAACAGGAGAGACTTTATTATAAAGGTAGGAATAAGCTATCCAGAAAGAAGAGAAAGAGTAGATAGAATTCAGAGAGATGGAGAGAAACAGAGAGGGCAGGGCCATATAATGGTGATAATAAAATTTATTGAGCAGTGATATTTTGCCAATCATTCTATATATCATCTCAGTTTTCACATTCACAGTATGAGGTGGTTATTATGATCCCCATTTGCACACATACACACACACACACACACAAACACACATACACACACAAAAGCCTTGTTTTCAGAGAGTTTTCTCAAGTACACGAAGACAGTAATTGGTTAAAGCGGGCTCGCAATCCAGTTATATCTGGTTTTTGTTTTTTTTTTAAGTAATAAAACCCTATAGACTCAACCAAAAAAACTATTAGACACAAGAAATAAATACAGTATAGTTGCAGAATACAAAATCAATGTACAGAAATCCATTGTATTCCTGGATACTGAAATGAAAATATTCTAATATTCCCAAATGAAATTTCAGAAAAAAAAAAGAAAAAAAAAATTATTTTGCAATTGCAAGAAAAATAATAAAATATCTAAGGATAAATTTAACAAAGAATGTGAAGGATCTATACAGTGAAAACTATAAGTTATTATTAAAGAAATTGAAGAAGACACAAAGAAATAGAGATATTCCATGTTCATGGATTGGAAGAATCAATATTGTTAAAATAGTCATATTACCCAAAGCAAAATACAGATTTAATGCAATCCCTATCAAAATACCAAAGGCATTTTTTTCAAGAAACAGAATAAAAAATCATCAGATTTTTATGGAATCACAAAAGACCCAGAATAGCCAAAGCAATCCTAAAAAAAAAGAACAAGGCTGGCGGTATCACACTCTCTGACTTTATATTATACTACAAAGTGACAATAATCAGAACAGCATGGTATTGGCAGAAAAACAGACACACAGACCAATTCAATAGAATTGAGAACCCATAAATAAACACACGTGTATATGGGCAGACAATTTTCAACAAAGGAGCCAAAAACATAAGTGGTGCTGGGAAAATTGGAAAGCCACATGAAAAAGAATAAAACTAGACTGCTCTCTGTCACCATATACAAAAATTAATTCAAAATAGAGCAAAAACCTAAACATAAGACCTGAAACAATAAATTGCATAGAAGGAAGCATAGGTACTAAACTTGGGTTCAGAGAGGATTTTATGATTTTGGTGTCAAAGGCAAGGGAAGTAAAAGCAAAAATAAATGAATGGAACTATATTAAACTATATTAAACTAAAAAGTTTCTGCACAGCAGAAGAAACCATCAACAAAACAAAGAGGCAACCAATCAAATGGGAGAAGATATTTCCAAACAATGCCTCTGATAAGGGGCTAATATCCAAAATACGTAAAGAACTGATACAATTCATCAACCCAAAAACAAACAATCAAATTTAAAAATTGGCAGAGGACCTGAACAGACACTTCCCCCAAGAAGACAAACAAACACGCAACAGACATATGAAAAACTGCTCAGCTTCACTAGTTTTAGGAAAACTCAAATCAAAACCACAATGAGATAATCATCTCACCTGTTAGAATGGCTATTATCAAAAGTCAAGTACCATGTTTCCCCAAAGATAAGACCTAGCCGGACAATCAGCTCTAATGCATCTTTTGGAGCAAAACTTGATATAAGACCCGGTAGTAAAATAAGACCGGATCTTATATATTAATATAATATAATATAAAATAATATAATATAAAATAATGTAATACAATACAATATAATACTGGGTCTTATACAATATAATATAAGACCCGTTCTTATATTAATTTTTGCTCCAAAAGATGCATTAGAGCTGATTGTCTGGCTAGGTCTTATTTTCAGGGAAACACTGTAATAACAAATGGCGAAGAAATTGTGGAGAAGAACCATCATACACTGCTGGGAGGAATGTAAATTGGTACAGCCACTATGGAAAACAGTATGGGGCTTCCTCAAAAAATTAAGAATGAAACTACCACACGATCCAGCAATCCCTCTTCTGGGTATTTACCCAGAAAGTCTGAAAACACTTATCCATAAAGATATATGTATCCTTATGGTCATTGTAGCATTATTCATGGTGGCCAAGACATGGAAACCACCAAAGTGCCCTTCGATAGATGATTGGATAAAGAAGATGTTTTATATAAATACAGCAGAATATTACTTGGTCATAAGAAAAGATGAAATACTGCCATTTGCAAAAATGTGGATGGATCTTGAGATTATTATGCTAAGAGAAATAAGTCAGAAAAGATCAAAACCACATGACTTCACTCATATATGGAATATAAAACTGAAAGCAACAAACAAATATGACAAACAAAGAAACATAAACTCATAGACACAGCCAACAGTTTGGTGGTTACCAGAGGATGGGGGCGGGAGGGCTGGCAGAAGAGGAAAAAGGGGTCAAATACATGGTGATAAAAGGAGAACTGACACTGGATGGTGAACATACAATGCAATATATAGGCGTATTATAGAAAGGTACACTTGAAACATATAATTTTACTAACCAATATACTTAATACAATTTTTTTGAAAATAATAAAATTAAACATAAAAAAGACAGTAATCATTCCATTGTGCTGCACTAGAAATGGGATTGTTTACAAGACATTTTGTGACAAGTCCAATTAGAATCAGGTATAAGAGCAAAGTGAAAGCTAAGGATAAAACACAGACTGGGGTCAGTCAGCCTATCAAGATGAATTTTCATCTGCAATGGTTGCCCTCAGAGTTTCCTTAGATGGAAACTATCCACTCCCTCAATTCTCTTTAGTTCAGCGAACGTTTCTTGGGTGCTCACTGTGTACTAGGCACTTTAGTAGGATCCTGCATATAAAATTTTAAAGTGTGATGGAGAGAACAGACATAGAGGCTCTCATAGTTGCAAAGATACACATTGATCTATGTGAAAGGTCGATGGGCCAGAGCTAAGGTACGGGTGTTCAGGACAAAAAGGGGGGAATCAGACTGAGAAAGATATAAGAGGACTTAGGTAATTGGATATTTCATGGGGAGAAAATATATTCAAGAAGGAAACTGAGACTTTTTAGCTTAGGGTACCTGAATGTATGGTGTTGTCCCCCCAAATAATAGGAAATGTAGGCTGAGAAACATGTTTGGGATTTGAGTTTATTTCTGGACAATGTCAAATACTGGGGGTACCAAAAAAATGTATACAAGTGGACACGTTAGTCAACGTAGCTCAAGCAGTAGTTTGCCGCAATCAGAAGTGTCTGGACGCTGATGGTAACCATTTTGAGCACCTCTCGTAATTGCTGGAGTCAAAACGTGACTTGTATTCATCTATTGTTATCAGTAGATATTGAGCATTACAATTTTAATACCGTTTTCCTTTCTTAAACCGTGTATGTATTTTTTTTTGGCACCCTCTGTATTTATAAATCCTGCAAGCAAGCAGTTTCAAAGTGACACCGACATTGGATGTACACCTTGGGAGTTATCAGCCTATAACATCACAGTTACCCTAAGTCCTCCAAAGTTCTGACATCATCGCACAACTTCTTTGCTTCATGGAAGGGAGGTCCAAGGAAGTTACGGAGATTCGGGGAGTGACTTGTTCTCTGATTATTTCAGGCAAAGCCAAAGTGCTATATTTGACCAAATCATTCCTACTGTTCGCATCTACATGTTAAATTACATAATTCTCAGATCATCTATCATACGCATAGACTTAAGTTTAAGGTGCTGTTGATGGTGACAAATCGAAAAGATGATCCTGGATATTTTCTAGTTTAGCACCAACTGCTTGTTTTTAATACTTAACTAGCACTACTTAAGTATTAATTATGAAAAATATAAACCAAAACTTTCAGTGGTTTTGTGCCTGTCGCTATGATACACACTTTCCTGCAATGTTATTTAATCCTCTCCCTCATCTTTCAAGGTAGGCATTATTGCCCCACTTTATAAATAGAGAAACTGAAGTTAAAGGAAAATATTTGTCTTTCTAAAAGTCACAGTGTGGGGGAAAGATGCTTTAAAATAATATTTGTGAAACAATTTATATTTCTAGAGCTCTTCATAAAATGTTTTTTTAATGGGTTTCAATTTTATGCCTCATAGAATAAAATTTACTGTATAACTTCTTCATACCTCTTTGCCTTCACTGAAATGTCATTCTCCCATCAACGTTGTTTTTCCTTCCTCACTGACTTCCTTCCTCTCTCTATATAGGCACTTCTGCCTTGTATAGTGGATTCAAAATCACTTGATTTTCTCAAATATGAGGCATTTTAATTCTGCTTCACTTGAGGTCTTTATTCCCTTGGTCACAGGGAATTTCCGCTGAAGTCCTTGCAAGGATAATATCAATTCTTGAATGAGTCATCAACTTCTCCATGCCCTTGACACCTCATCTCTTTAAACACACTCTTGACTAACTGATTACTTTCCTGGTCCCTTGACAGTTCACCACACACATATAAAAAGTAATCTTAGCTCTATCAATCCAGTAGCCAACTTTCTCTGTTTCTAACCAATAGCTGATTTTGACTCCCACTGGAGAGAATTATACAATCTTGCAGATAGGTTCCCTTACAAATTCATAGTCTCCAGTGTAAGACTGTACTTGAGACTCTTCAGGAAAAATCTTCTGCATGCCCTCATTTACCTCTTTCATTCCCCTGAACATCTCTTTTCCATTTATTCTTCAAATTGTCCATCCTTTTATTTTCACTTTCAATCTCAGCAAGTAATCTCAATACCTACTTCACAGAGTAAACAGTCATATCCTACGAGATCTACTAGTTGTTTAGACCACTTTTCTCGGGTGTCATCACAAGTGCTTCTCTCTTGTTGATGGCTCATCCTATTAACTGTGCACTGGTTAACATCTCATCTCTGTAACTCATACCTATAGATTTCTCTGAATCTCTCCTATTACTTCAAAATGACACTTTTTTTGAAAAAGTGATGTTGACTTTGATTTCCTCTTTCTAACATCCAGACTCCTCAATCCATTGTAATTTAGCTTTATCCTCACCACTCAAGTGTCTTCATGATGAATTCTTAATTCTCAGTATGCTTGGATTTGGTATAGCTTACTCCACCAACTTACTCCACAATACGCTTACCTTTTTTCTCCTAAAAATTGCTAAATCCAATATTGCCTCATGTAAAAAATCTCAATGTCAGGGGCAATATTATAAAACCCAGGCAATAAAAGCATTTTTTCCAGAATACAGCTGAGTCTCTTTTAAAGAACGAGGTGGCTTTGTTTTTGTTTGTTTGTTTAAGCTAGTCATGCACTATTCTACTTGACCTGTAGCATCAAAGGAGTGACAAGAAGTGTTTGCTATAGAATAAATCATTTTCTCTTACCTAAGTAGAAATGAAGGCCTGTGTGATTAACCATGGTAACTCTGAGCAATGCATTTAAAATTTAAAATCATAGTGTGGGTTTCTAGACAGAATTTTTGTCATTTATTATGTCCTCCCTAATGAGTTTTATTGCTGTGTCAGTTGTTAACAGTACCTTATAAGTACATTTTCTGTTGGGGCTCGAGGGCAATTTTTTTCTGAAGCATTTTTCAGAAGCTCAGGTCTCCAGGTTTCAGATCATGAAAAGGTTGCTTAGGAAGACATTTGAAAATATACCCTCTAATGGTTGGTGATAAAGCTAGAAGTATTATTTGAGTCTCCTGCAATAATTAGTCATATCAGCTTCTGATAGAGTAGAACATAGGATTGGAAGTAAATCTCAAATATATAAGCCGGTTATTAATTCAAAAGAAGATAACTTGTGGATACTAGAGAGGATACATATTATTGTCATCAATTATTGTCATTATTGTTCTTCACTGGAAGAACGAGAATCCCATGATTATTCCCTAAGAGAAATAGCCATGCCCTGCACTTATCTCCTAGACAGAGATGCCGGTGGTAGTCTGAGGCTGGGGGCCGGGCTGGGGGGATGATTGTTAACCATAGTTTTAGAACTCCCATGGTTCTCTTTATCTTTCCTGAAGTTTGGAATGATAAGGATGTGGAGATTCTGAGTACACTATTTTGCCATGTATAATGTGCACTTTTTTTGCCCAAATTTGTGAGAGGAAAATAAGGATGTGCATTATACCTGGGTAGTACTAACTCCATATCTATATAAATGTTTTAATTATTTTATTGATGTTTATGAGTTAAAAGTGTGACTCTAGAAATCAATAACGATATCCATATGCAAAATAATGCCCTGGAATACGATAATCGGTTTTGTGGAACTTACAACAAACTTACAACGATGAAGAGTTCTTGGCGTTCATTGATGCATAAATATCGTAAATTTGTTACCGGTACATAAAATTTCTTGTACCTTGTATCTGTTCTTGTGATTTATAATTCTTTGTTACATAAAATTTCTTGTACCGTAATATCTTAAAAAATAAATGCTAAAATTCCTTTATAACACAAAAAACAAATACCTAAATGTAAACAAATAAAAACTTGAATTAAAAATTAAAACAAAATGTTTTTTTTCCCTGAAAGTTTGGGCCAAAAGCATGGGTGCGCATTATACATGGCAAAATACAGTAATTATCATTTACAGAGTTCTTAAATACTGGTGTCCATGAAATGTGTCTTTATTCCTGGAGAGAGAAGTTGGAATTCCCCAAGTTGGGACTATATAATCACATTGGCCATACCTCTCAAACTACCCAAAGAATAAATAACAATAATTAGAACTTATTCATAGTGCATTTGGAGATATTCAAAAGGGTTCTGAGGCTTATATTTCTGTCCATGTCCTACCTTTATATTCTCACCAAAACTGTGTTATTACCAGGTACAACATGCCTTGGAAACAGCCTCAACATGCCTCAACAATACCCTATAAATATCCATAAATTGGCTCAGTACCATGGTTAATTTGTTTCTGCTAATGTGGTTATATTATGAAACATTTTTGAAAAAAATTTTTTTTTTAACTTTTTATCATGGCAACCTTATTAGGGAATAGCAAAAAAGTTCCAGTTTCCTTAACTTGCCATCCATTTTCTAGGGGTTCCTATAGTGGTCAGGAAATCTCTAAAATCCAAGCATTTCAAAATCATGGACTAACCCAAAATTACACATCTCCTGTCAGTATAAATATTTAATCTTTTACCTTTTCTCTGAGCAATAACAATTCATTTAGCCATCTGAATTGATTTAATTCTGTGAGAAGCTTATAAGGATAAATTTGTATAATAGAATAACCAATTTGGAAGTTTTTAATTTTTCTTTTTTTCTTTTTAAGAATAAAGCATCCATAAGCATAAGTAAGTCACGATTATCCACCGACATCTCTGTCTAGGAGATAAGTGCAGGGCATGGCTAGTTCTCTTAGGGAATAATCAGGGGATTCTCGTTCTTCCAGTGAAGAAAAGAGGTGGCTGGATCAGCATGGCAGTGGTGAACAGCTACGTGTGAATGGAGAAAGCAACACCATTTCATAGTTTGACATCTGGCGGAAAAGTGCTAAGGCTACTTTGTTACTAGAAGAGTATATACAGCATGGGGAATCATTAAGCTTAGTGGGCACTTGAAAACTAAATCAACTGAAGTTTTCACAAATTTTTCTATTTCTGTCTCACTTGGGGTCAATGAGATACGTGTTGGCTATTGAATCTCAAGAAAAACTGCAGTAAGTCAAAGGCCTCTTTTGATATACATGTTGTTGAGTCATATCCCTAATACTTGTTCAGACATTAAACGAACACACACACACAGTTTGTGAATCTAGAATCCTGGAAACAAATGGCTTGGGTGACAGATACTATACCCATCTTCAAACTGAAACAAGAATATGTTTTTGCTTTTGTTTTTAAATTTGAAAAATATTCAGAAGATCATTTATATTGACATATTTACTAGGAAGACGAACTTCCTTAATTTTTCAGGTTTTTAAAATATATGTTAACTTTGGTAGATAAAAGCCTTCTTAATAGTTTTGAATTAATTAAAACTTATAGGATTTTTAGACAAACCTAATTGTTCCCATGGTCATTTCTTTTATAGGGTGAAGGAGGAGGAAACATTTGTATGACCAAATGGCCATTTTGGGAAACCTGTCACAGATAGTGTAGGCATAAAAGACATTTTAGTAGTTTTTTCAAAAACATTTTTATCTTAATTTTATTTTAATGTAATCAAATATTTCTAAATATTTTATTAAACAGTTGTTGGTACTTTTTCCTTGTTAGGGCTTTGTTGGCATATAATCATTAAGGCAAATCAAAGGCAGTGAGAAGTAGTCGTGTCATCATGTACCTGGAGAAGAATCGGTATTAGCTCCTGAGGCAACTGCCTGCTGTGTAATAACAGAAAGCTTTAATTCAGAGGAGGACAGACAGAGAGAGGACGCTGCCTCCACAAACAAGGGAATTGCAGGGGGAGTTGGAGATTGAAGATATCAGCCTCTGCCCATATTTTTAAAATGTCCTCAACCCAGACCTCAAGGTCCCACTTCTTACCCCCAGCATCCCTGCTTCAGAATGAAAACTTTAGTGAGATGGAACATTTAATTGGGCTGCAGTGCTGCAGTCTTCACACCCACATTTCCAAATAGTCATGCTGAGGAGAGCAAGACAAAAGCCTTCAAAGCTGCCCTGGAGCCTTTCAATCTGTGCTTTTAATTACATGTTTATGGCTCTTAATTTCTGTTTATGTTTTCTGAGCCCCCAAGAGAAAAACCGGTGGTTCCACACTCCTGATAATCGCTATTGTTTACAAAAAAACGAAATTCCTCAACCAGTCCATCCATGTCTTGCCCCTTACCTGTACTTTATTTTCATGCTATCAAGCAGGACAAGATGAGAAAGAGAGATTCTACAATAAACCATAGATTACCCGTGTCCCTTTCATCCTGGCACAGCGGTTGTAAGCTCCTTTATATATAAATCACCCAATTCCAGACACTCGTCTTTCAGGTGCACTTGGGTTCACTTGCAATACAAATTATCATATCAGTCAGGTTTCCAACAGGAAACAGTTGGCACACTCACGTTAGAATAACTCACGGAATGTTTATTTACTAAAGGAGTATTTGCAAAGATGTTGCAGGATGTAATGGAACCATAGGGTGATAGCACAGGATCTTAGGGTTAGTAAGAGCTATTATCATCCTCAGCCTAAACGGATCAGATTCCAGTTACCAAAACCTGGAAGCAGTATGTTGGGAAGAAAAACTAACTTGAAAGCACCTGCAGTCAAGGGACACAGACTTCCTGAAGTAACTTAAAGGAAGGGAGGCAGAAGAATAATTGATATAGGAGAGTTAGCATGTCCCTAGGTAGACAGGGAGGTCCCTAGTGGAATAAACAAAAGACAGCCATATCCTAAATCTTCAGGTTTTGAAATCACTACTTCACTCCAGGACATAATGTAACAAGACCTTGAGATTAATCATAAAATTCCTTTTGGCCTGACAAATGGAGCTGATCTGATAGATAAGAGTTGCTTTGCTAATTCCTTTAGGATGGGCAAGCAGAACAAACCTGGTAGACGAATTTCATTAGAAGGAGCCAGTTCCCTTCTTCAAACAAGTTCCCTTCTTCAAACAGCTCCCCTTCCCCAAGCAGGCAAGGGAAGGTATAAAAAAGCAAGAGCTTTTGCCTCAGTCACGGGGCACCCCCCATTCGGGACCCCCTCCTGCTCGGGAGCTGCAACCTCTTCTCCTGCCTCTAATAAACTATCCTCTTTTAAAAACTTTTTGCCTCTCCCTTGTCCGTGTTTCCATTCTTCGGCTTCACGAGACACGATCCCAGCCCACACTCAGAAACTGCTAGCAGATCCAACATCACCTATATCATAATTACCCTAACCTCACCCTTCTCCCCACCCCTGATCTCCTGTGGGTATTCCTCATTGGCCAAAGCCAACTGGAAATTAGAAGACAAAGAAGACCACCAAAGTAGTCCATTTAAATCAGCCTCCTGAGACACCAAGCAGGGAAGGGGAGCCGAAGACAAGATCTGAGGAAGAAACTAGATGAGGTCTGGCTCACTTGTATTATGGACATTCCTTTGTACTCCTATTTCAACTTTTCTGGGAACTAGAATCATTGTTGGTGGCTTCCATGAAATCCTATACTTCCAGATTTCCTGAAATAGGCCGTTCTAATCTTTGCTTTTGCAGCTCTTCCAATAGTTATCTAAGCCTCAAATTCTTTACATTAATTTCCTTTCCACTAAACATATCTACATTGGCTTCTGCTCTTCCAACCAAACGTGACTGATCCAAGAACACCACCTCCCTTACAAGGGGCTCGCTAGCCAAAATGTAAGCAATCAAACAGAAACAAATCTTACATTTCTTTCTCCATCTCCTCTGGTCAGAAAGATGATGCGAGCTGAATAGAGAGGATTTTTTTTCCCTTTTGGTTCCCTGGAGACCCATATTATTAAATGAAAGTTCATCAGAAGTCTGAAATAACACATTTAGCCATGCATAAGAACAGAGCATTTCAACATCAATACATTTAAATGTGTGTATGAAACTAACACAGATAGAATAAAGTCTGTTAAAATTCCTGTAAGAGTGTTACTTTTTTGCTCTTCCTCTCTCTGGGCACCAAAGTCTAGACTGCAGCTACTACTATACAGAAAACAATGAGAAAGGATCTACCAGACTTGGAAACATTTATTAATTCAAGACAGATGAAAAGTAAGAGCTGAAAGTATGTAACACCTACTTTAGAAGAAGAACCATCTGTAGGTTACTGTGCAGTTAATTTTGTTATATATCTAGACAACAAAGTAAGGACAGCTCTTATATTCATTTTTAGGAAAATTGTGAAAACCTTTATTCCTGTCTCTAGTTCAGTCCAAGCTGTTTTTCTTGCTAAATCTGATGACACTCTTGTTTGCCACACATTTATTTTCTCTTCTTGGTTCATACTTTAATGTTGCAAAGCCTTTTGCTTTTAGCTACCACACACGTGTTTCCTCAAAATTTATTTTAACTACAGCCTTTATCAATGATTAGCTGGGGCAAATGAGAGCGGCGGCCTTAAACTTTTGAGCACTAGATGCCTGTCATCGCATTAGGCACTCCTACCTGTATTACCATACTTAACTCGAACAACTGTCTCAGTTAGTTTATTGGCTTTGTATTATTTCCTGTTTATAGGTTAGGAAATGGAGACTTAGGGTTCCTGCCGAAATCCACAAGTTGGAACGCAAATGCAAGTCTGACTGATTTTAAAGTCTTTGTTCCTAACTTCTTCCAAGCCAATTTGTCACCTATGCCAAGAAATGTTTTTATCCTCTTGGTTTCTACAATAATGTTGTGCTTTTGTATCTTTCTCCCCACTGTGAACTGATAATTCTATTTCCTATGTCTTTTCTGCCGTGCGTTCTAATGTCAGTACAGTGGGGGAAGGGATTATATTCCACCCATTTTGTGAGGAAGAAAAACTTCTGATTGGGGTAACAACTGAGGGTGCACTCCTGAGGGTGAAACTTCACTGGGATGGAACCCTTTCATGTCCTTTTTGGGGGGAACATCATGAGTTGAGTTTTTACCACCCAGTAACACCTAACAAAACCTCGAGTCACATCCTGTTTGCATTGGCCCTGTAAATTCACAGTTAGCGGTGACAACTATCATTAGCTTAGGGCTTAAATGACTCAAAAGCTTGCTGTTCCCACCTCACCTTATTCATTTCCAGAAACTGTTCCCATTCTCAACACTTGCTTTCTAGGAAGGGAACATCTCACATTTGTTTTTTGTTTTTCCCTTATTCACCACAAAGAGTAGTTACAAAGGAAAACAGAAATAAAGAAAATCCACATATGAACACATACTCTATTTTAGTAGCTAAAAATGTTTTCTAGGGATTGCTCCTTGGGTCCAAAGATTTTAAAGTGTTTATAAAGGACAAGTAACTAAGCTTTCCTATAGTCTTATATATCTTACTAGCTTCTCTAAAGCACCTTCTTACAAGGTTTTGAAACATTCAAGGAGATCTTTTAATCCCACTTAAAACCAAAGGAAAGTAGGCTGTGCTAGCATGCCACTTATTGGCAGAGGTGAAAAGTAAACGTATTCTGAAGTGTACCTGAAACCTGTTTCAGTGATTTTCTGAACCCTTCAAAGATTAAGAGACAGGGCCTTTCTTTCTAGTCCACAGAAGATCATTGAGGGTCACTCTACAACTTTAAAAATATATTTTATATTGAAGGGTTTGACAAAGACCTGTAACTGTTTCAAAATCCTCTGCAGATTAAATAGAGAATGATGAAAAGTTCAAATTCAGGTTGGACTCGCCCTCCTTAGACATAATCTGTTAAATTCTTCGTTTGGGTTTAATTCATTCAGTCTTGGTAGAGAGATTGAGTGGATCTGTGTGGGAAAGCCTGTCTGCAGAAGGCTTTTCGTAGGTATTTCTTTGCGCCTGCTCCACTTGCTGGTGAAGTTACAGCTCCAGATCAAAATACACTACTCATAGGTGGATTGCTTTCTCATGCAAGCAGGGAGAGTGGAATACAGCCTTTGCTCCTGGGCACACTTCTCAGGTCTCTTATCTGTTTCCATTGAAGCTCAGATATCTGCACTACATTTTTAAACACAATGGCCTTAATTTCACACTTACTTAACAGCTAGTGTAGACACTAAATAAATTATGGACAGGACAGTAAATTCTTACACTCAGGGAACCGTTACATAAACATTCATACTCTCTTCCAAAGTAATCTAAAAAACGAAACATTCCTAGTAACAAGAAAGTTGTTATTTGCAAAAGATGAGCAGCTTTTACGGTTTATTGGTCATTTTCTTGGTAATATCACTGATCATTTCAAGTTCCCGCACAAAATGAGTTTTCAACATAGGAAAGGGCACTGAACATTAAGGTAATGGGTTCAAAGACGAAGCCAGATTTATATATCAAAAAGGGTAATTTCCAATTGGTTTAAAACTCCACCATTAATGAAAGGATGTTCTTGAAGAAATTACCACAATACCAAGAGTTACTAATCAATTATGCAAATATTTGTTCCCAACGGTGATTAAAATCTAGTACAAGTACTTAATTCACATGTATAACTGACAAATTGAAGCTAATTGGAAATAGCAAATTTTAAAAATTAAGCAGGAATAGTTCAGATGGCCTAGCTAAGAGAAAAGCTTTGTTAAGAATAAAAAATAAATAAAAAGTCAAATAATAAAGTATTGTTTGAAAGGTGAACCTATGAAAAACTCATTATTCATAACTTTTGTGTTTTTTTTTTTGGAAAAAAATACCATTGAGTTAGAGGAATAGTGTGCCATATCTTGTTTATCAGTACCATGGAAAAGCTAAAGGGACAACCAAAATTCTCCTATATTTACTTATCTATTATGTTGTATACTTTCACTAGAATATGGATTCAACTTCTGAGAATTCACAATATGGTAAAACAATTCATATAGTAGTATTTCAGAGTTCTTGATAAATCAGATCTGAGTTTGTATGAAATTTATCTTTATACTATCTATTTTATTAAGCAAATTAAAGTAAAAATAAGATTATAGAGGAATGCATAACATCCTAAATGCATTGTCTTTAAGTGCTTTATAATTATTCTAACCTACAAGTAATTCATCAAGTGCTCAGCATTTTATATGCATTATCTCATTTAATGCTCATAACCTATGAGGAATATCCAATTAATAGTATCCCCATTTCCTAAGATAAAGAAACTGAAGTGTTAAAAGACTAACTTCCCCCAGGCCACTCAGTCAGCAGACAATGGAGTTTGAATTTGGAGAGTATTAGACTCCAAACCCCTAGCTTACACCTCACTCCTTTCTAGTGAACTCTGAAAAATAAGTCCTGGTGGTGTGAGAATGGGAGGGAGGGGACAACAAACAGGGTCTCTTGGGTTGTTTCCCTCTTTACTTACAAACTGCTACAGCCCTATAGGAACTATTAGAGCAGCTGCCCAACCTGCTTTCAGTGTGAAGAGGTGATCTTTCATGTAAAAACATTCATTCATTTATTGAACACCCACTCTATTCCAGGTATGGCTCTCAATGTTTGGGATACATCAACGAAGAAAACAGAATAAGGTGCATATCTAGCCGGGAGACACAGACAAACTATTAAAACAACAAATGAGTATATTATATACCAATTTGGAAGTTGATAATTGTTTGGGGAAAGAAATGGTGAAGGACATAGGGGAGTGTGTGTGGTAGGGTAGGCTGTACTTTCAATAAGATGATCAGGTTAGGATTTTTTAAGCTCTCATTTGACAAAATGCTTAAAGGAAATATAATAGAGTTAGCACACAAAAATATCTGTCAAAAACAAACAAACAAACAAACAAGCAAACAAACAAAACGCCAGTACAGGGCATTGCTGTTAGAACTTGCACGCCAGTTCAAGGAACAACAAGGAAGCGAGTGTGATGTGGGTGGAAGGGTGGCTGAGGAAGGGAGAGGAGGAAGCAGGCAGGCTGGTGCTGCTGAGCCAGCAGGTTCCTTCCTGTCTGTGGAGGCATGGATTTGGCTTTCTTCTCTAAGCAAAATGAGGAGACATTGCAGAATTCTGAGCCCAGGGGTGACCAGATTTTTAAAAGATTGCTGTGAATGCTGAGTAGAAAAGAGATGTAGGGAATAAGGGAACAAGCAGAACAATTGCAGAAATCCAGCTGAGAAGTGATGGTGGCTGGGACCACCTTGGTAGCGGTGGCAAGAGTAAGAAGTAGCTAGGCTCTGCATTAATTCTCAAGGTAGAGTCAAAGGATGTCAAACTAATTAGATGTAGATTGGGAAAGAGAAAAACAAGCTCAAAAGGAAGCAAACAAGCAGTCTTAGGAAGGAAGACAATTCTAGCATATACTGCAACATAAATGAACCTTATGCTAAGTGAAATAAGCCCGTCACAGAAAGACAAACATTTTCTAATTCCAATTACCTGGGGGTACCTACAGTTGTCAAATCTGCAGAGACAGAAAGACAGAACGGTTGTTGCTGTGCCTGAGGGGGGAAACGGAATTGTTTCCTCAAGGACACAGTGTTTCAGTTTTGCAAGATGAAAAGCGTTTCGGAGACTGTACAACTGTGTGAATAAACTTAACACCACTGAACTGTACACTTAAAAATGGCTAAGACGATAGATTTTATGATCTGTGTATTTTACCAAAATTAATTTTGTTTTTTGTTTTTGTTTTACTTTTTAAAGCAAGCAAATTCTAAGTCAAAAATGATTCTAAGTATGTTGGCCTGAGCAAATCAAAGAATGGAGTTGCCACTCTTAGATAAAACCTAGTCCAGCTGTCATTTCTTATCCCTCCGAGAAATCCTCAGAAAAAAAAGCGACCAGTTCTTTACAATCTAAGGAATGTTGGCTCTTCATTGAAGTCATAGTCTGTTATTTAGAGTTAAGTCACCTCTAAGAAGAGAGTTTCCCGTATATTCTTTCTGGGAGTTCTTCCTTCAGTGCTAATTGTCTTCTATGTGCAAACAGTTAAGTATATGCTCCTATCTTAACCACACTAATTTAGTATCAACACAATCATGCATTTCTTAGTTCCTACAAAGGCATAACACCAGCCTCTATGTGTTATTTCTACATTTTGATTGCTTATTAATATCATGGGCCATTACCTTATATTCTAAACAATTGTTTATAATACACTTCTGCTTACACTGCCTCTTAATTTCTGCCCACGATACACTGCATCTGAATTTCTAACAGCTTTAATGAGAAAATCCCATTAACATTATTACTTCCCACAATGAAACATTTTATCAAGCAGCTAGAGAAGCTAGCCTTTTTAGTATTGCTTTCTCCCGTTTTCTCCACTGTTTGTCCCCCACCTGGGGCATGTGGCTTTGATATACTTGAACCCCACTGCTGCCTTCCTTTCCTGTGTGAATCACCATGGCTTGAACTACATGTGCACGGGTAAGCTCCCCTAGCTGTTAGCTCTGGAGGAAACTCTTTCTGCTTCTCTGGGACCATCTTTTTTGGCTAAAGAAAGTATGTTGGGAAGGTGCGGGGTGGGGGGTAATGTAAGTATTGCTCTGATCCAAGGTAGTCCAATATGACCTGTTGATAAAAATTATTCATTTCAATTAGCCACATTAATGGGGTTTTTTTTATCTTCAGTATCTCTGTAAGAGATTTAAAAAAAAAAAATTCTTAGAAACAATATCATCAATTAAAGTGACAATTGTATTCTCTGTTGGATTGACTCACACAACCTTGATTCCTTCCTTTTTCTAGAGTGCCTTCTTATACTGCTGCAGAGTCGAGAAAAACCAAATATCCTTATTTCCCAGACTCCTATGGAAACAGGGTTCTACAAGCAAATTAGTTTCCATGTAAGTAGTTTCCAGTTTTATGTAATCAAGTAACATTTAGAAGGCAGAAGTTTATATGAAGCCATCTTTCTGTCATTTTCGATGGTTTTATAAAAAGACAGTTTCAAGGGAGGCAACTTTTTATCGATTTTGTCTTTTTGACCCCTGAGTCATAGCTATGAGATAAGTTTTTGACCTCAATATTGAAGAAGTGGCCATAGAGGTTGCAGAAGAGTTCCTGTGGCCCATCAACACTGAGATATTACTCGGGAATCATCCTTACAGCCCACTGTTCCAGCTATAATAACAACCTTCTAGCGATCTGTGAGTACAGATCTAGCTGGTTTAAAACACTGCCTTCCTAAAATGGAAAAGTTTGTTTTCAGCACTGAACACTGAGTGATGGATGTGTGCACAACTATACAAAGAGATGCGTCCAAGGTTGTTCAACAGAGTTGTGAGTAATGATACAACGATACAAGTATGAATATCAATAAGCAGAGACTGATTAAGTAGATATTATTGTAGCTGTACAGAGAAGTGGAGTGTTTAGGTATTAATATGACATAATCTCCAAGTTATATATTTTAAATGAAAGAAGGTATGGTGCAGACATATATAGTATGCTACCATTTGTGAATACAGACGTAGAAGAACATGTAAGTATGTAAGAAACTGATCATGTTGTTTGCTTCTGTGGAAAAAAAAAAAACTAGGTAGCTAAACAGAGAATAGGATACAACATTTTTGCTATGGTTTTTTTGTAGCTTCTGAATTTTGAATCATGTTATTATAATTAAGTGCGTGGCATCAATACCCATCCTTTCTCTCTTATCATCCTGACTTGTGAATATCTTTTCTCCAGTATTCCTGGTCAGCTCATGTCTTTTCTTGCCATTCCTTTTCCAACTCCATCCTGTAGTTTTGAGTAATTTACCAGGCCAAAAGTTAGGGAAGGTTCAAGGAGCAAGGCCTCAATAGAGTAACAAGAACCAAAGCTCTAATTCCTGGGACTTAGTGCCAAGATATGAGAAAGAGAAGCTGAAAGTTTGGTGAAAGCTCCTCCACGGAATCTAACTAGAAAGCAGAAAGAGATCCTGGAACTAAAAACTGGGTGATCATTATTTTATCGCATGGAAAATTAAACCTAGTTGGGGGCCTTAAGAACTATGACTAATTATTTTTCCAATTCTTATTTCATGGACAAATACATTCACCCACCACAACTACACTTATTTTTCCTACAGAGATGGCAATTTGTCCTATTTATTTCACAGGAAGTTGGAATATTCAATGAGCTAAGTCTTGACAAAGGGCTAACACGATAAGAAATATATAGCTAAAAAGTTTTAAGTTTGAAAAAACAGTATGCAGTAACAGTTCAATGTTTCATACAGACTTTGTGCCTCCACACAATGACCCATGCTTTTAAGAACAGAAATCAATAGAGTCACAAGCTAATTTATAAAGCATTCTAATTACATGCTCCAGATAAGAACACACACAGGAGTGGAATCAATGGTGACTGGCTAGATAAATCACTTAGAGACTGTCATGCTTGTACAGTGCTCACAAAACCCATGTGTGGGGACACAATAATGTTGGCCAATATATTCGGCCATTAGATTCAATCTCCTAATGTTAATACAGTCATGCTGGTAACAACAACAATTATAATCTAGCTAACATTATTGTATGCTAGACACGGTGCTATTTGCTTTATTTATTTTATCCTCCCAATACCTGTGCAATCCGTGATATCATCTGTACAAATGGGGAAACTAAGATCTAGAGAGGCTGAATTGTCTAGCATTGCACAGCCATCTGGTAGGTGGCAGCCCAGACATTGCTGGATACTCAAGTTTGAACTCTTCATGATTCATTTATACTATTGGTGTCTGTAATAGCAGCTACATTTGTTTTGCTTTTATTTATCTGATTTCTTTCCTGTGTTAGAGTAACTATCTTATTGTGGATTCAGAGATTCCCTTTTCTTCTTCAGGTCTTCTTAGAGAGAACCAGTGGATAGAGTACATTTACATGGGGATGTTTTTCTGAGAGTGGAAATGTTCATACCCCCACCCCTTGGCAGGTGAAAAGCCAGATTATATAAGAATTCACCATAAATAGACTATTTTTATATCTGGGACTTAGATAAAAAGTGATATCCATCTGGAAGAACAAAAGGACTGTACATATTAGAGACACTGTCTGCTACTTCTTTGGTAAGGCAGCGTGCAGAGCCATTTGCAAGAACAGCACTCCTACTTGGGATACTACCTGGAGATGAAAGATATAATCCAGGGCCAGTATTCCTGGCATGAGTGTATCAAATGGAAAGTTCCTGGGCTTCTGGATATTTTGCAATTTCAACTGTGATAGAATATGGATATTTTCTTGCATTTCCCTTCATGAATGATTTAAGTCTTCACCTACTTAAAATACAGTTTACATATAGGATGCTTTCACTGCCTTTTAAGATTCTGGAAACTCCCACATATGACAACTGTAAAACTTGGCTAAGGGAGTTACCCACCTCCTCCCTTATCCCCCACACGCAGACACATACAGCCCACAGATCTCTCAGAAGGCAACTGTAATAAAGTTTCCCTTGACTAGTAATTATTTTTTCCTAGTAATTAAATCAGAAGCCACCAGAAAATATAGCAACTTTCAACAAAAAATATAGCAACTTTAGAAATACTTGCTAGAAAGTAAAGAAGAGCCTCAAGGGACGTGGTATCTCACAAGGCCACAACGCTATGATTGACACCTTGCTTCTTGGTGTAGTATTCCAGAATTGCAAGTAGGAAAAAGCAGCAGGAGGTATATCCAGGAAAATGCTGCCTACAGGCTTCAAGTTCTACGTATTTGCTTGGTATCATGGATGAGTGTTTCTAGGGCACAGACTTCTGTTTTCAGGTCTTTAACACGACATTGATACATCATATTCTTGCTTCCTTTTGAGGGTTGCTTTGATAACCAGCATAAAATATGTAAATGAAGAGAAATGGACAACAGAGATTGGTTTCAGAACCCCCTACAGATACCAAACTCCTTGGAAACTCAACTTCTTCAAATAAAATTGTGTAGTTGCATATAACCTGTACACAATCTCCCATATACTTTAAATCATCTCCAGATTATAATCCCTAATGCAATGTAAATGCTCTGTAAATAGATATTACACTGTATTGTTCAGGGTATAATATCAAGGAAAAAACATCTGTACATGTTCAGTACAGATGCAAACATCATAGGTGTAATTACAAATACCTCAGCAACAACGTAAATTTTTTTTTTCAAATATTTTCAATCTGCAGTTGGTTGAATTTGTGATTGAGGAGCCCACAGATAGAGGACTGACTGAACTAATTATTTCTCTTCTCAGAGTTCAGATGAGAAAAGTCACGTACCTTTGCACACGATGAAAGAAAATATTCCCTCCACAGGATGTCATCTCTCCCCTAAACCCCAAAATAGTTAATGAACACTAATTCATTTCCACTCCTTTCTTGTTGTCTTAAAATAATTTTGTGTTTGAAGAAAACTCATGGTATTTACTATAAACACAGATTTTTGGGGGGTTTTGCACCTATCAGTTCTACAAGAAGCTACAAGAAGAAGCCACCAGAATAATAGAAGATGGGGAAATTGGTGTGAAGCCAAATTGGTCTTCTCAATGTCAATTGTGCTACACTCTTCCTTTCTAGAAGCTGTGACAAGCTGTTCCTAGAGATTTGAAGAGGCACAGAAATGACAGATCTAAAGAAGCAACTAAATTTATGTCTATGGTATAACTCTAAAATACTTTCAAAGTGAAACATATAGCAAAGTCTTCAGTGGTTGTTAATATGCCCCAAAATACTTTACTAAAAAGTCTAGCCTCATTAAGTTAGAAACATTAGTACTGCTTCTGTGTTTTCTCTTGGGCTAAACTCCTATGCTGATTTCATGAGGAAAAACTGATGAACAGATGTGAAGGAAATTAATGGTCTGTCTAGTACTACATATGCTTAAGTGTTAAGTATAAAAACCTTAAAAACATTAGGTCTTGTTCAGGTTTAAGATTCAAGTTCAAGTTTTAGGAACTAGATTTCTCACTCTGGGTAGAAAAGATTTTGCCGCAAAATATTACTTTTAGCCCATCTAAGTCATACATATTTTCTAAATAATATCTAAAGAAGTAAGTCCTAGATTTTCAAAGACCAAAGAACAAAAAACTTGAGCCAAGAATAATCAGACCTATCTATTATAATTGTATCCAAAGTCAAATACAAATATAATATATGCTTGTGTACATAAATGTATATACATACATATTTATACATATAGGTATATGTATACATATTTACATATATATGTATATACATATATGTATATATACATATACACACACACACACACACATATATATATATAGTCATACATACCGTGTTTCCCTGAAAATAAAACCTAACCAGAAAATAAACCCTAGCATGATTTTTCAGGATGACATCCCCTGAACATAAGCCCTAATGTGTCTTTTGGAGCAAAAATTAATATAAGACCCAGTCTTATTTTCAGGAAATCACAGTATCACATTTAGACATAACAATTATCCCCTCAGTTACCATATCAGTGTTGCTAACACCACCTTTTACATATCTTATAACCTGATTGAACTTCACATAAAATAGCTGAAGCCATTAAGAATTTCTCACTAGGGAATATGAAAACTTTTAATGGAAATACAAGTAACTGAAAGTCTAATAAGAAACACATAAGTCTGTGAGGCTGAAGTCTCCAGAGCAGCCTAATTCCTCTGCTGGTTTCTCCACTTTGTACACTCATTCCAGACAAACCCTGCCATCCAGCCGATACATTCCGTGGTTCTCTTAATTTAGTTAGAGTCAGTTAGTAACTTGCAAACAGAAATCCTCAACACAGCCATGTATCCGTATACATGCATAGATGCACCCCAAATTGTACATGGCTGTCATTACAGAACAGTTTTGTTGGTATATATATAGTCTCCCTTCACTAGAAAAGTTATGAAATGCTTAACTAGGAATAGCCAAGTGGGATTCAGTTGTGAAAAAGAAAATGGTAATAGTCCTTAAGTTTTGATAACTATTTTGATATCTTTGCACCTCATTTTCCTGATGAAGAAAATGTGCATAATAATACCTATTTCAAAGATTTCTACTGAGATTTTTATGAGGATTTTATTTCAAAGATTATTATGAGAATTAAGTATGATAAGACAACAGACCCTCCCTCTTTGCTGGAGCCACTTATTTTGTCATCTCTTTTTTCACCATTGTTGTCCTGTGTGCTTTTATCTGGTCAACATTACACACCAGCACACCAGCCTGGAACAATGGTCACTGTCATGCCAGAAATGATGTTCTATTTCCTCAAAGTTCAGACTTCAAAAAGAATAGTTTAATTAAACTGTAGTTTGAAAGTTCTAACCGTTTCATAACCTATATATTACCTATCTGCATGGAATGCTGATATTCCATCAATATAAACTATACAAAATTGCTTGCCATAATTGCTCTGTACATTGTGCAGGAGTGAGAATATATACATATATATATACATATATATATATATTTTTTTTAGATTTCAGTTGGAAGAGAACAACTTCTGGATTAACTACTACCAGAAAAAGTACTCTATCAATACTTAGGGGTATTCTTTGCTTCCTTTCTGTGTTTCATTTCCAAAGTCCCTACCATCCTACCCAGCAATATTCTCTATCCCCTAGGCCCCAGCTAGTCCCAGAAATCATACAAAGCCAAGGGAAATATGATTACTGACTTTAATATTTTAACCATATCGTTGGATCTACCCACAATGCTTGCTTTACTTTGAAAATAGTTTTTGTCCTCTTTTAAATGGTTGCCAAAAGACATTTGTGTCCAAAATCTTTGAGTCAGCGACTATATGTAGGCACAGTTTAATCTGCTGTGTGAATTCAGACAAGTTAATTGACACTTTTTGGTCCATGACTCACCATGTCCTGTCAATTTATATGAATACGCTTTTGTCAATCTGTGGAACGAAAGGAGTTATCAGTTTGTCAACCATAATATTGGATGATTTTGTTTTACTTTTTATTTTCGTTCTTTTTCACACTGTGTTTCATCTATGGTAGATGACCAATTCCATCACGTCTAGCAAAAGAAAAACGTAAAGTGGAACACTACTCCTCAAGATTTCACCTAGGTTTTCTTCTTGCTTTAACTTTTACTGCCATTTTTAAAGTTAGTACAAATAGTTTTTTTGTTCGTTTATTTTATTTAGGAAAAGCATAGATGAGTACTGGTAGAGACAGGTCCTTTGAGAAGTGGCAACGAAAATTAAACAAGATTGTTTACCTCAATTAGAGGGATTGTGAAGTTTATAATTAAAACAGAGTGAAGATGGGAAATCAGAAGGAATAAATCATCACAGAAACTTTGAAACAGAAGAATTAGCAGGAACTCGTTAGTTTTCCAAGGGAACTCTTCAAGAAAGGAAATGTTTTTATTCCATTCACTTCATCCCAATCCTTGAGCAAAAGTAATCTTAGAACAGAAATTGAAGCTTTAGTAGGTAACATCCCTTTGCTTAAAATCTGTATTTTGTAAACAGTCCTTCCTAGTTATTTGATTTCCTGAAATCATCTACATATTCAACTCCCATATCAGTGCACAGCACAGAGAATGTTCTCAATAAATGTTATCATCACAATAAAGAAATACAGCTTGTTTCAAAAAAGGGTATAAAAAATGACTTCATCAGTTATGTCATCGTTTATCATGTGAGAATTCTAAGTAAAAGAATGAGAAAAACTTAGTAAAATTCCTCAGCACCACAGGTGACTAAAAGTAGAGGAGTGGCTTACAGATTAAACAAAAATTTTAAAAGACATTTCAAGGGAATAAACGGAAAGAATATTGCCTCTTAAATGTTTTAATCAATAAGCATTTATTTATCAACTGTTTTTAAAGCACTGTGAAAAGAAGTTTGAAAGAACTGGTTGTTTTGTGCCAAATAAAATCTAACAGAGATGGCAAAACATGCATAACAATATCACCTAAAATGCAGCAAAGACAGAGACTTATATGAAATATTTCTACTTGAATATAAAAGACATCATAGTAAGGAATAAATTGATAGACCTGGGGTTAAGGAGGAATTTGGGGAGCATGCAGTGTTTTGTTTCAGTCTTTAAGGGGAAGTTCTTTTACAACCTCTCAAACCTCTCTCCAACCTAGGAATTATAATAGTTGGCTTGTACCATACTGAATATTTTCCCCAAAAGAAAAAACAGATTTATAGAGAAGAACATTATTAAAGTATATTATTTAAAAAGAATAAAAAGCAAAACCAGAATTTTCATGCAAATATGAAATGAATATATGTCAAAGATTTTATTCAATTCATTAATTAATGAGGGAACCAGTAAAATGTTATGACCAGATCAAGAGCATCTGATAAGTTAATCATATGTGCAATTTAATATAGAAATGTTAGGATAAGATACCTGGGATGGAAATAAAACTGGTCTATATCTTACATAACAGTGAGCCATGTGCTTTGGAGTTGTCTCTTCCATGGGAAAGAAATGATTTGCATCTATTACTAGACAAAAATCTACAAGTTAATCTCAGCTCTACAGAGCTCAAAAAGAACCAGCCTCTAGAAAGTCCAGCCAGCCCTGCCCTGAAAGCACATTCAGCAATCCCTTTTGTCTGGTCACAAGTTTTAGAGGAGTTTTCTAACAGCATTAATACATTGTTATTTAGCAAGCCTCCCTCACTACCATACATTTAATGAGTTCAATGCATATTTTTTCAAAATTGCTTCTAATCTTAGCTTGTTCGTTTGGAAGGGGGGTAAAAAACATAGAATCAGGAAATTATAAATGGTCGCAATCCCCTTATTGTCTACACTTTTAAAATGTAACTTCTACTTTAGTGAAACATTTAGGCATCACAAAACACACATGCACACAAAGTAAACAGTGCAGAACAAAAGTTGAAAAGACAGTCTCCTCTGCCATTACGCACTCCAGTAGATTTTGGTACATCACATGCGATTGAATAAGAATGAAGTAAATGTAGTACCAAGGAGTGACTGTATCCATCAACTTTCCTCCTCACAACTGAAGACAACCACTTGGCATTTGTCGTCTATAAGGATAGAAAATTTATACAGGCCACCTTGAGGACATGTGCAAATTAGAACTGGCAAAGTGTCAGGGCAAGACATTGCTGGAGATGTACTCAAGCCTCTCCCTCTTTCCCTCTCTCTCCCCTGTTCTTCTCTCCCTCCCTTCTTCTCATGTGATCTTTATTTCTTATCCTCTTTGCTTCCTGTTAAGTGTGTCATCTGTCTTCTCAAAAACAAAAAACAAAGTCATTAATCCACCACTTTTGTATAACGTCCACAGAGAATTAGAATAATTGGGATATCTAATTACCAGCACCTACATTAGGGAAAGCCAGTGTACCATGACAAGTTATGAGATCCCGTAAGCTTAGATTGAGAGCTTTTGGATCAGGGGCATTTCTAGTACAATCAGAGCCTATTCGTGTGCAAAAGAAACTTAACTTGCTTCACCAAGACACAGAGAGAGGTGAAGTGCACTCTTAGATCAAGAAGCAGCTGGGTGTGCCGGCCCTGTGACTGTATTCAAGGTAAAAAAATCTAACAAATACATTTCATTTCCTGTTGCCTTCTGCAAATCTAAAAATAATTTCTTACAGCATATACATAATGCCTTCCAAATTTCCTGTATTATAAACAAAAATACATACACATTTTAGAAAACAGAAATTATAGGTGAATAAAAGTCAGAGACTGTAATTCTAGCACATAGATACTGCCGCTGGTAAAAATCTGGTAAGAACATAACCATGCAATGTATTTATATATAAACATAACTGAGATTTTACACACACACACACACACACACACACACACGGTGCCAAAAAAATGTATGCACAATTTAAGAAAGGAAAAAACTATTAAAACTGTAATACTCAATATATACCAACAGCAAAAATTAAATACAAGTCATGTGTATACATTTGTTTGGCACCCCTGGTATATATGCATGTGCTTATGTACATGGATACATGTGTTTTATATATATATATACACACATACACACACATACTGGGCTTTCACTTAACAGTAGAATAGAAATTTACTTCATCTCATTCACTATTCATCAACAACAATCTTAATGTCTAGTTATTATCCCAATGTATGATTCTAATTTGAATAATTTTATCAATCGTATATTTTTGCTATGTTGTTGGAGTCGAAATTTTTGCTATTATAAAGATAATATAATAAACGAAGCATTGACAGATGTCTCTACACATTAATGATTATTTACTTATGATTCATTCATAAAATTGCTGTCAGAAATAAATCAGTTTTTAGACAACTGATATACATATATTGCCAAACTACTTTCCAAGAAGTCTATGGCAATTTACATGCTCACAGAAAGTAGATAAGAATGACTTGCACCACAAATGATAAATTTTAATGGGCTCCATTTTTAAGCTTCAATATTTTATATGAAAATAATATGAAATATAAATAAAAAGTGTAAATGACTAATAAACCTATGAAGTATATTCAATTTTTTTGTTGTGCTTTCCTTATACACACCAACTTTTTTTGATTTGTAAAAGGTTTATCATAACAATATAGATCCATTATCTGACATTAAAGCAGCAAGTATTTTTCACAATTTATCATTTTCCCTTTAATTTATTTATTAGTAAAATAATTTTAAATTTTTATTAAATCAGTATTATATTTTCCTTTAACCTATTATAGTGATAAATTATCGTAATACAGATTATGTTTTAAATTATCCTTTCATATCTTGAAACCAGTCTCAATTTGTAATTATTTTTATTTAACCACATTGTTAAATTAAATATTTTAAATATATACTAAAGTATAATATACGAACAAAGAAGTGCACAACTCTAGGTGTACAGCTCAATGAATCTCCACAGATTGCATCAGCTTTGTAACCAGCACTCAAATCAAGAAAGAGAGCATTACCTGCACTAAAGAAACCCCTCCACCCCTCCATGCACCCTTCCAATCACTACCCTCATCATGAGAAATCAATATCCTAAGTCTAAGACTGCAGTTTTGACTATTTTTGTAATTAGACAAAACATTCTATTTCTCCACCAATAAAAGTACATTTTTAAGCTGATTAAAGAAAAAAATATAAAATCAGAATTAGCCCACAACAATGTAAAAAATTTGAATGAGTAATTGAAATGTTTTCATAAAACAAACACCATTTTAAACTTATACTTATAAAACTTCCACAGTAAACATCATAATAATAAATTTTAAATAACAAAACATTTCCTTTAATATTAGGAATATATTAAGCATATCACCATTCTTTTCATGATTGTACTAGAGGTCCTGGCCAGAACAATAGGAACAGAAGAAGAAACAAAAGTATAAAGATTCAAAGAAAAATGTTATTATTTTTGGAAGGTATAGTCAACAGTATAAAAACCCAAAAGAAACAAGAAAATGTTTGAATAGAAAGGAGGAATTAATAAGTTGCCTACATATTTAATCAATGAACACAATTAAATTACATTTTAATACAACTTAACAATTATTTAGAACATACTTTTAAAAGATGCCATTTTAAAAATAATCAAAAAAAGTAATCAGAAATAAATCTACTAAAGCATGTTTATGATTGTCATGAGAAAATTATAAAACTTTGTTAAGACACATTAAGGAAGGCACTATAAAAATGCACTGACATAACATACACTAGGCTAGAGAAGGTTTATATCTTAAAGATGTCAGTACTTCCCCAAATGATCAAAAGATAACAGTTAAAATTTCAACAAGGTTTACACAAAACTTGAAAATAAAATATTAAAATCAATGTAGAAGAGCAAATATTCAAGAATAATAAAGAAGCTGATGAAAAAGGAAGGATAATCCTAGGAGACTTCTTTTTCTAGGTATTAGGGCCTGTTTTCAAATTATGTTGCATAAGACAGTGTGGTATTGAGACAGGACAAATGAATATATCAAAGGACAGAATAAAAAGCCTAGGAAAAGAAAGAGCCATGCATACATATAAACTTGGTTTATGAAAAAAGCTTGCACTGTAGATCAATGGGAAAGGGATGGGTTATTCAATAACAAGGACATCAGATGCCTAAAAAGTTTGAATTTTTAAAATATTTTATTATTGTACTGTTCAAACATACATAAATATAAAAGAAATACGTAAAATGAACACCTATATTCCTGTATTAGTCATGGTTTTCCAGAGAGAAAGAGAGAGAGAGACCTATTTTAAGGAATTGGCTCATGCAGTTGTGGAGACTTGGTGATTCTAAAACATGATGGGGGAGGCCAGAAGACTGAAGACTCATGGAAGAATTCTGGTTTAAATCCAAAGACAGTCTGCTGGCAGAATTCCTTCTTGCTTAGGGGTCAGTCTTTATTCTACTAAAGCTTTCAACTAATTGGAGGAGGTTCACCTACATTATGGAGGGTAATCTGTTTTCTCAAAGTCCACTGATTTAAACATTAATCTCATCGAAAAACACTGACACAGAAACATTCAGAATAATAGCCTGTGCACTGTGATCCAGCCAAGTCAACACATAAAATTAACCATCACTGTAGCCATTAACTAAATTTAACAACTGTTAATATTTTGCCATATTTGCTTGACCTGGGTTTTTTGTTTTGTTTTGTTTTTTGCTGAAGTATTTTATAGTAAATTTACAGACTTTATGGTACTTCATTCTATATACCTCAGTATGCTTTTACAAAAATTGAGGATATTCTCCTCCTATAACCACACTAACATTATCATACCTAATAAAATTATCAATAATACATACGAAAGTATGACGACTAAGTTCGCAAACTCATCCTAGAAAAAGTGCTGCATACCTCATTGCTGAATATCACTATGGTCACCTTCCAAGTACTCCCCTTGGGAAGCTATGCACTGATGCCAGTGCCTAGTTCTCCCTTCAAAGCAATTTTGGAACTCTTTTTCTGGAATGGCCATGAGAACTGTCATTATATTATCCTTGATATCCTGAATGTTATCAAAATGTCTTCCTTTCAATATTTCCTTTATCTTCAGGTAAAGAGAGAAGTCATTGGGGGCCAGGTCAGGTGAGGAGGGAGGGTGTTCCAATACAGTTGTTTACTAGCTAAAAACTCTCTCACAGACAGTGCCCTGTGAGCTGGTACATTGTCGTGATGTAAGAGCCATGAATTGTTGGCAAAAATTTCAGGTCATTTTCGTCTAATTTTTTCATGCAGCCTTTTCAGTACTTCCAAATAGTAAACTTGGTTAACTGTTTGTCCAATTGGTACAAATTTATAATGAATAATCCTTCCGATATAAAAAAAATGGTTAGCAATATTGTTTTGACTCTTGATTTGGACTGGCAGAAGTTTTTTGGTCATGGAGAATTGGCTGACTTCCATTGTGCACTTTGATGTTTTGTTTCAGGGTCATCACCAGTGATAAAATGGCCCAAAACAGCATCTTGTCTCTCCACAAGGTCTTGGCAAACTTTCACTCTTCTTTGGTTTTGTTCATCAGTGAGCTCCTTCAGGACTACTTTTGCACACATCTTTCTCATGCCAAGATTTTCAGTTAAGATTTCCTAATTATTTCTCTACAGATATTTTCTTGGTCTGCTATGCTTCTTACAGTTAGCCGACGATTTTGATGCACAATTTGATGAATTTTTGCAATGTTTTCATCAGTTCTGCTCGTTATTGGCCGCTCTAACCTTTCTTTATCAGTGATTCATTCTCTCCCCTCAGAAAAAAACATGTAATCCATTGGTACACTGCTATTTTCTTCATGGGATTATCCCCATAAACTTCGACTAACATGTCCCTGATTTCACTTCCACTCTTGCCAAGTTTAACAATAAATTTAATGTTTGTTCATTGCTCTAATTCAAGCTCAGACATTTTCGTGACAGCACACAAAAACACGCAACAATAATGAATGCCATTCACCAAGATACTGCCACACATCGACACGAACACAGCTGTGAGACACTGATATATATACCAAGGTTATGAAACCTTACTGAGCTGTTTGTACAGTCCTGCCAATGAAAACGCACAGTGGCAAGTTCGTGGACTTAATTGTCCTACCTCGTATATAACATGTAATTCCATATCAAGATTCAGTAAACTTTGGTCTCTTAGTTACACTATAGTAGTAAGTTGTGACCGTTTTATTTGAGCTACAATCTGTGGATTGTACCAGGAGTTTTCAGGTGATTCCAATGTACGTTGCTGACATTATCCTAGGGAGCCTGAAACACCTAGATTTTATCAGCTTAATTTAAATGAAAGCAATCCATGATATTTAGAACAAAATATAGGTGATTATCTGTATGAATATAGGATGTGGAAGACTGTCTTTAGCAAAATTTGTGAAGTTATATTAGTCTGCATAAGCTCCCATAACAAAATACCATAGACTGGGTGGATTAAACAACCAAAATTAATTTTTTCACAGTTCTGAAGGCCAGAAGTCCAAGATTAGGGGACTGGCATAGAAAGGATCTGTACGGGCTCTCTTCTTGGCTTGCAGATGGCTCCCCTCTTGCTGTGTCCTCATAGGGCAGAGGGAGAGAAAAAAACAAGCTCTCTGATGCCTGTTCTTATAAAGGCACTAATCCCATCATGAGGACCCAATCCTCACCACCTCATGGAAACCTACTTACTTCCCTAGGGCCCATCTCCAAATACCATCCCATTGAGGGCTGTGGCTTCAACATATGAATTGGGGGAAGGAGGAAGAAACATAATTCAGTCCACGGTAAAGTGGAAATAATATGGGGAGAAACTGATAAATTCACCCACAAAAAGACAGCATAAACAGATTAAAAAGAAAATAACAAACTAGAAGAAAATATGTCTAACACATATAACTGACAAGATTGGTATCCAAAATATATAAAGAATATCAATGAATCAATGGGGAAATGGGAAAAAAAAAAAAAAAAAAAGCCTGACAGAAAAATGGGCAAAGGCATAAGTAGGTATTTCATAAACAAACAAAATTCCATGGTTAGTGAACATATGAAATAGATTCTAAACCTCATTTAATGTAATCCATGTAAACCTCATCCACATAATCAAGGAAATGCTAGTTGAAACCACAATGAAAGTAAGTGTACACCCACAAAGATCAGCAAAAATGTTTTACAAATCAAGCAGTGTATAATAAAAAATAAATGAGCTATCGAGTCACAAAAAAGACATGGAGGTGTTAGAAGTCAGAATAGTCATTAGATTTTGGGGGTGAGAGTGGACCGAATGTAATGGGGTGTGAAGACAGATTCTGGGGTAATACTCTGTTTCTTGATCTATATGTTGATGATACAGCTGTAAGCAGTAACTTCCTTTGTAAAAATTTACTGGGTAGTAAAATATGATTTGGGCATTTTTCTATATGTACATTACATGATAAAATGTTGAAACATTTTAGATCAATCTTTAGAATAAAGTAGAAACCTGCAAAACTCTAGGGTGGGAAGAAAAATAAAGTTTTTAAATCCAAGGAAAAAAATAATAGAGACAGGAGTTTTAAAAATCAGGTAAACGTAAATAAAAATATGATATTAATAATTTAGGTAAAGCAGTAAGCATAGATCATGTAGGAGAGAAATCCATTTTATATAATTTGTGGAAGAGTTATTTAAAATAACACGACAAAGAAAAAATTTAAGTAAATGGATATACCATGAGAATAAAGAAAGCAAGAGTGGCAGTTATGACAATAAAACAAAATAGAATTCAGTTTTTAAAAAGTAAGCAAAAACAAGAGAGCATTGAAAGATAACTATAGGCTACTAAAATAATAATCACCATCATCATAATAATAATTTATTTCTGTGGACCAACTTGCTTCTCTTTCTTTCTTTCTTTTTTTTTTTTGGAGAACCATTAAGTTTTGCTCTCTTTGGAACCACTTGTTAAGGTTCAAGATTGCCAAGTAAATAACATCTCCCTTCTCTATCTGTGTTCTGAACCAATGCAGAAATAGAAAAACTCGGACGAATGGACACCGAATTCGACACATCAAAGCTGATATTGGAGAAAATGACTTTTTGCTGTGGACACTTTGGCTAGTGAATCCTGGTAATAGACACTCATCAAATCAGTCAACAGTATCATTAGACAAAGCAGGCCGACCCTGCAGAGGCAGGTCCTTTACCACTAAGTTCATCACATATCCATGAGGAATTGAGCATACACTATCTACAGAAAGGGCAGTAACAAAAGGGGGAAGGGAAAAGGCAGAACTGTGCATGTCCACTTCTTTATCCCTAAGTCATCAATTCCTGAAGTTGCTCCCCAAGAGCGGAATGAGTGAGAAGCCTAGAAGGTCGGTAGTGATATGCTAATGACTGAGCCTCCATTTGGCAAAGACTGCTAATTGTCACAAATATCAATACCCACTTTCTTTAATAATATATTTTTTTAATCCTCCTTAGTTTTCCTGGATAAATGGATGTCCAACTAGATACTACATTTCCAAAGTCTTCCCTGAAACTTGATGAAGACATATAACTAAATTCTGATCAATGAGATGACAATAGAAGATATGTGTGCTACATTCTGATAAAGCCTCTCAATGTTTATGTACTCCACTGGCTGGGAGAAGATGAAAACTTTAGACTCAGAATTGTAGTAGTTCAGAGGTGAGCACCTCAGCTCTCTTCAGCTCTGCCACCCTCAAGTCACAGGTGTAAGCCACTGTATTTCAGGCTGCCTTGATTATAGTTACTTAGTCTCTGCCCTAAGTAACACAAAATAGGTACCCCAAAGTGGAATAATATCCAAATGTAAACCTAAGATATTAGATTACCTATTAATTGGTAGGCAGTGATGGCAAAGCTATTGCATGATCAAAGTTAATGATATTTATTGTGCTATGATAAATTGTCATCTTCAGTGGGTTACAAGGTTGACTATTTGCCCACAGAGTTCTATGATTTTAGCAGAATTCATTGGTGTGTGTTGGAGCCTCCTTACTGTTTTCTACAAATTCCTACTCAGGCTAATTATAAGAGGATGCTCTGAAAAAAAATAGGCATAGTTGGAGAAAAGTTCTCAGCCTTCAGAACCTCAAATTAAGAGTTTCCTACAAGATAATGGGCGGCAACCAAGCATTGAAAATCAATGTAAAGAGTTCAGGGTTCCCAATGAAGCCCAAGTTTCCAGATGGCATCAAGGTAGCCAAAATAACATTGAAGTAGAAAATGATGGGTCAGGCAAAAGGCAATTTAATAAAAGGTAGGCTGGAAATCTTGATAATTTTTCTAAAGAACATCTTTGAACACATAGACCAAAACTTACTAAGTCAGAGAGGGCAATTATATTACAAAAACACTCCTATGTCTGACTCAAAAGCATGTGGCTGTTTCATCCTCTGCACTAATCCCTGGAGCCAAACCAAATCAGCAGGAAGCAGGTGGTAAAAGCTGTTCAACTTCTAGTGCTAACTTGTGATGTGGCCACAAAAGATAATGGAATAATGTTTGTCCTCAGAGGGCAAATCCACAGGCCGCACTAAGTAATGGACTAGGGAGTTGTGCTCAGGGAGCAGAATCAATGTTGAAAGGAAGAAATGTCTCCATGATCAGAGAAGGGAGTAAATGCCTGTCCTTCCCAGCAAGATTTCTTACAGCTACGGTGACTGCTGTATTCTTCTGGTTTCTCCCTCCTCCAAATAAGAAACCATTTTAAGTTAACTAGTTCAAACTTATCATTGTATATTGGGTGTTAGGAGGGCTGCAGATAACTTATCAATAGGGTCATAAATCACAGGGCAGCAGGGAGGAATACTTTGATCTGTATACAATCAGTGGATAGGACTTCGGGTTGACTACCATGGTGAGACTTGAGTATGTTCTAGGTGTGGAAAGAAGCGTGTGCCTGGAAATGTGAGAATCAAGGGGAGCAGAGTATAGCAGTGACAGCTAGTTGTCCACTGATTTCCATCCCTCCCTTCTTTAATTATATAACTCCTGAATTATAGCTGTTCATATATACTAGACAAAGGATTAATATCCAGAATCTATAGAGTTTCTAAAAGTCAAAAACATACAAAACAAACAAACTCAACTTAAAGAAAGAACTCAAATGGGGTTCTTCTGGTTAAAGACGGCCAATTGAAGAATTACTACTGAATTCCTCTCTCAGTCCCCATCTCACCCCCCACAATATCAAATAAACAAGAGTGAAAGGATAAAAAGCAGGGGGGGAAAGTGCAACTCACAAAGGCAACAGGATCAGGAGAGGAGAAGAGAGGAGAGGAGAGGAGCAACAGTACTTTAGAAGCTGGAAAGCTGTAGACAGTGGTAACTAACACAGTGATCCTCGTAAACTGAATCCTAAATGAATAGTGGAGAAAATAGGAAAGCATCACTATTTATGCTGCAAAACCCCCAAAAGACTTAAGAATGGCACCTGAAGGCCCCTCAGAAGGTGAGGCTAAACATGGAGTTAAAACGGAGGATTGTTTAAGCCAGTTTAGGAAACAATAGTTAGATCTGGTAGTCTCTTCCTTCACTTAGTAGGCGACTTCTTCTACACCCAGTAAATGCCCTGGTTTCTCCCTTCCTTTTATCTTTTTATTCCCCTCCAGGGCCTCCTGTACCAACTAAAGGGTTATTCTGTGGAGACGGTAAAGCAGAAGACCTCTAGACCAGGAAATACCAGGTAGTACTAAGGATGGAGAGCTATACTAAAAGCAGGACAGTTTTAGCATTTACCTTGTGAGTGCCAAGAACCACTAACTGCTTTTTGTATAAAATCTTGGTCTCACAGCACTATTACATCTTCTGGTTTGTTCTTATTTGAATTTATTTAATAAATATATGTGTGTGCTTAAATATATTTGCTTTTCACCTAAACTGAAATATTTTCCTTTCACATGCTGGCTTAATTCATTTATCTTTTTTTTTAAATAAGTGATTTATCTTGTCTTACTTATATCTGATGTATTATTTTATACATGTTTTACATTTTAAATGCTGCTTTGATGTTATTTATGTCGCCAATTTTCTTGTATTCAAATATATTTTCGTTGCCTCTATGTTCTGTTTCTGTAAGGTGTGTTTATTTCCATTCTTTATTCATTTACCTTTGAGATTTTGAAACGCAGCATTAAACTTGTATTGCAATTAAAATCAGAGCCAAAAGTGAAATAACATAATTTGTGTATTGCCTTCCTCTTTAAAATGTGTTAAATTTCTGTCTGCCCACATGTGCCCAGTTTTTCCTCCAACCTTCTCTTGATCTGTGTTAGACTAATCTAGGATTTTAAATACAGATAATTATTCTTTCATCTTCCTTTTAAATAAGTTCTGTTTTTATTTTGAGATTGATTTTTGTTAATATTATCCACTTTTTAAACATTCATAACAATTTGATTTTTATACATGTAACTAGCTTATTAGTCAGGGTCCAACCCCCCCAAAAAAAAGTAGAAACCATTTTGCCTTAGGACATAAAGAATTTAAGGCAAGGAATTGGCTACACAGGTGAAGGGCAGGCTGAGAAGCCATTTAAAAGGCAGTGAAATAACCCAGAGATAAGCAAAATCAAGGAGCCACTAGTCCCTAGGCTGGAGGGACAGGGAGAGGAGGCAATAATACAGGCCTAGGTCACCCGAGGTAATCATCGTAGGTCTGTCCAGAGACAGCTGAAGCCATCAAGGAGATACAGCCTATGGCAGGTATACTGCAGAGGAAGCTACTTTCCTTCACTCTTTTAACCTTCCACAAGGGCCAATCAGCTAAACCTCAGGCAGAAGCCAGCTGACAAGGCGGTTTGACAAGAGTTAGTCTCGTATGATATACGACAGAGCAAGGCGAGGGCAAGGAATGGATCTGAGGGCCAAGCAGCCTAGAGCCTTTACTGACCACTTCCTTCTATTACTCAGCATCCATTCTCATCATTGTTTTCATATTTAGTAGCTATATGTTTCAACCTAACATGAAGCACATTTCCATTGTACAAATATGGATAATCTCATCCTCTTCCCAAAAAAGGGAAACATTAAGAACTATCAGTAGTTGAATCAAATTCAAGTTTAGGATCTCCAAGATAATTAGTTCTTACCACTCAGGTCTAGATATGGTTCCTCATGGACCATGACCTATGAATTAATTGAAGTGCCAGCATCACATCTTACACAAAAAAGGCAGTGAGAGGAGAAGGAGGAACAGTCATTGAGTACTATAGGCCTTAAAGATGTATATATAGCTGCTAAAATTCTTGAGTCTGTGCCTAGTTCCAATGCCATTTATAAGGTTCATCTTCCACCTGCCATTTTGTTTCCCCTACTGTCAGCAGTGTCTCTGCTGGTTGGCGTTTTTAACTAGTGCAATCATCTAAATCCTAATTCCTAAAGTATCTGAGTCCTTAGTGTCCATGCCTTTAGCGAACTGCTCTATCCTTCCACTGACATTTACTATCAGACATGGAATTACTAAGAGGTGTCCCAATTAACTCCTAGGTTGCAGAAACAATACCAGCTGCTCCCATTTCTAAAAGCAATCCAATTACTCCCTTTGTAATTGAGATCAATCATCTAAGTTCCTCCTCTCTGTTGATTCTATGGTTTAAAAGTTTTCAAATACCTCAGTACTGGTCTGAACTAGATTGATGGGACCACTGTTGTTTCTTCTACTAGAAACATTCCATGATGGGAATAAAGAACTCACTGCTACATAACTCTTGTAGTGAAATCAGTTCCTTGGTCAGAAGCGACGTATGGAATCTCATCCTGATACATAGGGGTTTCCCTAAGTCCTCGGTTGTCTGTAGTAAGAGTATTGTAAGGAATGAAAATCCAAACTCAGAATAAGTATCTATTCTAGTAAGGACAAATAACTGCCTTGTGTATGATGGAACAGAGGAGATGTAATTATTCTCCCACTAGAAGGTTAGCTGGTCTCCCTGGGAAATTAAGCCATATCAGCTCCCCAGAATTGGCCTCTGCTACTGCTAAGGTGGGCAGCCAGCAGGGGCAGTCACCACATCAGCCTTGATGCGGGAAGGCCATATTTTTGAATCCATGTGAATCTTCCAAAGCCATTTTATACATAGTTATAGAATGTCTAGGGGAAGAGGCTAGCCCACTTTCATAAGATGAAACTGCTGGTTCAACTGATTTTTGAAAGTCTCTTTTGCAGTGGCTATGTTTTTATGAGAAATCAAATGGGACACAATACCATCCCACTCTGCACTCATTACAAGATATCCATCCACATACATCTTCTGCAGATGCCCTCCTCATCAATCATTCTATCCTATTCTTTCCAAGTTCTTTACCAACGGCCAAGACACATTAGTTGCCATTGATGAATAAGATCCTCAGGCCATGCCTCCTTCCAGGCAAAGAGAAAACTTGTATATATCCTGATTTTTCCCTTCACCAGATGGTCACCTCTGAGTGGGCATGTAAAATAGCAAAAGATCATTTCCAGCTGGTGCCACTTCTCCTGCAGAGCTCTCTATAACAAGGTCTGAAGTGTTGTGTGTTTTTTTTTTTCTTTATATGTCAGCTATTTGCAAAAACCTCTCCATGAAACCATAGCTGTGGGCAGAAAGAATCGTGACAATACAGCATGAGTAGGTGTCATGCAAGCCTCAGCCACCTGTCCACACAGTTTATTTTTCTTCCATACCTTCATGAGTCTAATCTAGATCATAGCACATCAATTTCATAATAATTGATCCTGCCCAATCTATGGATAAGTCTGATAACACCTAATGCACAGTGGACATCTCAGGTTACATAGTGCCTTGGTGTCCAGTGGTCTAGCACTCAGCCTCTACCAGGTCTGAATAGCAAGTCAGGAGGTGCTTCTCAAACTGAAATAGTTAACAGCAGAAGATTTTTCCTCCAAACCCTAGGGAACCATGTTGTCGTGCAGGCTGACCCACGGGGTCTCTGCTCCTGCACCCCACATAAGAACGCAGGATATGGTGAGGCCAAAAAGGAACACCCACGGAGCCATAGGTAGGGGAGTCATACCACTATGGTCTCACTGGAGGCTGGGTTCACACGACGTGCGACCTGCTGTCCGCTTTGCTGCCAACCGACCGACTCTCCTCCACTCTCCTCAACGCTCCTCCTCTCTCCTCAACTTCCCTTGAATCTCTTCAACTCTCCTCCGTAGCCGCAGCAGTTATATCAGTGGCCAATGGCTCAATGGTTACAGCTGATGGCCAACTAGCCACAGCTGATGGCCATCTACTACCCAAGCCAGCACCTGTCCACATGAGGCCGAGAGCCTGGAAACTGCTCTCCGGAGCTCTGTCCCCACACGTGTAGTGCATCTTTTAGTGTAGCTTGACAGAGGTTCCATATGGCATCCTTAGTTATCATTAATACTTAGAGTGCCATTGAATCTAATGAATGACAGGGCAGCTTCCAGTAGCCTAAACCTGTTGTAGAGCCTTCTTTTGCTCTGCTTCCCCTCAATATATGCAGTATTATGGGCTACTTCACGAATGGATCAGAACATCATTCCCAAAAAGCCTCCAGAGGAGTGTGTCAAGTGTTGTACTATTTTTTAATGGCAGGCAGTGCAAAGCACAGCATCTTACCTTCCATTTGGGAAGTGATATCACAATATGCCTAAGACCTTTGGACTCCCAAAACTTACTGAACTGGCACGACCCCAAGTAGGATATATCTCTCAAACTCTAGCACATAGGTATCCAAATAGAACATCTAGTACACTTGTTATTTCTCAACAGTCCAATCTACATGATATCATCAATATCATAGCACGATGTTCTGAAATGTCCAAATGACCAATGTTGGAGCAGATTACCATGTATCAGTTACCAATCCCAGAGTGGGACGCTAAACACTCTGCCTATCACACCTTGATATCAGAGTCACCAAAAACACAATGCAGTCAAGCACTGGGTGGAACAATGTCTTATTTACATAGAGAACAGGCAGAGCGAGATCAGCCTCTCTAGTGGGCACCAGTCCCCCAGGGCCAGTGGGTCTCTCCCTGTGGCTGATACCGGACAATTTGCCTACCACACCCATCCTGTGCCACAGTAGAAAAAGCTCATCCCTTCCTGCATGGAGGACAGATATAAGAGGGCAGTTAGCCAGGTGCCACATTATGCATGGACTTCAAGCAAGGACAATAGAGCGTTCTTTGAGTCTGAAACAGGGAAAAGATATCCCCCCATAAGACAATAAGCTTGACATAGGCTGTACAGACTACTTATCTCCTGGTAAAGAAGTGTTCCAAGCCCAAGGCCCTTTCTTACATGGCTGAGTGGGGGTCAAAAGACTGAATACATGACACTGCCCTTCCCAACAATCAACATCCCGCTAGACTACATGAGTAAAGATATTTAAAAAGACATGACCTTGAGGCAAAGTAGTGAAGGTGCACTTCTATTCATGTCAGTTGAAAATGAAATGCTTTTCATCAGTTTGCTGATTCCTGTGATGGTAGATTTTTTGCAAACATGAATGCAGTAATTCCTCACATGCCTATATGACACTTCATGACAATGGGACTTTGCCGTTCTTTATGGAAAGTATGTATTTCTCCACTCCTTGAATCTGAACTGGCCTTGTAACTTTCTTTGACCAACAGAACACAGTAAAAGTGATGATGTGAGACTTCTATAGCTAAGCCTCAAGAGGTCTTGATTGAAACTTCAGCTCTCACCCTCCCACCTAGAGTCTGACTTGTGAAGAAGCCACAAAAAGGGTATTGAGGAACACTATAACTTTTCATTTTACTATTCTGGATGTAAGGGACAGCTCCAGGGGTTTCTCTTGTCCCACCTTCCTATTATAGGGCGGCCATGAGGGGATTTTTCAGTGTCCAAGAATGTTTATTCCAACTCTGAGAAGATACTCCCGGCTGGTTTTGTGCGCCCACTGGGCCCTTTGGGAGATGAAATCAAGCTTGTAAAATTTCAACACAGAAATGACATTTGTCACTTCCACCAGAGCCCAATCACATGCCTATGACTACCAATAAGAGGGCCAGAAAACATGCAGAAGGACATATTTGTAGATACTTGTTGAGCAGTAAATTCTCTGCCATAACTATCTACTGCCTTTTGTTGGAAGCAAAGGAATTATCTTTATTTCTCTATAGGTAACTTCGTTGGTTTTGTTTTGTTTACTTAGATGGCTTATGGTATTTTTTTCTTTACCTTTGTTGTTTAAGTGTTTCTCAAGGTGAATATAAGTAAAGATTTGTTTTCACTGATTTTGCTGGGAACACAACCTGCTACCATATGTCTCTATTTCCTACATGGTTGTTTTCTGCAAGTCGTTATCTCTTAACGGTTGTGTCAGTATTAGTAGTGAAAGGGAAGGTGAGCAGAGGCAAAAAGTATATTGTATTTTGCTGTGTATAATGTGCACATTTTTGCCCAAATTTGTGAGAGAAAAATAAGGATGCACATTATACATGGGTAGTACTAATTCCATATTGATATAAATATTTTTAATTCTTTTATTTATGCTTATGAGGTAAAAATGTAACTCTAGAAATCAATACCAATATCCATATGCAGAATAATACCCTGGAATACGATAACTGGTTTTGTTGAACTTAGAACAAGCTTGCAACGAGGAAGAGTTCTTGGTCTTCTATGATGTGTAAATATCGTAAATTTGTTACCGGTAGATAAAATTTCTCGTACTTTATATCTGTTCTTGTGTTTTGTAATTATTTGTTACATAAAATTTCATGTACCATAATGTTAAAAAATACATGCTAAAATTCCTTTATAATACAAAAAGCAAGTACCTGAATGTAAACAAATAAAAATTTGAATTAATTATTTTTACCTTAAAGTTTGGGCCAAAAACGTGGGTGTGTATTATACACAGCAAAATATGGTATATATTGTACAGACTAAAGTAGAAGAGTAGAGAAAGAATAGTACTTTCTGTTGTTTGGCTCAGACCTTGAATTTCTGGGTTCTTTGACATATTGGAAAAGTTATAAATTGCCTTTCTGCTTCTTTTAAATAGCAAGGCAAAATCTAAGTGTGCTACAATGTCAAGCCAGATTAAGTTTTCTTCATTTAAATTCTACCTGCATTATAGGAAAAGAAGACTTTTCATAATTTCCAACTATACATGGCTTGTTGTTTGCACTTTGCAGCTCTATAATGAGGTTTAGGCTTTTTCCATGTTTTTGTTTTGTTTTTCATTTTTGTGGAAGTCTGAAAGAGACTACATAGACATGTGCCTCTTTAATTCAGAGCACAGCATACCAATTTAACATACTGTTGATCACATTATACCCTCAAAGATCATCAGCTTTGAAAACATGAGATTTGGAGTCGTCAAAGTATCCTGCTCTGTGGCATGACAATTTCACTAAATGCAGAACTATATTTAATGCTCAATGGCTCTCCTATGCTTTCTGTTACCTGCCAAGATGTTCCAAAGCCTCTTCAGAAATATTAGGTTGACTTGTACTCTCCTCACTGCCTGTATGTTTCCCAGTCCAGCCGTAGATCCCACATATCATGAACTCTTCAGCACAGCATGCAAAAGAAAAAAGAAATAGAAAGAAGAGAATGGAAAGAAAATGAGTGCTTCAGACTGAATGCTTCTATTTAAAGAGGCCTGGAGATTTTATTTCCTTATTGAAAGATACAGTGCATGTAAACCAAAGCAGTTTCCAACTATTTTCTTTTTCTATCCTATGTCTTGTCTATCTTCTCATTTGAGCAATTCACAGAGAAAAAAGAGAACCTAGAGACAGAGCTTCTCACAGGCTAAAGCACAATGAATCATGAAAATGTGTACAATTTTCAGACTCCAGAGCTGTCCATTGGTTCCAATCACAGCAACATGAACATTTTCTAATGACTAATGAAGGACAGAGTGTTTTTTTATTATTTGCTTGCAATTCCTGCACATCAATTGATCAAAATCTGCATGTCCATCTACCAGGGATACATCGAGTAGAAATGAGTACATAAGTCTGATGCATATTTTTTTACATTTCTCTGATAACTAACCCATTTTGAAATAAGAATAATAGAAAATATTATATAGCTGCTCAG